>NC_080045.1:53669883-54912742 GCF_012489685.1 Lotus japonicus
ATGCCCACTCTAGCGTGAAAGAAGGGATGTTTGTCAAGTTATTTAAAAGCTTCCAGTCTAATACTTGTGAAATTGAAATACATAATGAGCTGGAATGTTGTGTGAAAGTTGGTCAAGCAACATGGATACGTTTCATCACCATTAAATGCACTCACATCATGGGAATTGAAATAACTATCTCATTGTGTTTCAATTCATCTCATTGAATAGAGATGATGAAAGAAAAATGAATAAATATATTGCTGGTCAGAACCAATTTTGTAATGTCTTCACCAACATAATAAGTTTAACTTTTAAAATTAGAATCTCATATTAAATATAGACATGACCAATCAAATGTTTATAAGGAGTAGAATAAGTTTTAAATATTGATGTAGTTTTTCTGTTTAGTTTAGCCTAAATAATTTTAAAATGGTGGTTATGATTCATTAATACTTTTATTAAAATGTAATATCTCAAATATATTTTTTTATGGAATGATAATTGAAAATTGAGATGAATTAATATCATAAAATTTAGTAAAAAAAACAAACTTTAAAGGTAAAAAAAATAGGTTGAAATAAAGTTTGTATTTCAATATAGTATACCATAAATGCATAACTATTTCAATACAGCTCTAATATGAAGAACTCTATAAACTGTAATAATTTAGATGAACTATTTTTAACTTTTAGCAAAGAAGCAGGCTTGATGTTAAGTGTTAGAGAGTGAACTACAATGTATTAAATTTAAGAAGCAAATAGTAGGGTGGTGGTCTCTAAGCATCCGGCTGCAGTTGTAAAGCCCAAGGGAGATGGTTCTATATTTTTGAAACATGTAAACCACTGTGTGCATTTGAAGAGTTAAAGGAATGACATATTCTTGGTCGTTGCTCAATATATATAGTAGACAAAATTTTGTTAGTGATTAAATAGGACATGGCTATGTAATCTACTAAAGTGATTTTACTTACAAAATTTTGTTAGTGATTAAATAGGACATGGCTATGTAATCTACTAAAGTGATTTTACTCGCAACTCAAAGAAACCAGGCACCAAGCCTGTGGTCTCCATTGTTGTAGTAGTAGGGTAGATGAAACGTGTTTCCAACTGGGTCTTGAAGTTGAACCTCATCATTGATTTCACCCCCAACATGTTCATGGAATCGCTTTGGTATGACAATAGAGGTCTGTTGAAGGAAAATAATATAATAACTTAATACAATTTTTGAAATGATAAAATGATGCAATTAATAAAATAAAACTGCAATACCATATCAAGATGAAGAGGCTTCACGAAAAATCCTTGGATTGGTGGGAGGAGACCTGAGACGAAGAGCATACATTGTTGTGCACGTTAATGAGTGTTTGAAGCTCTGAAATAAACAGTAATCAGTTGTATGTTAGTGTATATATTGAATAAATGGGAAGCTATATATTTAAAAAAGAAGTTTATATTTGTATTAGTTTGCTTAGAGGTTCAATTTTTGGAAATTTATATTCAACAAAAAAAGAATACAGCAAATGAACATTTCAAAGAGAAAAATGAAAGCCACTATCAATTCTCATAAAACATGTTCTGAAAACCATAAATTTTCAACCTCAACACAAAGCATGTACTTTAACATAGTTATATAGGAAATTTGTCATTATTCTTACTGTCATACTTTACTTGTCTAATGGGTATCAGTATTTTTTAAGAGCTGGAGTTTTTATTCAACTTTATGTGTACATGATAATACAAATGGGGAGTTTTGTCATAAAGTGGGAATTTTAATTTGAAAAACTTTCGTAATATATTCCTTTCTTTAAAAGTCAAGGTCAGATTTAAATTGAACAAAAACAGAAGAAGACATAAAGGTAATATTTGGAAGAAAAAATGAACCCCAAAATGATATCTCATAAAACATGTTCTGAAGCACAAAAATTAGCATCCTGTATACATTACATGTACATTAACAAACAGATATGGGAAATTTTTCATTACTTTTCTATGGAACTTCAGTTGTCTGTGTTCTATTTTAGCATCCTAGAGTTATCTTATATGGCTAAAAATAAATTTCGAACATGAATGTCAACCGGTGGCAAGTACATGAATGTATAGAAACATGATGTATCATTCAAACTCAATAAATCTTAATGTATCAATTAAAGAGAGGAAGATAATAACAGAGGAAAGTGAAGCATGCATGTTAGTCGCTAGTGCGGTGGATCTCAAAATTGAAGAAAAACAAATCCTTCAGTTCAAAAAAGAAAGTTCTAAACTGAACATTGGCAGAAAAGTACCTGGATTGATTTTCCAATTAGAAAGATAGTGGCAAGTAGATAAGAGACACAGGCAGAGGGTTTCTTCTGTTGCAGAAGCAGACTACTAATGAAAACAAAAAAGGATAGAGGAGATATAAGGGCAGAAGATCAAACGTTGAGGATTTGAGTTGGGAGTGGTGAAAGCGTGTGGATAGGTGCATGTGGACGCGTGTAGCACTTCAAGAAATACATAAAGGTAGTATTTATTATTTTTTTTCCTTTTTTAAAACATTGGGTATAAGTGGAAACCAAAAAGGACAATTATCACTTCATATATTGTAGCCTACAAAATAGGAAAAAAAAACCAAAATTGTTGCTATATTTAATTATTGATTACTTGATCGTATAACATTATTTTTACTACATATATAAAGATTATTTGTACAAAAAAAAACAACTATAAAGATTCTGGTCAATATGAATGTATTTAAGTTTATTTTTTGACCGCATATATACAAATGATATATATATTTTCTTTGATTTATACTTTTTTTTTGAAAGGTTCTTTGATTTATACTTAAAACGTCTAGTTTTTGTATTATGAGTTAAAAAGTTATTTAGTATAGCTAAAAAATCAACATCTCATTATGTTTTTTTGACAGTCCAAACACAACCATTAACTTTAAGTTTTATAAAAAATCACCCTTTTTTAACACAATATCTCATAAGTTAGTCAAAAATAAGATAAAAGCCAAAACACATAGGTTTTTTTTTTTGTACAGAAACAAATAGCTTTTATAATAAAGTAAAAAGTTTATTTTAAAAAAAATGTAAATTAAAAACTTGTAAGTTAAAAGGGAAATTATTTTATAAGTTAGAAGGGAAATTATTTTATAAGTTAAAAGGTAAATTATTTATAAGTTAATTTATAATTTTCGTCCATTGAATCCTCCTAAGTTTCTTCCTTAAATATCTCTGATTACAAAAATACAAACATAAGACCTTAATATATATATATAGATATATATATCTTGAATGGAATAAATAATTGAAAAGTAAAGAGACTAAAACAGGTTGATAAAAAGGGAATATTATATTAGTCATATAGAAAGGAACACATCCAAGCATACAGAGAACCACACATGTACCAAATAAAAATAACAAACAACAAACAACAATACAGGGACTCTTCTTAGTCTACTTTGATACACATGTTAACGAACAAAAGAAACATGGTCTAGTTTAAGAACACTAAGAAGAGTCCTAGTAATCTAAAAACATGAATACTATTCTAATCACGTAGAGAGGTCAACAACTTCCCAAACTTCAACTTCTTCACCATTGCTAGTAGATGTAAGGTCAACAGCATCCAAATCTTTGGTTAAATCAATAAACTCTTTGGATGTAACTTCACCATTTTGCTCAATCTTGGTTAAATCAATAAAATCATCTGACAGAGTGATAGTTCCAATCTGAGTGGGTGAAATTTCAAAGTCCTCATCCACATTTGTATTTGTAAGATCAATGATTTGAGGACATTTCAGATTTTGTTCACCATCATTTCTAGTCATGCTCTCTTCAGCAATGTTGATGATAGGCTGAGTACAATATGGATCATCTTTAGTTGTAACATTAACTTCAACCTTTTTAGACAGGCTTCAGTAGTTTTAACACCCGAGGACTCAGCATGAGAATTGACTCCTTTTTTCTCCATAATTATTTTTTCCACAGCAGCATCAATTGCATCAAGATCATTATCTATTTCAGAAACAAATTTATCAAATTCTGCCTCCAGCTTCCTTTTCAATGGGAGATGAATACTTGTTGAACTCTGACTAATAATTGTTGTTTGCTTTTTAGCCAAATTGGACTTGACAGGAGCAGCACCCTTACACTTGAAATTTCCAGCATGCATTTCTTCAACCTTGGCATCATCATGAGCAACCTCTAATTGTGTGAAGGAAGGAGCAAACTTGGCCTAATATGTTTCAATAGTAGAATATTTATTAAATATGAAATAAGTAGAAAAACACATAGTTAGTGGTTAATGAGAAGATGAATTGTACCTCCATTGGTGTGCTGAAGAAATTTCCAGAACGAAACATTTTAATTACATGAGAATCATCACATATCTTGAGGACCTCATAAGTTTGTTGACGATTGTATGTCATACCAAATCCAGCACGAATTTTGAATAATAATTCTTTGCCAACTAAAATCTCTTCAAGTAGTGGAGGTATTTCAGAAGATGGTTTCACCTTAAAGAAAACAACAATATAAGTTGATAATATGAATGACTAAATATAAGATATTCTATAATATGTTTTGCATAAAGTGATAATTTATAGTTTTGGTTCACCTCTTCAGATCTCATTAACTCTTCACATGGTACATTAATCAGGTGCATTGCATCATGATCATTGAGCACAAAAATAGTATTGTCAGAACCATCGCACACTTGAACCTTGAATGAGTACCTATATAACAAAGAATACTCAATAATGTTGTAATGAATTGAAATTAATAACTATTAATGTAGTTTAAGAAAAGTGTATGAAAATAACATGAAAGTAAAACAGAATTTCTGTGGAATTTACTGACCTATGGATAAATTTTGAAATTGTTCTAAAGCAACGATTGCATCTTTTTACATTATCAGCGCATTCAAGTTCAGTAAAGCAGCGGCATGATGGGTAGTACCAATTACTATTTTTGAGCAAAGCCAAGATCCAAGCATGCACAACAAAAGTACCCTTCTAAAATTGGAAAAATTATTCAGTAGAGATCAAATGATAAGGGAAAATGTAAACACAGAGTAGCAATATATAAGCACCTCTTTGCTTTCAAGAAGTTGAGGGATTGTCTTTTTGGGATGCAGTTCAAGCATATCAGCATGATTGTTCAAATTGTTATCAAGATTGAAGATATAGTCAACATGTAACTTGAAATCAACACCATGAAATCTAAATACATGAATTACACACATCAGGAAATAGAATATTTTACATAATGAATTGCAATGTGTGTGAGATAAAATAAACCATTACCTATCAGCAAGCACAACATCTTCGTCAAATTTGTGATTGATCAGAATCTTAGTCACATAAGGAACAGCATATATAACATTTTGACCTACAAATGAGTGTTTTAGTATGAGAAATACTACTGATATAAAATCCAATAACATAAAATTTGGTAGTAGTTTACCATTTTTGCTTCTAACTTCAACAAAACGAAGTCCAACAATAGGTCTAACAACCCAATCAGCACATAGATACTCAGAAAGCATGTCAACAATGTCACCAACTAAGACACACTTAGTCATGCCACTATAAACACAATGGATTAGAAAATAAGTTTTGATAATGTACTACGTTAAAAAGATCAAAGAAGTACAGAATGAATGCAATTAAAAGTGAAAAAACCTTCTATCTGAGAGTTTAATATCCATGGTCTTATATACCCTCTTGTCCTTAATCATAAGTTTTTCAGAAGAAGCTGCAGTTAAAATGCCAATGACATCTACAGGTAACAAAAAGGCAAACAAAAAAAAATTAGCAGTAACAGTAAATCATAATATTAGATACATTATAATTTAAGAAAAACACATTAACTTGTGAGTCAAGTTTAACCATTACGTACCCACTAAGTAGCCAAATGTATTTCCATAGTCTTTGATATGATGCATGTGGAAAAAATCCCATCCATTGCGAGGCATATCATGGTCAACAGCAGGAAAGATTCTGGTGCAGGGAAGAAAATATAGTTTGTATCTAATACTTGTTAAACGTTTTGGGCCAATGTTGTCAAGTATCCTGAAGAAAGATATTTGGTACACACGCCCTTCAAACATCTTAGGTGGAACAACCACTGACTTGCAAATAGAAGCTTCAAACTTCACACCCTGAAGTGTTTGTAAGCAAAAACATTGAATGAGTTGGAAGTTTGGACAAATTTGATAGAATAGTGTTATGTATTCTGGATAAACTTAAGATAGGTGATAATTTGATAACTAAATAGAAGAAAAAATGTCTTTGAAATGCAGATAGAACATAACAAATTAATTTTAAAAAGTATGATATGTTACACTTCAGCATGAAAAATATGAACATCCACTTTACCTCTTTATCAATGAGAACCATGTCAATTGATGAAGAGGACACAGGGAGCATGTGGTCAGGAACTTTCCACAGTGATAACACACGAGCTCTAAACTTCCATGGATAAACTTTATTTGTAACTGAACGGGCAGTGTCAACATCTAAGAGAGCAGATTGATTCATTGGTATTGAATATAAGTGAAGTAGCTATGACAAAGAGCTTCACTTATAGAAACAGTGGTGGGAGTGATATTGTATTCAACAGCTTAAGAATTTCTTATATAGACCAATGAATATAATTTTTTAATCATAATTTCAAATAGAGTACAAAGTGACCATGCTTTAGGTACAAAAAAGTTGATGAAAACCGTGATAGAACTATAGAAGTGACAAAGCAATCTGAAAAAAGGATTAAAATCAGAAAATGATTGTAGTAGTCAGCTAAGTAAAAAATAAAAACATCATGACACAAAAGGGGTTTGACAACAAATCCCAACAACTAACTGGTTAATTTTTTTTTGGGTTACAGTAGGAAGATAAGTAACTGATTCTGTTTCAAAGAGATCTTTTTTTGAAAGAACCGAGTTGAATATAAAATTTAACAATATAAAATTTAACAATGAAAATCAAAACGGCACAATTTGTGTTTACTGGGATGTCAAAAGATGCTTTATCATAGTACAAAAATTTAACATAAATAGATACTGTATAAATGTATAAGTTTAAAACTCAATAGATTGTCAATTGTCAATAGGATATTAACAAATTAAATTGAGAGAAAAAACTGATGTGCATTTAGTTAAGAAAAAATATACGTAGAATAGATGATGAGAATTTTAAAAATTAGAAAGATAATGTGAACATTATATTTTTTAACGTTATAATATCAAGATAAAATGGTAATAAAGATGAAATGAATCCTAGATTTCCATAACATAATATGAAAATTGAATTATTCAATATCTGGGTCTTTTCCTTATCCATGACTAATAAAAAAAGAATTATGCTGGAATTAAATATTTGGATAAATAAAGAAAATTGGTAACGGTGTACCCAAAAAACAAATATATTTACAATAATGAATAAAAGCGGTATATTTCATCAAGCACTAACCCACAAATGAAAATAATAACGAAGACTGTAATTACTAATTAGTTTAAATTTTTTATAACAGAATAGATAATATTTTGGTTTGGAGGAGAATTTGAGAACATAAATTCCTCAAATAGTAATATTAACAATAAGTGGATAATAATCAAAATTTTGTTTATAATTCTTAGTGTTGACTGTATCTGTTCAGTGTACCTGGACTAAGTGAAGATATGATAACCCTTTTATGCTGGATTGAAAAATTCAAACTATATTATAAAGGAAAAAAAATAAAGTATATGTTGATTAAATCTTTACACTTCAAACTGATGGAAACTTTTAGAAGTACAATGATTACAATAGTGTTTTCTACCAACTATTAGTGATATGTGATAGACTTGTACTATAAACTAAAGAATTGGATTAACGTGAAGATATGCCAACAAAGTGATTGAACTTTTGGAAACGTTTCAATTAAGTAAAAGCTGAAGCTGATTGAATATACTTTATGGCAAAAGTACACCATGAAATGACTTGAGCTTGTAATGTATGTATATAATTTAAGATGGGAAGGTTTCAATTGTTAACATGTTCTGTAGTACATATCTAACCATTTAAACATGAAAGAGATACTTAGTGGGCCTGAAATACAAAAAAAAAAACATTCCGATCTGTGTCCAAAGAAAATGACAGAAAAATGAAGGTCCCATTTGGGTGAAGTCATCGTCAGTAAGATGTTCCTCTACAGTGAAATACAACATTAAAAGATGAGCTATGTATGGAATAAAAGGGAGAATAAGGATGAACAAAACACAAAGAATGGGAATATACTGATAGTTGTTGTGGTTAGATAGATAGTTTCGTTTCTTTGGATTAATTGATTGAATAATTAAAATTATATATTACTAAATGGTATAATTTATCTTTTGAAAGTAAAAAAGCACAAAGTTGGGGTACAGTATTATGATAACTTTTAGATACATATAATGATTACAAAAAGGAATAGTGTTTCGTACCAACTATTAGTAATATGTGAGACACGTAATAGGTAGGACAAACTAAAGATGTGGATTAAGTGTGTAGTAACATATAAGAGTTTGGGAAAGTGATGAATAAAAGTATAGAGTTTGACCATTTAAATGAGTAATTTACTAATATTACTACCAATTCAAATTTTGTTATTAAAAAAATAAATAAATCACATATTAACAATTGGAATGTAATAATGAAGTTTTTTTTTTTTGAAACAATAACGAAGTAAACATGATTGAATTTAGTATTTGATAAATTAAGTTAGCCATGAAGAGATGAAATTTACAATATTAATGAAGATAACATTTTTTGCTTTAAAGAAATGCTTTAATCATTTAATCAAGGGTGAATAAAAATGAAACACTAATGAAATATATACTTGAAACTGGAATTGAGGTAAAAAGAAAAAAACTCCAGCCTATGTCATACATAATTCCACCGAAATGAATACAGATTTGTGTATACAAAAGTATGGAGTTCGTTTTAAAAGAATTAATGGATTTAGCTAAAAAGAAGGTACTAAATATTAGTCCTATTAGTCTAAATGATTGATAAAAAAATATGATAGAATTTATTTAAATAAAATATATAATTTGGAATATAAATGTTGGGACACTAACCGTGAGGATGGCTTCCAACAATCATGAATTTTAGTTTTAAGTTAAAGTATTCAACATGAAGTATATCTACTAATTCCTAATAAAATGAGCTTCTTATGATAAAAAAAAAAAGCATCAACTAATTCTTTTGATGAATTGAGTTGGGGTTAAATGTTATAGCATAAAAGACCTGCCAATAATCATGATCACCCCCCAAATTAACATGCTTCAAGAAATGAACAGACCATTAGAAAAAAAAAATAAAAGATGTTGGGCCAATTAGGGATGTCTGCCAGCATGTGGTTTTGGTTAGATACGGAGTGTTTGTACTGGACCAAAAAAATAAAAGAGCCCACGGAAGTAATGAAGTTCAAACAACTATGAATGAAAGTTTATCAAAAAATAAAAGATCACCATAACAGTTTCTGTGTTCACTCTAAAGGACATGGGGCGGGTCCTTGAATGAATGTCTATTGGGAGACACTTTAAAACAAATATCATATTACTATTAGATTGATAAAAAATGAAATAGTTACCAAAAATTGTGTTCCCAACAACTTGAGTGACAATCTCAAAACAGCTTTCTAGATAATTTCACGTGGGAAATTTATTCGATTCAACAGGGAAATTTAGTACTTAGTGCTTTAAAGTCCCACCGATGTGTTTTTAGAATCGGATTCTCAAATAGAAGTTAATTATTGGTAGTTTTAGTGGCTGATTGTTTTTGGAACGACACTGACTCTGTTTTTCAATTGTTCCATTTATGGGCTTGATCCTGGTACCTCTTTCCAGGATTATATTGATGTTCCTGGGTGGTTTGTCAATACTCATCCAGAAATATTTGAAGAGTTTGAAATAGAAATCATGGACCCTGTTGGAAATTTGTTTGAAGTCAAATTTTGTTTAAATGTCAAAAACCCACGTTATGGTGGATGTTTTGACCAAATAAGGGGAACTCATGATCTGAAGAAAAGCACTTATATCTGCTTCAGAAGGATGGACTGGATGATGTATGATATAAGAATTTATAATAAGGATAACAGTGAGGTTTAGTACAAACAAAAAAATGAGTACGAACCCATTTCAAGTGAAGGAAGTTGTAAAACATTTTAAATTCAGTGTCAACTTCAGTACTATGTTGGAGAATATGTGATGCATTGGATGTGTAGATCTTTCATTTGTCTATCTTCTAGGTATCTATATGATGTTTTAAGAAATGAAGTCTTTTAAATTATTTGAAATGTTTTACAGCTTGATTCAAATTTAAGCCACCGTCAGTTCCATGGATGATACTAAATAACAATTTATTGGAGATTTATCATGTTTTCAATCTATTACAGTATGTGTTGCCTAACTCAAAGTAAAGAAATATAAAAAGAAATGGAAACACATAAATAGTATCTTTAATCGTGGAGTACTAAATATAGGATGTAGAAAGGTGTGATGTAAAAGCTCTATGAAATTTATAAATACACACACATACACAGATACACAAATACATGGTCAAAGAAAAATGAAATAAACATTAAAACATAAATAGAAGTATAGAACATGGCTGTGGAAGTACATCACTGATAAGTCACTTAAATAAAGGTAGCTCGAAATAAAAACATATCTTGAGAGTACAAATTACAAACGTCTTCTAATATTCCAATATTTAATAACTAAACACAACAATCTCCACTAAGTGTGAGACATATATAGGGAAGATGGAGGTAGAACTTCTTAATACCTACAGATACAAAATATTAAAGGATATTCATCTTTTCAAACAACAACAATCCTCTGAAGATGTCAAGTAGTATAGATAGATATAGAGCATCACTTTGCATACTTTCCATTCATTACCCTCTTCCTCTTTGCACGTCTGGGTGAACATCCATCGTCAGTGTCTGGGTTGGCTGATAGTGAACTCACTGCTGAACCTCCAACTGGAGACATGTCATGAAGAGAAACATTTGGGTAAGGAACTGAAGACAATCCGCTAGAACAACCAACAGATTTATCAGTGAACAGAGTTTCTTTGTCATCAGATTCTGCCTTTGAGCAAAATTCCTCAGTCATGAGCTGTGACAATATAATAAGAAGACAATTAGTACAGTTAAATAAGTAACAGAATTAAGCAAAAAAAAAATAACTTACAAAAACAAAGAAACAAATTAAAAAAATAAATAAAGAATAAATGATTAAACTAAACCCTAAACAAAGAAACTTATTACATGGATGTTGTTCTTATCAAACCTTAGTAGGGGTTTGGTTGTTGTTCTTATCAGTGAAAAGGTCAATAATATCCAGATCATCACAAATTTTCTTGACTTTGTATGAATCATCATACTTCAATGCATGATCACTTAACTTCTCAACTTTGAACAGCACTTGCTTTCCTATAAGTGACTTTATATCATCAGGGCATTCGTCAACAGATTTCCCCTAGGAAAAATTGATACAAAAAAATGACAAACCATTTCAATAATTAATTAATGATCATCTACTTAAATTAAAACCTGTAATGAATAAGATGCAGTAATAACCTTTGAGCATATAACTAATTCTCTGCAAGTCTTCTTAAGGATGTTTTGACAATCTGTGTCAAAAATCACAAACGTAGCAACCTCATCTCCATCTGAAACATCAACCTTGAGGCGAAATCTACAAAAAAATGAAAAAATAAATACCAACTTTGAATATAAAGTAAGAAGTAAGGACATTGACAAATTGACAAAATAGCAAAATAAGAACAAACCACAAACCTGGGAGTAACCTCAGTAACATGAGTGCAGCAAGAAGAACAATAATAGAGACCATCCTCAATAGTCACAGCTCTGCGACAGTTGCAAGATGCATACCACCACTTCTCCCCATCATGCAATGCACTGATATGTGCTAGGACTACGAACAAACCCTCCTATGTTGGTAGAAATATCAAGCAAGTAGTATGAACTAATTACTATATACTAAACATAATCATTAGAGTAAAAAAATGTGTACAAAGTCAAATGAATAGAACTACCTCAGCTGTGTCATGCAACTCAACAATAGTCTTCCTAGGAAACATGTTAATAAACTCTTCAGTAGGAGGCACATTGCGGAATCCACCACCAATTCGAGGAATAGGCAGATCAGGATCAAGTCCATTTAAAGCCAGACTTGAGAACATATAAAAAATGAAAAAATATAATTAGATAATAACTGAATGAGAATACGATGCAGCAGGATTATTATTATATGATGAACAGTAAATGATATTACCCATCACGAAAAGCAGCAACTTCTGGAATATCAGCATTCCAAAATAACTTGGTAGCTTGCATAACATTTTGGATAACAACTTCTCCTACAAATTGGTGCAATAAAACTTTATTATTGTTACATATAAAATGACATAGGCAAGCTATAATATTGAATTAGATGACAAAATATACCTCTGTATGTCTTGATTTTGGCAAATTGCACAATAATAACTGGAAGTCCAACACCATCAACAGCAAGAAACCCTTTAACAATATCAACATACTTTCCAAAAACAGCCATCTTGATCTTTCCCCTGTTCAGAAATTGATAAATTAACAGTATCAAAAGTGAAAATAAAAGTACATGAAATTTCTCAATTTGTAAAGGAACATACTTGTCATCAGTAATTTCCATTTCAAGTTTTCTAGTAACCCTTCCAGACTTTGGAAATTGTTGCTCTTCAGACACACCTGTGACAAATCCAATAATATCTACAAACACATATTTTAAAAACATCGTTTAATTAATTTCATATTTCCCATATAAATTAAAAAAGACATAGAAAGTTTCAATTCAGGAAATAAACTGGGAAAAAAACGCAAATGATGCAAACTGACCTATCAAGAAATCAGACTCCCCCATAGTCATCTTAACTTCTGATGTATCCTTGAATGATAAACCAAGCATAGGAATGGTATCACACTGATCAATTTGAAGCTTTGTCTTACTATTGAATATAATCTTGTACTCATGATCAGTAGCACGATATTCCCCATTATTGTCCACAACAGAGAAACAATTCACCTTGTATACATTTCCTTCAACAATTTCCCTCTCGAATTTGCTCATCAAATACTTCTTGATATTTGCCTCAATTTTATTACCCTGAAAATTAATCAAAAACTTAGTTCAATACAGCATCATCATGATTTTGTTGAAGGAAAAATTAACATAAAAATAACAAATTATTTAAATACCTCAGAATCAATCAAGACAAGTTGGATAGCATAAGGTTTAGAAGGATCAGCAGTAGGTGCCATCTCCCACTTCCTTACAACCCTTGCTCTGATCCTCCATGCTTCTCTACCAGGACATAAACTTCTAATGGAATTCATCAGGGCAGTTAGAATAAAATAAAAATCAAAATAAACCCAGAATAATCCCAGAATAGAGGATTTCTAGCAGGAAGTTTCGGATTTGGGAATGGTGATACTGATAGTGCACAAATGGGGTATTTATAGCCAAAATATGAATCAGTACTCATTCAAACACAGCTCATTGAAATCTCAAAAAAAATAATAAACAACAGTCATAAAAAGATGGGTAGTACGAAGTTTATCCAAGAAAATGACCAAAATTAATG
Source organism: Lotus japonicus (assembly GCF_012489685.1). Classification (NCBI taxonomy): domain Eukaryota; kingdom Viridiplantae; phylum Streptophyta; class Magnoliopsida; order Fabales; family Fabaceae; genus Lotus; species Lotus japonicus. The sequence goes on from NC_080045.1 coordinate 53,683,522, forward strand.
AGGATTTGGATTGATACTGACCATTTCATAGGTGATTCAAACCTTCCGGATGCAATCAACCATGATAGTTGGGGAACTCATGGGGAGGAATGACAGATAACAGTTGAAAAATTGAGATGTATATAGCTGATTGGTTCTACAATAAACGACGGACACACTATCTTCAACCGGCGGCGAAAGTAAGTATGAGCTGCTCAATCAGAATGTCAGTCTTGACGGGTAGATTCGTGAGAAGTTAGTAAAAAAATCAAAGCTAAGACGAAATTACAGCTAAATCAAAGATAAATCACCAAATCAGAAGAAGATGGGACGGTACGGAGGAGCAGGTAGAGGGAGTGAGGAACACGGCGAAGGAACAACTAAATCAAAGATAAATCACCAAATCAGAAGAAGATGGGACGGTACGGAGGAGCAGGTAGAGGGAGTGAGGAACACGGCGAAGGAAACCATAATGTGGAAACGACGCCGTTGGGTGAGCAACGAAAGCGAAAAAAAAAAAAGCAAGAGATTCAATGAAATTGGACACGTGTCGGCACGCGATAGGAGGTCTTTTAGCTACAGTAATTGAAGAATAAGAAGTAGTAGATACATTAAAATAAAGTAAAATGAGTACATCAACCTAATACAAGAGAAAAAGAGTAAAAAAACAAATAGCCAAATAAACCCGCATCCTTAGAAGATAGACAATAGAAAAAATATTCGTCATAGTGTGTTGGAACACCTCACCCAAATTGTAGGTATGAGTCTTACAAATGATCTTAGGCGTTATTGTAAAATATTTAAAGCTAAGAGACAATTTAGAAAATTTTAAAAATATAATTAACTAAATTACAATAATAATACATTAGAAGAAAATATAAAATTGTAGTACCCGAATAACAGCTCAAATGATAAGAGTTATTCATACATCATCTGGCCGAGCAAATATAATTTATCTTTTCGATATAAAAAAATATAAAATGGTATATACATACAAAAATCATGAGACGTATATCAATTGACAATTAGGAAAAAAAATATTTCACATTTTAACTCACAAGGTTGTCGCTGACCGACGAGATTGCTTCGCCACCGCTATCGTCTTCTTCCTTCCGTCGTTCCTTGTATTAGGGTTTTCAAAACTCAGTTTGCACCCACCCATCAAAACGACCTCCAATTGTCGCGTTTTGACAACCACCACTTTTCCGCAAATCGACTAGACATCGGCAGTTGTTGTTGCTGTCCGGAGCGGCGTCGTGGTATGGATTCTTCGCCGGTGATCACTCCTGAAGATGTATTGGAGTCGTTGATGAACGACGGCACAATTGATGCTCTCAGATTGAAGATCATCAACCAGCTCAAAGCCAATGTAGTTTCCACTCTTCTTCATCTTTTGAGTTTGCATATCCTTTGAAACTTTGGTTTGATTGGTTTACAAGTTTTGTGTTGTGTTTTGTTTTTGCAGGAGGAACTGAAGAGTACTACTATTAAAATGGCTGAGCAGAGTAAGGTTCTGAACACTCCTGGGGCTGAGAAACAGACCAAAAGAGAGCTCTTCGATGCGCTTCGGCGCGAACTTGAGTAAGTGATAGAGTTGCTTATGTTCCTTTCTGGATTAAATGATGAGTTTCATTTTTGTTTGTGTGGATGTTGGGCTCATGTTTCACTATGTTTGGCACTAGTTAGTTTGGATAGGCTGTTTAAATTGTTGATAGAGGAATGAGGCCTGAAACATTTCTCACCCCAGGTTGAAAGTAAATGAAGCTTTTGTTGTTTTGTTAGCTAAAATCTGTTGTGTAAACTATTGACCAAAAGAAACAGAAGTACTCTGCTCTGTAAACTGCATCCTCGCACAGTCGTTGAACCCCTTTATATAGACGCGCAGAGGCGTGCAGAAGCGCGCTTTTTAAGATTTTGCCGCTTTCATGGAGATCCAGAAATCCGGGGGGGGGGGTGACTTGTTCCGCGACCCGGCCCGGTAAGCCAAAATAGGGATTTCACCCCAAACAACACTCATTCTCACTCAAAAACCTTCTTCTCTCTCTTTATGCTGCGCAGCCGCCGGCGACGACGGAGTCCACTGGCGACCTTCCCTTCGGTTCTCCTTCTCCAGTTCTCGTTCTCCTTCACCAGTTCTCTTTTCGATCTGAATCATCAATTATGAGTCATGGTACTTTATGATTTATGCATGACATTCCTAAGAATTTTTGTTAGTTATACTCCCTCCGTTCCCTATTATAAGTCACATTTTTTGAAAAAAATTTGTTACAAAATATAAGTCACTTTCTAATATCTAGGAAGCATTAAATAATTTTTTCCATGTTCACCCTCATATTTAATATGAAAGAGATGATAAACTTTAGAAGTATTAACTTGGAGAGAGAAAATCATATGAAAGTAAATAAGGGTAATCTAGGAAAGTAAATCATTTTTTTTACAAATTTATTACTAGTAACTACTTTTCTTATTCTAAGAGAATTAGTTATTTGTGACTTATATATAGGAACGGAGGGAGTACCATTTATATGGATATAAGTATTATAAGTGTAAATATATACATAAATGTTAAAAGCTACTAAAGCGTACGCTTTAGCATTTTAGGACCCTCTACGCTTTATTGCTAAAGCTAGCTTTTGACTACCTTGAATGTGCGCTGAGTATCAGTCTTATCACAGCTTTTTAACTTAGAGCCAAATGAAACTAGAAGATATAAAATATAAAGTAAACCTGTCACAGTTACATTGCTACACTTGCAAGAACAATTCTCATGCTCAGGGTTGTCAATAGCGCGCTATAGTGTCGTAGCGGTCCTAGTTGTTGCGTAGCGGTGCAGTTAAGTGTAATGGCTGTTGCGCCGCTAAAGCGGAGGACATAGCAGCCATATAGGCGCTATTTGGCCGCTATCTGGTGGAACTGATAAAAACCCTAAAGTAACCCACAAAAAGTTAATGTTAGGGCATTTTAGGGAGGTGTTCCAGGGTTTTTGTTTCTGAAACATAGTCTAATTTTAGGAGGATGAGGAGGAAGTGATATCGAACTTCTCATTTTTTTAGGCAATTTAGTTTGGGAATTAGAGACTTAAACTTCTTGGTAACCTTGGCTTTTATTGGTACTGGTATGTTTTGTTTATGACACCTATGACTGTTTAATGTTAATAATGGCTGCCATGAATTTTCAGTATGTTTTTATCATTTATATGTATATAGTTATAGTATATAAACTATACAAAAACATTAGCATAGAAGCCATCCCGCTATGTGCTATACACATATACCGCTATAGTATTTTTGGGGTTGGCCGCTACGCTCCGATATCCGGGACTGGCAATACTGCTCATGCTACAAGAAAACTGTTCTCAGGTTCTCGGGTTAGCTTGAAATCCTCTGTCCCGTGAAAAGGTCTAGTGTGGAGATTTTAAGATCATGAAATTCTGTCCCGACTCCCAACTTGCTCTCCAGATTTTTAAGAGCAAGCCTAATAAACGCAGTGCTGTCATTTCTGCAACATCTTCAAAGATCAGTAATTTTCCATTCTTGATTCAGCATAACACATTTCTCTGATAGATAACCTCTTGGGTCTTGGATGACCTCAAGGATATTTGTCTGGTTATGTGCTTTAAGAAGTAAAGCTGGATCAACTTGAAAACCTATAGTTTCTTCTTCCTAAGTGATTTCAGTTTCAGTATCCTGCATCTATATCATATATTGGAGTAGAGTTCTAAACTTTCAATTGGTAATCTTTTCATCCTGTAGTGTACCACCTACTGAAAGCCTGAAGGGTTGTTGTCACCTTGTGGAATCTCCCCTTAAGATCCAACTTGATCTCTATGCAGGTTTCTTATCACTTTGGTGTAAGTTGCACCAACATAGCTGTCATTGCCATACCTGACATTGAGCAGGTTTGGGTCTGATCACTAAATTGATGTAGGATTCTATGATTATACTGTGGAACATAGAATATTGAACTGAAAAGATACGTGCAAAAGAGATCTAAAACCCTGCCAGAAGAGGGACTTGAAACCCCCTATTTTATCAAGAAGAATTTTACCTATATTCAGTTACAGACTTGCAGCCATCAAATTCCTCTATATAAAATAGCCCGAGTAGAAAACCCGATTTAATTCAAATCTTATCATGTTGAATGAGCTTAGTTCTAACTTCTAACCATCTATGAGAAATGAGAAATTGAAACCAAAGAGCTGTGATATTAGGTTGCTGACTTATTGTAACTCAATAATAAGTCAGTTTTTAGCCAAAAATAATATTAATAATAATAAGTGAGTAGTGTTTCATTCCAAAAAGCCCTTCTCCCCAACGCATGCCTCTCTCCCTCAACTCATCCTTTCTAGCCACCAGAACCCAAATCGAAAGTCGAAACCCCTGCGAACCAGCCACTCTCCCTCTCTCCACGACCCCAAACCCAAATCGCAACCCCTTCCCCTACCCAGCACCTTTGATGTCTGGGTTGTACAGGAGCTTCTGCGAGGTTGTGTTAGCAATCAGGGTAGTGACGATGGAATCTGTGATCTGTAAGGCGGATCTGCGATGGGAAGAAGAGTTGCTGTCGCCACTGGAAGTGGGTATTCGTAAGACGGCGAAAAGGATCTTGAGCAAAGAACAAAGGAAGTGGTGTTTGTTTGATTGCCCAGGTGATATATGGTGGTGAATTTCAGCTCTGTGATGTGAAAAAGAAGAAGAAAAGGTTGTCATTTGTCAATGAAGGCTCCATTGAAGGCTTCGTTTGGTTGTTTTTGCATTCAAGTGTCTAAGGATGATGGGTCTTCTTGCACCAATTGTATGCTATTTGCTGTACTCTTTTTGATGGCACGGGGTGGGATGGTGGTCATGGACTTGTGGTGGAGTTGCTAGTGTCTAACCACTGCTTTTGCCGCCATTGCTGTTGCTACCAGTGTTTTGCGGCACACAGGCTGGCGCAACCCATCCAGCAGACCAGAAGACCAAGCTATATTGTAAAAGGACAATATTAAACCGCAGGTTTAAAAATAATTTTCTTTAGAAATTAATTAACTTTAATTAGGGTTTACCATAATAGCCGGCAACTTCCTATAGCAGGCAAAAGTGAAAGATGCAAAATTGGACCATTTTCTAATAGGTTCACGTCAGGTGCCCCCTAATGTTTGTTGACTAATGTCAACTTTTTAAGGAAAAACATTATATTACCTTATTGATTGGGGGCTTAATTGATTTCCAAATTCTGTAGAAAACCAAATTGATCAAGCTTGCATCTTATAGATGACAGAAATAGGGGTTTACCGTGTAATTAACCCTTTTTGTGCTACCTCAATGGTTTTGCCTGCGGGGAAGTAGAAGGTACATGTTTGGATATGTCAAACACTCCATATAAGCAGGCCTCCCTGGTTAATATTTAACAGCTACATGGTATTACCCATTAATTTTTTGGCATTACACACAGCTTCTGCCAAATTAGAATAGATAGAAAAACACTGCTTAAAGTTCTCTTTTTCACTTTTTTATATCCTGGCTGCCTATTTCCTTTTGCTCCTTCCAGATGATTTATGGGGGTCTTGGAAAAATTGTGATTAGTTATTAGATTATCAAAGTATTTGGATTTTGTTGAAACTATATATCTCTAGTTGCCTGGCTTTTTCTTATATCTATGCTCATTTCGTGCAGGGCTTCTGTACTGGAGAAAGCCTCAAAATCAGTTTGGGATTTAATTTTAGACAATAATGGCCTGGGAAAGGAGATAAGTGAGACCGTTGAAAGAGTATTTTGCCGATTGAGTGGCCAGGAGCCCCCTTTATTTCCACTTCAAAATGGAGAACCACAACCTGATAAAGAGGTTGACAGCGGAAAAGAAAAAGGGAAGGGAAAACAGAAAGAAAAGGCAAATGCAAATGCAAACACAATTACTCCATTAAAGAAAAGAAGCTACTCTGAAATAAATTTGGAAGCAGATGAAACTGCGACCAGGTCCTCTGATCCAACAACATTGGAAGGTTCTGGCAAATCGCCTTTATCAATTTCAAAGACTTAACTTGCTGAACTCGCTTTTTGTAACCTAAGTGATCACATCTAGTAAATATATTATTAACAGTCATAGGACTTGACTTAACTAGAGTTTGGAAGAGTCTTGTCACCGAAGTTTTGTGTATTATGCAACACACTTTTATGTGCCCTTACCTATTTTGATTTATGAATTTGAATGATTTGAAACTTTACCCAAGTCTGTTGTTGATTCACCCACTTTCCCCTTCTAAACTTGGGTAGCAGATGTGAGGGTTATGTAATTTGAGTGGTTTATGCTTGAGTTTTTACACAAAATGAATTGAATAAATTTATAAAGAAAAGGCTTATTAGCACTTTTGATCTCTCACGTTTCAAAAATGTGCAATAGGAGTCCCCAACATTTAAAAATAGCATAATGGTACCCCGACGTTTATCTCCGTTAGCAGTTTTGGTCCCCGGATAGTTTTCCGTCAAAAAACTAACGATTCCAAGGGTAAAAATGTAATTAATCCAAAAATAATTAATTAAAGATAAAAAAAACCTTAAAATATCCCCTCCTCTTCATCTCCCTTATCATCCTCATCACATTTACCTAGAAAAAGAAACAGAAAACAATAGTCTAAGAGCAGAAGATATCATTCCACCGCACAACAATTGACCAGCTCAGACATAAGCAAAGCATAGAGGACGCCTTACTCAGGTGGAAACAAAGCCAGTGTAAACAACAGCCCCATACCCACTAAATTCCTGACAGCCTGCACACATGTAAATCAGAAAAACTATTCAGCAAACCCAAATCTCCATCTCAACAACAATCAAGCCCTCCCCTCTTCCATTCGCACCACCACTATCTGCACTTCAAGCTCCTCATCTGCAGAACCACGGAGAAACAGAGAGAGAGCAAGATAGAGTAAAGGATTCGTCGCCGTTTGCCTCGATCTCGTCCCTCATATCACTCTCCCAACCCAGATCTGGCCCCTTTCATCCCTCACTTGATCTTTTTCTCTTGAAGGGAGAGTGGGAGGTTGGGGTTAGGGTTTTGATGGGGATGAGATTGCAGAAGAAGAAACAATTGAAAAAAAATGGAGAGAAGGAAGAGAGAGACCGAAGATGAAGATGAGAAAATGATGAAGAAGATGATGTTTTAATTTTTGAAACGTGAAGAAGATGATGTTGCTGTTTTTTTTGAACGTGTATGATGTTGTTATTTATTAGATAATTTTTTCTTTTTTTGATAATGTATTAGATAATTTCTTTAACTATTAAAGATTTTTATTTTTATTAATTACTTTTATTAATCTCAAAACGGTTAGTTTTTTTGACGGAAAACTGTCGAAGGACCAAAACTGCTAACGGAGATAAATGTCGGGGTACCATTATGCTATTTTTAAACGTTGGGGACTCCTATTGCAAATTTTTAAAACGTGGGGGGACCAAAAGTGCTAATAAGCCTAAAGAAAATCAACAAATAGGTACATAATCAACCCTAAAGTTAACATGAGATGTTAAAGTGGCTAAATAACTTGTACTTTCATCCATGTTAATGGTGGTAATCAACCACTCTTGTTGACTATTTGTGAGTAGTATGAGTCTAGGAGAGTGTAGCGAGCGCTTCTAGGTAGAAATGAGCTCGTCTACGTAGAACATACAACGTTGGTCCTCCTCATCCATGGGATTCAAGCTACTAGGATTACTTGCATAAAACTGCTGCTCCAAACCATCAGCGGGTACTTGGTCCTGGATTCTACGTGCATAAAACTGCTGCTCCAAACCATCAGCAGGTACTTGGTCCTGGATTCTACTTGCATAAAACTGCTGCTCCAAACCATAAAACAGTTGCTCCAAACCATAAGCGGGTACTTGCTCCTGGGTTCTACTTGCATAAAACTGCTGCTCCAAACCATCAGCGGGTACTTGCTCCTGGATTCTACTTGCATAAAATTGCTGCTCCAAACCATCAGCGGGTACTTGCTCCTGGATTCTACTTGCATAAAATTGCTGCTTCAAACCATCAGCGGGTACTTGGTCATGGATTCTACTTGCATAAAACTGTTGCTCCAAACCATCAACGGGTACTTGCTCCTGGATTCTACTTGCATAAAACTGCTGCTCCAAACCATCAGCGGGTACTTGCTCATGGATTCTACTTGCATGAAATTGCTGCTCCAAACCAGCAGCTGGTACTTGCTCAGCGGGTACTTGCTCCTTGATTCTACTTGCATAAAATTGCTGCTCCAAACCATCAGCAGGTACTTGATCCTGGATTCTACTTGCATAAAACTGCTGCTCCAAACTATCAGCAGGTACTTGATCCTGGATTCTACTTGCATAAAACTGCTGCTCCAAACCATCAGTGGGTACTTGCTCCTGGATTCTACTTGCATAAAATTGTTGCTCCAAACCATCAGCTGGTACTTGGTCCTGAATTCTACTTTCATAAAACTGCTGCTCCAAACCATCAGCGGGTACTTGGTCCTGGATTCTACTTGCATAAAATTGCTGCTCCAAACCATCAGCGGGTACTTGCTCCTGGATTCTACTTGCATAAAAATGTTGCTCCAAACCATGAGCGGGTACTTGGTCTTGGATTCTAATTTCATAAAACTGTTGCTCCAAACCATTAGCGGGTACTTGGTCCTGCATTCTAACCTCCTTATGTCTTCTATCATCCACACATCTTCTGCCAAATTCCATTGCTGGGGTTTGGCAGAATTCTGGCATCATGTAATCATTATGATGACTAGGTAATTCATAATTGAATACAGGTTCTCCTACTTGTATGCAGCTTGCATATGACCCAGACTCCATTGCAGATGAAGTGTCATCATGAAGGCATTTACTCCAAAAGTTGCGCATTTTTTCTTGAAGCATCTGATTGTTGATTGACTGATCAGTAGGAGGGAAAATACCTATGAAGGAAAATCAAGTTAGACATAGAATAAATATTTGTATCGTACGAACATTGTGAAAACTATTGTGATGAGCAAACAATAGAAATTGTTGTTACCTAAAGTTGGTAAAGTTGGGCAAGTTTTAGCAATTAGAGGCAATGGCCTCAATGGTTGAATTCTTTGAGATGCTATCAAATTATGATGCTGCTCACTAGCCGAGGTGATTTTTGATCCATGAACATGACCAAAAGAATAGCTTGTTGTACCTTGATCTACTTGTGAATCAAAGTAAGCAGAGTGTGAGCTAGGAAAAGGCTTTTGGCTCAATTCCAATAGTCGATTATCACATTCCAAGAGCTTCGCATAAGGTTGGTCAAGAACTCCCGGGGGAATTCAAGATAGTGCCTCCTGAATAGAAATAAATGTCAGTATTAATAAAAATGAGGGGTAAAAAAGACAATTAAATTGAGTGAGTGTCTAGTTTGTGAAAAGTATTTAATGCTTAGTAGTATAGTAAGCCATATGTATTTGTGAGCAAGTGCTAACATTTTTCAATAAAAAAAAAATGAAGAAAATTATGTATAATGAGGTAAGATACAAACCGGTATTGGGAAGCTTGACCCTGAGTGAAGTCTTGAGATTCCTTCCATGATGCACGGCTACTACGCATTCCAGGCTTTGGTTCAACTCTAATCTCATGATAGAATGATGGCACTTTATCTACCTGTGGGTTGAAATAATATTGTGATTAGATATTTAAAATAATTAATCTCAATTTATTAAATCATCATAAACACTCTTTGGTGCATATGGATTGGGAAGGGGAGGTCCAGGGATCGATTTCTGACGGGTGCAATTTATCTTCTCAATGTAAAAAAAACACTCTTTTATGTAATTTTTTTTTACAAAAAGTGATATATGTCATTTTCAACATTTTCTGAACATAAGTTCATATTTTTAAATTTGTTATACAAATATTTTTTTTTGAAATTTTAAGTATTTTCTATTCAAATTTAATAATACTCTTAACAAAGAAAATATGTACTTTTAATAGCAAACCCAACAGTTCTAGTGGATTCTTCTAGATATTTGGTTTATTTTCTCATTAATAAGTATCTCTTATATATTGCATGGACGCTCTTAAGATGTATACATATATTACTAAATAATAATAAAATTATGATATGATAGTATATTTCTGTAGTGAGTTTCATCATTAAAAAAGATGGTTCAATATATACTTTCACTCTAGGTATGAGATTAAACTAATCAAGCTTATAAAAATATACTTGATATTTTCTCAACATTTCAAATAATAGTATAGTTATTAGTTAATTTCATTATATTTTTTCTAAATAAATAGTTCCTACCAATAATATAATTTAACTCCATTTGTTGCTCTTCACAGACCTCTTTAAAACAGTAACACATTAATTAACACATACTAATTGTAACTATATTTTGCAATACAAAAAGAAGAAAAATACCTCAATTTCCAGAATTCCTGGTGAGTTTTGTCCAATAACAGCACGAATGGCTGAAATATTCTGCCATTCTATTTCAATCTTGTCCATTAAACCATTCTGTAAGATCTCCCACACCAGTTTTCGCCTAGCATAGTAACACTTTCCCATCAAGTCAGCCGCATATTTCCTCTCAACCTGCACATCATATTTGACAAGTAAGCATCTCTCAGTGGAGTGGAGGGTAATTTTTTTTTTAAATAGTTGAGAGTAATTTATTCTAAGAAAAAAAAGGTTAGGGTTTTCGAATTTTATATATATACCCCGATTAAATTTTGCAATTTTAATTGTTTTGCTTAAAATCTCAAGCCAAAATTGCTAAACTCAGCGGAAAAAAAAGTAATTTAAAATCACTAAATCTTAGACACAAAATCTTTTATCATGAAGAAACAAGACATTAAGAAATTATTCATAAAAATTATAATTATTGATACAAGCCTATTTCTTTCTCTTTGGAATCTTTAGGGCTATACTGGCCAATTATCCAAGATTCTTTATAATTAGGATATCAAAGTACTCGTTGAAATTAATTTGTCTCTTGCTATGTGAAAAAAAGATACACATCGCTATTAATTTCTTATGAATGCAAAGAAAAATTCAATCCACACAGTAAATTACTCACTTTAATATATCTTAATTACTATACCAAACAAAAATTGATGTACCTTGAAAGAACCAATCTTGAGCTTATTCATTACAAAATGCGCAGCCTTGACTCCTTGGATGCTTGGAGCCATTGTTACAGCAGTAACAAAGAACTCAAGTTTTGATTTAAACCAATTGGGGTAAGAAACACTTTGGAAAGAGGAAGTTCTAATCGTTAAGCGTCTATAAGGGTTTTCTCATGTGTAAACTCCAGTTAGTTAAGCACCATTATATATTTATACGGTTATACCACACTCCAGTTAGTTAAGCACCATTAGATATTTATACTACGCTCTGGACTTTTTTTATAGGAAATAATAATAAGTGGAGGAAAATTTAGTTATTAAAACTTGATTAGCTAGCCATTTATATATATAAATATCCATATTTTAGGTTAAAAAATTAATTGTTTCGGGAAGGTTTTCTTTACTCTATCCGTATCCACCCTAATCAATTGTTTCGATCCCTTGCGAAACAAGTTATTATTATTTTTTTATTTTATTGCTGAAATCCTATTTTGTAGGTACTTCTTTCGTGGATTTTTTTTCCTCCACTTTTTCAATATTGTTAGAATCAGGATCCTTAGGGGGTAAAAGATCGTAAATCTTAGGATCAGGATCAAACCGTAGATCCTTTAAGATCCTAATAAGTATGCAGATATATATACTTCATAAACTACACACACATAAAAACTCACATACATAAGAAAAATAACTCATGCTTTATATAAAAAATTATACACAATGACATAATTAATTAATGGCTTAAATACTCTGTAGGTCCCTGAAATTGTACCCCGTATCAAAATAAGTCCCTGAAATTTTTTTTCCGATTCCGGGTCCCTAGAAAAATTTGTTTGATCAAAATAAGTCCCTACGCCGGAGAAGACAATGGTTGCCTCCTCATTGTTTCCACAAACCATGAAATAACATATTTAAAACACTCCTAGACCTTCATATATCTGATCTAGGCGAAGAAATCGCAAGAAACAAAGCTAAAACGAAGAAACCGAGAAGCTCCATAAATTCCGGCGAGAAGAAATCAACTTGCGACTGGCCTTTTCTCTTCAACTGTGACGACCCAGCCCACGAGACCACCACCACTGAGTTCCTGAGGACGAGACGAAGCCGGCCCAACACCCTGGTCGTAGCGCCGCCATGACCGCCGTTGTCAACCACCGTCTTCTCCGGCGTAGGGACTTATTCTGATTAAAAAAACAATTCCAGGGATTCGGAATCGGAAAAAAAAATTTCAGGGACTTATTTTGATACGGGGTACAATTTCAGGCACCCCTAGAGTATTTAAGCCCTTAATTAATTCATAATAGAAGAATCATAATCCAATGTGCATGTTCACTGTATTGGTTCAATGTTACGAGACTTAGGTAAAGTTAGGGATTGTCGTTTAGCGATTATCACTTTTATTTATTTTGATTAAAAAACCTTATCACTACATGAGTTTTGGATGAAATTTGACTTTTTTTTGAAATTCTGAAATGGGACGTGGAAATAGAATAAAAAATAGAAAAGTATAAGTGTGAAACACCCTATCTTCAGGATCGCAAGATCGGGATCCGAAGGATCCTTGCTTCGCGGATCGGGATCCTTGTGAGATCCAATCCATTCTCTGATCCTGCAATAGATATCCAGATCAGGATTTTAACAACACTACACGTTTCTCTATCTCTTCTAACACCAATTAAATTCTAGTTTTAAAAAAATTAATTCTGACTTCTTGCCAAGGCTGTTGGTTTAAAAAATATATTATTTATAAAATTTATCATATACAAATATAAAAAGCTTTCTAAAAAAATTTAAAAAATATTATTAAAATTTTAGTTTTTTTTTAAACAACAAAACAGAAAGCTAAACTAGAACATCCCTGCAAAGCAGGGGAACAATATTCGCTGGAGGGAGCTTCCAAACTTGTCACCCACACCTCACTCTAGTCCCATATTTCGCCAAAGCATCTGCCACCATATTTTGCTCTCGCGCAATATATTTCACAGTCACTTGCCAATCGCGACGGAGCAACTAGTTTATAGATATATTAGCAATAAATTAATTTATTAAAAACTGCTAATAGTTAATAAAATGAATAATTTCTCTCGTGGTTAATATGGTTAAATACATAATAATATTCTAACAAAAATACATTTATGATAACATTTATATGCATAATATTTTATTATTTTATTATTATTATATTACTAACATATGTCTAATGTAGACTAATAAAATGAGATAAATTGCGTTTTTGTTTCAGATTTCAGATTTTTTAGAGTTTTTAAGTTGAAGGCAATTTTATTGGATATAATTTTCTAAAATATCACTTTGGATTATTGGAAGGATAAATTGCACCATTCAAGAATTTATCATTTGACCTTCCTCCTCCAACTCATATGTGCCCAAACTCTTACCACTTAAGCTATAATTTGACGACTATCACTTGATGAATGAGCAAGATTAGATATGTAAATTTAACACGTATTTACACCAACAATGCACATCCATCAAACTCATTCCGATTTAGTATAAACACTAGTGTTTTTACCCGTGCGCTGCACGGCGAAAGACGATTCTAAATTTCTTACGTTGTTAACATGATCGTTTTGAAAATGGAATTTAAATATTAATACATGAAATTGATCCGATTAGCTGCCATAAAATGAGAATACAATTTAACCTAAATTGAAAACGTTTCCACAACAATCAAATCTCAATTGAAACCAACAAAAGCTGAAAATTACAGCAATATAATTCAGCAACAAAAAGAAAAAGAGGTTCCTTATGCATCCACTTGTTGCTTGTTGTCCCATGATCACTTCAAATATATTGAATCTGCAACAATTTGAAAAATGATTTAAATAAGACAAAAAAGAATACAGCAGGTTAATTACAATGTGCATGATACAAAGAAGTATTAAATCTAAGATAGATAATCTAACCATTCATATGTTATGGAAAACTTCTTCATACACGACATTCCGAGTGCAATTAGATACTACTTTTTTTTCATCCACTATAAGTATCTTCAACCCTTTTCTAGATTTAACTCTCGATAAAGCTACATATAGTTGATCGTGCGTAAACACATGCCTAGGAAGATATAATACAACATGGGATAATGATTGGCCTTGGCTCTTATTTATAGTCATAGCAAAACACATAGTTATAGGGAACTGCCTTCTTGAGAATTTGAATGGAAGGTCAGTGTCAGAAGGAGTTAAGCTAAGTCTAGGAATATAAACCGGTTTACCTGTTTTTGTACCGGAAAGAGCTATATAGGGTGTCAAAGCAGTCACTATCAATCTAGTTCCATTACACAATCCAGCAGACTGATCAATGTTTCGAATCAGCATGATAGGAACCCCAACTTTCAGAACAATTATGTGGTTGGGAATACCAGAGCATTTAACATCATTTAGGAATTTTGAAGTGAACCATTCTACATCTATTTCAGAATCTTTATCTGACCTACATGGAGTATCGTAACTCAAATATTTTGTTACCTCCACAGGAATCATTGACATCATGAAGTTATTTACCTCTTCAACTCTTTCAAGAGTAGGTGCGAGGAGTGCTCTTTGTTCAAAATATGCATGGTTTTCCAAATTATCAACAACATTGTGATATGCAAAATATACTAACTCAAGTAAAGGATTATCAGACTCTCTTACCAACAAATCAGAGGGAATCTCTATAATAGAATCATCCTCATCGATTGGCTTAACTGTCTCATCGCCTACTTGAAGAAGTCAATCTGCAAATTCTTTAACTTCCAAGGATGAAGAAGAGGACGTAGCTTGTTGTAATCTCATGTTGGTAGTTAACTTCATTACTTTACAATGATTCCATAGGTATGAAGAATTCACAGCAAAAGAAACGATGTCAGATCTACTTCCTTTAAAAATGACTGGAAGAATCTGCCTGATGTCTCCACCCAAAACAACTACTTTTTCACAAAACAGTTTATCATGACCCAAAGTTGCTTGAGTCTTCATAATGTCATTTAAAGTTATGTCTAGAGCTTCAAAACAGTGCTTGTTCAGCATTGAGGCTTCATCCTAAATAATCAGAATTGCCTTTGAAGCATCTCAGCTTTAGAAGAACCTTGACGGACATTACATGTTGATAATTCATGGATTGAAATAGGAGTAGAGAATCTAGAGTGAGCAGTTCTACCTCCAGGTAATAATAATGAACCTTGTCCTAAACCTAGTATTTTTGCATGTGCACTGCACAGTGAAGTTTACTATTGTATTTGATACATTAATAAATACTTTGATCATAAATAATTGAAGATAATACACATAAAAAAACAATCATAATAAAGATGTAGATATTAAAAAATAACATAAATTCGGACACTTAATTATAGTGTTTTGTACCCATACACCAATTTAACCAATATAAATATTTCAAAAAAAAACAAAATAATTAGCCAAAGTCTTCAATTCTGCACATGGGGCGTATAAATGATTTTTGCCCTGAAAATATAAATTCATATATTTAGGTCTATTATATTGGGGACTTGCCAAGTGAAATCAAAATACATAAATATTCATGTAGAATGTTCTTGAACTTATTTTAAAATTATGAACTGAGCACTTAATTTTTTTTTGAAAATTACCTTTTCTATTAGCTTTAACATGAAATTGTTTTCATGTAGAATGTTCTTAACCGTGCACAGTGGAATTTGATCTTAATATTCAGGTATGAAGCAATACAATGACTCATAACAAAATTGATATACTAAAATTGATATTTGCCGATATTTTTAGCTACTACCATTAAGAGACTAACAAAAATGAGCACTCGACAAAAAAAACCACAACGAATATCACACAACCGACAAAATTTCACACAACTTTTATTAAAATTTATTTGTATATTAATTTTTATGTGGAAGAATTTTCATTCAAAAAATTCCTTCCGTGGGAGCTATCAACCTTGTAATTTAAATATAAATAATATACATTGTATATGTATTGACTTGTTCCAAATTTGCATTTAAAAAAAAGGTCTTATAATCTTTGCACGACATATTTTCATCATCAAATTATCATACATATATATAATTATAAAAATATGAAAAGGTATTAAAACAGTATTAGAATTTAATTTTCAATTAATTTTGACATGAAATTATTTTCATGTAAAATATTCCTCCCGTGAGAATTTTTTACCAGGTAATTCAAACATAATTTTTTTTGACAATATATATATATATATTAATTAATTAATTAATACTTTATAATCTTTATATATATATATACTCTTAAATTATTAAAAATAATAAATATAAAAATTGAGTAATTTCTTGTAAATATTAGCTCAAAAAAACTATACTCTTGAAGAAATACAAATTTTACATGTCCAACCACAATTGATCCACAACTCACACGGAAAAGAAAGCCAAAACATGACCAAAATAACTTCTGATGGATATGGGCAAGTCTAATTTGAGTGTAATAAAATCTTCAATTATGAACAAAATTCGTATAAATAATTTTTGCCTCAAAGATGTAAATACATATATTTAAATGTATTAGGTTCAGGACTTACAAAGTGAAACTAAAATACATATATATATATATATATATTATATATATATAATTGCTCGGAAATTTATTTCAAAATTAGAAACAGTGCACTTAAATTATTTGAAAATTAGTTTTTCTATTAGCGTAACACGAAAGGGTTTTTAAGTAGAATGTTTTTACCGTGCACAGTGGATTTTGCTCTTATAATTTAGGCATGTATCATGCAAGAAGTGAAACTTGAAAGCCGTGCCAGTTCCCAATGAATATTATGCATAGTGGAAGCATTAATAGTCCATGGTAAATAAAAATATTCTGAACTTCAAATTCAAAATTTCTAAAGAGAGAAGAAGAAAGAACAACTTGGTGCAGATTTAATGAGGAAGATAGTGAGAAATAAAACGAAAGAGATGATAGGAGAGTTATGAAATACTACTTGAAAACACGTCCAGATGAAGCCTGTTTCAAAACAACTCACTTTGGGAAGTAGATGGAATATTTGTGGGGAAAATGAAACATTAATACACAACTTATGGAAAAACCCAACCCACTTCCTAATCATTATTTTGATGTTTGGGCTGCATCAAAAATAAGTGGGAACATTAAAATTGATTATTTTAAAAGAAGGGTAATTAGAATTTAAAAAGTGTTAAACCCCAAATGTTATCAAGTTTGCATTTTGCCCACGAATAATAGACAGAGAAAACGTTCATAGGTTTAGTTTTTTAAAATATTAAATAATATTCAATTTTTTAATAATTGAATTATAAATAAATTTATTGTTTTATTGATATTATTCAATAATATTTTTATAACGAGAATGATTCAAATATTTTATTAGTCAACCTAAATTTTTAAAGGGAATTGGATGACACAGTAGGGTCCTTTCAACTTAGAATTTAAAAAACTCAAATATTGGGTAAGAATTATTTGGATGGGAAAGAGATCAATAAATACAGTTTTACAACTTAATTTATGGTTCATGATCTTACACCAAAACACCAAATACAATTAAACATCCACAAAATAAGAAATACATGTATTTCTTGTATTGGTTCCAGGAAGATGGTGAGAGAAAAAACAAAAGGGAGAATAGGAGATTGTAAATTAAAAAAAAAAATCTTAAAGCAAGGAATGACTAAACAAATAATAAGCCAGAGAAATTTGAGCGGCATTTTCAAGATCACTTAAAAGAGGAGATTAATTTATAAAACTGAATCTTTTTTCACAGATCCATCACTACTCCCGGCATCTAGTAGCACTAAACATGCTTGAGGCAAATCGGAAACCCCCTGAAAAACACATATAATCAAACTTTTAGTTAAGCGAATTTAGAACAATTAAAGCTTTGAATTTTAACTACAACTTTCCATGACTCTTATCATCAATAGCAGAAAGACGGAAATGCTTCTAATATTTATTTCCTTGGAGCCATAACTTCTTTGATAACTGCTTATCTACAACTATGATCTATCAATTCTTTTTAATCCTTGTACCTGCATCGGAGGAAGCATTAACACCAAGACGACAAACAAAAGCATTAACACCAAGACGACAAACAAAACGGAGAATGTGAAAAACTTCATATAGGCAAAATCTCAATTTGCATCCAATTAACATCGACATGCAAAATAATCAAGAACAGAAAACACAACGACAATAGAAACCCATAACTCAAGATTTCAAACAGTTTCGTTCAATTAGAGACAATGATAACTGAAATATCAGCCTCACAGAATAGCCATCCATAACTTCCTATGTGATCAAGAAAAATGAAGTTCAATCATGGTGCAGTAGAACATAATCATTTGAATGGCTAATCATACCTGAAATTCAACCAAGAAGAAGTGTGAACGCACACCGGAGAGAACCAATCCAAAAGTAATGTTGAAGGTTCCTTCAACTTTATTGAATGCATTGTATAATACAGAAAATTTGAACCACTCTCAATCACTGATATTATATTGTCTTTGATGTTTAAATTAGATCACTGAAAATGAGAAAAAAAATTGCTACAGCATATAGAATAGAATTGAAATTCATGACACAGACCTGTCACTATCTCTAGCTTCATTATTGGAAAAATAAGGTATGAATAGCTTGATGAGCACATTATTAGCAAAATATTATGGGTGTAAAATACACAATGGTCCACCAAGCTAAGATCGTATCCAAGAGTGTCTTAAAAAAATCTTCAAGTTGATTGAATGTGTCTGACAAAAACATTGATCAAGGAAAAACGTATATAGGTGATAAAAGATATATGAAATTAGAGCAAAAAAGACTTGAATTGCAGATATGAGAGTGTAAAAAATATAACTTTTGATTAAGCATGTGTGATCAGTATAGTTAAGACTCAAGACCTCATTTTTTGATCTTTAAGCAACATGCTGAAAAATTTAACACCAACATTGAAATTGAAACTGACCAAAACTGAAATATAGTTTGACAAAGTAATTAAGTTAATTCAATTCTTATCTAATGCACGCATGGTCTGGTAATTCAAGATATCGAGTTTCCTCCATGCCTTGAATTTCTCACTTCCACTTTCAGCTGTTCCACAATATTCTCATGCTCCCATTCAAAATCATCCTCATCTTGCTCATCAGGTTCTGATACATCACCAAAACCATGCACATTCAAAGACTTAAAACGCTTCATGCCAGGCTCCATTTCAATATACTCATCTTCAAAATAAACACCATGAACTCCAAATTCTGAAAATTTTCTATCACATGAAGATTGATTTTCATCCATGTCCTCTGGTCTTTCCTCTCTCATAATAAGCTTCAGAATCATCAATTTTGTCACTGTTGCCCAAGATTAGACCACTTTTCATCAGATGATTTTGACTCTGAATCAGATGTCACTGAGTTTTCATTGAAAAGGAAATAATCTTCATCTGATGAATCAGTTTCACCAAAAGCTTCATTCAGAAAGTGAAGTGGAATAGTGGTAGTAGGGGTGAAAAGTGCTCTTGAACAGATTCATCTTCTTCTTCTTGAGCTGCTACACTGTCTTTCTCTGAATCAAGCTCTGAAATGAGTAAAAAATCAGTTCACCAATCTGTGAGAATAAAACCAGTTCACCAATCTGTGAGAATAAAGATTATTTCATCAGTTCCCTATAATTCTTCCAAATATTTCTTCCATTTTACATAAACATATGGGAGAAGAAAAGTCAGGTCTCCCTTCTCATATGATGAAATTAGTAAGACAGACAATAAAGAAGAAAACACATGCTTACATCAAGGGAACCTTTTGCTATGACAGGGAAAAAAAAAGGGAACACTGCCAAATTAAGATGAAGGAACAAAAGCAAATAAAAAAAATAACAATCCAACTAACTCTAAGGGCCCGTTTGGTGGACAGGATAGGATAGGATATGATATGATACTTATCCTATCCTGTTTTAATCCAGTGTTTGGTGGCCCAATAGGATATGATAGCTTATCCTTTTATCCTATCATATCCTACCTCTTTAGTTATTTTTTTTATCCTAGGGGGGACACAGGATAGAAACCGAACGGATAGGATAAGAATTTTTTTTACGTTCTTCTCCTCATATCTTTCACGCGTTCAACTTCTGCAAGCCCTAGTCTCCTTCCTCCTTCATTCTTCTCGTGCGTTCCAGTGCTGCCGGCGTTCTTCTTCTGCTTCCAGTGCTGCCGGCCGCGTTCATCGCCGGAACCTTCGTTGCAGATATGTCTCCTAACTCCTCTCCTATGTCGTTCTTCTTCTTCTTCTCCTCTTTATATATCCTGTTTTCACAGAAAGGGGAAAACGTTTTCTTCCTCTCATCTTTCGTTTTCCTCTTTCACCTATGCTTTCTTCCATTGGATTTGTTATCTTTTTTTCCTTCATTTTCTTCTATCATATTTGCCCTAATTTATTGTAACTGATCTGGTTGTTCAATTCATTGTTTACTTATCTGTGTTTGTTTCCATGTTTAATCAATTGATATATGGTACCGTGTTTTCCCTATTTTGTTGATGTTGTCATATCAATTTTTCCCTCTTTGTTTCAGATACAATACGGGCATGTTTGTGTTGCAATTTTATTCAATTTGCTGCAATTTTGAATTGATCTAGGCTACCAGATTAAATATATATGTCATATTTATTTTTTCCCCTTATTTCCTTTACCATTGAAGACACAGAAGTTAGGGGAGTGGGGTTGATTTTCCCACAAACTTCATATTAGACAGGACGCGGACTCATCGGGGTGACATTGTTGATGATTTTTCAGAGCAGCATGGAACCAGCCTCCATGTGCGCCAGAAAAACTGCATAAAGAACCTGCCACTACAGAGATTAAATTCCTTCCAATTTGCCTTACCATGACATAAATTGAACTCTCTATTTTTCCATTGGAAATTACACGAGCACATATGAGCCAATTTTGTAGCTTTAGTCCAAATCATTGATTTAGAGTCCAAACATGAAGGGAAACTTTGGATGTTCTGCTGCACCTTAATTTGAGTAGCTTAGACTACCTACTTACCTAGTATAAACAGAGAAATAGAGAAAGGTTTATAGAAAGCCATTTGGTGAACCAATTCAGAATTTTAGGTATTAAATGAGAAGTATAATGTAAGCAAACTGGACAAGAAATTAAAACAAAGGATGTCTTTAGAAAGGAAGAAGAATTAGTGGAAGCTACATTTTCCCTATTTGTTTCAGATTGATTTGGACATGTTTATATTTTTCCTAATTCTGCTTTTTATTTTCTTGGGTCTATGGAACCATAAATTTCATATTAATAGTTTGCTATGTTTATACTTGTCATAATTGTGTATTGATAACAGGGGTAAATATGAATCAAAAGCAGCGTCGAATGTTAACATATTTAATTATGGAAACTACGTTCTACCATATGGTGGGGGTTTGTTTTGGCATTGCAATGGCAGTTAGCTCTTCTGCACAATGGTTTTATGAAAATAGTTGTCTTAGGCAACTACCTATAAGTGGAGAAGGTTTAAGAGGAGAGTTATTACAGAGATTGATCAATCGAGATGATGTGACATGTATTGATCAACTTCGTATGGATATTAGGTCTTTTAATTTGTTATGTGATCTCCTTCGTAATGAGGATGTAGCACATAATGATCCTATTAGTACAATTGAGACAACTGAGGAGTGGTCTGCCTGGAGAGAAAATTTAGCTACACAGATGTGGAATGAATGGGTTGCTACTAGAAATATGAATTAGGACATCTGTTTATTTGTTTGTATTTATTGCACTACATTATGAAATTTGGGCCATTGTGTACCTTTGTCTATTATTTTTTTGGAAATTTGGTTATGTATTTGGTTTGTGTACTTTGATAATGAACTATGACATCTGTTTATTTGTTTGTATTTATTGCACTACATTATGAAATTTGGGCCATTGTGTTTGCATATGACATATTCATGCCTTATGTCTTAATTATTTTTTTGAAATATGTTGAATAAAAATTTGAGTATCTCATAGGAATGGACTCTGAAAGCAGCATCCAGCAAAACAACAAGAGAAAGAGAGATCGTAGACAATGGTCTAATGATGAGGATGAAGCATTATTAGACATATTGATTGAAGCTGTTAACCAAGGTCAAAAGTATGAAAATGGACAATTCAAAGGAAATACTTTGAAAGCAGCTGAGGCTAAATTAGAGAAGAAGTTTCCTGGATGTGGTATTAAGGTGAAACCACATATTGAATCTGCAATGAAGAGGCTCAAGGGAGTTTATAATGTTGTTTATGATATGCTGAATCAAAGTGGATTTGGTTGGGATGATGAGAAGAAGATGATTAAGGTGGATAGTGAAGATGTCTGGAATGAGTATATAAAGGTTTGTGTTTCTAATTTTTCCTCACTAATGAATTCTTTTCTTTGACAATATATTTGTGATAAATTAAATTATTTTCATTTTGTGTTGTTTTAGAGTCATCCAAATGCAAAAGATTATAGGAATGCACGAATTCCACTCCTTGAAAAGCTTGCTTATGCCTTTGGAAAAGACCGTGCTACTGGAAAATTAGCTTATTCACCTGCAGATGTTGTTGAGGAATTGGATAAAGAAGAGGAAGAACAAGCTCATCATGATGATGTTAGAGTGGAGATGACCCCGACATCATCTGTTAATAAATCACAATGCAGAAAAGATGACCTTGTGGAAAGTCAATCAAGGAAAAAAAACAGAGGAGCAAATCTGATTGCTAATAGTATATCTGAATTAGGAAACACTCTTGGGAAATGGCTTGAATTAAGTGCTGAAAGATTGGCTGAGGCTAGTAATAGCCTCAAAGTTGATAAAGACATGTTTGATGATTCCAGGGGCGTCATGGATGAGCTGCTGAAAATGGGTTTAACAGATCAAGAGCGTTATGCAGCTGGAGATAAAATAATGTCTATGCCTCATCGTGTGCACATGTTTTGGGCTTGTCATGGAGAGGATCGTCTCAAGTTTGTGAAATCATTGATATAATTGCTTTGGAGAATGACATATTGTTAGACAATGTTTATGTTATTTTGCTTTGTTTATGTTGGCTTCTCTACTACATTCGGATAGTTCACCATTTTGTTGGATGTTTATGTTATTTGGCTTTGTGATGTTATTTCTAGGGTGGAGATGACATTGCTCCTCTATTACATTCGGATAATACACCATTTTGTTGGGCGGTGTTTATGCTATGTTACTTTATTTTGATGGAGGATGTTTATGATATTTATGTTATTTATAAGAAGCACATGATTCAACTTATCTATTATATTTTCACTATTTTTGGTATCCTTATTTAATACCCATGGTTTTTCAAGTTTGGATGTGCCTTGGGGTGCTGATAATGCTGTCTCAAATTATGGTTTGAACTTATCTATTTTGGTCTTTATTATTAGTGAGCAACTTCATTAGGACTAGTTTATAATATTTGTGGCTCTTGTTTTTGTATGTAGGTTATAATCTTTGTTAGTCACTTGAGAGAGTTTTTGCCTATGCTACTATTTAATCAAACATTTCTTTTGTTTTTTCGAAAAAATAAAACAAAAGTGTCCTTTATGAAAATAATTAAAAAATAATAAAATTATTTATATCATACAACTAATTAAAAACTATTTTTATTGATATAATTTTAGATATTAATTTTAAATACTGTGTAAAATATAATTTTGGAAAAATATACATTTAATTTACACTAAAGGGTAATTCTGTCAATTGAGTATAATATTTATCATATCCTGTTGTTATCCAGTCCACCTCAAACACAGGATAGGATATAGGTATATCCTATCTGGTGCACACCAAACGCTTGACAGGATAACAATCTATCCTGCTCTTATCATATCCTGTTGATATCCTGCTTTCCTATCATATCCTATCCTATCTTATCCTGGCCACCAAACGGGCCCTAAGTCTCAGCAGAGTATGTGCATGACACTAATAAAATGGACTCACAGCCATTATCATAAAAAAATAGTTATTTAAATCTATTTGAAAAAGTAATGTGAATAAGCTAAATGAACATAGAAATAGAAACAAAAATAATAAAGAGAACTAACTGTGACTGACAGTAAATGGAAATACAGCAAGAAGCAGATTGGCAGAGGTTGTTAACCAATGAATCAGACAGAGGAAGCAGATTATCATGAGCCTTAACTGCAGCTTAGATCCTTTATCATAATTCATTCCGAATCTCTTTTGCATCTAGATTAATTTAACATAACATGTTATGAGTTTAGATAGGAAGCACCTCCAGCCAAACAACATGCATTGATTCACCTTAAAACTAAAAACCACTGGAGTTAAAATTAGAATTATAATATAGTCATATTAAGAACTCACTTGAAGTTCAATTATAAAAGAGAAGACTCTCTTTTCTAACGCTACCTACATACATAGGCACCCAAAGATTAAATCAGGAAAGAGAAGCAAGCATAAGAGGAAAATGAAACATATAGACGGAAGAAAAACATGAAGTTCAAGAATGTATATACAGGAAGAATTCATCTCCTCCTTCCTGCAGATATTCACATGCAACAAATCATGGATATCCAATAATAGTTTGCAGCTCTAATGAGCCCACAATAGGAGAAAAGATATTAAAATAGGTCCTGTTATTATAGTTTGCACAAAATTTTCGCAGTCCTTCTCTCAATTTCTAAAAAATTCAACTAATCATTTATTTTTTAACCAATCCCGTGAGTTTATTTGAGAGATGTGCTTGCTCAATAAACTACTGATCCCAACGAAACTCAGATATACCTGTACAGATTTTGTTTCCTCTCCTCCTGTTCACGGGCATGCATCTTGTTCAGAATCGTTGATTTTAATTAGATGCAACAATGCGGAATAGCAGACTGGAGATTTTGTTTCCTCTCCTCCTGTTCACGGGCATGCATCTTGTTCAGAATCGTTGATAAAATTAAATGTTATTGAATTTAAATCTTTGGACCTTGACAGCAGAAGCAATATTGAATGTCATCTCCGATATATTTTTTCCAATTCCTTGGAATGGGATTTTGGTGCTCACAATGCTCACAAAGACACCAATCCTATCTTATATCTGGTTCAGTCTGGAAAAAAAAATACTAAATCTAATTAGAATTTGGAAAAAAAAAAACATCGGAGAAACACTTCCACATTAAAAAAACATCTTTTATGACTTTGTTTCCCAGCAAAATAAAGCTGAAACTAATGTACATCAAACCTTATAGGTAATAACCTTATAAGGTTACAGTGAGTAAACTAACAAAAATCAAAATGAAATAATGAAATAAAAATCACATAGAAAAGAAAAGGGAGTAACATATCAAATCACATAGAAAATAAAAAACACACTACCATGTGAGATTAGATTCTAAGAATGAATCAAAGTACAAAAATCCACAATCGATCAACAACAGGTTAAGGCAAAATCACACTGATTATTTACTAACAGAACAGTGGAAATCTATTTACACCAACAATACATGCTCTTAGGTTGTGTTTGGATGAGGGATTGTAGAAATTCAAGAGATTTTAAATGCTAGGGAATTCAATTGATTAATTGAATCAATTGGAGGAATCAATTGAATTCCCTTGAATTTCAAATTTTATTGTTTGGATAAAATGTTGAAATTCGCTCAATTGTAAAATTCTTTGTTTTGGTAATATAAATGAATTTCCTTCATTTAATTGTTTTTATCTTAATATAATCGGCCGAAAACCCTAAAAATCAGCCCGACTCTCAAAAATAGACCGAAACCTTAAAAGTCGACATAAAAGCCTAAAAAGTGGCTGAAAAACCGAAAGTCGGCCGAAAACCCAAAAGTCGGCCGAAAACCTAAAAATCAGTCGAAAACCCTAAAAATCGGCCCGACTCTCAATAATCAGCCGAAAACTCAAAAGTCGACACAAAACCCTAAAAAGCGGCCCAAAACCCTAAAACGGCAAGAAATCCCTAAAAATAGGTCGAAAACGTGAAACTCGACTCGAAATTCAAAAATCGGCCCATAACCCTAAAAATCGACCTGACTCTCAAATATCGGCTGAAAACTCAAAAGCCGTCCGAAAACCCTAAAAATCGGTCAGACTCGAAAAAATCGGCCGAAAACTCAAAAGTCGGCACAAAACCCTAAAAATCGCCCGGACCCTAAAAAATTGACCGAAAACCCAAAATCGGCCCATAATCCTAAAAATTGGCCGATAACCCTAAGAATCGGCCGAAAACGTGAAATTCGGCCCGAAACTCAAAAATCCCCAAAAACCCAAAAATCGACTGGAAACTCAAAAATCGGCCGATAACCCTAAAAATTGCCCGACTTTAAAAAATCGTCCGAAAACTCAAAAGTCGGCACAAAACCCTAAAAATCAGCCCGACACTCAAAAATTGACTGAAAACCCTAAAACCCGACCTTTCGGGTTTTCGGCCGATTTTTAGGGTTTTGTGCCGAATTTCGAGTTTTCGGCCGATTTTAGGGTTTTGGGCCGATTTTTGAGTTTTGGGCCGATTTTAGGGTTTTGGGTTGATTTTTTAGTTTCGGCCAAACTTTCAAGTTTTCGGCCGATTCTTAGGGTTATCGGCCAATTTTTAGGGTTATGAGCCGATTTTGGGTTTTCGGTCAATTTTTGTGTGTCAGGCCGATTTTTAGGGGTTTGTGCTGATTTTTGAGTATTTTGCTGATTTTTAGGGTTTTGGGCCGATTTTAGAGTTTTCGGCCGAATTTTGAGTTTTCGGCCGATTTTTGAGTTTTCAGCCGAGTTTAGGGTTTTGGGTCGATTTTTTAGTTTCATGCCGACTTTCATGTTTTCGGCCGATTCTTAGGGTTATCGGCAAATTTTTAGGGTTTTGTGCTGACTTTCGAGTTTTCAGCCGCTTTTTGAGAGTCGGATCGATTTTTAGGGTTTTGGACCATCTTTCTGTTTTCGGCCGATTTTTTAGTGTCGGGCCAATTTTTAGGGTTTTGGGCCGATTTTTAAGTTTTTGGTTGACGTTCGAGTTTATGGCCGATTTTAGGGTTTTTAGCCGAGATTAATTTTCTTTACTGAATTTAGATAGGGTTAAGGGAGAGATGAAGAATTTGAAATTCCTCCTATTTTGAGGTGATTTCAATTACCCTAAATCCTATTGAGTAAAATACCTCATTTAATTACTAGTAATTTGAGAATTCTCCACATTAGATATCCAAACAAGGTATATTAATTGAAGGGATTTGAAATACCCTCTAAAATTACATTCCCCTCAAATATTCCCCCATCCAAACACAACCTTAAGGTACTATATTAATTCCTCAGTTTTTTCCCTTCCGCCCATTTTGAAGCTGAAACAGCAATAGTAAAAGAGAAATTGAATGAAAAAGTTTATAAATTTAAAATCCTAAATCAATTAAGCCCTACACCTCATATGAAACCGAAAAACATGAATTGCGTACCTGGAAATAAACGGTGAGACTGAGAAAGGGAAGATCTAATCATGAAAGCAGAATATAAGAGTTAGGGAAAAACCAAGCTTTAGAAGGGACAATTTAAACAAAAAAATTGGATTATGCGAGATGGATATTTATACCTGGATGAAGGTTGGGGCAACGCCAACAACCGAGGTTGCATGTAACCTAGCAGCCGAGGTTGCAATAGGAAGCGACGCACCACTTGAGCTTCGTCTTTCTTATGAGACTCGGTGAAAGAGATAAGGGAATAGGAGTGGCAGATGTCGATGTCCTGTTGAGGGGCGGTGGGGGACGAAGCTGTCGATGAGAGGAGAGAACTGGATTTAAAATTTCTAAATTAATGTTGAAACATTTGGATTTCATCACGATTTAGAAAAAACAGAAGTTGAATCAACAATTGAATGTGGTTGATCAGTAGGAAATTGTAGTGGGAATGAACAATATTAATTGGGCACAAATACAGAAAGAAAAAGTTCAAAAGGAATTAATGGGGCGTGGGAAGGATATTGGGAAATTGGAATGGGCGGCAGGGCCATCGATTATATGAAATATCAATGGAGCATGGAAAATGTTTTCTAGAGTTCCAGGGAATAATTAATTTGGGTTCCAACAAAAAAAAAAGAGAATTAACGTAGGAGGAGAAGAAAGAAATCAGGGGGGGGGATTTAACGAGGTTGTTGGTGGGAGAGAGAAAAGTAATGGAATGAGAGTTAATTGAATATAGAAAACAGATAGTATCAAACACTCAAAATAAATAGTTGAGAAGGCCGAGTAAATGGGGGAGATAAAATTAATGGAGATAATGGGAGAAGAGAGAGAATGAAGGAGGGAGGAATAAATCTGAATATAATAATCCTCATGGAACACGTGTCGAGTTGTGGTGCAAAGGGAAGAGAATAAAATATTACTCCCTCCGTCCCTAATTATAAGCTAAAGTTGTAAAAATCACACTTATTAAGAAAGTCTTAATTGATGCATTGGTTTTCAAAAAAAATGTACAACTTTCTATGTTTACCCCTATTTATGATAACATTTTTTCATCATTGTACTACTAATGGTGGTGCTCCACTACCAATAAATGCAAGGGTGAATATGGAAAGAAATATTAACTTTTGCAAGGTTAGCTTATATTTAGTGACACAAAAAAAGTCTCAATGTTAGCTTATAATTAGGGACGGAGGGAGTACAAAATATTATGAAGCTGAGGTTTTTGATAATGACATGATTGGAATGTTACTGCTTTAATATATATATAGATTATAATTTAGTTCTAATTCTAATCTAATATAAAATCTATAACTAACTAAAGCTAGAGGGTTTTGGGTACTGTTCATCAAAAGAAATCTGCAAGGGCCGGGTCAAGGGTCGGGTCTTGGAGCGGTTTTTCCGATACCTATGCAGGATGTCTGAAAACGTAGGTACGGAGTATCTTCTCTGCAGATTGCAAATCTGCTGCAATCTTCCCCTCTTCCCCATTTACCCCCCTTTTCTCATCTTCTTTCTTTGTCAAATGCGCATGGCAGCTATAAAAACCCAAACGGTGATCAGCCATTGGCACCGCTTGAGTCATGAGTAATCCCTCCGATAGACTTCTCGAAACACCCATCTTTTGTTAAGGTTTTGGTGTCATGGCTTCGTTGTCTCGAAATACCGAGATTTGCCTCTATTCTTCCCTCTCTGTTGTGCTTCCCTTTCAATAGCCGCCGCCCCACTTCACCGGAGAACCGACAAACACCCCCTTCAACAACCGCAAGCATCCCCGACGACACAACCACCGCAAAACCCAGTTTGGTAAGTTTCCCGGTGACCCTCAATCACGATTTCTCTTTCCTTTTGTAATGTGATACTCTCTTTCCATTTCAATTTCTTAATAGCACATGCAAGAAAGGTCGATGTTAAAGTTTTCATTTTTTGACAAACAGCAAGAGGTGATCCCCTACAGTGTCAAGGTGAATGCTCCTAATGGTGTTGATGTTAATGTCTCACCAAAGCAAGCTTGTGTTCAGTGCTAAGAACAAGACACAGGCTTTTGAGGTCACTCTCACTACAGTTGGGTATGGTGGTTCTCAGAGTTTTGGGTCCATTGAGTGGAGTGATGGAAGTTACCGTGTGAAGAGCCCAATTGCTGTGAGATTTGGCAGTGGATCCTCATCATCATCCATGTGAATTGCACTCAAGAATCAAGATTGTTGCTGTGGAAACACGTCTTACACAGGTTATGGGTTCAACGTCAGCCTCTTTGGAATTTTAATTTTAGCCTATTGTACAAAGTACTACAAACTACAAAATATTTATTATGTATGGTGGTATTCTCAATGATGTTTCATACAGTTGTACTCTAGATTAATCTGAAATAGTTGTTGAAGGTCTTATAATAATTTATGGGGTTAAAATAGAATCTTGCATAAAATGTATGCGGATAATTCGGGTGTTGCATATTGATCTCATCTGATATGTTGGTGTATCATGTAAAACAAGATGTAAGATGTATATCAGTACATCATGGCACCTGAATTTCAAAAATAAATGTACTCTATTATGAAGTTATTTATTTACATTTGAAAAACTCAATGTACATGGATATTTATAATTTTCTAGCATCACAGCAGGACAAGTTTATCTTGGTGGGTGGGGTGTGTTAAGTGTATCTTTTCTATTATTGTTGTGCATCATTCAATTATTTAAGTGTTCAGTGATTCATCATGTTATTTCACAAGTTTTATGGCGTGTTTGTGTTGTTGGAGACTAGCCTTTCTTTAATTTTTCGAGTATTTGTGTCTTTGGTTGCTTCCCTGTATTGATATTAGTATTAGAACTGTCACTTATTAGTTATAATAGCATAGATCAATGTGTTTTAGGCAAAGGAAGTGCCTCCATTATTCCCCATTGCTTGTCTTGCAGTGTGAAATTTGAGATTCTCACATGCATGTTTTCACTAATTTTCATGGAATATGTTTTTTTATAGCAACTCTATTTAAGGTGTTATTTTTAAATTCTAACACGTTAGATTATAGGAGACTTAGGAGGTTTGACAATATGTCATAAGAGATCCGCCAAGGAAGCCATAGGGTAGGATTCATTATGTTGTGACCCTAGATTTAACAAATGAAACTGGATCAACTTCTGTATTATATCATTCTACAAATGAAGACATTAGTATGATGCCTCATTCAACTTATGTACTGCATCAGAACTAATTTGGGTAAATTTCATTTCATATGCTATTATAATTGTGGCAGATGTGAATTGGAGGCACTAATATATGATTAATTGCATATTGTGTGGATGAAATTGATGCTCAGAGAATTTTTGGATATACACTTTATAAGGATGGGAAAATACCAAGCTTTCTTATCCCTTGAAGAAATTTGACTCTGATATCTCTGGGAGAAGTTTTCACAAAGACCTTTTCATTCAGAGAATGCGAGAGAATGCTTCATCTCTTCCAAAGTATATACATGTTTTTATCATATTTTCATTCTTGAAGGAATCATTTCTTTTGAAGTTAAAAAAAATTCTTTGAATCTTACACTTACATCTTCTTACTTCCAATTTTGTGCAGTGTCAAAACAAGGAACTGTTACGTCTTTACTTGAAGAAAATGGGACAATCAAAGGAGTGCGGAGTGCACTATAAAACCAAGAGTGGACAAGTGCTCACAGCAATGGCTCATAATAGTATATGTGATGGTTGTTCTTCAACTTGAGACGTTCTCTTTTCAACCCAAAGGTAATCATGCTTATTGTTGATTATTTGTTTAATGTGTATTTGGAAACTTAGGTAGATTTTTTTCTTTCGAAAAAAGAGAATAATATATATATATATATATATATCATATAAAGAAATAAAGCGTCATTACACAGTAGGAAACTTAGGTAGATTTACACGTCTGTGGATATGTGATTTTGAAAAGAAATCAGGTAGGTTCACATGTGTTTGGATCAGTGTTGTTAGAATAAGTTTTGGATAAAATTGATTTTGGTAAAACTGATGATGGTAAAAAGTGAGTTGAAAGTGAATTGATTTATGTTTAGATTCATTTATAGGAAAAGTGATTTCGATAGGATAACTTAATGTTTAGTACAAGTTGTAGAATTTTGAACTCATTATTTGCGCATCATCTTGGTGCTTAGCCACTTAGGTCATGTTATTGATTGAGCAACCCGCACATCATATGTTTCTCAGACTAGCAAAGTAGCTATGACTTTATCCAAACCCTCCTCCTTTCAGTTTCTTCATTTCTCTTTTTAGTGTCCCTCGATGACTAACAAAACATTATGAACTTCCACAAATGTTTCCAGTTTGTCTCCTCATTCTCTTCAAATTGTGTAGTATGTTATTTGGAGTTGATCTTAACTTCTTCCTTTTTAGTTTCTTTGCCACTATACATTTCTTATGTGCACTATGAGAACCTATTCATCTTCTTTCCACTTTTTCTGGTCTAAAGTAAGTTACTTATCATGTTAATTAGTCATAGAGTACTTATTGTACTATTATTTATTTTTGTCTTCAAATTTTATATAGATATTATAAAAATTGATGTCCCCTTTAGAGCAGTTTGATTATTCTAACACATTAATTTATGGTCATTTTCAGGGACTCTTTTTGCTCTCTTCCTTTTCATTTAGGCAATGCTTGGTATCACAAGGATGAAATTGTTTTGAGAATCCCAATTTTTTACATGGCTGGCGGGGTTGTGGGTGTTGATTAGAAATGATATCTCTTAAATGAAAAATTAATTCATTTAAAGCTCGCTAACTTTCAGTTTCTATGGTAATTCAGTTGTGTGCTATCAATATGCTTTTATGGAAATATATACATAGTTTGTTTTAGAAAGCTGAAATTTCATTAAAAGGGTTAACCACAGACTGCATGGAATTATCTGTTGGAACTTGAAAGGTATCTCATTTGTTAGTGTTAAAAATATGTTTTGTATTTGTTGTGTTTGGCTTTGGTTAATGCATTTATTGATGTTTGTTTTCTAGATTTTTTAATTTTTATGATTTATCCATTGTCGACTTGGATGTTTTACTCTCATTGACAGGTTCATATGAATCTCTTAATGTGAATAAAGCTGAATTCCATCGAAAAATAAGATAACACTACTTTGAAAAATAAGATAACACTACTTTAAGTTGAATTCCATCGAATCTAAATCGTGGTGTGCTCAAGTGTACCATGTCGAAGTCATACAATTTATTTCCAGTTCATGTACTCAGTTTTGACCGGCTAGAGCTGGTTTTGCGTCTCCTTCGAACCTCTTTGTCCGGATTTAAATATAATTAAGTCTACTTATAAATTATATTGTTATAAATATTAATTAAATATTTTTTAGTTGCAGCATTAATTTAATTTTAAATTTAAAAAATGAATAATATAAATATATGTGGTATGGTGAGATCTGAGTAATAATAAAATAAGGAATCATGATTAGATTAAATTAATCGTAATTTTTTCAACGAAATTAATGATTTAGATCCCGTGCATCGCACGGGTATAATCACTAGTGTATATCATTCCGGTAAAAAATATCTTAAGTGTCAGTAGTATATATGAGTGAACCTGGAACCAGTTTACATTACAGGTAACCAACATCTACAACCAAATTCTAAATCCAAATATCTTTTCGTAAGATCAAAATTTCATTCCCCAAATAATTCGTGATTACTTCTTTCACTTTCAAACTATTCATTTGTTATGTACCAAAAAAAAAAAACTATTCATTTGTTCAAAATCACATCATGTTCACATTCATGTCTTTAATGATCATATTCAATTTCAGGGATACAATGAAAATGTGACCAATTAAGGGGCTCATAGTTCAATTCAAATCTATTTTGTTGTAAGCCTCTTTCGCTTAAAGTGTCGTAATGAAGGCCTTGACTCCAAGGGTTTATTGGATCTTGAAGCATTTTATTGTTAATTGCCTCATCTGTAGAAAAAGCAAATGTTTTTAGGCCCTAATTAGGTAAGATCAGCATCAATCTTTTAATTTTAATCCCACTTGAAATGTTAATTATAATAAGCACAACGTACTATAAAAATAGAAATTGTGATTTCATACCTGAAGTTGGGCCATTAATAGGAATTAGAGGCAACTGAACTTTTTGAGGTGAAAATAAATTATATTGTTGCTCAATAACTGAGGAGTTTGGTCCATGTACATGTGGATCATGACCAAAAGAATAATATGTTGTTCCTTGATCTAATTCTGAATCAAAATAAGCAAACTGCGAATTAGGAAAAGATTTTTGGCTCAACTCCAACAATCGATTGTCACATTGCAATAGCTTTGCGTAGTGTTGGTCAAGAACGCCAGGAGGGAATAGAAGATAGTGCCTCCTGAGTAAAAATATTTGAAGATAGTGAATTTCAAGAAGAAAAAAATGAAATAAGAAATGATTCTATATATAAACGCTAGCAAATTAAATGAATATCTAGTTTGTGGAAAATATTTCAAGCTAAGAGAGGGCATATCAGCTTTTGAACATGAGTTAAGATCGTTTATTCAAAATAATTTAAAATAAGAAATTAAATAGTATAAAATATTTGAAAAAATTATTCCTGAAGTGGAGATAGACTTCCCAGTTAAAACATTGGCCCATATAAATGAAAATGTAGCTCAGAGTCACCTCTCCATAAGCCATAGCAAAGACACTGCGAATTATTAAAACACGCTTAGCTTTCATATTTTAGGCGCGATGACTTGTGGACTTGTTGACTGGTTAGAGACTTCCTATTTAAAATGTTTGCCCATATAAATGAAGACGTAGGTAAGAGTCGCCTCTCCAAAAGCCGTAGCAAAGACACAACGACTTATTAAGACACACTTAGCCTTATAATTCAGGCAAAATGTCTTATGGATGAAACAAATCATTTCACACTTAACTCAAATACTTAACGATGCCATAGTTTGAACACGCCTTACTTATCCCCTAGTCATAGACTTCCCATTAGGTGTTCACTTGAATGATACACGAATCCGGCGATCCTCATGTAGATGTCTCGCTCAGGTCGTGGTGAGTGATGGACTGGTTGTCAAAACTATGTCAATTCCTATGTGACTTAGCTTGGTCAATACTGAAAGACTAAGTGTGACTCATTAAGGCTCGACCAAGCGCCTCCCCTGGCTGGCGAGCCATCCTACTAATGTGGCAAGTAATCCTTCTGCCATTCAGGTAGCTCGACCCCCATCGGGCGAGTGACTTGGGCAGCTACGACGCCTATGATGCTTCAAGAAGAATAGTTGCAAATTATTTAATACTACTTTTGATCTTATGTACAAGAATCAAAAAACTAGTTCACACAGTTTGAGAAATCCAATTAAAGTGGTTAAATGCATTAAGTTTGTTCTCAATTAATATTGAACTTCCAAAATTGCCCTAAATCACTTTTCTTAAAATTTATGCATTATTAATGCTTAAGAGAGTGAAAAGAGAGAGAAAGTTCTATTAAGTAAGGGTAATCTTGTCAAAAAGTAATTAATACACAACAAACTCTAAGTTGGTTCTTATGAAAATGATCAAAATAAATCTCTCATTTGATTCTTATAAATTTGGCTACAGGTAGCATATAATAGTATTATAACAACGAAAAACATAAAAAAATCTTTGATAAAATTCGATCATTTTGAACCACTGACGGTGACCAATTGACTCAGTACCTGAATTTAGTAAATGACCGGATAGAATTTTAAAACCTAGAACCTATCGGTGCATAGAAATTAAACTCTTTAAATATTCATATTATGTACTTAAGTAAAAAAAAAATTAATAAAAATTGATTTCAACATGAGATACACACCGGTATATGGAAGCTTGCCCATTAGTGAAATCTTGAGATATGGCCCACATTGTATGCTTTCCAGGCTTCGGCTCAACCTCGCGAAAGAACAATGGAACTCTGTCTACCTACATCATGTGATAGAGGTCAAATTAACCATTTTAGAAATATTCATTCATTAAGGTTCTAACTTCTAACTTAGGAGCATAAAATATGAAAATGCAGAGACTTAAATATTATAGAAGAAAAATTAAAATATATACCTCAATCTCCAGAATTCCCTCTTGAATAACAGCTCGAATGGCAGTAATGTTGTCCCATTGTATTTCAATTTTGTCTTTTAAACCATCACGTAACATTTCCCACACTAGTTTTCTCTTAGCATAGTAAAACTTTGCTACCAAATCTTCCGGATATTTAGCCTCAATCTGCACATTTAATATTCATAAAACCATTTTTTATCTACATTAATCTAACATGCATTCAATATTTGAGCTATTTTATTAGATACCATACCTTGAAAAACCCAATCATGAGCATATACGATTGAAAATGTGCAGCCTTCAATTTCTCAACTTTCTTGGCTTCTTTGAATTGCAGCATCTCAGGAGTCAATGTGAGTTTTAATCCAAGGGGTAGGGGGCCCTTGGATAAGTCTTCCAAGTTCAAATTATCATCCTACAAGACAAAAGATAATATGCAATTAATGTCTTTTATTTACATGAATTGATTGTTGCATCATGCATACATTACAATGGATAAGTTGAACATAATATATATACACATGACACACATACCGTTTCATCATTATTGGGTAGTAAAGGAATAATATTGTTTCCATCATATCCGCTACTCTGTGCCATATATAGATGGATAGAACCTGCTTCAAGTACCCTGTACCAAGCACAAGAGTTTGAGTTTTGTGGTTGGCTTTATAATGACTCGTTCAAGATTGGTGTTATGTAATTGGCGGCCTGCTGCTTATATATACTTTTTATGATGTGAGTTCATAGTGATGTCTATTAAAAGCTTGGAGAAAAAAAAAATGGGGACTGATTTGACATGAATTCTGGTAAGCATATTTGTTCTCATGATTGGCTACTTTGGAATAAACTCTTATCCTCTAAAGGAGAGATAATCATATTCGAGGGGAAAAAAATCATTATATAGTATGACCAACTTTTCTAAAACACAAAATTTGAGCAAAATATTTTCCTTTAAAAAATAAAGTATGTACCGCTTGAATGAGCAGGTGCGTAATATGTGTACTCACCTACATACATCGCTCAGTTCATCATAAATGAATTAGGTGTAGAAAATCATAGTTAAGTTATACATGTTTGTTTATATTTACGTTTAAGTTGGTCAAACTCACATAGTTACATCCACTTCAATGACACGTGATGTGTTTGTATTTGTGTCAACGCACAATATTCTAAGACAGTTTGAATGTAATTTTGACCAAATGTCTCTTATGTTATTAGGGTAAAACCAACTTGAATGTAAATACAAGTATACACAAAAGATATTGAGTAAAACCAACTTGAACGTAAATACAAATACATATAAAAAAACATAAAATTGAATTTATCTTTAAATATGTGCTGACAATCACACGCCTACATCGTTCTCACTTCTCATCACATTTTTTTCATATCTACTTGTTGGGGAGAGTCACGACGAGGACCCATACACAATCCTCTTAAATCAAATCCTAATAAACTGAACATATTTTACCCAAAATAAAACAGAAACAAATCTGAAACAAATCTTTCTAATTTTTTCTCTTTCTAATGAGCCAAAAACCCAACAATCTCCACCTTGGCGAATTCTCGAACTGCCTGTGAAGATACCTGCCTCAGTCTTCAAAACTTCGATTCCTTGGGATTGTACTCCTCCTCATGCTTAACACCGAGAACTTTGTAACAAGTCCATGCCCAACTCGAACTTGTCACTGGTGACTGGCATGGTAGTTCGGCCAAATTGCCTACCTCTGCGGCTATAACTCCTTTGTATTACTTGTGGCATGAAGCATGTGATACCAAATACAAATTTTAGGGTTACATTGTTATCCTATTTATAGTGGATTCTATTGATCTCTATTTTACAATAAAATCCTAATAAATCCTATAACAATCCCTTAAAACCTTTTACAATCCACATTAAATCAAATCTTAATAAACTAAAGATTTTAGCCCAAAATATAATGAGTTAAATCTCAACACTACTTTATATTTTTCTATCACAAAATCAGCGGTGGACACTAAGAGAGTGTATAAACTCCAAATTGTAAATGAGACAAGTGAAGTGAAAAGTAGTGATATGTAATATATGATGATTATGCGATGAGAAGAGAATATATATATATATATATATATATATATATAAAAGTTGTATGTGACATGTTTATATTATTTGAATATCTAAAATTCGGTATTATTTTATATAAAATCATAAAAAATAACTTTAAGAACACAGAACCACACGCCCAAATTTACATCTTTCTCCTAGTGTAATCATAAACTTTCGTGCTAATTATTTCATAAATACATGTAATCTTTTAACTTAACTTGATATGCTCCCATTGTCCTCCTGTATCTCTATATACAATATTTTAATTCTTAAGCAAGAGGTCACAATATGTTAAGGAGTTTAGATAGGACAGATGAAAAAGTCATGTGCGTTTTTCTTAGAAATTTGAGGATGCAAGCATGGTGGGATCCATATGAAGTTTATGATATCTAGTTGCCTCATCTAGAACCATATCAAACACTAAACAGGATTATACACACAGAATACTAACAAAACCGAGCACGTGGATGGCTTGTCAATAGGAAATTCACCTACACAATCTCACTCAGATTTTTACTAATATTCTATTTCTATGCGTGCGTGTGCTTTAAACTTGCTAATAATGAAAGGTTCATGCATTGAGTTGAAATCCTGTTTCTCTGACCTATCACAGTAGGTCCTCACTCTCCACTCTCCATTCTTCTTTTGGAGTTTTCATGCTCAAGATATTTTTTTGTGCCTCTTTTAGTATTAATTTTTTCTCCCTCTCGCAATAACAGCACATGTCACTACTCATTACACTAAGCTGTAGGAAGCTGATAAAAAAGTTCTTTCATTCATAAGAGTTGTGAATAGAAGAGGAAACCCCACTATTAAATGGACAATTGACTTTTTGTAGATTTAATTGTGAAGCTGGTTTTGGTGTCTTCAATTCAGACACCCATTACCATATCATTGCCGCCAATCATTTCAGCCAGAGTAGTTATTAACTTGATAAAACCAGGTCTATGTTTTCATAAAAATCCGCACCTTAATGGACCATGCCAACAACTAGTGTCACTTTCAGAGGTTCAAATGAATCGCATCACTCACAGCAACCCACTTTCAAGTCCACTTGAACGTTTAATAAAATGGAATGAGTAGGACTTACCCACGCGTCACATCTTTCTTTGTTTTGGGATTATCATTCTTATCTAGTTTTTTTGTGCCATTTTAGTCAGCAACAGCATCACAAAATATTAAACTAATCCAATGAATATACGCGCAAGCGTGAAGAAAGATTTCATTTCCCTCATCTTGCGTCACAAAATCTAAATGTAGCGGCTTTCATCAGCAAACGAACAACGTAATGCTCACAACTTTTTTTTCATTCTTGTTAGGAGTGGAGGGAGAGCACGTTATAGCAACAGTAGTAGCATGTGCATTATAATGTGAATAAAAGTCGGAAAGTTAGGACCTGGAATCGTGTCATGTAATCATTCATGGTTTGATCAAAACCTTGTCATTCACCACTAATGATTTGATGAAAATCTTGTGATTCTCAACTTCACTTCTTTTGACTTTTCTAGAATTGCATGAATGAATGGCATAGAAAAACAACTGAATCCATTTCTCCGACACCTACTACAACCCTTTTCCTATCCCCTCAACATGATGAAACTAGAGGTAGAGTACCATAGGTGTTTATGTATGCCTCAAATGATGATAAACTCAAATGATTTTGTATTGATGCAAATATTAGAATATTCTCCATCGAGTATGAACACTCCCTGCATTAGAGCAAGAATAAAAAATTGAGTGGAAAAATTAACTGACTCGATCAAAGTAAATATGAATATACATATATTATTACAATTGGGATACACCAGACCAGACTGGAAAAGAAAATAATACTAAGACTTGAACTCAGTAGAGATGAATAAAAACTCCAAAAACCATGGTTAATTACAAAATTCAGGCTGGTCTCAGCTCAACAAAGAATCGGGTTTCATCTCAAGAGGAACATGGCATTCGTGACTTACTTGTCTATATTCTGAGACTAGTCATCGCCAAAAGCCAAATCAAATATCTGCTTGAAATCATCAACAAAATGAACATCAAGACCTTCTTTCACATTAGGTGCTAGCTCATCATAATCTCTCCTGTTAGCCGAAGGGAACACTATAGTCTTAACACCACTCCTTCTCGCAGCTATGGTTTTCTCCTTAACCTGCAATTTCCACATCATTGCATGAACGGAAGTTTTAGAAACAAAAAAAAAAAGTGAAAAAAGAAATTCTTAGCACAAAATAGAGTGATGAACTACAGGACTTTATTTTCTTTTATTCTTAATGTAATTTGTTGGTGAATGATAATGAAAGCAGGAGAATATCTCATTTATAAAATCCTCTTTATTTGTATGAAAATTTGAAAATAAATATAGTCCTTTAAAAGAAATTCCATAACTATAAAATCAGAGGAAGCTGGAGATGCAGAGAAGTTTCTGAATCTAAAAATAGTGAACAATAATTTTGCAATAGATGGTATTTCTCTACATACCCCGCCAATAGGAAGAATCTTCCCTGTAAGTGTTACTTCCCCAGTCATTGCTAGATCCTTCTTCACAGGCTTCTTCATGGCAAGGGACAACAAAGAAGTGATCATCGTGCAACCAGCACTGGGTCCGTCCTTTGGTGTAGCCCCTGCAGGAACATGGAGGTGTAATTTTGCATTTGCAAAGAAAGGGTTTTCTAGTTCTTTCTCCTGTAGTATTGCTCTGGCAACTGTGTGAGCAATCTGAGCACTTTCTTTCATCACGTCTCCTAATTGACCAGTGAGTTGCAGTGTTCCTTTTCCCTCCCCTTCCTCAATAAATGAGGTCTCTATATACAGCGTCGAACCGCCCATTGAAGTCCATGCAAGACCCATAACAACCCCAATAGGTGTCTGATCATAGATGCGATCAGCATGGAACACAGGCTTGCCAACAAAATCAGTTAAGTTTGATTCATCAACTAATACTTTTTCAATAGTCTTTGTTTCAGTTTCCTTCTCTTCCTCACTTTCTTTTGCAACCTGCCAAATTATAATATCACATGAGTGAACTGGAGGCTGTAGGACCACCACAAAAACACTTGCCAGGTTTCACGGGGCAAAACATAAATTACAAAGTTTGCGTAGTGATTATTGGAGCACAAAAAGATTTCAGATGCCAGAAAAAAAAAACACTTTGTAACTTCTCAAGGTCTCATTAACATTTGGCATTAGTAGGTCTGTTTTCTTGCTCATTCAATCAACTTCAGAAAAGAAGATCCCTTTTTTAAAAGAGTTAATTATGATTCAGTTTTCCGGAGTGTTAAATTACCTCCGTATCTGTAGATTGATCATCAGGTACTGCTTGCACCTTGTCAACTTCTTCACAGGTTTCACTTTCGCCCATTTGTTCAGGATTACTACTCTCTTCTAACTTAGAGTTCTCTTTTTGAATGGTGTTTGAACTTGATTCATCAAAATCTACTTTGTCTTTCTTGGATTCGGAAGA
Source organism: Lotus japonicus (assembly GCF_012489685.1). Lineage (NCBI taxonomy): Eukaryota > Viridiplantae > Streptophyta > Magnoliopsida > Fabales > Fabaceae > Lotus > Lotus japonicus. Next base: position 53,724,591 of record NC_080045.1, read on the forward strand.
CTGAGAACTAGCAACAGTAGCATCAATTTCTTCCCCTTTCCTCACAAGTTGTAGTGCTATCTGCCATCCCACAAACAGAACATTAGGCCACATATAACTGCAGCATTTACTGAATTTAAATTTATATATAGTGATGAACTAGAAGTAAAAAAATTCAAAAAAAACAGATCAAGAGTTTCAACCATGTCTTTTCAACCTGAAAGTTTGACACTGTTGACCTAAAAAAATTACATCGACAAACCTTTCGGTAAATTTTCTCTATTTGCTTTTGAAGGTTCCTAACACCTGATTCTCGGCAGTAATTATCTATTAGAGCAAGAAGAGCAGCATCAGTCACTTCCACCTGAAGCAATTTAATTTTCGTAGTCAATATTTTTAAGCCAATTAAAATGAACAAATAAAAGGCAATAAAAAATGGCATCATCTTGATAGCCTAGCAATAGACTCGAATATTCAATATCTGCAGGAAAAGAAATCAAAAACAGGTGGAAAAGATAGATACTTGTTCAGGCTTTATTCCACATGCTTCACGTGTACTCTTCTCCAGATAATCTCTAGCAATGTGCATTTTCTCATCAGTAATATACCCAGCAATAGAAATAACCTCCATCCTATCCAACAAAGGATTGGGTATCATCTCCACAACATTTGCAGTGCAAACAAAAAGAACCTGCAGTGAAATTTCCAATGTATGAGTCACCATGCTAAAAACATTTAGAATATGCCTGCCTCCAAGGCACTGAATGAAAGCTATACATTCAAGAACTATTTTATTACCCAAGGACCTCGCTATAGACAGATACAACAAGTCATTTTAGATCGGCAATGAACATATAATAAATAAACCATGAAAAATGATGACTCTTCCATTTCTATAACCTCATCATTAATGCACCAGATTATACCTTTGATAGATCAATAGGAACGTCAAGATAGTGGTCCAGAAAATTCGCATTCTGCTCTGGATCCAGAAGCTCTAACAAAGCACTTGCTGGATCACCAGCATGCCCTCTGCCCAACTACCCATAAAAAAACAATAGTAAGAGAGTGTAAAATCATCATATTTAGAAAAGATTTACAAGATTAGAAACTATAGAAATTTTAATACAGTCGAAATTCAAAGATTATTTTATTAGGGTCAGGGGAACCTATAGCAATAGAAAATAGAATGGGAAATCAGAAAACAAGGCTACTCATCCACAAAAAAAGTGAACGTCCAGCAATGTATTACTTTGTCAATCTCATCAATCAAAACAAGAGGATTGGCTGTTCCAACATTCTTAAGGCATTGCACCATCTTCCCTGGCATAGCACCAATATAGGTTCGACGATGCCCCTGTTAGAGAAAATATTAAGAATACAAAACATTATGTTGTTATAAACCAGGTAAATAATTCAACCTTGTGAAGGAAACAAAAATACTTTAGCTACCTTGATTTCAGCCACATCAGCTAATCCTCCTACAGAGAATCGGAAGAAGTTACGGTTCAAGGCACGTGCAATTGAACGGCCAATACTTGTTTTGCCCACTCCTGGTGGACCAGAAAGACATATAATCTTCCCTGCAAGGTTGAGAAAGATAAAGGACCATGTCACTTATTGAACATGCAAACACAATAAGCACCAAAGGATTAAACATTAAATAAATGGGTTAGCACACTACAGCCAAGATCTTAGAACCTTTTTAACAATAATCAGCACAAAATACATAAAACTGAGTAAGTTTGCCTTCGTTAAACTAAAAAAAAAAAAAATATTTCAAAGTCTGACCATGTCAAGCAAGACTGTAATATTTTAAGTTAATATTCAAATTTCACATATTTATACCAGTAGAAAAAACTTATACCATACTCCACAGAAGGTTCATCCTACCATAGAATGTTCTATGTAGGAATACATAAAATTAGAATCAAGCATCAAGATAAATGGTAACTTAGAAAGTACTTCATGAAAGCATCTCACCTGCTTCAAGAAAGGATAGAAATAGTATTTGGTAGACATTAAAATTCAAATCAATATTTAGCAATGTAGTATTTGGCACACACTAAACCTCCAATATAAATCTTTAGGATACATTACATAGATGAACATGCGCTTACCCTGTGAAGATCCTCTCAATTTCCCAACAGCTATGAATTCCAATATCCTTTCCTTCACATCAGTTAATCCATAATGGTCTTCATCAAGAATCTTTTGAGCCCCAATAACATCAAAGTTCTCGTCACTGGATTGGAAAATTAACAGATTGAAATTCTTGAGATTCAAAATAGTTTGTTGTTAAAATATAAAAGACTATAACTCACAAAATTAAAACCCTTAATGTAACATCCCCGAAATTCTTAACTGGCAACTTTCCTAACTGATGTAAGTTTTAAGTTTATAAGTGTACTATATGGATGCAACTCTTAATCAAATTGACTAACTAGACCCTTAACATACAGTTAAATTTAACTAAAGACCTTTTGTTTCAAAATTTAGAGGGATGTGGTTCCAAATTGGATGATGAGATTAAGTTGCAAGGGAAGGAGGGGACTTGGTGCCGGAGTGGGTTAAGTGTAGCAGAAACCAGTCAAAAAACTCAAAAAGGGAGAGGGAGAAGAGTTTGAAGGTCAGAGGTGGAGATATAGAGAATCAACAACTTCAACTGAGGAAGCTTGGCAAGCTTCGTACCCAACAAACCCTTGATTTTTCAAGGTCATTATAACTTATTCAACCTCAAATTCCAAGACTTGGGGCGTCTTTATGATAAGAGTAAGTTTGAGTTTTGGTTGGCGTTCAAAGATTTATGTTTGGGTCATGGTTCAGTATGAATACGATTATAGTGGGATAGGGTTTGTGAAATTCAATCCTTTGAATCTGTTTTCATGATTTGAATTGTATAATAAAGTAATGATGGTATTGGTGTTTTTCGCTGGTTATACAGAGAAAATAACTACATATTCGCACCTGGGAATTAACCATGCTCTATGCTAAAGCACAATCATGTTCATCACTATTCCAGTAGCACAGCTGTGCTCCCTCAAGTACACGGTTGTGGTGCTTTGAGTTGGCCAGGATTAGGTTGTTTTGCAATGCTAAAACTGGTTGGGATACATTATTCTAGTTTCCCAATATTCACATATGCTAAATGCGAAATTGCATGAAAAATGGAATGTTACTCTACCCTCTTACTTTACTCATGCATATACTATGAGTATTGTAAGAGATAAAGGTAGAACATAGGTATCTAATGAAATCTGGTTCGTAGTTATCAATCCCAGTTAGCAGCACATAGTGGCCAATCCCAAAACTGCTCTAGTTGGATAGTCGATTGAAGGATAACCACTACATTAAAATTTAGACATATGTTAAATAACCTATATTACACATAAATTTTCAAAAAGTATAAAATATTCAAATTGAAGATATGTTTATAATCATAATTAATAATCAATAGTTGTGGGTTTTAAGTTGAACACAGAAGTTTTAGATCAATAAGAAGTCAGAACGCAAAAACAGACAGAGATGTGAAGACAAAACTGGTACAACCAAATTGAGTGGGTAACAAAACAATAGTTACATAATACAGATAAAAGGCAAACTGAGAAAGAAAGAAAAACAGATTAGCAGATGAGTGCAGAACAAAGAACGTGAACAACAGAGGAGATGGGTTCAGGGGTAGCACGGCCTGACAGGAAAGCACCACTGCTTGGCTGGAATTACATAAGCGAGCAGTGTGTCTGAGGATTTCCATCCAAATAGAAGGTAAGAGGCATGTGTTTCCGTTGGCAAGAACTGATATGTTTGATTAAGTTGTGAATGTATGTAAGGATTTAAGTCATCTCTGGGACTTATCCGAGTGTAACTAGTTTTCATAAACTTTTTTATTACTGTTATGCTCCCTAGGACAAAAATCACATTGAAAGTAGTGATTGCAAATTGCAGCCATAATGCAAGCTCCTTGGTCCCATGGGCACGAAAGCATACAGCAAACCTTGAGGCAGAAAATATTCAGTTTTCTGCTATTCTTTTGTAAGAGTCTTTATACCGTGTATGTATTTATTTTGATGCATTATTTAATTAAGCTAAGGTATGTCAAGCGCAAGGGAGTTCAGGGTCCTTATAGAATTCCCAACTAGTTCTAGTTCTCTGTTGTAAGTTGTGTTCGTATGGAATATGGATATGTAACAAGATATATAAATCTTTTAACTATCCTAGATCATAAATATGAAATTAAGTTAACGAAACGTTAAAAGTGACAATTAGTGTTGAATTTTTAAGTGATAGAGCAAGATGAAAGTGAAATTCTAGTTTAATATTAGTTAAATGGAGTTTAGTTCTCGTCGTATCAAATCTAAGGACAAGTTAGAAAAAAAAAAAAGCTCACCTGATTTTTTAAAATCTTCATACTTCTTCCATTATTTAGGTAGTGTTAAGCTAAATTCATCCAAAAATCTCTGAAAATTAAGCTGTCCTAATTTTAAAGTATCAAATACACCTAGCCACCTCAATGGTTATGCATTGAAGTCTAAATAGATTTAAATTACTCCAGCAATGGTGGTAAGAACGAAATTCTATGTACGCAAAGTCGCAAACCTGTATTCACCCCAAGGCAGTGCAGTCAACCAGTCCAAGTAGTTACGGGTAACACTGAATTCACTAGAACTAGCCTCCAATAGCTGTAGCTTTGTGAGCTCTTCATCTATAACTTGTAAAACATAAGGCGGGCATTTTTCTCGCTTTGGTTCAATCCTTTCCTTGAATTTAGCTGAAACAAAAAGAAAAATTCATGTTATAATAGCAATGAGTTTCAGGAGAAAGTACACCCTAGCAAACATTTTAGTTTGTGGACTAACAACTAGAAGCTACAATAACAAGCTTAAAACAAAATAAAATAAAAAGTATAATATGAAGAACATTCTTATATCACTATAGGATATAATTATTTGAAAGATATTGGTAGAGAAACATAAAGAGGGTTAAAAAAACCAGTCAGCTGAACATTTTTTAGTAATTTGGAAGACAGAAAGACTTCAATCAAACAGATAAGCCCTACAAAGCTACAGTGTCATAGCCAACTTGTATGCACACAACATCAGTCCACTAAGCAAGGAAATAAGTAAATAAAAGAAATCCACTATCTTGAAATAAAAACAGATATTATAGACAAGAAGAACAAACCAGTAAGAGCTGTTTTGTCATCAGTCTCCAGTCCTAATTCCTGCAAAAAGGGGAAAAAATCCCAATGAAAAGAAAATAAGTTTCAGATCACCCCCAAATAGTTGAGCCTTCAGCAAAGCATATCATTCGTAATTACTTATAAGTTATAACTGCATTCAAGTTAGGATAAATGCCACCAGCAAGACCAAAGGCCTATATTGACACCTAAACTTTATAGACCACAGGATAAAATATAAAACCTACGAAAAAGATAGACATTAGGACAGTGTCCTCTGATTGGACATCATAGTATTCTAAAATCTGAGACTTCCAAAGAATGATACCAATAATGTAACAGATATGCTCAACCAGCATTTTTCTCAGCATTTAGTTACATCAAGCAGTATCTCATGGCCCATGGATAAATTAATGATAGAAACTACATCAAAAGAAATAATGAACCAATTTTCTGAAGAAAAGTATTGTTGATATGAGAGAAATACAAGCTTGTTTCGGTTTTGAAGTACACTTATCAAATCAAAGCATCGCTTGTACCTTCTTTATGGCCTTAAGCTGCTCATTCAACAAAAAACGACGCTGCTCATTGCTTATCTTTTCTTCAATTGCTTTTGCTATTGATTCCTGACAAGAATCAACACAAGCTTCAATATAAGATGAAAAAATCACTGCAGTACACTAAAGATAGCCGAGACATTATTACTTGAATCTTGGTGATTTCCATCTCTTTCTTTACCAACTCCAGTGTAAGTTTAAGTCGTTCATACACCTGTTCAAAACAAACAAAAAATGCACCACCTTTAAACATGAAAATTTGAGTTTTCCATATGATCACCACTATATATCAAGTCAGCGGTAATAGAGATCATCAAATTTCGAGAAGGTCTGGCCCATGAGATCAAATCTTGTTACCGGCTTACTGCACGCGAAAATAGTGGGAAACCAGAGTTTACTAGTGTCAATGACAAATGCACTCGGTACTCACATCTAGCTCTTCAAGAACTTGCTGGCTTTGCAATTTGTTTGCTCCTGATATCGCAGTTCCAAAATCTGCAATTCTTGAAGGAGTAAAATCACCTATATGCTGCACAATATAAGAAAAAAAGTCAATTTAATAACATAGCGTATGATTGGTTTACCATCAAACTTACGTTTTGCTGCATTCCAAGAAAGTTAAACCGGAAAACACCATAATCGGGGAAAAAACATGGATGGAGCAATTGTGTTCCATAAATATTAGTGTAGGTTGACGTTTTAAAACTCTTAACCACACACCGATAATAAAAGTGAAGTAATGACAGGTGATTCAATATCATACCATGTAACAACTATCAGTACTTCAGAATTCAGATAGCATCATTATTTGCATTGTATTTTCAAGCAATAAAAAATTACAGGAGAGGCACTTATTTAATATTTTCAAATTCATTCATGCTTGTGGGAAAAGTAATGATGCATAGTCCATTAGTTTCTTTGAAAATTTACAGTCTATTTAATTTCTTGTAGGTTGTTAAACAGAATATTAGCTACACACTTACACTATTGTAGGTTGTAGAACAGAACAATAGTTACATTATTCTCCTATTTCATTAAACAGATTTTTTTTCACAAACAGGTAAAATATCATATATGTTGGGAATAGGCTGACTGACACGAAGATCATGGAGCTTTTGACAACAAAACCAAATGTTTACAACAGCAAATCAGTTTAAATAGTCTTTTACTCTACAGCTGGGATTTGCAGAAAAAGTAAAGGACACAAGGCCCTTATATGAGGATCCGATCTCATTGGACCCAATGTTCGACAATCATGGTGAAAAAGTCATAGGGAAGTGACGAAACATGTGAAAGGCAGCAAAAACACAACCAAACTCATCATCCTCATCCTGTTGTTTTGCTCTTCTGAATATTATATCATTATATGATAATGTTAATTCAAGAGCGTACGCCAAAAAGGTGGTACTCAAGAATCCATAAATTCCACTTTGAACTGTTCTGTAAGACAACTGCAAGAAACTAGTTTAATAGTGCAGCCAAAGACTTAATAAAACATAGGTTCATTGTTATCAAGATATCTAAAATTTGGCTCTTAGAAGTTAAAATTATAAAACCCACTCTCTGCCTAATATTTCCTTTCCTTTTCCTCATTAGTATTTTCTATTTCTTCATTCTATTCTACCTCCTCTACGATTGGTGGAAAATTGTCATTACGATTTAACATTAACTAATTTCCATATTTGATCAGACTGTATGACACGAAAATGAAACGGTCTAGCCTAAGGAAGAGTGTTAGAGCTGCTTGCATGGAAGATGCGATGCAGGGCAATTCGTTGGGGAGTTTTTTGCAATACAAAAAGGAAAAAAGAGAACCCCATTTAATCAAATAGTTTTAACTTTGAAGTTTACATTCAAACTTCCGAAAAATCAAGCAAATCAATATGCAAACAAAACTAGGCACACAAACAAAGGACAGCTTCAATCCCCTCCCCCCATTCCCATATTCCAATGAACACATTAAAAGAAGGGTGCAAAGTGCAAACCTTAGTGTATGTTTGAACATGATCTCTCCAAAGGGAACTTGTTTTAAGAACATCTCTTAGGGTTGATATAACCTCAGAGTTTGTAGCCTTTATGACCTCATCATCTTTGTTGTAAGGTTTGTCCTGTAGAAGCAAGTAAAAGTAGTTTTAAAAAAATGAAACAAGAGGCTTATCAAATAAGAATGCCGAAGAGAAATTCCACGATAATGAAAATAATACAAACTGAAGAAACGATAGGTAAAGACATACCTTTAGATGATCAACTTTTACAGTAAGCGGATCCTCACTAACCTGCCAAAAAAAGATAAGTTTTCATTGTCAAACAAACATAAGAATTTCATTCACATATACACAAATAATTATCAGAAATAAATCCCTGTGAACAAAACTAAAGCAAAAATATGGACAGAACGGCACAAAAAAATCAAAAACTAATCTTGATAATTCGAATTATTTTATATTTTTAATACTTACCATCTCTGTTATGCGGAGACGCCGATGACCAATCAGAATCACATTATCCCCATGGATACTTGTAATCTGGTATTGAAAAGGAGATTAGTGACAAAGTTTGAAGCGCTTATAAAGCTATACAATAAGTTGCATAAAATTCACATACTTGAGCAAGAGTCCCAACTTCGTGAAGACGGTTAAGCAACTCTTTTCCTTTTAAATCATGTACACTTTTCTCTGTGTCGGAGCTAGATACTACATTAGGATCAGGATCTGGCACATCTTTAACAAGGAAAGCACCGGCATAAGGGGCTTGCCGTTCCCGACTTTCTTGTAGAGCTTTCAACATTTTTGGATCCTAGATGCGTAGCGGAATATTAATTAGAAATTAGAATTTAGACAACCATACTTCCATTTCACATATAACCAATTAGCTCACAAATACAACATGCACTGACCAGAGACTACAATTCTCATATGGTAAAGCCAGAAGCATGTAAAGAGAAAATAAAGAGATTTAACTCATCATTCTTGATAAAAGAACCATACCTTAACAACGATCGGCATGTAAAATCCTGGGAAAAGTGGTCTATGATGCAATGGTAATGCCAAAACCTGTTCCAGAGGAAAGGAGAAAAAAAAACATTCACAATATTTATAAGTGATCAAGTACAAGGAAAATATAGCGATATAGGAAATGAAATATCGTTCATAAGCTACAATTATTTTGTTTACAAAACATAAAAAACAATTAACAAGCGCTGAACATACTGTTTGATATGTTCCTAGTAAAATTTCCAGGGTAGGGTGCGGGAACTGCATAACATAATGCATCACAGAGACACCAAAAGTAACTCGGAACAGACTAAATATGAAGTAGGATAACAACAATGATACGTTCACACCTAATTTTTTATACACTCCATTTTCACCCATTTTTATTTCAATCTCTCTCCTCCTATCATTTATCACATCTCATACTTTCTCTCTTCATTCCACCTCTTTCCACCCCAAAGAGGGGTGTGAAAGCAACATTACTTAGTAGGATAACAACATTTACAACAAGCAATGGAAAGCAGAAACCACAATGATAATAACATCTAAGCTAAATTTAAACACACTTCATTTCGGCTCAGCTAACGAAATCCCCAGCGAAAAAGCCAGAAACAACAGTTGAGTTCTTCAGACTTGAAATGATAATGAGCAAGCAATTTTGGCTACACTTTGCTAACACAATCAAATAGCAAACCATACCTATCTATACCCATAACATCACAAATTTCACTTGCATCATAAACATCAATCCTCTCCATGAATTACAATTTTCCAAACAACCACATATCATTTGAATTAAACAACTCAGCAACTAAAAACAGTAAGGGAAACGAACGCTGAGATAATCTTCGGGTCTGGGATTCGTGGAAACGATAGCGGATGCCTTAGACGGTGCGTCCTCAGCCGTTTTGACCTCAGCGTCAACCACAGGATCGTTCCCGTCGCTGGAGTCCGAACAGAAAAAATACCTGCCTCCCAAATTACCGCTCCTCTGACCGAGAGAACTGAGCAGTCTATGCATCGGCGATGCGGACTCCGCTATGGGTCGGAGCACCGGAGCTGCGGCGGCGGGGGTGAGGCGGTGGATGTGCGATGATGAAATGAGCTTCAGCATGTTGGTTTTGGGGTTTTGGCAATGGGATGAATGTGGGAATGAGAATCTTGCAATTGAAATTGGAGGTTGGTTCGTTAGCATCGGATTTAGAGAATGGGATGGGGTTTGACGGTGAAGGCGCTCAAAACCGCCATTGATGGTGGTGATGATGGTGGTGAGAGCGGAGCGAGGTGGGTTTGGGGTTGTTGAATCAGGATGTGTTAAAGCCCTTCATAAACCCTCGACTGTCACTCTTGTTTTGTTTACCAAATTGACCCTTTCTTGCCACTGAAGGTACGGTTTTGTCCTCAGTGTTTCAACCACTTTTAATGACATTGTTTGGTGATAAAATTGTATAATATATGTTTCTATAGCAATCTACTCTTATACTTTACATTAAAATGGATTAGTCAATCCAACATATAAATGGTGGATAAGACTTGATAAAATTTGACGTGCAAGCTACTTTGAATAATTTAATCTACTCCCACAACCACTACCACCTTCCACCATTGGTTGTCATCACCATCTCCACCACTAACTCTGATGCCATCATCACCACCACCCATCTCCACTGTTACCACAACTGTCGCTGTCGCCCTACAACACTTCTATCATCCCTGCCACCATCACCATTACAAACTTCACCAACACCCTTCACCCATCGTCATCGCCACCACCCACCATAACCACAACCCTTCGCCACCGTTATTGTTGTCGCCATCGTCATTGCTGCCACCATTGCCCTATAGTCAGTGACGGATCCAGAAATTGAATGTTGTGAGGGCAATATATAAATATAAATTTGTAATAAAAAAAATTAACATATACTATTAGAAGTGAGGACATTTTTTATCAAACGTGACACAAGTGAGAGCACTTTTTACTAAATGAGCATAAAAAACCACATACTTTTACTACTCAAGTGAGGGCACATAGTAATGTGGGACACAAGTGACTGAGTGAGGGCATTTAGTAATGTGAGACACAAGTGAGAGCATTTTTTACCAAATGACCATAAAAAACTACATACTTTTACTACTCAAATTTTTTTCTAATGATATTTTGCAAAATCAAGTGAGGGCACTTGCCCTCATGCCTCAACACTTGCATCTGTCCCTGCCTATAGTTGCCACCTTCACCGCCACTACCATCACCACAACCAACATATATTTACTGTTATTAGTGCTTTTAAACTCATATGGAGGGGCAAAAATGTGTATGGAACTTTTTTAAACAAATCAAATGCGACCTTCTCCACTGATACCTGCCATATGACAACATATTTTTATTTTTATTTCTAGTAATGATTTATACTCAGTGCACATTAAATGGAAAAGTTGATGTATAAGGCCCCGTTTGGAAAAACAGCTTAATTAAGCGCTTATGACCATAAGCACTTGTGACATAAGTGCTTATTCATAAGCTATTTTAAAAATTTTATTGAAATGAATTGAAAATAAGTTGTAGATAAGCATAAGCTCTTTTTCATAAGCTATCCTGAATAGCTTATGAAAATAAGCTCAAAACAACTTATGGGAGGCCATAAACTGTTTGCATAAGCTCTCTCAAACGCTGATATAAGCGCTTATGCTATCAGATAAGCTCAAATAAGCTCTTCCAAACGGGGTCTAGTATCGTTGAAGTGTAAAAGCATTTCTTGCAGAAAAAATATTTAAATGACATTTTTTTCCATTTAGTATGTATAAGGATTTATAGGAGCATGGAGCATAAGAATATATTATTACTCTATTTTTTTAGTTCAATAAAGACCACAAGACTTCTATCTAGTGGAATTTTATATCAAGACTTCAATTTCAATGTTTATCTTATCAAGTATTTCAAACGGACAAAAGCCATCAAAGTTCAACCTCAAAATCTCTAAAATGCAGCCAAGTGCAAGCTAATTGTTCTCCTCGGACTCAGACTTGATCGTTATCCTCTCACTTTGCGATGGCATGTAGCTTGAGATGGTGGTGCTCACACGGCAAACCTGCTTGAACACAATGGGAGACGTTTCTGCAAAATACATTGTGAAACATAAGTCAGTTTGAGGGATAAAAAAGAGCCTTAAAGTATTAGAATAACTAAAAGATTGCAAGAATGAGTAGCATGCTAAGTAAATGAACAATCACACCAGTTATTCATAGGCTCGGTATTCATCGTCAATACCTCTAGAGGCACAAGCAATGCGACAAGTCGCATTGCTTAAATGTCGTGGCCTCAACCATTGTAAGGTCGCTCGATCGTTGGCTAAGACCGGTTGTTTCTTTACCAAGTTAGTATGTCTGTCCTTATGGCATTGACTCAGATATAAATAAAGCTCATTAGTCGGGTGAGATGCTATTGGGCCTTTTAACTTTATGAGTCAGTCGGAACAAAATTGACATATCGGGCTTTGTAAGTTCATCTCTAAATTGGACTTTGTTCAATCTTAAAATCGGGCTTGGTTCGAATTGCATCTCGACTACGCTGGGCCTCCCTCCCATGTTTCGGCTCACGACTCATCCATCATCTTTTGAAACCAAAAAAAAAAGTTGGTTATGATTCGTTTCGTGTTGGCGGTCCAACCGTGTAGTAGTAGTAGTCAAAGGTCAACGTCATCGCCGGGAAGAGGGTTCGGAGAAGGCACGGTAGTTTGAAGAATCTTCTTCCCTCGCATTCAAACTACTGCTTCCATTGCTCTATGATCATACTTAGTTAGTTAGGGTTCACAGTTTCTCTTTACTTCCATGGATTTCCAAAATCGCAGGTTTCAGGTGCTTCTCGCCGTCGCTGCCATCGTAGTTCTCAGCATCACAGGTACTTCACTCACCTATCTCTCTCTGTTCTATTCATGATTTTCAAGTATTTGCCATTTCTATTGTGATTTGATTGAAGATGCTTCACCACTTGATCCCATGATTTACCACTTTCATAAACATTTTGATGTTTTTGATTTGGGGGATTCGCTTTCTAATTTGAAGTTCATGTATTTTGTGCCCTTTTTGTGAAACTGCCTAATCTGTGTGCATAAGATCTGGGGTGGAGGAGTATATTTCACAATACATCGCAAATCTTGGCATTTTGTACATGATCATTTTGACCACACTGCTAAAATGGAAACCCTTTATAAAATCATAGTATAGTTTGAACATCCTAAGGCTACTTTGGATATCTGATGTAGAGTGGAAAGTACTGAAATGGAATGCAATAGCATGTAATGAAGTCCCCAAATTCACATTTACTTTATTAGTTTGTGCACAAATCTCTACTTCTCCTGTGTGCTTAGTTAGTTTCAACAAAAGTGAATACTACAGCTTTTTTACTATAGGATGTTATGTTGGCTTGTTGAAAATTTCATCTGCTTTTATGTTGTGTGTTTTTGGTGATTTATGCTTTTGATCTTTATGCAATTTGGTTATGTTCAGATAAAAAGTTAAATCTATAGCGAACTCAGCCTGAGTTATAATGATTGCCCGTAGCCCGGTACAGAACGTAAATCTAGTATGAGTTATAATGATTGGTTTAAGCCTGTATATGTTTTTTTTATCATTAGCAAGACAAACAACCAAACTTCTCATGTTTGTAATGAAAATCGTGTTTTATTTCCTATCTTGCATTTTGGAGACCTCCGAGTACCCTGTCTGGTATTACAAGTATCTGCTTATACTCATATATGTTGCTCCTTTCAGCTGAAAAATGCCGGCAGCTTGTTGGTGAGGAGGGGTCATCGCAGAGTGGAAAGTTCACGATCTTAAACTGTTTTGATATGGGCTCTGGAACTGTAGCATGTGGTGTAAAGGAAGGTGTGAAGCTTTACTTTTACAATATTAGATCTGCCCATGTTGAGAGAGCGCGGCATCGCGCAATTGAGTCTGCCCTTGTTGATGCTGTTAGTCAGGGGATGTCGCCAAAAGATTCTGCAACATATGTGCAAAAAGAAAGTAAAAAGGCGGCGAAATTGGCTTCCCGTCAAGCTAAGCGGATTATAGGACCCATCATCTCTTCTGGATGGGACTTTTTTGAAGCTATTTACTATGGTGGTACTGTAACTGAAGGGTTTCTTAGGGGCACCGGGACTTTGTTTGGAGCATATGGTGGAGGATTCCTTGGGGAGCAAAAACTTGGTAGATTTGGCTACCTTGTTGGAAGTCACCTGGGCAGTTGGGTTGGTGGTAGAATAGGATTAATGGTTTATGATGTGTTTAATGGAGTCAATTTGCTGTTGCAATTTGTTCAGACAGGTGAAATTGAAGTTCATAAAGCGTCAGCTAATGAAAATTCTGAGGCACCTGAAGGTTATTTTTTTGGTGAAATTCCTGTATATGACAGCTCCGAAGGTTCCAATATTTATGAATCATCTCCCAGCGAAGAATCCAATATTTATGAATCATCTCCCAGCGAAGAATCCAATGCTTATGAATCTACCGAACATCAGAGCTTTGAAACATATGGAGATTCTGAACTGTGATGAAGTTTTGGAGTGGATGATATTTGCTCAGATTTTAGGTGGATGATATGTGTTTTTCTTCAATGTCTTTGCTTCAACATAGTGTGTATAAATTACACTATTTTAACACGTTATGCACATTTTACTGTACATGTTTTATCTTCCAAATGCTTTACATACTGTTTTTCCTTTACCGTAACGGAGAGCTGCTGTCATTATTGTTGTGCTAAAATTATGACCATCAAATGTAAGATGTGGAATTATCTGCAGGTCCAACTAGGGTTCACAGATTGATGGATCAGGTTGGGGGGAGTATAATTGATGATTGTGACCCCCAGTTGGGGCTATATGCAAGTTGAAAATTGTTGACATCTCACATGAATTTCAACTAATCAATTAGAGTGTTGAAAAGAGTGTGTTACATGAGTCTTCGCTTGCACTCTTGTATGCATGTTACACTGTTTTCTATCAGTCGACAAATGATGCACCTTAATGTTTCTGAAAATGTTTGTAAGCGCTCAAACTCACTTCATGTTGATTTTGAGTTAGTGTGAAAACTACATATTTCTTTCCTCATACTAGTCTCCTTGCTGTTGCTATGCAACTGAACTATTCATTGATTTCATTCTTTGCTTTTCAGCAGTTGAGCTGTTGATCCATGTTTGAAATAATCTGCCATCACAGTTTAAAATTGAATAATGTCCATAAAAAAAATACTTATTTTTCCAATTTATTTTCAAATCCTTATTTTTTATATCCAAATTCTAATTCTTATAATATTTTCCCCTTTTCTAATCCTTATTTTAATTTTAGTTCAAATTAAAATAATCGAGATCTACCTCAACATAACTTAATTAATTCATTTCAACTCAAAATACGAGTTATATATAAAGATATTATTTTATTATAAAGCTTAATTTAATTTAAGTTATAGTGCAAATTCAAGATGTTAATGGTCAATCGTCCACATTTGTATACGTGGTGAGGCGTAATGAAATGGAGCGGTCACAACTTAAAAGAATTTTTTTTTCTTCATAAAGTAGTATTTATATATTGAGCACTTCTAGATAGCTCGATAACTCTTTCTGGCGAATCAAACGAATTAGTGAATTAAGTTATAATTTTTGTTTAATAATACATGAGGTGTTATTATTAAAATTAATCAACCAATAACATAAGGGAAAAACACATAGACGAAATTCGTCTTGTGGTTTCATCACGTACCACATAGTATTTTCTTTATATATTTGATTAGGCCCCCCCTTTGTTTTTTAATGTGTAGTCATCCTTAATTTTGTTTAGGGTGTTAAATTTTCAGCCAAGGTACTCATTTTTCTGGCCCATCCATGTGCATAGCGCATTACTTGGTCTCTTCATGTTAAAAGGACCATGAGACTGATGAGACACAAGCCTGTTTCTGAAGTTTGAAGTTGTCTATCCAAAAAAGTGGGAGTGTACGTCCAAACATCAGTATTACTGGTTCTCCACTATTTAACATCTGCAATGCAAACCATATGTGTGGAAAGGATTTGCATTCTTTAAATATACATATGAAGTGATAAGCTTAATTTTGGAACAATACCTAACATCTTTTGTAAGGTCTTTGATTTTACATCAAACCGTACTTCAAAATATTGACATCGATCTCACTTGCATAAGAAACATTATTAGTACACGTTGGATGACAGAGACAAAAAAAAAGGTACACCTTGGATAACATAGCTTAAAGCCTTAAACCATGAGACTTCAAACTCATCCTTAAACAATGTGTGAATACTACTTGGACTGGCTCCATTGCATTTACAAGGTCATAGGCAACATCACCAAAATAGCTACCACACACTATAGTAGCGTATAAGAAAATTTCTTTATCCGTGCCAAATCTTCATATTGATTGTCACAATATAATCTTCATATTGATTGTCACAGTATATATTCATAAAGAATCAATAGTAACATGGCCCACCCATCAGAATAAAGCGCTTATTGTGGACAGTCATTTACTGTTTAGTGCAAACACTCAAAGCAAAGAGATTGGTCATTGTTGTCGGCAGTGAATATCCTGATCTCACAAAAAAAAAAGTAACTTATTGTCGTAAAATAATGGGTTTAGGTCTTAGGGAATAGGGACCATTGATCAATGGTGGAGATCAATATTTTACAGTTATGTATATAAGCTGAATAGAGCACCTCATGTCCTCGTCATATATATATTGGTGCAGGTTCCACAAGTGCAGGTAGCAGGAAACTTAAAGAAATAATCACGATCCACATCCAGAATTAATTAATTACATAGGTCCTATTATGCCACCACTTACACCCTCCATTATTGCAAATCTCATATCTTCAGATGGTTTCCAATGCCGTTTCCTCTGATTGATGAACCAATTGTTGATCTGCTTTATATCAAGTCCAGTCATTTCTGATAGCTGCAATTTCTCTTCCTCCTGTTGTCAATAATTCAAGGCATTTTGCATAGAATGAGCATTGTCTATTCAAAATAGCAACATATATGGTTTTGATTTATTAATTGACTTGTGGCCAAAAAAGTGCACAAGGTAAGCACCATACATAAGCTCATTTCATCATGGAATCCTGAATTCAGTGAAGTTCGGACTCTATATCAAGTCGGATAGCTCAAATTTAAAGAGGCTGATTTTTTATTGTACGGTTGCCTCTTTAAATGAGTCGTCCGTGTACAGTTGCCTCTTTAAATATGAGTCGTCCGAGGACGGCATACTTCATCGAATGTAGGATTCCCTGAATGTTTCCAGTCCATTCAAGGTACCTACATGATTAGGCATATTTGAAATTTGACCACATTGCGCTGATGAATATTAATGCATTATTATACAATAAAATGATTGCAGTATAATAGTATACTATGTTATATTAATTTCAATTACCGTAGGATAAGGCCACCTATAGTGGGTGTTCCACCAATCCGTAAGCGTTTTCCTTGCATCCTTTGGTAGCTTACCCTTTTTCCTTTTCTTTAGAAATTCCTTTCTCAAGCTGCTAAGATAACCGCCATACTTACGAAGGAGCATTTCTTTTAGCTCTTGATCCCCCTGACGCATGCCGGAATATTCCACCGCTTCCACCTTCCCACAACTCAATTCATCCTCTGATGTCCCAGCAGCCTCATCTGAATGCAACACACAAGGGATTAATCAAAATGCTTCAACAAATAAGAGTTTATGAATGTAAGAGATTATGCAAGACAAAAATGATTTAAACTTTCAATTTAGGAGATTATGAATGATTGGCCAAACTGCATGTCAACTTAGAATTTTTTTTTTCTCAGTTTACCTTGAATGTGTGCACAGAACAAAAGGATAAAATGAAAAGCCAGGGGACTAAAGCATAGAAACATACCTAGAGAAAACACAAGTAATTTCAGCATTTGTCAAAAAGCATTGTATGTTAAGATTATGTAGTTTTCTGGGGACCACCTAATTGAATAGATAGTTGATAGTTATGTTTATAATGGCAGTACTGGCATTTACCCATACAGTTGGAGTGCAGATCAAAGAACATTGTTGGTGAAAAGCCAAAGTTTGCATCACAAACTTGAAGACAGAGAAATAGTTTAGCTATAATCATTGAGTGACAATAGTACAGGAAATGATACACCAATTATTACATGTCAAACTAGGCAGGTCATGCTCTTTCGTTTTCTTTCTTTTTTACATTTGTTCATTGCATTGGATTAAAATGGTCCCCCCCAGCAAAATTTCCAACCTATGACCAACTCTTTTCATTTATAGCAAGAATCCAACATGATTCTTTCGCTTTCAGGTACAAAAAGCAAATGCTGATTGTCCCTTTCATAAATATATACTCCATATAGAAACAACATATAAAACCTCATTAGATTTTAAGGTAAGCAGAAGTGTATTGTCACCATGCAACCTAGAGCCAACACGTTTCTATCTTATTACTCCATCCCTTTGGTTGCTCTAAAATGAGGGAAATGAGCTATTGGAGTTCAATCAACTGATGTCCAAACATGCTCTTACACTCTAGAAAATAATCAAACTTCTATTTAAGCTACAGCACCAATGGACTAACAAAGAAGACCACAAAGAGAATTTGACGCCACATCTTTACCCAAAACCTAAAAAATTGAGTTGATGGACAAAATCACTTATATGATCTTCACCTCACTCAGTCTTAACAAATGTGGAACTCTAGACATCACACTTGCATTACCAACAATATTTGTTAACAGGGCAAAGAATGTGTACTTAGGGCGAATACACATTCCAGACCTAATACTTAAAACTACTTGCAGAAAATATTCAACTTTGATTTTGTAACCGATAAATTATCCATATGGATATTTGTTCAAAATACACACAACTGCATCATCATTACAATTAACAAGTAAATTAATTACCAGATCCTGTGTGATGTAGAAGTACATGCATATGTTAACACATTTCGCATTAATCCAAAATTATTTTGACACATACATAAATAAGAGCCATTTCATTATATTCTAAATATTTGCAAAGTTTAACACAATTGGTCAAGGTCAAGGTAATCAATAGTTATAATTCCATGGATAGACTGATCAAAACCTCGTTGTATCTAAAGGTATTAATAGTATTAGAGAGCTAGAAGCGATCACAATAATTACATCAAGATGGCTCACTGAAACTTATGGGGCTTAAAAAATGTCTAGTCCCTCATTTTACAGCTGGATTTGGTTTTGGTCCCGATCATCTACTATTTTTGGTTTTGGTTACTACTTTTACATATGAACTAATAATGCCCCCAAAGGACAACTCAAGTGGTAAGAGCTAAGGCAGGCAGGTGTTGGGATCAAACCTGACAAAGGACAAAAAAAACCGTCCAATAAAGATTTGGCTGATAAAAAAATAACTAATGAAAATGTGGCCAACAAAGGGTCGAATTATTATTGTCATGTATCCAGAGTAATCATATGTGACATATAATGCTTCCAAATTAGATCAATAACTCTTTACATAAAAAATAAACTACACTCTATGAAAGTTTATTGAGTTTTGATCTCTATGAAATTTTATATTAAAAGTATTACTCGGCACCAACATAGACCATATAGATAACATGGCTCTCTATTAGCCACACCATTAGCTAATAGTGTGATACTGTAAAATAGTAGAGGGAAGCCATATTTATTTGTATAAGTAGGGACCAAAACCAAATTTGTGTGTAAAACAATGTTGTTAATGGCGGATGGCACGGAGAGCCAAAAACCCACCATATTTAACAAATAATGACGATGGGATAGTGGTGGTCATGGCAGAGAACCAAAAACCCACCATGGCGGATATTTGATAAGCTAGTGTAAAATGTGACTACAAACTTATTTAAACCTCGTTTTTTTGTTAATCAGATCGAATGTTTTAGTTAGCTAGTGTGAATTTAGAGGGTGTAACTTAAGACTTAATATGAATAATCTCAAAACATTATTTTTTTTAATCAACTGTTATAATTGTACATCCTTTAAATCGAAGAACTTAATTTTGAGGAGACAAATCCCTATAAAATTATCATAGAGCAACAACTATAGTTTTCTGAACAAGTAGATAAAAATTAAAACACACATTTATAAGTGAGCAATTAAGGAAACATACATTTTTTTGAATAGTTGGTTTAAATTAAAGATTAAATTAACTAAATAATAAAATAAAATTAATGCGTGAGCCAATTACTTTCTTTCTCAAATTCAATTCCATCCACAGAGCACTCCTAATGGAAACAAGACCCAATGAGTTAATTATCACTAGACTAAAGTAAATCCATGATTATAATAACAACCTGCTAAAGATTGACACAATTTATTTAAAAAAAATGAATTGATGTTTGAGAATAATATCTTCTTATTCATTTTCCATCCTATAACTCATTGTATCTCTCCCTCCTCTCACTTTTATTCCGTCTCTCTAGTTTGGTGTGGAATTGGGGTGTAGATACATTATTTTCTTCTAAATATGTGAATTATAATACCAATATCTCATCCCATGCTATGACGATATCGGGAGCATATCTAGCTAGAGGAGTGTTTATTATAAGAGATAAGAGCATTAAATCTTGACCATTAAATAGTCTAATCATGAACGGTTATAAGATTAAAACGCGAAAAATGTAAGAATACTTGCGGTCACGATTTAATGGATTCATATTTCATAATAAACACCGCTCTCACCTTTTTTGTTGAAATTTGCTCTAGGGATGGCAACGGGTAGGATCGGGCACGGGTTTTACAATTACCAAACCCAAACCCAAATCCCAGAACCCAAACACAAACCCTTATGGGCGATAAAATGAAATCCATGCCTAAATCCATTGGGTTTCGGATTTACCCGAAACCCAAACCCAAACTCATTAGTTACGTAGCAACTTAATTCAGAACTTACTTTCATATAAAAAAAAGTGAAATTCATATAAAGAAAAAAAATACTATTCATCATCCTCGTTCATCACTAAAATGAGACAACAATAGTTTAAAGTTTACTTTCTCAAACATACAAAAGTACAATTAATCATCAAACACTAAGAACAAAGTTTATAAATATATATATGTATGAGGGTTTTTTTGTAATTTTATGTTTCGGGTATCTTTGGGTTCGGGTTTGGGCGGGTATGTACACGGATTTAACTAATACCAAATCCAAACCCATAAATGGCTACAGTAACGGGCAAAACCCAAACCCAAACTCAAATCCAGTCAACTCGGATTTTGCCCGTCAAATCGGGTTCGGGCGGGTACCCATGGGTTTGGGCAAAATTGTCATTCCTAATTTGCTCTCACTTTATAGGGGACCTATTTTTTGTTTTTTCTAGTATGCAGTTGAATGTGTGTATCAGTGTTGAGTTTTTTACAGACCACAGATAACTAATATACAAGATAAGAAAAAACCAAACTACAGCACTGTCTGAAAATTTTATTTCATGAAGGTTCTGTTAACCGGTCTGATCATATGGTCGCTCGTGGGCCTCCATGTAAAGATTTAATTAAAGAATACTAAATCGTCTTCATCTAAAACGTACAGAGATGAGGGGGGCCATTCTTTTCTTCAGCTAAAAACAAAATACTAATACAATAATAATAATATAATAATAATAATAATAATAATAATAGTAATAAAAAGAGAGAGAATACAGCTTCCTCCGTCCATATATAATTTAAAACAATATATCTAGAGTTTTCACACACCATAGTTAGAGAATAATCAAGATTAATGTTGGAGATTCATACCTGACCGGTTGTTATCTGATGGCATTGTTAGTGTTCCTTTACAAAGCTCACTTAACTGTGATTCAATATCACACAAAAACAAGGTTGCTTCATTGAAGGGTTTGAACAACTCCTGTTGGTATCTCTGAAGAACTTCGCAGTATGATTCCTAATTAACACCAACAAACTATATATCAATTTTTCATTCACATAACAGTACAAAGAAATTTAAGTTTGTGATCACAAAAAAAAAAGTACCATGAATTCATCAAGTTCTGGATCATCTCCTATCTCACGGCCGAAACCATTAGAACTATTGTGGTTCTCACGGGCTATTTCTTCAAGAAAGGAAGCTAGTTCTGTCGGTGCTCCAACCTTTGAACACAACAAGCTAGTACTATTTATATTCACATATAGGAATTGAATGTTATAATACTAATATTTTACTTGCTTGTTTTCCTTAATACTTATGGTTCATGGTTAAAGCATAAACTTTATCAAAATATATACATAAGTATATAATAACCTTTTGGCATTCGATGTAAGCAGAAACAAGATTTGGATAAAGAGGGTGAGAGGCGATCTGGCTCTTGATCAACCGATCCGACATTTCTGACCCGGTCAAACCCGGTTCAGGCTCTTCCATCTGAAGGTAGTTACTAGCCACAAGGCCTAGATGCAGTTGAGAAGAACCAGCAGTGGCAACAACATGATCTTGTGGACTAGATAGAAAAGGGTTCATCCTGTAAATATCTTCCATCACAACAAGTTGAATCAACCAAGCAAGTCCTCAGTTTATTCATCCATCTAAGTTTCTGCTGAGAGATGAGACTCTATAAACTTGTGAAATTTTTTAGTCTTTGGAGGAGAAGCTAGGAATGGAAAGTTGAGGGCACCTGGAAAGAGACAAGACCTGGTGGCTTTTCTTTTCCAAGAAAGCTTGGAAGAAAGGAAAGCAGGAGCAGACAGATGAGAGAGGAAAGAGTGAACAGTGAAAGAGAGTTATGGTGTGTGTGTGTGAATATGCGTGCACTTGTGTATCTATCTACTCTATCTAAGATTTTTGGGAATGTGGATGTGTGTCATGTGTGTGAGTCTGCCAAGTGAAGGAACAGTGGAAAGGATTTGACAAGGTTAAGGTGTGTGACTGTGTGTGTTGCTGGATAGCTAACCCTGTAGGGCATGCGTAGGCTGTATTTGGATACGTCAGTCAGTCACTGATTTTCATCTAGACATGACATTCTGCAAGGTCACTCAATTAGTTTGCTCACACTTATGTATAAGGCTTGTGATACTGATACTTCACATATTGTTTTGTTCACACCTTGTACTGAAATGGAAGTATGGAAAAAAGAGAGAAATAAAAATAAAAGAGAGATAAAGTAAAATGTGATAGCTAATTTAATTGAAAAAAGAAAAAAATTAATAAAAAATAAAGATATAAAATGAGTAAAAGTATGAATGAATCATAACTTCAATACATATAGGGTGGCAATATGGGTTGGCGGGACGGGACGGACCCAATCTTTTATTTGCCCGTCAAAATGCGAGTTGGGTTGGACTAGCCCATTAAAGATTTGAGTCAAAGTCTCGACTTAACTCATAAAAAAAGGTGTGTCAAACCATTTTCATATATAAATATTGATTCATTTGCATTTCATTGGTGCACGACGATGCACGCTAGCAGTAGCAACCTGACACAACTTGGAGTATCGGTAGTGGTTATTGGTCGGTCTCTCCTCGTGTTTGTGTATGTATCTTAACTTTAGTGGCGTATCTAGAATTTTCTTGTTAGATGAGTTGAAATAAAATAATAATAATAAATTGTTTATGAATTTTATATATACTTTAAATGATAAAATTTATTTAAATATAACCCTTCGTTTTTTCATTGTACGAAATTTATTTATTATTGTATCGACAATGGTCTTATAAATAATTTTTATCTCAATATATACAACTAATAAATTTATGAAAATGTCACATTCGATCTTGCTGCGAAGTCGAGTCTTAGCAATTTAAGGTTCACTCTATAGATGTCGTTGAAACAGGAAGTATTAAAACAAGACATATCAGTCTATCAACAAGTAGAAATATAGTTATTTTTTCAATTTCAACTAACCCTTGGTGAAAGTTAGATAAACTGGTCATTTTTCATAAATTAAGATCTTGAGAAACATGTAAATGATTTTGTCTCAGCTGAAACGATGAATTCCCTTTTTCTAACTCCAACAAAATTCTCTACAATTTTTTTTCTCAACAAGTTTACATATTTTCTCATTATCAAATGATTTAAAATTTTCCTTAAAATCTAAAGTTAAACTAAGTACAAGAAGTTCCCATGCCTCAAATCTTCTATTTAATTTAGATAGTTGTAAATTAGTTGTAAAATAAAATATATCTATTATATAATGATGTTCCTTATCTCTATCTTGTTTTCTTATGACAACATTCGCCCAAAATATGGGGCTTTAATTTCATGTCAATAACTTCAACTTAATTCTACAAAATGATATAATATTCTTCAATAGTAGCTTCCAACCTTTGTCTCTTGATAATTGAAGAAAATATTTAATTGTTGATACAAGATTTATAATATTAACTATATCATGAAAAAATTTATATGTAAAAAGTGCATAGTCTGCTAAAATAAATTGTGGGAGTTGTGGCCCTTGTCAGCCCCTACTTAGCCTTAGGTCATAATTAGTATTTTCCCTTCACAAATTACAGTCGTGTTTTGGATAAAATAAAATGTCTCTGAGTACGAACCAATTAGATTTTTATGAAACTGTAAAATGCAAACAATTTTTTTAAGAATAGTTATTATAGGTTAAACTTCCATGTTTGGCTCTCGACCATTTTAAAAAGTGAGTTGGGTCAAAATGAGTGGAAGGATAAGATATCTTGCCCTACAAGCCTATTTTGGTGGGTTGACGCGATGAGGTGAATTCGTTTGGTCATCACACTACAAACTGTGATACATCAATTACGTGCATTAATATTTTATTAAATGTCATTTTCTATCACTTTCTCTTTTCAATCTCTCTTTAAATCAAATATACCTTTTTATTTTATATGTATTTCTTATCTCCAACTCAATTTGTGTGGAATTAATTAGGTAAGAAGATAAACTTTTCATGTGTGTTAGACTTCATGTGCTCAGGGGGTATCCAGGATTTTATTGTTGGGGGGCGAGATATAAGATTAAAAAACTCTTCATTGAATACTCACTCAGGTAATTTTTATAAGAAACTCTTTGATAAAATCACGCAAACCAATGAAACTAATAGTTTTTTATAAAATAAACCACTATGCTTAATTCCAAAGATGTATTTTCCTTTTCACAAGAACAATCATGTTAATTACCACAAATGTTGACAATATCTATTGAGTGCTTTTAATTTTCCTCCAAATTTTTGCATGAGGTATAGATCTCTGTGCATTGAAATTGTTTATTTGACATAATTTAATAAGAGTGTATCTTAAAAAAATGACCAATTTTTTTTCAAAGTGTTCCTTATAAAAAAGACAGAGGGAGTATTATATGAACTTCAAATAATAAAAATTATTTAAATACAACTCTTTCTTCTTTCATAGTACTAAATTTATCTATTATTGTATCAACAAAGATTGTTTTAGCAATTTCTCTCTCGATGTATACAACTAATAAAATTTTGAGAAGATCATCTTCAATTTTGTTGCGAAGCCGAGTCTTAAAACCTTTCATTGCTGAAAAAGATCGCTCTGTAGATGTTGTTGAAATAAGGAGTGTTTTAAGTAATGAAGCTTTGTGATGACTGAGAGACTCGACAAAAATTCTACAACAACAACAATTGGGGGGGGGGGCGGGGGCGGGACTGTGACTACAAAAAAATTCTATGTAAAAATACCTATGGTCGGTGAAAATTTCAAAATTCTTGAGGGCGATGGTCCCTGCTAGCCACTCCATAAATACGCACCCCCACTACTAGAAAACACTCAAATTAGGACGGAATTTTGCGACGGAAAATAATTCCGTCCCAAAATAATTAAGTTGTGACGGATTTGGCGACACTTTCTCGTCGCTAAGTTTTTTTAGAACATTAATTTATCATTTTGGGACGGAATATGAATTTTGTCACAATTTAGGGACGAAATTAGGTAAATCGTCGCAAATTTGCGACGAACAAATCAATTCCGTCCCAATTGAAATATTTATTTTGGAGGGAAACAAGGCGCCAATTTTGGGGACGCAATAATTTAATTATTCCGTCCCAATTTGTGACGGAATTAGCAATAATTATCCGTCACAAATGTTTTTTGAAAATATAATCTTTTTTTGGGACGAAGTTTGTATTCTGTCACAATTTAGTGACGCAGTTATATACACCGTCGCAATGTGGGGACGCAATTTATATTCTGTCCCAACTTTGAATATTTAGTTTTGGAGGGAAACTAAGGCGCCAATATTGGGACGCAATAATTTAATTATTCCGTCCCAAATGGTGACGGAGTTAGCAATAATTATGCATCACAAATGTTTTTTGGAAATATAATCTTTTTTTTGGGACGGAGTTTGTATTCCGTCACAATTTAGTGACACAGTTGTATATACCGTCGCAATGTGGGGACGAAATTTATATTCCGTCCCAATTTAAATATTTAGTTTTGGGGGGAAACTAAGGCGCCAACATTAGGACGCAATAATTTAATTATTCTGTCTCAAATTGTGACAGAGTTAGCAATAATTTTTCGTCACAAATGTTTTTTGAAAATATAATCTTTTTTTTTGGGACGAAGTTTGTATTTTGTCACAATTTAGTGACGAAGTTATATAATTTGTCGCAGTGTAGGGACGAAATGTATATTCTGTCCCAATTTGAATATTTAGTTTTGACGGTAAATCAAGGCGCCAACTTTATAATACCTTGTCCATTTTGATACGACCCTATATGAGTTAGAGCATTTAATGTTAAATACATACTCATATGAGTATCTATTACTATTGTAGTACATATTCAATTCCAACATGACAAAGATAAGTATGTGGGAATAGATACTCTACACTATACTTGAAAAGTGAGCTTGTATTTATTACAAACACTTACAATTAATATAATTAGATTAAAATGATGATAAATAATAAAATATACAAATGTGATGTTGATGGTGAGATCCACTATAGAAATTTTTAAGAGTTGTTGGGTTGGAGTAAAAAGTTAGTAAAGTGGTGTAGATGATGTGGGGCATTATGGGGAAGGTAAAAAATGAAGTGTAGATATTTTAGTGAGTATGATGGATGTAGATGCTCTTATTTCACTTAACTCGCGGGTTGCATTCGCTGATCAAGATTTCTTACATATTAAAAATTTAATTAAAAGTGCAAAGAGAATAAGTTTTTAATATTGTTATTTGATGATATAAATATTTTTTTTTATATTTTACATTTTTTAATAACTAATAAATATTTATTTTTTATTTTACTTTTTATTTTTATTACTTGGTCAGTAGCATACAAGCGTGTTAAGCCTACTTATATTTTAGAAAACATAAAGATTGAGATCATAAAATTGGTGTGTCGTCTCATTCTATTTTATCTTTACATTCTTATTTGCATTAATTAAACTACTATTTTAATTAATTATTTTTTAGTAGTAGATTACTTGATCGAAGTAATGATGTATGGTTATAGTAAATGGATACTTCATTGGACCGCTCCTCTTTAGAAGAACTTTGTCTTCTCATATTTCATTGATCATGTAAGCACCGAAGGTGGGTGGTTACACGCAAGGGAACCATACCCAAAGGTTCGAGTATCAGAGACATTAGGATGTTTGGAGTGTCAAGATCAAAGATAGTGTTTAATCCGTAGCAATGAGATGCTTGACCTACCCTATGAGGTGTACTCGTGATTTGGACGAGCTTAAAAGTTTCAAGGCATGTGTTCGGGGTTCTCCCCAAGCATGGGTTTGAGGAATGCTTCCCCAAAAAATTTCATTATTTCCACCCCTCTACAAACCCTAAAATTGTTATTGACTCACTCAACAATATTTTAAAAAAATTAATTCCTAAAATGCCCTTAAATAAAAATAATCACCATCTAATATTGTGTTGGTTTAACACGCATTAATTATAAAATGCTATCAACTGTTATGTTTATTTCTCAAGCTCTCTCCCCCTCTTTGTATTAAGGGTTGAAGTACACATTGTACTCCATTTAATGCATTATTTTAGCTTATTAAAAAAAATAACTTACATATTAACATCATTTCCCTACTGGGAAAAAAAACACAATTTCTGAATTTCTCAACACTTTCATTTGTAGTGGGTGTGTGAGAGTTGCTAGAGCTCTTTTAAAAAAATATCTGAAAATTGCCTCAAAAGCCCTAAACCCTAATTCTATCTTATCCTTCACCTATCATCCTCTGCTCTCACATCGCCCTTCTTCTTCTCTCTTCCTCTGCTCTCGATTCCACCACCTCCACTTTTGCCTCGCCTTCCACCTCGATTCTGCCGCCCCTCACCCTTGTCGTCTCCGTCTACAATGGCCGCAAGTGGCTCACCTGAGGCTTCTGCGCCGCCAAGCTAATGGGTCGTATCCTCTTCACTGTTCACCTCAACAACGCCCTATGTCGCCCCAACACCATCAACATCGGGTTGCTCATGCTTGCTAGGATCCGCGGTTCGTGTTCCAGTTCATTGACCAATCAGAGTGCAGCTCTATGGTTTCCCAGATTAAGGGGAATATCAGACAACCCGTTTGCAAGTCGAGTTCGGTTCTAGACGAACCTACAGATCCCCGTGAGTGGAATTTAGTTCAAAATTACTCACTCTATCTGCTATTGTGACCCATGTGTGTGAACCTTTCCGTTTTTGATTTCTTCATTTTCCTTTGTTTTTAATATTGTAATAGGACTGTGACTGCTTGTAAAATGTATACTGATAATCCATATTAACCCATCAGATACATGCATGTGTGTAATTTCATTCCTCCTTTCTGAATTTATTTTATTTAATATATGTAAGTATTACGGCTCAATGTTCAATTCTTAAAATGGGTGATTAGTATTGGGCAATAGTGTTTTGGTCATCCAGTTCTACTTTTTTAGGACTGTAAAGGAATGAAATAGACCACTTCATTGCCATCAATTCCATCAGATCATGATGCAGTCCCGAGTAAAATGGATTTGAGCATAAGTTAGTGACATTTGGGGTTATTGAACTAGTTCACTAGAAATGCATAAATCAAATTGCATTTTTGTTTAAACTATTTTGTCTTCATTTTAGGTGGTTCAAAACTGCAACTATTGGTGCAGCTTGCTTCAAATCTCTGGCATTAAGGTCTAGATCATTTTCTGTCATTGTAAGGATTTGTCTTTCTAGATTTGGTCTTTGACCCTTTGCAGTACTTCATTAATTCCATTGGTGCTCTCATAATTCTCTGATTCTATGATTTTTTATGAGTACTCAGGCTATGTCTCTGTCTTGGGTCATTTGCAAAGTTGAGTTAACAGAAGTAATGATGAACACTCCCACAATGGGGGACTTCTTCTATGCTCTCATCTTTTTATGCTTTCACTTGATTAACATGAAAAATGAAGCTTAACCTCAACTTTCATGTTTCAGCTTGTGCACTCATCTTTCATGGTTCATGATCATCAAAGCAATGATGGCTGCCCATGATATCCTGCTGGAGGACCTGAGAAGAATTAGGAAAGGAATTAACCAAGCTACTGGTGATTTTGACTGGAATTACTTTTAAACCAGTTGTAACCAAATCATTCAATGATACTTCACCAGCACATGCGGAAATTACTGATGATGAAGCACCACTTCAACTGTCTAACAGCGTGCAAATCAGTGCTGAGGTCTGACATTCTAGCAACATTAATGCTTCATTATCTGTTCTTTCTTGATATTTTAGACTTATTTCTCGTTTGATACTTTCTTCTTCCTTCAACAGTAATCTAAACAATATATCAATCATATTATTGTGGATTCCTTTCAACTTTTTCTTGGGATGATATATTAAACTCCAGTCTGTTGGGAATCAGCTCTTATATCTATGGAATACATTTCTGCAATTCCAAGATTTTATTTAAGTTTATTTTAGAGTAATTACAATCCATTTTGCCTGATAATTTTGGTGTATAATGCGTCATTCATGCTTGCATTGCTTGTTCGATTGGGTTTTTTCTTATTTAATTTTGATCAGCCTATCTTAGTTTGCTGGTTGTTTCCTAAAACATGTTTATTTGTTTCTTCAGATATGGAGCTTTACCATGAAGTCTGTGTGCTGTAAACATAAGGCAGCAGGGGAGCATGCTATGAGACGATGTGAGTTCTTCCATGTGTAGAATTTGCTCCTTTAATTGCCAAATCTTTGGGTAGGAGATAAGCTTGTAATGTGAACCTATGTAGTTCCTTCATAAGTTTCTTTTGGTATTTTGGCTAACTGATTGTGTCTATCTATTCATCATAATTTTGAACACAAAATGTGGCATATTGTGGATCCACCTCATCAATTTTTCTTAGATATATAATTATATATCGGTGTTTGAGATAAATTAAAGCAAATAAGTGGACTGATGTTTGCCCAAGGAAAGGATTTGTTGTCATATTTGCATTTTGGTATCAGTTTATACTGCACATTGATTGGACTGACCCGAATAATTTTTTTTTAAAAAAAGTTCAAATTAGCGACGGAATATTCCGTCCCCAAACATACTTCACAGCTCAGTGACGGAATATGCCCATCGCACAATTTGGGACGGACTATGTTATTTTCCATTCCGTCACAGGAAAATATTTTTTCTGTCACCCATTCCGTCACAATAGCATTACCATAAAAAATGTAACTTACTGTATTCCGTCCCAAAAGTGCGACGGGTTGATATTTTCCGTCACAAATTTTTTATTATTTCCGTCACAAATTCCGTCACATTTTTTTATTTGTTCGTCCCTATTTCCGTCCCGATAGTGCGACGGAGTAATATATTCCATCCCAATTTTTTTGCGACGAGCGATAAAGCGACGCAATTTTTTGCGTCACAATTCCGTCCCAAAATATTTTAGGGACGGAATTTTTAACTGTTATGCGACGGATTTGTCCGTCCCAAATTAGTGTTTTTGTGGTAGTGCCCTCCATGTACTAAAAGTGAGATGTATCACAGTAACATGCTAATTTCATTTGCGCCAAGGATTTATAATATAACATTTACAGGCTTATTAGTGATAATGTTTTAATTGTCTTTGAGTGTTTTTATTGTATGAGAAAGAAAATTTAAGTAGGAAGATATTCATATAGAGCATGCATTTAGAAGATGTTCATATGATTGTCTTTGAGTGTTTTCATATTTCATTTACTATCATTTACTCCTTAATTTCTCCCAACCCATCGGGCTAGGCTTATTTGATTTTTTTAAATATTATCATAGTACAAACCCCCTTATTTTAAATCAAAACATTTTATATGTAGAATGAGAGGGCAATAATGTTGCACATGTCTTAGCCTCTTTAACATATGATTTTCCTGACTGTTGGTGGAAAGATTTCCCTATACAGGTTAACTATGCTCTATTAGCAGATGTATTTACGGTTTCACTCAATTGAAAGTCGTACTTTCCTTAAAGAAATTATTCACAATTTAATTTTAAAATTAAATAAACAATAATCACATTATGAGAGTGAATGTACCCAATGTAGTAGTACTAAAAATTTGCTATAAATGTCAAAAAAAATCTTTATCTAACTTCCGTTAATTGATATATTATAATGAACATTTCAAAAAAATATCATAATGAAGAATACTACTGACATTCATTTTAACACCTACACTTTAATACTGTCTTTTTAATTGATAAAAGTTTATGCAATTAAATTGTAAGTGATGCTTATATTTTTAACAGATCTCCCGGCATAAGTTTCAGCTAATAAAAAATAAAGGCTTATTAGCACTTTTGGTCCACCAGGTTTGTAAAATGTGCAAACGAAGTCCCTAAAGTTTAAAAATAGCATTCCGTTACCCCCACGTTTGGCTCCGTTAACACTTTTGGTCCCCCTCCATAATTCCGTCCAAAAACTAACGTTTTTGGCTGAGGTGGACTATTTTTAAATGAGTTGGCCACCGATTAGGATAGAGAATGGTAGTTAGGAGAGAATCTAATTATTAATTCAATCCAATCTTATTTCTGATTTTCCAGAATCATCTCTTCAGTCTTCTCCCCAAATTCTCCCAAACCTGCAATCTAACCACATTGATATGATCAAATTTTGATCTTCTTGTCCATGCCAATTGTTTCTCCCACAATGCAGGGTGAGACTAACGACAGATTGATATAGTGGCCAACAATGTTCTTCCCTTTAAACAAGATTGTAATATGCGTTGCTCATCAATGATACAAGAAGAGAAGCATCGGAATCTTAGATTGATTCTAAGAGCAAAAAGGATTCATCTCTTCCACTTCATCTTCATATCCCCATCTACAGAATCTTCTTGAACCCAGAAAACCTTTCCTCCTAATCTAGTGAGAAACCCAGAAATCAAACCCCCAAGCCCACAAATCCCCATCTTCTTCTTATTCCTCTCTATTCTTCTATGCAAGCACCTCCAGATTCTTCTGCTTTTTTTTTTCTTCTTCTTCCGATCCAGAAAAACCATTCAACCCATAAATCGACCTGCCCCAAACCTAGAAACCCAAACCCAAAAAATCAACCCATAAACCGTTGAACCCCAAAACCCCAAATCCAGAGAAAATCGGAACTCCAACCTAAAAACCCCCAATCCAAAGAAAACCGAAACTCCAACCTAAAAAACCCCAATCTAGAGAAGTACTGAAGAAGGGTATAAAGGGCCGTTGATTTGGGGATTTTCCAAGAGAGAAGATGGATCGAGCAAGTTGGAGGTGATGGTTGAAGCAGGATTGAGCTCGGTGAGCATAGTTTGAAGTTTGAACCCATGAATACAGATCGGTTGGGTCGTAGTGAACGGTATCAGAAGCTCCGCCGGAAACGCCATCAACACCCCTGGAGCTCCGTCGCCGCACCCTCCACCGCGTCCCTTCTTCTTCTTTCCCCTGTTCCGTTTTTCTGCAACTCTTCTTCCTCTGTTACATGAATGAGGGATTTAAGAGTTAATTAGGGATTTAAGAGTTCTTTATAGTGTTTATTTTTAATTAAATGATTTTATTTTATTTTGTTTTAATTTGTAATTGTATATGTGGAATTTACTAATAGCCACTTCTAAGCTCATCTCTCCTATTCAGGTTCCACATCATTTAAAAAAAATCCACATCAACCAAAAACGTTAAAATTTTAACGGAAGTGTGGTGAGGGACCAAAACTGCTAACGGAGACTAACGTCGGGGTAGTAAAATGCTATATTTAAACTTTAGGGACTCCGTTTGCACATTTTTGAAACCTGGGGGACCAAAAGTGCTAATAAGCTAAAAATAAAGTGTTCAAGTGAATGTAGTGATGTTAACTTTTCACATGACAATTACTACCCAAAATGTGGGAACTTCTTTTTCGTCATTTCCTTGTTAGCTTTGATTTTATTGAGCACCTCAGGAGAATCTTTGTACCATACCATCTTTTTATTATTCTGAAACACAATAAGTGTTGAGCTCGTGTCATAAGCCTGAAAATGTATCGTATCTTTTTATTATTCTGAAACACAATAAGTGTTGAGCTCGTGTCAATATATCGTATCTTCAAAAGTAGAAAATTAACTCAAGAATCATTTCATTCAAATTTCAAGTTAAAAGTACATCACATTTTTTATGCAAAATGCCTGAAAATGGTAAACTACTTTGTAAAAAGGGTTAGTATCCTTTTCAGTCAAAGATTTCTCGTGAGTACTTGTTTTACCTATTCAAGACATCGCCTATTAAAAATTATCCGCAATCAAAATGTATTCTTTTACCTTCAGCTTTTTGCCCATTATTTGAGAGCAGATGAAGATTCTTGTGTTTTTTATTATGACTTTCTATATGAATAAAATGATAATGGGAGTTGCTCAGTTGCATAACAAGTGTGACCTACAAAAATATATAGAATATTAGTTATAAAGAATTTCCAAAGAGAAAGCTATATTGAAATTAAAATAAAAAGGAATCATTGTATATCGTGATAAAGTTATTTTCTGCTAAATGGAGAAAAAACAAGATATGGATCATTTCTATAAGATATATACACACATCATTTTCAAAACACTTCATTTTCACCCATTTTTATTTCTATTTCTCTCATCTTATCATCTATTTCATCTCATACTTTCTCTCTCTTACTTTTTATTTTCTTCCTACCTCTCTCTTCATTCCACCTCAATCGTTCCATTCACACATCTCTTGGAAGTAGAATGAGGTGGAATGAAGTGCACAAAGTTGTAACTTTCTCTCTCTTACTTTTCATTTTCTTCCTATCTCTCTCTTCATTCTTTTACCTTGAGGTGATTGAGGAGTTCTGTGAATGCTCCCAGTCGTCCTTTGCCTCACTACACCATTGTTCACGGTGGCTGGCTACATCCCCTCCACCGTTCTGCGTTCAAGTCCACCTCCTTGTCCTTTAGTCCAGTTGCTTCATCACTATCTCAGCTGCTTCAACATTTTCTGCCCTGTTCCTGCTTCTGCAAAACCTTCTATAAGCGGTTATCACTTACAAGTTACAACTATATTTTTTTTTAGTACATCGGAAAATAAAATAGAAAGTTACAACTATCTCTAATAACTATAATTTTATTAATTTTACTTTTTTTGGAGGCTTAAATATGTTGGAGGTCCCTCTAAAATAGGGGTTATTTGGTTAAGGCCCCTATAATTTTTTTTGGGTGGAATAAGCCCCTAATGTGAAAATAATATACAGTGATAAGCCCCTGCCGTGAAGTTTCGTTTAATTTCTGATGATTCTGCAAACGACGCTGACGTGGATTATATTTTGTGAAAATTATTCAATTCAAGAAGGTGTCACGTAAGTAAATTAGAGTTGAAAAAATAAAAATAAAATAAAAACCCAAAGTAAAAACCCTAAGTACGTTTGGGGATTTTACTTGGTTTTTTACTTTGGGTTTTTATTTTTTTTATTTTTTCAACCCTAATTTACTTACATGGCACCCTAATAATTTTCACAAAATATAATCTGTGTCAGCATCGTTTGCAAAATCATCAAAAATTAAACGGAACCTCACGACAGGGGTTTATCACTATATATTATTTTCACATTAGGGGCTTATTCCACCCAAAAAATTTTGTAGGGGCCTTAACCAAATGACCCCTATTTAAGAGGGACCTTTAACATATTTAAGCCTTTTTTGGACGATGGACGATTATTAATTTTACTTTTAATTCCACGATGTTATTGGGCTACTTCCAAGGGCTTAAGTACTGGGTATGAGCTTTGTGAATCTATAAAGATAGGTTGGTGGTGGCCTTAAAAGAGTTAAGTAAAGGTGGCCCAAACTTTGTGCACATTACCTTGATGGGCTATACCAATCCACAAGTTAAAACTCATCTTACAATTAGATCACACTAAAAAAGTGACTCCTATAGTCCTATTACATATTACCAAGGTTGCAAACACAAAGGACATGGTAGGAACTAGGAACCTAAAGTGATGTGAAGCCTTGGAATTGAGACAAGTCATCGGGGAGGAACAGTTTCTACTTTTTAGAACCCCCATTCACGGTGATGGAGCTGACAGCTTTTCAATCATTTTGTTTGGGTTGGCAACCCCCGTTAATGATGTCTATCGGGTAGGTCCCCTCCCTCCACCATTAGCTTTTTTTTTTCGCTTCATGGGGCATCAATATATTCTCCCATTTTTCTTTGTTGGTATGCATTTTTCATGTATAAATATATTTTGGAATTTGTTGGTTCTCTTCTTGTCTGATATCTGGTCTTTAGAATCACAATCTTCATGTATTGATGTTTTGGCATTTACCGCATTTGGAATAAATACTTTTATGAACTAAATTATTTAACTTGACACATTAACAAAAAAATGTTAATGTAGTACACATTTACCTGATTTGAAATAAATACTTTTGGAATACTACACTGTGACACGACAACATTCAAAGAATAGGACATCAAGATACCCATATCTTAAAAAGGATCATGATGCTCTCCTGTGTTATCTTATGGAAATTTTGTACCTATCTCTCCATCCATATGTATTATATATGTGACGCGGTGATGCCCTTTAAATATTTATGGAGAGAGAGATAAATACGATGTTCTACTTGACATTATCATGTCATATGAGAGAGTTTAAATCTGTGTCCCCACAAGTGTTTACCTTAGCAGAGGTGTTGACTTAATTGTTTGGAAAAAAAAAAAAAAAGATTTGCTCGGACACCATTGAAGACATCTAACAAGTGAGGAACGAGCCAATATTCAGTAGTGGTGGGATATCTCTTCAGAGACAGGATTATGCTTCATAGATAAATATCATCAAAATAAATTCTTTCTCAACCAATTTTTTTTGAATATATAATTAAAGATCGTAACTATTGCCAGCATGTTTAAAGAAATGAGCTATTTACCAACCATGCAACTTCCACGAACCAACCCATCTACCAGTGCCACATTTTGTTGGTCTTTAAAATAGAAAGCAGACATGAGCTCATTAGGCTTCGGTTATGTTTGGAAAAGTTTATTTGACTTAATATAACATAAATGTTTATACAAGTGCTCTAAATAGTCTATGTAAAATAGTGTATAACTCTATTCACACACAAAAAAAGTTTATATTCTAAATATAAGTTATTTTGTAGCTTATCAATAAGTACTTTAAAATTGCTTACAACATGTTTTGAACTTATTTTAACATTGCCTGGAGCTTTAGTAGCAGCCATTTTGGTTTTCAAATGAAATTTTTAGATAGAAATTGATTGCCTGGTGAAGAACACCATATAACATGATTAAAGGGACTAGTCCAACTCTGGAGCAATGCTTGACACCTGCAAAGTCTTTCTCTCTCATGATAAAACTAGAGCAAGTTCATTTTATTCCCAATGCAGGCTACTTGCTTATAACCAAACACACATTGATGTGAATGGACAAAACTCATTTATAGCTCCCAAAACTAGCCGTATTCGATGCCTTAACTTTGTTGGTTCAATTGTCAATGTTCACTTTCAGAAAGTTGTTACTACTCACTTTATATTCATGGTGACAGATTTCAACTTGTGCAGTTCTTGCAACCAATCATAAGTACACGAACAGTTAAGGCCAGAGCTGATGTAGGATAATTTTAGTAATTTTATTTATTTGTAATTAGGAATTAGGATTTTATTTATTTTTTATTAAGAACTTATTTATTTTCAATTAGGATCTTTTAGGATATTATTTATTTTTCTGTTAGGATATTTTTTTTCTTCCTATTTAAGCACTTGTAAGGCAATAGCCTATTCAGTTTTTGATTGATAATAGGCTATGCCTTACAAGTGCTTAAATAGGAAAAGAAAATATCCTAACAGAAAAATAAATAATATCCTAAAAGATCCTAATTGAAAATAAAAGATCCTAATTGAAAATAAATAAGTTCCTAACCAAAAATAAATAAGATCCTAAAAGATACTAATTACAAATAAATAAAATTACTAAAATTATCCTAAACAGCTCCTACATCAAGAGCAGAATACACAAGATTACAAAAACTGAAACGCTAGCAGGTTATCACAAACTGAATACAATTGACTCCAATACAGTAAGTAGTTCAGAGGCATGCAACACTATGTCCCACAAAAAAACATCTACCATAAAGACATGAACAGTTCAGCTCAGAAATTGTTCTACAATAACATGATAAAGTACCAAGATTCAACTACTCATTACAAGGACTATGATAATATTCAAGTTTTGTCAAGCTACTACTACTAGAAATTCCTGTCTGGAAGAATATTTAACATTAGAGGGATACACAAATTAACATAGAAGATGTTAACATGAGACATCTAATCTATCACTAACACCCAGCAGCTTTAAGGAAATTGTCAAAGGGGCTAGCAGGGGGAAGTTTCACAGCCAGCCTAGGGTCCCTTGGCAATGCAGCTACTTGGTTTTGGGCATACCCATCATCATTTGCCACCTACAAGAATATAATGTCAGCATGAATGTTAAAGAGTTGGATATATATAGAATAAACCCTGGTAACGCCTAAGTGTGTGTTTAGAAATCCTTCTACATTGATTCTAATGCGAAAATCAGTTCTGGAAGCTTCTGTGAATAACTTCTGGATAATATAATAGATTCTGAGAAAAAAGAAGCTGATCCTAACATGCTATAAAATAATCAGAATCGTGACAAATAAAGAGCACAATGGATTGTTGAGCTCCTGTAAATCTGTGTATGATCAGGAATGTTGAACACAATGGACTTAAGACATACCTTTTCAAGTGCTGAGTTTCTATGATCAGCAATAGCCAGAAATAACCTATCAGGGGTTTGTGTGTGATGATTCTCGTAGGCCAGCCAATTTGAGAGCTTCTTTCTTGCGCATGTCCCGAGCGATTCACACTGGCTAGCCATGGTGTTGTAGGGAAGGGGCGTAGTGGAGACAGTTGTTCCCGCCACTTGACTTGCTACTTCTAGTGCCTAGAAACAATGGATGGGTTGTTAAGCTTTTAGGAACAATAACAATGGGTAACTGATATGTGTGCATTTTGGAATCCACGTTTGTTCTGTACTAGGGCAAGCTTATGTAAGAGAAAGACAAAAGGTAAACCCTAGCAGAGCACTAAAATAGCAAAACTACCATAAAAGGAATATTCTCATTAATGCTGAAAAAGTTGGTCTCGTACAAGTGGATGACCTCCCCTTTTATAGAGGGGGTGGTCATGATATGGATCTTTCCTATATTTGGGCCTGACAATCAGGGCCCAAATCCCCGTACACATAAGACAAATCCAAAGGAATCTTCCAGCTGG
Organism: Lotus japonicus; assembly: GCF_012489685.1. Classification (NCBI taxonomy): domain Eukaryota; kingdom Viridiplantae; phylum Streptophyta; class Magnoliopsida; order Fabales; family Fabaceae; genus Lotus; species Lotus japonicus. The sequence goes on from NC_080045.1 coordinate 53,762,955, forward strand.
CTGGTGGGTCCATCACCTAAGGGAGGGCAATGAAGCTCGTCATGTTGCCTTTCCCGCCTTGGCTATCGTCAATGGTTTATTGTTCATTTTGGGCGGGACATAATCTTCTTTATGTCCCGCCCAGTCCACATGCCCCCAAGACATGAGACTCGAGTAAAGAGTTGAAATGTCTTCATCATGTTACCTAGTAGTTCGCCTCTATTGTTTATTCGTTCATCGCCATTTTACCTTCGTTGTTACATCGCCATTTTCACGCTTCGCCACCTTTGTTGCCGTTTCAAAGATATGTCGCCATTAATCATAACCGTCAACCACGTCTTTTCAACTGACGCACGTATCCTTATTTTCCGGGATTTCGTCATCATTTGTTATAAATGCAATCTTCAGTTGCGCGTCTCGAGGAGTAATGTCTTTTCGCTTCCTAACTTTTCGAATTTCAAATCCCACGATCCCACGATCTTCCCCCACTCATTCTCTCTCTTCCTTTCTCTCTATAAAATCCCCTTTTCACTTTTCATTTTTCACTTTTGCTCTGAAAACCCTTTTCACCGCAGCTTTCATTCTCTTCTTTGAACTCCGGTGAACCTTTTCTTCCTCCGGCCGTCGTCATTGCGCGGTGCTCCCCTATCGCCGACGTTCTCCTTTCTCAAATTCACGTTTCTCCCTCTGGTTAGTTTTTCTCTTTCTTGAGACTCTTCGTTTACTTCTTTTTTCTGACTCTGTTCATCTTCTTTCTTCTTTTAACTCTGTTCATCTTCTTTTTACTTTTAACTCTGTTCATCTTCTTTTTATGAAACTGCCTCGCATGTCTTTACCAAACGCTAGCCTTTCTTCCCTAGAACTTTCTTCACCCTCCACGGAGGAGGAAGTTGTCGCCCCTTCTATAATTGAAATTCATTCCTCGCCTTCTACCCATGATGATTCCGGTCCCGCCGGCTCTGTAGACTCAATTCTCTCCTCTAACGGAGATTTGTCTTCACCTGAATGGCGCTCTGACGTGCATTTAGTTGAAGATAAATGTCTGTTGCATTCTATCTGGAGCAGCGTTGGGAGCATTAGTTCGCTTCGAATTTCTGCTCAAGGGTTCACGAAGATAGATCCCGCCACCTCGAATAATGAAGATCATCTGTTGAATGTCCTCCCATGTGGCGAAGATGACTGTGTTCTGTTGCGTAAAGAACCAGACGATGGATCGCCCGATTTTTTCTTTGTTTATGGCTACTTCTTCTTAGATTTAAACATTAAACTTCCTTTCTCGCCGTTTATATGTCACGTTCTTTCTTTTCTGAATGTGGCGCCTTGCCAACTCCAGCCCAACGCCTGGGGTTTCCTCCGCTGCTTTGAAATTCTTTGTGAACACTTGAGTTTCACTCCAACCTATCCCTTGTTCTTCCTTTTCTATAAATCAGTCACCACTAAACCTACTTCTGTGAAATGGGTTCCACTATTAGCCCGTAAGAACATGAGTCGGTTTACCGCCCTTAAAAGCCATTACAAAGTATGGCAGAAGAAATACTTTAAAGTTGTGGAGTCGCCCGAAATAAAGAACTTGTTCCGAGATTCTGACAATAACCCCCTCTTCCCTTTTTACTGGACAAAGAACCCTCGCCGAAAAATATCTGTTTCATACGACGCCTTGGATGAATCTGAACAAGGCGTCGCCGATTACCTCCGCACACTACCAGTAATTTCCGGTCACGACTTGATTGAGGCGTCGAAATCCGGCACTTTAAATCAATTTTTTAGTAAGTTTATAATCTTTGTACGTAACTTCTTTTTCTTTTTGTTCATGTATCTCGTCTAATTGATGTTTTCCGTACAGCTACGATGGGAAAAGGCAAGGTTGACGCGAACCCACTCAAGATGAAGGAGTACCTCGCCCAGTCTGCTGCGGCGGCGAAAAAGAGGGCCGCCGAAACTGAGCAGAAGAAGAAGAATGAAGGTACCTCGGGTTCTGACAACGTCAGGGACCCTAAACGTCAAAAAACTTCAGGTGCTGCTGGTGGTAAGCCTCTCCACCAATCAACTCTTGATTCAAAAAGTCGTCCCGCTGAGAAAAAGAAGGGACATGACAATGTCCCGCCCCCTCAACAAGATTCAAGCACGCTGATCAACCGCCCATCAACTCCATTTGGCCAGGCTGGGCCTAGTTCAGCCATTGGTGGCGAAGCTCCTCCCCCCTTGCTGAGCTTGTCGGATCCTCACTTCAATGGGCTGGAATTCATGACCCGTACTTTTGACAACCGGATTCACAAGGACATTTCCGGTCAGGGTCCCCCCAACATTGCTTCCATGGCGATCCATCACGCACTGTCTGCCGCCAGTACTGTAGCGGGAATGGCTCAGTGTGTGAAAGAGTTGATCTCAGCCAAAAACCGTTTTGAGAAGAAGGCAGCTGATTACAAGACAGCCTATGAACGGGCTAAAACTGATGCTGAGACCGCCAACAACAAGCTGAAATCTGCTGAGGAGAAGTGTGCTAAATTAACTGAAGACTTGGCTGCTTCGGACCTGCTTCTTCAAAAGACCAAGTCTCTTAAAGAAGCCATAAATGACAAGCACACTGCCATTCAAGCCAAATATCAAAAGTTGGAGAAGAAACATGATCGCCTGAATGCTTCCATCCTAGGGCGTGCTTCTCTCCAATATGCTCAAGGCTTTCTGGCGGCCAAAGAGCAGATCAGTGTAGTTGAGCCGGGCTTTGATCTTTCCCGCATTGGGTGGCTGAAGGAGATCAAGGATGGTCAAGTAGTTGGTGATGATGACATTAGCCTCGATCTCCTTCCCCAATTCAATGATGAGAGTGAGCCTGAGGAAGATGGCGAGGATGGGAATGAGCAGCACAGGAATGAGGATCAAGGGAAGGAAGATCCTCAAGCTGGGACAAGCCAGGGCAACAACGCCAACAACGAGAACCTGGCTTGAATTTGTTTTTATTTTACGAAGTTGAAATTTTTCTTTGGGCATTGCCCTGTTTTATTTTCATTCCAAATCATGTATGGGCATCGCCCCCTTTTTTCTACTTTAAATGGATATCATCTTAAGTTCATTCGTTGTTTTTAGTTGTTCCCAACTTTCGTTGTTATATACCTTAGCCGATTTTTCGACGAGGCTTGGTTTCTAGTGGCCACTAGAATTGCCAAGGCTTTTAACTTTTGAAGGCGATACTTTCTTATTCCGAAAGGTTTACTCGCGGTATTGCATACCTTGATACGATTTGCATTGCATGAACTCGTAATAAAAATTCAAAACATATATGATTCTGTTGAAATGATCTTTTCATTAATTTTCTTTCGTATGGGAACAATTGTCCCTTCATTACAATTGTCGCCTCATTAAAAACCTTTCCAAAGAAAGGGAAAAAGAGTGCGACTTTGTTCACATTTGTTGTTTCTACTAACTAAAATACTGCTTTAGATGAGAGGCGTTCCATGTTCGTGGAACCTTTTGACCGCTTAGTTGTTCCAACTTATAAGCTCCTCCTCCAACATCGCCAATAATCCTGTAAGGCCCGCCCCAGTTGGGTGAGAGTTTGTTGTGTTTATCGGGCATTGTATTTTTTCGGAGCACTAAGTCTCCTACCCTCATTTTTCTTGGCACCACTTTTGTTGAGAATTTTCTTGCCACCTTCACTTTTCCCACCTCATTTCTTATGTGGGCCTCTCATTGTTCCTCGGGCAACATAATTAGATTTGCTATTAAGTTTTCTCCGTTGTCATTTTCATTAAACCGAGCCACTCGCCAATTTTGATTTTCAATTTCCACTGGGAGCATGGCGTCAGTTCCATAATTTAGACGATACGGGGTTTCCTTTGTGCTTGACTGCTCCGTGGTGTTGTATGCCCAAAGAACGCCTGGTAGTTCCTCCGCCCAAAGCCCTTTTGCCTCATCCAGTTTCTTCTTTAAACCCTTCAGGATAACTTTGTTAGCCGATTCAGCCTGCCCATTGGTCTGTGGATGTTCTACAGAGGCAAATCGCATCTCGATTCCCATTTCTGTACAAAATTCTCGGGTAACACTACTTGTGAATTGTGTTCCGTTGTCCATTACTAATGCCCTGGGAACCCCAAATCTACAAATAATCCTTCGCCATAAGAAGCTCCTGACCTTAGCGGCCGTGATAGTTGCTACTGCCTCAGCCTCTATCCACTTAGTGAAGTAATCAACCGCGACGATGATGTACTTCATTTGTGCCTTCGCCACAGGGAATGGTCCTAAAATATCGGTCCCCCACATGGCGAACGGCCAAGGCGCCATCATGGTTGTTAATTCTTCTGGTGGAGCCTTGTGTAGGTCAGAAAAGACTTGACATTTTTCACATTTCTTAACATACTCCAAACAATCCTTCTTCATCGTTGGCCAATAGAATCCTGCTCTTATCACCTTAACTGCCAAGGATCGCCCGCCAATATGACTAGAACACACGCCTTCGTGGACTTCCGCCATTATTCCGAGGGCGTCCTTGATATCGACACATTTGAGCATAGGAGACATGATTCCTCGCCGATACAACTCTCCATCCACCAGTGTGTAAAAACTGGCTTCCCTTCGTTTTGCTCTCGTGTTCAAATCATCCTCCTTTGGTGGGTTCTCTAAGAAGGTTTTAATCGATTCCATCCAAGATACCTCGCCCTCACTGACTGACTTTACAGCTTTCAACTTTATTTCTACCAAATCAATGCTCGGGCGAGGCAGGGTTTCTTGAATGACTGTCTGGTAGTTGCCCAATTTCCCTGTGCTTGCCAACTTTGCCAACACATCAGCCCTCTCATTTTGTCCCCTCGGGACATGTTCTATTTTGATTTCTTTGACCTCCATCATCAATCTGCGCACCACTTCCAAATATTTGGACAGTTGCGGATCCTTCACCTGGTACTCACCTTTCACTTGTTTAACCACTAACTGCGAATCTCCTTTGATAAATAACTTCTGGACTCCCAATTCAATGGCCAACCTTAAGCCGGCAATTAGAGCCTCGTACTCAGATTGATTATTGCTCGCCTTGAACTCGAACTTGAGAGACTGTTCAATGATCATTTTATCTGGACTTTCGATTGTTATTCCCGCCCCACTTCCAGTGTTATTAGAGGATCCATCCACAGACAGGACCCATTCTCCTTGAGTCTTCTCTCCTTCAGTGGGTGTTAATTCCGCCACGAAGTCAATTAAACTCTGGACTGTGACTTGGCCCCTTGGCTCATATTGTAAGTCATACTCTGACAGCTCAACCGACCAGCTAACCAATCGCCCTGATAAATCAGGCTTCTGAAGTACTTGCCTTAAGGGAACATCAGTTTTAATTTTGACTTGGAAACTTTGGAAGTAAGGTCTGAGGCGCCTTGCAGTTTTCAGAATCGCCAAAGCCGCCTTTTCAATTTTTTGGTACCGCAATTCTGCCCCCTGTAAAGTATGGCTCACGAAATATATAACTTTCTGCTTTTTTCCTTCTTCCTGGAGCAAAACCGTACTTACCGCCTTGTCAGTAACCGCCAAATAGAGCACTAATGGAACGCCTGGTGTTGGCTTGGAGAGTACCGGTAATGTGGCCAATGTTTCTTTCAATTTGGTAAAAGCTTGTTCGCATTCCTCTGTCCACTGAAACTTTGAATTCTTTTTTAAACATGTGAAGAACGGGGCCGCTTTGTCACCCGCCATTGGCAAGAAACGTGACAAGGCGGCCATTCGCCCTGTCAAACGCTGAACCTCCTTTATACTTGTTGGGCTTTTCATTTCCAAGATCGCCCTTCCCTTATCTGGGTTTACTTCTATTCCTCTTGATGTCAACATAAATCCCAAGAATTTTCCTCCCTGGATCCCAAAAGAACACTTCTCAGGGTTTAACTTCATTTGATATGTTCTTAACTGATCAAACGCTTCTTTAAGGTCGCCGCCATGATCACTAGCCCTGGCGGATTTTACAATCATGTCATCCACATACACCTCCATATTCCTGCCTACTTGCTTTGAAAAAATTTTGTCCATGAGCCGTTGGTACGTAGCTCCTGCATTCTTCAAACCAAAAGGCATTGTCTTGTAACAATAGTTCGCCTGATTGGTCATGAATGCTGTACTTTCCTCATCCGAGGGATGCATCATAATCTGATTATAGCCCGAATAAGCGTCCATGAGACTTAAAAGTTCATTCCCTGAAGCTCCATCCACAAGCTTGTCAACATTGGGAAGTGGGTACGAATCTTTGGGACACACTTTGTTCAGGCTCGTGTAGTCCGTGCACATTCGCCATTTCCCATTGGCCTTCTTGACCATTACAACATTGGCGAGCCACGTTGGGTACTGTACCTCACGGATGAAGCGGGCCTTGATCAATTTTTCAGTCTCTACTTGCACAGCCTTGTTCTTTTCTTCACTCATTCTTCGCCTTGGTTGGATGACCGGGGTCGCCCCTGGTCGTATGGCTAGCTTGTGGGTGATCACCTTGGGATCAATCCCTGGTACATCATTGATGGTCCATGCGAAGAGATCTAGATTATCACCCAGAAGGGTGATTAGTCTGTCCTCTTGTTCTGTTGTCAACCCACTGCCAATCTTTAGAAACTTGTCCTTGACTTGCACCTGCTTGGTTTCTTCCAGCGGTTGTGGGCGAAAATCATCAGCATCATCTCTTGGGTCCAAGCTAAATCCTTCTTGTGGGAAGATTTCTGTAATTCGGTGGCTCTCCTTGGCGGCCTTCCGCCCATAGAGCGCCACGCTCCTCAAATAGCATTCCCTTGCTGCATTCTGGTCTACACGCAATATCCCGACCTTCCCGTTGCAGGCGGGATATTTAACAGTTAAATGAGCAGTTGAGATGACCGCGCAGACCTTATTGAGGGTGTCTCGCCCCAAGAGTACGTTGTAATTGGCTCTACACGCCAATACTAAGTACTTTACTTGAAACTTCTTGACAAACTCTCCTTCTCCAAAGGCAGTCGGAATTTCAACGTATCCCCGCACACTGACACGGTCTCCTGTGAATCCCACCAAAGTTCCCCTGTATGGTTTCAAATCTGATTCCTTTAGTCCCAGGCGATCAAAGGCGTCTCCATAGATGATGTCTGCCGAAGATCCCTGGTCTAAGAATACTTTCTTTGTCACATAATTGTTAACCCTAATTGTTACCACAATTGGATCGTTGTCATGGGGAATTACATGCGCAAAATCCTGAGGGGTGAATATAATAGGGGAATGATTCACCCAACACTCGCCTTCGTTCGACTCCTGTACTGAGTGTACTGCCGCTACGTAGCGTTTTCTAGCCTTACTTGAAATTGCACCCCCGCCAAATCCTCCTGCAATAGATGAGCATTCCCCAGCAGGATCGCCCAACTCTTCAACTATCTCTTTACCTTTACCTTTGTCCCCTTGAGTGATTTTAGCTACCTCCGGCGCTGCTGTGTCTTTGACAAAGTTTGCCAAATGGCCAGCTTTAATCAAGCGATCAATTTCCCGCCTTAAATTCCAGCAATTATCTGTCGTATGCCCCAACGCTCTGTGGTACTCGCACCACCTATTGGTGTCCACGTTAGCTGGCGGTCGCCGTGGGGGTGGTGGGTACTGCACAACGTTGGTCTGTCCAACCGCCCTTAAAATGGTACTTAAGGGTGCATTCAACTTAGTAAGTGGGATTGGCGTTGGCGAAGCACCAGGCTGACCAGCTGTGGCAGCAGCGGGACCTTGTGAATTTCTGTGCCATGTATTTTGAAAGCCAGGTTTAGAGTTGTGGTATGGTCCCGGTCTTGGTACGCGGGGGGTTTGCGCTATCCTGGTTTCCTTCCCCGCCTTAGATTTGTCTTGTGAAACACCGCCAGATTGAGACTGCTTACGTCCTTCCTCTCTTTCTTGTTTCTTCTGGTCATCTTGCTCAATCAATATGAACTCTTGAACACGAGCGCGAAGATCCATCATATCCTTCGCCGGTCGCCTTGTTAAGTCTCTATTCAAATCTCCCGCCCGAAGGCCATTTTTGAATGACGCCAAACAGACATCTGGATTTTCATCCTCCAACTGCACCGCCATCTTGCTGAAGCGTGCCATGTAGGTTTTTAATTTCTCGCCTGGTTGCTGATGTATGCTGATAAGATCAAACATTGTTGCTTTTGTGGTTTTATTGGCGGAAAATTGAGTCAGAAACTTAGTGGACAGATCAGTGAAATTATCAATGGAGAAGGGCGGTTGTCGAATGAACCACTGCATCGCCATGCCCTTGAACGTGGAAGGCAATAATCGACATTTTACCGCATCCGACGCCCCGCCGATCACCATTTTAGTATTGAAGTATCTAAGATGCTCCATAGGATCAGATTCGCCCGAAAAGGCGTCTAATGCCATGGTTTGCAGGTGCTTTGGAATGTCCACCCTAGTGATGGCTGGAACAAAAGGTTGGAATTCAACTACATCCTCCGCCTCCAGGCGTTGTTCTTGCTTAAAATTCTGCCGCTGAGTAAGATACTCAACTTGGGCTTGCAACTGCTCGTTTTGGGACTGCACCTTCTGCAAGGTATCTAACATTTGTTGCAAAGCCGCAGGCGTGATACCTGTCACTGCCTCTTGCACTCTCCGTGGAGCAGTTGTTTTAAGATCTTCCAAGTTCACGTAGTCAGGCGGCGTTGAACGCCGCCGAACACCTGGATCTGATTTAGCGATCAGATCTGAAGGTCTTCCCGGAGCTGCATTCACCAATGACGCCGGCGACGGCGCCACTGAGTGGACCCCCTCCGAGGAAGCTTCCTGCTCTTGGTCGTCCAGTACGGGACGGTTGTTGTTTCGTCCGCCGGCGCGACCGCCGTGTCGACCACCACCGCGCCGGCGATGATCGCGCCGACCTACGCCGTATGAACGAGTCTCCATGGCTCGCGATTCCTCCTTCTGTCACCGGAAGAGCTGAGTCTTCCCCACAGACGGCGCCAATGTTCTGTACTAGGGCAAGCTTATGTAAGAGAAAGACAAAAGGTAAACCCTAGCAGAGCACTAAAATAGCAAAACTACCATAAAAGGAATATTCTCATTAATGCTGAAAAAGTTGGTCTCGTACAAGTGGATGACCTCCCCTTTTATAGAGGGGGTGGTCATGATATGGATCTTTCCTATATTTGGGCCTGACAATCAGGGCCCAAATCCCCGTACACATAAGACAAATCCAAAGGAATCTTCCAGCTGGCTGGTGGGTCCATCACCTAAGGGAGGGCAATGAAGCTCGTCATGTTGCCTTTCCCGCCTTGGCTATCGTCAATGGTTTATTGTTCATTTTGGGCGGGACATAATCTTCTTTATGTCCCGCCCAGTCCAACGTTCATACTCCATTTATATTGCTTGGAAAAATATGCATGGAGATATAACTATTGGAACGTAACTAAAGTGTTTCACTTACTTACCCATCCACAAGCATCCTCTACACCCTCAAACTTAATGTTGACTGTATATTTATTTCTTTTATAGGATTTCAATTTTTTTATAGCACTGCCCTTAAATACTTAAATTACTTTCACTTTCTCACCCAATATATTGTCATTCTGCTAGTTCAAAACCATCAGATGCGGCACAATAGATTCTATTACATAACAATGTCTTATTAATACATTGAAGCATGCAAGAACACAGAATGTTACCGATTCCATAAGTTGTCCAATGCTGATAACATGAGGCGCAGAAGGGGATACGGGATTCTTTGGAATAAATCTAGAAATGTCAGAGACGGAAGCTTCACTGGTTGTGTCATCTTCACCTGCTGAGTTTGAGGGAAAATCCTGGAAAAATAACTGATCAGTACTCTTTTACAAAACTTACTCTTCGTTTATTCTATCCCGTCGGCATGACACGAGGGCTAGTAGAAGTTTAGGTGAAGGAAAGGAGGGGCAAGGGATCAAAACCAATATATTTTATCATGGCCAGATAAAGTGAGCTACTCAATTGAAATATTTCTAATTCTAAAAACATTCTGAACACATGTATACTTCAGTGGGAGAAACATTATACAGCAAACTGATCTGGTACCAATTATCCACATAAAAGTAACAAAGACATTATGTCAATAGTGATAGCATACCCCATCAATTGACAGTGACTCATGGGAATGTTCAATCGCCTGATTCTGATCAAGAGTTAACTGTGGACCAAACATAAACTCTTCATCAGGCTGGAAGGTCTCTGACAATTGCAAAGCCAGGTTTTCTGCATCCAGCTAAAGAAACAGGAAAACCAAAAAGTAAGAGAATGGTTGGTTATGAACAAAATATGGTGCCTGAATAAAATGTAGTACCTCAATGATCATAGCTAAATTATGAACCAAAACATCCTTTATGGTTTGATGATATTTACATATTCTGTTTCGTAACTCGGGCAATATTGACATGGCCAACTGATTATCAGCAGCCGAACCATAATATCTTACATCCATATGGATCTTAGCATATACTTGATGATCGTCACTGATACCCAAGAATGGATCAACCTGTTTATTTAAGCAGGCAGTCGTTAAGATAAATTCTTTCAGACTATGCAGGGAGGCAATCCTCTAACATTAAAGAGTAGTAAGAGCAGTCACTCACTTCAGATACTGCTAATGACATGAACACATCATTCAGATCATGAATCTGATATATTTTGCAGGCAAATATCAACATGCAAGCAGATAGCACAAAGATAGACCTCTGACATGCTGGGGGCAACGTTCCTGCCAGGACAAAAGTATATCACTTTCACATTCTTCTGTTCTTTAGTTTTCAAAAAGAACAATTATATATCCTTTCAAATAAAATAGTTCACATAAAGATAGTGTACATAGGTCATACCATTACTTGGGTCCAGCAACAAAGTCCACAGAGACAAAGGAAGCTGAAAGAAGCGGATCACCAGGTTCTCCCTGTCTTTCAGGTTCTGCAACATTGTATCCCAATAATGATTACAAAAGTACATAAAAGAAAGTGCTGTCAGGATTTTGATTACATTTAGGTTCCTAATTAATGTAAAGTTCAAACCTTCAAAAAACAGTTTACTAGACATGAAATTAAAGTGTCATCAAACCTTGGAATCATTTGAAGTCTGTGAGATCTTTTCCATCAAAAAATTTTATTTCATCACAATTTCACCCCAGTATGGGAGATACCAAGTCCAACAATGATAATCTAAGGTCTTTGAGATCTCTTCCATCTCTTTACAATTGAGATGTAAATAAGCTTCATTTCATTAAAAGGATAGGATGGAGTTGGAGGGGAGAAGCACGATAACTTACCTCATCAAAATCAGCAAAAATGTTTGAAAATTCAGCCATGAACCAAACCTGCCATGAAAAAAGCAGTCAAATAAACAATGTACTTACTCCTATTATCATATGTGTTCGGAAAAACAATAAAAAGCTCATCACGACCATGAAATCTTACACGAAAATATTATAAATCAGACTTCAAACAACTGACATGTACAACATCTGAAGCACAAAGCAAATCAAACAGAGCACTAATTACCATTGCTGAAAGGCATTGCAAGCTTGACGCCCTTAAGCAGCGCTTTTCATGTGTTTCCCCATGCTCCCGCGATAGGATGCATACTTTCCTCACCAATTTCTCAATGTTATGAGTATAAGTAGTATCTACCTGTTCTTTCATTGTGTCAATAGCATGAAAGTGCAGGGCGAAAAATGACATCAGCTAATTTATTGGATGGCAGAAAGTAGCAGGCGAAACAGATCAACTCATGATTGTAACACCTAAGGGAGGCCTATAATTATCACAAAACCTGCTTTAGCTTATACTAATATACTCATACGCTATTGAGGTTGCATACAAAGAGAGTGAGTCAATTCATTCCTGTTTCCAAGTTCATAAATTCAAGTAAATATTAATCTTATAGAATTACAGTCATGCAAAAGCTACGTAAGCAAACAGCGCAGAAGTATCTTGGCCATTTAGAATTGTATGATTCACCTGACAGAAGATGAACCTTGTTAAGGATTGGCAACCGAGTGTCTGAATTGTTTCATCCTTAGAATAGCCCAAGAGCTCCGTAATTACGTTAAGCACATCAAGAGCAAAATATGCTCTGCAACAAGCAAGAGATATATGAAAAACTTTCAAAACGAACCACATAAATATAGTATGCTGGAGATCAATATCATAAGTGGAACAATGAAAAGGATCCATAAAACATCAAGTGTTTGATACCAGCACACTACTGAGTATGGAAACAAACTAATTAATCATGAGAAACTTACATCTGCACCTTACAAATGGAAAGCAACTTGTTAAACGATTCCGTGATAATCGTCACCAGTTTTATGTGCCCAGATCTGAGTTCTTTGTAGCACCTTTCTTCAAGATATTTTGCAATCTAACAGAGAGAGAAAAACATAACCTCAGCAATAGATTCAGCTAATTCAAGGACATCCATTTTCCTCTTCCTCGTTTGTTTAAAAACCAATATATGAGTGAAATAAAAGAATAAAAATACCTTTGGAATCCGGAAAGGATTTTTTGCTGCATATTCACATAATTTTACAATCTTCCTTTCACTGGGAAGCTCATCCTGAGAAGTATAATTTAAAACATGAATACCAAAGTTCTATTTCATCCACGAATGAATGGTAAAGTGAAAAGATATGACAAGATAATACAAGTAAACTGATTCACCAGCAACCATGATTGGTTGGTTAGAATTGTAACTTTTTTTCCACTTCAAAAGCAAGTGATAACTGAAAACAATAATTCATAATAATAAAGCCATAACAATGCACAGAAGTAACAATGAGTTTCAAATTTTCAACTTCACAGAGAAGGAAAATTAATGTTCTCCTCGTCATGGGAAGATGTCAGCAAGCAATTTCTTGTAACGTTTGACTGGCTGGCGTGAGCTTGACCTCAAAGCAGGACAGCAAACACACATGTTCCCACATGCAGGGAAGATCTTCCGGGAGATGATCCCCATTGCCTGCAATTCCCAAAATGAGAAAACAAAATGCAGCCAAATTTAGAGTAAACCCAAGCTAAAACATTCACCTCAAAATCTGAAAACCACCAACAAAACTTAGAAGCTCCAATCACAGTACAAGAGTAAACAGTGACAGACATGCCCATTTTTCAAATTGAAAAAAAGCAGAAAAAAAAGGAGAAAACCATTGACCCAGAAAGGAATAAATAAAGCAGAAACAAGCACATACCAAAAAGAAAATAACTTTGCAAAAAAAATCATATGGGTATAAACAGAACCAGGAATCACAACTACTACCATGAAAGAGGATCCTTACCAAGCACCTTGGGAAGAAGATCTAGGAATGGAAGAACAGAGAACCCTTGCACACACAGAGCAATGGAGAACAGTGAAGGAAGGTTGAATTCCAATTACAAAAATGGCGCGTGAGGTTGAAGACACAGCAAAATGGGAAACTAGAGAGAAGAGAAGAGACTACTATGTTGTAGTACGAGTTTGGTCACGTGATGGTGTCAGGAGAGTGAACACAACACACACACAAATCGATTTTCCTTTTTCTTTTTCCAACCTGCTGTTTCAAACTTTGTCAGACACAATTGAATTCAACTCAATATTTTGATCGGTTATTAGTATTATATTCTTCAAAGATTTAAATGGATATTGATGTTATTGATGTTACAAACAACAAACAACACTTTTTTATAGTGTTTTTTTTTTCCATATAGAATAGTCAATGTTGAGTTGAAGCTTTATTTTGAAATCTCAACGGGGGTAATTGAATGTGTATTTACTATTTGTTGGTGTGAATTAATTAAATTAAATATTCATTTGCGTTCACGCCTAGTCAAATAGTTATGAATGCATCATTATCATATAGTTTGCTTATTATAAGGTTTTATTGAAGTGGCTCATACGTTATTTCATTTGAAAAATTAGAAAAATGAGAGTGGTGATGCAAGGCAATAGGATCCTAGGGGATATAAGTATAAAAAATGAATGCACATGGTGTTGGAGCATAGAAATGTTAGGGACTTAGCGGGCGATTTTGTTTTCATTATTTATAATAGTTATAGCCAAACAAGAGGATTAACTAGATGTTGAAATTATGCATCTATTATGAGTATAATGTAGTTATCATCAATGATGCACAAAACAAAAGGATTAACTGGATGTTTGACTTATGTGAAAAACGGTGATGCGTCTCACTAGCGTGCACATGGCTAATTGCCCAATTTTCTTTGTTTGATTAAATAATAATTGATGTTATTTATATGTTTTTAAGATAAGAAATAAATAATAATTTTTTAGAAATAAATAATAATAATAATTAAATACAAGTAAAGATTTTCTGTTACAACATCAATTTAGAAAAAAGAAAAATGCCAATGTTGCAGTGCTTCTCAAGAGGGCGCCGATACATAGGGTGTTTTTTTTTTTAATCGTGAGACTAATCCATCGCCCCATGGTCAGCGCACTAAGTGGTAGGGGGTTGGCCAAGAAGTTTTTTCTATTCGCAAGAGTTGAGATTCGAACCCCAACCACTTGCTTAAAGGATGAAGTGCTGAACCACTACACCAACCCACTTGGTTCAACACTTCATCCTAATTATCAAATATTCTAATATTATAACCATATATATAATATTAGAATATTTGATTATTGAGATTAAATCATTGAAATAGCTAAAATATCATTTTAATCATATTTTCATCTCTAAAAATTGAAGTAGATATTAAGAGCAATTTTATGATCTCAGCCCAAAAAATAGGGTAGGCATCGATGCCCCTCTTATTTTGAGAGGCACGGTAGCCATCACTAAAGAAAAGTGACATTCAACCTCGTGCCTTGTTCGTGCAAGGCAAGTGACATTCCTTTTTTTTTTTCATTAGGTTGTCTTGTGGTCATAGGATAGTGTTTTCCTTATGATTGTCACTATTGATGCAGGATGGCTTTTATTGTTGCGGTGAACCATTTGGATTGAGAGTGTTAGTAGTGGAGTGTAATAAGTGTACGATCAAGTTGTGTTTGAATTTCAGTTTGCGAAACAGTTTGAGTATGGGAGTTTGCAAAACAGAATTTGAGTCAAAATAGGTTAAGTGTAATGTGATTTATATTTGACTACTTTTATATCAAAATAAATTTCAATAAAATAATATTGTTTGAATAATATTAGTTAAAGGTAGTTTTAAGATGTATAATAACTATACAGGATAAGAATTTTATAACATAATTAATATAATAAAAAGCTTCATGTCACATTCTAACATCCTATAATGTTAGTACCTTAAAACAAGCTATGACTTCATTTTTAGCATTTATTGGAAAAAGTCTACCCACTTAACATGTTCTCAGAAGACTAGTTTCATGGCTACGGTGGGAATACCTTGAAAAAAAACTTATTACAGTAGTTATGAAAGGGTTTTTATTGTCCCATAATATCAGCCGATGATTTCTAAATTCTCAATTAATGCCCCAATGGTGCGAACTGAAAGTGGTGCGAACTGAAAGTAGAAGCAAGGGTTGTGTTCAGTTGGTTGAATATGGGTTTTGGGTCAAAAGTGAAAAGTGAGAAGTGAGGGTTGTGTTCAGTTGGTTGAATGTGTGGGTTTTGGGTCAAAAGTGAGAAGTGAGAGTTGTGTTCAGTTGGTTGAATGTGGGTTTTGGATCAAAAGTGAGTTAAGGTGAAAGTCACTTCAAATTACATAAACATTATGACACACTGTTCCATACAAACCAAATGCACATTAAGGGGTAAAAAAGAAACAAACATAGCCTAATATAGTTGCAGCTGGTTTAGATCCATTGCGTTTTAGACGAGATTTATGATGTTAGTGGTGACAGGACGAGTTGCACCTCAAACATAATTTTATCTAGAAATAAATGGATCAAAAAATCTTTAGTCAAAACGTTCAGATCAAACAAGAAACTTGAAACGTGGAAAATAGACTAGTCACTTGTAAAGTCACTGTGGGCAGAGCTTTCCGCCAGATGGTCCCCCCTTCTTAGACAGCAGTTTGAAAACGGTCCTTCCCTCGTTAGTGGGACTAGCTCTTTCTTTCTATAATCCAGCACATTCCGTGCAATACAAGTATCCAAGTCCTCCAATTTCATAAGTGAAATAATTACTCATGGGAAATTCAAGACCAAATGAAACATTACATGTGTGAAAATTCTTCTAAAATTGATTCTGAGGTCAAAATCACTTGTGAGGAGAAACTTATGTGAGTAGCTTTTGAGAATCAAAATTGATTCAGAGGGATGATTTTGAGGGAAGGGTGGCTGTTTCACGAACGGTACCATAAGCCACTTCAACAAGGTTTGCTTTCTTTTTCCTCCTACTTCTAGCTAATCCCTTAAAAGATGGATCAAATTGAGAGACGATAATGCTAAACTTTTAATAGCATAATAATTTACTAGTGAACATCTCTGAACAAAAAAAGAAATGAAACATACAACTGGATATGTCATTGTCCGAGGTAGAATTTTGAACGGAGGTTGTCCAGAATCTCTGCATACTCCATTGGAGTTGCCTCATTACAAAACACTTCATCCCAGATCTTGCATAAATCTGCACCAAAGGTAACCAAACTCAATCCAATCAGATTTGCAACTCTGGTAACATCGACCATCAGGACTAAAAACCACCACCACCACCACCATAAAGAAACCTTTCATTTTGTTTGTAAGCAACTCAGCAATTAAAGCATGAGATATACTAATAAAAGAAAGTAAACAGGCTTCACATAAAAAAACTCACTATGCACCGTGAGATAAATCTCATGTTCCGTATTGAGTAAATACAGAAGCTCTTAGCTGTATTTATAATGAGGCTCTCCAACACAATAGGCTAAATTTGGGGTTGAGATCTTACGAGCTTAATTCTCAATGAACATGCAAGAACATTATTTCAGATTAGGACTAGGATATCAACAAAGAAACTCTCACGAGACTAATGTATAAATGGTGCAATTTCACATTATACAAGGGTGATGGTGTTCTGGACTCACTATTGTCTTTTGTAACAGGATATCTGACAATGACTTATATACATGATTTGTCAAGGTCAGTTACTACCAGAATCCCCCCTAATTCACTTTCAGCCGTTCATTTTATCTTTATTTTCTTGGTGAGGGAAACCAGAGGTTAAAAAGGTTCAACTACATTGCAAGCAAATGGCTATTTTTACATTAAAATTTGGATGGCTACCTAAGAAATGTACTGCCCGTCCACGCATATCCACAACCAGTTTAGTTCATCCTAGTCATAAACTATCTCAAGTTGTCTGATTATCAATCCTACTTCTAATCCCTTTCTTTACACGTTTTATCTCCTGAAACCTTTATAGTTTATGAAATTTTACCAAGTGCGGCAAAAAGAAACTTACAATTTACTACTATTAATACATACCATTCTTATCTGCTGATGGAAGGCACATTGCAATCATGTCAAATCTCGGAACTTTGGTCAAATTCTCCATAAAACTGACAGCCAAATCCATGTCTTCACTGCCAAAAGAACAAGCATATTGCTATTATGATTGAAGCTCAAACAAAAGACAAAACAATAAATAATTTCTTTAGAATAGATAAATACTTACGTGAAAAAGGAAGCAACACACTTGATGATCTCAATGAGCAGGGTAGATGATAAGGCATTTTTTAATATTTTTGGTAATTCAGGGGGGGACGTGGCCTATACAAGCAAAAAGAACAATAATTTATTGCAGTTTGAAGCAGCACATTCACCACCAGAAATTCTACATAAAGGCACCTCTTGTTCTAGTCAATGTCAAGTACGCTTATGACAAAAAATATTATCAAATTATAAATGTACAAAAAAGTTGAATACCTTCAACAGTCGAGTCTGCAAAACAAGATCACCTGAAAACCCTTTCCAAGAGACCTCAAACTGATAAGCTGTAGTTGGTGGTGTTATGTTTTTGGCAGCTTCGGCCAAGGCTCGAGAAGCCGCACGAGAAGCAAGCTCTTGAACAGACGCTTTTATTTCGGGCTTTCTAGCTCTGTGATTTCTCTGTTAAAAAATGTAAGACAACAAAATCATGTAAAATAGGGATATAAACGGGAATAGGCAATATTTCTGACACCAAAACTTCAACCAAAACAAAACAAAATACTTGCAAAAATATTGAGGGGTAAAACCATATAATTTTAAGGAGCAGAATGCTTGAAAATATAATTTAAAAGGCTCAAAAAACCTTGAAATTATTTTATTCGCACTACTTTGTACTAAAAAAAGTAGCAAGAACAAATGCACATATGTGACTTTAACAAAGCTCCAAAAGAATATAATGAGGATAACTCAGACGTAAATAAGAAATTGTGAAGAACATACAAATATGTCCTTATGCTTCTAAACATAGGAAAAAATAAATGTTGCTTCTAGACAGAACCAGGAATGCCCTGGAGCTACATTACTTAGCAGAAGAGGAAGGATTTCAAGAAAAACCTTAACCTGCTCCAAACTGTTACTTGAAGTAG
This sequence comes from Lotus japonicus, assembly GCF_012489685.1. Taxonomy (NCBI): domain Eukaryota; kingdom Viridiplantae; phylum Streptophyta; class Magnoliopsida; order Fabales; family Fabaceae; genus Lotus; species Lotus japonicus. The sequence continues at coordinate 53,781,371 of NC_080045.1, forward strand.
AACCTTCCTTAGAACCATTCCCTTGTCCTTGAGTGCTGTTTCTGGCTTTTGTGTCCCTGTTATCAATCTCCATTAAGAGTGATTCTTTAGCAGGGACTTGCCTCTCATTGCCCTGTCAACATAACCAAACTTCAGGCTGGAGTGCTGGACAAAATTTACATGAGAAATACCTTACAAAGTAGTCTTCAATCTATCTCATCCACGAACATAATGGTCTTGAAAAGTGATGTTAAAAACTCTGCTTATTTGTACCTTTGTTTGATGAACTTCAGCTGGCCCTGACTTTTGAGTAACATGTGAAATGGAGGGGATGCTGCCTCCATTAACTTTTGTCTCTGACTTTCCCACTTTTTGAGTTCCCTGTACAGTACTTCTTAGTGCTCCAGATACTTTCCGAAGATTTTCCTAGACAATAGGCATTACAAACAAAATTAATCACTGCAACAAAGAAGTGAGGGGAACAAAAAGTAAACACAAAATCAGAGTAGTCAATAGCACACTATGGTAGCAACTAGCAGCGTGTCTCATCGCACAGCCTGGTCCCCAAGGAAGTTGCAGACTATTAAACCCCTTATGATCCCCTCTTTTGTTTAGCCCCCCTCTAATTTTGAGGGTGACTAAAATTTTCATTATTTTCACTTATCAGAATATAAATAGGATTAACACATCCCCCCCCCCCCCCCGAGTGCACTACATCCTTTCAGATCATATCGAAATCGAAGACACATCAACCTCAATATTCAAATATACAAACGTCCATGGTTTAACAGTTTAATTGGTTATTTATTCTTTGTAAACCAAATATAGTGTCACATATTTAACTAACACATCTAACACACTCATTTTCTCAATTGGATTACTTTTCCTAATATCCTAAAAAGTTTGTCCCGTAAGGCCACAATACAATGAAAAACAGCAGACTTAATATTTAATCGTGTTTTCCTTCAAAGGTTACTTCCAATCATGGAAAACAGTAAATATCTACCACTCTTTTTCATGCACCAATATTTTTTTATCTAAGATTCATCCTCAAGAGTCTGATCATTTTCAAATTTTGAGTCAATATTTCACGCCACAAAGAGGCCCTTCAATCCTAGAAGGCTAGAACCTTACTCCAAGGCATCAGACAATTTGATTTTTTATTGCTGCATCTCAACTGCTGTTAATTCTACTTTGCAGTACATGTTGAACCTAAATCTTCCATGCAGCCCTATAAAGCATCCCTAAGTTAAGTATATTATTCATGGTTGACAAAACTACAAAACTGGAAAATAATAAGAAATTAAAATATGTGACATTTCATAGCAGCCACATAACAATACTGGGGCTAATGATGTCCTTACATTATCATACAAAGACTTAGCATCAGCATACTGTTTCTTGATTTCTTGATTGTTAGGTTCCAACCTCAAGGCAAAGTCAGCATCTGTAATTTAAGCAAACCAGATAGTCAACAAACTTAAATATCAGAATATTTTCATATTTGGATGATAAACGAGTATATGGCTTGCATGTTAACACACCCTCCATGGATCCTTTAAACTTCCCAACTTCTTTTCTAGCCGTTGCTCGGCGCGAGTATGCTTTTATGTAACGGTCATCGAGATTTAAGGCCTCTGTACAGTCATCCTCAGCCTCTTGGAATCTACTGACACAAATAGGTGAGGAAAAAAACATCATCTTTAAGAAGAGAAGTTCCCTTCAAGATTAATACATGACAGTAAATGTAAATATTACTATGTAATATACCAAATTAACATTTGACAGTAAATGAAAAGACTACCATCATACAACTAAAATTCCACCATTGACAAAATCCACCATTATGTAAATATTATTGAATAAGCTATAATTCGTTAACTTAAAAATGTAAGCTTGCCTTCTGAGCTTGATCAAGGCCATTGCCCTATTTGCATATGCTACAGCTGTTGGAGATAAAGCAATGCTCCTTGAGTAGCAGTCAATAGCTTCCTTAAACTTCTTCTGTTTGAAAAACTCATTACCCTAGAAAATATAGATAGATTGCAGTTTCAGCATCATACAAGATAGAAAGTTAGAAACACTAAATCAATCCATAATATCCTAACACATCCCCCTCCCCCTTCCCCAGGTCATCCCAAGACAAAAACACGGTGAGAAAATAGCTCCTACCAGATCTTTCTCAGAAGCCGCATCAGGAACATCTTCCGGAACAAAAGTACTCTGGAGACGAGTGAGGGCATCATTATTTCTCGGGAAACCATACTGCCCTGAAGAAATCCTCGTGTGATCAGACGAAATAGCATCTCCTTTTGAAGATGAGCCCTTTTGTGGATTACCATCAGCATTACACACATCACAAATGAATCAATGCATTGATACACAAGCAAGCACATACATACAATATCACTCCAAAACATGCAAATATATAAGTGCCCCATTTTGCCTTAAGACACCATTAAAATACAAATGAAACATGAAAAAAAACCACCTAGGAAAGACACTTTTTAATGAATGTTCAGTGTTTCAAAACAGTTTATTCACAATCACAAGAGTTAACATTCCCTTTGTATGTGAGAAACAAACTGCAATGCAGTGAAGAAAATTCCCACAAATTACAAAAATGGAGAAACTAGTCAAACAAAGTAAATTCTTAGTTGCTAATGCTCTATTCATATTCATATTGCAGAAACACAGTTTTGAAGGTTAAGGTAAAATTACCAACATTTTCCTTTTGTGACTTGGATTTGCGCGCCTTGTTGTCCTTTGTAGAAACTTCCCAATCCTGCAAGTCAGTTAAGAATCCCTGGAAATCCTGGTAACACAAGATAAACAACAAAATTCACGATTAAGGAATCGAATAGAAGGAAGAGAGTTATCACGACGAGGAATCGATGAAACTAGTACCATCGTGTGCTGATGATGATGAATTGAACAAACAAGAAGAAACTACAGTTTACACTTTACAGCATAGAGCAAGAGACCAAGTAGGCGACTTCAGTAAAGAACTTTCGCGAATTGTATATGGGCCGGGCCAGTCAGTCAGCCCACTAGCCCAAGCTCTTAACAGTGGGCTGAAATATTATTGTATGTCAATTCCTCAATCCAAAGCCCTAAAAGAAAAGGAACGAAAGTATAAGAGAAAATGGTATGAGATAAGAGATTATGGTTTTGCCTAGTTTGTTTTCATTTCCCATTTTCAATTTTGAGATATGGATGGAACCTCCATATTATTTTCAAATTTTTTTCCCACTTTCAAGGAATTCGCTAAGGTGGGGGAGTTACGGATTTTCAGTTTGAGCAATTCTTATGTAACTCTAATTATTGTTTTGGTAAAAAAATAGAAACTATTGCCTTCCTCACCTATGTTCATCTGCTTCTGAACCAGGCACAAAATGGAGAAAAAAAACATCACAAACCCAATACTAGCATCAACGAACAAAACTCAAGACAAGAACAAAACAGATATTTTCAACTCCAAAAACAAAATCAAATTCGAAAAAACAACAACAACCACAACAACAATACTGTGAAAGAATCAAGAGATTTTACCTGAATCAAGAGGGAAGAAAGAGCCACTCCATGAATCGGGAGAGCGAGATTGCAGAGAGAGTGAGATCGGGAGCGAGGGTGAGATCGAAAGAGCGAAATTGCAGAGAGAGTGAGATTGGGAGCGAGAACGAGAGTGAGAGAAAGGATATTGTGCACGAGGGGGTGAGATCGTCAGAGTTTATTGTTTGCTCTTTGTTGTGAAATAGGACCCAAGGAGATAAAGAGGAGAAAGGATAAGCACAAAGAATGATGTTATTTTGCACAAGGCCATTGTGCACGAGTTATTAGGGCGAACGATGGTTCTGATTTAAAATTTGAAGGGCAGGATGGATTTAAAATGGCCCGATCTGCCTGCTCAACCCACTTAACTTGTGAGACTAGGCAAGGTGGATTAGCTGAGAAGACGAAGATCGCTTGGTTGGATAAGCTTTGGTTAAATAATGAGAGCATGCTTGGTTTATGTTGATGATTTATTTAGATTTCTAAAACAGTTTTTCCAATTAATTGAATAAAGTTGTTGAATTGGGAAAAAAAAAACCAAATACATAAAATACAATGGATAAAATAACACACGTGAAGTCACAAACTAGGCTTGCATCAATTCCATCTAAGTATGATTGATTTTGTCGTTTATACAAAACGTTGGGCAATAATTACAAAACCATTCACCAAGTCGAGTCAATACTTCATTTTCAACTAAATTCAGAGAAGGAATTATTTTTGTTCTTACGATATATAGGTTCCCTCAATTTGTCCAAATTCTGATTTCCGGTCAAATTATTGATAATCACATGTTATCCATATATCCATCCTATGTTGCACGGGTAAGCCAAAATTGGCAGAGTACCCGTACGGATACGCAGTGAGTTTGTACCCAAAAGTATCGCCAAATAAAAAATAATTGGGGACACAGTGGGTACGTTTTGGGTACTCTGTGGGTACATCGGATAAGTTTTTTCTTTAAATGAAAAATGTTCAAAATTATGTCGTTTTGTAGTTTTTTATGTAATTTTAAAAATTAAAAAATTTATTCTCAATTTATTCAAAAGACCAAAACCTAATTTACCTTTCACTCTTTCTAACATACGGCTGCTATGAAGAATGAAGAGAGAAAGTCGCTCACGTTCTTTTTCCTCCCATCATGCCACCATTGAATCCACCGTTCTGTGATGACTTTCATGTTGGTCTTTGATATGAGTATTAGCCAAGAAATACGAGTATTGTACATTAAGATATTTGATATTTTTAATTAATAATATTGTGGTCGAAAACATTTTATTTCAAATATATATATATATATATATATATATATATAACCGGCGTATCCGTACCCTGTTTTTAAAAAAAATGCCGTACCCCGTACCCGTACCGTACCCGTGCAACATAGTATCCATCCAAGGGCAATTTGAATATTTTGTGAAATTTCCAAGCTTTAGACCTTTAGCAGGGAATTATCTTGCTAGAACATAATCAAACTAATGGTACATTTGTATTAGTTTCTCATAATCAATTTTAATTGTGGCACCCATAAACCACTTAAGAAACTTCTCCATAGAATTAATTCGGACATTAGAATCAATTGTAAAAAGATTTCCAAACATGATTAAGTTACTATTGTTATGAACTTATGGTACTTATGGTAGGCGAACAAGACTTATTCCAGAATAGTTAAAACCAAATATTATGATGGACCCTAGAAAAGCATAACCATTCAAGTACACATGATTTATTTCTAAAATTTACATAAACCTTATTAGCCTCCTCAACAGTTCACCTAATGATCAAGCATGGTTGCCACTCGCAGCAGGTCCTCCGAGTGTCAAAACCAACCCTTGAAGGTCACTCCTCACTTTGCGTGCATCAGCTAAAGGTGCAGCAGAGCCTCTCATGTTTGGAGATGGCCGAGCCAGTAGCGGTTGCCGCAAACCCCTCAAATTCTCCACATGATTTGAGTTCATCAATGGTTGAGTGGAGGAGGGAAATAAACATGGTAAAGAACAATTTGGCTCAACACTGGTGGAGCTTACTCCTGCACCCTGATAAATTTGTTACCAAAAAATGGTTAATGCACTTGCACTACAAATGTTAGCTGTACATATTTTAGTTAGAGATTAGAGGATCAGTTAGTCTGTTGCTTAGTTGTTAATTTCTATTCCGTTATTGATAACTTTCATTCAGTTATTGGTGATCAACATGCTTATCTATGAAATTAACTTCATATTTTGCTAATTTCTACAACAATCAAAATGTAACATGTTATAAAAGCAAAGTTCAAAAGCTTACTACTGGTGCAAACAACACTCCTCTGAAAACTCTTCCATTCACAGTTGCTGTCATCAGCAAACCCGAATCAAAGGCGCCGTCTACTTTCCCTCGAACTTCAGCTCCAACCTAGAAATTGATTGCCTGGTGAAGAACACCATATAACATGATTCAAGGGACTAGTCCAACTTTGGAGCAATGCTTGACACCTGCAAAGTCTTTCTCTCTCATGATAAAACTAGAGCAAGTTCATTTTATTCCCAATGCAGGCTTCTTGCTTATAACCAAACACACATTGATGTGAATGGACAAAACTCATTTATAGCTCCCAAAACTAGCCGTATTCGATGCATTAACTTTGTTGGTTCAATTGTCAATGTTCACTTTCAGAAAGTTGTTACTACTCACTTTATATTCATGGTGACAGATTTCAACTTGTGCAGTTCTTGCAACCAATCATAAGTACACGAACAGTTAAGGCCAGAGCTGATGTAGGAGCTTTTTAGGATAATTTTAGTAATTTTATTTATTTGTAATTAATAATATGGAATGAAGAAGAGAAAACTCTTGAATTTTATTATCAATCATAAACTGAAATAGACTATGCCTTACAAGTGCTTAAATAGGAAAAGAAAATATCCTAACAGAAAAATAAATAATATCCTAAAAGATCCTAATTGAAAATAAATAAGTTCCTAACAAAAAATAAATAAGATCCTAATTACAAATAAATAAAATTACTAAAATTATCCTAAAAAGCTCCTACATCAAGAGCAGAATACACAAGATTACAAAAACTGAAACGCTAGCAGGTTATCACAAACTGAATACAATTGACTCCAATACAGTAAGTAGTTCAGAGGCATGCAACACTATGTCCCACAAAAAAACATCTACCATAAAGACATGAACAGTTCAGCTCAGAAATTGTTCTACAATAACATGATAAAGTACCAAGATTCAACTACTCATTACAAGGACTATGATAATATTCAAGTTTTGTCAAGCTACTACTACTAGAAATTCCTGTCTGGAAGAATATTTAACATTAGAGGGATACACAAATTAACATAGAAGATGTTAACATGAGACATCTAATCTATCACTAACACCCAGCAGCTTTAAGGAAATTGTCAAAGGGGCTAGCAGGGGGAAGTTTCACAGCCAGCCTAGGGTCCCTTGGCAATGCAGCTACTTGGTTTTGGGCATACCCATCATCATTTGCCACCTACAAGAATATAATGTCAGCATGAATGTTAAAGAGTTGGATATATATAGAATAAACCCTGGTAACGCCTAAGTGTGTGTTTAGAAATCCTTCTACATTGATTCTAATGCCAAAATCAGTTCTGGAAGCTTCTGTGAATAACTTCTGGATAATATAATAGATTCTGAGAAAAAAGAAGCTGATCCTAACATGCTATAAAATAATCAGAATCGTGACAAATAAAGAGCACAATGGATTGTTGAGCTCCTGTAAATCTGTGTATGATCAGGAATGTTGAACACAATGGACTTAAGACATACCTTTTCAAGTGCTGAGTTTCTATGATCAGCAATAGCCAGAAATAACCTATCAGGGGTTTGTGTGTGATGATTCTCGTAGGCCAGCCAATTTGAGAGCTTCTTTCTTGCGCATGTCCCGAGCGATTCACACTGGCTAGCCATGGTGTTGTAGGGAAGGGGCGTAGTGGAGACAGTTGTTCCCGCCACTTGACTTGCTACTTCTAGTGCCTAGAAACAATGGATGGGTTGTTAAGCTTTTAGGAACAATAACAATGGGTAACTGATATGTGTGCATTTTGGAATCCACGTTCATACTCCATTTATATTGCTTGGAAAAATATGCATGGAGATATAACTATTGGAACGTAACTAAAGTGTTTCACTTACTTACCCATCCACAAGCATCCTCTACACCCTCAAACTTAATGTTGACTGTATATTTATTTCTTTTATAGGATTTCAATTTTTTTATAGCACTGCCCTTAAATACTTAAATTACTTTCACTTTCTCACCCAATATATTGTCATTCTGCTAGTTCAAAACCATCAGATGCGGCACAATAGATTCTATTACATAACAATGTCTTATTAATACATTGAAGCATGCAAGAACACAGAATGTTACCGATTCCATAAGTTGTCCAATGCTGATAACATGAGGCGCAGAAGGGGATACGGGATTCTTTGGAATAAATCTAGAAATGTCAGAGACGGAAGCTTCACTGGTTGTGTCATCTTCACCTGCTGAGTTTGAGGGAAAATCCTGGAAAAATAACTGATCAGTACTCTTTTACAAAACTTACTCTTCGTTTATTCTATCCCGTCGGCATGACACGAGGGCTAGTAGAAGTTTAGGTGAAGGAAAGGAGGGGCAAGGGATCAAAACCAATATATTTTATCATGGCCAGATAAAGTGAGCTATTCAATTGAAATATTTCTAATTCTAAAAACATTCTGAACACATGTATACTTCAGTGGGAGAAACATTATACAGCAAACTGATCTGGTACCAATTATCCACATAAAAGTAACAAAGACATTATGTCAATAGTGATAGCATACCCCATCAATTGACAGTGACTCATGGGAATGTTCAATCGCTTGATTCTGATCAAGAGTTAACTGTGGACCAAACATAAACTCTTCATCAGGCTGGAAGGTCTCTGACAATTGCAAAGCCAGGTTTTCTGCATCCAGCTAAAGAAACAGGAAAACCAAAAAGTAAGAGAATGGTTGGTTATGAACAAAATATGGTGCCTGAATAAAATGTAGTACCTCAATGATCATAGCTAAATTATGAACCAAAACATCCTTTATGGTTTGATGATATTTACATATTCTGTTTCGTAACTCGGGCAATATTGACATGGCCAACTGATTATCAGCAGCCGAACCATAATCTCTTACATCCATATGGATCTTAGCATATACTTGATGATCGTCACTGATACCCAAGAATGGATCAACCTGTTTATTTAAGCAGGCAGTCGTTAAGATAAATTCTTTCAGACTATGCAGGGAGGCAATCCTCTAGCATTAAAGAGTAGTAAGAGCAGTCACTCACTTCAGATACTGCTAATGACATGAACACATCATTCAGATCATGAATCTGATATATTTTGCAGGCAAATATCAACATGCAAGCAGATAGCACAAAGATAGACCTCTGACATGCTGGGGGCAACGTTCCTGCCAGGACAAAAGTATATCACTTTCACATTCTTCTGTTCTTTAGTTTTCAAAAAGAACAATTATATATCCTTTCAAATAAAATAGTTCACATAAAGATAGTGTACATAGGTCATACCATTACTTGGGTCCAGCAACAAAGTCCACAGAGACAAAGGAAGCTGAAAGAAGCGGATCACCAGGTTCTCCCTGTCTTTCAGGTTCTGCAACATTGTATCCCAATAATGATTACAAAAGTACATAAAAGAAAGTGCTGTCAGGATTTTGATTACATTTAGGTTCCTGTGAAAATGAGAATTCAATATTTTCTGAGTAAGAGCATACACAATTCATAGGGTAGAGGGTAAGGTGATTAGTCAATGGGAATATAACTAAGACGAGAACTAGACTAAAATTGAAGACAAATTTTGAGATGATAAAACCGACAGAATCACACTTACCTTAGTAAGCATTAATTTCGTTTAACTTCTATATTTCTATTTTGAATATTTTCTTTATGCAGAAACACTAGCAATTCAAAACTACAAACATTCAACTTACCATATAATATCTGTAAAAAAGCACGAAAGCAGTAAAGATAAAACTAGTGGGATATAACTTCTAATGTCAATGTGTACAAGAAAGAATAAAACTACCTTCATGCGTAAAACGATTAGTGTGAATATGAATGAATCAGATATAGCTTCAATATTTGAAGGCAAATTATCTGGAAGATTGGCTTGAATCCAGAAGGCAGAAAGCAGCTGGGCCATTTGATCCTCACTTAGTTTCAAAACATACGGTTCCTGAGAACCAAATGATACAAAAACATGGTAAATTACAAATTTCTACCTTGAATGATCACAATTAACAAAAACCATTGACAGAAATCAATTCAGTTACTTACTGTCTCATTCAGACTTGGGGATCCTGTAGCCCTCTCAATGATAGAGCTGAGTTTGTAAAAGTTAGGGGAATTCTTTAAGCCACTGCTTTGCTTCGACTCTTCAGCCACGATATCCCTTTCTTTTCCATCATGAACAATGGTCCCACGATTTTCTGGCTTGGAACCATCTCTACCTCTGCGGAGCTTTTCAAGTAAAGCAGAAATTGAAGCAGATGCAGATGTAGTGTGAGAATTCCTTTTATTGCGTTGATCGAGATATCTGGACCGCAGAGACGACACTTCATGTGTATGGAAGGAGCTCGGAAAAAGAAGTACAGAAAATATAAGGTGTGCTCCAACACGAGCCTCCACGTCTGAATGCAGCATTACATTTAGGAGTTGCACAAGAAGAGATTCAGGAAATCCCTAGATGGAAGCATAAATCTTGATCAATGAACAAATTCCAAGATAACACCAACAAATATCATTAAAAGGAGACCATTCAATGCAAAAGGAAAATTGATTAAATGATGGATATGGCTCGCTTTGAATTTTCTTAAAGAAACAAATTAGCTAAATTGTTCATATGTTCAAAGTTATATTTCAGATAATGCCTCATCATCGCCAACGTGTAAAAGATTTAAAGTTCTAGTATATATCATCATATTTTCTTAACAATGTTACCAAGTATCCTAGCTTCAATTTGCAGTACAGCTTTAACTTTACACACTGTTCGATTACAACAAGCTCCTCTAACCTGCTGCGACCGTAAACGGGCCAACGCTAAAGTGACTGTGCGAGCAAGGATTATCAGTGATCCGATGGTTGCTCTTCCAACGACACCAGATGGAATATTTTCCAGGTTTATGGTCATCAAGTCAAATAGTGGCTGAGCATCAATGACCTAGTCAACCAGAAAAGATAACAGCAGTTTTGTAAGTGAATGAAATGCAGAGTGAGAGACTGGATAAATAGTAAATTGTGATTTTCCCCCCTTTTGGGAAGGGGGGGGGGGAGACCTACCCCATCAGCAATTTCTAGTAGGCAGTTCTCGATGGAATTTTGGAGTGTGATATTCAAGTTCAAGTCTTGCTCTCCAACAAATTCACTTGTGGCCTGAAGGCTTTTCCTAAGATGCCTGCAAAGGTCGCCAACAAAACCAATCTCCGCCAATCCTCTCCTTGATTTAATTTGCATAGCTAAAGATGTGGCAACTTGAACTACATAGGACTTAAGTTGGGGATCATTCATAACATTTTTGTGGTCAAGATGATGTATCACAGAAGCTAGAATTAAGCGTTGATTCCCTGTAGAAAAATGGAAAAACACACGTTATGGGGCAAAAATGGATGGTTTGACAGAAGAACCTCATAGAGCATTCATAACTGTTTTCAAGAATATTCTATTCTATCAGAACCTAAACTCCACACAGCTTTAAAGGTAAAAATATGGAATACAATGACACATCAATTGAATGATTTGTTTCTGAAAAGCAATTGAGCCAGAAGTTGGTAAGAGATAATGTACCCGTGTTCTCCATGAAGTAAGCCATGTTGGATAAAACCATTATTGCTAACCCATTCTGAGTAGCCCAATGCTGCCTTGAATCAAAGTAGACGAACATTGGATCCAGTACACGACGAATAGTTGTGCTTTCCTTGGCTAATTCTACCATTCTTTGAATGCATATCTGAGCCCATACTTCAGGTTTTTCAATTTCTTCTCTGTAATAAAGATAAATACAAACAAAAAAAGGGAACAATGATTAAGAGCTGTGTAAAAAACCAACTGCCAGAGCTGCAACAGCTAATAAATGACGGCGACGCAATACGTAGCTCTTGGATAACAAGTACCTAGTTAAAAGGGAAGGATCCTTTATTTCTGGCCGTGGCTGGATGATCAAGCAGCTAGAGCGAATGTCATTACCAACAACTGAACCACCCCGACCTTCACACCGTACAACCTCATCCACCCAATTATGATGCGCCTCTGTCCTGACATCGGCATCTTGACTTTGCCTAATCCACTCATAGTTATCTAAAGTGGCACACACAATCTGCATTTTGAATGAACCAACAAATTATAGATGATACCTGACTGAAAATAAACAAAAGGAATCCACCACGTAAAGTTAAAAAAAACTATTGATCAAAGAAAACCACAGTATAATGGTAGTTACAAAATTGGCGGGTTTGGTTCCAGATTTCCTAATTAATTTCCTAATTAATGTAAAGTTCAAACCTTCAAAAAACAGTTTACTAGACATGAAATTAAAGTGTCATCAAACCTTGGAATCATTTGAAGTCTGTGAGATCTTTTCCATCAAAAAAATTTATTTCATCACAATTTCACCCCAGTATGGGAGATACCAAGTCCAACAATGATAATCTAAGGTCTTTGAGATCTCTTCCATCTCTTTACAACTGAGATGTAAATAAGCTTCATTTCATTAAAAGGATAGGATGGAGTTGGAGGGGAGAAGCACGATAACTTACCTCATCAAAATCAGCAAAAATGTTCGAAAATTCAGCCATGAACCAAACCTGCCATGAAAAAAGCAGTCAAATAAACAATGTACTTACTCCTATTATCATATGTGTTCGAAAAAACAATAAAAAGCTCATCACGACCATGAAATCTTACACGAAAATATTATAAATCAGACTTCAAACAACTGACATGTACAACATCTGAAGCACAAAGCAAATCAAACAGAGCACTAATTACCATTGCTGAAAGGCATTGCAAGCTTGACGCCCTTAAGCAGCGCTTTTCATGTGTTTCCCCATGCTCCCGCGATAGGATGCATACTTTCCTCACCAATTTCTCAATGTTATGAGTATAAGTAGTATCTACCTGTTCTTTCATTGTGTCAATAGCATGAAAGTGCAGGGCGAAAAATGACATCAGCTAATTTATTGGATGGCAGAAAGTAGCAGGCGAAACAGATCAACTCATGATTGTAACACCTAAGGGAGGCCTATAATTATCACAAAACCTGCTTTAGCTTATACTAATATACTCATACGCTATTGAGGTTGCATACAAAGAGAGTGAGTCAATTCATTCCTGTTTCCAAGTTCATAAATTCAAGTAAATATTAATCTTATAGAATTACAGTCATGCAAAAGCTACGTAAGCAAACAGCGCAGAAGTATCTTGGCCATTTAGAATTGTATGATTCACCTGACAGAAGATGAACCTTGTTAAGGATTGGCAACCGAGTGTCTGAATTGTTTCATCCTTAGAATAGCCCAAGAGCTCCGTAATTACGTTAAGCACATCAAGAGCAAAATATGCTCTGCAACAAGCAAGAGATATATGAAAAACTTTCAAAATGAACCACATAAATATAGTATGCTGGAGATCAATATCATAAGTGGAACAATGAAAAGGATCCATAAAACATCAAGTGTTTGATACCAGCACACTACTGAGTATGGAAACAAACTAATTAATCATGAGAAACTTACATCTGCACCTTACAAATGGAAAGCAACTTGTTAAACGATTCCGTGATAATCGTCACCAGTTTTATGTGCCCAGATCTGAGTTCTTTGTAGCACCTTTCTTCAAGATATTTTGCAATCTAACAGAGAGAGAAAAACATAACCTCAGCAATAGATTCAGCTAATTCAAGGACATCCATTTTCCTCTTCCTCGTTTGTTTAAAAACCAATACATGAGTGAAATAAAAGAATAAAAATACCTTTGGAATCCGGAAAGGATTTTTTGCTGCATATTCACATAATTTTACAATCTTCCTTTCACTGGGAAGCTCATCCTGAGAAGTATAATTTAAAACATGAATACCAAAGTTCTATTTCATCCACGAATGAATGGTAAAGTGAAAAGATATGACAAGATAATACAAGTAAACTGATTCACCAGCAACCATGATTGGTTGGTTAGAATTGTAACTTTTTTTCCACTTCAAAAGCAAGTGATAACTGAAAACAATAATTCATAATAATAAAGCCATAACAATGCACAGAAGTAACAATGAGTTTCAAATTTTCAACTTCACAGAGAAGGAAAATTAATGTTCTCCTCGTCATGGGAATGTAAAGGCTTAACAACAAATTCACCAAAAAAAATTGTTTCCTAAGGCATCAAAGTGTTGAAAGAAAAAAAGAGCTAAACCAGCCACAATGGCAGTATACATAGGAGTTGCATAATGTTACAATGTCCATTTTCATGGTAAAAAGGAGTGTGATAAGATACTAACCGGGGATTTGGGGAAGATGTCAGCAAGCAATTTCTTGTAACGTTTGACTGGCTGGCGTGAGCTTGACCTCAAAGCAGGACAGCAAACACACATGTTCCCACATGCAGGGAAGATCTTCCGGGAGATGATCCCCATTGCCTGCAATTCCCAAAATGAGAAAACAAAATGCAGCCAAATTTAGAGTAAACCCAAGCTAAAACATTCACCTCAAAATCTGAAAACCACCAACAAAACTTAGAAGCTCCAATCACAGTACAAGAGTAAACAGTGACAGACATGCCCATTTTTCAAATTGAAAAAAAGCAGAAAAAAAAGGAGAAAACCATTGACCCAGAAAGGAATAAATAAAGCAGAAACAAGCACATACCAAAAAGAAAATAACTTTGCAAAAAAAATCATATGGGTATAAACAGAACCAGGAATCACAACTACTACCATGAAAGAGGATCCTTACCAAGCACCTTGGGAAGAAGATCTAGGAATGGAAGAACAGAGAACCCTTGCACACACAGAGCAATGGAGAACAGTGAAGGAAGGTTGAATTCCAATTACAAAAATGGCGCGTGAGGTTGAAGACACAGCAAAATGGGAAACTAGAGAGAAGAGAAGAGACTACTATGTTGTAGTACGAGTTTGGTCACGTGATGGTGTCAGGAGAGTGAACACAACACACACACAAATCGATTTTCCTTTTTCTTTTTCCAACCTGCTGTTTCAAACTTTGTCAGACACAATTGAATTCAACTCAATATTTTGATCGGTTATTAGTATTATATTCTTCAAAGATTTAAATGGATATTGATGTTATTGATGTTACAAACAACAAACAACACTTTTTTATAGTGTTTTTTTTTTCCATATAGAATAGTCAATGTTGAGTTGAAGCTTTATTTTGAAATCTCAACGGGGGTAATTGAATGTGTATTTACTATTTGTTGGTGTGAATTAATTAAATTAAATATTCATTTGCGTTCACGCCTAGTCAAATAGTTATGAATGCATCATTATCATATAGTTTGCTTATTATAAGGTTTTATTGAAGTGGCTCATACGTTATTTCATTTGAAAAATTAGAAAAATGAGAGTGGTGATGCAAGGCAATAGGATCCTAGGGGATATAAGTATAAAAAATGAATGCACATGGTGTTGGAGCATAGAAATGTTAGGGACTTAGCGGGCGATTTTGTTTTCATTATTTATAATAGTTATAGCCAAACAAGAGGATTAACTAGATGTTGAAATTATGCATCTATTATGAGTATAATGTAGTTATCATCAATGATGCACAAAACAAAAGGATTAACTGGATGTTTGACTTATGTGAAAAACGGTGATGCGTCTCACTAGCGTGCACATGGCTAATTGCCCAATTTTCTTTGTTTGATTAAATAATAATTGATGTTATTTATATGTTTTTAAGATAAGAAATAAATAATAATTTTTTAGAAATAAATAATAATAATAATTAAATACAAGTAAAGATTTTCTGTTACAACATCAATTTAGAAAAAAGAAAAATGCCAATGTTGCAGTGCTTCTCAAGAGGGCGCCGATACATAGGGTGTTTTTTTTTTTAATCGTGAGACTAATCCATCGCCCCATGGTCAGCGCACTAAGTGGTAGGGGGTTGGCCAAGAAGTTTTTTCTATTCGCAAGAGTTGAGATTCGAACCCCAACCACTTGCTTAAAGGATGAAGTGCTGAACCACTACACCAACCCACTTGGTTCAACACTTCATCCTAATTATCAAATATTCTAATATTATAACCATATATATAATATTAGAATATTTGATTATTGAGATTAAATCATTGAAATAGCTAAAATATCATTTTAATTATATTTTCATCTCTAAAAATTGAAGTAGATATTAAGAGCAATTTTATGATCTCAGCCCAAAAAATAGGGTAGGCATCGATGCCCCTCTTATTTTGAGAGGCACGGTAGCCATCACTAAAGAAAAGTGACATTCAACCTCGTGCCTTGTTCGTGCAAGGCAAGTGACATTCCTTTTTTTTTTCATTAGGTTGTCTTGTGGTCATAGGATAGTGTTTTCCTTATGATTGTCACTATTGATGCAGGATGGCTTTTATTGTTGCGGTGAACCATTTGGATTGAGAGTGTTAGTAGTGGAGTGTAATAAGTGTACGATCAAGTTGTGTTTGAATTTCAGTTTGCGAAACAGTTTGAGTATGGGAGTTTGCAAAACAGAATTTGAGTCAAAATAGGTTAAGTGTAATGTGATTTATATTTGACTACTTTTATATCAAAATAAATTTCAATAAAATAATATTGTTTGAATAATATTAGTTAAAGGTAGTTTTAAGATGTATAATAACTATACAGGATAAGAATTTTATAACATAATTAATATAATAAAAAGCTTCATGTCACATTCTAACATCCTATAATGTTAGTACCTTAAAACAAGCTATGACTTCATTTTTAGCATTTATTGGAAAAAGTCTACCCACTTAACATGTTCTCAGAAGACTAGTTTCATGGCTACGGTGGGAATACCTTGAAAAAAAACTTATTACAGTAGTTATGAAAGGGTTTTTATTGTCCCATAATATCAGCCGATGATTTCTAAATTCTCAATTAATGCCCCAATGGTGCGAACTGAAAGTGGTGCGAACTGAAAGTAGAAGCAAGGGTTGTGTTCAGTTGGTTGAATATGGGTTTTGGGTCAAAAGTGAAAAGTGAGAAGTGAGAGTTGTGTTCAGTTGGTTGAATGTGTGGGTTTTGGGTCAAAAGTGAGAAGTGAGAGTTGTGTTCAGTTGGTTGAATGTGGGTTTTGGATCAAAAGTGAGTTAAGGTGAAAGTCACTTCAAATTACATAAACATTATGACACACTATTCCATACAAACCAAATGCACATTAAGGGGCAAAAAAGAAACAAACAGCCTAATATTGTTGCAGCTTGTTTAGATCCATTGCGTTTTAGACGAGATTTATGATGTTAGAGTGGTGATAGGACGAGTTGCACCTCAAACATAATTTTATCTTGAAATAAATGGATCCAAAAATCTTTAGTCAAAACGTTCAGATCAAACAAGAAACTTAAGACGTGGAAAATAGACTAGTCACTTGTAAAGTCACTGTTGGCAGAGCTTTCTGCCAGATGGTCCCCCTTGTTAGACAGCAGTTTGAAAACGGTCCTTCCCTCGTTAGAGTGGGACTAGCTTTCTTTCTATAATTCTATCCAGCACATTCCGTGCAATACAAGCATCCAAGTCCTCCAATTTCATAAGTGAAATAATTACTCATGGGAAATTCAAGACCAAATGAAACATTACATGTGTCAAACAACAACTTAATCCCAAAAATCCCAAAAGCTTAAGCTGTTGGGTAAGGGTCACTTTAATGGTTTTATATTATATTCTAACACGCCCCCTCACGTAAGAGCCCTTTGGGCTTGAAGCGTGGATAACTGCACAGGCCCACCTACCATGTGCTTAATTAAATTCCACTTTTTAATTAGAAAGTGAGGGGAGCAAGGATCGAACTCTAGACCTCTTGGCCATAGAGGCTCTGATACCATGTCAAACAACCACTTAATCCCAAAAGCTTAAGCTGTTGGGTAAGGGTCACTTTAATGGTTTTAATTCTTCTAAAATTGATTCTGAGGTCAAAATCACTTGTGAGGAGAAACTTATGTGAGTAGCTTTTGAGAATCAAAATTGATTCAGAGGGATGATTTTGAGGGAAGGGTGGCTGTTTCACGAACGGTACCACAAGCCACTTCAACAAGGTTTGCTTTCTTTTTCCTCCTACTTCTAGCTAATCCCTTAAAAGATGGATCAAATTGAGAGAGACAATAATGCTAAACTTTTAATAGCATAACAATTTACAAGTGAACATCTCTGAACAAAAAAAGAATACAAATGGATATGTCATTGTCCGAGGCAGAATTTTGAACGGAGGTTGTCCAGAATCTCTGCATACTCCATTGGAGTTGCCTCATTACAAAACACTTCATCCCAGATCTTGCATAAATCTGCACCAAATGTAACCACAACTCAATCCAATCAGATTTGCAACTCTGGTAACATCGACCATTAGGACTAAAAAGCACCACCACACCACCACCACCATAAAGGAGCCTTTCATTTTGTTTGTAAGCAACTCAGCAATTAAAGCATGAGTTATTCTAATAAAAGAAAGTAAACAGGCTTCACGTAACAAAACTCACTGCACCGAAATATAAATCTCATGTTCCGTATTGAGTAAATACAGAAGCTCTTAGCTGTATTTAAGTAATGAGGCTCTACAACACAATTGGCTAAATTTGGGGTTGAGATTTTACGAGCTTAATTCTCAATGAACATGCAAGACCATTATTTCAGATTAGGACTAGAATATCAAAAAAGAAACTCTCACGAGTCTAATGTATAAATATGCAATTTCACATTATACAAGGGTGATGGTGTTCATTTAATTCTGGACTCACTATTGTCTTTTGTAAAAGGATATATAACAATGATGACTTATTTACATGATTTGTTAAGGTCAGTTACTACCAGAATCCCCCCTAATTCACTTTCTGCCGTTCATTTTATGTTTATTTTCTTGGTGAGGGAAACCAGAGGTTAAAAAGGTTCAACTACATAGCAAGCAAATGGCTATTTTTACATTAAAATTTGGATAGCTACCTAAGAAATGTACTGCTCGTCCACGCATATCCACAACCAGTTTAGTTCATCCTAGTCATAAACTATCATAAGTTGTCTGACTATCATTCCTACTTCTAATCCCTTTCTTAACACGTTTTATCTCCTGAAACCTTTACAGTTTATAAAATTTTACAAAGTGCGGCAAAAAGAAACTTACAATTTTACTACTAGACTAATATACATACCATTCTTATCTGCTGATGGAAGGCACATTGCAATCATGTCAAATCTCGGTACTTTGGTCAAATTCTCCATAAAACTGACAGCCAAATCCATGTCTTCACTGCCGAAAGAACAAGAATATTGCTATCACGATTGAAGCTCAAACAAAAGACAAAACAATAAATAATTTCTTTAGATAAATACTTACGTGAAAAAGGAAGCAACACACTTGATGATCTCAATTAGCAGGGTAGATGATAAGGCATTTTTTAATATTTTTGGTAATTCAGGGGGGGACGTGGCCTATACAAGCAAAAAGCACAATTATTTATTGCAATTTGAAGCAGCACATTCAACACCCGAAATTCTACATAAAGGCATCTCTTGTTCTAGTCAATGTCAAGTACGCTTATGACAAAAAATATTATCAAATTATAAATGTACAAAAAAGTTGAATACCTTCAATAGTCGAGTCCAGTGGCGGATCCAGGACCCCGGGGTCAGGGGGTTCAAATTTTTCCATGAACTTCCTAAAATTAAACACAAACCATAATCATTAAAAACAAGGCAGCACTACTCTGTTTTAACAAAAGAAAACAGCACTCCTAGTCTCCTTCAAAAGAAGACTACATGCACACTTTTTTTTGTCAGCAAAAGTGAAATTAAATTAATCAATCTCACTACAATAGACCAAAACAGAAACACAGAAACCTGTACAAGAACTATTTCCCACAACTCAGCAAAGACCAATGATAGAACAAAAGTAAAGATGAGGTTGCAGACTCTGTTTCAATAGGCAGAAACTTCAGCCATCAAGCATACACATCCACGAGACCCACTCACAAAGTCTCAAGATAAGATAATAAGGCTTAAGGCTTTAAATATTCATTCAGCACTAACAACAACATATAAATGGTTTGTTGAGTTTTACTTTTCATAAGCTGTATTCAATGAGCTTGACTCAAATGTAAAATAAAACTATTTTGAATTGGAACCAGTTCTTGTTAAATAATTGAATACATAATCAGTGAACCAATTTCTTTGATCCAACTTATGACAAACAATAAATTCAAGAGTGTGGAGCATAGAGTTTTTTTTGGTAAACAAAATTGTATTATAGAGGTACTAGGGGTACCTCAACCCAGAGAGATATATGATGGAACAAAGGAAAATGAAAAAAGAAGAGAAGAGGAATCAGAAACAGAGTACATAAACAGGGTATTCAGTACCCCAGGTGCACTCACAAAACATAAAGGCCAGCTATACTCTTCAGACCCACAACAATCACCTAAACTAGGCCTTCTCATATGGATTCTTCAATCCAAAACAGTGCTACAATGGTACCAGCACAGGTGCCAAATGAGATACAACTTCCTCCAAGCATTTACCAAAGATTGACATTAAGTTCTACTCTAATGAACTTGGCACAGGCTTTAGCTTACCATAAAATGTATTATGAAGATATGCCATTGCAAGAGTTGCAAGCAACCCAGGAACAGCGGACTATCCAAAATCTCTTGGACACACTTCGGACCATTCTTTGATTGTAGATACTAGATAGGTAATTATATCTTATTTACATCCCAAAACCTTGTTGGTTGCAAAGATCTCAAAACTGTATCTTTTGCCATGCCATTTATATAAAATTCTTCAAATCAACAAGGAAGTAGCAGTTGCGTTGTTTTAATTTTTCAAAAAAAACAGTGTCCTGCTATACAAGTGTTGCCCAGCACAAATGATATCAAATATAAGTTGCAATTGTTTTTAAAAAGGATTCAAACTTCAAGGTCATAGAAGATGCAACCTAAACAGTGCAGCTATAAATCATAATACAACACTACACTATGATTCATAACCATGACTAGTTAAAACTTCCTATACAAAGTAGTCAAACACATAAAATCCAAAAAAGAACCTTCAGATAATAACTGGTAATGTCTAAACAACCAATATACATCACACTGTTCATTGCCTTATAAAAAACTTGCCGTGTATAAATGAAGGGATATGAAAATCAATCAAATTTCTGAAAAAAGAACAATATCTATGCCAATTCTGAAAATTGAAAACCCTAAAGCCTCATATAATTATGCTTGTCAATTGGGTTAGCTGAAAATTGGGGGTTAGAGCAATTGGGTTCCAACAAGACAAAAGCTGAAATTCAAAGAATATATAAAAATATGATTTCTATCATCATCAGCTGTGGTGGGGAAGAAAAGGTGAAAGAGAAAGAGAGAGTTCATTGAAACCCTGAGAGATTAACCAGGCTCGTTCGATTCATGGTTGCTTGGGAAAATCAAGCTTGAGAAAGGAGAAGAGAAACGAAATCAATTTAGGGAAATCTCAAATCAGCCATACCTAGGGTTAGAGCTGCAGAGGGGCGGCTGGATTGGTGGACGGTAGTGGCGTTGCGTGGTGATGGCCGGTGGCGGTGCGTCGTGCCGTGCGTGTGTGCTTTAATCTTGATGATGGCCAGACCTAGTGAGAGTGAGAGTGAGAGGGTGAGGGTGTGGTGAGCGTTCCTGAGAGGGTGAGAGCGTGAGTCTGACTGTGAGTGTGTGAGAGAGAGAGAGGAGAAAATGGGGGTCTGGGTGCAAATTGAAATTTTCAGGGGGTTCAAAATAATAACAATGCAAGGGGGTAAGTAGAATTTTTTGTTTTTTCAGGGGGTTCATCTGAACCCCCTGACTTACACATGGGTCCGCCCCTGGTCGAGTCTGCAAAACAAGATCACCTGAAAACCCTTTCCAAGAGACCTCAAACTGATAAGCTGTAGTTGGTGGTGTTATGTTTTTGGCAGCTTCGGCCAAGGCTCGAGAAGCCGCACGAGAAGCAAGCTCTTGAACAGACGCTTTTATTTCGGGCTTTCTAACTCTGTGATTTCTCTGTTAAAAAATGTAAGACAACAAAATCATGTAAAATAGGGATATAAACGGGAATAGGCAATATTTCTGACACCAAAACTTCAACCAAAATAAAACAAAATACTTGCAAAAATAGTGAGGGGTAAAACCATATAATTTTAAGGTGCAGAATGCTTGAAAATATAATTTAAAAGGCTCAAAAAACCTTGAAATTATTTTATTCCCACTACTGTGTATTAAAAAAAGTAGCAAGAACAAATGCACATAGGTGAGGTGACTTTGACAAAGCTCCAAAAGAATATAATGTGGATAACCCAAACGGTGCCTACTAGGGTGGGCAACTTTCAAACTGGTCCATCGGTGGACCACGATTTAAAACCGTCAGATCTTGGAATCAAAGAATATTCTATAGATGAATGGTTAGGATTGAAAGGATAATAAAAGGGTAAAAGTGTAATATACTTTCTATTATTATTTAAAAATAAAACAAAAAATAATTTTAAGATTTCCAGATTTCATTTCAGATTCAATCAAATTCATAAACTTCTTCAGATTCAATCAAATTCCAGATTTCATTAAATCAATTCAAATCTCATATTTCCTTAATATATCATCAAATCCCAAATTTTATGTATCAAAATAAAAATTGAGAGGAGGAGGAACAGTGATGGAAAATTGCAAGAACTTCTTCATCTCCTTTTCTTCACCATTTTCCAGAACCCAATTTTTTACCCAGATCATGAACAATAAAGGGAAAAAAAAAAAACACAAAATAATTGCCCCAAAGAAGAGAACGTGAATCAGATTATGATTGCTAGGTTGCAACAAGCATTGTCAATCAACAATCCATAAAACCCAACATTATCCTAGATTAAACAAGAATAATTCATCCTCATCGCAATTTATTAGATTGAATATAGAAACAACAAGACAAAACCACAATTCAAGGTCCCAAAATCACTTCCAAGTTCAGATTTTGCATCAGAACCTAACAACCCAAAACTCCAATTCATGAACCCAAAATTCACAGGTTCATCCCACCTCTCTAATCCCTCCTTACCCAAATCACCGTCAAGGGGTCAAGCAACTCGCTTCTTAGAGAAGGAGAACAAGAAAAACATAGGATAATAGAGACAAGAGGTTCATTTCTCTCCAACGACCATCTCCACCGCTGCGTCAAGACCTAGGTCTGCCGCAAGCTCCACCTCTCTCCTTTGAGGTCATGCTCCTCGGAACAAGGTTCTCCTCTTCAGTCTCTTCTTCGCACCCATAATCACAGCTCCGGCGAAGCTCCGGCGATTGAAGAAGAAGAAGAAGCTGAAACTTTTAAGGGAGAAGAACTATGATGATGGAGAAAGGGTTGGTTCTCCACCACCACCGCAGATCTGGGTTCATGTTCGTTACAGATTCAAAAACCCACCCTCTACCACTCGACCCGTAAACCCGAACAACCCAAACCCTACTTCCCATCCTCCGCCGCTGCCTCCTCTTCCTCTTCTGGCTTCCCCGTTGAGCTCAAAGATCTCGACGATGATGACGATGACGAGGATGTTGAGACTCCGAGGTGAAGATGACCCGGTTGAGATCCGAGGGAGGTGAGAGGCGGGTCGCCCAAGAGGAAAACGGGCTGAGAGCGAAATCGGGAGGTGGTGGGTCGGTTGTTGAGTCGGCGCTGGCCATTAGAGTGTCCATCCAGTCGTCGGAGTCGAAATCGGAGAGTCTGAATGCGGCGGCGGAAGGAGGGTCGAGCGGCGGAGGGAACTGGGTTTACGGTGGAAATGGAGAAGTTTGGATGCATAACAATGGCGGTGGAGAGAACTGTTCTGAAGAAGAGATGGAGAAGGGAAAGGCAGGGTAAAGGAAATTGAAAAAGAGAAGGGAAAAGTAAAGGTTGAGGAAATGTCAATATTACCCATTGGTCCACCGGTGGACCACTTTGAAAGTTGCCCACCCTAGTGGGCACCAACTCAAACGTAAATAAGAAATTGTGAAGAACATAAAAATATGTCCTTATGCTTCTAAACATAGGAAAAATAAATGTTGCTTCTAGACAGAACCAGGAATGCCCTGGAGCTACATTACTTAGCAGAAGAGGAAGGGTTTCAAGAAAAACCTTAACCTGCTCCAAACTGTTCCTTGAAGTAGAACCTTCCTTAGAACCATTCCCTTGTCCTTGAGTGCTGTTTCTGGCTTTTGTGTCCCCGTTATCAATCTCCATTAAGAGTGATTCTTTAGCAGGAAATTGCCTCTCATTGCCCTGTCAACATAACCAAACTTCAGGCTGGAGTGCTGGACAAAATTTACATGAGAAACACCTTACAAAGTAGTCTTCAATCTATCTCATCCACGAACATAATGGTCTAGAAAAGTGATGTTAAAAACTCTGCTTATTTGTACCTTTGTCTGATGATGAACTTCAGCTGGCCCTGACTTTTGAGTAACATGTGAAATGGAGGGGATGCTGCTTCCATTAACTTTTGTCTCTGACTTTCCCACTTTTTGAGCTCCCTGTACAGTACTTCTTAGTGCTCCAGATACTTTCCGAAGATTTTCCTAGACAATAGGCATTACAAAAAAAATTAATCACTGCAACAAAGAAGTGAGGGGAACAAAAAGTAAACGCGAAATCAGAGTAGTCAATAGCACACTATCGTAGCAACTAGCAGCGTGTCTCATCGCACAGCCTGGTCCCCAAGGAAGTTGCATCTTGACATGTTTTAGTGGAGCAGCAATAGCTGCCTGAATCATGGGGCAGATTGTGGATAAATTGCAGTGATTATGGCCAACAGACTACTAAACCCCTTATGATCCCCTCTTTTGTTTACCCACCCCTCTAATTTTGAGGGTGACTAAAATTTTCATT
The DNA here is from genome assembly GCF_012489685.1 of Lotus japonicus. Taxonomy (NCBI): domain Eukaryota; kingdom Viridiplantae; phylum Streptophyta; class Magnoliopsida; order Fabales; family Fabaceae; genus Lotus; species Lotus japonicus. Next base: position 53,806,018 of record NC_080045.1, read on the forward strand.
ATTTTCACTTATCAGAATATAAATAGGATTAACACCCCCCCCCTCGAGGCAATCCTTTGGAGAATGACCCCCTAAGTTGCTGCTGCATCTCCTCACACCACTATGCTTTTTGTGTGCAACTATTTCCCATCCATTTTCCCCTTCGGTAAGATACACATCCTATGCCCTGTTTCTTTTTGTTGTTGGCTACTGGTCATTATTCCCAGTCCTTCTTTGGTGCAGCTAGGACAACATCACAATCACAGCCAGCCCAACAGAGCACCTCAACCTCAGCTTCAGTCTCTTGCTATTTACTTGATAATTTTTTACACCTAATGATGTCTATTATTTTTTTAGCATTTATGTATAGTATAAAATGGATATTTTTTCTATAATCTTTGGTCAGTCACTCCGTGCCACTCTTTGAGATCGACAATTATACACAACAACTTCTACAAAATGTATGAACCCAAAGTTTGGAACTGACCAAATGAACCTTTGGCCAAAACTATTAAAATCTGATGGTTAATTTCTGAGTGCACTACACTGTTTCAGATCATATCAAAGACACATCAACCTCAATATTCAAATATAAAAAGTACAAACGTCCATGGTTTAACAGTTTAATTGGTTATTTATTCTTTGTAAACCAAATATAGTGTCACATATTTAATTAACACATCTAACACACTCATTTTCTCAATTGCATTACTTTTCCTAATATCCTAAAAAGTTTGTCCTGTAAGGCCACAATACAATGAAAAACAGCAGACTTAATATTTAATCGTGTTTTCCTTCAAAGGTTTCTTCCGATCATGGAAAACAGTAAATATCTACTATTATTTTTTCATGCACCAATATTTGTTTTATCTAAGATTCATCCTCAACAGTCTGATCATTTTCAAATTTTGAGTCAATATTTCACGCCACAAAGAGGCCCTTCAATCCTAGAACCTTATTTTAAGGCATCAGACAATTGGATTCTTTATTGCTTCATCTCGACTACTGTTAATTCTACTTTGCAGTACATGTTGAACCTAAATCTTCCATGCAACCCTATAAAGCATCCCTAAGTATATTATTCAAGGTTGACAAAACTACAAAATTGGAAAATAATAAGAAATTAAAATATGTAACATTTCATAGCAGCCACATAACAATACTGGGACTAATGATGGGCTTACATTATCATACAAAGACTTAGCATCAGCATACTGTTTCTTGATTTCTTGATTGTTAGGTTCCAACCTCAAGGCAAAGTCAGCATCTGTAATTTAAGCAAACCAGATAGTCAACAAACTTAAATATCAGAATGTTTTCATATTTGGATGATAAACGAGTATATGGCTTGCATGTTAACACACCCTCCATGGATCCTTTAAACTTCCCAACTTCTTTTCTAGCTGTTGCTCGACGCGAGTATGCTTTTATGTAACGGTCATCGAGATTTAAGGCCTCTGTACAGTCATCCTCAGCCTCTTGGAATCTACTGACACAAATAGGTGATGAAAAAAACATCATCTTTAAGAAGAGAAGTTCCCTTCAAGATTAATACATGACAGTAAATGTAAATATTACTATGTAATATACCAAATTAACATTTGACAGTAAATGAAAAGACTACCATCATACAACTAAAATTCCACTATTGACAAAAATCCACCATTATGTAAATATTACTATTGAATAAGCTATAATTTGTTAACTAAAAATGTAGCTTGCCTTCTGAGCTTGATAAAGGCCATTGCCCTATTCGCATATGCTACAGCTGTTGGAGATAAAGCAATGCTCCATGAGTAGCAGTCAATAGCTTCCTTAAACTTCTTCTGTTTGAAAAACTCATTACCCTATAAAATATAGATTGATTGCAGTTTCAGCATGACATAAGACAGCAACACTAAATCAACCCATAATATCCTAGAACATCCCCCTCCCCCTACCAGATCTTTCTCAGAAGCCGCATCAGGAACATCTTCCGGAACAAAAGTACTCTGCAGACGGGTGAGAGTATCATTATTTCTTGGGAAACCATACTGTCCTGGAGAATTCCTTGTACGATCAGACGAAATAGCACCTCCTTTTGAAGATGAACCCTTTTGTGATTGCCGCCAGCATAACACACAATACAAATGAATTAATGCATTTATATATAAGCAAGCAAGCACATACATACATACATCAGTGTTGTTAATTGAGTTGTTAATTGAGGATCACGGAAAATAGCCGAAAGCCAAAAATCCGCTATTTCAAACCCTCAAACTGAAAATAGCGTGAAATAGTAACAAATAGCAAACAGTGGTGAGCCATTGTAGCCCTACGTTACAACACTATACTATAGCGCCCCGATATCCGCTATTTGACAACACTACCTATAATATTACTCTAATATATGAAACTGCAGGGAGCATGACATAGTGATTGCAAGTTTTGAAAGTTAAGCTAAAATTACCAACATTTTCCTTTTGTGACATGGATTTTCGCGCTTTGTTGTCCTTTGTAGAAACTTCCCAATCCTGCAAGTCGTTTAAGAATCCCTGGAAATCCTGTAAACAAGAGAGAAACGGAAAAATCAACGATTAAGGAGGTTCCATCGCGATGATGAGAACAGAAGGAAAAGAGTTATCACGACGAGGAATCGATGAAACTAGTACCATCGTGTGCTGATGATGATGATGAATTGAACAAACAAGAAGAAACTACAGTTTACACTTTACAGTATAGAGCAAGAGACCAAGTAGGCGACTTCAGGAAAGAACTTTCCAGAATTGTGTATGGGCTGGGCCGGGCCAGTCCGCTAGCCCATTAGCCCAAGCTCTTAATAGTGGGCTGAAATATTATTGTATGTCAATTAGTCAACCCAAAGTCCTAAAAGAAAAAGAAGGAAAATATATGAGAAAATGGTATGAGAGAAAAGATTATGGTTTGCCTAGTTTGTTTTCATTTCCCATTTTCAAGTTTAAGCTATGGATGGAACCTCCATATTATTTACGGTGCCCACTAGGGTGGTCATTTTAAAAATTGGTCTATGGATGTGTTCCAGTAAGGGCTGGCAGGTGCCGACCCAAAGGACGTAGAGAAACTCACAAAACCTGACCGAAAGCTTCTAGCCCACTACCTCAGTGAACTAGAGCTGGGGGGCTACTGTTCTGGGACGACCAGGGAAGGGTGTCACCCGAGTGAGACGACCAGGGAAGGGTGCCACCCGAGTGAGACGACCAGGTAAGGATGCCACCCGAGTGGGACCAATTGGGACGACCAGGGAAGGGTGTCACCCGAGTGAGACGACCAGGGAAGGGCGCCACCCGAGTGAGACGACCAGGTAAGGATGCCACCCGAGTGGGACCAATTGGGACGACCAGGGGAAAGGGCATCACCCGAGTGGGCTCGACCACGAGCGGGACGACACTCACTCCTTGCCCGAGGACATGGACCCTACCACCTAGGGGTTGACCTAGGCCAACCACCCTACGGAACTAGGGTGGTTGGATGGTGGGCCCCCTAGGCAATCTGAACCATTGGATCACTGCAAATCGCAAAGGGAGCAGAAGGATCCAACTGCCCTTGACCCCCCAGTACGAGCCATGCATGACGTTGCATGGCTCCAACCCTAATACTCCAACTTGTATATAAGGGGAGCAACTCACTCATTCTAAGGTACGTTATTCTCTCCAATTTCAGCTACCCCTTTACTCGATTCCCCTACTCACTTTGGCATTGGAGTCCCTTGCAGGAGCCCCTCCCGGGTCCATTCAACAGCCCAGCCCCCCGGTTTCACTTCTTCACTTGGCAGCCCCACTCTCGTGATCCCCGCGATCAGGATGGACCACTGTTAAACACCATTAAATCTTAGAATTTATGAATATTTTATAGATGAATGGCTAGGATTGAAAGGATGACAAAAGGGTAAAAGTGTAAAACTCTTTCTCTTATTAATTTTTTTTGAAACATAAATACAACAGTGAACAAAAACTGAACTGGAAAAAAAGGGAATAACATGAACATTTCTCATGTCTGAATCCTCAAATGGACATAAACAAAACATTCTGAAGTTCATAGCAGAACCAAATCAAAACATTCTGAAGTTCATACACATCCTGAATATGTGTATTACACGAATGTGCACATCATTCTCCATTTTCACTGCCCTACCCAAATTGCTCTAACTTCACCCAAATACAATCCGGATTATTCAATGCCCAAAAGGGTCAATATCAGTCATTGAAATCCGATGACTATGAACAATGGAAGACCCACCTTCCCTGCTAAAATCACAAGAAGAAAGAAAGGAATCACAGAGAGAAAAAAGTGGAGAGAATTTCAAGAGAAACAGAGAGTGTTGCGTACGCGACTGATTTTGATTTGATTTGCCCAAAAAAATCAAAATTAGAGACTTTGTATCCAAGCAATTTTCAACTGAAAATGAAAAAAAAAAAAAGGAAAAGAAAAGAAAAGTTTCAGCTTTGCCAGAAAAAGAGAAGAAGAAGAGTAAAATCGATTTCATTTGCAATTCTGAAACTTACCCATTAATCAAAATTGGTTTTTTGTGTGTGGGGTGAATCTGAATAGATAGATCAGAAGAGGGTGATGTTGTGTTCATCGTCATCAGGGTCTGAAGAAGACGATGAGGGGTTATAGGAAAGGAGGCTAACGCGCCGTCAGGGTCGGCGATCAGTTCGCCGGCGGAAGGTATATAGCTCAGAGGAAGCTTGGTTGGAGTCAATTCTCCATCGTTTGGCTTGCTTACGATACTAACACCTCGGTATGTTTCATCTTCATCATTCTCACAGTGAAGGGAAACGAGATCGGAGATGCATTAAGAGTGAAACCAGATTTGGATCTGGTGGAGAAGGTGCACAAGGATCTAGATCTAGTGAAGGGGAGAAGGATTTAGGGTTTAAATTTTTTCAATTGGTAAATTACAAAAAACACCCTTGGTCTATGGGTGAACCATTATGGTGGGGGAGTTACGGATGATCTACATCGGCACGAATGACCAATGAAGCCCAATTTCGTCTTGAGCAACATCTTACATTTTATGACGGAGTAATTGTAGTAGGGTTTGTTAGAGGCAGACGCGGAACGAACACCTTAAAAAGAACACTTGAAGTTCATCATGTGAGTTTTGCTTATGGAAGGGGCGTCTGACTTCAGCGACCTCATTGTCGAACCCTAGTGATCAAATTCTTTGGGGGATAAGTGCAATGATATAAATGAGAAGGGTGATTTCCCATTGCCATAAAAACCATAGCCTAGATAGATGCTGACATACTAGCATTGATCCAAAATTTAATGGCCACAAGTTTTTTGTTGATCCGAAACAAAAATGGTAGCAGAGAAGAGAGGACAAGCATCGAGAAGCAGAGATATTGAGTAGCTGACTTTCAAGTTCATCAAGACAGGTTTCATCTGAAAAATGGTTATCCAATGTCATTGTTCTGGGACGACCAGGGGAAGGGTGTCACCCGAGTGAGACGACCAGGTAAGGGGGTTACCCGAGTGGGGCCCAATTGGGACGACCAGGGGGAAGGGAATCACCCGAGTGGGCACGACCACGAGCGGGACGGCGCTCACCCCTAGCCCGAGGACATGGACCCCACCACCTAGGGGTTGACCTAGGCCAACCACCCTACGGAACTAGGGTGGTTGGATGGTGGGCCCCCTAGACAATCTGAACAGTTGGATCACTGCAAATCGCAGAGGGAGCAGAAGCATCCAACGGCCCTTGACCCACCAGTACGAGCCATGCATGACGTTGCATGGCTCCAACCCTAATACTCCTACTTGTATATAAGGGGAACAGCTCACTCATTCTAAGGTACGTTATTCTCTCCAATTTCAGCTACCCCTTACTCGATCCCTCTACTCACTTTGGCATTGGAGTCCCTTGCAGGAGCCCCTCCCGGGTCCGTCCGACCACCCAGCACACTGGCCTCACTTCTTCACTTGGCAGCCCCGCTCTCGTGATCCACCCGATCATTTGGCGCCGTCTGTGGGGATCGAGTAAACTTTTCCTTCACCACGTGCCGTCAGAGACAAGTGCAACAGCAACGAGCAATGGTAGAAACCCGACAGACCTCTCGCCGTTTCAACCGAACCCCCGAGGGTCATGTGGAGACTCTGGACGAATCCGCGAACCACCAACACTCCCCCCGGCCCCAGAGGACTACCCCTCCGACTCCACCTCGGGGACGATCCCCGGAGGCAGGGATCCTTACCCCCCATGCCGCGCACGAAGCCCTGTGCAGGCTGGAGGCCCGGGTTAGGGCGATGGAGGAGGAACATCCTCCGGAGGAAGGGCAGGAGCGCAATGTCCAAGCCCGCAACACTCGGGACGAGATCCGCGCCCTTCTAGCGCGCCTCCGCCAGCTGGAGGAACTAGAAGATCTCTCTAGACAAGAGCCGACGTTCTCTCAAGAGGGGGAAACGGGAAGGAGGCCACCTCCCCCGTCAGACTACCACAACGATCATGGCCAAGAACACACCACCGAAAGGGCCGTGAATCAACCCCCCCATCACCGCAGGTACCACTCCCCGCGCAGAAGTTACTCCGGACGGAGGAGCCCCATTTCCACCAGGGAACCCCTCAGGGACCCGATCCGCCCACATGGCACCCTGGTGACCTTACCTCAGACTATCAATGGTCCCCTCTCTCCAGACATCAGGGAGACCCCTTTTCCCCCAGGATGGTCAAGGCCCAAAATGAAGCTCTATGAGGGTGACTCCGACCCGACGGAGCACATCAACTTTTTCGTGGGAGCCATGCAGTACGCCGGGGCTACTGACCCGATCTACTGCCGCTGCTTCCCGATGAGCTTGGGGAAGGGCCCGATGAACTGGTTCCAAAACCTCCCCAACAACTCCATCCACAACTGGGAAGGAGTCATGTCCAACTTCTTGACCCAGTATTCCTCGGTAAGAAACATTCCGAAGTCAGAAGAAACACTGGCCTTGATCATGCAGGGCGAGAAGGAATCCCTGAAGGCTTTCCTTAACCGCTTCAACAAAGAAGCAGGAGACATTTCGGACCTCCTCCCTCAGGTCCGCCTAATCTTGGTACGACAAACGCTTAGGCCAGGCCCTTTCTTAACTTCTTTGGATGGGAAGAAAGCCAGGACACTGGAGGAATTCCAGACCCGATCAGAGAAATATATTAACATGGAGGAGGCAGCAACATTAAGGTCCACCAATCAAAACCCAGGCCATAGGCCCCCTGAGAAAACACGAGACCCGGGCGAACCTAAGCGCGATCGCGAACAGCGACGGAAGAGCCAGGATGCGAAAAAGCAGAAGCGGAAAAGTTCGATAGTTACACCCCCCTGAACTCTTCCCTCTCCCGCATCTTGCGGGAGAGAACATCTACTGACCTCAGGGACAAACCCCCCCTCCCCGCTACTCACACGAGGGGATAAGCTGGATTCCAAGAGGTTTTGCGAATTTCATGACAGCCCCGGTCACAACACGGACGAATGTCTGAACCTGAAAGACAAGGTGGAAGAGCTGGTTAGAATCGGGAGATTGTCAAAGTACGTAGCCCTCTCCTCAGTCAACCTCCCTCGTCTGCATTCGCCACCTCCCAGACGATCACCCACCCCACCCAGGGCCCGTGCCCGGACCCCCCCAAGAACCGTGCACGTACGCCTCCTCGAGAAAGGAGCCCCCGTCATAGAACCCCCGACCGGCGCAGGAGTCCGGAACGCCACAGAAGTCCGGATCGGCGCCGCTCTCCAGAGCGGCGGGATCGAGATGATGTACGACGCCGCCACGGGACCAACCTGGTCGACGTCGGCTCGATTGCTGGAGGATGGGCGGCAGGTGGACCGTCAAACAACAGTAGGAAGAAAAGCACTCGAGTTATCATGTCAGCCGCTGGAAGGCCTCGTCCTAACTCCCTTCGTACGCCGCAGCAGAAAGTCCCCATCACCTTCACAGAAGACGACTACGGCTCGGACACCGGCGAGGAGGACGACCCGATCGTCGTAGAAGCCCTCATCGCAAACGGTAAGGTAAGGCGGGTGCTCATCGACACAGGTAGCTCTGCTGACATAATGTTTTACGATGCTTACAAAACCCTAGGCTTATCTGTAAGAGACCTGATCCCCTATGACCACGACCTGATCGGGTTCACGGGGGACAGGGTCCTACCATTAGCATATTTTGATGCATACCTCTCCCTAGGGGACCCTAACGTTTGCAGGACGATCAAGGCCAGGTTCTTAGTGGTGAAATGCCCAATAGCCTACAACGCCATCATCGGCAGACCAAGCCTCAACGTCTACCGCGCCATCATCTCCACCCACCACCTGATGCTGAAATACCCGTGGGCCGGTAGGGCAATTTCCGTACGCGGAAACCTAACCATGGCGAGGGGGTGTTATAACTATAGCTGCAGATTGGCGCGAGAGGATCGCAAGAGGAAAGAGCCCGACCGAGGCAAAAGGGTCGAAAACTTCCATCTCCGAGCAGAAGCGTGCCTGGCGGACATCGATCCACGAGTGGACCAATCCAGAGAGGACCAACGACTTAAGCCGGACGGGGAAGCACGGCCAGTCCAGATCGGCCGCGGCCTCGAGCAAACCACCAAGCTTGCGCGAGACCTCCCTCAGGATCTTTCCAACAGACTGGAGACCCTCCTGAGAAGTAACGGGCAACTATTTGCGTGGTCGTCCGCAGACATGCCGGGCATCGATCCAGCATTCTGCAGTCACAAGCTATCAGTAGACCGTAGATTCAAGCCAGTGGCCCAGAAGAAGAGGCAGATGAGCGCGGAGAAGCAGGAAGCAATCAAGGAACAGACAACAGAACTTCTGAAAGCCGGGATCATTCGCGAAGTTAAGTACACCACTTGGCTCTCGAACGTGGTCCTGGTTAAAAAATCGAATGGGAAGTGGAGGATGTGCGTGGATTACACGGACCTAAACAAGGCCTGCCCTAAAGATCCCTTCCCCCTCCCCAGCATCGATGCCTTGGTGGACAACTCCTCTGGGTACGAATACTTGTCCCTCATGGACGCATATTCTGGGTACAACCAGATCCCGATGTACAGAGACGACGAAGAGAAGACCGCTTTTATAACCGATCGGGGGACGTATTGCTATACTATGCTCCCGTTCGGCCTGAAGAATGCAGTGGCCACCTACCAACGAATGATGACCAGAATCTTCGAGGCGCTGATCGGCAAGACGGTCGAAGTCTACATTGATGACATCATCGTGAAAACACCAAAGGGGGGCGACCATGTGGCCGATCTGGCTGTCGTGTTTGAACAGCTTAAGAAGTACAACATGCGCCTCAACCCTGAAAAATGCACCTTCGGAGTCAAGAGCGGGAAATTTCTGGGATATATGCTCACCAGTCGCGGGATTGAACTAAACCCCGAAAAGTGCCAGGCTATTGTAGAAATGAAAAACCCTAGGACGGTCAAGGAAGTCCAGCAATTGGCGGGGCGGATGGCAGCAATCGGACGGTTTCTCCCGAAGGCTGCCCTAAGAGCCTTACCACTCTATGCCCTGCTAAAGAAAGGAGCGAACTTTACTTGGTCAGAAGAGGCCGAACAGGCTTTCTCCCGGCTGAAACAAGTTCTCACCTCCCCACCGATCCTATCAAGCCCAAAGCCAGGGGAGCCCCTATACTTATACTTAGCTGTCCGAGACAAGGCTGTGAGCTCCGTGCTGGTACGAGAGGAAGCGGGAGCCCAACTTCCGGTCTACTTCGTCAGCCGCTCGCTCAAAGGAGCTGAGCTAAGATATCAGATGCTCGAAAAAGTGGCACTCGCCCTCCTAACCACGACCAGGCGACTCAGAAGGTACTTCCAGTCTCATAGCATCATTGTCCGCACAGATCAACCAGTCAGGCAAGTCCTCCATAAACCGGATCTAGCCGGTCGGATGGTGGGTTGGTCGATCGAGCTTTCCGAGCATGATATTCGATATGAGCCCAGACGGGCGATCAAGGCGCAAGTCCTAGCAGATTTCCTGGTCGAACTCACGAGCGAAGAAGACCCACCGGCGGAAATCTCCTGGGTCGTCCACGTGGATGGCTCGAGCAACAAAGAGGGGGGCGGCGCCGGGATCGTCCTACAAAGCAACTCAGGGATGATCGTAGAACAGTCGCTACGCTTTAATTTCCCGGCCACTAACAACCAAGCTGAGTATGAAGCTTGCATCGCCGGTCTGGTGACAGCGCGGGACCTGGGGGCGCAAGACATACTTGTCTGCTGCGACTTCTTACTAGTGGTCTCACAGGCTAACGGAGAGGCGCAGGCCAAGGACCCAATTCTGGAACAATACCTCTCCCACCTGAAGCGGTTGGCTGCCACCTTTCGTAAGGTGGAGTTCCGCCACGTCCCAAGAACTGAAAATGACCGCGCGGACACCCTAGCGAAGCTGGCTAGCACCGGGAAACCCGGACTGAACAGGACAGTAATTCAGGGCACACTGGCCCTCCCGTACGTCGCGGGCCCCGACCGGTCCAATGGAATCCACACCTTGAGCGTTGGCACGGACGACGATTGGAGGACCCCTATTGTTAAGAACCTCACAACGGGCTGGCTACCACCCGACAAGTCGGAAGCCAAGAAGCTGACTAGGAACGCTTCCTGGTACACCTTGGTGAACGGAGACCTCTTTAAGAGAGGATTTTCCACTCCTCTTCTAAAGTGCTTATCAAAGGAACGTGCAGAGTATGTGCTCGCCGAGATACACGAGGGCAGCTGTGGCCACCACCCCGACGAGCGTTCTCTGGCGAGAAAGGTCCTCCGGGCCGGCTACTACTGGCCCACCCTGGAGAAAGACGCAGCCGACCACGTTAAATGCTGTGACCCATGCCAGAAACATGCCGACCACCGCTTAGCCCCGCCGGAACGACTCTCGACTATGGTCTCCCCTTGGCCTTTCCACCAATGGGGAATGGACCTCTTGGGACCCTTTACAACCGCGCCAGGACAGCTGAAACACCTGGTCGTCGCGGTAGACTACTTCACCAAGTGGATTGAACCAGAGCCCCTTGCAACTATCACTTCGGCCCGCATACAGCGTTTCTTCTACAAGAACATCATCAGCCGATTCGGGGTACCGGGGGTCCTGATTACCGACAATGGCACACAATTTGCCTCCCAAGGGTTCAAGGAACTCGTGGACGGGCTTCATATCAAGCGCCACTTCACCTCTGTGGAACACCCCCAGACGAACGGACAAGCTGAAGCGGCAAACCGAGTAATCCTTAGAGGACTCAAGAAAAGACTGGACGACGCTAAGGGCAACTGGGCAGAGCAGCTCGATCATGTCCTATGGGCATATCGCACAACTCCGCACTCTACGACTGGGGAGAGCCCTTTTCGCTTAACTTTCGGCACAGAGGCGGTTATCCCAGCAGAGATTGGAGAGCCGAGCGCTCGTACCATGGGCCATGACCCAGGACAGAACGACCAACTCATCAATGAAGACCTAGACCTGCTCGCCGAAAGGAGGGCCGTCGCCAACTGCAGGGAGTTGATCGCGAAGCAGCATGCAGCCATCCGTTACAGCAAGAAGGTCGTCCACCGCGCGTTCCTACCAGGGGACTTAGTCCTCCGCAACGCCAGCATCAGAGCCGAGGGACCGAGCTAGGCAAGTTGGCCGCCAACTGGGAAGGCCCATACAGAGTAACTGAAGCAACCGGCACCGGCGCTACAAGCTGGAAAAGCTCTCGGGCGAAGCAATCCCCCGCACTTGGAATGCCACCAACTTGAACCGCTACTACAGTTAGCGCTGCCAATCGAACATTGGGAACTGGTTTTCTGTTTTCCTTTTATTTTCTTAAGTCTAGAATCAAGGAAGCTATTTCCAATCCTCCTCTTGTAACCGACAGGCATACTTGCTATATTTAATGAACTAAGAAGGAGCGTTTTGTTGTTATTTTCTTAGAACCGATCGAAGCAAACGAAAAGACCCACCGGGCATGGAGTTAAAAGACCCACCGGGCAACGAATTAAAAAGACCCACTGGGCATTAACTTAAAAGACCCTCCGGGCACCAAATAAAAAGACCCACCGGGCGCAACAAACGAAAAGACCCACCGAGCAACGAATTAAAAAGACCCACTGGGCATTAACTTAAAAGACCCTCCGGGCACCAAATAAAAAGACCCACCGGGCGCAACAAACGAAAAGACCCACCGGGCAACGAATTAAAAAGACCCACTGGGCATTAACTTAAAAGACCCTCCGGGCACCAAATAAAAAGACCCACCGGGCGCAACAAACGAAAAGACCCGCCGGGCATTGAGTTAAAAGACCCACTGGGCATTAACTTAAAAGACCCTCCGGGCACTAAACAAAAGGACCCACCGGGCGCGACAAATCGAGAAACCCTTCGGAGCACCGTAACTACAGGTCCACGACGAACGCAGAAAATAAAAGTCCTACCAGGATGAGTCGAATAACTTTGGTTGAAAAGAAAACAAACCGAACAATCTATTTGTTAATATTAGAAGTTCTCAGTACAATCGGTTACAATAGCCCAGCACGGCTCGAAACACTTTAGCAAAAAATAAAGACAAAACAAAATGAAATTACAACCCCCTCAGGGGGCATTCTCCTCCGGGAAGGTTGGGATAAACTTTCCCTTGGAATCCACAGTCCCGATCCGGCCTTCGGAAACCACCTTTCGATACCCGACCGGACCGGTCTCCAAGCACGGGTTGACAACTGTAAGCTGACTCACCGCATTGTTGAATGAAGCCTTGTTAATCTTGGACACGGTGGCGGTCAGCTTTTTCTTGTCAGCTTCCAGAGAGGCGATCCTGGCCTCAAACCCGTTCTTTACGGCCAAACCCTGTTCTCGCTCTTTCAGCAAGGCAACCTCTACCTCCTTCACACGAGCCGCGCCGGTCTCAGCTTTCCCCTCCGCGGACTTCAGTCCCCTTCCAGATCTTCACGAGCCTTCTCGCCGTCCTGAACCTTTTTCTTCAGCTGCTCATTCTCGAGCTTCAGGCTGTCCAACAACTTGTTTAGCTCTTCGATGGCAGAGCACCCCTCTTCCAACTCCTTGTTCATGGAGGATATCAGTTGATCATCCTTCACCACTTTCTCCCTGAGCTCCTCCAGTTCCGGAATGGTTGACAACTGGAGATACCTGACAGCAGATGCGGTCTTGAGCGAGGCACGGAGAACGTAATTAAGGAGTCCTGCAGGCTCCCGATCGCCTAAGTACTTTTGGTCATTCTCCGTAAGCACGAGATCGTCGATCTGCGCCAGGTGCTCCCGGCAGTTGCCAGCCCTAGGACCCCAAATGGAAAGCCTTTCAGGCGGGGGTACCACGGTGACGGGCACTGCCCGCTCCGGGTCGGAGCCCTCCACTTCACCATCAGCACGATCTTGATGGTCATCCACTCGGCGCTTCTTCGAGGCCGGGCCCTGGGTACCCTCTTCCTCAGAAACCGACCGTCTTTGCTCCTGGACGGGATCGGAGGTCCCCCCAACTACGACCCCACCCCCATCCTCCGGGTCGGGCTGGGGTTGATTTTCAACATGCCCCTCTTCCCCCTGGACAGTATCAGTTCCTGGTTCCACCTCCTCATCTGTGGACTGCCCGTCTTCAACTTGCAGCGCGTCCAGCAAGGTCCTGTCAATGTCCGCCATGCCACCTGCCCAACGATGAAAACAACATTAGCACTCGAAATGGGAAAAAGCAACGGGAAAGGACATTACAAATAAGTAGCTTACGCAGCAACTTAGCGTTCCTTCGAACGCTGTAGGTACACAGGTCGTAGCATCGAAGGGGACGAACCGGGACCTTCTTGTCCCCTTCCATGACATAACGAATGGCGCCCATCAACAACCGCTTGAATTCCAAATCGGCCGCCGATAGAGCCCCCTCGTCCGAGAAACTGAATGAGGTCACCTTTTCCCGATAGTGGGCCGCGTTCCAGGCCAGTGGGAACCGTGCCCGCATTCCACCCGTCGGACCAGGCTCGAACCACCAGAACGGAGGCGGCGAGGTCGGCGCCACCCGGTAGAATTGGTCCTTGAAATCTTTATACGAATCGGCAAAGGCTTTGAAGATCGGGAACACCGTCCTCAGAGTTACCATGTCGTGACCGCCGTGACCCTGGGTATGGGCGACCGCAAAAAGATGGAAAAAGAGGGGCAGGGACGGAACCTGCCCAAAAAGCGCACAAGCGGCCTCATAACCGCGCACGAAACCCCATCCCCCGGGGTGAAGCTGAGAGGGCGCCACCATCATATGCCGCAACACGGAAACCTGAAAGTCGGTTAACGGCATCCTTACCTTCACTTCTTCATGGTATAAATATGCATGTAGATGCTGAATGGGGGGGTCTGCGGGAGCCTCTCGTTCTTACCAGGCGCAAAAACGTCATGCCCTGGACCGATCAGCTTCTCGGACAGATAATACTGTCGCCGGAAGTGCCCCTCGTCCTCATTAGCGTAACAGGACTCGATCCCCAGTATATCCCGACACCAGTCGTCTAAATGCGCTCGGTCACCTTCCAAATGAGGCCACTTTTCTCGATCGATCTTTTTCCGTTTTGGAGCATCTTTGCTCATCTTCGGCTTGGAACCTCCCCCGACCGCTTTGCCTTTTTTCTTTTCGGCTCCGGTCATGCTTAAACCTGCACAGGGGAAAACGTCGTTTCAATATCTCAAGTTATTGACCACGACTCAAAGGGGAGAACCAATAGGATCCCCGTTGTCCCCGGCAGGGAGAGCAAACCCTGCGCCCGAGGGCCGGTCCACGGACCGTCCCTCCGCCGCACGGGGGGGAAGAGACAACTCTCTCCCACCCACAAAGACGCACCCTAAGAACCCCTAGAGGACGGGACGAGAAGAAGAAGAAAATAAAATGCGGGAGAAGTCGAGAAGAACTCACCAAGTAACAAGAAGAGGACGATCACCGGGAAATCAAGGACGACCGCCTGGAAACTGCGCCTTCCGTCGTCGGAATGGAGAGCTTCGAAGGATGGAAAGATGAGAGCTTGAGGTGCAGTCAATAGCTTCCTTAAACTTCTTCTGTTTGAAAAACTCATTACCCTATAAAATATAGATTGATTGCAGTTTCAGCATGACATAAGACAGCAACACTAAATCAACCCATAATATCCTAGAACATCCCCCTCCCCCTACCAGATCTTTCTCAGAAGCCGCATCAGGAACATCTTCCGGAACAAAAGTACTCTGCAGACGGGTGAGTATCATTATTTCTTGGGAAACCATACTGTCCTGGAGAATTCCTTGTACGATCAGACGAAATAGCACCTCCTTTTGAAGATGAACCCTTTTCTGATTGCCGCCAGCATAACACACAATACAAATGAATTAATGCATTTATATATAAGCAAGCAAGCACATACATACATACATCAGTGTTGTTAATTGAGTTGTTAATTGAGGATCACGGAAAATAGCCGAAAGCCAAAAATCCGCTATTTCAAACCCTCAAACTGAAAATAGCGTGAAATAGTAACAAATAGCAAACAGTGGTGAGCCATTGTAGCCCTACGTTACAGCACTATACTATAGCGCCCCGATATCCGCTATTTGACAACACTACCTATAATATTACTCTAATATATGAAACTGCAGGGAGCATGACATAGTGATTGCAAGTTTTGAAAGTTAAGCTAAAATTACCAACATTTTCCTTTTGTGACATGGATTTTCGCGCTTTGTTGTCCTTTGTAGAAACTTCCCAATCCTGCAAGTCGTTTAAGAATCCCTGGAAATCCTGTAAACAAGAGAGAAACGGAAAAATCAACGATTAAGGAGGTTCCATCGCGATGATGAGAACAGAAGGAAAAGAGTTATCACGACGAGGAATCGATGAAACTAGTACCATCGTGTGCTGATGATGATGATGAATTCAACAAACAAGAAGAAACTACAGTTTACACTTTACAGTATAGAGCAAGAGACCAAGTAGGCGACTTCAGGAAAGAACTTTCCAGAATTGTGTATGGGCTGGGCCGGGCCAGTCCGCTAGCCCATTAGCCCAAGCTCTTAATAGTGGGCTGAAATATTATTGTATGTCAATTAGTCAACCCAAAGTCCTAAAAGAAAAAGAAGGAAAATATATGAGAAAATGGTATGAGAGAAAAGATTATGGTTTGCCTAGTTTGTTTTCATTTCCCATTTTCAAGTTTAAGCTATGGATGGAACCTCCATATTATTTACGGTGCCCACTAGGGTGGTCATTTTAAAAATTGGTCTATGGATGTGTTCCAGTAAGGGCTGGCAGGTGCCGACCCAAAGGACGTAGAGAAACTCACAAAACCTGACCGAAAGCTTCTAGCCCACTACCTCAGTGAACTAGAGCTGGGGGGCTACTGTTCTGGGACGACCAGGGAAGGGTGTCACCCGAGTGAGACGACCAGGGAAGGGTGCCACCCGAGTGAGACGACCAGGTAAGGATGCCACCCGAGTGGGACCAATTGGGACGACCAGGGAAGGGTGTCACCCGAGTGAGACGACCAGGGAAGGGTGCCACCCGAGTGAGACGACCAGGTAAGGATGCCACCCGAGTGGGACCAATTGGGACGACCAGGGGAAAGGGCATCACCCGAGTGGGCTCGACCACGAGCGGGACGGCACTCACTCCTTGCCCGAGGACATGGACCCCACCACCTAGGGGTTGACCTAGGCCAACCACCCTACGGAACTAGGGTGGTTGGATGGTGGGCCCCCTAGGCAATCTGAACCGTTGGATCACTGCAAATCGCAGAGGAGCAGAAGGATCCAACTGCCCTTGACCCCCCAGTACGAGCCATGCATGACGTTGCATGGCTCCAACCCTAATACTCCAACTTGTATATAAGGGGAGCAGCTCACTCATTCTAAGGTACGTTATTCTCTCCAATTTCAGCTACCCCTTTACTCGATTCCCCTACTCACTTTGGCATTGGAGTCCCTTGCAGGAGCCCCTCCCGGGTCCATTCAACAGCCCAGCCCCCCGGTTTCACTTCTTCACTTGGCAGCCCCACTCTCGTGATCCCCGCGATCAGGATGGACCACTGTTAAACACCATTAAATCTTAGAATTTATGAATATTTTATAGATGAATGGCTAGGATTGAAAGGATGACAAAAGGGTAAAAGTGTAAAACTCTTTCTCTTATTAATTTTTTTTGAAACATAAATACAACAGTGAACAAAAACTGAACTGGAAAAAAAGGGAATAACATGAACATTTCTCATGTCTGAATCCTCAAATGGACATAAACAAAACATTCTGAAGTTCATAGCAGAACCAAATCAAAACATTCTGAAGTTCATACACATCCTGAATATGTGTATTACACGAATGTGCACATCATTCTCCATTTTCACTGCCCTACCCAAATTGCTCTAACTTCATCCAAATACAATCCGGATTATTCAATGCCCAAAAGGGTCAATATCAGTCATTGAAATCTGATGACTATGAACAATGGAAGACCCACCTTCCCTGCTAAAATCACAAGAAGAAAGAAAGGAATCACAGAGAGAAAAAAGTGGAGAGAATTTCAAGAGAAACAGAGAGTGTTGCGTACGCGACTGATTTTGATTTGATTTGCCCAAAAAAACAAAAATTAGAGACTTTGTATCCAAGCAATTTTCAACTGAAAATGAAAAAAAAAAAGGAAAAGAAAAGAAAAGTTTCAGCTTTGCCAGAAAAAGAGAAGAAGAAGAGTAAAATCGATTTCATTTGCAATTCTGAAACTTACCCATTAATCAAAACTGGTTTTTTGTGTGTGGGGTGAATCTGAATAGATAGATCAGAAGAGGGTGATGTTGTGTTCATCGTCATCAGGGTCTGAAGAAGACGATGAGGGGTTATAGGAATGGAGGCTAACGCGCCGTCAGGGTCGGCGATTAGTTCGCCGGCGGAAGGTATATAGCTCAGAGGAAGCTTGGTTGGGGTCAATTCTCCATCGTTTGGCTTGCTTACGATACTAACACCTCAGTATGTTTCATCTTCATCATTCTCACAGTGAAGGGAAACGAGATAGGAGATGCAACAAGAGTGAAACCAGATTTGGATCTGGTGAGAAGGTGCACAAGGATCTAGATCTGGTGAAGGGGAGAAGGATTTAGGGTTTAAATTTTTTCAATTGGTAAATTACAAAAAACACCCTTGGTCTATGGGTGAACCATTATGGTGGGGGAGTTACGGATGATCTACATCGGCACGAATGACCAATGAAGCCCAATTTCGTCTTGAGCAACATCTTACATTTTATGACGGAGTAATTGTAGTAGGGTTTGTTAGAGGCAGACGCGGAACGAACACCTTAAAAAGAACACTTGAAGTTCATCATGTGAGTTTTGCTTATGGAAGGGGCGTCTGACTTCAGCGACCTCATTGTCGAACCCTAGTGATCAAATTCTTTGGGGGATAAGTGCAATGATATAAATGAGAAGGGTGATTTCCCATTGCCATAAAAACCATAGCCTAGATAGATGCTGACATACTAGCATTGATCCAAAATTTTATGGCCAAAGTTTTTTGTTGATCCGAAACAAAAATGGTAGCAGAGAAGAGAGGACAAGCATCGAGAAGCAGAGATATTGAGTAGCTGACTTTCAAGTTCATCAAGACAGGTTTCATCTGAAAAATGGTTATCCAATGTCATTGTTCTGGGACGACCAGGGGAAGGGTGTCACCCGAGTGAGACACCAGGGGAAGGGTGTCACCCGAGTGAGACGACCAGGTAAGGGGGTTACCCGAGTGGGGCCCAAATGGGAGACCAGGGGGAGGGAATCACCCGAGTGGGCACGACCACGAGCGGGACGGCGCTCACCCCTAGCCCGAGGACATGGACCCCACCACCTAGGGGTTGACCTAGGCCACCGCCCTACGGAACTAGGGTGGTTGGATGGTGGGCCCCCTAGACAATCTGAACCGTTGGATCACTGCAAATCGCAGAGGGAGCAGAAGGATCCAACGACCCTTGACCCACCAGTACGAGCCATGCATGACGTTGCATGGCTCCAACCCTAATACTCCTACTTGTATATAAGGGGAGCAGCTCACTCATTCTAAGGTACGTTATTCTCTCCAATTTCAGCTACCCCTTACTCGATCCCTCTACTCACTTTGGCATTGGAGTCCCTTGCAGGAGCCCCTCCCGGGTCCGTCCGACCACCCAGCACACTGGCCTCACTTCTTCACTTGGCAGCCCCGCTCTCGTGATCCACCCGATCATTTGGCGCCGTCTGTGGGGATCGAGTAAACTTTTCCTTCACCACGTGCGTCAGAGACAAGTGCAACAGCAACGAGCAATGGTAGAAACCCGACAGACCTCTCGCCGTTTCAACCGAACCCCCGAGGGTCATGTGGAGACTCTGGACGAATCCGCGAACCACCAACACTCCCCCCGGCCCCAGAGGACTACCCCTCCGACTCCACCTCGGGGACGATCCCCGGAGGCAGGGATCCTTACCCCCCATGCCGCGCACGAAGCCCTGTGCAGGCTGGAGGCCCGGGTTAGGACGATGGAGGAGGAACATCCTCCGGAGGAAGGGCAGGAGCGCAATGTCCAAGCCCGCAACACTCGGGACGAGATCCGCGCCCTTCGAGCGCGCCTCCGCCAGTTGGAGGAACTAGAAGATCTCTCTAGACAAGAGCCGACGTTCTCTCAAGAGGGGGAAACGGGAAGGAGGCCACCTCCCCCGTAGACTACCACAACGATCATGGCCAAGAACACACCACCGAAAGGGCCGTGAATCAACCCCCCCATCACCGCAGGTACCACTCCCCGCGCAGAAGTTACTCCGGACGGAGGAGCCCCATTTCCACCAGGGAACCCCTCAGGGACCCGATCCGCCCACATGGCACCCTGGTGACCTTACCTCAGACTATCAATGGTCCCCTCTCTCCAGACATCAGGCGACCCCTTTTCCCCCAGGATGGTCAAGGCCCAAAATGAAGCTCTATGAGGGTGACTCCGACCCGACGGAGCACATCAACTTCTTCGTGGGAGCCATGCAGTACGCCGGGGCTACTGACCCGATCTACTGCCGCTGCTTCCCGATGAGCTTGGGGAAGGGCCCGATGAACTGGTTCCAAAACCTCCCCAACAACTCCATCCACAACTGGGAAGGAGTCATGTCCAACTTCTTGACCCAGTATTCCTCGGTAAGAAATATTCCGAAGTCAGAAGAAACACTGGCCTTGATCATGCAGGGCGAGAAGGAATCCCTGAAGGCTTTCCTTAACCGCTTCAACAAAGAAGCAGGAGACATTCCGGACCTCCTCCCTCAGGTCCGCCTAATCTTGGTACGACAAGCGCTTAGGCCAGGCCCTTTCTTAACTTCTTTGGATGGGAAGAAAGCCAGGACACTGGAGGAATTCCAGACCCGATCATAGAAATATATTAACATGGAGGAGGCAGCAACATTAAGGTCCACCAATCAAAACCCAGGCCATGGGCCCCCTGAGAAAACCCGAGACCCGGGCGAACCTAAGCGCGATCGCGAACAGCGACGGAAGAGCCAGGATGCGAAAAGTAGAAGCGGAAAAAGTTCGATAGTTACACCCCCCTGAACTCTTCCCTCTCCCGCATCTTGCGGGAGAGAGCATCTACTAACCTCAGGGACAAACCCCCCCCCCCCCGCTACTCACACGAGGGGATAAGCTGGATTCCAAGAGGTTTTGCGAATTTCATGACAGCCCCGGTCACAACACGGACGAATGTCTGAACCTGAAAGACAAGGTGGAAGAGCTGGTTAGAATCGGGAGATTGTCAAAGTACGTAGCCCTCTCCTCAGGCAACCTCCCTCGTCTGCATTCGCCACCTCCCAGACGATCACCCACCCCACCCAGGGCCCGTGCCCGGACCCCCCAGGAACCGTGCACGTACGCCTCCTCGAGAAAGAGCCCCCGTCATAGAACCCCCGACCGGCGCAGGAGTCCCGAACGCCGTAGAAGTCCGGATCGGCGCCGCTCTCCAGAACGGCGGGACCAAGATGATGTACGACGACGCCACGGGACCAACCTGGTCGACGTCGGATCGATTGCTGGAGGATGGGCAGCAGGTGGACCGTCAAACAACAGTTGGAAGAAAAGCACTCGAGTTATCATGTCAGCCGCTGGGAGGCCTCGTCCTAACTCCCTTCGTACGCGCAGCAGAAAGTTCCCATCACCTTCACAGAAGACGACTACGGCACGGACACCGGCGAGGAGGACGACCCGATCGTCGTAGAAGCCCTCATCGCAAACGGTAAGGTACGGCGGGTACTCATCGATACAGGTAGTTCTGCTGACATTATGTTTTACGATGCTTACAAAACCCTAGGCTTATCTGTGAAAGACCTGATCCCCTATGACCATGACCTGATCGGGTTCACTGGGGACAGAGTCCTACCGTTAAGATATTTTGATGCATACCTCTCCCTAGGAGACCCTAATGTTTGCAGGACTATCAAGGCCCGGTTCTTAGTGGTGAAATGCCCAACAGCCTACAACGCCATCATCGGCAGACCAAGCCTCAACGCTACCGAGCCATCATCTCCACCCACCACCTGATGCTGAAATACCCGTGGGCCGGTAGGGCAATTTCCGTACGCGAAAACCTAACCATGGCCAGGGGGTGTTATAACTCTAGCTGCAGATTGGCGCGAGAGGATCGCAAGAGGAAAGAGCCCGACCGAGGCAAAAGGGTCGAAAACTTCCATCTCCGAGCAGGAGCGTGCTTGGCGGACATCGATCCACGAGTGGACCAATCTAGAGAGGACCAACGTCTTAAGCCGGACGGTGAAGCACGGCCAATCCAGATCGGCCGTGGCCTCGAGCAAACCACCAAACTGGCGCGAGACCTCCCTCAGGATCTTTCCAACCGACTGGAGACCCTTCTGAGAAGTAACGAGCACCTATTTGCGTGGTCGTCCGCAGATATGCCGGGCATCGACCCAGCATTCTTCAGTCACAAACTATCAGTAGACCGTAGATTCAAGCCAGTGGCCCAGAAGAAGAGGCAGATGAGCGCGGAGAAGCAGGAAGCAATCAAGGAACAGACAACGGAACTTCTGAAAGCCGGAATCATTCGTGAGGTTAAGTACACCACTTGGCTTTCAAACGTGGTCCTGGTTAAAAAATCCAACGGGAAGTGGAGCATGTGCGTGGATTACACGGATCTGAACAAGGCCTGCCCCAAAGATCCCTTCCCCCTCCCCAGCATCGATGCCTTGGTGGACAACTCCTCTGGGTACGAATACTTGTCCCTCATGGACGCATATTCTGGGTACAACCAGATCCCGATGTGCAGAGACGATGAAGAGAAGACCGCTTTCATAACCGATCGGGGAACGTATTGCCATACTATGCTTCCATTCGGCCTGAAAAATGCAGTGGCCACCTACCAACGAATGATGACCAGGATCTTCGGGGAGCTGATCGGAAAGTCGGTCGAAGTCTACATTGATGACATCATCGTGAAAACACCAAAGGGGGGCGACCATGCAGCCGATCTGGCCGTCGTGTTTGAACAGCTGAAGAAGTACAACATGCGCCTCAACCCCGAAAAATGCACCTTCGGAGTCAAGAGCGGGAAGTTTCTGGGATATATGCTCACCAGTCGTGGGATTGAACTAAACCCCGAAAAGTGTCAGGCTATTGTAGAAATGAAAAGCCCTAGGACGGTCAAGGAAGTCCAGCAATTGGCGGGACGGATGGCGGCAATCGGACGATTTCTCCCGAAGGCTGCCCTAAGAGCCTTACCACTCTATGCCCTGCTAAAGAAAGGAGCGAACTTTGCTTGGTCAGAAGAGGCCGAACAGGCTTTCTCCCGGCTAAAAGAGGTTATCACCTCCCCACCGATCCTATCAAGTCCAAAGCCAGGGGAACCCCTATACTTATACTTAGCTGTCCGAGACAAGGCTGTGAGCTCCGTGCTGGTGCGAGAGGAGGCGGGAGCCCAACTTCCGGTCTACTTCGTCAGCCGCTCGCTCAAAGGAGCTGAGCTAAGATATCAGATGCTCGAAAAAGTGGCGCTCGCTCTCCTAACCACGGCTAGGCGACTCATAAGGTACTTCCAGTCTCATAGCATCATTGTCCGCACAGATCAACCGGTCAGGCAAGTCCTCCATAAACCGGATCTAGCCGGTCGAATGGTTGGTTGGTCGATCGAACTTTCCGAGCATGACATTCGATATGAGCCCAGACGGGCGATCAAGGCGCAAGTCCTAGCAGATTTCCTAGTGGAACTCACGAGCGAAGAAGACCCACCGGCGGAAATCTCCTGGGTCGTCCACGTGGATGGCTCGAGCAACAAAGAGGGAGGCGGCGCCGGGATCGTCCTGCAAAGCAACTCAGGGATGATCGTAGAACCGTCACTACGCTTTAATTTCCCGGCCACTAACAACCAAGCTGAGTATGAAGCTTGCATCGCCAGTCTGGTGACAGCGCGGGACCTGGGGGCGCAGGACATACTTGTCTGCTGCGACTCCTTACTAGTGGTCTCACAGGCTAACGGAGAAGCACAGTCCAAGGACCCAATTCTGGAACAATACCTCTCCCACCTGAAGCGACTGGCCTCCACCTTCCGTAAGGTGGAGTTCCGCCACGTCCCTAGAGCCGAAAACGACCGCGCAGACACCCTAGCGAAGCTGGCTAGCACCGGGAAACCCGGCCTAAACAGGACAGTCATTCAGGGCACACTAGCCCTCCCGTACGTCGCAGGCCTCGACCGTTCCACTGGAGTCCACACCTTGAGCATTGGCACGGACGACGATTGGAGGACCCCTATTGTTAAGAACCTCACGAGGGGCTGGCTACCACTCGACATGTCGGAGGCCAAGAAGCTGACTAGAAACGCTTCCTGGTACACCATCGTGAACGGAGACCTCTTTAAGAGAGGATTCTCCACTCCTCTCCTTAAGTGCTTATCAAAGGAACGTGCAGAGTATGTGCTCGCCGAAATCCATGATGGCAGTTGTGGCCACCACCCCGGCGGGCGTTCTCTGGCAAGAAAGGTCCTCCGGGCCGGCTACTACTGGCCCACCCTGGAGAAAGACGCTGCCGACCACGTTAAGCGTTGTGACCCATGCCAGAAACATGCCGACCACCGCTTAGCCCCGCCCGAACGACTCTCGACTATGGTCTCCCCTTGGCCTTTCCACCAATGGGGAATGGACCTCTTGGGACCTTTTACGACCGCGCCAGGACAGCTGAAACACCTGGTCGTCGCGGTAGACTACTTCACCAAGTGGATTGAAGCAGAACCCCTTGCAACTATCACTTCGGCTCGCATACAACGTTTCTTTTACAAGAACATCATCAGCCGATTCGGGGTACCTGGAGTCCTGATTACCGACAATGGCACAAAGTTTGCCTCCCAAGGGTTCAAGGAGCTCGTGGACGGGCTCCACATCAAGCACCACTTCACCTCTGTGGAACACCCCCAGACGAACGGACAAGCCGAAGCGGCAAACCGAGTAATCCTTAGAGGACTCAAGAAAAGACTGGACGACGCTAAGGGCAACTGGGCAGAGCAACTCGATCATGTCCTATGGGCATACGGCACAACTCCGCACTCTACGACTGGGGAAAGCCCCTTTCGCCTAACTTTCGGCACAGAGGCGGTGATCCCAGCGGAGATTGGAGAGCCGAGCGCTCGTACCATGGGCCACGACCCGGGACAGAACGACCAACTCATCAATGAAGACCTGGACCTTCTCGCCGAAAGGAGAGCCGTCTCCAACTGCAGGGAGTTGATCGCGAAGCAGCATGCAGCCATCCGCTACAGCAAGAAGGTCGTCCACCGCGCGTTCCTACCAGGGGACTTAGTCCTCCGCAACGCCAGCATCGGAGCCCGAGGGACCGAGCGAGGCAAGTTGGCCGCCAACTGGGAAGGCCCATACAGAATAACTGAAGCAACCGACACCGGCGCTTACAAGTTAGAGAAGCTCTCGGGCGAAAAAAATCCCCCGCACTTGGAATGCCACCAACTTGAACCGCTACTACAGCTAGCGCTGCCAATCAAACATTTGGAATCGGTTTTCTGTTTTTCTTTTATTTGCTTAAGTCTAGAATCAAGGAGCTACTTCCAATCCTCCTCTTGTAACCGACAGGCATACTTGCGTTATTTAATGAATCAAGCAGGAGCGTTTTGTTAAGTTATTTTCATAGAACCGATCGAAACAAATAAAAAGACCCACCGGGCTCCACCTAAAAGACCCACCGGGCACCAAACTAAAAGACCCACCGGGCACGAAAATAAAAGACCCACCGGGTACCAAACTAAAAGACCCACTGGGCACAAAAGTAAAAGACCCACCGGGCACAAAACTAAAAGACCCACCGGGCACGACAAACTAAAAGACCCACCAGGCACAAAATTAAAAGACCCACCGGGCACAACAAATCGAAAGACCCATCGGGCACGAAGGGACCCACGGGCATGGAATCTAGAAGCCCTCAGGGCACCATTACCATACGACCCCACGTAAGAAAAAATAAAAAATAAAAAGTCCTACCGGGACAATCACAGGACCCAACCAGGCACGTCAAATAATATAGATCGGAACTAAAACAAACCAAGTAGTGCATCCATTAACATTGATTGTCATTACAAACGATTACAATATCCCCGCACGGCTCAGAACACTTGGAAAAAAGGGAAAAAGAAAAAGACACTAGAACAAAATGAAATTACAACCCCCTTAGGGGGCATTCTCCTCCAGGAAGGTTGGGGTAAACTTTCCCTTGGAATCCACAGTCCCGATCCGGCCTTCAGAGACCACCTTTCGATACCCGACCGGACCGGTCTCCAAGCCCGGGTTGACTACTGTAAGCTGACTCACCGCATTGTTGAAAGAAGCCTTGTTAATCTTGGACACGGTGGCCGTCAGCTTTTTCTTGTCAGCTTCCAGAGAGGCGATCCTGGCCTCAAACCCTTTCTTTACGGCCGAACCCTGTTCTCGCTCTTTCAGCAAGGCAGCCTCTACCTCCTTCACGCGAGCCGCGCCGGTCTCAGCTTTCCCCTCCGCAGACTTCAGCCGCCCCTCCAGATCTTCACGAACCGTTTCGCCGTCCTGAACCTTCTTCTTCAGCTGCTCATTCTCAAGCTTCAGGCTGTCCAGCAATTTGTTTAGCTCTTCGATGGCAGAGCACCCCTCTTCCAGCTCCTTGTTCATGGAGGATATCAGTTGATCATCCTTCTCAGTTTTCTCCCTGAGCTCCTCCAGTTCCGGAATGGTTGACAACTGGAGATACCGGACAACAGATGCGGTCTTGAGCGAGGCACAGAGAACGTAATTAAGGAGCCCGGCAGGCTCCCGATCGCCTAAGTACTTTTGGTCATTCTCCGCCAGCACGAGATCATCGATCTGCGCCAGGTGCTCCCGGCAGTTGCCAGCCCTAGGACCCCAAATGGAAAGCCTTTCAGGGGGGTACCGCGGTGACGGGCACTGCCCGCTCTGGGTCGGAGCCCTGCGCTTCACCATCAGCATGATCTTGATGGTCATCCACTCGGCGCTTCTTCGAGGCCGGGCCCTGGGTACCCTCTTCCTCAGAAACCGACCGTCCTTGCTCCTGGACGGGATCGGAGGTCCCCCCAACTACGGCCCCTCCCCCATCCTCCGGGTCGAGCTGGGTTTGATTTTCAGCATGCCCCTCTTCCCCCTGGGCAGCATCAGTCCCTTGTTCCGCCTCCTCATCTGTGGACTGACCGTCTTCAACTCGCAGTGCTTCCAGCAAGGTCCTGTCAATGTCCGCCATGCCACCTGCCCAACGATGAAAACAACATTAGCACTTGAAATAGGAAAAAGCAACGGGAAAGGGTATTACAAGTAAATAGCTTACGTAGCAACTTAGCGTTCCTTCGAACGCTGTAAGTACACAGGTCATAGCATCGAAGGGGATGAACCGGGACCTTCTTGTCCCCTTCCATGACATAACGAACGGCGCCCATTAACAACCGCTTGAATTCCAAATCGGCCTCCGATAGGGCCCCCTCGTCCGAGAAACTGAATGAGGTCACCTTTTCCCTATAGTGCGCCGCGTTCCAGGACAGTGGGAACCGCGCCCGCATTCCGCCCGTCGGTCCCGGCTCGAACCACCAGAACGGAGGCGGCGAGGTCGACGCCACCCGGTAGAATTGGTCCTTGAAGTCTTTATACGAATCGGCAAAGGCTTTGAAGTTCGGGAACACCGTCCTCAGAGTTACCATGCCGTGACCACAGTGACCCTGGGTATGGGCGACCGCAAAAAGATGGAAAAGGGGCAGGGACGGCACCTGCCCAAAAAGCGCGCAGGCGGTCTCATAACCGCGCACGAAACCCCAGCCCCCGGGGTGAAGCTGGGAGGGCGCCACCATCATATGCCGCAGCACGGAAACCTGAAAGTCGGTTAACGGCATCCTTACCTTCACCTTCTTCATGGTATAAATATGCATGTAGATGCCGAATGGGGGGGGTCTGCGGGAGCCTCTCTTTCTTGCCAGGCGCAAAAACGTCATGCCCTGGACTGATCTGCTTCTCCGACAGATAATACTGTCGCCGGAAGTGCCCCTCGTCCTCATTAGCGTAACAGGACTCGATCCTCAGTATCTCCCGACAACAGTCGTCTAAATGCGCTCGGTCACCTTCTAGATGAGGCCACTTTTCTCGATCGATCTTTTTCCGTTTCGGAGCATCTTTGCTCATCTTCGGCTTGGAACCTCCCCCGACCGCTTTGCCCTTTTTCTTTTCGGCTCCGGTCATGCTTAAACCTGCACAGGGGAAAACGTCGTTTCAATATCTCAAGTTATTGACCACGACTCAAAGGGGAAAACCAATAGGATCCGCCTTTGTCCCCGGCAGGGAGAGCAAACCCAACGCCCGAGGACCGACCCACGGACCGTCCCTCCGCCGCACGGGGGGGAAGAGACAACTCTCTCCCACCCGCAAAGACGCACCCTAAGGACCCCTAGAGGACGGGACGAGAAGAAGGAGAAGAAAATAAAATGCGGAAGAAGTCGAGAAGAACTCACCAAGTAACAAGAAGAGGACGATCACCGGGAAATCAAGGACGACCGCCTGGAAACTGCGCCTTACGATGTCGGAATGGAGAGCTTCAAAGGATGAAAAGATGAGAGCTTGAGGTGCAGAAGAATGGGAAAAACGCAAATGAAACCCCTTCGGCCCCTTTTTATAAGGGAAGTTAGGAAGGGGAAGCGACGCTTCACCAAACCCTACGTCTGTAATGATGACGCTAGGGGAGGCGGGAAAACTACCACCCAATCCACTTCCGCCACGTCAGCAAGGAGGATGAAACGACGTAACGCGTGTCATTTCTTGTCAGACGCATTAATGGCGCCGCCAAAACGTCGCTTCATGTTACTGTTACGAAACGTTTGGATTCGGAGCCGGCTCGCTGTTCCAAGGCCATGGATGGGCCGGTCGTCCCCCTAGGCCGTCCCAGTGTCCATGGGGGGTTCCGACCGTCCCATATCAAGGGGATGGCGATCGTCCCCCATGACCGTGCGTACAGATTCTGAAGCTTACGCCTCACTCATGCAGTGAGGCAGAGCTGGGGGGCAACTGTTCCAGTAAGGGCTGGCAGGTGCCGACCCAAAGGACGTAGGGAAATTCACGAAAACCTGACCGAAAGCTTCTAGCCCACTACCTCAGTGGACTAGAGCTGGGGGGCTACTGTTCTGGGACGACCAGGGG
This sequence comes from Lotus japonicus, assembly GCF_012489685.1. Taxonomy (NCBI): domain Eukaryota; kingdom Viridiplantae; phylum Streptophyta; class Magnoliopsida; order Fabales; family Fabaceae; genus Lotus; species Lotus japonicus. The sequence continues at coordinate 53,834,617 of NC_080045.1, forward strand.
AAGGGTGTCACCCGAGTGAGACGACCAGGTAAGGGGGTTACCCGAGTGGGGCCCAATTGGGACGACCAGGGGGAAGGGAATCACCCGAGTGGGCACGACCACGAGCGGGACGGCGCTCACCCCTAGCCCGAGGACATGGACCCCACCACCTAGGGGTTGACCTAGGCCAACCACCCTACGGAACTAGGGTGGTTGGATGGTGGGCCCCTTAGACAATCTAAACCGTTGGATCACTGCAAATCGCAGAGGGAGCAGAAGGATCCAACGGCCCTTGACCCACCAGTACGAGCCATGCATGACGTTGCATGGCTCCAACCCTAATACTCCAACTTGTATATAAGGGGAGCAGCTCACTCATTCTAAGGTACGTTATTCTCTCCAATTTCAGCTACCCCTTTACTCGATCCCTCTACTCACTTTGGCATTGGAGTCCCTTGCAGAAGGATTAAAACCCAGCACACCGGCCTCACTTCTTCACTTGGCAGCCCCGCTCTCGTGATCCACCCGATCAGTCATTTTGGTGAAGAAACTGAATAATAAGAGAAGGATATGTGTTAATTATACTAATTTCAACCAAGTTTGTCCAAATGGCCCTTTTTTCGTAACATAATGTTAAATTAATTGGCAATTTCTCAATCTATAAGTTTAATTTTTCATAGATGCATGCTCTAGTTATAGCCAATTTTCCATGCGCCCTCTACTAAGAAGTATAGTGTATTCATTAGGCACCTACTAATACTATTACTTGGTGCCCTTTTACCTAAAGAAGGGATAAGATGCTTTAAAATCAACATCTTCTTTCCTTCACAATCTTTCCTTCAAATTTTCAATCATAGCAAACCAATTAGTAAGTCTAAAGTGAACTCTAAAGTGATACTTAAAAGAAATAACCACACTATAATAATTCCAGCTTTATACAAAAGAACCATTAAAATTTTGTATTATTTTTATCTGCTAAGTTTTTATAAAAAAATATTATAGTAAATATAAATTTGTAAAGACCTGAAATTATGGGGTTTTGCATCTAAAAAAGGGCTAGTTCTAACGAAGTTTTATTATCTAAACAATAAAAAGGAAAAGAATACTATGGGGTTTTGCAATTATACTTTTATCTGCTAAGTTTTTTTTTATCTAAACAATACTATTAATCACTCACATATATCCATCAATCATCTACTTATTTTTCTCCCACTATAGTACAGACAAGACAATTATAAAAGGAAAAGAAAACTCAATTTCTCGTTCTCACGGCACTGGACAGGGTGGGTCAAGGATGACGGATGCAAGGTTTGTAGTCTCTATAAAGGAGGTGCAGTGGTCTTGTCAACATGATTGCCACTGTATTTTCCTTTCATTTCAATTCAATTCAAGACTTGTGTGAGCATCTTGCTCTCCTCTACTCTACTCTCTCACACACTGCACCCTTTATTTTCTTTCATCACTACTTTCTTTATGATGTTCATTCACCCACTCAATCTTAAAAAAAACTACAATGAATCAATCACTCAAAACATTCAATCAATCATCTGTCACTAGCTTATTTCACTCACTCACTCAATGCCACTACCACCACAATCAATAATTAATTCAATACTTTTAGTTTTATCCTCAATTATTTGGAAAAACCAAAGTTAACATTTCAAAATTTTAAGGTTTAATTTCTTTTATAATATTGCATATTTTATTATTTATGAGTTTAATGAATATATACCGTCAATATAAAGTTATTTTACACTGATAACTAATTACAACATGCTACACAGGAGGAATAATAACTTTCATTTTAAATGTTAATTAAAATAAAAATATCTTTTATGATGTAGTAGAATTTCATTAAATGACTTCTTAAAAAAAATCATTAAATAACCGCGTAAAAGTAATTTGCACTGACAATACACACACATTTAATTCATTTTAATATTATTACCACATGGTATGTCATGTGTTTGTTGTAGGTTAGGACATTTACCATTACAAGGAGTTGATACATTTTTACACAGTTACGCATATCAATAACCCACTGAATATATTTACAAATATTTCCTTAAAATAAAATTTTTTTAGTTCAAATTTAGCATTTTCTATAAATTGTAAACAATAATAACCTTCAATTTTCAATTTTTTATTTGAGTAATCTTATATTTTTTTATAAATATTTATAATATATTACTCCCTCTATTCCTTTTTAAGTGTCGTTTTAGAAGAATTTTTGTGTCATATTTAACTGTTATTTTGATGTTTTAAGATTACAATTTGTCAATTTTCTCAATAACTCCACTTCACATTTTCCATAAAATTTTACTTTCTCAATAACTATGAAGAGTTTAATGACTTTATGATTTGGAGAGAGTGATAAATGGTTTAATATGTGAGAGTGGAAAAGAAAACTAACAATCCACTTTTTTGGTTTGAGAGCTTTATGACTTTATGATTCAGATGTGAGAGGGTAGATTGAGAAAAAAAAAACTCTTAACAACTCACTATCTTGGTTTGAAAACTTTATACTAAAACGACACTTAAAAAGAAATGTGAGAGTATTTTATTTACTAAAGTATGTAGAACAAATGTATGTTTTGATTTTTTATTTTTAGTTTAAATCACTTAGCAAACATTACAAAGTACGTTTTTCGAAATCCACCTACATCTCGAGAGTTGAGAGGAGATCAACAACCTGTCGTTATTATGTTGATGAATATTGAATAATGTTTAGTTTACAAACTTATTCCGCATCCATCCTAACGTTAGTCTAAATTCAAATCTTGTATATTTTACGACAGAAATTGTATTTTTCCAAATATATTTTTACTTCATTGAAAACAACAAAAAAAAAACAAAACAAACTAAGGGACACCAATGGGAGAGACTCTAATACAACCAACCAAACTTTCAAAATTATAATTCGCCAAACAAAGGAGCAAGCAACCAAACGCACAAGTTATTCCGTAAGTTGAATTGCATTCACGATGAATCATATGAATAGAAACTGTCCAATGTCTACTAATCAACTCCTTGATGTCACGAATGATAGAAAAAAATACCCCCACTATCATCCTCTAAAATCATCAAAGGTCAGCACAAACAACCTTACACAGTATATGTCTGCAACTCCGGTCCTCATCCAAGTCAACTCTAGCCCCTTTCTCATGGCCACCGCCTCCGCAAGTCAAGGATTACAACCACTACCATAAGACAAAAATTTAAACTTCCACTGACCTTGTCATTTCTAACCAAACTACCGCTACGCAGAGTTTGAGTTTCTCAGAAATTATCATCTCCATTGAGTTTCATCGAACTAATAGGAGAAGGCCACTTCCAATTATATTATAGCTAACTTGCAATTTTAGTTTTTTGTCATTTATCAAATAATTGGATCTTTATTAAGAAATTATATCCCCTTTTCATTTTTTTTTCCCTCATTAGTAATTCAACTATATGTGTTAGTTGATTCTCAGTACATGTACATGCTCGTTTATTTGATAAGAACAAATCACTTTCTATCATAAGTTATATGTTAATTTGCACTGTTGATATAAATAAGAGATTAAGAGCTATGTTGGGTGATATGTAAATACCTTTATACAAGACTTATGAACTCACTCAAACTTTTATTAATAAAAAAACGTAAAAAGTTGATTAGCAGACTGGTTAGACAGAACGACAGCATCGCGCGGGAGGCACGGGGGAAGTTTTTCTGTTGTAACTGTGAGGCCCACTGACCCATCCTCAAGCTATCTTAAAAATCCTTCGAAATCGTACCACGACCCTGTATATGTATCTATATATATATCTGCAGTGCTTCAATATACAGAACAGAAACGAACCAGAATTTCAATTTCTAAATTTTACTGTCTACACTCAATACCACTACGTACTCCACTAGTTATAATGTATAGCACACTTCAATTCATGATTCGTCACTATTTCTACTGTTTCTCTGTCTCAGTATTACTATTCCCTATCACCTGTGATGAGAGTGAGAGAAGAGAAGAAGGGAATCATTCAAGCTAAGCGGCACACACATGTGCAATTAATATGCGCATGTTTGTTTTTTAACTTTTTCCTTAACGCTTCTACGTAGTGCTGTTTACTGTTTAAGTTGACACTTGATACGTGACCATCTTTTTTTCCTTTCAATCTAATAACCCTCTACGTCAGCAAATTCCGTTAGTAATTGGATGCCTACTTAACGGAATGACCAATTTGGCACAAATTAATACATAAGGGAGGCAAATCGCTCCTTTTAAACTTAAGAGAGGCATCGCACAACGATGATACTTAAGGGAGTAAAAGTGTAATTAAGCCTAAAATTTTTAAGTAGTCAGTCATCCCAACTCATACTTGATGGTGATCAATCCATCTCACTACACTTAAGACGGTTTAAAGTGGGTCGGGGCGGGTTGACCCATTTTGTTGCCCCTATAGTGGTAGTTGGGAAGACGAAGAAGATCGTTGGTGCCTTGGTGGGAAAGATGAGATTGGTTAAATAATGAGAGTATGCTTGGTTTCTGTTGATGATTTATTGAGTTTTCTAAAACAGTTTTTCCAATTGAATAAAGTTGTTGAATTGAATATAAAACATACATAAAATACAATGGATAACAATTAACAAAACACACGTGAAGTCACAAACTATGCTTGCATCAATTCCATCTAAGTATGATTGATTTTGTCGTTTATACAAAACGTTGGGCAATAATTACAAAACCAATTCACCAAGTCGTGTCATACTTCATTTTCAACTAAATTCAGAGAAGGAATTATTTTTGTTCTTACGATAGGTTCTCTCTCAGTTTGTCCAAATTCTAATTTCCAGTCAAATTAGTTATAATCAAATGTTCATTTCAAAAAAAAAGTTATAATAAAATGTTATCCATATATCCAAGGGCAATTTGAATATTTTGTGAAATTTCCAAGCTTTTGACCATTAGCAGGGAATTATCTTGTTAGAACATAATCAAACTAATGGCATATTTGTATTAGTTTCTCATGACCAATTTTAATTGTGGCACCCTGAAACCACTTAAGAAACTTCTCCATAGAATTAATTCGGACATTAGAATCAATTGCAAAAAGATTTCCAAACACGATTATGTTACTATTGTTATGGGCTTATGGTAGGCGAACAAGTCTTATTCCAGAACAGTTAAAACCAAATATTATGATGGATCCTAGAAAAGCATAACCATTCAAGTGCACATGATTTATTTCTAAAATTTACATAAACCTTATTAGCCTCCTCAACAATTCACCTAATGATCAAGCATGGTTGCCACTTGCAGCAGGTCCTCCAAGTGTCAAAACCAACCCTTGAAGGTCACTCCTCACTTTGCGTTCATTTGCTAAAGGTGCAGCAGAGCCTCTCATGATTGGAGATGGCCGAGCCAGTAGCGGTTGCCGCAAACCCCTCAAATTCTCCACATGATTTGAGTTCATCAATGGTTGAGTGGAGGAGGGAAATAAACATGGTAAAGAACAATTTGGCTCAACACTGGTGGAGCTTACTCCTGCACCCTGATAAATTTGTTACCAAAAAATGGTTAATGCACTTGCACTACAATTGTTAGCTGTACGTATTTTAGTTAGAGATTAGAGGATCAGTTGCTTAGTTGTTAATTTCTATTCCGTTATTGATAACTTTCATTCAGTTATTGGTGATCAACATGCTTATCAATGAAATTAACTTCATACTTTGCTAATTTCTACAACAATCAAAATGTAACATGTTATAAAAGCAAAGTTCAAAAGCTTACTACTGGTGCAAACAACACTCCTCTGAAAACTCTTCCATTCACAGTTGCTGTCATCAGCAAACCCGAATCAAAGGCGCCGTCTACTTTCCCTCGAACTTCAGCTCCAACCTAGGATTCAAAATCAAGAGAGCACGAAAGAATAAGGACTTACTTAATTCACTACTGTTTTTTATACGAAGACACAAAAAATAGTTTGAGCAAGATGTTTTGCGAAGCAGAAATTTGAGATTTGAGAAAGCAATCGATCGACTACCAGTTGTTGAGCGTATCCTCGCGCCATTGGCTTGTGTTCTGCCGCTTGGTGACGACCTCGGTTTATATCATCATCAACATGAAGATAGCGTTCTTGTGTTGGTTGATATTCCAGGTGATGAAGATCTTGTGGACTTCTTCGCGCGACGTTCTTCAAAACTCTCTTATAGCTTGAGACACTCCCATGCTGCCAATTGCTTGGAATTTTGTGGATCAGTTTTACGCGATGAGAATCCATGGCAGAAGCATTGGCCTTTTGAGCTTGTGTCTGTTCTTGATCAGATTGAGATGGAGATGAATGTTGAGAGAGTGAAAGAGAATGTTCTTCTTGTTCTGATTCAACATCCCACACCTTCACAGGAGCAATTTTCCGCCTCTTTTGTTGATAAGTTCCTGCATAATTAAAGTTACAATTTTCAATCAACCAAGTTGAGAATCCTTTTTCAGATGGTAAACACTCTTAACTCTAACTCACCTGAATTAAATTGATAAGGTAGTGCTCTTTCGGATGCAACTTCAGAACCCCATTTTCCAAACACTTCCACATTATTCCCCATGTGTGGAATTTTCTGGTAAAAAAAAACATCTTTAGTTGTTTTTCTTTAATCAACTATAACATGGGCAAGTACTTATAAGTTTTAACAACTAACAACATTGCTAGCTACATGAACTTTTGTACCGAGTTTATATCAGCTTCTCCTGGTGTGGTTCTCTTTTCTTGATTCCAATAAGTTCCAAAAACTTTACACCCGGAAATGTTGTAACGTCCATTTGGAAACTCTGCTCCAAGCTGCAATACTAACAATTCATTCAAAGGACGTTCATCTTCCCCACACCTGCTATAAGACAAACGCAAGCTATCAGAATGAAAATGAAAAACTTGTATGCTGAAAGAAATAGAAAACGAAATAGGATTAATTTATCATAATGTCATTTGTCCAAAGATAGTGAATATATTCAAGATAATTCGGTATTTACAAAATGCTGTCTCAATTCATCCTATTTCATCACCAATAGTCGACTAATTTGATGGGAACCTACCCGCCATATATAGCAATATCCATGTCCGTAACAACAGCTGTGTGAGAAAACCGCCCCTGCGGTTGTTGACCAGGTATAACAAGTTGAGTCCATGAACAAGTGAAGATATCAAAGACCCATATGTCATTGCAATAACATTTATCTCCAACCCCTCCAATGATGTAGAGCTGTAAATTATGAAGAATTGATCTACTTAGCTGATAAGTTCAAAATAGTACCATATAGTATTGAGTGTGTGTTTGGTTCCCCGTCCAGGACCTCAAACTCAATTGTCATTGAGTACAATCAGTTTTGGGTGAAAATATATATATTTGAGAATTGATTTCAGTTACACAATCGAATCTGCGTAGCAGCTATAGAAAGTAACTTTTACGTTGAATATAATCAATTGTGAGATTTGGCAATCGGATTTCACAATATTACCCTACAAAAATCACTTTTCTCGTAAATGTAAAACATAAATCATTTTCACTTTCAACACACTTTTACCATAATTAATTTTACCAAAATCAATTTTATCCAAAAGCAATAAGTAAGTGCTGATGAAAATGGATATCATTCACAAGTGATAGGAGAAATGAATATTATTGCTGATTTCTGAGGTAATTAAAAACAATATGCACAATTTTCATTTCATAAAGTATATGTTAGCTGCTTTATTAGTCTGATGTTATATACAAACTAAGAAAACTCACCTTGTTTCCAATATTTACTGCTGCATGACCTGCCCTGACTCCTGGGGAAGAGCCTTGAACTTTCAACTGTCATTTTAAATGAAAAAAACAAAATGAAACAACACTATTAAGCTCCATGTAGTTTGAAAACATTATCTTTAATCATTCAATTCCACATCAACAAAACTACAAAAAAAGGATACCATACCCTTGACCAAGTCATTGTTTCCATATCAAGCATGCTAACATCACCATGGTACATATCACCAGAGTCTCCGCCATACACAACAACCTTGTCACCAATTGCAAGAGCAATGTGACTGTCTCTAGGGACAGGAAAATCACCTTTAACCTCAGGAGAGCTCCACCTCATGGTTCCAAGGTCCAGAACATGCAAGTCATTTAAATAGTTTGCTTCACCTTCTCCACTTCCACCGAAAATCACTAGCCTTTCATCACCAACAAGAGTGGCAGTGTGACTCTCCCTTGGAGAAGGTGGAGTCCCTTCACATTTAAGATGAATCCACTCTTTGGTGACAAGATCTAGTATGTGAGTGTCATTCACCTTCCTGAACCCATTTGTGCCACCAAAAACTATCATTTTATGGCCCACAAGAACAGCACTGTGGCTATCTCTTGGGCCTGGCTTTTCACCAGTGGTAGCAAGCTTGCTCCATTGCATTCTCTCAAGGTCTAAAGTCAGAACATCACTGAAATGTAGCCCCCCACAACAGCCCTGAAAAGTCAAGATTGTGAATCATAATTAGTAAAAAACTAAAAAAAAATCTCAAAAATGTTCACTAGCTTTTAAGGCAATGGAACCTGTTCTCTCCATAATTCCAGGGACTAAATCGAGAGATAAAGGCACCTGGTCTGAGTTCGGTTTAATCCCTGTAAGTATTTTGGAGAGAACAAAATCAAAGGAAGAAACTTGCTCACATGTGTAGAATTTGAAGCAATCCAACAAAGAAAGGAAATGAGACTTATGTTCATGCCTTTCTTTGTAGCTATTCAACAACTACTATCACCATCTTGTTGTCACATAAGAGTTTCTCTCAACAGAAAAATTGAGTTATTTTGTTTAATGATAATTTTGCTTAGCAAGGTAATATGAGAGTTTTAGCAATAATTAAACTTTTCATCATCAGATAAAAAGGTGAATAGAGAGCTAATTAAGTGATAACTAAGATAGAGATTCTCACTTCTCAGATTACAAAGAAATGAAAGCACTGGTTGTTAACAGAGAAGAACCAAAATGGTGAACATTGCTATATTAAGAAAGCAAAATTTATGATCATAAAAGAAACACGTATTGTCCCACTATTTAGAGAAAGAAAAATGAATCAGTTAAGTGTCTTCAAGAAATATGTGTGTTGAGAGAAATTAGGAAAAAACTAAAATTCAGAGAAGAAAGTGGTTTGGTCGTTAACCAAAGATAGCTAGAAAGCAAGGGAAGTTAAGAAAGTTGTACTAGGAGCTTATGAAATAATTGAACACATCACAAGAATGAAAATTCTGTGATTAAGTCAGGAGACACCAGAGCTTCAAAGAAGCAAAAATTATGAGAAAGTGCAGACACCATTAATAAGCACAACCCTTTAACAAGCTCCAAAGGAGTAAAACATATGAGAAAGTTCAGACACCATTAATAAGAACACCCCATTAACTAGAACTTGTAAGAAAATGATCTTTTATGCATTTTTGAATGAGTAAGAAAGATTTCATTCATACCCCGAAGACATACATAAGCCCCCCAGAGAAGCAAGCAGAGTGTCCCCATCTTTCAGAAGGATTAAAACCCAAAACCTTAGGATACAACCACATTGCTTTCTTCTTCTTCTCTGTTTCAGCAACCAAAGACCCCATTTATGTTTCTCTATCTGTGTTTTTCTCTCTCTGCTATGTGTTTAATACTTCAATACAGTGCTTGACAACGATGATGAATAAACAAGTAAGAGGGTGAAGTAGTAGTAGTAGAGAAAGAGAAAGAGAGAGTCAAAAGAAGACATCAACAAGCCAAGTGATGTATCAACTATCAATATCAATAGACATGAAAAGATGGGCGCTTTCATGTCCAAATCACTGGCAACCAACAGCAACAGATGGTTGTTGTGAAAACAACCATTATTTTTTCCCTCTACCTCCATATTAATTAAGCATTATTCAATTTTCTTTTCATTAGTTGCATATATATATGGAATAATAATATACTGAATAAATGCAGAGTGCATATTCTAAATATTGACATAATTAAACCAGCATATTCATATTCATAATACACAGTATAAACATATTCAGACACTAATGTTATCATGTTACTATGTTATAGACTTATAGTAGAAAGTAGAAACATTCATGCGCTGCTTGGTTGGATAAGCTTCAAGAACATTAAGTAGTGATGTAAAATCATGGAACGTGACTATTGAAGGGAAAGAGAGAGACTATTTTAAATCAGCTTCTTTTTTATTTAGTTAAATTCTACAGTAATCATACTTATATATATGTGCTGACATACAATATACACCATATTTTTCTCTTTATCACTTTCTTCTTATCCTATCATTCGTATATTACATTTGTTATTTCTTTGTTTTCTTTTTATGTATCATTTGGATATCTGCACTGCATAGATATATACTAATATTTTACTAAATTTTATTTAATGTTATGTAGGTTTCTTGCTTTTAATACTTTATGGAAATGAAGATGGTGGGGGCACTGGGTCGTTGGAAATGATGAGGAAGCTGTTTTGGGTTTGAGGTCATTTGACACATGATGGTGTGGCTAGGTTAGACAGGAAAGCGCTCTTCATTCTGTTCCCAAAACAAACATGGGGTGCTTTCTTTCTTGCATTTAATTAATGTGATAAGATATGGGGATTGATGGAAGGTTAAGGCTTCAAAATTTTTTCCTGTTTCGTGTTCACCCAAGTCTCGAGTGGGATGTGGATCTAGAAATGTATCTTTCCAAGGTTTCTTGGGGAAGTGTGGTGCTTTGTTTTGGTGGAAATTCTTTTTTAGTTTTGGGAAATGGTATAGTGTTTGTTTACCTTAAAAAGGACCAAAATGCAGGGTGAGGATTAGCATGGATTACCGGTGGGATAATAGTATTAATCATGAGATAGAATACTTCTATACTCCCCGTTCCGTGAAAATTACTCACTCCATTTCAGAAAGTTTGTAGTTTAAGGTTGTAGCACAAATAGTAATTAAGAAAGTAATTATTAATAATATAATTTGACTAGATTACCCTTATTTATGCTGTTCTATTTTCAAGGGTAGTGGTAACTGTATCAATAATTGCAATAAACATAATGAATAGAGAAAGTTTAATAAATAAGGGTATAAAAGAAAAAAAATGAGGAAAAATGCATTGACATCCTAAAACAACAAACTATTTAAAATATTGAAATTATACTCAAAATTACAAACTTTATGGAACGGATGAAGTATTGTTTAAGGTAGAGACACAAAAAATAATGCTTCATCAATTTCATGATAATGGTCCATTTAAAGAGAAAAATATTGTCTCACAATAATTGCTCACTTAGAATTTTAATGTGGCATTAATTAATATTTTTACATATAATGTCCCTATGAAAAGAATAAATGAAGAGAGATAAAAGTACACTTTAAATGATAAATAGGAAAACAAATTATATGTTTTGAAAAGTTAACCATATAAATTGCATTTCTTAATATATGCACATTTTCTCTTTGTTGACAGTTATTTTGAAACGGAAGGAGTATGTATTAATAGTACTCCCTCCATTCCCTTTTATAAAAACCAAACCACCAATGCACACCCCTTAAAAAATGTAGCTAAAGTAGTTTTTAGCATTAAATTTGTTCTCAGTTTTGTATCAACTTCTCAAAATTGCCCCAACTCACTTTTTAAAATTTTTATTGATCATTAATGTGTTGTATAGTAAAGAAATAGTGAAAATTCAATTAAACTAGAAATTAAACTTGTGCGTTGCACGGGTTCGTTTTTAATTTGTATTTTTTAATTGTAATATTTAAATTTGCAGAAAGGTAAGAAAGCTATTATTTAGAAGAAGATTTAGAATATATGTATAATTAAATATAATTGAGTTATGATATTCTCACACTTTCTTTCTCTAATAAGGGAAAAAAAAGGATCAAACAGGTAGATTTTTTTTTTTTTGCTTCATCGGAAGAAAAAATAGGTAGATTTCTATTGAGATTGAAATAAGAGTAGTTTTTTTTTTTTGATATAAAAGAAATTTAATTACTTAATTAGATTAGTATTGAAATGAACGTGGTAGTCTACTATTTTTTTTCTAATATTGATTTAGTCATTGCAGTGATGTTATCAGTTGTGCTAATTTTTTTATCAAGATTGATGTGTTGTTTGCTGGTGGCATAGGAGTTATTTTAAAATCACTTTCACGAACATAAAAATAGATTCTATCTAACTGCAGGATGGACGTCATTTGTTCCCTTTGAATGATTAAGTTGTTATTTTTTTCCATAATATGACAATATTGAGGAGTGAACGATTCCTATTTCTTATCAAGAATATAGTGAGTACTACATTTTACACTTATCTTTCTAGTGCAGTATATAAATTTATGTGGCTCACACTTTGTTACTGATTTGTGTCATTTAAATATAGAAATGATGATATATTTGTATGATTTCAATTGAGTGAGAATAATTATTTAGTAAATTACCATATATGTGAAAGTCACAGTTTTATTTTCCAATCATCTGCAACGGAGATATATATCACTAAGTAATGTGTGTTTCTTTTTGTTGTTGATGATCTTTCTCCTGCAATAAAGAAATAAGAATGAGTAATTTAAAAAATCAATTTTGAAATTAACTAAAATAATTAAAAATGACATACTTGTTGAAGTAGTTAGAGACAATTGTCATTTTTTTCTCACCAGCAGCTGAAGTCTAAGAAATATGAATAATTTGAGTTTGTGAGTGATTTCACTGGTTTGTTTATATAGAGATATAATAGATGCATGGTTCAATATAATACATTTCATTTTTTATTTATTTAATGTAGATAGTTGAATAGCCTCTTGACATTAACAATTTTATTCAGTTTTTGACACTGGTATTGTCATCATGCCACTATTTTTAATTTAAAGTTAGTTTTTCTTCGGAGTTACTATGTTAAGGAATTCTAAGAGTTTGTGAGTTTTAGAAAAATAGACATATATTCTTGCAGAAAATTGGACAGCAAACTAAGACCATTGCATATCAAGATTAATTTTGGCGGAAGTATGCTTTATTGTTAATAGTTTTTTTTTCTTGGACTAAATTGATATTAGTTTAAAATTAATATTAAATTTGATTTTAATTTAAGGTACCGTGCTAAAACCATTTGCAGATATAACTTTGTGGCATGTTACACTTTTGGCATGAATGTTACTCTTTTGCTTATACATTTGATATTTATTAAGTTTAAAACTGAAATCATTAGTGCACAAGTTTCCGCTACCCGTTCATTGACTCACTAAGCTATCTCATTAAAACAACAGTTTTTTTTACTAATGTATGTAGGTTCTCATGTGTATTTGTACTTAATACTTAGCTCAAGTGAGCTTTACTAATATATATAGATAGATAAATAGATTTTTTTTTGGAAAAACCAAATGTATATATATATATATATATATATAAATAATTACTTTGGGAAATAAGAGTCTCAAGTACAATATAGATAGATATATATTGATAGAATTTTTTTTATTTTAAAAGTATTTTATCTAAATTATTTATTAATAAATATTATTTTGTTTTTTATTTAGATTTTTTAAATTTGTCAAATGCAAAGCTCAAGTCAATTTTAAGTCTATGAATGTTGTTATTTAATATAAGTAGTTGAATAAGTTTTTATAAAACAATTTTTTTTTTCAGTTTTTAGTTTATTAAATTTTTTATTTTTTAATGTATTTAATATAAAGACATGTGAGCTTTTATGGTTTAATACATTAATTGCATGCAAAAGCACAAGTGTGCTTTACATATATACTAGAAATTAAACCCGTGCGTTGCACGGGTTTGTTTTTAAGTTATGTGTCTATTATTTGTAAAAATAATTTATGTAATATCAAATATTATTGAATAGTAGATAGTTAAGAATATGATAAATATATGATGTAATTACATTAAAAAAGCTCAGTAAAAAATTTATTGTACACTAATTTTTTAGTATATTTTTCTTTGGTATAAACATTTGGTACTGGTCACTCTTTGGATATACCTACAGATTCGAAAATTTAGTCATAATTAAGGCTTCTCATCCCTCGTTCAGAGTTTATTGTGTGGGGATCGAAGCACATATTTTATATTTTATGTTTCTTTAATAAAAATTATTTTCAATTTATTTGTTAATTGTATGTTTAAATAGTAATGCACTTTCAATATTATGTAAAACGATGAAAATATATAATTAGACCTGAATAATTTAGTCCGTGTTTGTGTAAAGTCATCTATAAAAGTAAAACGACTTTTACAAAGTTGTATTTATCTCTTGCTTTCATGTTTTGCCCATGAAAGTAGTGTTTTCAGTTGAAACTTTATGGGAAGTGTGCTAATGAAAATTTATTGTCGAAACATATTCTTAGTGACACATATAAAAGTTATAATATTTATTGCATAATGAGTATTTAATTAGTTAATATGCAGTTTGTAAGAGCATATATTTTTTAACTTATTTATGAATTAAGATAATAATTTATCTTATTCGATAAATTTTTATAGTTTTAAAGAAAGTAAAAAATTATAAAACCTCATAAGACAATTTTGCAAACACAAATCGTTCAACCTAATGAATGTCTATTACAGTGGTTAAAATTAAATCTTTGGATCCCTGAGATTTCGTCCTTAAGGAATGCACTTTATGATAGACCTTTAACTTTCACTACACTTGATAGAACTTGATTCCCTCAGAGGATACATGTGGTTAACACAAATAAATTATAAGGACTTAGTTAAAAAAATTCTTAAACTCGTGTACCATAATAATGTGCAAAAGTGAAAGTTGGTTAAGAATGATTGTTATTTTTTATCCATGAAGAAATATGGTAGTTATATCAAATATAATTTCATTTAGGAAGTTTATTAAATACTTCATTGTATACTACATTTTTAGTCTATTGTAGATGAGTTCAACAACGATAAACTTCATAGGAGGTTATGAACTCATATTAAATATTATTAGAAAACATATTTCAGATCAAAATTATAAAATTAAACTATTTTGACAAATAAATTTAATTTAATTATTCAATTATTTTTTATAACTAACATGACATACATAACATATATATTTAATATATATCTCCTAATTTAAACTTAGTTTTAAATATATTTAATTTATTTATCATCATATATATAGTTAAATAGAAATATTACTCTATGATAATTTTAACTATCAATAATTATTTAATAAAAAATATTTATTAATTTTAAATATACTTTATCTAAATTAATTAATTATGAATATTATTTATAATTGGCTTAATAGCTTTTTTGGTCCCTCACTTATCACGATTTTGCGCTTTAGGTCCCTCTAGAAAAAAAATTAGCAAAATTAGTCCCTCACAATTACACACTTTGTGCCGCTTTAGTCTCAAATAGGGATATTTTTGCAAAGAATTAAGCAATGTGGAGGATCAAAAGTGATAATTTTTTTACTGGGACCAAAAGTGCAAAATCGTGATAAGTGAGGGACCAAAAGAGCTATTAAGTCTTTATAATTAATTAATTTTAATTCTTAATATTTGTCAACTCAAGTTATTTTTTAAAATTATAACTATTATTATTTAATATAGGTATTTTTGTGAGTATTTAATGTAGGTAGTTGAATAGCTTTTGACAATACAATTTTTTTTTCCAGTTTTTAATCTTATTATTTAATATATTTATTACAAAGATAATTTGTTATTACTTAATGCATTATAATACATGTAATCTTTACTAATGTATTTAATGTAATGGTTCAAGTGTGCTTTACTTATATATATAGATATAGATATATAGAAGATGAGGATAAGTTTGTCAAAAAATAATTAATGCACTAAAAACTTCAAGTTGGTTCTTACAAAAAGGAACAAGATGCATTTCTATTTGCTTCTTATAAAAAGGAACAAATGGATGGAGTATAATATTAATAAAATACTATTATTTAATTTTACTAGTATCAAGTATAATTATTAAATTTTACCAAGAATGTATTGTAGTTGATAGATGAGAGGTTGGTTAATATGAAAAATAATAAGTGAGAGAAAATTTATTGAAAGTTCTAGAGAAAAAAAAAAATGTCTTTATTTTATAAAACAACAAACATTTTGAAAAATATGAATAGTGACTAAAACAAAAATCGTTAAGGAACAAGGGAAGTCATACCCTATCACTTCAAATCTTCAATGCCATGGCACATGTATTAAGGAATGACATTTCTTGTTTTATTAAAGTTATTATCTGTCAAAAAAAAATTATTATCTAAATTTCCCATATGATTATTTATCTCTCTTATTAATTGTGGCTATTCAACTTTACTACCACCATTAAATTTGTAAAATTAGTAAAATATGATTAATACTCTTTTGAAATCGTAAAAGTGAAAAATAAATAGAAACAATAATAGAATTAAAATAGTGACAAATATATAGGAACATAAGAGTAGTATTTTAATGATTAGTCTCGATCATTGAAGGGGAATCAACACTAGTGTGTTTAAAGGAAAATTGTTTGTTACTCCCTCCGTTCCTAATCTTTTGTTGTTTTAACTTTTGGCCTAAATTCCAAAATTTTTGTTGTTTTACAAATCCAATCCATTTTTTCTCAATTTATTCCATGTTTACTCTCATTTAATATTATCTCTCTCACCTACCACCACTTATTTTCACCAATCAAAACCATAATAAATTTTTTAACCAATAACTATCATTCTCTCTCTTCACTCTAACTCAACATTAAATAGGGGTGTTTATGTCAGCAAATATATCAATAATTGCACTCTTAAACAATGTGCATAGCCTTAAACAACAAAAGATCAGGAACGGAGGGAGTAACATCTAGTATACTCACACCGAGTAGAAAGTCATGAATATACAATGATATGAACATAATAGGAGACATGATGAAAAAAGAAAAGAGAAATATGAAAAAAGTAGTTGAATATGAGCGGTCTAGATTCATAAATCATCAACATGATACCTCACATATACATGATTTTGTCTCTTATTTTTCTCTTCATATCACGACACATTATGTATCAATTATGTCATGTATCTCTCTTATGTTCCAATTTCACTCTAAGTGTCTACACCCTTTGGGTTTACATGAAACAATATTAAAAAAATAAGACATACAAGAAAATATGTTACATATATCATAGTTGGTATTTGAATGGAGGCTTTTTCCTCTTAAAATTGATAATTTAAGAAGGATTGTTGATAAGTTCACGCTTAATTTTATCTTCTATTCGATTTTCACATATTTTCTCTTCATATTTCTATCTTCTTCTCTATGCCATTATCCGTCATATCTATCATTTCTAACTCTTCTATTCATATCTCTTATTAGGTGTGAGTGTATTTGTCGTGTAAACAAATTGTTTTTCATTAAACCACAAGGTGTGACGTGGTGGTTAACTCACATCACTATTTAACTATGAGGTCAGGGGTTTGATCATCGCTCATGTGAATGAAGCGCATTTTTTGTCTAATCGTTTACCGCTTAATGTAAGCACCTACAACAAGAAAATTAGTCACCGCTATTAGTGACGGATAGTAGTGAACTCTAGTAAGTAAAAGTCAAGAATGAGGCAAAAATTAAGATAAAGGACTTTACAAGTCTCGTAAGTTTCCCAACCATTAATTGAGGATCCACTAATTTTGGGTTTACGAATTATTTGGTAGGTGAGAGTTCTCATAGAGAGATTTAGAGGAGAGAAATACTCAAAAGAGAGTGAGGCCTTGTTTGGTAGAGAAGAGAGAGATAGAGTAGAGAGAGTAGAGAAGAGAGAAGATGAGTAGAGAGAAATAGGTGAGAAATAGAGTAGATTTATAGGTTGTTTGGTATGATATAAAGAGAAGAGAGATAGAAGATAAAGAATGACGTGACTTCTCTCTCCTTTCGTTTGGTTGAATAGAGAGTGGAAAGAGAAAAGATTGATTTTGTGTAAAATGACACTTTTATCCTAATTACAAAATTTTATAATTTTGAGAGTGGAAAATTATTTTTGAATTACTATTATATTTTTATAAATATTTTTATAAAAGGTAAATTAAGAAAATGTTATTTATGCCATCGAGCACATAATTTTATTTCATCATTTAATTTAATATTTCAATTTGGTAATCAATAAATTATTATTTATTATATTAATATGCTAGTTTTATTTTTTATTTTTCAATTAATCTCTTATTAGTACATTCAAACGATGCATACCTTTCAAAAAAAATAGCAATAAGAATTTGAACAGTTGATAAAACGTTGTGAATCCTTGAGCAAGAATAAAACAAATAAGGGCAATTGTGGTAAGTTGAAAAAACTCACAACGATCACTTGAGTTTCTTCGCAAAAAGAGAAGAGGAAAAAAAAGCAGTAGGGTCCACTAATTTTCATCTATCTTCACAAACTCTTTGCACATCCAAACGAGGGTAGGTTACCCATCTCTCTTCTATCTCTCTCTCTTCAACCTCTCTCTTTCCTTTCTCACTTCTACCAAACAGACCGTGAATCACCTATGTTTGGTGGGTGGTTTGGTGGGTGAGAGAGAGAGACAGGAGGGAGCAAATATGGTAAGCCCAAGCACCTTTTTCACCTCTTCCCATTTTGCGGATAAAGTACGAGAGATGGTGAGGTTTTTCTCTCACGTTCCCATTTTACTCATCTATTATTATTATTTTTTCTTCTATTTTTATTATATCAAACAACCTACAATTTTACTCTATTTCTTACTTCTTTTTCTCTACTCGCTTTCTCTCTTCTCTCTTTCTCCCTTCAACCAAACAAAACATAATGTTGTTGGGGAATATGTTAATGTTGCTAGCATGCTTCATTTCCTTGCAAACTCCTAAACTATAGATTGATCGAGAGATATAGTAGTTAGTTTAGCAAATAGGATAATAAAGTGATTAGAGGATATGTTAATGGTGTCCGCACGCCTCATTTCCTAACTCTATGCAGTGACACTATCACTTTAGACTTTAGAGCAGTTAAATTCGACTAACACAATGTCTGGTTCAGCTTAAACATAGAGATATATTTTCGAAATTATTATAAATCACAAAATAAACTAATTTTCAGATATATATTGATCCGGGCACAATAATCTTGGTTCTGTTTCTGTATTGAGATTCATGACGTTGAGATAAAAGAAATTGGAATGTAAAAAACATTATTATATTTATTGGTTTATACATAAAACATAATAATTTACCACACACTTTGGATTTGAAGCATGAAAACTAGCATTCAAACACGCCATCGAGTTGACCAGAGAACATGATGATGATGATTCCGTTCTTGGAACAAATTTATCAGCGTGACGGATACGTGCCGTTCTCTCATGCAGTGTTCTTGTTTTTGACGGCAACAATACCAGCCACACCAGGTAATATGTGAAGGCGTCAACACGGCACAACCCTGTTTGTTTGCTTTTGTCTTCCATCGCCTAAAATAAAAAACGCATGCAAAACTCAAAACTCTCAAGACTAGAATCTTTGGGCCTTATTGTGGTACCTAGAAAGCCCATTTTAGTTTTATTTTACTAGTGGAAAAAATAATGAGCAAACAAAAATAAAAAGACTAAATATCGTCTATTTGAAACAAGTAGCGACAACAGATCTTAAGAAAGAAGGATTGAAACTCCCATTGGTTGTGCAAATTCGAAGCAGCAAAGCGATTTCTTAAATGTCATTCGTTTGCTTGAGACCCTCTGTCATGTCCTCTCTCTTGGATGAGATTATCTCCAATCCTATTTGCCTTTGGAAGATCACTTTCAAGCATGTTGGTTCATTTACCTATACATAAAGAAGTTATTTTGAATAATATTTTAAAATAAAAAATATTTAAGAAAAAATATTTTACATATTCGGTTTGACCTAAATCTTATTTTTAAGAAAGTAAGGACCAAAACCATAACAATTAGATAAGATTCAAACCATATCTGATTTTAAAATGAAGAAATAAAAACTTATTCCAGTCATTTTCATAACTTTTCCAGATGTGTAATGCAGATGAATGATTATCTTTAAAATCTGAGAAAAAGGTTAGAAAATGAAGTGTGCAAACTGCAAAGTATTCATTATTGTTCTAGAGAAGAAAAGTGAATAGTAAATACTGGAGTGTACCTTTTCTATTCTCAATAATTGTAAACATGAAGTAATCAACTTTCCCAGAAAAGCAATAGAAAGACACAGAAATTATAGTAGAAATATTTTGATAGAGACAAGTAATGTGAAAGTGAAAATATAACTAAATAGATATCTTTCTTAGAGAATCTAGGCCATTAGGAAGACACTGTTTGCTTAGAAATGAAAAAAATAAGAAACTGTAGGTGATGGGAAAGGGATCAAGTATGTTATATGTTGGACGAAAGCGCATGTCATTTTACAGTTTTTTCTTTTTCTTTATAAATACTGACATTTAAAAAAAAAATTACATTAACATCTTATATGGTCATATTTTGTTAGTATTTCCTAACACCATTATTGTGTTGATTAGGGTGAACAACTATGTGGGTCTATCACCTTTTTTAGCTGTTGAAAATTACAGACTCACCCTTAAACTAATTTGAACTACCATTTATGTCTTTGATGTTATCTTAACTTTTGACAACCAAATCATTTTCTATACACATTACCAAGAATCGAACCTTTAACTAAACTTTTAATCTGAGTGAAATTCTATCTCAATTCATAATGGTTCTTCATTCATTTTATACTATACATTTATATTGGCACTGTTAATCCATATATCAAACTTATCAATAATATACGTGATAATAATATGAACCAGAAAAGATATGGCTATTCACTTTTTTGGAATTTCTTATAAAATGAATCCCTGACCCTGTAAGTCAAATCAAAATAGAAGTGTACAGCATTCACCGTGTGATTTCCCTAGGAATTATCAAACCCTATCACAATCACTGCAAACAAGTCTGTTTCAAATTTCTAACCCCGGGAAAGAATTTCAAAAATTGATTTATGCTATACAAAAAACGTTTGTTTGTACGTGGTGGTGGACCTAGAAACCTAGCTAAATTCAATTTGATAAGCATTTACATAGTTAAAGGCAAACAAAACAAACTATTTGACTATACAATGAATGTCTTTGACCATGTTGAGAAGAAAACGTCACAGGCTCCTGTAACTGGTGGACAATAATCAACCACAATTTCCAATATATTTTTGGTTCTTGTCCACATCCAACTGTTTTTGCAATAAGGAAGCTGATGGAACAACTGCACAAACAGAAGTTATTATTGGTTAGATGAAATATTTAAGAAGACTGCTAAGAGAATAAGAGCATCATTATAATCCACAGGCTGGATTCATTGCAATTTACATTCTTTTTACATTTCTAAATGCCTTTGAATGTTTCTTTTTTCCGAAAAACTACTCGTAGAAGTTTCTTTACATGAATAATTTTGACTTTAGAATCAACGGTAAGAATTTCCAAACATGCACTAAGAATCTTTCTATAATTGATTCTAAAGTCAAAATCAGTGTGTTTGGATCAACGTTATGAGAATTGATTATGACAAAATTGATTATGGTAATAGTGAGTTGAAAGTGTGGTGATTACCGTTTTGACGTGTTAATTGAGAAAGTGATTTCTATAAGGGAATATTGTGAAATAAGTCATGAAATCTCACAATTGATTATGCCTACAGTAGAAGCTACTATCTCTAGTTTATCCACAAAATTGATTTTGGAACTAAAATGAATTCTCTAAGTTAATTGCGAAAAATCTACATAACTACTTAAAAAACATTCTGTCCAATGAGAATTGATTCTAAGGCTCCCAAATGTGGAGACAAGCAAACTCAATTCAGCGGAAAAACTCATGTTAGTAGCTCCTGGGATTCATAGTTGATTATGAGGAAAGAGAATCTGATCCAAATATATAAGACCTTTAATCTACCAGCAGTACACTAACAAAAATCTCATACTCAGCCAGATGCTGAACAGTAGAGTAGTAGACCAAACAAGTTATCTCAAGTAACATGATGTAACCCCTCTTCTACCCATTTTTTTTCACTCAGCGTTCATTACCATTTTTATATAATAAGGAAAAACATGCTAGCAAACAATGAACTTTTAATGCAACGGATACATACATGAATATCAAAGTTGAGAATCATAAGAAAAAGGCCATGCATGTAAACAAAACAATGAATACAAGGGATACTTACCAAAATATCAAAACTGAGGATCATAAGAAAAAAGTCTTCTTTGTTCATCGGTGGGATTCATCAACCATCTGCAGAACATCAATGCTGCGCCAACCACTGATAGAAGAGACAACATTGCCAAACATCCAAAATGAGAAGGATCATTTGCAATTATGGCAACACCAAGCATTATAGACTCTGCTAAACTTGCGACAGCAACCTCTGTTGTCCCAATGAGATTTGCTTTGGATGACGGGATCCCTGTTTGGAGAATCTGTGCCGCTACGACATCATATGACATGTGTCCCAACCGTGACATAATCTGCTCACACAAACACAGTAGTTTAAAATTTGACAAGAGCTAATTTCAAGTCAAAAATCCAAGTTTGAAAATTTCCAAACAATGAATACACAATGCATTTGGGAATCCCATAATCTATCTTCTCTGGTACAAAGCTTTGGCTTGAATTACAAATATTCATTTCAATAACCTTCTGCAACTTTTTTAGCAGACATATCCTGTCTTTAGTAAAACAAAGAAGGTCCACAAAATTTCCACCCAAGCTAACTAATGCATGTTATATTTGAGAATATGATTTTAAAGGTTCAAATCAGTATTCCAAAAGCCTCCTTAGACTGAGTACCTTGAACATTCAGTATCGCTATTTAGGTCACTGATTCAGTGTGAGCTGAACTTGAATCACAATTAGATCTACACGACTTGACATTCTAATTTATAAGCTTTGAAATCAATGATCAATGACAAAAAATAGTGACTTACAATCAGAAACAAGAATATAAGAAGAGGGCTCTGGAGAGATACTGATCCACTCCAATATACAGCAACAGCCAAGCTGAGAAGGAAAGCTTGAAACACCAACCCAACTGCCCCAGCCTGATAGAGAGGTATATTTTCTTAATAATCTCATATAGTAACTAGTAAGTTCTCAAACTTTCCTCCTATGGCAAAATTTAAAAATGATAAAAATTAAAAGCTAAGAAGAAACCTTCAAAATGCCAAATTTCTTGACCAGAGTTGAGGACACAAATGTTGCTGCAACACCCATAAAAGCACACATTCCACTGAATCCTCCAATAATAGATGGATGCAAGCCTGTTGAACAATTGAAAAAAGAAAATTAAGCCTCTACCCCCAAGAAAACACGGTAAAAAAAAGATAAAAGAAATTACAGAATAACATTCACTATTGGTTTACATATGGAATAAATGAGCAAGGGTCCATTCAGAAGTGAAGCCTGCAACAAAAAAACTTGCATCTAAATCTACTCTCTTTTCCCTTCTGTCTTTTTGACTGTTGGTTCTAGCACTTGGTTTAACAATCACATTAAAAATACTTCGCTTAATTATTTATTTTTTGGAAAAACACCATTTATGCTAGAATAAGGAAGTTATCATTTAAAAGAGTAACTATACAAAAAATACTAGTCTAAGCTAATCAAGTATGAAAGCTTTGAAAGTTTAAATAAATTAAAATAAAAAAACTGTGTCAACTATGATAGACAGCAGTTTTTGAAATACTTGAAATCAGGTGCTACACTATATTTTTTATGCAATACATTATCTGCTAGAAGGAAAAGTTTCCAAAAAAAAAAGGACACGTTGAGGAAATTTTCACATACCACGCTGGGTTAAATATGCTGTCATCAAACTGCCTGGCGTAAGAACAACATTGAAGTAGAGGAGCACCCACGCAAGACTAGCCGGAAGAACTGGCTGACCCAGATACTCCTTCCAGCCGAGCTTGATAGCATCCAGACCTTTAACCACTGGTTTGCCAGCAGATAGAGGTAAGCAACTAAGCATATTTAAAATACCCAAACCCAGACAACGGGATAGTTTCATAAAAGAAGATCAGTTTAAATAGTACCTATACTGTCAGCATCTGGTGCAGAATCTTCACTGAATGTTCTGCAACAGGTTTGTGATGGTTTAGGCCGGTCAAGAACACCAGTGGAAAGCTTGTTGGCTAAACATGTTAAAACAATCTGCAAATTGAGAATAGAGAGTGAGAGTGAATTCATCTTCCAACTTATGGAAGTAATAGAGCAAGAAAAAAGGCAGAGAAATTACAGAAACAGGCAGTAACCCCATCATTAAGCCAGAAGCAATTTTCAAGCAGGTTACAGGATGAAATTTTGAAAGAAGGACTCCGAACAGCAATGCCCCAGCTATCTGTAAACGATTATTAATTTTAGTTTCCAAGACAAAGCTACTATATTTGGTACCCAATATGACGGTTCCTGAATATTTCATTCAACTGGAAAATGGAAGTATTATCTGTTTTACAGGGAAATGTATAAGCAAGATAATTAGCTGCAAACATAAAAAAATGTAAATACCTCGCATAGGAGATCAATTCGATTTAGAACAGCATTTGCCTGTGCAAGTGCAATCGGTCTATTCACTCCAGCCAGCTGTGGAAATCAAGTATTGAGAATCAAAACATGATTTATTTTAACAAATATTTTAAATTACATGTAAATGGAACAGGGAAGGTTTGAATGACAATACCAACACAACCCAGTCACGCTCGTTTGCAACTCCTAAAGCTATACCACATAGCCTATCAATAGCCCCGGCTGAAACCAATATTACAAACCATGGACGCAGAAGCAGAGTGGACACCGAAGTAGGAGGCACCGAATGGGCATGGATGATCATCATTGCAGATAGCAATTGAGCAGCTGCCTGCAAATAGAAAGAATGATCATTTTAGGGAATATGGATATATCCTGTTTGCCTTTATATAGCTTATTAAACAACTTGCCTGAATGATAGTTAAGAAATTATATGAAGACACTCTGGGCAAATGGTCCATAACTTTTCCAACCAAGGGACCTCCAACAATTATAGCCACTTTGGTGAAGAAACCCACCACAGCAACAGGCAAAAGGCTTGGATGAATCAAAGCAATGGCAGAAGGCCAAGCAAAATTCCAAAGCTGCTCCACAAAATTTGCAGCTACACAACTAGTATAGAAAGCTGAAAATATTCAATCTTCGAGTTAAGAGCAGCTTAGAATATTCAATTTCAGAGTCATTAATTGATGTACATGACAAAAAACAAAGAATAAAATCATTGGACAAACCATCCTACCATATAACCCAGCTGGGTGGGCTGGAGTAGCAGCAAGGACATGTTGCTCCTCTTCAGACAAAACCTGCGAACCAAACCATAGAAAGATGAGAAACAATGAGGCAATGCTAAACAACACCCAAAACCATGGAAAAAACCTACAGGTAATGCTGTCAAGAGAGTATCTACAAATGTTGCTTCAGAGAGTATGTTCAAGGACTCAGTATCCATAATATCAGGTTGGAGTTTAACCGGCACCACCGCACATTCAGATTCAACCATAGATGACACCACTCCCTCACACTGATCCTCATTGGTGGTGACATGGTCCAATTGTACATCAGTATTTGTTATTGAACATTTGGAACTAAAACAAGCAAATCTGTAACCAATAACAGAAAAAGGAAAAACATTATGCAGTGTTCACATTTGAAATTGCAAGGGCTAATACACAAAACCTGACCACCTAGCACTTCAATTCATATAATCACAAACAATAAAACTTTACCTATGAGAAGCAGAAGGGTAACTCAGGTTCAACCTTCTACAAGAAGGGAAGCGATGGCGTATTCGAGTGGAACTCCGCAACGACAACGAATGAGCTTGATGAATGGAGAATCTACAAAAATGGAAAGAGAGGGTGGCCGAAGCAATAGCCATAGTTGCTGCTTGAAGAAAAACCAGAAAGTTTTTGGCCAACTCATGCAGAAGAAGACCCTTTTCGTCTCACCCTTCCCTTTGCCTCAACGTTCATCCCTTGGAATGAGGAACACTCTTTCAACTGGGCACAAACACTGTGTGCCCCAGAAGCAAAAACAGAAGAAAAAAGCACTTTTGCTAGTTCTATTGGATTGAGAAGAGGTTTGAAGAAAAATGGATTTCTGGGTGTTTGGCAAAATCTTATCTTTTAGCGATTCAGAGGTGTTCCGGAATGTGGGTGAGACTAGATTTTCGTGGTGTGGGCGTGGGCGCAAGGCGGAGAGTGCAACTGGTGTTGTTTGTGTGGCCTTCTATCCATGTTTTTGTGAAACTAAAAGGTTGTTCTGGCTTTTTTTCTGCCACGTGGCTATGTTGTTCTATCTTTTCTAGGTTTTTTTTTTCAACTTTGATTTGATTTGATGATTGATGATTGATGATTGATGATGATTTGGAGTGGGTTTTAGGTAAACATCAATATATAACTCTCATCTCAAAACTCTTACACTATGTTTGGTAGCGAAGAGAGAGATAGAGAAGAGAGAGTAGAGAAGAAAGAAGTTGAGTAGAGAGAAATATGTGAGAAATAGAGTAGATTTGATAGGTTGTTTTAGGCTATGTTGAAATTATGTAGATTACAAAATGTTTCAACTGTCTTCAAAGATGACTCAAGTGGTAAAAGTTAGAGACATAAGGGTTGTGTGAGATTAAGGGTGAAGGGTCCAGGGTTCGAATCCTGAGGATGACTAATTTACTAACATTTGCCTATAAAAATTACAAAATGTTTTAACTAGCCCAAACTACTAAGATAAATCAAACGCACAATGACTGATTTAGTAACAAATAAGTAAGACTGTCTTGATACAACCTAACTTATAAATATAAGTGTTTGATCGGTAGCTCTATCGTATAGGTTTGGCCAAACAATCTTGCCCACCAATACTCAACCACAAAAGCTAGCTCAAGAGTTGAGGTTTGCACAACCCTTATAAAGGCTATCTATGCTCTATCTCTAGCCAATGTGAGACTTCTAACACACTCCCTCACGTCCAGGACTGAACAACCTGGAACGTGGGATCAACAACAACGGGTGGCCTAATTATGGGAGGTCTCCACAACAAACAACAAATGGATATAGGATAGACTCTGATACCATATTAGAAATTGGGAGGCCTATACTCAACCACAAAAGCTAGCTCAAGAGTTGAGGTTTGCACAACCCTTATAAAGGCTATTTATGTTCTATCTCTAGCCAATGTGAGACTTCTAACCTAAAAAGTGAAAACCAACACTAAATGTCATGGCATGATACTTAGAACTTAGATAATAGATGTCTCCAACATGCCAAATAACTATATATAAACATGTAACAAATAACTACAAACAAATACTCCTAGTTCTAACATGACAAATAACTACAAATACTTAAGTCTCAAAGTTTCAAAAGTCATCACTCCGACACTAGCACTCCAAGTATGAGTAAAATTACAAAAAAAATATTATTATATGTATGGATTCTAGGTTGCGTTGGATGGATTTGAACTGAATATGAAATCCGACCCGGACTTGGTTGGGTTGTAGTAAAATCCATCCGATTAACCCGATCCAACACGTATTTTTTCTATTGGATCGGATTGGGTTGGACGGATTCATTGGATCTACCCGACCCATGTTCACCCCTAGTTGATAATGTGTTGCAAGGAATTATGCCATGTAGCGTTGTACAATTCCACAAAGTAACAATGTGATAGCACTATCGGTAGGCAGTGGGCCAACCTCTTCCACTGCCACAAGCCCAATCGTAGAGTGGACTTAATGGACTTGTTTGGTTTATAGAATTAGTTAATATTCTGAAATGTTCCATTAATAGGATGTAGCCACTTGTATGGCTATCCTTAGAAATTACTCTCTTAGCATAAGTATGTAATTCTCTTTCATTAATGGATAACAAGAAAATTGAAGCATTTTATCTTTCTCTTTTATTATCTTAGCTTTAGCTTTTAGGGTTCTTAGGTTTTCTTCCTTGATAGGAATTAGCTTCCTATCAAAATGGTGATAGAAATACACTCGGTCTATTTCTAATTTTTTACAATAAGCCCACTAGGATGGAGGAATTGCGTAATAGAGACTGAGAATGTTTTCATGGAGATCGTTTGGGCCAGTTCAAGTGATTTGGACCATTAGTTGGTTGACCACGGCTTGATATTTAACTTGGGCCATGGATGACACATTGAATTGAAGTTGTGGCTTTCTACCAACTTGTGGCTATTCTCCAATTGTTCGTATTGGGAGAAATTAATAATCGTGAAGGTTTTTTTTTTTTCATTTTTCTTTTACGTTATGCTGGTTTCAAACTTGAAATATATAAGTATATGAGCATTATTCAAAACAACAAATCGCTCTTGAATATCTGGATTTTACACCTGGTTATCAACAAGTGATATTAAGATAGGAAGAGAAGCCAAAGCTCCAAACAAGGTAGTAAGAGAAGCTAAAAGAACTACATTCGACATTTGAAAAAATTAATAGAGGATTTGCGAAACTTAAAAAACTACACTCAATATTTAAAGAGAAGTCAATTCATGAAGGATTTGCGAAGTCGAAAGGATAAGTATTAAAATTAAAGAGTGCCCTTCTGCTAACGTACATAATATATCACGAGAATAATATTTTACTATATGAGAATGAAGTTTATGACAAAGTGAAGGATGTGAGATTTTGGTTGGCATGAGAATATATTGTGCCTAAGTGGGTACTTAGGCAAGCTCCATATCAATTAGTGTAAAGAAGAAAAAAATAGAGTTATTATAAATATGGATTTCGAATTTTGTTCTAGGAAATCTTTGTCATAATCCCCATGTAAGCAATTGGATCACAATGAAGAATGAAGAATACAAATGCAATGCGGATTTGAACATGGTTCAATCATTATGTATTTACAATAAATGAGCCAGATTGTAATAAAAACTTTTTATTAAACCAGAAGGAAACTACCAACAAGGGCGTAAGAAGAAATAGAAATGCAGACCGACCTACAAATTACTTCAAATATAAAATTTCCAGTACGCAATATAAATGTGTGACTGTTAACAAACAAATAATGGACCGAATTCTATTAGAGAGCCTCTCATCATCTTCTCCTCCATCATCACCATTAGATCAATCATCTTTACTTGACTTCTTTCTCTTTGGTGGAACCTCAGGCATATCATCTTCGTCATCACCTTCATCTTCCTCCCCACTCTCCTCCGGTTCAGAATCACAGAAGTTTAACTTCACAGCCTTGCCAAAAGGGAAGGCAAAGTCTTTTGTTCTCAATTCCTCCTAAACAAGTTCATGTATAAGAGTTACTCAAATGTTTAAATCATAACAAAATGAAATTATACTTGCAATATATTGACCATTCAGTAACGCAACAACACAATAGGTGTAGATGACTAAAATTTAATGTCAATTGTCTTTATTTTCATTCTCACTTAAAGAGAGAATTATGTAATGTAAGACATGTTTTAAAAACTTTAAACTTGATTGT
The DNA here is from genome assembly GCF_012489685.1 of Lotus japonicus. NCBI lineage: Eukaryota > Viridiplantae > Streptophyta > Magnoliopsida > Fabales > Fabaceae > Lotus > Lotus japonicus. The sequence goes on from NC_080045.1 coordinate 53,864,052, forward strand.
GTTCTCTTGATTCTTAAACCCCACACATCATAAGCTTGAATTTCTAAAAATTCAAGTAACATATTTTCCCAATGAAGGACCAAATAATACACATCCGAAGTGAAAAGAATTGTAACTTACCCATATGGTTGGCATCAATAAGACAACAAGAACAACCTTAATAAAAAATATACAATCATATATTGAAATTGCTAACCTTCACGGATGTGACTGCTCCATCAAGAGGATGGAGCACCTGCCCAATAAAGAGGATTGTTCCGGTAAAATCTTCTTGGATCATGAAGAGGAAAGGGTGGTCAGCTGCAAAGTCTATACCAGTAAAATCTTCAGGATTAAGACTTTTGAATACCCGCACAAGGGTGCCCGCTCCAGCTTCAGTGCCTCTTTCATTTACCTCAACAAAAGTTTTGTGAAATATGCTTCCCACATATAATTTATTCGAAGGAGAGTTTACCTCCACCATTTTTGTAAAATCCGCATGCCGAGAGAAAGGTGAAACAACTCCCAATTCCTTCAGCACAGGGCAAGCTTCAAATGCAAAAGAAATCTTGAATTTTGGAATCATAAACTTACGTGCTCGCACTTTTCGCCGAGGAAGCTTCCCTTCCAAGAATCCAGTTTCTGAAGCCAACTTTTCAATTAAAGCTGGCAGTCCATCTTTTGTGTCTGGAAGAAAAATGTACATGGAGAACCGACGAGTTTTATCTCTACCTTGTTTATAAGAAAGACGGAGAATTTTGAAACCATCAAAAATGCTAATAAACTGCTCCTTGTTCTTGGTTGTCATGTAGGGAACCTTGACGGAAGTGCCGTTAGGGAGGTGAAAATTACTATCGAATGTTTTAGTAAACTTGCGTTTCCATGCACCCTTGAAGCACAATGCATTTGCAAAGATAAGCGCAATTGACTCGCTTAGTGTCTTGGGAGGAAGAAGCTTTGTAATAAGGCCATTTGTCTCTTTTTCAACCCACGAATTCACTTCATGGCACACTTGGTCACCCTTTATAACCACATCAAAGTCCAAGTTAATATTCTTTCTTTCAAAAACATTTTAAAAGAAGAATTTGTTTGTCAATTTCAAAAAATTAAGATGTTCTTCAGAAAGAAAGTGATAGTACCTTGGTCTTAAAATCAACTAGTTAATATTCTTTCTTTCAAAAACATTTTAAAAGAAGAATTTGTTGGTCAATTTAAAAAAATTAAGATGTTCTTAAGAAAGAAAGTGATAGTACCTTGGTCTTAAAATCAACTGATTTTAGAGTTGCCTTGTAATGACGGACCACATGTTGTTTAAAAGACTTGGAAAGGGAAAGCGATTCATCCGCCCACATTCCATTAACAAAAGATAGATGATGTGAAGGAGCAACGGTGTTGGAGAACACTGCGGAGATAAGCTGAGAGAAGAAGGTGTTAAGATGGTCGATAGAGTCAAATTGGAGGAAGGAAAGAAGCTCGTCGAGTGTGCGGCCGGCTGAACCAGAGGCCATGATGCTAAGAGCAACATGGAGGGAGATGGGCGAAAAGATGAGATTCTTCCGTTGATAATCTTGTTTTGAGAATAAATGCTTTGTGATGCTGAGGGCAACATCTTCTTGGCACCTAATTGATTTTTGTTCCATCTTTGCTCTAATTATACGCCAATACTGGTTCAAAATCATAAACAATATAAGCAATAAGGCAATGATTCAGAATCGAGAAAATAAATTGCATCGCATTATCATCCTGAAAACTAGGAGATAAGAAAAAAGATCATATAGCTCACACCCTGACCTTATATTGAACTAATAAAAAATCAAACTGAACAAATAATAACGGAAAGCAATCAAACTTCAAAAACTTTAGGGAATTCATGAAAAGAAACAGAGCATTTAACGAAAAACAATCAAACAAACTCATAAACAAATTAAAAACTTCATTGCAGTGATTGAACATAGAAAAGACTCCATTGCAGTGCCAGTGATTCAACATAGAAAAGAGATGAGAGGAGAACCTCTTGGGCTTTTGGATCAATGACTCTAGACACAAGATTTGTATTGATCATTGTATATTGTATGCTTCATATATATAGAGAAAATACGTAATAGAAAAATAATAAATCTACGGTTAAAGTGATATATAATAAAATTTGATTCCTGTTATAAAGATATCTCAAATATATCTAAAAAAAAAAGATATCTCAAATATATTTAAATTTAAATATAATATTAATTTTAGGAATAACCAATATTATCATAATCTTATTTCAAAAAAAAAATATTATCATAATCTTAAAAAATAAATATAAATCGCAACAATATCCTATAAAAAATCTACAAGTTGAGACGTACGAAACAAATGTTACAGTATCCAACTTTTAAAACAATTTTTCTGGTTTTAATGATATAATTCTTGTTTCAAAAAATTATATAATTCTAAAACAAAATTTAGAAATTCTAAAATCCGATCCTATAATCAAGTTTGAAAGAGTATTTCAAATATATTTAAATTTAAATGCAATATTAATTTATGAACAAAAAATATTACCCTAACATAAAAAATAATTCGTAACAATATCTAAAAAAAATCTAAATCTAAAAAAATATCTCCTTTAAATTAAAGCTATAATCATTTAAAAATAATAAGCACACTATGAACAAAATCGTGACGAAATGAGACACAAACCTATAATTAAAAAGATAATATATTTTTTTGGATTTTTGATCTTCTTTTTGAACGAACTTTTCGGATCTAATCATGGACATAACTTAAATTAAGAGAAAATATTTTTAATATTTTAGTTACTTAATGTCGTATCAAAATTCAAATTTAAATAAAAAGATAATATTTTTTTTTTACTTTCCTGATAATAATTGAGTTTTTTTATTCCAGGAATAATTGAGTTGTTACTATAACAATCATCTAAAATATTTTTTGTTTTTAACTTCGTAATTATAAAATTAGTTAGAAATTTGAAAGCTTACAAAAATATATTTTGAATCTTCTTTTATGGTCTAATTTTAAGCCATTAAATTCAAAAATTATTTTTTTTTTTTATTTTTTTTTAACTTTTAATCTCATAACCCCTCTTAACGAGCCAGGATATCAATCACTTATGAGTATTAATTTTGAGTCTTCTTGCACTCTCAGATCTGCTTCTCTTTTGACAAAAAAATAAAATCTGCTTCTCCCACTCTCCCTTTCCATCTCTCACTCTTTCCTAAGCGACCACTGTTTCCTCCTCTCCACTCTTTCCTCCGCCACTTACCGGTTTAAAACATGCATTTTATAGAATATAAACACAGAATTTTGGGAGCAAATGCTCTTCTCAAATTTTCTATTTTTTTTTCGTTTTTCATTGTTTTTTTTTTTCGTTTTTCATTTTCTATTTATGGGTCATTACATGCATAATCCAAATCATTACAGCCCAGTTGCATAGCCCAATTACCTAGTCCAAACAAGAAAAAAATCATAATAACGGTTCCGGGGGTAATCTTCCTTCCCTCCCATCAAAAACTTTGTATCAAAACCACTTTTTGTAGAACAAAAAAAACAGGGATTCAAATGTCCCAATCGAGCCACCATCTTCCAATAGGCAGTCCAGTTTATTTCTCCAACACACTCTGCCAAAACATACTTGAGTGCGTAGCAGTAGAATTCTCCATCCTGAACTACGTCCAACTCCCCAGTTGCAGTAAAGACCACCACCTCACCCCTGTTAACCCTCTTCCCACTCGCAGCTCTGAAAAAATTCCCGCCGTAGCAGGTGTTCACTATGACCGTCAAGGTCACCCCCACAGGCACTTGCCGAATGATTACCCCGGACCAAAAATCATCTGAAATGAAATCGCCCTCCGAGGTTACGATAACCGGCTTGTCCATAATAACTGCATGCGCCGACAAATATAGCACTAAGCTATCCCCCTTAACTGAGTTCTGTACGAGGCGTGTCACATGCTCTATAATGTTCTCTCGGGTTGGGAGAACAGAATCCAAACCCAGCAGCACACGATCACAGAGAAGTAAGATATTTTCAGCTGTGAAACCATAGTCGCGCCTAAGTTTGCGATGGATTAGTACTAACTCTATGGCACTTGATGGCAACATATCAAATACCCCCTCAAAATCCTCATACACAATCCCTATTAGTATGACTTTTATATTATTGTTGTTCCTGACTGATGAGTTTGATGTTTCCCCCTTTGTGCTCACTGTTGCTAGTTTACCATGTGTAATGATGGTGCTGGGGAGCATTTTATTGGCAAATCTTCCTTCTGCAATTATCTGCACAGCCAATAAATGAAAGCAAAAACATCAGAAGTTAAGCCATCATTGACTTTTCATTTTATTTATTTTCAGTTATTTTGACTGTTAATTGTCTCATACTTATTTTTTTTTGGCCTCTAAAAATCAAGTCCCAAATAAAGTTCAAAATTATAGGCAAAAGTCTCCAAAAATCAATTTCTTATAAAAGGAGTAAAAAGCCAACCATGGCAAGCCAAAGATGATGACCTTTAAAGTTCCACTTTCATCAGTATGGTTCAACTTCAGCAGTATATGAAGTCACTGAGCACCACACTTTTTCAAGTGTTAATCAGAATTTCTGACTAGAAGCCTTATGTACTGTAATCTTAAGAAAGATAAGAAACATGACCAACATGAATTCAAAGGCGGAGGAAGCTTCCATATGAATTTGGGGTTCGGTTATTTTGTGTATTTTACCTCGGGCTCATGGAAGTTGGGCTATCCAACATTTAAGGCTGATAGGGATGTTTAAATTTAGTATCATTGCTTTTGCTATGGTTGGATTCTGTTTCATGTTTTCAGGTTGGTCGATACAAGAAATGGGATGAAGTTGTCTCTGCACTGAAATTGGAAGGCAGAAATGCAGAGTTATCTGCTCAAGTTGAAATGCTCAGTGTCCAGCAAAGGAAGCCAACACCAAAGGTTAATCTAACAGACCAATTAATAGCTACTATTTCACTTAAGTAATTTTGTGTATTTTACCTCGGGCTCATGGAAGTTAGGCTATCCAACATTTAAGACTTATTGTATATTCTTCCAGGTACTGTTCTATACTTCTATCACGTTTAGAATCAAACGTGTGGTTTTGTTTTCTCAAAATCTCAAAAATAACGGATTCTAATCAATTACTTCATAAACAGAAATTTCATGATTAAAAATCAAAACTAAGGAATAGTTGAACGATGATTGCAAAAGCTAAGAAGCAATAGCAGAATCAAAGAGGAACCAACCTCATTGCAAAATTTCACAATGTGAAAAAAAAACGGCATGATCTTAATAATACTAAATTCAGATATTGTTTCAGGTAACCAACCTCCTTGATCCAGTCTACGATTTGCAACCGCTGATGAAGCTCCAGCTCTCCAAATTCCGCTTCTTCGGCATAATTCCTCAACAAGGCTTGCTTCCCTTCTCTCTTTCTCAGCATCTGGTAGCTGTGTTCCTCTTCGGAACCTTCAGACCTTGCAAACTAAAATAGCACATACCGAAAATTAAGAACCTCCTAATTAAAATAAAACAAAAGCATGTTGTATTCCAATAAATCAAGGACAAAAGAAGAAGCAGATTTTTCACTGATAATAGAATTGATAATTTGGATATTAATTGTTTAAGCTTTTAAGGAAAAACAACCTCATTAGTAGTGATCCACTGATCCTTTTGCGAGTGCTGCTGAAGTACGAGCTCTTCGAATTCCTTGGTAGAGAAATAACCTTCAGCACGAGTTCTTCTCTTTCTCAGCATCGAGAATTCCTTGAGGTATTGAACTAACAGAGGATAGGTCGGTGAAGGAGTTTCTCGAACGATTCCTTTCGAAATCTGGCTTCCAGAATCGATGAACAGTAACGGAGCATAATTTGAATGCTTCATCTCTGAGTATTCGTGGAAGTTCTCTGCAGTTTTGGTACAGTTCTCCTGATAAATAAAACAGAACATCATCAAAATCAATATCACAAAAGAAGAATTAAGCATATTCTTCTAATTAACAGATCTAGTAAGCAATTTTGAGCTCTGAAAACTGAAATAATTGAAGAGAATTGAATGTACGTACATTGAGGTGCTGAAGAAGCCGAGAGTAACTCGGTGAAGTAGTTTCTCCAACGGATCCAGATTTGACGAACTGTAACGGAAGGTAATCTGAAACCTCTGTCTCTGAGCATTCGCCGGAAGTTTTCAGTGCATGCTTCATAAACGAATCAGCGTAACTCTCAGGCTCAGCAGCAACTGAAACGAAGAAGTCGTTTCGGTTCCTTGAATCTTCAACGAAATGCTGCTCAGGCGGAGAAGTAAACTCGGAATTGATCGAAGCTTCGCCGCCAGAGCTCGAGTCTACAGTGACGACGGAGAAACCAGGATCATCGACGGCGGAAGTTTTCATCCACGCCGAGAAAAGGAGTTCCGGCGAGATCTGTCGTCGTCTCCAGCGAAGCAGTTTGGAGCGGAGCTTCTTGCTAAGGATGTCCGGCGGTGGCTCCGGATGGCGCCTCCACATCGAATATCTCGATCTAGTTCCCATTGGTGTTTGGTTACCGAGAAATGAAGAGAGAAATTGAATTCTACGTTGATTTCTGATGATTGAGATCGGAGTTGAAAAGAGAGAGTGAGGGAAGCGTGTTTGAGAAAACGGTTATGGGATCGGAGTTGAAAAGCGAGAGTGAGGGAAGCGTGTTTGGGAAGACGGTTATGGAATTGAAATTTGAAAGTAAATGAGGCAGGAGGGTATTTATATAGCAGGTTGGTTCCCGCGCAATGCGTTCTCCGTGCATCACATCGCCGGGTCCCACACCTCCACACGCACAAAACGACGCATGAAACTAACAAAAAGCTTCATTATGCCTTGGCGGTTAGAATTTGTTAGTAAGTTAAGCTAGCTGGTAACTCTAGTTAACTGTAGATCATTTTGTTTTCGAAAAAAAAACTCTAGTTAATTGTATAGTTAGTTGTAACTGACTCAGGTTACCTCTAACAGAAAGTTTGTTTCCTGCTTTTACCTCCAGCTGTTCAGTTAACTGACTCATCATTGCCATGCCTTTCCCATTATTTATGTAATTAAAATAAAAAACATAGAGCTAAAATTATTTATAGTTAAATTTACTCAATCTCAGTTATTGCATATTATATTTATTAAACTGACCCAAGGTAGTTAAAAAAAAACTGACCTAGGCAAAATTGGGTAAAATCACTCAAATGATCTAAATACATTTCATATTTATTAATTTATCTTAATGTCATTGGCTTATCTAGGACAAGGTGGTGTAATCCAAATTTCATCTCTAGTCATTTACACGACATTTAAATTTATAATGTAATATATAGTGTTATTAGTTTCAAATTTTATTTTTGTAGAAAAAATATTTCAATTCAATATATAAAATAAATTATAGGACTATTTTTATTGCTGTGATATTTGTTTTACATGAATGGAAAAGAGTAAAAGGTAACACTGCCACGTACTCATGAAAAGTGTGCAGCTGTCGCTGAGGCATGACCGCACGATGTATGCGTGTCCCATTCCTTCCACTGATCATAAAATTAAACAGTCACAAATCACAATTGAATCATTTCCAGCCAACACAACACACACTAACTTTTAGAGCTAACTTAGTTACCCTCTCAAACTCAATCATGCAATGCAAGGAGAAATTTGACTCGGAGGAGAGCTTCTACACCAAACTCATTGAGTTCTTGGAGTACTATTCTGGACTTACTCTAATGTGAGTGAGTTAATTCCATTACACAAAAAAATTAAAAGCTCTTCTTAATTTTTATCCTCAACGTGCCTTATTATTTATGAGTCAATTGTACTTTTGCAGTTTCAATGTCCGAGAAACATTGTTGGACTTGTACCTGTTTTACTTGGAGGTCACCACAAGAGGAGGATATCACCAGGTACATGCTTTCTCATGCTTCTATCAACATATCAAGTTTATAATCTATATTCATGGCAAAATTATTTTTTAATTTTTCGTATATTGTTAGATAAGTTTCTCTTAGTGTTGAGAAGTCTCATTAATTCGAGATATGACTAAGATGATAGTCTTTATAAGGGTAAACCAATTTTTACCTTCAAGCTAGTGGGGTAGAGTTAGGCCTTCCATATCTAATATGTTATTATAGTCTATCCTTATCCTTGGATCGTTTACTAGAGACCACCAAATCTCATGTTTCAAATCTCAAGCCCTGGGTGGGGACTGGGGAGTGAGAGAGCGTATTGAGAAGTTTCACATTGACTAGAGATAGAGTGGTCAAGGTAGTCCTTATAAAGGGTAGAGTAATTCTCACATCCAAGCTAGCTTTTGGGTAGAGTAATCTTTGATTCTGATACAGATGTTTCAATTTAGTATCATTGCTATTGTTATGGATGGATTCTGTTTCATGTTTTCAGGTTGGTCGAGATAAGAAATGGGGTGAAGTTGTCTCTGCACTGAAATTGGAAGGCAACAATGCAAAGTTATCTGCTCAAGTTGAAATGCTCTATGCATATCTTCTTTATGATTTCGAGCAAATGTACTTCTTCCAGTGTCCAGCAAAGCAAGCCAGCACCAAAGGTTAATCTAAGAGACCAATTAGTAGCTTTACTTAGTATTGATTCAGTCTGGTATTTCACACATTTTTTTATTGTTTATTCTTAGCTTCTATATAAATGATTTTGATTTACCTTTACTGCTTGGACATAAAGAAAAGACATTTCAATTTTTAGCAGCCCTATTGCATGATATTTGTTCTTTCATGGCAATCTAATTGCCGCAATACCAGAGAACATGAGAAAATTTCCACATGAGATTGAGAGGTTCCTGGTCCAATTTAGATAATTAGGGAGCAATGTAAGGTAATTATGAAGCTAAATTAGGAATGATTTTGCACTCATAAATGAATGAAATCAGCACAATAAGGGGTATAGGATTAGCATACGAGAAAAGATGATAATCACTTGAGTATTATAAAGATGAATAGATGATGATCACTTGGCGTAGCTTGGTCTCTCTCCTAGGAGCACTAGGTGAACAATATTGTTGTTGCATTTTGGTTTTAGGATGACTGTTTAACCTCAATGACTCTCTGTTTTCTCCACACCTTTCATCTTTTGTCAAAGGTCTCCTTAAGAGGAATCACAACCCAGCGGCTAGTCCATGTCAATTAATGAACATTGAAGATGGCCAAAGGGTGACACTGGGCAAGAACTGCTATTCCCAAGTGACAGGTTTGGTTACATTTTTGTACTTAGCTGCATACTTTTCAAATCCTAGGTAGGAGAACAGGCACAATTTTTCTTTGGTAACTTACCAAATTTTATTCAGAACTCCTGTAATACATGATCTATCGTCTTAAAGTATGACACCTGACTTTTATGATAAGTTATTCCCGATTTTGATTCTTTTTCTAAAATTAAAAAATGAGGATAACTCTCAGATTATGAGAGGGATGTACTGAATGATATCTTGGAATGAGTACTGAAAATTTGCACGTAACTCAATGATATCTTGGGATGAGTTTAAAGGCTGTTCATGTGAATTTGAGGCACTTATGAATAACTTTGGATTCCAAGTTACAGCAGAGGCGGGAGAACAGCCGGTGCTTCTACCGGCGGCACCCTCAAATAACAAAGAAATGAAGAAGCGCAAAGGTGCTCCAGTGGGACAAAGGAATGCATATCAGATATTCCTCAAGAAGGAGTGTGCTCGATTGAGAGCTTGTCGTGAGGCCTCCTTAGATGGCACAAATATCCGACGCAAGGCTACTGATGCATGGAAGAACATGTCTGAGATTGAGAAACAGGTACATTGAAATTGACACCACATCTAATATTCTTGACCCTTTGCCACTTCTGATTATTTTTTATGCAGCCATATGTGGATGAAAGCAAGAAGAGCAAGGAAAAATATAAGGAGGAAGCAAATGAAGCAATGATCACTAACAATAAGCAGCCGAGCGTGGAAGATGTCAAGGAAGAAAACAGGACTAGTTTCTGTGGTGATTATCGCGTAACATCACAACCTGAGGCAGATAACTCACTTGTCAATGCACAACTTGGCATAACTCTTAAAATGGCTGTAGAAGTACCCAAGGAGTCCTTAGAGGAATGGGATACTTATTTGTCACTAGATTTACCAACTGGTGAATCCAAGTAACTCTACTAACTCTAGTTTATGATCGGTTAGTCTTTTTTCTCTTTTGAGGCAATGACTCTGCATCCAGCAGTTTTGTCCCTTTTTTAGACTCAAAACCAAGCTACTAGGTTTATATGGTTTTGAAACAGCAGCAACAGACTTGGAATGGCTGAATAGCATGTTTCCTCGCCTCTTTCACTAGTGAATTATGTATATATTAAAGGCTTTAAGTGTAATGGCTGGATAGGCCTCTTTCACCAGTGAAGTATGTATGTATTGAAGGCTTTAACTGTTAAGTGTAACTCAAACTCATGGTTTTGAAATAGCAGTAACATGGTTGGAATGGCTGGATATGCCTATTTCACTAGTGATGTATATATTAAAGGCTTTTAGTGTAACTCAAACTTTTTTTTTTTTTTTTGAATTTAGGTGCACGCATATTTTTCTTTTTCTTTATTGGAAGTTGGAACTAATGAGTATTGAGGTCATTCCAGTTAAGCCGTGTAGATAAAAATAAATTATAATCTAAATAAATAAAATAATGAAACTTAACGATAAAAATTAGATCCACTAGGGTTCTCATGTTTCACCGATAAAATTTTGACATGTCAATTTAAAAAGTGTGTAAGTTTGTAACCGGTCCATTCATGTTTTTTCTAATTCTCCAATTATTTTTTATTTTTTCCTGATGAAGAATATTAAGTATGTAAAATCAAATAGCAAATTATAATTGTCAGCCAAAAAATTAGAAGTCATGAGGAAATGAAGCATTTTTTCCTGATGAAGAATATTAAGTATGTAAAATCAAATAGCAAATTATAATTGTCAGCCAAAAAATTAGAAGTCATGAGGAAATGAAGCATATATGTCTTAATACCAAACGCGTTGGCTAAAGGATATGTCTCAGGTTCGAGTCGTTATGGATGCAGTTGAGTTTAATACTTTGACGCTTATAGTGGTCATACTCGAGTCCTTATGAATGTAACTGAGCTAAATATTTGATGCTTATATGGTACTCATATTCGGACTCATACAGAAAAGTTGCTTGTTGGGGTCCAGGATATATGTTCCAACCAAAAAATTTGCCTCTCTGTCATGTCACACACGGGGACAATCTGAAAAAAAAAAGATCAACCAAAAACAATTGGTGGTAATAATCTCAATGTGGAATTCACTGCCTAATGTGTCAATGCAACATGACATTATGGATAACTTCATGCTCCTAGAATGTTGATGCTATAAATCTTGTTCTCTGATTGTCCACATAGCCTTTTCCCAGAAACTGGATAACATTGAGAAAATGAGCACCACAGCCACAAATTTCCCCTCTGGTCTCAAACCAATTGAGCTCTCATCAGACCAAGCTCCTTCATCAAAACTCTCACAGAAAACAGTTCTAGACATCCTGAACAAGAAATGTTTTCATTCCCTTCAACATCTCAAGCAGGCTCATGCTATCATATTGAAAACTGCTCATTTTCATGACCATTTTGTATCTGGCACCTTACTCAAGTGCTATGCAAATCCCAATTTCAATAACTTTACCTTGGCAACCAAAGTCTTTGATTGCATCCCAAGGCCCAATGTTTTTGTGTGTAACATATATCTCAAAGGGAGCATAGAGAATGGGGAGCCACACAAGGCTATATCATGTTATCATAAGATGATGGTGCTGAACTCTAGGCCTAACAAGTTCACTTACCCTACTTTATTCAAGGCTTGTGCTGTTACAGGTTCTGTCAAAGAAGGGGTTCAGTTCCATGCTTTTGTGGTGAAACAAGGGCTTACTGGGGATGTCCACATCAAGAGTGCTGGAATTCAAATGTATGCTTCATTTGGACTTTTTAGAGAAGCAAGAAAAATGCTTGATGAGAGTGGTAAAACTCAAACTGATGTCATTTGTTGGAATGCAATGATTGATGGGTACTTGAAGTGTGGAGAAGTGGAAGCTGCAAATGAGGTGTTTGTCAATATGCCTGACAAGAATGTTGGATCCTGGAATGCAATGATAAGTGGGTTGGCTAGGTGTGGGATGATTGAGAATGCAAGGACTTTATTTGATGAAATGGGTGAGAGGGATGAGATATCTTGGAGTGCAATCATTGATGGCTACATCAAACAAAGGTGCTTCAAGGAGGCATTGGAAGTTTTTCACCAAATGCAGAGAGAAAAGATAAAGCCAAGTAGGCATCTATTACCAAGCATGCTAACTGTTTGTGCAAATGTGGGGTCTCTGGATCAAGGTAGATGGATTCATTCATTTGTGGAAAGGAACTCTATTCAGGTGGATGCAGTGTTAGGGACTGCTTTGATTGACATGTATGTTAAATGCGGGCGTCTCGACATGGCATGGGAGGTGTTTGAGAAAATGAAAGTGAGAGAAGTCTCCACTTGGAATGCTATGATTGGAGGACTTGCTATCCATGGCCGAGCAGAGGATGCAATGAAGCTCTTCACCAAGATGAATGGGGAGAAGCGGAAACCAAATGGTGTCACATTTGTGGGGGTTCTGAATGCATGTGCACATGCTGGAATGGTTGAAAGAGGTCTTGGATTGTTCAATTCAATGAAGAGAGTGTATGAGATTGAGCCTGAGATGGAGCATTTTGGGTGTGTGGTTGATCTTCTGGGAAGGGCTGGACTTGTGGAGGAAGCAGAGAAGTTTATAGAATCTATGCCAGTGAAGCCAAATGTAGCTGTTTGGGGAGCACTTTTAAATGCATGCAGGATACATGGAAATGTTGAGCTAGGAGAAAGAGTGGGGTGGATTTTACTTGATATGGAGCCTCGAAACAGTGGTCGCTATGCATTGTTATCAAACATCTATGCAAAAGCAGGAAGATGGGATGATGTTGCTAGAGTTAGAAAGTTGATGAAAGAAAGAGGAATTGAAACTGTTCCTGGAAGTAGCATGATGGATATGGGTGGTAAAGTTCATGAATTCAAAATGGGAGATAGTTCACACCCTCAAATGAAAGAAATATATCTCATGTTGGAAAAGATGATGGATAAGCTGCAGATAGAAGGCTATTCACCAAATACATCCATGGTGTCCTATGACATTGAAGAGGAAGAAAAGGAAACTGTGCTTAAGCAGCATAGTGAAAAGATTGCACTTGCTTTTGGACTTCTTCATGCAAAACCAGGAACAACTCTGCACATTGTGAAAAATTTAAGGGTTTGTGCGGATTGTCATTCTGCATTCAAGCTAGTTTCTAAAATTTATGGTCACAATATTATTATGAGAGACCGTGTGCGGTATCATCATTTCAAAAATGGAATGTGTTCATGCAAGGATTTTTGGTAAGGTGTTGAATAGATGTGTTAACTGTTAATAGAAGCTAAATTGACTTTGTTTCCAACTGTTTTGTTAGGAAGAGAAAAATTTATGATGAGTAGAACAGTAGAAAGGATACCTTACACTTCTTGTTGAACAATAATGCTAACATGCTGAACTTAGCAAAGAGGATACTAGTATAACATTTTTTCTGTATTTCACATTTTTCCTATCTTAAATATAGTACCCTTGATTAGTGATCACTGTTAGCTATGGCAATTGTAGGTATACAAAATATCCAAAGAATATAATCATAGGACACAACATCCAGAATGAAAGCCATTTATTTTTCTTACTCTTTCCCTCTACCAAGATGAACCATTTGGCATCAGAGCAAAAAATGATAGGCCAGTAGATACAAAACGAATCCTGTTCCCTTCATAATTAAGCTGTAGTAACCAGAATTTATACAATCTTAATACTTGCAGTTAGTGATTTGCTAAGCAGAAAAGGTTTTATATTATTATTGATCCAGATTCAATTTTAAAACTGAGAACAATCTGGTTTCAGAGAGTACCTTATTTCCTATTTCAAGGTGCTGTATTTCATAGTCTTCAAATGGAACAGACTTTATAGAATACACATCCCTCCTTAATCATGAATCATGGTAACTGAGAAATGAGAGGACAGTTTTTAGTAGAGGAAACAAAGTAATGAAAATGGTTTTTCCTCTACAGTAATAAGTAATTATGCTGAGGTGGAATCTAAATGTATGTGTCCTCTTAGGAGTGGTTTTTTCCATGTGATTTCTAGTGGCCCACAAAATAATGGTAACAAGGAATATGGCAATATCATCAAAAGATAATTTTGATAAGAAGCAACTTAAGTGATGTTTTATACTAATTGTTAGTCTTGCTTCCATTATAGGGTTCAAAAAGTAATAGTAGCATGCACTCATATCTGTTAAAATGAATATGCTTGATAGAGTCCTGGCAAATCACTTATTTTTACTAAAAGCTGTCCAAATGCCCTGTGTAGATACTTTTTAGTTTCTATATGATCACAGACCTGTTCTTGACATCAACTCAACAAGGCAAAGGTAGGAAAAGAAAAAAAGCAACAGAAGTTAACAACAGTGACACATAGAGGACCCCTGCAACAATGGTCTAAAGCAACAAACCCCCTAGAGAATATGACAATACTCTGCTTATCACTAGAATTAATTTTGACTTTAGAATCAATTATAAAAAGATTTACAGACATGCACATCGTGGCCTAGCACATCTTCGATCTATGAAGTGGCCAACCAATATGGTGGTGATAACTGATAAGAGTCAGGTTAACATAAAAAAATTCATTCCGAAGATTGTTTATGCTGCTTAAGTGTTCAACTAGTTGAATACTTTTTTCTATTTTGTTTGTCAACATTTTTGAATGTCATCATGGTGCTTCATTACTTCTGGCAAATGTGAGCCAGCAAGTTGGATTACTTGATTTTCCATGTGAGAAATGAGCTGAGTTTGCCAGCCTGTTTGCATATATAAAGTCAGCTAATTAATTATGTGCTGAACATTGATGATAGGTGCTTGGAGAAATCATAATCCTCACTTTTCACATAACTATATATATTTGGAGAGAAATAGTCACATGCAGGTTTTATACTTTATTAGGTAATGACCTACTATGACAACTTATCGCTTATTAGATTTACAAATCATGTTCCAAACTATTTGTGCTTTTGGCTCTCTAGCATAAGCATGACTCTCTCTCTCTCTCTCTCTCTCTCTCTCTCTCCCCCCCCCCCCCCCACCACTTATAGATACAAAAGAAGACACTTGACTTGCTTGCATAGTTATTATTTTGCTCAATTTGGATTATTTATCAACTATTAATTTGATACTAAGTTTCAAAAAATATATTTCATAATTGATTCTAACTTTTTGTTTTCTGTAAAGAATTTCATCATCCTAACTCGGATATAAAAAATGCGGCCTAAAATATCATTGGACCAGGCTGATTTTTTTCAGGCCAAGAATATAAAATTGGTTGGGCTTATCTTGCTTGGTGAAAGTATTTTTTTTATATTTGGAATCTACTACATCTTTTTTTGAACGGAATCTACTACATCTTGACCCCAAAGAAATTTGGCAATCTCTACATGTATATTTTGATTTGGATATCTATTGATTTCAATGCAAATAAAAGTTAGCATGCCTTTAAAATCGTTTATAAAAGGTTAGAGAAGTAATTAACCATTAACTATATTAAAACATCAACATTTGCAACTAACTAAATTTCCATCTAATTAACCAAACTATGATAATAAAAAAATATAGTTTCATTTGCGCATTTGTTAATCCCAAAAACTTCAGCCAGTAGCTTGAGTAATTTCACTTGTACTCCTTTCTCTTTTTTCTGGTTGCAAAATTCTGTTTATGAACCATGACATCATCACTGTGTAGTCATCACATAAAATAATATGTTCACTACTATATTATTCATAATCATGATTATGATGGTTGTTTTGTGGATAAGCAAGGGATGGATTGGTGACGAAGGCAAACATCACCCGTTGCGTTTGATTAATATAATATAATGATAGTTGGGTAGTCAATAATTGTGATATTTGTATGTCTTATTCCTTCCTACAATGGATTGAATTGAGGCATATCACACCCCCCTAAAGTAGCCAATATAGGAATTTTATTAGAGTAGAACATGGATTATAATATTTAAGATAAGACAGAGACAAACGCGTTAGTTCCACCAAATCCCAAATTAACCTCCTGTTTATCAGGTTAGTGGTCTTATTCTAAGCCTTAATCATCATCCATATATATTGATGAATATCCCATTTATAACATTGCCTTCATTTTACAGACCTAACACTAGCTATAAAGTGTGGATAATAAGATGAAAGTGTTCCCTCATAAAACAAAAAAGTGGATGACAATTAAATGTGTGAATACCTACTATAAATAACGTGTTTGTTTGAAAAAATATGACGTGATCACCATGAACAAAAATGAGATCATAAAAAGAAGTAAAGAATTACAAAATGTTTGGATTTTTTTTTCTTTTCAAAAATGTTAGATTAAGACTTAAGGGAATTGCGTAATGACACTTTTGGAGAATATAAATTTCAATGAGCGATATTCCAATGCAAATAAATAAGAAGGATAAGAATAAAACATACTCACTTAAGATGTTACATTACATTCAGCTGAACACATGAAGTAAATACAAAACCTCATAAAACTCCAAATTTCAACAATGAGACCAAAGGCATGACTGGCTCTACCGGAGCTATGCATGAACAGGTATAAAAAGGCAAAAAATGATAGCAAACCAACATTCTAGAAAGCAGAGGATAGTTGAGTTTGCAGCGGAGGTTTTTGTGGCGGAGCTTGCGGCGAAAACTGATGGCAGGAGGTAGATGGAGGTAAAGAGAGGACGGAGATGCGACGGAGTAAGTGGGTAGTAGATGCATCAACAAAAAGGAAAAAAAAACACTCACGAAGTAGAGATAAAGCCCATGTACACTATGGAGGAAAGAAAACCCACTTTAATGGGTAACACAACCACCTATTGTTGTGTGCCCAAAATGCTATCATAAGCCTAGGAGAGTGGTCTTAGAGCTTGAGGAGAAGTCTAGCCTAAAATGCCTTAAGACAATTGAGACTGCAACCTTCTGAGTTACAAACTATTGAATTGTCTCTAATCGAGCAATGTGCGACTTGGTTCTTATTATTATTTTATTATGCACACGATCTTAGGATTCCACAAACTAAATTAACACTGACTAATGATTTTATGAAAGGAATGCTCTACTAAATTTAAAATTGCATCATGAATATGGTGTAATCAACATTTTCTTAAATAAAGTAAGAACTTGTTCGTGGGGAAAGCTATTTTTTACTGATAAGATGAAGAGTACTTTTGTATACAGAGATGACTCCTCTTCTTTCTGGTGCTCTGAGAACAATAATTGGTCACAACTCACGAATTTTGGAGCCATGAATCCATGATCATGTCATTTGGTTTGCAATATTTGAATTTAGTTTTACTTGAAACTTGTGACGAGTCAGCTGTAAATTTGCATGTCCAGGTCAACAATTCATAAACAATAGCTGGTGAAAAGATTTATGTACACATAAAATAAGAAACTGATTAGTATTTTATGTTTATTTAATGTCAGAAAACCATGTCGGGATGCATAGCAGCATCACTAATGAATGTTTGTATTATTCGGTCACATTATTTAACTAATCTTTTGTAATTATATTAAGAGCCTTGTAAATGAATGTGTTCATTAAGAATACAGTAGTTAATACATGAACATTTTTAAAAATTAGATAAATTCTTTAATCAGTGGTTTAAATAGATTGGTTAGCATTTTCGATTCCTTGATCAGTGGCATGAAGAGATTGGTTAGCTCTTTATATACTAATAATTTTGTTTAATAAAAAACTTTGAGCTGAACTTCTATATTCCAATCAATATTATATATATGTATATTGGCTTCTTCACAAAATATGTTAACAGGAGGAATGGATGGAATAATTGGTGTATTGGAGAAGTCAATTTGATTGATTATTAATTAACAAAAACTGAGGAAGAGGAGCTGCATAAAAATATCATCCCAATGTATGAGTCACATCTTCTCACATGGATTAAAAGCAGGACTTTTCAATGTGCAAATCCAGGTAACCCCACAAGAAAATAAAAAGAATCCCAGCAAATCTATGAGAAAGGTAAATTCCCATTGTTTTGACTGAGTAAAGATGATTTCTGACCAAGATAACTTTAAAAATGCAAAAGGCATGTACAGCAACACAGGGTAAGAAAACAAAACAATCAATTTATTAGGCAATAGAGCTTCACTACTTGCCCATGTGTTCCATGTTGGGACATAAGACACTTAATTAACTGCTCTGTCAGAATTCCAAGAGAGAAATAAAGGGGTCTCAATCTCACTCTCACAGGGTTATTCAACTATATATTCATCCATAGTCTTATTACAATGAAAAAGATACTTAAATTGTATCTTTGTATCATTGCACTGGACCAATTTTTCATTTTGTTTTATTATATTATTCAGATGGCAGTATTTTGAATAACAGTAGTTTACTCTCATGTGATTTTATGGTTACAAATCCAAACCATGAAATGGATCTCTTGAAAAAAAATGTAAGACATAACGGCCTATATTAAATCCACAAAGTGAGTCTAACTCAACTGAACTTTGTGTATAACCTCTGAAGCACGGGTACGTGAATTTGGCCAGCGCACCGGTACCGGGTGCGCACCGGAAAAATTGGGAACGGCCGCATTAATTGGGTACGCGGGCGGTGCGGTGTGGGTACGTAAATTGGGTACTTTGATGCAAAAATTGGGTAATTTTTTTACCAATTAACTAATTAAAAAATTAATAATATTTTTTTCCAGCAAGGAAATAATACCTAGGTTATTTACCCCTAAATTTCACCTCTCAATTTCTCACGTTCTCAGTTCAGTTTCACTGTTTTGCTCTTCTCCTCTCTCATGTACGTGAACTGCTCTCAACCTCTCACCACCGCAAGCCCTTTTTCTCACCACCGCATGCCGTTTTTTCGCCGCTATACTTGAAGGTCCTCTCACTGTGCTATTGTCTATGTTAGAGGTTTGATTATAGCCTATATTTTCTATTTTTACTTCACTATATACATAAATAATTAAATATACATATATCTATATTAACGTACCCGGGCGTACCCGCACCTAGGATTTTATGAAAATGTCGTACCCTGTACCTTGTACCGTAGCCGCACCGGGTACCGTACTAACAGAAGTTTTATAGCATTTTGCCATTTTATAATATTAAGATGGCTCTTGAAGACTGAAAAGCCTAGACAGCAAAGCATGTCTCTTTCAAAGAGGCAAAGTCTTTTGGCTTGTCCTTTGGATACGAGGCTCATCAGATCTTTCACAGATTTTTCACCAATTTTCCATTTTCTCCACATGCATTTTTTTTTTGTTTATCAATTTGTGTGCTGTTCTCAGAGGCATATACACAAACACAAGCAGTTCATGAATCAGGTAAAGGCCAAAAGGGAGTGCATACAACACCAATAATGCAGGGCCATGTACAGGATAATATTCTCTGCAGAGACAATTGGAGTAGGCAATGTGGATGAAACCTGGCCACATAGTCTCAGAGAGGAATTTGAATCCAAAAGCTCTCTCTTTCATTTTTGTAAATAAAAAAATAGAGGGCCAGGTGATAGAAAGTGCCATGAAAACAACCACATGTGTTCCTTTTTTCTTTCTCTATCTTGGCTTCCATTTGGTGCATCACCCTCTAATCATTGCCAGGAATAAAAACAAACAAGTTTGGCCCCATTTTAGGAACCAATCAACACATGCCACCACTATTTCTCTGTCCAATAGGCCATTTTCATTCATCAGTGCCTTCCAATTAAAGAATAAAGTGTTCCCTTTTTTTCTTTTCTTTTTTGGTTTTCAGATACTAATTTACTAATTTAATAAATCCCCTAGTTGATCAATTCATTTACATATTTCACAAACCCAATGCCAAAATAAGGGGGAATTATAATAAATAAATAAATAAAATAGGAGGAATCTTTTTCTTTTTAGGTTATGTTATAGGCGGTCTAAATAGCCATAAGTTCCAACATATTTTTAAATGGTCCTAAAATTTCACAACTGAATAAACATCATGTTGACTAGTCGGGACGATTAAATCAAAGTTTCATCTCGTTCAGCAGTTGGTCGAGTAAAACAAAACCGACACAATCATTACAAATGGGAAAGTTATTGTCTTATACAAAAACTTCATTTATGTTTGTATTAGAGTTGAGTTAGATGTTAAAGTCCTTTCATCCAATCCAACTCTTTTGTTCCACTGAAAAAAAGTGTTTTTTGCATTGAAATGTCTGTTAATATGGGTTGAAAGTGTATCCAAACACTCACTAAGGCTTAACACCTCATTGCAAGTGTTACCATGTCAATAAATATTGATTTCTTCATTCATTTACATAAATATTGTTCATTTCGGTACTTAAATGTTCTTTTAAGATTTTAAATTTTCTCCCTAATCTATAAATAAATTTGAACTGGCACACCCTCCGTTGTACTTTGCTAAACTCCATCGCGGGCTGTTGTCACTACAAGAGCGTTCAACTCACATCTACCGCCCAAAAACCCGAGGTGCTTGAAATCAGGTTATAATGTTCTCAATACTAGCTAACACAAAAAAGACAATTCAAAGTAAAATCATCCGTATCCAATCCTTGTAGATAAAGGTAATAACAGGGGGTTAGATTTTCCACCCCACTACTTAGATTTCACACCCCCAATTTTCGGATTTTTATATTCCGAATTATTTCAGAATTTAATATTCCGAAATTTACATACTTAGTAGTGCAAAATACAACGTAACATCTCACTTTTGAGTGAGAAAATATTTTGAAAATTAAGTTTTTGAAATTTATTTTAAGTGAGGTGACATTTCTAATGGGTGGGGTGTCAAATCCTCCCGTCGTAATAACAGGCGCTGAAACTTAACACTATCAAAGTACGGATTGTATGGCTTTTATCACATGCAACCCATTGGCTTGTATTCATTAGGACTGCCATTCATGCCTTGCAAAAAACAGGGAGAGAATGAAAGAAAGAAACTTTATAATTTATCTTGATGACTGGTCTAACCATCAATCTTGATCGTTGGATGAGGATGATAGACAACAATGCACATGCATTGTTGGATTGGAATACTTTGACCACTCGTGTTGTCCTTTCCTCATAAGGGTTAAAATTTCACCACTTCATGTAATTGAGACACATTGAAAATGTTCTTTTTGCTTTGCAGGCACGAGTTTAAAAAAGAAGTTTTACCTACAAGGTGACATAGAGCTCAAAACTTAACATACCAACCACTACATATATAGGTATCCAAATAGATTGGTATTATGTTGCAGCTAATGAAAAGTTAGACGCTTGGGTTAATCTAATCATGCTTTAAACTTTTTTTTAGAGTTGCACGGCATGTATCTTTTGTCAAAAACAATCATGTAAATCCTGAAAACAATCAAACAAGCTTTTCTAACAAGTGTTTTTTTCATTTACAATACTTAGAATTGAAATTTTATTTAAATAGAATCAAACATATACTTACTTTAATTTCACACTGACACGTTTTGATTAAGTCATGCTTTAATCTTTTTTTATTTGCTTAATTTTCTTCTCTCCTCTTCTCTCACCAATACCCTTCGGTTTATCTTTGCAAGCAAGTTAAAGATGATTGAAGCAACGTGGGAGACCTTATCCATATATTAGTACAAAAAAATAGTGATTAATTGGTGTGCATGTTTTGAAAGTGGACTCTTTGTTCTTCATTGAATTACAAATTATTGGTGCCTCCCGTGACCAATAAACTTAGGAGGATGAATATTCTCATTAAATTCTCAAACGGTTCTAATTATTATCTGGAAAAATATATATAATTCTTTTTTCTTTGAAATAAAAAATAAACATTATGGAATCATGTGAATTGTTAACCCTTGAAATAATTGCTTGCCAAAATTAAGAATAAAAGCATAGGATTGAGGGGCTCACATAACATTGAAGAAAGAATACTTAAAAAGATTAGAATCCAGGAATTAGTTAGGAGTGCAGAAGAATACGATAAAATTAATTAGGCAACACAAGTTGTCGATTAGCTAGCTCACCTTGTCCAATCAAATAAACCTAAACTTTCCTTATGAGAGGCGCCGTGTAAGGTCTCTATCTCTATTTAATTTAATTGTTCTATTGAAAGTACATGGCTGTTTGTTAATCTATCATTTCGTAGTGGTATTAGTCAAACTCTCAATGTTAAACCTCGTGGTTAATGATGTCTTATCACTTAAACCTCAATCTCCTTCCACATTATCTTCTAGATCCACATTATCTCTTTTGTGAAATATAGAACCACAGCCCTTTAGACTATTAACCTCAATTTCCGGTTGAAATTTTTAGAAGCACAAAAAAAGAATTAAGGTTACTTATTAAGTATAACATTAATTAAGAGTTCACCTAGTGATTTAACACTACATCTTTTAATAAATACTAGTTGAAGTTTTTTTCATACAATAAATAGCAGTAAATAGTTGAAGTTTGATTCTCAACTTTTATAAATAAAAAATTCATTAATGAACCTCTACTTTAATGCGCTACGCTTAATGCATTTGTGGGATGTGAAAAAAAAAATACCAATCTAATTCTTATATGCATTCTGCACACTTTAATGAGAAAAAGACAAAGCTAAAAAATAACTACAAGTTGAATTCACACATTTTATATGTCATATTCTTTAATTCTTTTATAAATTTAATACTATAGTATTTTACTCACTCAATCATATTAATTATCTTATATAACCAAGTGGGTTGGTGTAGTGGTTCAGCACTTCATCCTTTAAGCAAATGGTTGGGGTTCAAATCTCAACTCTTGCGAATAGAAAAAACTCATTGGCCAGCCCTCTACCGCTTAGTGCGTTGACCGTGAGGCAAAAAATTGGTTTCACGGCTGTCGGCTGTGGGAATACACTAGTCAAGACAAAAAAATATTAATTATCTTATATAGGACTAACGATACATTTATTTATTGTTTTAATTAAAATAAAAATATAATTATTGATGTTGAGAAAATCAATTGGATGCTTGTGCAAAAGAAAATCACAACGGACAGTCATTAATGTTTTCTAAAAGGAAAAATTCTTTATCTTATCTCCGCAGTAAGTGTCGGTCACCGTAGTTAAAATTGTCTATCTGAATTCATGAGATCAATGGTTCAATCACTAGGAAACGCTCTTAAGAAAACTTTTAGTATTCACCTCAAATTGGTTAAGATTGAAATTTATTTGTAAGATAGGTGTCCTCCTTCATAGACAATCTTGTTTGAGTCAATAACATTTATATCATGGTAGGGTTAACTCTTTTAGTGAGAGTTTTTTCCATCCACAAAACTCGAATCCGAGATCTTACTTAAGTTGAGTCAAACATGTATCACTTGAAACAATCACCTACCTCGTAGGCGATTAAGATTGAATCAATAGATATACATATGGTTAACAAAAATTAGAAGTAATATAGGAGTAATTCTTTATTTGAGAACTACCCAAAAAATGTAATTCATTAATGGAAAGAGAGAGCCATAAATGTGAAGGACGCGTGGTTTCTCGTGACTCGAAACTCAACTCCACCCTTCCCTTTTAAACTCTCTCTTTCTCTTCTTTCTCCTTCCAAACCTTCACTTCGCACTCTTCTTCTTCGATTCAAATCTCTCTCATCTCATCTCATCTCATCTCATCAATCAACAAACACCTCAATCTCTCTCTCTCTCTCTCTCTATTCCCATGGATTCTCTTCAACCAAACACGATAACAGATTCCGAAACCTCCCCTGATTCCAATCACAAAAAACGCCGCAAAATCACCCACCCTCAAAACCCCCTCAATCTCATGCCCTGGCGATCCAACGCCGACCAGCAGATCTACTCCCTCCGCCTCGCCAACGCCCTCCGCCGCATCCCCAGACCCGCCGCGCAAATCCGCGACACCGCCGACCGCGTCCTCGCCGCCACCGCCAAAGGCAGGACGCGTTGGAGCCGCGCGATTCTCACCCGCCGGAAGAAGCTCCGCATCAAGAAGGTCAAGCGAGCCGCCTCCGGATTGAGAAGAGCGGCGATCGGGAGGAGGAAGCGGTTACCGGCTGTGCAGAAGAAAGCGCGCGTTCTCGGCCGGTTGGTTCCTGGTTGTCGGAAGGTGTCGTTCCCGAACCTTCTGGAAGAAGCCACCGACTATATCTCCGCCTTGGAGATGCAGGTTCGAGCCATGGCTGCTCTCGCTGAGCTTCTCTCCGGTGGCGCGCCGGCGGCTCATGTGTTGACTTGACCCGTACGACGTCGTTTTACAGCCTTGGCTATATTGCGCCAGGTGTTACCTGCTTTTTTTTTTATTATTATTATAATATCTTTTGTATTTGTGTTCAGATTCTTCATGTATTTTATTATCGTGTACACTGTACATGCCATTTGCTTATTCATCCTCACTTTAATCTCCACTATCTCTACCTTTTCTATTTAATCATTTTTTAGTTAATTCATTGTGAACATGCTACCCACTTTGATTCTTTTCTTAACCACTTTCTCCAAATGTTAATTTATAATAAAACAAGGGTGTTATTGTGGGTTCTCACAAGTCATAAGATAAAAATTGTATGAAATAATTTTTTTTTTTGTCTTGACCAAGGTATCTCCACCAGTACAGCTGTTTTGGCGAGGGAAAACGGCTAATGTTGGGTTTTAGTTTAAAAGTTTTTATCAAATATGTGATTCGTTGCGGTGATACATGCTTAATGTCTCGCGGTCGAGTATGGATGGAAAAAACTTCTACCCGTGCTTAACTCCTCTAAGTAAAGTCTTAAGTTTCGAATGTCTTAAGATTTGAGTTTTATGGATGGAAAAAACTTGACGAAAAAATTAATTATACCATATGAATGTTTTTAACTTGAATCTTTAAGTGTAAAAAAAGTAACAACCTATTCTTCTTTCTCATCCCTTTACTGTAGCAATTTATTGTCATTTTCTGCTTTCTATATATCGTTTGAGTTTGAACTTCTATGTTATCAATGTTTTATACCTTTTATTATCACCAAAGATTTTGATAATAACATTACACTTTCTCGGGATTTGTAACTGAGATAGTAGTAATTGGAATGAACGTTCTGTGTCTAGTAGAGATTAGTAGGAGTATTGCATTCATTATTTCTTTTGTCAAAGCTCCCTCATTGCTCATTAAAAATAAAAAAAGAGGGCCACTAACGGGCCCAAATACACATGTTTCCAAACACCATAAGGTTAGGCCTGCTAGAGGTAGAAAAGACAATGAGGCAGACACAATTTTATTGGAAACGGATATAAAGCTTTATCTAAGGCAAGTACACAATCTATCTAGGTAACTTAGGTGAAGATCTAGGGTAAAAGGGACAAGAAAGAATGGGGAGCCATCTTGTCTAGGTCATCAATAAGCTTCGCCAGGAGAGAACCGTTGATCATTCCACTCACTAGAGGAAGGGGAACTTCAAGAGGGTCGATCTTAGTGCTGGATCTGCCCTATCTTCTCCTCTTAGAGGACTTCGGAGCTCAGAATCCTGACTAAGTCCATTAGAGGCACGATGGCCCAGTTAATGAGGAGGAGGCCTCTTTGGAAGATGTTCGCAACTTTGTGAGTGGCCTTGTTTCCCTTGCGAGGAGTTTGTGTGAAGCCACAATGATCAAAACATCACCATAGAGGAAGCTTTAACAAACAACAGGGAGTCCTAAGTAAAGAAGACATGGGTAAGGATGGAGGATGGAGGATGAATCATCCGATTCGATTCCTTTAATAGATCCTGAAGCTTGGCCCTTGGACAATATATAAGAAAGAATATTTGTGACTAAGACAAATAGGTAAGGGGGTAGAGGGTCCCTGATGTGATTCTCCACACAATTAGCATCTTTTCTTGGAATTCTCACTCAAGCCTATCATAAGCCTTGCTCATATACAACTTCACATCAATTTGGTATTGGAGTCTCATTGTTTTTAAAGGGAGTAGAAAACCTCATGTGCTATGGGGCGACAATGGAGCACACTATCGGGTACTTGATTCTTGAAATCCTCCATGAGGGGGCTCCTCCCTCCTCATTGAGGCTCTTTCCTCTATGTGAGCTTGTTTATCTCCCTATGTGGGATACTTTTCTACCCTATTTGAGTTCTTTCCTCTCCTATGTGAAACCTTTTCTATCCCATTTGTGGAGAAAAGCCAAACTTGGGGAACACATCCTCAACCCATATAACATCAGAGAAATTAAAAGCAAATTTTGAAAGAAAATCAATTGCTCTATTGCCGGCTTTTTTAACAAAATACAAATTAAAAGACTCCAATCAAGATGTTAAGATACGACAGTCACTTAAAACAACGTTAGAATAAAACACATTAATTCCAGATTTACGCCAAACATTGAACAAAACTTTGCAATCCATCTCAAAAGTCACCTTTCGGAAGAAAAGATCCAAAGCAATCCCAAGAGCCTAACGGAAATATAAGACCTCCGCCATGCGAAGGGGACGAGACACGAACCAGAGGACCACACCAAGCAACTATGGGGAGTCCTTCTCCATCCCGTGTAATCATAGCCAAACCCGCATCGCCATAGTCCCTTAACCTAAGTGACATGAATCTAATCATCTTAGTAAAAAAAATGCCCCATACCGCTTCCTTTGGATATAACTAACCCACTATCATTTGCTTCTACATTTTTGGTTTTATATATCATTATATATTGTTGTCGTAAACAACAACACCTTGCTTATACTACTAGGTAGTGCAAATCTAAATGATAAAACGTCATTAACAAAAAAAACTAGACTCATTTAAAGTACTTGGTAGTTGGTATCCACTTGTAAAACCATTTTTGCCCAAACATCAAGACTTCCACTATAGATGTATGGTAAATCCGTTATTGGATCATTTGTTATTTTATTCTCTACAATTAAACTGCAAGCACAATCAAAGTTATTTATATCATTTCATTTCAAAAAAAAAATTATTTATATTATATTTGTTGAAATTGCAAAGTTGAAGTATCACATTGATCACAAAATAAGGTAAAAAAAAATTTACAAGAAATATGACTCATAAACTCAATATCTTAAGGTTTTGGGTAAAATTGTGGTGTTGGATTCTCTTGGTGGTCTTCAATGTTGGCCAATTAATGCATACTCTCATGCTTTGAGCTCGCCATGTCTCCCCAACACAATAAATTTTCACTTCTTTTTTCTTCACACTACCGGACATGAAACTTGGAATTATATTAAGCGAAAATTCCAAACACACTTGTAGCATGTTTGGATGATTGGATATAATTTGGGTAGAATCAATTCCCCCTTACAAAAGTTGCTCTTTAATCGGTAAGTTTGGATAAGTTTTTTTTCTCACAAATCAATATTTCTGATCCCAAAACCTGCCCATATAAACTTCTCCAAAAATTGATTTTAACTTCAGCACTAATAACTTTTATTAGAATTACTTATTTCTACAAACATGAAAACATACCAATCTTCCAAACACACATTTACCTGAGCCTGATAGCATGTGCCTTGGAGGACCTACAAGATCAAGTGCCCCGAAACCTCGCATAGTGGCTTCTATATGTGACTATGAGAGTAGGGGAAACTAATACAGTTTCAAACTTTCATTTCACTTTGTTCTTCTTGAAATAGACACTTACACTATGTTTGGTAGAGAAGAGAGTGATAGAGAAGAGAGAGTAGAGAAGAGAGAAGTTGAGTAGAGAGAAATATGTGCGAAATAGAGTAAATTTATAGGTTGTTTGGTATGGTAGAGATAAAGGAGAGAGAGATGAGAAATAATGAGGTGGAGGAGAGAAAAAAATTTAATTTTTGATTAAAAAAACATTTTTTTCAGCTTTGCTAACTTTTCTGGCGGTTTTGTACAGATCCCTGGCAGTTATAAACCGCCAGTATATTATAAAATCTGGCAAAAAAAAAATTAAAGACTCACGGCTGCCCCATCTCTCCTCAATTTGAGGAGACTCTAAAAAGGTGATTTTTTCCACCTTGCAACTCCCTCTCTCTTCCTCCTCTCTCCCACCAAACAAGGGAGGTGACCTTTTCTCCTCTCTATCTCTCTCTCTTGCCCAACTCTCTTCAAACAAACATAGTGTTAATTAAGGGTCATACCACACTTTGTTTGGTAGGATAGACAGAGATAGAGAAGAGAGAGTAGAGAAGAGAGAAGTTGAGTAGAGAGAAATAGGTAAGAAATAATGTACACTCTGTTTGGTAGAGAAGAGAGAGATAGAGAAGAGAGAGTAGAGAAGAGAGAAGTTGAGTAGAAAGAAATATGTGAGAAATAAAGTAGACTTATAGGTTGTTTGGTGTGATAAATCAAACCTTCACTCATCTCTCTTCAATTTGGAGAGACCAAAAAAGTGTTAGGACCCACCACTTTTTCTCCCCTCTATCTCCCTCCTCTCACCTACCAAACACACATACTTTATCATTCCTCCCCCTAACTCTCTCTTCTCCATCTCTCTATCCAAACCTCTCTCTACCGAACAAAGTGTAAAGACAATAGAGTTGGGACCTACCTCACCTTAGTGGGTGAATTGAGCTACTTTTAAGGGATGCCTTTTCCCCATTAAAGGCTGACACGTGTGGAACCTTGACGTCAAGTTCCAGTTGACCATATATGGTGACATGTCCATGCGCAATTTCTTCACCATTAATTAACAATAGAGTTCATTAACAATATAAACTATACATATCTTATTTTTTCTAATTAGTTATAATTAAATAAATTTTATATGAATTCTAATAAAAATCATAAGATAATTTTTAAATGGACTTTACATGAAATATAATTATGTAATAAGGATTGTGATTAAAAGTTAAAAGATATGTCAAATAATATATCATGCACTATTAATTAAACACTTATTCTACTTAGTTTTTTTTTACCGATGTTGTTATCCCTTTGGAAAACAATTGTATATATGTAACTTCTCATTAAATATCTTTTCAAATTTAAACTTGTGTTCTCGTCATTACGAAATCTAAACATCCTAATATCACATTCACTTTTTATGCAACTCAGTTTTGTTATTTTTCTCTACTATCACTTTTTATACAACGCATTTTTTTTATTTTCCTCCGTTACTTATAATCTTATATGACCGCATCCCCAATCAAATATCATGGATCATTTTCTTTTATGTCACTATTCAACAGGTAAGACATGCCTCTTCTACGGCCACACTATAATTACCATAAATTGTTGTGTAAATAATTGTGAAGAAACAAATTAAAGATGGTAATACAATAAATAAAAAAATTACACCTTAAAATATACAAGTTTTACTTATATATTTTTTATTTTTATCAAGGTATCCACATAAGCGGTGGTCAGAAGATTAATTTATTGTCCTGCTACTAAACAATTGAATACCACTATTAAAAAAAAAAACAATAGAATACCAATTAATTGAGTTTTTTCATTTACAAAAATTAAGAATTAAAGTAGGAATAACTTTGTAACGTCAATTTACTCAATAG
Source organism: Lotus japonicus (assembly GCF_012489685.1). Classification (NCBI taxonomy): domain Eukaryota; kingdom Viridiplantae; phylum Streptophyta; class Magnoliopsida; order Fabales; family Fabaceae; genus Lotus; species Lotus japonicus. Next base: position 53,893,591 of record NC_080045.1, read on the forward strand.
ATGGTTTAGTTAGAAGGACCACCCACACGCATGATTTGTATTTTGTTGGCATGCCCATTTCAGCTTCCACGAAATCACATTATTTGTCGGTTTTTCTTTGTTCTTTTTCATTACTCCCTCCCATTAGTCACCACATTTCACATGCATCCATGTGCCTCCATTTAATAAGTGATGTCTCTCTTTCTCTCTCTACTTTTTTTTTTTCTTTCATCATCTTTATCTTCTTTAATTTCTTAGTTTTCTTGACAAAAGTTAAATTCATATTACAAACCCATATTCAAGCCACGGATTTATGGAAATTTGCTCAAAGGAAAATATTAAGATTTTTTATTTATAAATTTATTAGGATCAATATACATAAATAGGCGTCCATAATTTTTTTTTATAGGCAAATGTTAGTGGTTAGTTGTTAGTAAGTTAGAAATTCCCTTCAAAGTTCCCTTCCAGGATTCGAATCCTGGACCTTCCTCTCCCCACCCTTATGTCGCCTAACTCTTACCACTTGAGCTAACCCTCGGGGACGTAGTCCCTAATTGGATTTTTCATATGGGAAACACGTTCATTTTTTTTAGGGATGCACCCGCTTTTTACATTCAAACTGAGAGTGGTCCATTTAGCTAGAAACATAGTTAGCTACGTAAATTCGAGCATGTTCCATCAATGCATTCGAAGTTTGAGTTTACTTTAATTTATGCCATTTTGAGAGCTGGAATTAACTTCGTTCAACAAGGTAAATGGACCATAGCTTCTTTCTTGGATCTTCGTTGTGTTTCAAGTAGTTCACTTTTAATTTGTTGCACGTATGTTTATCCAATTTAGTGAAGTAATCATGTGTTTAGGGGGATGTAGTCCCTAATTGGATTTTCCATATGGGAAACACGTTCATTTTTTTTAGGGATGCACCCGCTTTTTACATTCAAACTGAGAGTGGTCCATTTAGCTAGAAACATAGTTAGCTACGTAAATTCGAACATGTTCCATCAATGCATTCGAAGTTTGAGTTTACTTTAATTTATGCCCTTTTGAGAGCTGGAATTAACTTCGTTCAACAAGGTAAATGGATCATAGCTTCTTTCTTGGATCTTCGTTGTGTTTCAAGTAGTTCACTTTTAATTTGTTGCACGTATGTTTATCCAATTTAGTGAAGTAATCATGTGTTTAGGGGAGCTTTGGGGCCTAAAGCATCATAATTCAATTTAGTATCCCCTTTGCAATTGAAATGTGTTCTTCTAGTTGTCAACTCGCAGGTCATAAATCATAATCTAACTTAATTTGATTTTTGGACCAAATTATTGAATATACATAGAGAAAGATAGACAATTAATGATTAATGATTATGACTCCAAAAAAATTGGAAACTCAGCCTCTCTTATCATAATATTTTTCTTTTTTTAATTGTTGAAGATAAATATGCAAACACGTGGTGACTGGTGTGCAGAAATGTCCTGTTTTGTGGCGTGTCATTTTCTGTTGAGAAATTCAGATGATGTACCTGAATCTGAAATTGCATAACTGGATCCATGTGCCGCCAAATGGCATATCACAGTTGAGTTCGCATATTCCTTGGTCATGAGCCAACCACAGAGGCAATAGTCTAGTGTAGTATATTTGTTACTCTTTTCCTTCCTCCTCCCTGTGGTCATATCAAAATTAAAGCAATTGGACAAAAATGAGAAGAAGAAAACAACAATCACCCTTTCAATTCAACGACCCAATAATTGAATGCATCTATTTGTGTCTTTTTTCTTTCGTGTCTGCTAGCAGTTCAATTTACCTATCTTGAAATTATTATTTTTTAAAGAAAAACTGTAGGGCTTAGAGAGGTACCTTGAGACCTAACAAATATCTAGGGGCGTCAATAACATACTAGAGATCTTCGGCATGAAAGAGTTGTCTCCTCTATTACCCATTTGAAAGCTAATAGTAGCTCATTCTAGTATGTGGCATGTTGGAGCGTCAAAGGATCTTTCAGAGTATAAATATATATCCACCAGCTTGGAGTTCTTGTGCGTAGGGAATTCAAACCCACATTCTTATCGTCCCGATACACAGTGTGTCGACCCATGCATAATGGCGAAGTTACATTTAGTGTAGTGTGAAATCTTCGATGTAGAAAGAGGTTCTAACCATACCATGGTACGTAATTCTTGATAAACAAAAAAGAATTTGTAGGCACTTAAAGGATACATACACTCCACGTACGCCTAAGTTTACCACTTTGTACCTTGTTCTTCTTAACATCGCATTACAATTATATTAATTGCTTCCTTTTGTCCTCTTACTTTCTCAATTTGAATGTCTACACATTTACCCAATATTTACAAACATAATACCTAAAACTGTACTCAAAAGTAACACCTTCGGGGGCAGCAAAATAAAATGATAAATGTTTTAAACTTATGACTTAACTTTTAATCAATCAATCTGAACCATTTAATGTAAAGATCAAGAGTCAATAATTTACTTCTAGGAATTGCGGAGGATCCATGTGCTGAAAAAATAGCGCAAATCGTCAATTAAAAACATCGTTGTTGTAAACTAAATATATTTGATTTATCGTAAACAAGAATCTGAGACTTGTGAATAGGAAAACAAAAATCAGCTCAAAGAACTAGTCTGATCGAAATATGAATTATAAACATTCTTGACACGAACAGTACTACATACCTTCATACCTTGTGTACACGAAGACTTTGGTGCTCAAAAAAATATCAATGGCAAATATCAATTATGCACTTGCAGCAGCAAACTAATAAGATTAGTTTGGTTTAGCAATAATGAGTAGTAGTTTAAGACTTTAAGTTAAGCCCAGCCTTTGCTTTGATTAGAATTTAGATTTAGATGGGGGAGGCGCAGAAGAACAGTACAACCAATAATAAACGATAATATAGTATAAGAATTACTTTTGAGTTGCCAGGGATATAAAATGACAACCCCCTTCCTCTTTTGGATCAAGTAAACGACAATGGTCGCATAGAGTTGGGTCCAAACCTAGTTATATGACAAAACCAGCTTCACCCATTTAATCATCTAATGATCATCGTGTCGAGGTTCTTGTGTTTGGCGCACTATTGCAAAATAATATCTATCAAAATAAATAATATCTATCAGTTTTTTTTATTTGAACCTAACCCGTTTGAGAAATTATAATTGCCTCTTCCAAGTTCTATGAATACAAAATTTAAACTTGCATTCTCAATCGTATAATGGTCTAACTTGCTTACTAATACATACTACCATGTTGATAATATAGGGTTAAATATATTTTTGTCCCCCTAAAATTGTGAACTATTAATTTTTTTTGCATGTTTTTTTACTCCTAAAAGAGTGAATTATTAATTTAAGTTCCTCTATCCATTTTTGTAGTGGTTTAAACCGCCACTAAAAAATTTATATCTGTTAAAAAAACATCACTAACTTAAACCGTCGCAAAATGTATTAGTAGCGGTTTAAATTGTCACTAAAATCGATGAAGGGTTCAAAATCAATAATTCACTATTTATGGGAACTAAAATCAATGAAAATTTTAAGGAGAGTAAGATCAATGGGTATATTTTTCTATAAGATTTTACATGCGAATATAAAAGTGATCATACGCATAATTCTGTTTGAAGTTTCACTATAACTACAAAGACAAAGGCTATTAATCATTGTAAAATAAATACAAAAAAGAAACAAAGCTTGTTGGGGGTGGTGGCTTTGGTTCAGTGGTGGTTATGGTGCTTGAGAAAAAGTCAAGAAAAACGATAGAAATCAATGGTAAAAGGGTTGCGGAACAGAAACAAACAACAACTACTACTATTTTCGGAACGGGGCCCTATAACTCTATAAGTGTCACTTAACACACGTGGACTTGGAGGATGGACAAAAATTATATAATGCAGGGGGTCCCCCTTGGCCACCCCTGTGGGGGCCCTATAGTCCTTCCTGATTTCTATCAAGTACTATCAACTATTATTTCATTTGTCACAACAGAGAAGGAGACTTTGCACAAAAAAATACAGATTCATATATGTTTTCACAGTACTTTATATACACTTACATTATGAGAGATACAGAAAGAAATATCAAAAGGAAATGAAAGATATAATCATATCTAAAGTCTAGACGTTTAGACGCATGCAGTATCAATCAATCATTGGATTAAAGGAGACGGTACGTATTTAATCTTTATCATTTAGATACAAATTCATGCTAAGCATATGAGTGTGTGAACATAATTGAATCGGCGAGGATTTGTGAATGCAATATTGTCGATTATGGCAAATCGAAATTCTGATGAATAACATGATAAAAAGAGAAAGATAAAAGAAAGTGATCGAGTGGAAATGAGATTGAAGAGAAAATTAAATGTGAATGAATAAATTTCGAAAAATAAAGAAATTCGGGCAATCCACAAACTATGTAGTCAATCTATGCTCGGAAGGGTGCTAGGGAAATCACCATCCAATAGAACGAGCAAATCATAAGTTAGTGTGTTTGGATACGAGTATATAGTCAACATGAAAACACATTCAAGTGTGAATCCATTTTTTCATTCATCTTATATTTTTTCATCACATTCTCGTATCGTCGTTAGATCTCCACAATAATGGAGCACATCATTTGACCACCATCACTGTGAGGAAGTCGATACGTGGAACCTTCACATCATGGTCACCATCTGCCTCTCATTAAGGTCATACTATATGATCTGATACCACTGCTAACACAACATGCAGACTATACAATCATTTTGTGCTCATGAGGGGCTAGCTAGGGAGATCACCATCCAAATAGGACTAAGAGTATATCACAAGTTAATTGGACATCATCCAAATTCTTACACCCAGGCCCGTGTATAGACATTTTTAGGCCTAAAGCAAAAATGTTAATGTAATTTTCTTTTCACAAAAATCTTAAAAAGACTTAATATATCTATAAATTATCAAATTTTATATTAATCTTAAAGAGACTTAATTTTTTTGTATAAACTCTGATATCAAGTATCTCTTTTAATAATTCACTTCAAGGTACGTAGAAACAATGAAAACAAAATAGAGAAGAAATAGTGATTTTCAATACTACATAAACATAAATATGATATAATTGCACTTTTCACTAATAACTTGCAAAATTGCACTTTTTCAGTTCTCACGTTGCAATTAATATGATATAATTTTTCATTGTTCCATCATTACCTCTCTCAAGTCTTAATAGTATATGTAAAATGTAAATAATAATTTTTTAGGGGCCTAAGGCAATTGCCTATTTGGCCTACCCCTCTCCATGACCCTGCTTACACCACAAAATCTTAGTGCTTAAGGCTATAGGTGAGTGAGCCGTTTCACTTATATGTTGCTCAACAATTGCATTTTCATCCAATGTGAGACTTTCTCATTCACACTTGGCACTCCAACAAGGGCTATTGGGCTTGGTATTTTCAACAAGGGCTATTGGGCTTTTTACATAAAAATCCATATCTTTATTAAAAAAAATTAAGTAAAAATAATTTGAAAGTGAACTATTTTTTTTCTTTTCATGGAGACTATTGAGTTTAGTCTTTTGAACCGAGACCTTAATTTTTATTTGAGTCATTCTTTACAAAAAAAAAAGGTTATTGAACTTATTACATGAATTAGAGAGGTCTTTATTACTTAGTAAATTTTTTTTTGGGGGACTAAAGCCCTTACTTGACCACATGGACCTTGAGCCGGCCCTGGGGCAAGGTATCCTCTTCTATTCTTATCGAATTTTAATTTATTCTCACTTTATTTTCTCTTTCATCATATTCAACTCAATTTTTCTTCATGTCTCTTTTATTTTCTATCACATGACTTATTATACTTTCATTTCTTTCTCATTGGCTCCGGTTGGAATTCCTATGGATGAATTGTTATTGATTTTTACTATCCCCACTTTGTCTATTTACATAATTGTGTAATTAACATTAACACCTTTCACCCGCTCACTTTCACTCAACATACTTCAAAATTTCCTTCCTCCCTACATCGAGTTTTCATGCCATGATATTTCCAAAAATCTTCCACGGCTAGGCATGCCAAACTTTTCCATGAAAAATGTGTAGAAACTAGGAAGCCACATAAGTGTATGTTTGGAGTGTAAACACTAACGTGATTTGACATATCTCAAAGTATCAACAAAGAATTTAGAATTTGTCATGTTGAATTTTATGTGGATCAAAAAAGCATAATTTTGGCCCATCGAGTTCTACGAAAAATTAAAGGATAAGGTTTAGTACCACTCTAAAACCACCTCCAACTCATGTGGATAAGAAGATAAAAGAGAAAAATAAGAGATATGATGAATGATGCGATAGATTAGTAAAAATGAGATGAAAGAAAAATTGAGATGTGAATAAATATAACTCAATTTAAAAACACTTGTAAAGAGTAAAGCGAAACTCGAATTAAGGCTATGAGACTTAAGGGATTTGGATCATCTCCATCCAGTCATGGGATGAAAACTTGCAATAGGGGTGTGCAAATCCACAAACCTCCCAATAATCATGTAGAACTCTTTTTTTTTTTGTCAAACTCTAAACCAAACTTGAAGAAAAACGGGCCTATACGAAAGGAGCAAAACGGCCCATAAGCAATGTAATAAGCCCATTTATAGTTTCTGTCCATACCCGACCGGATCCAACAGTGTTACAATCGGTTCGAACATAGACACACAATGTTGTCTCGCTGAGCTAAACGAATCTCAAAATCGAAATCGCCGCCTCCAAAATCCATCGCTCTCATCAATCAAATCGTTGAAAACACCAGAAAAGCTTGAGATCACAGTAGTAGCCAAAAAATTAACTTATATTTCATTACGAAATAAACAGAAACAGTTTAACAGGAACAAAATCCCCCAAGATGGAGAAATTACAACTTGAGAAGATGATGAGAAATACTACTACTAGTACTACATTTGGCTTTGGCAGATCAGATTCAGATGGTACAGCCATAGGACAAGAAGAAGAAGCAGAGCATGGAGACGACAGCCACGGATTCGAACGCCGTCACGATCCCCCACAGCAACTCGTCGACGATGGAGACAGTCATGAGCTCCGACCACCGCCGCATCAGCGATGAAGGGCCTGCGAACTTCAACATCACCCAGCGGAACACCGATGCCATGAATGTGGTTGGTTTGGGAAATTGAAATAGCAATTGCAGAAAATGATCACATGTGATGTGCTGCTTACAAAGTTTAGGACCTTTTGTTGTGTCCTTTGCTGATCTGAGAGTCTGTCTGAGACTGATTGGTAACAGTCATGGTAGATATATAATTCCAAGTGTACAGAATGGAGTGGGGTCCACTTCCATTTCAATAGCGGCAAAAACCAAAGAGCTTATATTTTTTTTAAATGTTTAAACTTTTGCTACAGCTGGTGACCATTACACTATGGGATTGGGAGGGAAGTAACTCAGATCCGGACATTCAGCATTAATCGGGGAAAGTTTTATTAATGCTCATTTTTAGGTTATGTTTCTAAATGCAATGGAAGAGAATAAAAATTATAATAGAATGGAAAACACAATTTTTCTTCTTATTTGGAAGGGAAATCTCAAATTTTAAACTGATTTGATTTCAATATGAATAATTGTTTGCTAAAACTCAAAATCAGATGGGGAAGAAACTTAAAAAGAGCAGTCATTGTCATGTGCCGATAAGGAAATCCTTTTAAAATATGTTGCTCAAGCTATGCAGACCAATTATTATCAGTTTGCTACAAAATTTCAAGTTTTGTATGTCATAAAGTGGAACTCGTGTGTGCCAATTTTAAGTGGGGGAAATTGATAATGAGAAGAAGATTGGATAAGTCAGAACAACTTATGTAAATCAAAGTCTTATGGTGGCTTATGTTTATGTGAGCTGGAGGATTTTAATTTGCCATTATTGACCAATTTTTTTTTTGAGAATGTTTGTGTATTGAGAAATCATTAATTTGGGCCTTTGTCCTAGTTATGCTTGGAGAAGAGTGTGGGCCGGTGAACAAATTGTTTTGGGTGGAATGAAATTACGTGTGGAAACTGGGAAGTGGATCTTCTATCAAATTTTAAGAAAATCATTGGCTACCAAGTTCTACAAATGGGAGAATTTTATCTGCCCCTAACTTGCTTTTTACTAATGTTGTTGCAGTTAATCTCTTATTGGTTAATCCTCTGCAATGGAATTTACAGTTTGTTAATGCTACATTCTCCTAACAAGAATCAAATTTTATCCTAATTATCCCCTTAAGCTGGCATGGTATGAAAGATGACTATGTGGAAATAGAGCAGATATTACAGGTTTACAGTCAAATCTACATGCCAAATACAACATCCTTTGTAGATTGGGTAATCAATCCAGCTCATTAGAAGGTCCTGGATACCCTTTGAAGCTTTGTGGAATCTATCCAATCGATCCAAAGTTAAACACTTTACCTTTCGAGTGATACCTAACACACTCGCATGCAAGCGCAATCACATGTGTAGGGGACTAAAATTTCCTTATGGTTGTGTTCTTTATGGGTGCGCTGCAGAGAAGATCCAGGAGCAAGTAATTGGTCTTGTTTATGTTTGTTTTCTTCTAGTTTGGGAATTCGCACAAATATTTTTAACTCCTGTAGAGATTGTTCGCTTCTGTTCTAAGAGACTCTAACAAGGAATGCAAACATAATTTTATGTTAGCATGGGCAGTATAAAACACATAAATGAAGATGTCTACGATAATCTAGGTGCTTATCTTTATGTCGCTTCTGAGTTTGTTGCAGTCCCATACAATTCAATAGTGGTAGGTTGCACACCACTACACCAGATTGGTATTGAAGAAGAGATATTTGAAAGAAATATGTGAATATATAGTAGATATTGTGTTTGTTATGATACTGAGAGGAAAAAAAAGTTAAGAAGGTGAAAATTTATTTTAAAAATACAAATTCATTTTTAGTGAATGATTCACATATTTACTCTATTTGCGTTGAAATTGTAACAAATTGGGGGTTGCACTTATGCCTCTTTTCAAACTCTAACTCTATCACATCTTGTGACAAATAGAGCTTCACTATTTGCCTTCACTCTTGGCCAATTGTTTGGATCAATAGGATATCATAATGTATTTCTAGGTAACACACACATATATATATATATATATGCTTGTTTCTTTCATCATAACATTCAAGCAAATAGACTTATTATTGACATCATATTTGGGGTGTAAATAAGCGTTTTATAATTTGATTTTACATGAATTTTTTTTGTCAATTCTACAAATTTCTTCTGAATTGTGAAACCATTATCACACTTGAAGATCATTAACAACCAATCTAATTACATGCACCTTCATAATAATGCACTGCTTCAATTTAGTGTTCCATTCATAATATTGAAAGTACACAGTCACCACGAGTTTGTATTCTGAAAGACTTGCAGAGTCGTATAGGGAGCTTGAAATCTTCATAGAAAAAGAGAAAGAAGATAAGACATTCAACAATCTATTTGAGTTGGATGTGTCTTGGAAGTTACCATTTTAATTATGAGTTTGATTTCGCTTATCTTGATTCATATTATGACTTTAGATCTTGGGGTGAACTACTTTGTATGTTTGCTTGTGATCATCTATCTGACTCTTTAGGTTAGAAATGACTGAAATGTACATAACCTACCCAAGAACCTATGGTTGGAGAAAAATTTGTATTACTTGCTTATGAGTTGCTTATATCATACATGATACTATATGTCCACATGAATACTGTTAAGAATCTAAAATAAGATCTCATGGATGAATTCTTAAAACTATTAATGTGAGACCAAAATATCACGTATGATATAAGCAACTCATAAGCAAGTGATGCATATTTTACTCAAATCACGAGTTCTTATTTTATACTTATATATTCATTGATGAATGAGGGCTGAAATATGAATTTTTTAATCTAAGAACTAAAAAAACATGTTTTTCATGAGACTCCCACAGTCCCACAGATTTAACCAATGGTTGGGGATGTAAACCGCGGTTAGGCTGTAGCACTGGGTAGCATTACCGTGCACCCGCAGTAGAGAAATATCGCCTCCCACTTTCACCGCGCAAACTGCGATTGAGCCGCCACAAACAAACCCTCACCACCACCATGGAAACCATGTCCGGCGACAAAACCATCGCGACGGAGCAATACGGTGTCCTCCTGTATTACAAGTACGCCGAGATCCCCAACCTGAACGACGTCGTCACATTCTACCGCTCCAACTGCTCCTCCCTCGGCCTCCTCGGCCGCGTTCGCATTTCTCCCCACGGCGTCAATGTCACCGTAATCCCCCCATTCCTCACTCGCTTCCGCTCCATAATCTCTCCATTTTTCACTCTCAACTCAACTCACCCCTCTCTGATTTTCTCTAGGTTGGTGGCAACTTACACTCTTTGGAGAAACACATTGAAGCCCTCAAGTCCAACCATGACTTATTTGAAGGAACTGATTTCAAGCTTGCAACCTGTCATCACCCTTCAAATGACAAGGTTGCTGAGGAATCTGGTTTCACTTCACTCTCCATTCGGATCGTCAAGGTCGGTTTCTATGCATTTATTTACTAACCCTTGTTTTTATTGTATATAAGTCCGTTTGGGAAAACAGCTTAATTAAGCGCTTATGCGCTTATTCATAAGCTATTTTAAAAAGTTTATTGAAATAAATTGAAAATAAGCTATATTTAAGCATAAGCTTTTTTTCATAAGCTATCCTGAATAGCTCATGAAAATAAGCTCAAAACAGCTTATGGTAGGACCATAAGCTGTTTGCATAAGCTCTCTCAAACACTGGCATAAGCGCTTATGCTATCAGATAAACTCAAATAAACTCTTCCAAACGGGGCCATAATGTTGTCTTATACTTCTTCTGTGTTAATAGGAACTGGTTACTCTTAGTTCTCATCCACTTTTGAAGTCGCCGGAAATATCAAATGCTGGAAAACATCTATCTGCCACTGAGTTCCATTCTTCACTTCACAATGCTAGTAAGCTGCAATAATTAAATACCATTGCTGTATATGTTATATTTTCCATTAGTTCAGTTTTGCTTGTTCTTGTTTATTTGTTCACATTTGTGTTTTAGTCTCTAGAGGGTTTGGTTATGTTTAGGGAATTTTTATTGAAATATGAATCTTCTTTTGTAGACAGTGAGAGTCCGGAAAAGAGCCTTGTTTTACTTGATGCGAGGAATCTGTATGAAACAAGAATTGGGAAATTTCAGGCACCGAATGTTGATACTTTGGACCCGCAAGTTAGGCAGTATAGTGATATGTCGTCATGGATAGATGCTAATGGTGAGCAGTTGAAAGGCAAAAATATCCTCATGTATGTTCTCCTTTTAAAACTCTTTGGGTTGGGGGGTTGAATTGAGGTTCATTGGTTGCATTCTTATACTAGTGTGATATAGTAAATATTGCTTTCATTTCTGTGTTTGAGTAACTTATAATTACCCTTTGTGTGTAATTTCACTTATTGGTTACAGGTATTGTACCGGTGGAATTAGGTGTGAAATGGCATCGGCATATATTAAGTCAAAAGGTGCTGGGTTTGAGAATGTGTTTCAGGTAAACTACTGAATTTCTCTTCTCACTACACATCCATCTTTTGGAAGGGAGAAGAAAATTTCAATAATATGTCATGGATTTGTATTATATTCATTAGTTTTTCCATATTGTTGCATCGGCAGAAAAGAACCTACTAAGTCAGGACCTTGGTATCAGTTTGCAATGAAATATGATGATCTTTGAGTTGGGAGATCTTGTGTTAGTCTATCCTTCTATAAGAAATAGTCATGAAATATGGTAAAGAACATCTAAATTATGATTTATTAATAGTATTTCTTGTAATTTTGTATTAATTTCAGCTATTTGGTGGTATACAACGGTATATGGAGCAATTCCCAGATGGTGGTTTCTTCAAAGGAAAGAATTTTGTTTTTGATCATCGGTGTGTCTTTGTTAATTCTCTCATTTCTTTCATGTATGAATTTATATAAATATCTTGTAATCTTGTCAGGATTGGAATATTGGTATTACATCAAATTCTTTTATTGCCATTCTTTGTCAATAAGAGTCATAATAATAATTTTTTTGAAAGTTTAAAGACAAGAAGACCTGCAAATGAAATTACTTAAGCTTCAGGACCCTCTAACCTTAACAGTTTGTATTTGGACTGATGGCATAATTAACTTTATAGGGTAAAATTGAATTTGTGATCTGGTCTTGGTCGGTTGGTTCTTTAGGTCCTTCACTATCAATCATGTTCTTTTTTTGCCCTTGATATTGATTCTCTTATGTTTTTATTATGAATGAATAGGTGATCTTGCTAGATTATTTCTTGTTAATTTTTTTTTTCTGATTTTGGTGTCTTGTAATTAATTACTCCCTCCGTTCCTATTTATAAGAACCAAATAGAAAGTGCACTTGGTCCTTTTTATAAGAACCAACTTGGTGTTTGTGGAGAATTAATTATTTTTAGACAAGAATGCCCTTATTTAATTGAATTTCTCTCTCTTTCCACTTGCTATAGCATTAATGATGCATAGAAATTAAGAATAATGGGTGGAGGGTAACTTTGAAAAGTTGATATAAATTGAGAACAAATTTAATGCAATTATCTAGATTAGCTAAATTTCTTAAAGGGTGTGAAGTGGTTGTTTGATTCTTATACTAAGGAACGGAGGGAGTACCTTGTAGGATTTACATCCAAATTTTCGTTTTCTTTGATATTGAAGTTTTTTGGCTTTTTTTGGGAAACTTTCATTGCTATTGTCATCAAGTCACCTTTATTCCTCTGTTTCTTATAGCTCACAATTTCCAGACTATTAAATTAGTTTGCTTATCTTATGTTAAATTTCATCGAATAACTTAATCTAAAATTTATCCATGTAAGTGTTAAATCCTCCCAGACAAGTATCTTGAAACCTGGTCAACATAATACATAGTATTACTAGTTACAACAATATAGTGAAATGTATCCTTATATCATTTCTTCTGTGGCTTTAGGATATCAGTTGGAAGTTCAGATGCTAATATTATTGGTACCTGCCTTATTTGTCACTGCTCATTTGATGATTACTCTTCACGCTGCCGATGTACGCATTGCAGAATGCTTGTCTTGGTTTGTCATGGTTGCCAGGTATAACATTTATAATATCTGTGCCTGTTGGAAACCCAACAATCTGGATTCAACAATGAGCAGAAAGAACTCAAAATAACCAAGAAATGCAGTTGATTGTTTATTGAAAGTAAATGGAAAAATACAGAGAGGGAGTAGTAATCCCAGATTCTGACCAGAGCTCAGCTCCTATAGGAAGCTCATTGCTTCCTATTCATTCTAATTCCTCGAATGATCAAAAGATACCCTCAACCTCTCACTCTATTCCTTAATATCTAGACGGTTACAACCAACTCTACTGTGGGGTCCTTAATTCTGATTGACCTTCCTACCCTTTCTGGAATATACCTTCCACACCTTAGGCCCAGCTGATCCATGTAGTGCTAATGGGCCTTCCACTGGATCGCAGGTCCTAACAACACCCCCTCCTAAAACAGCAACCTTGTCCTCAAGGTTGAATGCAGGAAACTGACTGCTGATTGTGAGTGTGTCTTCCCAAATAGCCTCCTCTTCAAGCTTTCCTTTCCAATGCACCAACACTTGGTGAACCTCAGCGCCCTGCTGTTGCACTGTACGCGTTGCCAGAATGTTGTCAGGTTCAATCAGATCAGAACTTTCTCCTTCCAATTGCGTAGGAAGTTCTTCCTCCTCTGTGTACTCCCCTACCGCTTTCTTAAGCAAAGAGACGTGGAATACTGGATGAACTCGGGAACCTTCTGGCAATTTCAACTTGTAAGCCACTGCTCCTATGCGTTCTATCACCGGATACGGCCCATAATATCGAGCAGCCAATTTCGCGTGAACTCGAGTCACCACCGATTGTTGCCGATGGGCTCTTAACTTAACGAAGACCCACTCCCCAATGGCAAACGAGCGGTCCACACGCTTAGCATCCACCTGCGACTTCATACGAGTTTGGGCTCGCAGGAGCTGAGTTTTAAGTTGCCGGAGAGCTTCGTCTCGATCAACCAGCTCCTGTTGGACAGTGGCGACGCGCGTTTCTCCCAATCCCCATCGCGCGAGAGCGGGAGGCTTGCGGCCATAAACAACTTCAAATGGGGTGAGCTGGGTCGCGGAATGGTACGTGGTGTTGAACCAGTACACCGCCCAGTGCATCCACATAGCCCAGGTCTTAGGTTGATCAGCGGAAAAACACCGAAGGTAGGTTTCAAGGCAACGGTTGGTCACCTCCGTTTGCCCATCCGATTCCGGATGATACGCTGAACTGAGCTTCAGTTGTGTCCCTTGGAGCTTGAAAAGCTCTTTCCAGAAGTGACTCATAAATATGGGGTCGCGATCGCTTACGATTGTGGACGGAATTCCATGTAAGCGTATAACTTCCTTGGTGAAAATTTCTGCAATGCTACGAGCTGTATAAGGGTGTTTCAGAGGAATGAAATGGCTGTATTTTGACAAGCGGTCGACGACGACAAGAATCGCCTCATAGCCCCTCGATTTTGGAAGTCCTGTGACAAAATCGATTGAGATGTCTTCCCAAATCCGCTCAGGAATCGGAAGAGGTTGCAGAAGGCCCCCTGGAGAAGTAGCAAGATACTTTTGTCGTTGGCAAATGTCACAACGTCGAACAAATTCCTGAATAACATTCTTCATTCCCACCCAGTACAAGTTGGCCGCTAACCTGCGATATGTTCGCAAAAAACCCGAATGCCCTCCCTGGGGAGAGTTATGGAACTCGTGGAGCATTTTTGGGATCATTTGAGAGTGCTTGGACAGGACCAAGCGGTCTTTGTAGAACAGAACACCCTGTTGGAGCCTGAACTCGGGGTGCGACATTAGGTCCTCTTGCTTCTCTTTAATTACTTGCTGTAAGTGTGGGTCAGCAAGGATCTCTTCTTGGACCTGACGTTGTTCATCCCAACTTGGGTAAGACAGCAGGGTCTGCAACTCCATTCCTTCTTGGATTCGTGAAAGAGCATCCGCTCCCCTGTTCAATTTTCCTGGCTTGTAGCGAATCTCGAAGTCATACCCAAGCAATTTAGCAGTCCAATTCTGTTGATCTCCTGTGGCCACTCGCTGCTGTAGTAGTTCCTTGAGACTCTTCTGGTCGGTAGTAACCACGAATCTCCTACCTAGAAGATAAGGCCGCCAATGTTGTATGGCCAACGCGATTGCCATCAGCTCCTTGTCATACGCTGATTTAGCCAAATTTCTCACCCCAAGTGCCTTGCTATAATATGCTATGGGATTCTTTCCCTGCATCAGGATTGCTCCTAATCCCGTGCCCGACGCGTCGCATTCGATTAAGAATTCCTTCTCAAAGTTAGGAAGTGTCAACACCGGAGCTGTGGTGAGTTTCTCCTTAAGAGTGTCAAATGCTAGCTGTGCATCAGAGTTCCAGCAGAAGGCATCTTTCTTTGTCAGGTCAGTGAGTGGTTTTGCTACCTTTCCGTAATCCTGAATGAATTTCCGGTAATAACCGGTCAATCCCAAGAACCCTCTCACTCCTTTCACAGTTTTTGGGGTTGGCCACTCACGCACGCTCACTATTTTGCTGGGATCAACCTCTACCCCTTGTGCTGAGATCAAATGCCCCAAGTACTCCACCTTGTCACGAGCGAATTGGCACTTCTTCTTATTTGCGGTCAGCTGATGTGTGCGCAAGGTTTCCAGCACTGTGCTCAAATGTTCCATGTGAGTAGTCCAATCCTTGCTATATACGAGTATGTCGTCGAAGAAAACAAGGACATACTTGCGGAGCATGGGCCTGAAAACTTCGTTCATCAGACTTTGGAAAGTTGACGGGGCGTTCATCAAGCCAAATGGCATGACGAGGAATTCGTAATGCCCTTCATGAGTGCGGAAAGCGGTCTTGTGTACATCCTCTGCTTTTACTCGCACTTGGTGATATCCAGATTTTAAATCAAGCTTTGAGAAGAAGCTTGCCCCATGTAACTCGTCTAACAATTCCTCAATAACTGGTATTGGGAATTTGTCAGGTACTGTCACCTTGTTCAAGGCCCTGTAGTCAACGCACATTCTCCATGTTTGATCCTTCTTCTTGACAAGAATGACAGGGCTGGAATATGCACTGGTGCTGTTGCGTATGATCCCAGATTCTAACATCTCCTTCACTTGCTTCTCGATTTCATTCTTGTGCAGGTATGGGTATCGGTATGGTCGCACACTAATTGGTCCATGTCCTTCCCTGATATTGATACAATGCTCTTTCCCTCTACTGGGTGGTAAACCAACCCGTTCAGTGAATATGTCAGCGTACCGTTCCAAGACACACTTCAACTCTGTGTGTAAGGCTACTGGCAGAATTGGCTCTTCTGGTTGTTCAATTCTGCAATTCCCCACTGTCCGCAATTCCCCTTGTTCAGTTCTAGGGACTCTCCTGACAATGCTTTGAAGGGCTACTGGAGCTTCTTGCCCTGCTTCGATTCCTAGTAGCGTGACCCAATGTGTTCCATCCCAGAACTTCATTGAGCGTTTGCTCCAATTGATTAAGGTATCTCCTAGAGTCTTCAACCACTCAATCCCCAGCACGAGATCCGGTCCTCCTAACTCGAAGAGATATGGAGTGCATTTGAGTGAGTATGACCCGAGCTCCAACTTCACCAATTTGCTCCTGCCCTGGGTGTGTGTTCGATATCCATCCCCGAGCTTGATCGACATCCTGGGAGTGTCTTCGGTTTCCCATCCCATCCTCTGAACTAATTTTTGCTCGATGAAGTTGTGAGTGGCCCCACTGTCCACTAGTACTAGCACCGGAACCCCATGAATCTTTCCTTGGAGCTTCATGGTTTGAGGATTGGCATCGGGCTCGTGAGAGAGGTTGAACAAGCCCATTATGCTCAGCTCTCCTTCCAGATCCCCTTCTTGTTCTTCCATCTCCATTGCCAAAAGCTTGCTATCTTCTGCATCATCGTCGCCGTCTTCAACAATAAGCACGCGGAGCTGCTTATCGGGGCACTGATGCATGGGATGGTAAGGCCCACCGCATTTGAAACATTTCCCTTTTTGCTTACGGTCCAGCAGTTCTTGGTAAGTGAGGTGGGAAAAACCACGATCCCTTGGCCCAACACGACGCGTTTCACCTTGGGCCTGCTGTTCAACCCTTGGCCCATTTTGTCCAGTTTTTGTTACTGCGGCCCCATTGTCTTTTGCCCCACGTACCCAGATCCAGTCACTCCCTCCCGGTTTACTTGACCCGTTCGCTCCGGGCCGAAAACCCGGTCCGTTCCCTCTGGATCCCCGAGAATAACCCGATCCACTATCCCCTTTCACCTCCTTCTCTACCACACGCGCAGCCATCAACAGCTTTGATCGACTCATACCCTCCATTATCGCCAAGCTTCGAACCTTTCCCCTAATTTCCTCCTTCAATCCATGAAGGAAATACCCCTGGAATTGCTTATCAGGCAAACGAGGGATCTGGGCTGTTAAATACTCGAACTCGGTGATGTATTCATCGATCGACCCACGCTGACGTAACTCTGTCAGCTGTTCGTACACGTCGCCCTCCCCATGGCCACCGTACCGCTCCAGAAGTGCGTCACGAAGCTTCTCCCACGACAGTGCAGCATCGGCTTCCAGTAGTGAATTGAAGAAGTGGATGGTTGGGCCCTCCATGCTCAACTGTGATAGACTCACCTTCACCGCCGGTGATGTACCTTGCACCCGGAAATAGACCTCAGCTCGTGAGATCCAACCGGCTGGGTCCTCTCCGTTGAACATCGGCAGCTCTACCTTCTTGGCAGAGTGTCGAAATTCCAGCAATGCATCTCCCTGCAACCCACTTGATTCTCCGGCGCTGGGTATAGCTCCCATCGGTTGTGGTGTTCCTCCGTTCCTTTGATTCACGCTCTCTTCTCCGATCTGTACTGATTTTCCCATCGATTTCTCCAGCATAGCAACCAGCGTTGCAGGTAAGTCCTTGACCGCGGTGGTCACCGCCGCGAGAGACGATCGCATCTCCGCGAGCTCACCCTCCAATGCATCGACCTTGGCCTCCATCTTCTGACCGGTGTGCTTGGTCTTCTTCGGTGGCATTCACTGATTTCGGAATGGGTATCCGGCAGGTCGGACCAGTTTGTTGGAAACCCAACAATCTGGATTCAACAATGAGCAGAAAGAACTCAAAATAACCAAGAAATGCAGTTGATTGTTTATTGAAAGTAAATGGAAAAATACAGAGAGGGAGTAGTAATCCCAGATTCTGACCAGAGCTCAGCTCCTATAGGAAGCTCATTGCTTCCTATTCATTCTAATTCCTCGAATGATCAAAAGATACCCTCAACCTCTCACTCTATTCCTTAATATCTAGACGGTTACAACCAACTCTACTGTGGGGTCCTTAATTCTGATTGACCTTCCTACCCTTTCTGGAATATACCTTCCACACCTTAGGCCCAGCTGATCCATGTAGTGCTAATGGGCCTTCCACTGGATCGCAGGTCCTAACAGTGCCACCAATTTTTGGTCGCATGTCTCTGAGTTTCGGGAAAGAAGTAGAAGAAGGAAGTAGTGTAAATGTATCTTAAGATTATCAACATGTTTGGATGCAAACCAAAAAACACTTATTGGAGCTTATCTAGTGCTTTTTCTAGAAGATAAGCTCCAATAAATCCGTATCCAAACAGACTCTATATACTGGAGCAGGATTGTCTCGTGTGGAGGACACCTGTGGTCTTTAGACCAAAAAGTTCATATACTAGATCTACCAGTCTCAAACATTCTGCTGGTTTGGACTTTGGAGAGCTAAACTAAACAGTTTTGGGCTGTAATATATGCTAGTTTTTCAAATGCCCATAAACATCTAATAAAACTTGGTTTTGATTGTGTTTGTTTATTAACTTAGCCTAACTGAAATGTTGCTTTTGAGCCGGTTTAGTTCTAACTGGTTCTAGACAAAAATAATAATGTGACTCACTTTTGGTCTAGAATTTAAGTTTGTTGTTGGGAAGAAAGTCGGGTTTTTTCTCAAATGAGATTCATGAGGATTGTGCAAATCCTCTAGCTATTACTGTGGTCATTAGACCTCAAAGTTGGCCTTCAATCTACTTGAATTTAAATAACATTTATGCTGAAGTCCTACAACTTAAGTTAACTACATTGCTGAATTGGTACTTCTGTACTTGTTAGAAGCATAATATAAAATCATTCTTCTTCACCCAACAGTTTATGTTTCTGTGATAGTTGTTCAGGACGTAGTGTTAAAGCTTCTTGGACCAAGTGGTCTAATAAAGTTCAAAAATGCAAATAGCTATTGTATGAGGGGGCGTTTACTAATATAATATAAAATCTTTTATTTGTCTTTACCGAACAGATCAAACTTTTAAACTTTGAAGTAGTTGGTTCATGATAGTATTCTAGAACATCTATCCCTTCTTCACCATTGTAATTTCTTGATTTAATTATTTTTCTATTTTGTTTTCTGGGTTTTTTTTTTTTCCTCATTTCCTGCTTCTGATGTTATTGTGGTCTACCAGAATGAATCTGCACTGTATGTTTGTGAGCTATGCCAAAGACAGGGAAAGACTGTCAGGTCAAAGCAGTTAATTGAAAATGGTGAACCAGAACCATCATTACCAGATCTTGAGATACATAATTTTTCTTCAGACACTATAGTCTTACCTCAAGTGCCTAGAGAAGATGGTAAGTTCTGTGATCCTGATTGCTCTGACAAGTGACAAACCTTACTTTCACATGCCTTTCAACAAATTGTCACAAACATTTTCAAGTCTTATAAAATATAAATTGTTGGCAGCATTTATAGTTTATCAGAAGTTGTAATCCCTAACATCCTAATGAATAATGTTTCAGATGTAAGGACCTCAAGAAAACTGAGAATCTTATGCTTGCACGGGTTTCGGCAGAATGCATCCAGTTTTAAAGGAAGAACAGCATCACTAGCCAAAAAACTAAAAAAAATGTCTGAATTTATTTTTATAGATGCCCCTCATGAATTGTCATTCATATATCAGACCCCCATGCCAGTGCCCGACATGAATTGTGCATCGCCATCGTTACCTCCTAGTCCCCCACCTTCGCAGAGTTGCAACAAGAAGTTTGCATGGTTTGTGGCACAAAATTTTGACAGAAGCAGCGGTGTTGATTGGAAGGTAGCAGATGGCCCATTTGATCCGCTTCAGTACCAGCAGCAAACTGCTGGATATGATATTTCACTATCACACTTGAAGAAAGTGTTCTCCCAAGAAGGGCCATTTGATGGAATCTTGGGATTTTCACAGGGAGCAGCAATGGCTGCCTTAGTCTCCGCACAACAGGAAAAGCTAAGAGGTGAAATGGATTTCAAATTCGTAGTCTTGTGCTCAGGCTTTGCTCTACAAGTGAAGGAGATGGAGTTTGGTCCTATAAAGTGCCCTTGTCTTCATATTTTCGGCAATGAACAAGGTAAAGACAGACAGATAGCCAACCAAGCTAGCAAGGAACTTGCTTCTCTATATGATGATAGTTGTTCTGTAATAGTTGAACATGATTGTGGTCATATAATTCCTACTCGATCTCCTTATATTGATGAGATCAAGGATTTCCTAGGCCGTTTTCTGTAATAGGCCAAGTGAAAAAAAAAAACAAATTTTTGATATCATGTCTTCTACTAGCCAAAATTTGCAACGTTCCTTGATATCATGTCTTCTACGTGCCACCTTGCCAATAAAATTGCGCAGTGCTTTAAGGTTGTGCAATTGTGTCATTGGATATTGCCTCATTCAAATGCAGTGAGCACTACTTTCAGACAATACTTGGTAGAGACTGACTGTTGGAAATGGGTGCTTTGCTTTTGTCCTTTGCTCTGTCCAATATGAATTGTAGCTCTTAAATAAAACAAAAATATAATTAATATTCTCATTTTATTTAAATTATATATTAGATATTCCATATTCTAAATTTTTATTGTGTATGGATAAATAATTTAATTTGGCTTATGTCAATAAGTATTTATAATATAAGTTTTTATTCATAACTTTTTTATGAACTTTTTTAAATAAGTTTAAAAGAGCTTATAGAAATTTATAAATGTTTGCTGATAAGTTTGAGCTTTTCAAATGAGTTGAAAGGATTAGGTCATACATTATTTGTACAAGTTAATCGAACATAAAACCCCAAGTGGTTGGTTAAGTTCAGCATGACAGAGTTATGATATCTGGTATCTGACGCGTTTTCGGACTCATACTCTTGGAGTGAGTAAAAGTAACTTTATTGTGAGTGTTATTTGAGTCTGATTGCTTTCTTTGCCTTTGACTGAGACAACAGTCCCCTCATCCTAAATTTTCATATAAAAAATTAATCAAACATACGTTTAAAAGTGTTTATAGGTCTTAATATACTCTTGCAAGTTGTATGTAGTAATATATATATCCGTTCAAGCATAAATTACTCATTACTCATTGATGGAAGGAATGAACACATTACCAACCATAAACTTCTATGTTCTCATGAATCTAACATTGTCACTTGAGTTATGACTTATGACCACATTTTTAGAAAAGAAAAAAAAAACATTTTTAGACTTATTTTTAAAGCATTTATTTTTTTTTTCTCAAGTTACCCATATGTTCAATGCTCCATATTTAACTTTCAAAAAAATAAAAATGCTCCATATTTCATTATCAAGCGATAGAAAAACTTGAGGCCTGTTCTTTCTCTTAAACCCTTAAAACCTCTGGTATTGAACAGAACACGAAACAAGTACCATCGAAATCGAAGATGCAGGGTGTTGTACTAAGAAAGCTACCCAGGGCATTTGCATACAAACAAGTATGTCTTCCTCGTATTCTAGTTCAACTGGTTTTTCTCACCGGAATTTATATGATTGATTCTATTCTTTATGTTTGTTTGGCTAAATCAAGTGAATAATCCACTTGAATTCCTCTAACTACTTGGCTTTTGCAATTTCCGCTCGCAGGTTCTAGGTTTTCGTTCCTATTGCACTGAAAATGTTGTTGTCGATATTGGACAACCAACCTCTGCTTCTCATCCTCAGGTAGTAACTCTCTCATGTTGTTACCTCTTTTTTCTTTTTTCAGAATTTGATTACATTCTGATTTAGCAATGAAATTTTAGAAATCACAACACAAGACATGATAAGACTGTGTTATAAGTTATGACATATAAAAATAAACAAATTTTGCATTAAAAGGGCAACCTGAAGCTACGAAGCTCGTCGGAAAGGGTTCGACTAATTATGGATATATTGTAGGCAGCCTTAGCTTGAATTTGCAAGAGACTAATTCCATCACGCAAACATGTGAACTCCTAGTCCTAGTCACATGGTAGCAAGTAGCAACTTCAACCGTTGTTCAAAGACTCTCTATCTAATAGTATAAAATTTGCATGAAAACTCGACTTTTTAAGCAAGGGAGATGATTAAATGTTTTTAAAAGTTATAGTTTATTTAATTATTATAGCATTAGCATTTCCATTTGTATATGTATAAAATTCAAAGCATAAAAAAATGGTAAAACGTAACTAGGGCTTTGAGTATCCCAAATATTTATTAAGTTTCTGATATTCGTGCAACTATGGTTTTTTAGATTTAACTAGGATACGTTTTTCCAAAGTCAATTAGCATTTTTTCTAATGTTATGTTGTGTTGTAGCTACTAAAAGATGGTGAGATTACACCGCACATATCTAGTGAGGAATACATTCTAAGAAGAAAAAAGTTGTTGGAACTTCTCCCAGAGAAGAGTTTGGCCATCATTGCCGCTGCTCCAGTAAAGATGATGACAGATGTCGTGCCTTATACATATCGACAAGATGCGGATTACTCGTATATCACAGGCTGTCAACAACCTGGTGGTGTGGCCGTTTTAGGACATGATTGTGGTTTATGCATGTTCATGCCAGAAGCTAAACCTTATGTGTGTCTGCTATGATATCTTAT
The DNA here is from genome assembly GCF_012489685.1 of Lotus japonicus. Taxonomy (NCBI): domain Eukaryota; kingdom Viridiplantae; phylum Streptophyta; class Magnoliopsida; order Fabales; family Fabaceae; genus Lotus; species Lotus japonicus. The sequence goes on from NC_080045.1 coordinate 53,916,574, forward strand.
ACTTCTTAAGTATAGAACTTTCTTTGTTGTTTTTACTGGAAAATGTTCTGCAATACTTATTTGCTGTAAATTTGACTTTTATTATCTTAGTTGCATAACTTTGTATTTCACATCTGCTATTTGTTTGTTAAATGAATATCTGCTATTTGTTTGCTATTCACATCTACTTGCGTAACTCCTAGTCCTAGTCACATCTGCTATTTGTTTGTTAAATAAATATCTGATAGTTCAGGTGATTATTAGTGTGCCATGTTTTGAAATCTATTTAGTATTTCAATTGTTTTTCATGTTAGATTCAATCATCCTTGAAGTTGGTCATCATGTGTGTTTTTCTAATGGGACTTCTTCTAGTTATAAGATAAAGAAATAACTAACTTAAAGCTAACATAACTTTGTCTAGGATGTGACTTGGCAAGGGCAAATAGCAGGGGTTGATGCAGCATTAGATACATTCAAGGCTGACAAGGCTTATCCAATGCGAAAATTGCGTGAGGTGAATCACAGTTATCAAATATTAAAAACTTCTACTTTTATAGCAATTATATACTCATCTATTTTGCTTTCCACACCTGAAATATGTCCATTGATGAGCCTGCTAGTGCTGGTAGCTGGCAGCCAATGTTGCCACAGCTTTGCTGTCTAAAATGGTTTTCATCTTTCGGGTCAAATAGTTATTTTTGTTCTTTATAATGGTGTTTTAGTTTTAATATTTTTGACTGCTGATTCAGATCCTTCCAGATATGATCGGGGGGTCCTCAAAATTGTTCCACAACGTTCAGACTGCAACTCCAGCATATATGGAACTGGAGGCTGTCAAAAAGCTAGTTTACTGTAGCAATGTCAGGGATCTGTCTGTTTATACCCATCAGCTCCGATTGATAAAGTCATCTTCTGAGCTCCAGCTGATGAAGGAATCTGCATCTATTGCTTGTCAGGTACAATCAAGTCTACAGAATGGCTAACTTGTCAATGAATAAAATTCCAGAACTCCCAGTGAGGCTGATGTATGGATATTTGGTTAGTTGTTCATAGATGCAAAGTGGTAAGAGCTTGGTGATTGTAACATTTTTTGGTTTCAAATAGGCTCTTTTGTTGACAATGCTGCATTCAAAGACATACCCTTTTGAAAATATGCTTGCTGCAAAGGTTGAATATGAATGCAAAATGAGAGGTGCCCAGCGAATGGGGTGAGTATTTCTTTATTGAAGGATTTGACCTCTTCAGCAATTGTCATTTCTTTCTTGTGTTTTGTCATTGATAATTTAAGAAACTTCCACAAGAGCAATGGAGAGGTTCATTAAGCATTACTTGTGTCCAGAATTTATGATGTAATTTTTTTTCCTTCTTTTTATCTCTGTATCAGATTCAATCCTGTGGTTGGTGGCGGGCCTAATGCAAGCGTAATACATTATGCTAGGAATGATCAGAAAGTAAACTCATTTACTAAATGCCATCTCCTAGTATGTATAGTTTCACATTTTTGATCTTTATCATGTTTGGCAGATTAAACATGGAGACCTTGTTTTGATGGATGTTGGATGTGAGTTACATGGTTATGCCAGTGATCTAACTCGTGCCTGGCCTCCTTGTGGTAGATTTTCTTCTGCTCAGGTATTCATGATTTAATTCCTCTTAGAAATTCTATCTAGGTAATTCAGGAGAGGATTTATTTTCATTTTATCCTAGGCACTAAATGTATGTTTATATTTCTTCTTGATTTTTCCTCTCACTCGATATCCAATTTATTGCTTAATTAATAGCAATCTGAGAGTAGAAGACTGCATAGTCTCAAATTTCATTGCAGAAATGATTCCATGATGGGGGTATGATTGTATGTGTATTAAAATTTCATTTATGATTGTATGTATATTCTTCTGGGTCAGGTTAGAGCAACATGGAAGTGATGGAAATATGAGTGGGAAACTGGGAATCAGTTTGGGAGAGTGTATTGTAATAACCTGCAAAGATGGCAGGTGGAGCATGAACCTGATTCTGTTAGTGAAATGCAATAACAATGAGTTTGGATAATTGGGTCCATGATTAAACTTTCCAGAATCACTTCTCCTCCCTCAAAAGCTACACCTGATAGCTTCTTCCAGAATCACTTCTCCCTCCAAAACTTACGGGTCTCCAAACACACAATAAGAAGAGAGGAAACAAGGGGGGGAGGGTAAGGAAAGGGAGAATTGACAACGGAGGAAGCAGACCTCTGGCCGCTTACAGTCTCCGTCCTTTTCCTTTTTTGTTTTTTGTTCATCTTTAGGATTCTGGACAAATCTTTATTTGATGAACTGGTACTGATACACCGGCAGAAGAAGGAACTCAACAAGGTTTCTTCTATGAAACCGAGTTCTACTTCCACTTTGTCAGGATGGGCATTCAATTTGGGATAGATTTCCCCTCCCCTCATGGCTCTTTATGTAGGGGACCTAATTGGCCTAAAGCTTGCATCTGCCAAAATAGGGGACGTTATTATGTAACATCAATGTAATATAAATGTTCAAAACCTAGTTTTTGCTATGGATTCATGCCAGTGAAATATGAAATAAAATGAAATTGCTCATTCTGTATGTTGCTTTGTTCTTCTATTCTTAACACTTTTCAGATAAATGTCATGGTTACTCATATTTCAGGAAGAACTTTATGAGCTTATACTGGAAACAAGTAAGCGTTGTGTGGAACTTTGTAAGCCTGGTGTCAGCATTCGACAAATACACAACCATTCGGTATCTCCTTTTTCTTATCCTTTTTTCAGTTTTCCAGGATACGATAAAGATATTTTCTTTCTTGAGACTTTGCCTAATAGCTTAAGTTTTTAGGAGAACATGTGATTGGCATGGTATATGTTGCCCCATGCCTCTAGATAAAATGATTTAGCTTAAGGTTGTATCATGTATGGGCCTGTGATTGCTCATATTTCAACATGTGGATTTGCGTTAGAGATATATTAAAGCCATTTATTAGTCAATATTATTAGAAACTGCGTCTGTCTTCTATTGCTCTTATATTTTCCTATTCCTTATGGGCTTGAAAGTAAATAACCAGTACTTTGTCAAGTGCCTTATCAACACTTTGAAATTGTTTAGGAAATATTTAACATGTGAAATGTTATGGCAACTAAATAAAAATAAACGTAACATTAACAGCTAACAATTTACATCAACATATACTTCATAGTTCATAATAACATAGGACGCACACCTGCTTATTTAAATAAGAAAAATTGGTTGAACAACATTTGCAGTTGTTTCTGTTCTAGTAGTAGAAACTAACACTAGATTATGGTTTACCTCAAAGTTGGGTCCTGGCCTAATGGCCTTTGCAGTTATATTATGTGGGTACAGAAACACAGAATTCGTTAGAATCTACTTTTCATTTGAAACACATAAATCTTCTAAACACTGTCGTTTGACTAAGTCTTATTTTATTCTATAATCAGTTGGGAAGATATGACAGGGAGAGCAGAGGGAGTTTATTTATCTCTGGTTTCTGTCATAGGCTTGTAGAAAATTGTTATGTTCCCTCGTATAGGATCTAGTTTCCTGTTTTTCTTGTATTCCAATCCTTATAAAATAAGGGGATTGTTGAATGAACGTTATCAATAAAGAATATTTTCCTAAGAACCCTAAGGTTTGAAGAGGCTCTGTCAAGGACGAGCCACTTCTTCTTTCTCCAGTCTGGGACGCAAGAAGAATTATCTTGTGTCTAGACCCGTGACCAGATCCTACGCGAGGGAACATAACAAAAATGTCCAATAATGTATCTATTGCCTGAAGGTGAATTCTGTGTCACGATATTAAATGTAACTCCATTATATATTATTTCTGGATTTGACAACTAGCTTATTTGATGTACAATTTTTTTCTTCCTGTGATTTGTATTACCCCCACCCCCACCACCACCCCAAACAAAAATGAAAAGAAAAAGAACGATATTCCATATTTGCTTCACTTCACGCTATGCATGATAAACAACCATTCCAGTGTGCTAGTGGCCTGAATACCAATTTGATAATGATAGAAACTGGATCAGATACAAGAAGAAGAAAGGGAAGAACGAACAGAGAAAGGGATTCTCTTAATGTGAAATTAAAATGTGTTTACAAGTTCTAGCTTTCGAGAGGCTAGTCTCTCCCAAACTGATCCAATTTCAGAATGGCTCTAAGCCTCTAACTACTAACTGACTTTCCTATTTATGAGGAAAGCTAACTTCCCAGCTGTTACAACTCCCTAACAAACTAATAGCTGGCCCTCTAACTGTTTCAGAATAACTATTGGGTCCAACAACAGACCCAACAACCAGGCCCATTAGCTGGCCTGGCCTAAATCTAACCCTCCTTGATAGGAGGCCTACATTTATTCTATCAGATAAACCCTTCTGTTTTTGTTGTGTCCTCATGCCTTTTCTCTCTTGAATGCTAAATTATTGTTTATTCAACTAGCTGCTTGAAGTTTCCTTGCATATAAAAAATGTGAAACGTGTGAAATGGTTTGGTTGCATAGGTTGAAATGCTGCAGAAAGGACTCAAAGAGATTGGAATTTTGAGAGGTGCTGGAAGCAGTTCATACCATAAGCTAAACCCAACTTCTATAGGTAGCTATGTGCACCAATCTTTTTGCCGACATGCACGTTATGCATTAAAAACATGATTTGTTAGAGAATTCATAAGCTAGTTTGAAACAAAAATATGGTGATGATACCTAATAGAAAAGATGTATTAATCATATTTTATTGGTCCAGGTCACTATCTAGGAATGGATATTCATGATTGTTCAACGGTCAGCCTTGACTGTCCTTTGAAGCCAGGTGTTGTAAGTTGTTTCCTTGACTGAGCAACAGTTTCATTTTCTTCAATCTATTTTCTATAAATTTGAGATAAATTCTACCACTGGCAGATAATATTTAATTGTCTTCCCATAAAATCATGATGCTGTTGTTTTTGTTAAGATTCATATCATGGATAAATTGAAATAAAAGTAATCGTAAATTTTAGAATTTTAAATTTTATTAAACAAGAAGTTATTAGGAAATGTGTTTGCGATTAGTGTGATTATGGTGAGCATTTTCTGTTAGTTAGTTCTGCATATTGTTAGTTTGTTAGTTCTAATGTTAATTAGTAAGTTGAGGTGCTATGTTGATTGCTATATAAATGCCCAATGCTTCTACTAATATCTACATCTTTGATTCAATAATGAAGCCACCAACCTTGGTTGTACTCTCCTTCTTTCTCTGATGGGAGCTTTTCTCCTCATATCTATTTTTACTGAGGTTTTTCGCAAACTATCTTTAGGATAGCAATTCCCCTCTTACGTTGCAGATGTTGACTGAAATTCCATCCCCAGAATATAATGCCATTATAAAAGACAGTCTACAATTCTTACATTCTCATAACCAGATCAGACAAATAAAATAATAAAATACATAGATGAAAATGTTATTTATAGAAAAAAGTTGCTATTAGTTTTCTAAAAGGAAGTAACATGATGGAGAGAATAAATGCATTTTGCACTTCTAGTTCTACCAAGTCTTTAATTCAAAACTGATTTTCACCTAAGGTATCTCTAATAGGTCTTTATGCAAGTTTAAAAGGCATATTCGTCCTAAAAGTGTTCAGTTCTTTCAGTGGATGAACACTGTCACGATATGCTTTCGCGATGCCTATGGATATCATGCATGCCCATATGAGCTGACAGCCTGTTCTTTTTTTATTTCTGAGCAGGTAATAACTATTGAACCGGGAGTATACATCCCATCTTCTTTTGATGGTCCAGAGAGGTAAATATTGAGGTTCATTAAAGAACTTGTTTTAATAAATTGATATTTAAGAATTGATAAATCCATTTCTTGCTCCTTTTATGCAACTTTCCTGCTTTACCAGCTATTTCTTCAAATTCATCAGTTTTCTTTCACTGACCAGTTTCATGAATTTTGTCTTTCATTTTCCTTCCCGGTATTTGGTTGCATATGTATGCTAAAGCCTGAACTGGGATTGGATAACCCTGATTGCTTCTAATTACCAAGGATATTTAGCACTGATTTCCCAGAATGTTAATTATCTTTCTGTACTGTAAGGTCTTGTTGGATTCAATCAAATGGGGTGATATGAATGAGTTATGAGAACGAGTTAAGAGTTTGTTTGGTTGGAATTTGGGAATGAGATTAGTCATTTCCAAAGGAGTTCTTATTTCATTGTAAGAGCCCAAGAGGGACTAGCAATTCCCTCCAAATGGAACTGTTTTTTTCATTCCATCAAGACTCGAGGAAATTACCTTTTTACCTTATATCTTTTCTGAAAGTGCTAAAAACATCATGTCCAATCAGTGCGCATCATCATGGCCCCTACCTTCATCACCTCCCCAACTGCCACTAAACCTTCCCCATCACTAGGGTAGTTTTGTCATACAAAATGTTATATTTGTACTATTTGATCTGGCAGACCATGCAAAGGAATGGAATGATAGTCATTTAATCATATTATACATCCTAATGGAAATGGCTATTCCATTTCATTCTCACCCGCATTCTTATTAAAATCATTCCATTGAACCCAATGGGACATGAAGTTTTGAAAGTTTATTGTTAAATTATTTATTCCTTCTGTATCCAGTTCTGGATCTTGAATTTTTACTTTGGGAGTTAGGAATATTTATAAGTTAATCTGTTTTAGTTGTTGAATGACAAGTTGTAGGGCTAAAGTAATATGAATCTATTTATTTCTCGTCTGTATTCTACTTTACTTGTCATATATCTTTCTAGTCATTCACTCTTCATAACTTCGGTTACATTATGGGTTGATTGATTGATTGATCTCAAACTCACGCTATTTCTTTACCATATATTGATTATATTCCATGTGAGCATTTAAGTTGGTCTTCAATCTTGGCATTACATGTTTCAGTTTCATGTGCGATTGTAATCAATTTTGGAGGGTGTGATAACCATGCAGGTACCGAGGCATTGGGGTAAGGATTGAGGATGAGGTGCTCATCACAGAAACTGGTTACGAGGTAGTACTAGTAACTTTCGATCTAAAAGTATTGCTATTAAAACTAGTGTATCAATGGTGACAACTAAACTTCTAAAGGAGATTTTCTGATTGCACTTCTTTTGCACATTAAAATAATGAAGGGAAGGGAATGGATTCTCTCATGTTAAATTTTTTCATGACCTTGACAAGTGTTCTCTCTCTTAATTACAAAATTTTACTAGACTCTGACTCCCACCTATTTAGTGTTACTAAAGAGAGACAAATGCACAAAATTTTCAGTACACAAGGTCATGTGAAGTTTAACATGAGAAGATCGATGTATTCCCACAAAGATTCAAGGATATTCTTTAACCTTAAAATGAAAAAACTAAGCACTTACTCTTTGAAATTATTGCTAGCTGTTAAAAAAGACGATGATTCCTTGCTCAGCATCAGCTATACTTTCAACTAGATTTTAGCTGGAAACAAGCATTTATCCTTAATTTCAAAGATTAGTTCAATTGTAATCCATCAATTATTATAATGTGGGCCAGGGCCATTGTTTTCTAACTAGAAACTAGTGACTTGACATCAAATTATGTGATTGGTACTATCGAAAATAATTAAGGTACCGAAGTAATCTGCATGTGTAATGCTCCGGTACCTTAATCTGCATGTGTAATAATTAAGATAGTATCAAAATCTACTATAGATCCGTTTATTGGAGACCACCCATATATGAGTCACCTGCAGATTTTCATTCCTGCAAATTTCACGTTAGATGTATAACACTTGCGTGAGGTTGAGAAGTCCCGCATTGATTGGAGATATGACCAAACATGTGTTTATAAATGGTAGAACACCCTCACCTCTAGGCTAACTTTTGGGTATAGTTAGGTCTAACCCGAATTTTAAGATTTCAAAACTAAATCTCTTGAATGTTTAAGGACTTGGATGAACCGGGTTTACTCAAGTATTTTCTCTAGAACCTAATTGCTTCCATGACTATCAAAATAAACAATAGAAGCAAAAATCTGACAGTGACTTTTTCTTGATGTGTATGTGTAAATTTATGGACAAAATTTGGATTAAGTTTCTAAGATGCTTGTGTTGATGTTCACTAATAAAAACATAACATGTACATTATATTTTACACCTCATCTACATCTTTGAAAAGTTCACAGAAGAGGATGTGGTGGCTAAAAAATGAGATGTTATATTGTAATTGCAAATATTTCCACAAACACCTAAATAACTTTGCCTAACTTTTGAAACACACACACTCCTTCCTGAAGTTGAATTATTAACTATTATTATGCAATACAGGTCCTAACAGCATCAATTCCTAAAGAAGTGAAGCAAATTGAGTCCTTGCTCAACAACTTCAGTCATGGAATGGGGATGGATGCCCAAAATAACTTGAGAGCTACATCCAGTTGATGTTGCCCATACACATTCAAGAACCAGGACAAAGAATCCTTGAGATGTGCATTGCATTGTCATAATTCTAGGTAACTCAGAGGTCTCCTGCATAATAACTTCAACCCTGGCAACATGAATTCTACAATCTTGAAAAAGGGAGAGGAAGGGGAAAATGTATTTACTATATTGCCATCACTTGCTTTGGCTTTGGTTTTGGTTTTGGTTTGTTCCCCCATTTATGGTGATTGGTTGATTGTGGTGTTTCTTGTACGCAATTGTTTCTCATTTCTTGCCTGGCATATCATTGCTGTAAATGATTGATGATATTATAAGATGGCCAGCTGCTGTAATTTTTTCAAGAAGTTGGAATGTAATCTTTTACACAAACTTTGTGACAAATATAATAATAATCTTTACAAATCGTCTATGAGAAGATTTTAATAAGTCAACCACTTCATATATTAAAACATTTGAAAGCCTAATATATACTCCCTCCGGTCCTTATTATAAGAAACATTTGACTTTTTTGGTTCATTATGTAATTGATGTATCTAGTCTATATCTATAAAAAGATACATTAATTATTCTATGAACCAAAAAAGTCAATTGTTTCTTGTAATAAGGACCAGAGGGAGTATATAAAAAGGAATCAATTAGGTCAGTTAGAAGATTAATCTGGATAAATCATCACCCAGAGTCTCTGAGAGTTTTAGGAGTTTTTCATGTATAATTGTCGGGGTAGTATCTGAATTTGAATTAATTTGAAAAATCAATTATTTAATTTTGTGATTCATTAAAAGTAAACTGATTAATTTATATTGTTCTAAGGCTCGTTTGGTACGTCGTATTAGGCATGAAGGTTATGTAGGTTATTAAGGATAAAATAGTTTATCTATTTCGAAACCATGAAATTCACAAAGTTTCAAACCAAACCATTTCTTATATATTAGCATTTACTTCATAAATCATTGTTTCATTGCAGAAACACATTGGCGTCTATAAAATAAAAAGAAAGATCAAAGGTGTCCGAACAATTAATGCAACAAATGCTTAGGCTAGTAGTATAGGTTTTGCTTAATCTGTAAGCAAAGGGCACCAACAAAATAAGGAAGCCCAGATGATAGGTACTCGCAGAAAATGATTAAGCGAGCCTAACTATATTTATTGAAATATGGTGTCATTACGACATTACCCTTTGTCTTGTTATGCGTTTGCTTTTATTAACTTCATTCTTGCCCCGTTCGTCGGTTTTTCTTTTGTTGTCGCACTAATAGTGGCTAATTCACTCGTCTTGATTTTTTTGAGTGTTTGCGTAAGATGATAAATAGTTGATTATAAAATATATTTCATTTCAAATGTCAGTGTTACTTCATTCTTAAGAAACAACGTGAGCAAGTATCACGCCACTCCTGCATAGAAATTGAAATATAACTAGCATATGGTTATACCTTCATTTCATCTATCAGGTTACAATATGTAATATGACTATGATATTAAAGAATGAGAAATGAAATTTAATATATAAGGGTAGATAAAATCAACCAAGTCAGTTAATAAATATGTTTTAAAAAATTATAATCATATATAGAACTTATAAATTATTGTCTCCGTTCTTTATTAACTATCTACTTTGAAAAAAAAATTATTCATATATATCTGCCCACTTAGCATTGCAAGAAAGTTTTAAATGATGTTTTTCCAAGTAATACCCTTAACGAGGAAAGATAAATACATTTTAGAGGGTAAAATAGGAAAACAAATAATACTTTTATGAAAATTAACAAGATTAATTATGTTCCTTAATATTAATATGAGTGTTTTTTCCTCTCTGTACAATTAAATAAGAACATAGGTAGGTTAGAGGGTAAAATAGGAAAACAAATAATACTTTTATGAAAATTAACAAGATTAATTATGTTCCTTAATACTCCCTCCGGTCCTATTTATAAGCATGAAAAAGAAGAAAAATCTTGGTCCTTTTTATAAGAACCAAATGAAAGTTTGAACTATATTAATTAATTTTTTCCAATGATGCCCTTATTAATTCTAACTTGTAAAATGTGTCTCATTAATTATTCTCTCTCTTTTCCACTTTCCAAAACTAATAACAAAGGGTAATTTTGGAAGTTCATTTTAATTTAAGACAAATTTAATGCATTTTATCTAGTTTAACTACATTTCTTAAACTATGTGAATTTTTTTTGTTACTTATAAATAGGACCGGAGGGAGTACTCATATGAGTGTTTTTTCCTCTCTGTACAATTAAATAAGAACATAGGTAGATTTGCTTAGTACTCGTGCAAGCCTCGGATTATTATCCTACTAGTATTATCAAAATAGTAGTAGTTGTGAATATGTGATAATAATTATGAGAAATGGACGGCAAGCAGCTAATGTTTGATGACAAAAATAAAGAAACTTATATTTTTTTAAAACTATATATCTTATAAATTCTTAAAAAAAATCTTACAAATAATTAGTCATGTATTTCTTATCTACTGACCGGCTGGTATATGTTATTTATTTCACTCTGAAAAATATTGAAGGATGATGATAAACTAAAAATAATTAAGACTTTTCAATTTTTAAAATGATAAATAATCCAAAATAAATAAATAGAACTAAAAAATGTAGCTATCCAAAATAGTAAGAATTAATTAAGTATGATGTGAGGGGTGAAGTGGTTAGGCATATAGAAGATGGACAGTGATTTATTGACCAGAAACGTATCATCCCAAAATAAATAATTCACCAGCTTCCCAACTACATTTCACGCCAATCACTGTCTCCAACTCAACCCTTCCCTCTTTATTATGCATTTAATTTTCAACCGTTGTACAATGAAAAGAATCTGTTCCAGAACTTTCGAACAAAAAAAGAAAAAAAAAAGAAAAAAAGAATTACTAAAAACGATAAAGATTTTGTGAATTGTAACTCTACTCCTTCTAATTCTGAATTCCGGGCTACAGTTCAATAAGTTTTGAAATAGAAAGGAAAAAAAAGTATTGTATATATATATATATATATATCTCTTTTCATGTGTATTAAAAATGTGAGCTCTTTAAATATTTATGATAAAAATTTATAATCACCTGACATACGAGGTCCTTTAATCACGAAGTCGGAGTTTGATCGTCGCTTATGAAAATAAAATATATTTTGTGACCAACCATTATCAGTATGTGAGAGATGCTTAATCACATTAATCAACGAGTAATGATTCATAGACATAGGAATAGTAGAAACACCCCAAACACCCCTTTTTCCTGCGGATTTGGCCAAATAATACACTGAACTAACCACCTAAATACACATGACTAACCATAAAGCACATAACCGTGTAAAGTTGAAATTCCTAAATTAGGGATTTGGCCAAATAATACACTGAACTAACCACCTAAATACACATGACTAACCATAAAGCACAGAACCGTGTAAAGTTAAAATTCCTAAATTAGGGATTTGGCCAAATAATGCACTGAACTAACCACCTAAATACACATGACTAACCATAAAGCACAGAACCGTGTAAAATTGAATTTAGGAATTTCAACTGAGTTTACACGGTTATGTGCTTTATGGTTAGTCATGTGTACTTAGGTGGTTAGTTCAGTGTATTATTTGGCCAAATCCGCAGGAAAAAGGGGTGTTTGGGGGTGTTTCTACTATTCCTATGTCTATGAATCATTATTCTTAATCAACGGTGCCTGGTCTAAACAAAACAAAAATAGGTTCTTTATCGCGTCTTGTAATTTATTTGTGCCCACATTGAAATTTTCACGTTACAAGGTGTTTATTAGTTTTTTTTTACTAAAAGGTTAAGAGAAAAAAATTATGTTCATGTTTAAATAAGAAAAAGTCAAATTCTGATTTTAAATAAAATTTAGTTTATCCCTGTAGGATAGCTCAAGTGGTAGGAACTGACGGATAATGAATAGGGTAGGGGGAGGTCCAGAGATCGATTCCAAGCGGGTGCAATTTATCTTTCCGATATACCAAAAATAAAATAAAATATAGTTTAGGTTTAAACCGTACTAGTGGTTAATTAAGATAGACCATGTAAGGATTGTAATTAAGATAGACCATGTGAATTTTCGGAAAAGATGTATAATTGTTAGGAAAAACATGTACGGTTTCCCGAACAGATGACGACCTCCGTAAAAAAATTGATAAATTATGTTATTTATAATTATGACTGTAAAATTTAAAGATCCATTTTTTTTAATACTCGGAAAGATTAATTGCATCATCCAGGGATCGATCCCTTGACCTTCCCCTTCCCAACTTATATGTTATCTCAATTCTTACCACTTGAGCTATCATTCAATGATACATCCAGTTGTGTTTGAAAATGTTTAATTAAATTTATTTTATAATATAAATATTGATGTAAGTGTTGAAATAAGCATGCATAAATCAATTGGTTTGAATTGTTGATCGAGGTTAAGTAGAGGAATCAATTTTTTTCCTAACCACATGCATCCTCCATGCATGCATACACCACTTAAATCAAATATTTATTGGTTTATTTTTTCTTTGATATATTGGAAAGATAAATTACGGCCTCCAGAAATTGATTCATTTCCGATCTATATATGTCATCAGCCGTAACACTAAAGTTATTCTTCAAGAACAATCATTTATTAATTCTAGTAATACATACTTAATTTTTTTAAATAAATTCTCTATTATACATGAAAAAGAATGCTGGAAGAGCAAGTCCAGCAAATGACCAAAATATAAAAACATGATTATGAATGATATATACTTCTAAAAAAATAAAAAGACATACGGTTAGGTGAGCTAACACTTCTTGCCTTGTTAATTAAAGGTCCAACAAACAATATAAGAAGTACTCCCTCGATTCCTATATATAAGTCACAAATAACTAATTCTCTTAGATTAAGAAAAGTAGTTACTAGTAATAAATTTGTAAAAAAAATGATTTACTTTCCTAGATTACCCTTATTTACTTTCCTATGATTTTCTCTCTCCAAGTTAATACTTCTAAAGTTTATCATCTCTTTCATATTAAATATGAGGGTGAATTTGGAAAAAATTATTTAATGTTTCCTAGATATTAGAAAGTGACTTATATTTTGTAACAATTTTTTTTTCAAAAAATGTGACTTATAATAGGGAACGGAGAGAGTACTTAGGATCATTAAATTGTATTTTAAAATTAAAAGAGTGACGTAATACTAGTATTAAAATATAACCAAATGAAAAGAATATGGGTAAGTAAGCTAGACCCCATAAAATTGACAGTACAAATTTAAATTGTGAAAAAGGATGATGCACCGATGGTGTAAAATTTTTTTACACCGTCAACCAATCAGATTTGAAGGATGTGTCACATCAATTAATGAAATTGAATAAAAAAGAGATTTTCTCACATCTTTGAAATCTGATTGGTTAACGGTGTAAAAAAACTTTACACCGTCAGTGCATAGAAATTAAACTCATTTAAATTTTAGAAAAACATGTTGGGAGAGACATGCATGCATTACAAAAGTTTCATAACATCCGTAAAAAACAAAAAAGAAAACTAAATATAAAGAATGTGACACTTATTTCTTGTATTTAAAAATTAAGCAAAATTAAAATTATATATTTAAAATAATTTTTTGCACCATTTTATTTCTCTCCAACTTTCCTTACAAATGTTAGGATAATTAGATTTATTTTTTTGAAATTTGGATAATTAGATACTTTTTTTTGACAGTGGATAATTAGATACTTATTAGCGAATCAAGAAATATAAGACATTTAATTTGATGTATATATAAGAAATAGAAAACATTTAATGAGCATTGCAAACTGTACTTTTTAATAATTAATTATTAGGGAAGTCATTAACATTTATAAGAAAATAGTTTAAAAAAAATAAAGGAAATAAAAACAATTAAAGATGATATTTCCTCTATTCCTTTTCAAAAGAAGGTTTTAATTAGAAGATATTTTCTATTTATGCACGTTTTAGAATTTCAAAATAATACTAATTGCTATTTTGTCAGTAATTTCTTTATTTTTAAGAATACTTATATCTTCTTATCTTATTTTGATGCATTACTTAATGATTGCCTTTTTTAGGGTTTATTTCAAAAAATGTAAGACATCATATTTTCATGAATAACATTCCCGAGATACTCTTCTCAGTTAAACTTATAAACATGTTTCGTATGCATTAATTGGAAGGGTAGCTCACTTGATGAGTTAAGAAAAATGAATTGCGGGGTGAAGGGTTAGAGATCCTGACGAATGAACTAATTTATTAACAATTAACATTTGCCTATAAAAAATGTTTTGTACGCATTAAGTATTTTTAGGAATGATTTTAAATTCTAATTAATTAATTCAAAAACTAAAAATAGAAAAATATGATAGAATATAAGGATAGTATTAGAAAAACTATATTTTCCACAAGAATACAAGATTCTCAATCTATTTTATGGAAATAAATTAAAGGGAATGAGCGGCAGAGATCGAACTCTAGATCACTTGGTTATTGAGGCTCTGATACCATGTAAAACAACCAATTATCTTAAAAACTTAAGTTGTTAGATAAATGTCACATTAATGATTTTATATTATACTTCCAACAATAATAGAGAAAATATTTCTACCTTAATAAATCAAACGACCCCATAATTTTTCTTCTTTCTTATTGGTCTTCACAGCAAGAAGCTGCAACAGGTTGCTACTGCATTGGTAAAAAAAAAGCTTTTCTTTTCATCACATGTATGGCTTGAGGGATACCCTCATGATATCAGTCATATTCTTATAAACAAATGTTATGGATGTTATGAACTCCTATTCTAATGAATGAAATGCTTATCTTTACCCTAAAAATAAAAGCACCAAAACCGAACGCCAATAATTACCCTCTAAAAATGTTAAAATCTGATGTAGCAAGGACAACAAGAAATGGAGCTAGTGAGACAAATTTAGACCTGCTCCAAACAATAATTCAATGACTTTCTAAATTTTTATCGCAATTCTAACTCCAATATGGTGAAGACTAATAGTTTAGTCAAGCATCAACTTTTTACCTACAAATTCAAGCAATCACTTTTAACCATTGCGACCATTTTTTATTGATGGCAAAAGTAAATGTAGATAGACACATTTGATTACAAAGAGTATCATAATTAAGAAACATGTTTTCATATCCTCTCCTTTAATTGCAATATCTTACAAATTAATGGCACATTATGAAGGTCAGTGGCAGTTGTTGAAGTTTGTGGCAGAAAGAAGGGCAATGCCAAACACTCATAACTATAAATCAACCCCACCTTTCATACCATGACCATTCACAATCAAACTAACTCACTGAGCTCATTCAATATCAGAATTCAGAAACAGAAGAACATAACAACAGAAACCAAGATGTCTGTGGTCATCACCAATGAGATCAGAGCCAAATCAGAGATCTACCATGGAGACCTTCTCTGCCAAGAGAAATCCAAGGAACTGCTGAAGGAAATAGCCCTCCCCAATGGCCTTCTTCCATTGAAAGACATAGAGGAATGCGGTTACCACCGTGAAAGCGGTTTCGTGTGGCTGAAGCAGAAGAAAAGCAACACTCACAAGTTTGAGAAGATTGGCAAGCTGGTTTCTTATGCTACTGAGGTCACTGCCTATGTTGAGGTTGGGAAGATCAAGAAGCTCACCGGTGTGAAGACCAAGGAGCTTTTGGTTTGGATCACACTCAATGACATCTATGTGGATAATCCTCCTACCGGAAAGATCACATTTCAGACTCCTGCTGGGCTTTACAGGACATTTCCGGTCTCCGCTTTCGAGATTAAAGAGGAGAAGCCGGTTACCGGGGTGGTTAAGGAGGAAGAAAATAAACATGTGAAGGAAGCTGTTGGTGCTGCTGCTGGTGCTGTTCAAGTTAAAGAGGTCTGAAATATGAATCATGAGTATTAATCTAATAAGTGAAGTTGTTATTATTTCCATTCCTTGCTCTACTGCTAGCTAGCTATATCTTTTTCTTATTTTTCTTCGGAATCAATTCTGACACTAAGAAGGTACTGACAAGTGCTGAAGCTTCTGCTTAGAATTGATTCTGGCTTTACAAGTAATTGAAGAATGATTTCCATTTTATGTACTCAGTGATTCTGCTGCTCTGAATCTGATGGATGGCTTTACTTTAGATTAAAATATATAAAATGGTTATCGTTTATTTGAAAATGAATAAATTAGATTATGGTCCAAATAAAAATTATAATTACTGAATTGGGGATCGCTATTTCCTTCAGCAGTTTATGAATAAATTGGATTCTGTCTGAATTTTTTTTATTCACTTCATTCTAATTTTTTTTCACTTTGGTGTGTATTATTCCAGATCAAGAACCTTGTAATGGAGCTATATAATTTACAATGCTCCTGAATAAAAGAAATTAATTCCACCAAAAGATTGAATATGATATCCAATATTCCATTTTTTTAGGGAAATTTCTCTTGTGCTTATCTAAAAAATGCAGTAAAAATAAAGGGATTTCATAGCTTTTACCTTGATTTATCATGTTTTCATTTATAATTTACAATCTAACCATTTGTATTTTAAAAAATGAAATGAAAGGTTTTAAAACTTAGTTTCCTCTTCCTCATATTGAGATGCAACATGAAGAAGAAAAGAATCCTAGGCCTCTAAATCCCTGCATATTTTTGCAGTTGACAAACTAAACCAGTAAGCAACAAATCATGAATAGTTGGGTCTTAATTTAAACCATGTTGAAATGGAATAGTTACTTATTGAAATTGACCAGTCTTTAGTTGTCCGCATGTAAAATCACCTATAATCACATCTAAATAAAATACATAAGCAAATTAATACATTTAATAATAAATATTTTAATTTATACTATGGCTAATGTTTGATTTCTGAATTTCTTATGTTTTTAAAGTGTTATAATTCGAGAACTGTCTTTAATTAATTTTTTGGTGAAAATAAACAATTATTTATTAACAAAATCAATATCAACTGAAAGTTTTAATACAACAGATAATAAGATATAGTTTAGTTATTTACTCATTATACACTAAAAGTGTAAATACTCAGAAGTGTAATATCATCTTGCAACTTCATAATGAAATTATAAAAAAACAAAAATGTGAGACGGTGAAATACTGAAATGTAATTGGACGCTATGTAAAATTCATTCACATTGCAAGTGCATCATGGAATTTGCAGTAAAATCTTCAAAAGGGCCTATTACTAGAAGTCTAGAACCTTCAAAGAAATGTTCATGCGGATAACGGGCCAGTTTGTATTTCAATTGGGATTGGATTTGGAAGTCTTTTCATCCAATCCTACTCTTTTCTTCTGTGAGAAAATGTGTTTTCCCTGTTTTGCTTTCGGCTTTTGTACCCAAATGGTATAAGTTTATTTTGGAAATTACAGTTTTGAAGTACTTTTTTTTTTAATTTACCAAACTAGTATAAATCGCCACTGTCAGTGGCGATTCTATTTTTTTTTTTACTTTTTTAAAGAATCGCCAATGCTATTGGCGTTTTTGTTTTTGTTTTTTTCGTTTTTTAAATAAATCGCCAACCATGATGGAGTTTTCTTTTCTTTTTTAAAATTTTTTTTTCCCTTAAAATCACCAACACAGTTGGCGTTTTCTTATTTTTTATTTTATTTTATCTTTCTTAAAATCGCCAACAAAGTTGGCTTTTTCTACTTTTTATTTTTTTTAAAAATAGTAATTAGAATGATATTTAATCAATTTTAAAAGACCATATGAATATTTTTATAAATATAAATGAGAATTAGAGTAAAGCTAAGACAACTATGTATAAACAAAAGTCACAATTTTACCTTGGAAATTTAAGAAACAACTCAAGAAATCTTCTAGTAAACAGAAGGAGCTCAAGTGTTCAATCCAAACATTTGTATGTATTTGTTGTGTAACAATATGCTTATGAAGGCGCATATTTATAGGGTCTTAATATATTAAAAAAATATAAAATAAAAAGCCAACATGATTGGCGATTTGAAAAATATTGGAAGAAAAAACAAAAGGTAGAAAACGCCAACCCAGTTGGCGATTTTAAGAAAAAAATAAATAAAAGGAACAATAAGAAAACGCTAACTGTTTTGGCGATTTTAAGAAAAAAATTTTAAAAAAGAAAAGAAAAGAAAACGCCAACATGGTTGTCGATTTATTTAAAAAACGAAAAAAAAAAAACACCAATAGCATTGACGATTCTTTAAAAAAGTAAAAAAAAAAAAAATAGAATCGCCACTGACAGTGACGATTTATACTAATTTGGTAAATAAAAAAAAATACCCAAAAGCTGTAATTTCCAAAATAAATATACCATTTGGGTACAAAAGCCCTTGCTTTCTCATTCAAAGTCACATTGGCAAATGGGAAAAACTCACGTAAACTGTACCTGCAATGTCAAGGACCTGAATTCGAAGTCACTATTCCAAGGAGGGCTTTATCTCCATCATCATCGGTTTGAGGGTTAAACACACACTTCCGTATGTGGGGATTTCCAGTAAAAAACCAAACAAAATGAAATACTACTCGCATAGCTAAAAGCACAAGTTGCAATTCCATAGCATGATGTAATGAAACTAAAATCAAGGTCCAGCCTTAAAAATGCTAAGCTATACTTGATCTGCAACCTACAATGACCATTAGCATAGCAAAGATGAGTTCAAGTTTTAAACTATACAGGAGTTCTATTCTCTTTGCAATTATTCACAACCGTGGCAACTAGCTAGACCAAAACAGAGTTTCTTCTTCTTTCTCTTGCTATCTTTGGCGTTCGCAACTTCAACGCGCCTGAACAACCTGAAACCAATAATGATTTCCAGATTACTATCTTCAAAACAAAATATTTTTGCATGCTTAAGAGTCGAGATTACAAGGTTTAAAGAGAATGTCATATTGATAGAGTTAGAGAAAGAGAAGGAAAGAGAAAACAGAAGACGGAGTGAAATGTGTAATTTCCATTACGTGAGAAACTGTAGAGATACAAGGTTTATACCCCAGTGAATCTAAGTTATCTAGCTGAGTCAATAACTGAATCAGTTAAAACTTGTAACCGGCTCAGTACTGCACTTAATAGACTAGAAGCTGTCTTTACAATATACTCTCACATATAAAGGAAGAGAATCTTGTGTGACGAGTTAATATAAAACAAGCAAGTAAAAGTTTATTTGTTTTTAAATATTAATGAATTAAAATCACAACACAATATTTTTTAAGAGCCTTGTCCATCAAGTCAACATCAAATACTGATCAACAATGTTAATAAGTTGCCAATAACAACATGAACAAATGCCAAACAACTACTAGTGTGCAATATTGTAATGACTTAATTAAACTTTGGATCCATTTAGTTTGAAATTAATGCAATTTTTATGGTACAAAGAAGTTGGGAATCAAAATCAAGAAAAGCTGAAAGTGCAATTAAGCATGTTATAATTTGATTGATGTTACTTAAACATTACATAACACTACCGTTGATACCACACCCACAAGCATCCCAATCTAAACTTCTATTTTGACATACTTATTAGTTTCAATTGTGACTTTCAAATAGAAAGCATGGCTCGCTAGACTGATATTTTCCAGTCTGCACAAGTTTATGCTTTCACTCGACTTGTTTCTTCTATGGTTTACCCTGTACTTTAAGTGAACTCCCCTGACCCCATGATCTCAATTCACAATGAGAATGAGGGTGAATATGGCACCGAAGTATTTATTCAATTACAATTCGTTCACACTCACTTTCTTTTGTACCTCCAAATTTCTTCAATCTCTATCCTTTCACACTGACTTTCTGATAAACTCTGAAGAAAACTGAGAAGAATTGTATTGAAACTCACACTGAATCCAAGAAGATTCAGAAGAAACTCACAAACTACAGAAGAACCCACTGGTTATTCGAGAGACCAGACTCTCCACTCTTCCTAACAACTCAGAAGTGATTCTAACTACCCTGCTAACTACCCTTTATAGTAGGTAGTTGTCAGTTACAAGGGACTAACAGACTAACAGAATCCTAACCCCCCATGAAGTCAGTTAGAGTCAGTTACAGGGTTATTATCCCCTGCTCCTCCCCTCTTTCTCCTAACATAGACCTTCTTGACTAAGGGTCTATACTTATCACTTTCTTGGCCAAATAAGTCTTTATAAATGGTAGCTCAACCATCACTTCTAAGCTAGCTTTTAGCCTAAAGTTAGACCTAACTCGAATTCTAAGACACTCTCCATGATCCCACATTCCCACTAAGTTCAACAATTATACCAACCACATTTCTCTCCATGCATGTCTATGTAAGTGCACTCCAGTCATTTTTTTTTCACTTCTATTAAGATTGCTAACACTTCCTTAAAGAATGACTTAAGTGAGAGAGCCTCTTTTGCAAATCCACATTTATGCACTCCTAAATATAAA
The DNA here is from genome assembly GCF_012489685.1 of Lotus japonicus. NCBI lineage: Eukaryota > Viridiplantae > Streptophyta > Magnoliopsida > Fabales > Fabaceae > Lotus > Lotus japonicus. Next base: position 53,937,390 of record NC_080045.1, read on the forward strand.
GTAATCATACCATATAATGGAGGAATTGAGGTTTTGAAGGCTAACGAAGTACGGACTGTCAAGCCTCTAATCTAGTTCACTGAAGCAAAACATTGATCTCAATTGTGAGAAGCGGTGAACTCCTACTTCAACCAATCAAATATGGATGATCAGAGCATGATTTCCCAAATATATAATGAGGCACCTCCACTCTCCCATGATCCTACTAAGCTAAGTTAGTTTCAAGTTTTTCCCCTTCACTTCCTTTAAGATCACTCAAACTCTCTCAAAGAAAGACTTGAGCGTTAGGGTCAATTTTCCACGCACAGCCACGCCGTACAGTCACTCACAATCAAGTCAACAAAACAGACAGGACAAGAATTGAAGGTTAGAGATTCACAAACTGTCAAGACTCAAATTCAATTCTTTGAAGAAAAATGTAACTCGTTTCAGAAATCGTTGTTTGAACTGCCTTGATAGCTGGGGTTCAGTAACAAAAATTTAAACTAAATAGTAGATTACAAGAAGAGGATTGAATGCTTGAAGCCAATCCCAATTAGGGGACTATTTTGACTATATATGTTGCTATGTAAATAAAGACTAGTTATTAAGGGGAAGTTCAAATGTGCTTACTCGAAAACTAAAAACCAATGCAGTCATATACCTTAGCCATAACCCATTTGCCACCAATGAAGTCCTGATGCACCCTCAACTCGGATTGCTGAAACTCCAATTCTTCATTGGTGCCCCTGAAGTAAACTATATACTTGGAGTCACCAAGAACCTTAGAAATCACACCGACCCACCAGCCGTCATTGTGCAGAGCATCAACTTCGTCAAGACGACTAAATTGAGCAACAACACCATTTTCTGGCGGAGGAGGAGGCCTTATGTGCAGGGAATCAATCTCCTCTCTCAGAAGTTGGCCATCGTCATCAGTCAGGTTATGGTACTCAACCAGGAACTTCTCCTGTTCCATAACCTCGACAATGGTGGCAGAAAACCAAGCCCCTTGGAAACCCTCTTCGTCACTGCTAACCTCAACCAACGCCCCCACGCAAAACAACTCCTCCTTCTTCTTCAGCTTCACAGCTTCCTCAGACTCCACATTTGGTGTCAACAACACCTTGTTCACAGCTTCCTCAGACTCCACATTTGGTGTCAACAACACCTTGTTCACAGCTTCCACAGACTTCGCTTTCGGTGTCAACAACACCTTGTTCACAGCTTCCTCAGACTTCGCATTCGGTGTCAACAACACCTTGTTCGATTCATTCACCTATTAAATTAATTAACAGCATTACAAATTTACAATCAGCAACATCCTAAGCCATACAATTTAACCCTAAAATCCTCCTAATTCAACAAATCATAACAAAATTCAACTAAAATCAACACAGAAGCATACCTGCTCCTCCTGCTTCGGCAATTCGAACGGCGGATCCCAATGGTCATCAATCCATTCACGGTGAGTCCTCAGCTCCTCTTTCGGAAACTCGATCCGCTCCTTGGAGACTCTGAAATACACAGCGAACCTACCATTCCCTAATTCCTCAGTTATATGACCCTCCCACCACCCGTCGTTGTGGTAAGCGTCCACCTCGTCGCCGAATTTGAACTCATGTTGAGTCTCCGGCAAGGGGAGTGGCCGGAGCTGGCGAATGTGCAGGGTTTCTTTCAAGGGCTTGGTGCCTTCGTCGTCCTCAGTCAGGCTATCATACTCCACCGAGACCTTGTTATTGGCGAGACGGCGGACGATCTTGCCGGTGAACCAGGAGCCGCGGAAACCGTCGTCTTCGGAACAGACTTCCACCGCGGTACCGGGTTTCAGGAAGGGCGAGACGGCGGTGGCAGATTTGGGTGCCATCGGATTAGGGTTTCACGCACGCACGCACCTGTGTCTGTGTCTGTGTGTTGTGTTGGCGGGAATTTGAAACTCAATGGATTGCTACTATACTACACAAAAAAGAGATAGGGCATAATGCCACCAATCAAATATATATTTGTGTCTATCCGACCCGACCACGTCATGTAAAACGATTAACACCGTTCTTCGTTAATTTTGATGAAATCTGACGGTGCATGTAATTTCAAGTGTTCAATACGTTACAGGTTCATTACATGTATGATCGAATTCAAAACCAATGACAAATGATTATTTGGTGCTTACGTGTCCATGTTTTGTCATAGTCAAACATTTTAAGTGACAAATCACTAAATCGAGATATGGCACCCACCTTACTTCATTCTCTCTTTTCAGACTGCACACATGTTCCCCTTCCCTCTTCGGCTCTTCGCCACTGCCATTAGCGGACCTTGGAGGAAAATTTCCAAGGATCGAAATAAAAGTTAATAAAAAACTAATTTTTTTATGAGTAATACACATATAGTCATAAAAATCATATAAATGAATATTGGAAACTTATTATAGGTTAGGTTAACAATCTTTGAAATTTTGTTTTTTCAATTTTTTATTCTTACAAGCATTTCTCTTGATGATTAGTTTTGTGCGAGGAATTTATCACATTTGTATAGTGTTTAAGCTAAATATAGTGTTATATTCTAAAATTGTTGAATTTCAATTTTTTATACGAAAGTAGATAAGACGTCGTTTTAATTCATTTTAAACTTGTATGATGCAATAATAACATGGCATCGTCGGGTGGGATAGATACAAATATATTTGATTGTTTAAAATTTTCACACCTAAATTCAAAATGTGAAAATATTATAGCAAAAAGAAGAAAGCACGGTTTGAACCTTGAACCTTTAAAATTTGCTCATATATAAAATGTGCAACAAAATGATATATAAAAAAAGAAAAAAAAAATTATAGTCACATTCACTTTAACATTGAGCTATAATTTTTAACATTCACATTCACTTTTACAAGAAAAAAAAAATTATAGCGTTGAGCTACCTACTGCAGGCTTAGATATGAGATGAAGTTGGAAAAAACAAACAAAATTCAGGTGTTAAGGCTTTGTTTGTAGGCCTAACCAGTCATATGTTTCAGGTTGTAGATCATCTGCTTTTGTTATTGTGGTTCTGATGTGAAATTTTCTGTCATCCACTTTTTCCTGAGTAAGAACAGAGATGAGTTAGCATTCACTTTCACAGTCCTATAAACTTGTATTGCTTATAGGATCAAAAATTGATAAGAAGACAAATATTTGGAAGGAGTTATGTCAACAAGAGATCTTTTGAGTAGGTACCAGGTCCCTTTTGTCTCTGAAATCGCCATAGCATGAATCCACTGATGCTGCTGTTTTAGAATCCTTGAGGCATATTTGGTCTGAAATTGTTTATTGCTTTTTGAAATGACACTGAACTGAACTCAATTGTTTGAGGGCTTTCTCTTGACCTTCATATTCAGCAATATCCATGAAACTTTTTGACTCTTGTCCGATTGTATGCATCACATCTTGAAGATCAAGTGACTGAACCTTCTCATAGTGGATATTCAAATCATAAAATTCAGGGAAAAAAAAGGAGGGAAAAGAGAAATTGTGGACATATATATGAACTAACACTCTACGTGGCCTATTGTATATTGTAAAAATTGGGAGCGTTCGAGTGAAATGAATTAGCTATGCTAGTAAGAGAAATAAATAAGAGCAAAGCTTACCGTATTGCAGTTTTTGAATCTTTGTACATGTTGAACTGCAGTGGAAGATACACTGTTGGTATTTAGTATCCCTATCCATAACTCCATATTAGTAAGTCATTTTTAGATGATACCATAATGCTTTGGCTTCAACAAAAAGTGCTTATGTATTTCTTAGCAATAAAATCTTTATGTTCTCCTCTTATTAGGATTTAATCATTAATTATTAGAAAAACAACTATGGATTGAAATGAAACATTTCTATATCATGCATGTTTGTTAGCATTGTGTATGAAACATGCAAAATATTTCAATCAACAATAACCAAAATTAGCTGCAATCCCCCCCTCCCCCCCGTCCTCTTCAAACCTCACCATTTGACAGGAGTTCTTGAGTAGTATCATTAGAAACAGTCTAGCTCTTAAAAGCTTAAAGGATTGAAGTCCTGTGGAACCTCATGGGCTACAAGTCCATACCTATAGAAACTTGAATTTCACTAAAACGCCTCAATCCACTTAACTTTTTATGTCAGAGAAAAGAACACTGCATTTTGAGATTCTAGTTTCTAGTTTCTTCCTTAAACTATTCAACTTCAGTTCAAAACACATGAGGTTGCTGTTATCAAGTATTGTTTTTAATGTGAATTTGTGTTGAACAAACAGCAAGAATAAATCTTACATATAAGTAACTGATTGTTGGTTGCTGCAATAACTGCGCCACCATGGAGTCTCTCCATAAAGCATGACCTGGTAATACACAAGACATTCCTTGTACCTCCTTGCAACCTCCCTAATTGCTTCACTGGTTTCATCCTCAGAAGATAAATCACAAACAGCTTCCAGTGTTCTACTACCTTTGTTTTCCTGCTTTTTGGGTGAAAAGACTTTCACAAAACTCTGATGCAAATTCTGTCGAAACAACCTTTGGGGAGACCAATACTGCTTGTAGAAAATGAAGGGCTGCTTGCCATTCATCTCCTTGCACCTTCCTAACCACAGAGAGTAAAAGTAGGAGCAGCACACCAAGTAGCTATTTGGAATTGTGGCTGTAACCTCTTCCTCATCAAAGCATTGCAGGAACCTGAAGCATTTGCTCTGATCTTGTTAGCAGTAAGGATTTTTCCTCTTGCTGTTGTGATTGAATTGCAGTTTCAATGCTTTCAATCCCCCAGTAAAAATTTGACAGCACTGACTGCTCAGAAAGTTCAAAAAACTCCTGCTTCTGGATCCTTAACTTGGAGGTGCATCTCAATTTTAGGACTTTCCTGGCTTTTTCATTCTCTGTGATGCCAAGAATTTACCTGTTGATTGAAACAAGCACCCATATGTATTTGAGGTCTAACATCTCATAGTCTTGAGATGATATCAGTGAGAGTAATGTTGAGAAATTGAGCAATAGTGAACAATAACACATGAATGATAGTGAACAATCTATATGATCATTAGAAATATGTATAAATTATTATTAGTAAAAATAAATAACTCAACACTTAAATGCAACATCGTGTATAATGGAAACACATGAGCTAGCCGCATTGCAGAAAGAGTGTTAGTTGGATTAATAAAAAAGACAAGTATATAACAACTGAAAACAAATAAAGAACTGTATTAATAAAAAACAATATTCGACAATTGAAATTTCCTAATCCAACATTTCAGATTTTGTTCAGTACAAAGTAGAGTTTGGTATTGACCCTAAAAGACCAAATTTGGAGTTCATGGTCTTCTTGGAGCTCATTATCAGATACAACCTTGTTCCAATTCTTGATCAAATTGTAGACAAACACACTGTTCATCTTCCACTTCTTCAAGACCAAAGAAAATTCTCTCAGGCTTGGGTCCAACACAGTCACATCCATACCAACCGATTCAGCAGTGCATCCTTTTTCTGCTTCAGTGAGGAACTTACACTTGATGCTGTTTTCTGGTAGTGATAGACGATTGTTGTTCGCCTTTACATCAGTGCCGTAGAGTTTCTTGCTCATGAGAAATTGAGTATTGGTACCATTAAGCTCTGCAATCCTGTTCCTGGTTTCTACAGGCAACTCTTGCACATTCTCTGAAGCAATCTTCTTTCTTGATTTTTTCTTGGCAGGTTTGGGTGGTGCTTCATCCTCTTCATCATCATCAAGAAGCATTGGAATTCTGCGCCTTTTTTTAGTCACCCTCTGAGTGTGATTATTCTTTGCCTTTGTCGCTTCAACCTGTGAATGTGAATGTGAATGCATTTCTCCATCAGTTTCTGTGATCACCCTCTGATTCTGTTTTTTCTCTGTAGTAGTCTTTGAAGTTTCTCCTCCCAATCCAACCCGTGATTTCAGTTTCTTGATCTGAGTCAATTCTTCTTCACTGTAAAACTGTGCTGCATGCTGTGAATCCTCTGATAATACCATATCAAGAAAGCCAGGCTTGAAGGGTTTGGAAGAGAACTTGTGAAGTGTCTCCCGGTTGGTGATGCTGTTCACCAGTTTCCATAGTTCTTTCTTGTTCCTCATGATGATCGAAGAGAAAGAGGTAGCAAATGAAATGGATGAGAGAGTTGAATGATATTGAAAGAAAATTAGGAGTGTGAGTGAGTATGTGAGTGAGAGTGAACAAGTTGTTGTTCGCTCGTAATATATAGTTTAGGGAGTAACTAATGTGAAGGTTACTTGAAGCCAAAGTAACAAAGATTTGAGTTAAATTCATGCTAAAAGATATCTGTTAAGATTCATTCTAAAATTACAACAGTTGAAATCAATTTAATTTAAACATAAATTGATCTGAAGATAATTAATAATAATATAAAAATCAAGAAATTAGATATGGAAGAGAGATTTCAATTTGATTCTGAAATACTAGTGCGATAGCCCGTGCGTTGCACGGAATTTTATGTTATATTTTTTTAATAAATAAATTAGTTTTCATATATAATTAAATAATAAATAAGTCAATCGTGTATAAGTCAACCGTATAATAATATATGAAGAGAAAAATGAAATTATGTTGTATACATCAACAATTTCAAAAAATTTCTTAAACACTACATTTACAGTACTGGTCTATTGTTTGCCTGAATCATCCAGTTAGGGATGACAATTTTCACCTGCATGTGGGGATTACCCCATTTGAGGACCCATTATATTCTTGGGGAATTTTTTCCCGTGATGGTGGCGTGGGGACGAAATCCCCCCGAGATGAATTTGGGGATGGGGTGGGGATCACCCTCCCCGCCCCGCAGGATCCCCGCCTCATGTGCATAGGTAAAAATTCAATAATACCCTTGATAATAAAGTCAAGTAGCTAATAAGAAAAAATATAAAGGATCATAAACGTAGCTGATTCAGTACTTCAAAATTTCAGTTTGAACAACATATTTCTAATGAAGATAAAGATGTTATTGAGGTAAAAAATATGTGGTTTTTATATTTAAACATTTGTGGTCCAGGTATAAATTTATGTATTTTTTATTTTATTTTTAATGATCCCTATGGAGATCCGTGGGACCTGTGGGGAGGTGGAAGATGTAGTAAAAATTCACCCCGTCACGGGGATAGAGAGTGGGGATGGGGACAGAGAAGGGATGCGGGGATGGGGAGTGGGGAGGATCTCCCCGCCCCCACCCAACGCGAGTGTCATCTCTGTATCCAGTATACAAATTCTAAGACTCTTTCTTGAGCGCATTGCAGAGAGAGGTACATATAACTGACCATGAGTGAAGACGGACCTCAGAAAGAAGAGTCCAACCTGAGATAGTGTTTGTCCTTGCTTTTGTTTATGGTCATCGCAAAGCATACTGCAATTGGAAACTGTCTTCTTCTGAATTTAACTGGAGATTTGGAATTAGAATGGACTTGGTTCCTTCTTGAAATGTGTACTTTATCATTAGCATGTGTTCCCGTGATAACAGTTGCACCAATAGCACGTTCACCAAGTTCATCCACAATTAACCTGGTTCCATTGCTTAAACCTGCTGCTTGGTCTATATTTCTCAAAAGCATGATTGGAGTACCTACTTTCAATAATAGTTTGTGGTTAGGGATTCCTGAACTTTTAGTGTCGTTCAAAATTCTATGGTAAAACCACTCACCCCAAATTTCAGAATCCTCATCAGATCGAAAGGCAGAGTCGGAGCTCAGATATTCATGTTATGGTGCAGCTACCATGCCAAACATGTAAGTGTTTATCATTTCAACAGTCTCTAGTGTAGGCGCAAATATTGCTCTATCTTGAAAGAATTGCGGGTCTTTCATTTTGCGTGGAAGGTCAGGATATGTATATTTAATCAATTCCATTAATGGGTCGGGACTAATTGGGATGAGCAGATATGGCGAGATTTGAACATCATACTTTCATGCTCTGGAATCAGGATGATCGTCATTTCCAATTTTAAGAATCCAATCTGCAAACTCTTTGATTTCTTTTACTTCATCAGCCGTCTCAGCTGTGCTTAGACGCATGTTCTTAGACAATTTCATAACTTTAAAATGCTTCCACAATGATGAAGAATTTACAGTAGCTTCCACAACCTACTGTTTGCTTCCTCTAGTTATTACATGTAATATTGACTAAAATCATCTCCAAGTATTAATATTTTTCCTCCAAAAGGTTTATGTACGTTGTCTTCATTTTTCAACCCCATTAAATCTCGGAGTGTAACGTCAAAGAGTTTCGAAACCAAACTTTTTCAAGTGACGCAGATAAAGTGCTCCAAACAAAAGTCTTTTAGGTTCCACCATAGCCATATAAAAAGTAGAAGCCTCCTGAGTTTGACAACACAGATGTGACAACCTTATCATATACAGACTTCTGCTAAGGTGTAAGCATACACAACAACTTTTCATATTGTACCTTTAATGCATCTTTGTCATAGTTTAGTTCATCGACAATAAATCTATTATCATATTGCAGGACTTCATCATATTCTAGAGATGGCAAAGATGAGTAATCATTTAATGACCTACCATTTCTTTGGAGCAACTTCTCAATTTCAATGACACATAAAATTTTTAAATTAGCATTTACGATTCGTAGTCCAACAATCGAGAAGGAATATTCACTAATTTTTTTTAACTGTATCGAATATAACTAATGATGTTCACACATTTTGCATAATTATCACGCGCAAGTGATTTTCTAAACTTTTGAATTTCATTTATATTAAATCTCAAGAAATAATTATATTATTATGGCAACATTTTAAATCTTAATAATATAACTTGAAAATCTACATACCTGGATCATGAAATATTTTTCTTTTATGGTGTAGAATGTCTTCTAATAAGAGAAGTCAGCATACGTCACAAACATCATTAGGTTTTGAGATTGAATTTAGCATTAACATTCTTACAAAGAGTTTGCTCATTTGTTGTTCGGAAGCTAAATCAGAGACTTCTTTAATTGCATATATATATTCTTTATCATCTGTTAGCAACCCCAATTGATCGCATGCTTCCTTAAAAGTATCATATGTTATTCCTTTCACCGTTATGATATTTCTATATAATGTACAACTCTTTAGCATAATTAGTAGGATTCTTATGTAATATAATTCTTCGATGCCTGGATGGATATATTGTAGTCTGCCAATTTTAAAACCTTTATTTCTTGGTTTTCAGATTTTATCTTTTTTATGATAAACAAATCTACTGAAAAATTCAGCTTATGTTCGATTCCGCTCGTCCCGGTATTTCTCATTAGCTGCAAACCAAGCTATAAACATTGTGGATTTTTTACCACTCTTTTCAATAACATCTCCAACGTCTTCATCATCATTATAATATACCAAATATTCATTTGGAAGAAAAAAAAAATAGTTTTTGCACCGACGGTCATCGTTTGTATATGGTAAAGGCAAATGTTCTTCAAGCTGCCTCACACGGAGAAATATAACGACAATCATAATATTGTTTTACCTTGTACACATGCTCTTTTGTTTGATCTTCGTTGTCCTTACAACTATAATAAATAACATATCTGAGCTATTTTTCATTTTTCACGAAGTTATGTTTCTTCAAATTTGGTATCAATTTACTGTATTCGCAATGCATATCACAACTGTAGTAAATAACATACTCGTTATCAATTTCAATTCTAAATAGTAAAAAATTTAGTTAGGGTTTGGGTCTAAAATAAAAATATTTTTTAATTTGTATAAATTTCAAAAAAATCAATGATGCACAATAATATTTTTATCTATTTAGTAAATAAAATTTTTATTCCCGATATTGGTTTAAAATTCATATCTAATTACCAAAATATTTAATTTCAAAATAAATATGAATTTTCTCAAACAAACCTTAGCATTCATGAGGAGCATGTCGATAAAGTCGGGTCGATCAGGCTACTTTGCGTTAGGGACCCTCCATAGTCGTAGTATTCTCACAACTATCTTCCAAGCTTTTGATTCTGGGGATAGATTCGAATTTTGAATTCATAGTGTGTTATCTCTGAAGTCACTAACAACATGAATAAAAAAGATAATATTTTGCTCTAAATAAACACAATATCAATGGTTATGTTTATATTTAATTGTGATTGACTTGTATAGTTTTTTTTTTTTGACAGCAAAAAGAAGAACTTTATTAATATTGAAACCTCCATGAGAACAACACCCTCATGAAAACTTGAAAATCATCCAAAAGCAACCCAACTCTTGTCTATAGTTTTATATTGTTCTATCAAATCAATCTTTAAGTTTGGCAGTGGCAGTGGCTAAGTGTTTTTGTGCTGGTAGTTTTGGTGCATTCTATGCGTGAATAGCTTGGAAGGATTTTGTTTCTGAATTGGCCTTTGAATGGGGAGCTTGAATGTGGGGCATTGGTTACTTTAGGTGATATTTTGTGACATAAAAAGGGGTTGAATACAGGCTGTTTGCTTTTTCTTGTTCAATTTTTTTGGGTGGATTTAATGGTATGGCATGATGTATTGTTCAATTGCTCTTTATAGTTTGATGTACTCTTTTTCCTACTCTAGGTTTTTTTCCCAATGAGTTTTACCTAGAGAGGTTTTAATGAGTCTCAAACGATTGACTTGTATAGCTACTAACAATTTTCGTTGAATTTAAAAAGAAATGATAATATACCAATCACACTTTTACTTCACCAATTGGAAAAAAATGTATCAATTATGAGCATTTAATCAATGAGAATATTACTTGCAGTAAGTCATTCAACAATTGGAATAAAACATGGTATCTTTTTTGACATTTTATATGTGTCATTTAGGTAGCAATCAGAAATTATGAGCATTTAAGCAAAATTTTCTATTTTTGGCATTTATCACAATTTCGCACTTAATTCAAAGAAAAATTATTTTTAATTTTTCGTTAATAATGGTTTGGGTCTAAATTAGGAAATAATTTTTTATTTGTTTAAATTTGGAAAATTGAAAATTAAATAATTAGTGATGCACAAAAATTGATAACATATATACATATATATATATATTCATTTGATTTGAAAATATTAAAATTTAAAATAAATATTGAATTCTGATTTTTAATTTTGTATTTGAATTTGAAAATTGTAATTAAGTCTATTCATTAATTTTGGATATCTAAAATAGGAAATTTTTATTTGTTTTGAAATAATCAGATTTCAAAAAATAATGATGCTTTAAATAAAAAAAATACCGATTTTGCTTAGAATATAAAAAATGTTTTTGAAAAAATAAATAAAAATAAAACTATTATTGAGGTTGTTAATTTAAAATCAATATTTATTTATTTATTTGCTCATCTTACCCATTTTAAAACCAATCTAATATTAATTATATTGTAAAAAATTTAAATATTAAACGAAATTTATATTTTAAATGTAAAAGTTTGAGAATTTATTTATTAATGATAAAAAAATTGAATATTAATATTTCATTTCAAATTTAAAATTTTCAAAAATGGAAATAAATTTTTATTGGAACCGTATAAGTAATTTGGAATTTTTAATTTATTTTTTTATTATGAAATTTTGCATTAAATAGTAATAATAATTAATTTCAAATTTGAATAATTTTTCATTAATCAGTATGATCTTCTAAACATTTCAAGTTGACTGCATTAAGAAAAGTAAATGGTTTATTTTGTTTAGTTAATGAGATGTTGAAAAGTTTAATTAAGAATAAAAAACCTATATATATACACACACATTTAAAACAGGTTACCTATTGAATTAAATTGAAAAAATTCGAAAAAATCAAAATTTAAAATAATTATGTTTTAAAATAAAAAATGTATCCGAAAATAGATTAAAAATATCTATTAGATTTAGAAAATAAATAGCAATTAACGTGATTGACTATTCTGTCAATAAAAAAGTCAAACCAATGGTATCAAATTAATTGATTCCACATGAAAGGCATCATAAGGTATCAACTATTAATTGATTAATTTATTGATTTATTTAATTATTGATTTATTGACTCATTAAATTCGATCAATGAAAATTAAATATGTGGACCAATCAAACGATGTTATTTGGAAATTCAGTGGTAACAACTAATAGAATGCAAACATGTGAAAATTATGTAGCAATGTGGCCCACTTTGGTGGATGAGCTTTATATATTATTAAGATTAAGATAAAAGAATTATGCTCGAAGTGTTAAAAAAAATTCCTAGCTTTAAAATAAAAACTTTTATTTTGAGTTAATAAATATTTTACACTTTTTATGGAAAATTTTGGAGTAAACAAAAATATTAATGTATTGAATACAATTATAAATAGTATAAACCTCAAAATTAATGGGCTAGAAAATTTTCGAAGAAATTGGATTAATTAATTGAATATGGTCAAAATTAATGTTTTCCTCTTGTAAAAAAACCTCAAAATTAATAGGTCAGATTTGTTTTCGAAGAAATGAGTTTTTTGTTTTAGAGGGAAATGAATGACTTAGAAGGTGACATGAACATAAATATCTAGAAAATGAATGATCGGACAAAAATGTTTTGAGAATGTAAGTCAAATATGAAGAGTGAGATTTCAAAACATAAATTAAGAAATGAAGAATAGAGACACCCTATGTAAAAGCAAGTCTGATTGCCGCGGGACAAAGAAATCATCAAAGAGAATAAGACTTAAAAAACTCAACGAAATTCAAAAAGAAAGGTGAAAATGCATGAAACAAAAAATTAGTTGAATACAAAGGTACCTAGAAGAGAAAACACTCCTGGTGTACGCCAATATGGTTGAGAATATATAATTCTTTATATAGTGTGTAAGAGCATCTCCAATGCAAGATTCTTATTTCTTATTTTGGAGTTAAGAACTAAGAAATAAGAACTTTACCATTGGAGGTGCTGACATAGACTCCTTAGTTCTTAAAAATAAGAACTCAGTTCTTATATAAGGAGTTTTGCTTTTTGAGTTCTTAGCTTAAAATATTAGTTATTTCTCTCTCATCCAAATTACTTTATTACTTTATGAGTTTTGTTTTATTACTTTATGAATATAAAAAGTATAAATAATGTGGTTGGTGAGACCAAATGAATAGTGGTAAGAACTAAGAACTCAGAACTAAGAACTCATGGTTGGAGCAAAATTGCTTGAGAGTTGCTTAAACACATGTGGCAATACGGGCCCACATGAATAGTGCTAAGAACTAACAAATAAGAACTAGCATTGGAGATGCTCTAAGAGCAACTCCAACCCCAAAATTTTTATCTGGTTTCTTAACACACTATTCAGCACTTTTCAGCACTATTCCTGTGGGCCCGTACTGCCACATCAGACTTAAGAAACTCCTAAGAAACTGAAGCAGATTTTGCTCCAACCCATGGTTTCTTAAATTACTATTTGAAGGGTCTCACCCGTGTCCCACCATACAACATAAATTAATAATATTTATTTTCACTCAATTTAGATTTAACATTTAATACTAAATCAATACTTCAACTTAAAAATAATTTAATTAGAATTAATACGAATTTAATTTAAATTTAATTTTACTTAATATTTAAAACAATTAAATTTAAATATCGGCATGTTAACTTTAAACAAAAATAAAAAAGTACATTATGTTTTTTATAGCAAAAACAATTTTATTGAATGATAGAAATAAAGACGAAAGAAAATACATGACAATGAAAAATAAGCAACAATACATTTGAAATGAAATACATAATAACACTTGAAGGTTAATTTTCATTATTCTCGTTTTCAGGAAGCTGCCAAATATGCTCCACCAAGTCTGCTTGAAGTTGGTGATGAATTGACCTATCAATTTGATGTGCTCTTCTTTCCAAGATATTTCTAAAAGCGGGAATAGGACCACTTGCTACTTCAGCATCCAATATGTCATTATTGACCTGATCATAAACAAAATTACCTCGGTACGTGTTGCGCTCATCTTCAACAATCATGTTGTGCAATATGATGCAAGCATACATTATTGACTTCATCTCATTCGGATGCCAAAAGCGTGATGGACCACGAACTATTGCAAACCGAGATTGGAGAACGCCGAATGCACGTTCAACGTCCTTTCTTGCTCCTTCTTGTCTTTTCGCAAATTTTTGCCTTTTTTCTCCTTGCGGCATTGGGATGGTCTTCACAAATGTAGCTCACGGGGGATAGATACCGTCTGCTAGATAGTATCCCATGTTATACATTGTTCCATTCACGCTAAAGTTCACCATGGGAGCATTTCCACTCAAAACCTCATTAAAAACCGGAGATTGATTTAGCACATTAATGTCATTGTTAGAACCTGCAATGCCAAAAAATGCATGCCAAATCCACAAGTCTTGTGATGGCACTACTTCAAGCATGATTGTGGGCTTTCCATGATCACCTCGGGTGAATTGACCTTTCCACGCAACTGGACAATTCTTCCATTCCCAATGCATACAATCAATAGAACCCAACATACCTGGAAATCCACGAGACTCGCCCCATTGAAGTAAGCGGGTAATGTCTTCCTGGTTCGGGCGCCTCAAGTATGTTTCACCAAATACTGCACACACACCTTCCACAAAATTCTTTAAGCACTCAATTGCAGTACTTTCACCAATTCGAACGTACTCGTCAACACTGTCAGCAGGTGATCCGTACGCCAACATACGAATAGCGGCGGTGCACTTTTGTAATGGTGACAGGCCTTGTCTTCCAACTGCATCGACAGACATTAAAAAGTACGGGTCATGAGACCCAAGGGCCCCTACAATTCTGAGGAACACATGCTTTCGCATTCGAAACCTTCGTCGGAAAAGCTCTTCCGTGTACACAGGATTTTCGGAGAAGTAGTCATTCCACAACCGCTCGTTCCCAGCTTCACGATCTCTCTCTATCACCTTTCTTGTTCGCTTGGGCCTAACGGTGTTGGCACGTCGTTGATAAAACTCCATCTCCTCCTGCATCATATCTTCTATAGTCGTGTCATTGATAAGTTCGTCAATGACAACGTCGTAAATGTCCAAGTCGGCCATATTGTTTGGATCCATTCTATGACACAATGAGAAACTATCAGTGTAATTGGATAGGAGGAAGACAATATGAGAGGACAAAAAACCTCTTGAATGTTGAGATGAATGAAATATGACATGTATAAATAAGAGAAACAACAACGGCTATATTCTCCAACGGCTATATTCCACAACGGCTATATTCTCCAACGGCTATATTCCACAACGGCTATATTCCCCAACGGCTATATTCCCCAACGGCTATATTCCACAACGGCTATATTCTCCAACGGCTATATTCCCCAACAGCTATATTCTCCAACGACTATATTCCCCAACGACTATATAGAACACATAAGTAGAAACGCAGTACACATTAAGAAAAATTCGAATACTGAAATTACAACATTAATGCAGAATACATAAGTAGAAATGCTAAAATTACAACACTGATGCAATACACATAAGTAGAAATGCTAAAATTACAACACTAATGCAGAATCAATAAGTAGAAATGCTAAATCACAACATTGGCACACGCTAAGAAAGACAACAACAAGAATTAAGACATTCCTAGTTCTTTCATGGCGAATTCAACTAGGCGCTGATGCGTTGCTAACTGCACCTCGTTCATTTCAGATGTGTCCTCCATAAGGATATATTTGTATTCCTTCAATAACCGCGCCTTATGAAGTTTGTTTTTTTCCTTTCTCACCTCCAGTTCTTCGGTCTTAAGCTTCTCAAAACTCGCCAGGAATCCCAGTTTAGCTTTCCCGATGGCTATCATCTCGGAGTTAGGAACATAATCGAGATCACTTGAAGCTGTGTCTCCTACTTTGGCTTTCCTTTTCTGGTTCTTTTTTCCCAACGGGCGGGTTGCTGGTTGTGTGGCCTCATATTCGTCGCCCTCGATTGATGCACTCCGGTCAGACGATGTTGCATACACCCCATCTCCTGACTTCTTCTGCCTCGTTGAACTGGTTGTCATAAATGTTCCCTTCCACTTTGGTTCATCCTTCACCAACAGTCATTCATCCTCATGTTTGAAATCTTTA
Organism: Lotus japonicus; assembly: GCF_012489685.1. Lineage (NCBI taxonomy): Eukaryota > Viridiplantae > Streptophyta > Magnoliopsida > Fabales > Fabaceae > Lotus > Lotus japonicus. The sequence goes on from NC_080045.1 coordinate 53,953,406, forward strand.
CCCGTATCTACATGATATAATTGATGCGCCGTAGCCATGATGTCCTTATCTGAGTGTCCACTTTTCCAATGATTGACAGCTTTAGTGTGGCAACCGACAAATTTTTGAAGATCAGCATTCAATTTATTAAAATGAGATTTCAGGGATAACCATGTCCTCGAAGGAGAGGCATCGTCGCGGTACTCCTCATATTGGGCTCGAATCTTATTCCAAAACAAATCTGACTTTTGCTCATTTCCCACGACCCGATCGGTAGAAACGTTGAGCCATGATTGAAGAAGAAGTATATTATCTTTACCACTCCATTTGGTGCGTTTCTTTCCGGATTCTTCAAGATCAATATCATCTAGACCCCGTTGAGTAGAAAATTCAGGCTCATCGGGCATAGCCTCACATTGTGTACTTGAGACTTTTGAACTACTGCTGCTACCAGTAGGAGGTGCTTGGTATTGTGGTGGATACATGCAATATTGTGGATTGTTTGGATAAGACATTTGTGGTGGATATGGTCCCATTTGACCCTGAGGTTGGTTTTGATGGTAGAACGATTGTGGAAACATTTGATACGAAGGATTTTGAACATTACCACCGGTGTGAGGAGGTTGGTTTTAAGGGTGACACATCTGCGGATGTTGGCTTTGTGGTTGATACATTTGCGGATGTGGGTTTTGTTGTTGGAACATCGACATAGGTTGGCTTTGCGGGCGAATCATCTGCGAATGTTGGTTTTGTTGTTGGAACACCATCATAGGTTGGCTTTGCGGGTGAATCATCTGTGGAGATTGGTTTTGTGGCGGAAACATGATAAAGGTTTTTTCCTCGTTGTTTGTACTGCTTTTGGATAAACCTTTATGATTCAATCATAGTAAAGCAGATACGGGTTTATCGTCCTCAGGGATTGTGTGAACATTAGTTCCACCAGTTAAACATTGATCTGAGCGGATACAAAGATGTTTGATAAATTGTTTTTGTGATTTTCAATATAAAGAAAGCGGTAAAAGAAGGTTTACAGAGATAACAAAGAAGAACACGTATTCAGAAATGCATTCACATAATCCTTTGATTGCTTTGAACACAAACACTTATGTAAAGGTTCATTTCACTTACGATGTCGAGAGCTATCCACCTAACTATCCCTAGCCTAGGTGAATCTATCAGTTGGAATTCCTAGACGTAATCCCTTACCATCTAGAAAACCAAAAGGAACATTAAAACTCAAATTCTCTCTCAAAGACATTCACAATAACAAATTTATCCTAAGACAAGGTACCCTAGGCTTGCAAATCTCCGTTGTCACCCCGGAAACTCCTGTTAGAACTCAAAACCCCACCTGTCACGTGGAAGCCCACTATTGTTCCTACCTAAGATAATCTCACCATAAGACAACTAGTTCATTGAGTGGTTTCTCTCTTGAACCGGACCCGCAATTATCTCCCGATCTCATGCTAGTCCATAAAAATCTAACACAAATCAATGATACTTGAAGTGTAGAAAGCAAAACTTTAACACACGGCGTGACCTAAGACATAGGCATTCTACTTTCATTGATCTAAGCATACACCAACTCATATCAACCTCTCGATCTATTTATAAATTAGTGAAGCTCTTTTGATTATCAATTGATTGGTTAGAAGCATGAAGTACAAAGAGAAACAACATACATGAAAGATTTCCATTTACATTAATAATTGAGTTTACAACAATCAAAGAACCAAGCTATAACATTCTAGATACAAAAATAGAAAAGAACATATACAAGAGATAAGAAAGGAAGAGATGAAACCCGAAGAATGGAGACGAATCCACGGCGATGGAAACTTTCTCAAGCTTTCCATAGCCACCAAGAGGTTGTCACCATGCTCCAAAGCTCCACTCCATCAATTCCTAGCCCAAGGACCCTTCCTCCATGAAGCCCAGCCTCCTCTGAATGTTTTAGGGAGGAAAAATTGTGAAGAATGGAAGAGATCCCGAGAAAAATCGTGTTCGGGCCTTTTATAAGGGTCTAAGGCGGTTTGTCTCGCTTAAGCGAGCCTCAGATTCGCTTAAGCGAGAGCCTTTTCTTAACTCTGAAGTACTCTGCTCGCTTAAGCGAGCATAAGTCTCGCTTAAGCGAGGGTTCACTTTCCTTCTATGCCACTGAATGGTTCGCTTAAGCGAGAAAGAATTCGGCTTAAGCGAGATTGTCTTCCAGAATAGATACCCTCTGCCATATAATTTCGCTTAAGCGAGTAAACATTTGGCTTAAGCGAAATTCTTCATTTCTTGGCCTTTTGACATCTTGTGGCACAGATCTTCATAGACTTTCTCCTATCATTGAAAACAAAAGATTAAATGTGAAAAATATAATAATTACTATATTTCTATACTAAAATTAAGTATTTACTAAATCAACTACTTATGGGGATAAAATAATCAACAATGCAAGCATATAGGTCAAATAAGTGCTTAAAATGATATTTAAAAACACGTAAAATTGGCACTTATCAACTCCCCCCAACTTAACACTTTGTTTGTCCTCAAACAAAAGGTAATGACTTTCATTCAAGCAGACATGGTATCTGAATCAATAAAGCTCAAACTGCATGATTTCTCTATTTTTCAAATAAGTGATCCAAGTCAGAGATGTGATGCCCACAAAAGAAAACATAACATCGATACAAATGCACATCCACTCTGAAAATCAATAGGCATACAATCCATTCCTTTCCAACCAGGGATACTCATTCACTCAGCATTTCGTTATGTTCAAAGTAAGGCGAGTGTTTCACTCATTTCACTAACTGAATCACATAAATGAATTTTGTTACCCGTCTCCGCAGTTATCAAGGTTGCATGTTCAATCAAGGATCTCTAAGGTCTTTGAGGGTTGTAATGTGGTTAGGCTTCAAAGAAATTTGGTTTTTCTGGATATGCAAGATACTCAACAAGCTAAGAGAGCAATCACAGTTCAAACCATTCACAAATAATAAATCACTCTCATGCTCTTACCAACTCTCTCATTCACCTTTTTCAATTATGCTCACCCTTTCTTTTCTTTCTTTGTCAATCTCTCTTATTTTCTTTTATTTTTTTTTTCTTTCTCTTTTTTTTCTTTGCTTCTTTTTCATCTTTTTTTCTTTTCACTTTCAAGTATGTACAAATAGATTGATACACAAACCACACAAAAATAGCACTATTATCCTTCTCCCCCCAACTTGAATACAACCATATCATGAACAAATGCTCTCTTAACCTATTCAGCTTAGGTGGGATCATTGTCTTTCTTTTTAAGCTCAAGGTTATAAACAAGAAGAAATCACATTTTTAGGCTCAAAGGGGTAACAATGGAATTTAAATGAAAAATGTAGGCTATTTGGCTAAGTAGATATATATATATATATGCAGAACAAAAAAAATGCCTTGATCATTTCCAAGAAATTCCATACAACAATGATAATTTGGAGACTCAAACAAAACCAATCATGTAACACAGTGAGGATTCTCTCAGCTCACAAGTGTATAGGCTTCACTCCCTCACATGGCTTAGGTTCAAAGCAATCCCTGATTTTCAAAAATTTCATGTTATGCCTATGAATTACATGTGAATTATACAATCATATCAAATTATGCTATCTTTGAGTGAAAACATTTGATAAACCCTGGAATCAACAGTTCAAATCGCATTTTAACACATTCATGCAATTCAATTGATATTTCATCAACCATGCCATATGAAATCAGTCAGATATCAATGAAATCTATCACAAAGTGTTAATTATTCACATACTAATGTACTAAAAAGAAATTAAAAACAAATGAAAGAAGGACAAAAAGTACTCCCTCGTGATACTTTGCTTTCAGTTCAGGATTGCTCATCAAACTTCTCACACCCTCCAAGAAAATTGGACTGTCCTCAGGTCAAATAATACCAGCAACAAAAGATTCCTGCTAACAGTCACTTAAAATCAAATTAGTCACAAAGAGGTGAAAAAATTTCTGGGGTAGTTCTCGCTTAAGCCATGGTCATTTTTGCTTAAGCCAAAATCTTCACAGAGCCAAACATAGTCAATTTCGCTTAAGCCAACAGAATCTCGCTTAAGCGAAATTCTTTGACAGAATCACTGATCTTTCTTACACAGGTCTCGCTTAAGCCAGATAAGTCTTCGCTTAAGCGAGACTCACTAAACTTCTGCATAATTTTGACAGTTCATAACAGGGGAAATTGCCATCTTTTTACAACCTCATCCCCCAATTTCCATTTCCATCATAATTCAACCTTCAAATTCATTCAATTGCATGTGAAACATCAATCTAAACTTGAGAGAAGCTTCAAATTAAACATGCTGTCATTAAGAACATAAGATTCAATTCAAGTTAATTTGCATGCAATTTTCACAAGTGCCATACCCAAATTTTAATCCTTTCACTTTCTAGGCCTTATAGGTGAGCAAACCTTCTATATACATCAAGGGAAACATGTGGAGAACTTAAAATCACAAATTCAAGCGCTCAATCTACAATATCAAAATATCACTTCCTAAGTACTAAAACTTTAATGACATGAACTTGAAACACAACAAACCTAAACACTAGCATACCAAACTACACATACATAATTCAAAGACACAATTACATCAAACCAACACTTAAATTAAATAAACATGTTAAAATTCAAGAGTTATGGGAAGCAACCTGCATAATTATGCAGAAGTTTACAAAAGGGACTTACTTCTTCACAAAATTCATCCAACCTCATACCTCAAAATGAGCTAAACTTAGCATCCATTCTTTTCATCATTCCATATGCATGAAAAACACTCTTTTGGACCTGTCTCAAGTCTCAATTGCAGATTGTTAGCATCAAAAGCACATAATCCAATTCACATTCCATTCTACATGCAAATTCAACAAGTCACACCCCCAAATTTTGATTTTATCATATTTCTTTCTTCCAAACTCATTGAACAATCTCAATATGCTAAATAACACTTGTGAAGCTCATAAAAACTAAACTTTTGGCACAACTTCACTAAATCACATATACTACATAATTTAAAAAGAGAAAACAAGCACACCAAAACACATGGTTTCCAAAACTCTTGGTTCTATCTTGATTCAAATAACTCAAAAGAGGATTTTAAACATGAAAGCATACAAAGATCATTCAAGAACCCAAATTGAGGAATCCTTAGGAAATTTAAAAACAAAAACAAGAGAACAAGAGAAAGAAAACACAAACAACTATGCACAAGACAACACCTATATACATTATCCTATGCATCAATTCATGACTAATGAACCTAAATTACATTAAATTCACTAGCTGATTCATTCCAAGACAGGTTCACAGAATTCCAAACCACAAATCATGTTATAGTTGATCAGGCTACAACAAGCATTAAGAACAAGAATAAACTAGAGATATTGATACACAAGAACAGCTATGTACACTATTTACAACTCAAATCAACATTCCACTAGTTTCACCAACATTCCCAAACACAATCCCCGGCAACGGCGCCAAATTTGATAAAGGTTTTTTCCTCGTTGTTTGTACTGCTTTTGGCTAAACCTTTATGATTCAATCATAGTAAAGCAGATACGGGTTTATCGTCCTCAGGGATTGTGTGAACATTAGTTCCACCAGTTAAACATTGATCTGAGCGGATACAAAGATGTTTGATAAATTGTTTTTGTGATTTTCAATATAAAGAAAGCGGTAAAAGAAGGTTTACAGAGATAACAAAGAAGAACACGTATTCAGAAATGCATTCACATAATCCTTTGATTGCTTTGAACACAAACACTTATGTAAAGGTTCATTTCACTTACGATGTCGAGAGCTATCCACCTAACTATCCCTAGCCTAGGTGAATCTATCAGTTGGAATTCCTAGACGTAATCCCTTACCATCTAGAAAACCAAAAGGAACATTAAAACTCAAATTCTCTCTCAAAGACATTCACAATAACAAATTTATCCTAAGACAAGGTACCCTAGGCTTGCAAATCTCCGTTGTCACCCCGGAAACTCCTGTTAGAACTCACCCCACCTGTCACGTGGAAGCCCACTATTGTTCCTACCTAAGATAATCTCACCATAAGACAACTAGTTCATTGAGTGGTTTCTCTCTTGAACCGGACCCGCAATTATCTCCCGATCTCATGCTAGTCCATAAAAATCTAACACAAATCAATGATACTTGATGTGTAGAAAGCAAAACTTTAACACACGGCGTGACCTAAGACATAGGCATTCTACTTTCATTGATCTAAGCATACACCAACTCATATCAACCTCTCGATCTATTTATAAATTAGTGAAGCTCTTTTGATTATCAATTGATTGGTTAGAAGCATGAAGTACAAAGAGAAACAACATACATGAAAGATTTCCATTTACATTAATAATTGAGTTTACAACAATCAAAGAACTAAGCTATAACATTCTAGATACAAAAATAGAAAAGAACATATACAAGAGATAAGAAAGGAAGAGATGAAACCCGAAGAATGGAGACGAATCCACGGCGATGGAAACTTTCTCAAGCTTTCCATAGCCACCAAGAGGTTGTCACCATGCTCCAAAGCTCCACTCCATCAATTCCTAGCCCAAGGACCCTTCCTCCATGAAGCCCAGCCTCCTCTGAATGTTTTAGGGAGGAAAAATTGTGAAGAATGGAAGAGATCCCGAGAAAAATCGTGTTCGGGCCTTTTATAAGGGTCTAAGGCGGTTTGTCTCGCTTAAGCGAGCCTCAGATTCGCTTAAGCGAGAGCCTTTTCTTAACTCTGAAGTACTCTGCTCGCTTAAGCGAGCATAAGTCTCGCTTAAGCGAGGGTTCACTTTCCTTCTATGCCACTGAATGGTTCGCTTAAGCGAGAAAGAATTCGGCTTAAGCGAGATTGTCTTCCAGAATTGATACCCTCTGCCATATAATTTCGCTTAAGCGAGTAAACATTTGGCTTAAGCGAAATTCTTCATTTCTTGGCCTTTTGACATCTTGTGGCACAGATCTTCATAGACTTTCTCCTATCATTGAAAACAAAAGATTAAATGTGAAAAATATAATAATTACTATATTTCTATACTAAAATTAAGTATTTACTAAATCAACTACTTATGGGTATAAAATAATCAACAATGCAAGCATATAGGTCAAATAAGTGCTTAAAATGATATTTAAAAACACGTAAAATTGGCACTTATCAAAACATAGGCGAAGGTTGCAAACCTTCACTTGTAGGAGGTGTTTCATTGTCGAGCAGTGGATAGTATTGCTCATAAGGATTAGACATTTTGAGAAATTTGAGAATTTTTGGACAAGAGAGAAATTGTGGGAGTAAATGCTAGTGTTTCAAATGCTAGTGTATAAGGTAAAGAAGCTGGGAATTGAAGGTTAAATAGTGGTTTGGGCCAATGAATGCGATACTTGTTGTTGTTCTTGTTATTGCTAATACTATATATAAGGTAAATATGCTGAGAATTGAAAAAAACGGTAAGAAAACCGGTCAAACCGGCCAATTCAAAAAAAATTTAAAAAAAAAAAGCCCAAACGGGCAGAAAATCGGCTCCAGCCGGTCTAAACCGGTCTGGACCGGTCCATAACGGTGGGATGACCGGCTCAGCCGGTCACCCACTATAAATACATTTTCTTTTCTCCCATCTTCAGAACCCTAGCCGCTCCTCACCCTCACCCTTCTTCCTCCTAACCCTCAAGCTCTCTCCTTCACCTTCTTCTTCCTCAAGCCCCTCCAAACGACCTCCACCGGCAACAAACACCCACCACCGCCATCTCCACCTCTGTCCCTCCTCTCTATCTCTCTCACCCACTCGCTCTCTCTTTCTCCTCTCCTGTTCCTGTTCGCGATCTCCTCTCTCGGTCTCACTCACGCTCGCAGGAAGAAGAAGAGTCACGATCCACCTCAAAAAGCCAGGCTCCGCCACAATCCGCCGCCAAACAGCCATGCTCCAGGCCTAACTCCCCCAACCCGCCACCCTCCGGCCACGATCCGGCAACCACCGGCCTTGTTTCATCGTATCAAGGCCTTCAATCTCGCAAAGAAGCTTCCTTTCCTCACATGCAAAGTGATCTGAGGTGAGTTCGTGTTGTTTTCTCTTTGTTTTGTTGATTTTCGTTTGTTCATGACCCTTCTATTGAAACTCTCTCATCTCCCTTTGCAGATCAGAGCTTCTGAGTCAAGATTTGGATTATGATTTTTGTTTTGTTTTTTTTTTTCATGTAAATTTTAACCTCTGGTCTGTAAATTTGAGGTTCTGTTCATGTAAATTTATTGCAAAAAAATTATGTTCATGTTCAATTTCATCTTCTTGCCTTCTGTTTTCCATTCTGTTGTTTTCCCACTGAAATCAGTTGGGTTTCGGTGAGAGAAAATATCATTTTTTAACTTAAGAAACCAAAAAGCATAGTTGCTTGCAGAAGCAACCATGCACTGTAGCTAAGAAACTGAACCTGCCAACTGAGCAAGCTCCAATGCTGAAAAAAATAAGAAACCGTATCTTAGCAATTCCAACTGGGTTAAGAAACCAGCGTTGGAGTTGCTCTAAGTGAACCAAAATAGAATAAGGCATAATTATGAAATTTAGGAATTTGAATGGGGATTGAGAATTTGGGTGAAAATTGAGGAACTAAATAATTTTAGAAGTTAGAAGGGAGGAAGAAAAAGTCAAGGCGAAAATTAAGAAATTAAGGTAGACTTTGCTGAAATAAAAACTCAAAAATAAATTAATGTTTTTATTGTAAAAATTGATAAAAAAAAAATTTACTCTTTATTATGAATTACAAATTTAATTTTTTACGGTAACATTTAAATTGAAAAGTTATATAGTTGTATAATCGAATATCTTAAGATGTTGTATTAATCGAATATCTTAAGATGTTGTATTAATTTTTTTTTCAAATTTTTAGTGGATAATGATAACTTTTTTAAGTTGATAATAATTAGACATTATATATAGTATTTGACTACATTTTAGTCATCCTATTTAGAAGCACTGGTATAGTGGTATTGGTATCAGATCTGCATCTCTTCAAAAAAGAGTAGACATTCACGTTCAAGTTCACAATTTTTTTAATATGCTTTTTTTTTTTACTTTTAAAATTTTTTAACGGTTAATTGCAAAAAATATAGAGTAGACATTCACGTTGGAATGATTCATCATATGCCATTATCACTATCTATATTCATAATTAGAAATGATTCAAATTTAGGAATTTCAAACTTTGTTGATTGAATGATTAAAATTTGTAATTAATAAAAATAAAAAAAGTCAAACCAATGGTATCAAATTAATGGATTCCACATGAAAGGCATCAGAAGGGATCAACTATTAATTGATTAATTTATTGATTTATTTAATTGTTGATTTATTGACTCATTAAATTTGACCAATGAAAATTAAATATGTGGACCAATCAAATGATGCCATTTGGAAATTCAATGGTAATAACCAATAAAATGCAAACATGTGAAAATTATGTAGCAATGTGGCCCACTTTGGTGGATGAGCTTTATATATTATTAAGATCACACGGAACAAAACAAATTAATGGAAGGTAAAATCTTGGTTTTGTGCTATTGAGTACGAGAGAATGGTGCACGAGAGTGCACGAGCATCATTTAGTGGCGGTTTCAAACCGGCACTAAGTTTCGGTGCCAGGAAAGAAACACAAATTGTAACATTTTTTGCGGTTTAAAACCCCCACTAAAATTGGGTACCAGAAAAAACGGAAAGTTTTACAAGTTTCTAGCGGTTTTAAACCGCCGCCAAAAACTGTCTCGTGCACATTTCACGAAAAACTTATCGTGCCCTTCAGCATTTTCCTTTTAGGATATCTTTATTATCTTACACAATGAGCTTTTTTTTCATATCTTTTTTATTGTAAGAGTTTAATGGATATGCACTGACAGTGTAAAATACTTTTACACAGACATCCAATTGAATTCCGCCAAATCAGAAAATATCTTATTCTTTTAATTAAAATTAAAGTCAAATGTAATTATCTCTCCTATGTGGCATGCTTTGATTGGATGACTGTGTAAAACTATTTTACACTGTCAGTGCATATCCATTAAACTCTTATTGTAATTGCTTACAGATTTCAATCCGTATTATTGCAAGTTGCAATTTCAATCTTGGAGTATCTTTTTAAATAAATGATTAACGGTCAAAAAATAGATGGTTGTCTCAAATATTTTTATTTTATTGAAGCATAGGTATTAAGCTTTTTGAAGATTCAATTTGACAATTTGGTCTATAATTAAATAGTGCATCGGAATGACACCAGGTGTAGCTCATGCTATAGAAAAACTCAATGGATTGCAGAGGGTGTGGAAAAATTAATTTTAATAAAAATGGGCACATAAGCGAAAATCATGTAAAATGGGCACAGGTAAAATAATGGTTCATGTGTGGATTAATGTTGCACATTGACATGGCCACCATATATTGATATATTCCTTCTAAAGTCGTAGTAGTATATTTTACTTTTTGAGATTTAAAAAATATGAACTTTGTGTGAGGGAAAATAACAGTCTACACGGCTATGCTTGGGAAACATGCTGGAAGCAAATACACCACAGACGAGTAGAGATATTAACGATCTCCACCAACAAAGCTCCCAAATGCGAAGTCAAATGAGGAGATCCAACATCCTAATAGCATCGAATCATTCTCATAAACGACATGCCGAATACCCAATTCTCCCAAGCTAAGAGAAGATCATGCTTGATGGACGTTAGCTCATCCGAGAGCACACGACCTGTCGGAGCAGCCAAAAATACCACCCAGCCAAGAAGCAGAAGCATTGTGAACAAGGCCACTAAAACCAACTAGCTGCTTCTGTACATCATAACCGCGAATAGTCTACACGGCTATGCTTGTGAAAATTTGAGGGTATATAAGCTGAAGGATCAGCTATAAAGCATTTAGCAATAACAATATCGTCTTTTCAGCTTCTATTCAAGTTTCATCTTCCAAGTCATGTACAGAGCAATCTAAATCAAGGACATATCCTGCATCTTTCAGATGTATAATCAACAATTTCAGAACTTCACACACCTTCTCATTCGAAGAAACAAATCTATCTCCAACAACGAAACTGTGAACCTGGTTTTTCAATTCAATCCAGCTCCTCCCTGGCTCCTTTTTACTTTTAGTACTTCTCATAAGCTTCCTCAAGCTGGCAGAATCTGCCCAGTTACCTTCACTAGCATAAATATTTGATAACAGCAAATAAGTTCCAGCCTTTTTTGGCTTCATCTCCAAAACCCTCAAAGCTGCTAATTTGCCCAAACTTTGTTGCTTATGTGCTTTACAAGCTCCAAGAAGGGCTACCCATATAGACTCATCTGGCTTGAATGGCATATTCTCTATGAGTTGATAAGCTTCCTTTACTCTTCCAGCGCGTCCAAGCAAATCCACCACACATCCATATATGTCTCGATCGGGTGCAACATTGTAATAGCTGGTCATTAATCTAAAATATCTCAGGCCTTCATCCACTAGTCCGGCATGGCTACAAGCACTGAGAACTGCCATAAACACTATCTTATCCGGTTTAATGCCTGATCCGACCATCTTATTGAACAACTCAACAGCCTCTTTTCCATGTCCATGAGACCCGTATCCAATCATCATGGAAGTCCATGAGACCAAGTTTGTGCACGACATTTCGCTAAATATCTTATGTGAATCAGCAACATTCCCACACTTGGCATACATATCAATGAGGGCATTGCATAATTCCAAGCTGTTATCGAGGCCTCTACAAACAGTTGCACCATGAAGTTGTTGCCCACAATACAGAATTGCTAAGTTAGCACACGCCGCTATCACACTAGTAAATGTGAAGCAATTTGGACTAAAACCTTCCGAAACCATTAGCGAAAATATACAGAGAGACTCTTTAGAATCCAGTGTTTCAAATCCAGCTATCAATGTATTCCATGTGATTGTGTCTTTCTGCGTCATTTCACAGAAGAATTGCTTTGCCTCAGATGCACAACGACACCTGCAATACATGTCCAGTATGGAATTCATCACAGGAAGATTGGACTGAAATCCATGATTAATCACTGCAGCATGTAACTGCTTGCCCAAAATACCTGAGCCAACGGAGGCACACGCGCTAACTGCAATTGAGAAGCTGAATGGACTCAGCTCACCTTCTTCCTGTTTGTCACCAAGCAACTACGTTACACTTATTTCATCTCAAATAACATGGTTTTACACTTATTTCATAATAAAACAGAAGCTTACCAGAACCATTTGACGGAAAACTCTGAGACCACCAAAGGCATCACCTCTATGAGTATACCCAGTGATCAAAGTAGTCCATGAGACAGCATTCTTGGTTACGATATCCTCGAAAACCATTCTCGCGCGGTCCATGCTATCGCAGCAAGTGGCATACATGTCCATGAGTGCATTATCAACATAAATGGACGATCCGCGTGCACCAATCTTCACCGCCAACCCATGCGCTAATTCACCACAGAAAAGAGCTCTCAACCCTTTACACGCCTTCAAAACCGCGGACAACGTGAATGCGTTGGGCCGCACCCCGTCTCTGAGCATTCGAGGAAACACCTTCCATGCACGGCTGTGATGGTTGCAGGAGGTGTAGCCAGTGATCATGGCGGTCCAGGCGACGACATCTCTGTGGGTCATTTCATCGAACAGTGTGTGTGCTTCTTGAATGGAGCCTTTGTCGAAGTAGGACTTGATGAGATCGGTGGTTAAACCGGTTAAGTCCTTGGGGCGAAAGGGAGAGTCGTTCAGTTGGGTGCGGTGGTGAAGAACAACTGATGGGGCGGGTCGGAAATCAATACGGGGTAGAAACTTTCTAGCAGCATTCGCCATTGTAAGCGTTATTTAAGCGATTCTGATTGAGACATGCTTGCAAGTTGGGAAAATGGAACACTATCGTGCGATGATTTCATGAACTTGCTGTTTGGTTGAGTTGACAAACTCGGTTCTGCTCTCACTTTGTTGCAGACAGAGATTGAAATAAGAAATCGATGAATGAATTTAGATTAAGGTTAAAAACAAATTCATTCAATTTCCGTGTCTTTCCTTTTCCTTTTCCTTTTCCTTTTCCCTCCCTCCAACCAAATAAAGTAGTGTTTGGTTGAGTTGATATTTACACGGTTCCTAGCAAATTTTTAATTCCCACAAATCTCACAGCTAATAATTTCAGAGCTAATTAGCTCTGAAGAAGCAGCAGTTCAACTTCGCGCAGGAGTCATCACAGGCGATTGTTTTTGTGAAGGGGAGAAAGTGGCGGTAGAGGTAGTCGTTGGTGCCGGCGGCTACGCAGCCGACATCAACCACTCCGCTGGCGACTCTCACACCGAAAAAGCTCGTCCCCGCGCCATCGCCGTCTTCGTCGTCGGATTCTGGATCTTTGACGTCGCAAAAAACATGCTCCAAGGCCCACTCTGCGCCTTCCTCGACGACCTCACCGTCAGCGACCGACGCAAAACTTGAACAACAAACTCCTTGTAATTCTTCTTCATGGCAATCGACAATGTCGGTGGTTACGTCGCGGGCACCAACGACTACCTCTACCACCACTTTCTCCCCTTCACGAAAACAATCGCCTGTGATGACTCCAACGCGAACCTGAAGTGCTGCTTCTTCATCTCCGTTAATCTTCTCTTGATTCTCGCCACCGCGGCCATGATCTACGTGAAGGAGCAACTGTTTCAGGAAACCGAAGGTGGTGATGATGGTGATCACGCTCACATGAGTGACATGCGTTTCTTTGGGGAATTATTCGGTGCGTTTCGCACACTGATGAAACCCATGTGGATCCTTATGTTGGTGACGTGTCTGAAGTGGTTAGTGTGGTTTCCATTTCTCAGTTCGACGCTGATTACTTGGGGAGAGAGGTGTACGGTGGAGAAGTTGGACAGCGAATTTTTGACAAGGGGGTGCGATTGGGTACATTCGGGCTCATGCTTAACTTGGTGTTCCTCGGTGCGACGTCATTAAGGATGGAACCGCTGTCGCGTGGAGTTGGCGGAGTTAAGCGGTTGTGAGGGTCATTAACTTGCTGCTTGCGGAGTGAGACAAGGCGTTGGAGTTAAATCAAGTATTGGTTGATACTCTTAGCAATAAGAATTTGGCTCACTCCGCAAGCAGCAAGTTAATGACCCCCCCCATAACCGCTTAACTCCGCCAACTCCACGCGACAGCGGTTCCATCCCCAACAACGTCGCACCAAGGAACACTGAGTTAAGCATGAGCCCGAATGTACCCAATCGCACCCCCTTGTCAAAAATTCGAAGTCCAACTTCTCTACCGTACACCTCTCTCCCCATGTAATCAGTGTCGAACTGAAAAAACGGAAACCACACTAACCAATTCAAACACGTCACCAACAGAAGGATCCACGTGGGTTTCTTCAGTGTGCGAAACGCACCGAATAATTCCCGAGAAATGCATGCCACCTGCGTGAGCGTGATCACCATCATCACACCGTCGGTTTCCTGAAACAGTTGCTCCTTCAAGTAGATCATGGCCGCGGTGGCAAGAATCAAGAGAAGATTAACGGAGATGAAGAAGCAGCATTTCAGGTTCGCGTTGGAGTCATCACAGGCGATTGTTTTCATGAAGGGGAGAAAGTGGCGGTAGAGGTAGCCGTTGGTGCCGGCGGCGTAGCCGTTATGCCGCCTACATTGCTGATCGCCATGAAGAAGGAATAGAAGGAGTTTGTGTTGTTCAAGTTTTGCGTCAGTCGCCGGCGGCGAGGTCGACGAGGCAGGCGCGGAGTGGGCCTTGGAGCATGTTGTTTGCGACGTCGAAGATCCAGAATTCGACGACGAAGACGGCGATGGCGCGGGGATGGGCTTTTCTGGTGCGGGAGTCGTCGGTGGAGTGGCCGATGTCGGCGGAGTAGGCGATGAGGAAGGTGGCCAATGCTCCGGCGGTGATGAAAGGGCGGCGGCAGCCGAAGCGGGATGTGCAACAGTCGCTGAGGTAGCCAACGATGTGCTGGACTAGAATGCCGGAGATTGGGCCGCACAGTCATATTAAGTTGGCCTGGTTGTGATGTATTCCGAGTAGCTGAACGTAGGGGGTGAGAAGTGATATATAACTGCAGACCCTGGACATGGAACCCACCACCAGCTCTGGAAGAGGCTCTAAACAAGGATCGCATAGCCTCAAGTGCAGACCCTGTTCTCGTTCTACCTCAACTCCAACCTCGTGATCGAGGGCACACTGCTCAGAATATGTAGAGACAACGCCCACCGCCAAGACCAGGTGAATTGAGAGGGTAGACATGATAACCTTTGTGCAGCTTAACCTCTATGAAAGATATCGCAGGATAGCTCGCTTCTATGAAGGTTGCAGGTTTTTTTGGTAGTAGTTAGTGCCTCAACCTTTCTTATCTCATCCTTTATTGCTCGGGATCGGGGTAGGAAACATGTTTTAATCAGTGGCAGGTGAGTCTTTTTTGTGTAACCACCTTGATTACACACTAATGAGCTATCTTTCCTAAATTGAGTTACTAGCTCAACTATCCATTGCTTCTATATTCTACACGGCTCTTCTAATTATTGCCAACCTTTCAACCATTTTAAATACTAACGTACCTTTTCATGATTTCCTCTGCAAACTTGAAATTGATCCATTTAAGTGATTTAGCAGACTTTTTTCACAAATAAGTGCAATATGTGCTTACGTAATAAATGTTTATTAACATCAAGTGCTTAATTAGTTACAAAACGTATCCTGTACTAATTTGTTAAGTTATTTTAGTTTAGTCATTAAGTTCTCAAAACACTTGAGTTTACCCCAAACTTCATTTTCCCTCTAGAAGATGGCTCCAATAATATTAGCCAACAAAAGTACATGAAGCCTGGAGGAAGTTGCTCCAAAAGAATTAGCTGGAGTGAAAATTGTTGGTATCTGTCAGGCTTTCAACTTTCTTAAAATCTAAGAACTCCCAAAAAACTAGAAGCTAATAAGAAACAAACCCAAAACTGATAGACCCTTGCTTATTCAGATTTTTGTTTGACCTCAATTACAAACAATTTAAAGCTAAATATAATTAGTAATTTTAATAGAGAACAATGAGAGGGCAAGGGAATTATATGTCGATGTCAGAAATACTTGACGGTAAGTTCAGATTAATATTCTGATAGTTCACTGGAAAGACAATGAAATTGTGCTGCTAATTCACTTATTCAGTAGCAGAGATTCCTAGCTAATTTACAGTTAATATTTTCGCAGCTTATTTTCACAGCTAACGGGCAGCTAAAACTTTAACAGCTAATTTTATAGCTAGCACTGCCGTTAATTACATACTAAATTCCACAATTAATTCGAAGCCGATTGTGGTTGTTGTGAGTAGGTTGTTGTGTCCTTGTAGCCATAAGGAGTTAAGAGTAGGTTGTTGTGAGGTACCTTGTACAATCCACAACCATAAACACTTTTCCATGGTTAATTGGTGTCTTTGATGCTACAAGGGGAGCTTCAACTCCAATCGCACAGAAGCATCAACGGCTTGGACCTGTTTCGCCTTCCAAATCCATAAAATGCAGAGGAAGTTTCTTTCGCTAAATCCTCCCATAAGTTTCGAACCCAGGCGTCCTCAGCGGCTTCAACCTTCTTCCTCGCGACTTGCTTCTCTTTCCTTCTTCCTTGCGACTTGCACAACCTTCTTCTTTCCCCCTTCAATGTCGCGTCTTCGTTTTTAAGGAGGAGGAAGATGACCATTGGAGGGTCGTGAGAGGCATGTGAGTCTCTCTCTCTAGTGCAGTGCCACGTCCCCCGAGACTTGTCACATAAGCCTCTTCCGTTAATAATTAGGCAAAAAGACTAACGTTGCAAACGGGAGGGAACGTAAGGGACTAAAACTGTAGTTTTTTTGTAAAAATCAGGGACTAAAGTTGCACTTAAACCTAAAACGATTATTAAACCCAAGGAAAGTGCTATACTTTATCGACATTTAAAAATTATGGGGGTTGAATTGTTGATTCAAAATCGTCTCAATTTGCATATGAGCAAATTCTTGTGGATTCCCAACTTAACTGAAAATTGTCACGGTCAATTTGTGAGGTTTCACAAACTAAGGATGTGTTCACGTAAATAGTATAATTATATGTTTATTTTAGGCTTAATCCAATTTTTGGTCCCCATCCTTTGTCATAAATATGGCTTTAGTCCCTCGCTGGAGTAAAGGTAGGGATTAGTCCTCAGTTTTTTGCAAAATAGCTGGTTTTGGTCCCTCCGGTCGTTTGGGTCAACGCCGGAGCTCCGGCAAGCTCATGTGGCATTGCCACGTCAATTAATGAGCCTCGGTGGAAATTTTTTTCATTTAATTTTTTTATTAATTAGATCATTAATTATTTAGAAAACTAAAAACAAAACTGAACATCCTTATCAACATCATCTTCAACCTTGTCGTCTCAGGAGACTTCCTTGAAACCCTTTCTCTCTTCCTCCGTCAAGCAAAGCACGCTGAGCGTCCATGGCTATGAGATGAGAGTGGAGAAGATGGTGAGTGAACGGAGCCAAAGGTCACCATCACTCGGCTATCTTTCTTTATGTTCTCCATCTTCTCTCACGCACCGTAACCCTAGATCTGCAATGAAACCAAGAAGACCCAGATCTAAAACCCAGATCCAGAAATCATAACCAGAAAGTTCCGGTGTCGCTGCTCGCACACTCTGCTCCCGGCGCCGCCACCCTCTCTGTTCTCGTCGCTGATACCAGAACCAGGTCCGCCGCTCATCCTCCCGGTTTCCAACGTTGGTTCTAGCTTCGGTTTTTACAGCGTCGTCGTTGTCCCTTTCGATTCATGCTGCTACTCTTTGATGTGTGTGGCTTTGTTGATTTGGGTGTTTCACATGAGTAAAAGGTACTCTTCGTTGATTATGTAGAAGAAATTCTTGTTGGAAGGGTGTAATTATACAGCAGAATTTTTGGAAGGCCGATGGTGAAGGATGTGATTTGTGGCCCTCTGTTGTGTACTCACATGGCGCAGACCAGTATGAAAAGAGTAATGATTTGCTAAAAGAAAAGAAGTGAGGAGGAAAATGGGTTTGAGTTGAGGAGAGAGGAGAAAAAAAATAACAAGTTTGAAATTTAGACTTTGAAGTTTTGGGTTTGTATGGGTTGAAGAGGATTGATGAACATAGGTTGAAGATTGTAGTTGTTGGGTTTTCTGGAAAATCTGGGTTGAAGAAGATGATTAAGAAGATGAAGAAGAAGATGCTGATAAGAAGAAGATAGATGAGTTTTTTTAAAATTAATTAAGAAGAAGGTTAATTAGTGAGGGTTAATAGTGTTAAAAATTTATTTTTTTAAATGAAAAAAGAAAACAAAAATCCACCAAGGTTCATTAATTGACGTGGCAAGACCACATCAGCTGCCGGAGCTCCGGTGTTGACCCAAACGGCCGGAGGGACCAAAACTAGCTATTTTGCAGAAAAGTGAGGATCAATACCCACCTTTACTCCGACGAGGGACTAAAGTCATATTTATGACAAAGAATGGGGACCAAAAACTGGATTAAGCTTTATTTTAATACACATATCACATAAAAGCTTATCCATAAACTTATTTGAGAAGCTTATTAAAGTGTTCATTTATAAACTAATATATATATAGGGAGCATATCAGGTGAGAGGAGTGATTTATGGTGAGAGATGAGAGCATTAAATGATAGCCATTGATTTAAAATATATGGTCCAGATCTAATCTCATTTAAAACTGTCACGTGCCACATTCCTCTTTCTTCTTCACGGTTTCTCTTCTGCACAAAACCTCTGTCAAGAATGAAAGCCTTAAGCCAGCAATTCTTTTCCATTTGGTCCAGATTCAAAATCTCAACTAGCAATTCCAAATCTTGATTGCAAAGCCATCAATTTTTTTCATTTGTTGACAGAAGGAATTTTTAAACTTTGGCCCTAATAAAATCCCTTGTTTGTTTCTCTCTTTTTCCAGTTTTTTCAAGCACACAGAGGCTCTTCTCCGCCCACTACCTGATCGGAAAAATCCAGTCACCATTCTTTCCGACGACACCTCCACCGAAAATCCGTAATCTCAGCCTAGCTCCACAACCAGCCTTCGATTATCAATTCAACCTACGATTGCTTGCCATGTTTTCGAGCTTTTCCCATTCCATCCAATTCTGAAGATTTTTTCATTTTCATCAATTCAACATATATCTCTGTTATTGTAAATTTTTTTTTTTCCCTTAAAAGCCAAACACCTCAACTCTGAATAAATTCACTTCAATCACATGTACGCGTTAAAAATTGTGGGGTTGAAGTATGGTAGGTGCTTTCCAATGATTAAGAGAAATTCAGGGTTGTTCGTTGACTGGGTGGCTATGTGATTTTGAGGCTGGTTAGATTGCAGAGTTGATGGCAATGGAGAACAGAGCATTGGGGAAGAGTGGGGTTGGTCGCTGAACTGTTTCAGTGGGTGGGTGCGCCAGATCGGAGGCTTTTGGTGGCGGAAGTGCCACCACTTCCCATGATCTCCATCTTCAGATCCTCTACTTTCTCAACTTCTTCTTCGCCGACGCAGTCACACAATTCGACTTCGCCACCATAACCGTAAGAACCCTCAAGCTCCTCGGCGATGCCCACCTCACCGGCGACCCCGCCGTCCCCAATTCCACCGCCGGCAGGGCCCTCTACACCACTCCTGTCAGATTCCGGTAGCCGGGGAACCCCCTTCCGGCTGGGTCTGGGTATTGAAGAGGAAGAACATCATCGTGTTTCTGGGGACTGAACAAAATGAGAGAGAATAGGGAAAGCGAGGGTCACGTGAGTCTTTTAAGAGTGAGAATTAATCTGAACCCTTTATTTTAATCCAAGGGCTATTAATTATTCCTCTCATCTCTCACCATAAACTACTCCTCTCACTTGATACGCTCCCTATATATATATATATATATATATGGGGAATGCTAACTTACTCCTTCTAAAAAACCAATTCTTTTATTTTCAAACTAACACAACTATGTGGGTATTAAAGTAATTTGCATTTTATTTTTTTTAAATCTGAAAAAAACACAATCTCTCTCCTCCTAATCCCTAATCCTTTTGCTTCTCTCTATTCAAACGATTTCACTCTTCCTCCATTATCACACTCCTCTTTTTCATTCCCCACCGGCCACCATTATCATAGTTTCAAATGACAAAAAATATTCTTAATTGGCCACAATTCCTTTATTTTTTCTTCTTCTTTCTAATGATGCCGATCTTAACAATGTGGACAAACACCACTCAATTTTCTTTCTCGCACAGTACGTCTCCGTTTCCTTGAATTTTGTTTTCAAGTTATTGAAATGAAAATGAAAAGTAGAAATAGATTTGTTTCTTTGAAGGTAGGGAGGAAAGGCCACACATGCTTGAAGAAAGAGAAGAATTAAAAAAAAATTGAGTGATGGTCCGATGGAGTCTTTGGAAGTGGTTGGAGGATGAAGAAGTTGGGGGAATAAGAGAGAGAAAATGGGAGAGAGAGAAATTGAGTTTTTTAATTAAAAACAGTAATCGAAATTACATAAACACCCTGCAATTTAAGTTGACTTTAATATGAGAGTGTTTGGTTTTTTTGTCCAATTAAAAAGGTGTTGGTTGCTAACTTACTTCTTCTAAAAAACAAGTGGGAGTAAGTTAGTATTTCCCTATCTATATATATATATGCTTATCAAAATAAGCTCACCATTTTCATAAGGTTAACCAAACAGCTGTTTAAATGCTTATGGTATCACTGACAAAAAGAAAAGAATATAGTATAAAATAAACTCAAATAAACTCTAAACGCAATATAACTTCAAACCAGGTTAAATTTTTAAAAAGTGAAGTTATATTAACTCAATACGACAAGCTCAAACCTGTACTTAAGAAATAGGATAAATCAGATCAAAGAAAAGCCTAGTGCATATTTAGTTTAATGTTGAGCATTCCCAAAATCAGGGGTTGATTGTTTTTGGCAAAAACCAAACACATCACTAATCTAAGTCATACATTTACACCCCTCCTCGGACATTTTTACAGGTTACTTTAAGGCAAGTTAGTATTACAGTGACTTCATCTGCAAACATAATTGGACAAACTATAAGGTAGCCTTGAATACATGAATATTGATGTCGTCCTTTAATCTCAAGATCAGTGAAATATAAAGTCAAAGACACAAAGAAGAACGAGCCAAAATCATATAGGAACGCTCAGGAAGAAACTCATTATTATAAAATGCTACAAAGAAGCAATTGTATAATTTGAAAAATCAATGTGAATATTGTTAATATACAAATTTGTAAGTGAAAATCTTAAGTAGTGAACAATGCTATTATAGATATGGGTAAGGGAAAATCCTAAGTAGTGAACTAGGCTATAAATAGGTGAGGGATTTAGTTTGTAAGAGGTGATAAGTGAAACCTCATTGTCTAAGGTGACAATTGCCCGCCAATACAAAGGAAAGCCTTCTTACCATAAATACAGCAATGTGGAACTATTATTAATTTTCCTATTTATCTTATACTCTATGGTATAATAAATGTACAGGTAGGCATTCTGCTTCCAGATAAGGCAGAGCCTCATCGCACTAGAATCTGAGACTTGGCAGCAACACGGGAGCACTTTCTCCTGCCACTCTTCTTAAGCCCACAAGCACAAATATCAAGAAGTTCATAATCCTCCTCCCAGAATAACATGGATGCCATTTCAGGATTCTTCAAAAGCATCTTGGATGTGAGGAACCCAGCTATGGTCCATGTTTGATACAGCCGCGCTTGCTTTCCAACAAATTTCCCAGAACGGGTATCATAATACTCGGGCCAAGAATCAACTGGCAGCCTTTTCTCAGCCAAATCAACTGCTTTCTGGGCTAGTTCAATTCTCCCCATTTTGATGCATGCCAGTGTGAACTGAAGATGATGTATAAGGAAATGCATCAGATTTTAAATCAATGCTGAGACTTGACAGTTGAAATGCAAGGTCTCACAAACAAAATCAGCAATTTTTTTAATCAGGAGCAAACAGTTGGTTTAGTTGTGAAAATTTTCTTTCTCACAAATAACAAACCAAGAAAATAATCTCTCCTGATCTTTTTCTTATCAAACTTCAGTTTCTGTGGTATGTGAATTAATTCCCAGTTTTCTATATATTAGAGTGAATTTCTGTCTGTGGCCTAAAAACTGCTACTTCCACTGCCATGAATGTTACAACACATATATTGTCATCAGAGTCACGAGACTTGGGGGTTCAATAGTTGAGGTGCTAGGACACATGACAAAGTGAATAACCAAACAACATATCTAAGCTTTTCTTAAGACACATATATTGCGATCAGGAAAAATTTACCTGCCACAACAGTGTTGGCCAAGATCCACCATTGTGATATGACCAGGGGCTGCAAAAGTTAAGCATATTGTCTGAGTTTAGTAACACACCATAGAAAAAGTTGTACAAAATAGATCAATGAATTCAGTATTTTTTAAGTCAAAGATACGCAAACAGCAGAAACGAGAATTACGGAGAGAACTTACGTATTCTTTGGGTCGCTCCCGGTAATTATGCGCCACTCTTCATTTTCCACGGCAGGATAGCATATCTTAAGAGGGATATGACCCACAAGATCATCCCATTTAGCTTCTATCAGATTTAAAATAGCATCATTCTGTCTTGGGGTGCCCAAAGATGAAACAATAGACCAAAGATTTCCAAGTGTAAAAAACCTGAAATCCATGTGAGCTGGCTGCAGATTTCCAATCAGATATCCACCCTTTTCTGGAATCCAATCCATTACCCAAAAAGGAATTTGTTCTGGATAGATGTTGAATTTGTTGATGGCATCCAGAGAGTACTCTTCTGTTTTATACCTATATATTTCATTCAGCTTTTTCATATCCACCCAATAATATTCTCTAATGTGGAATGATAGAGCACTGAGTCTATTGTTAATGGCTCGAATGAGATGACTGGTTCCATCAGTTACAGCAAGCATTTCACGTGAGCAGCGAAGAGCTGAGTAAAACAATGCCTGTCAAGTACAAGTTACCATGTATGAATAAAAACAATAGAAGAGTGGAGGTAGAATTTAGAGGTCACACATAACCTGAATGAAAAGCTTCATCTCATGTTTAGCAAATATACATATATGCATACATGAAAAGAATATATATCAAATAGAAACACGAGCATATAAAGTGATATACCTATAGAGTAGGGCAATTGAAGTAAATAGAACATCCTTCAAATTTAAATAGAACAGATCACAGAAAAGGCATAGCTTCCAAATCCATATAGAACCTAGTGCAAAACACAGAAGAAGGAGAAACATAAAGTTTAGTTACACTCACTTGGATTTCAAGTGGGTGACCATGAATGCCCATTCGCCTATCTATCATGCAAGATCCATCAGTGACTAGCAGAGAAGGAAACATGTCAAAACCATCAGTTAAACACAAGTTAAGGATCATTTTCAAGCCAGTTTGAAAATCCACCCTTTCTTGCAAGCTGTAGTCACCAGTGAGCTTCCCATAAGCCCGCAACAGGATGATCCACCACAACCCTGTTCAAAAAATTAAATGAATAGAGGTAAGTTATATTTTTATGTTAATCAAATAATAGTTTTGAGAGTGCCTATGGTTTACATTACCATTTACAAGTAGTTTTCCAGAACATTATTTTTCTGTAGGCATGTAATAAGAAAGTGCAAAAAAACAACCTGAATCCACAGGTGCAACACGGCCAATAGCCGACTCCCCAAAATCAGGATCTAAAACTTCTTCACTATTATTTTCATCAAGAGCTACGGTTCTAACTTTGAAACTAGCAGGCATCAAACCCTGTCCAGGACTGTAGCAGTCCACTGTTTTCTCCCAACTCTTTTGCAATCAAATAGGAAAAAGAAAAATATCAGCAATCAATATACAACAAAGTTTCTAAACGGCAACGCTTACGGTTTATGTAATCATGAGTACACTTTCTTTTGGGCTAAATCATACTAAAAACATTAAAGTGAATTAGCATTTAGGCCCCGTTTGGAAAAAAAGCTTAATGATATAAGCGCTTATTCATAAGCTATTTTAAAAAGTTTATTGAAATAAATTAAAAATAAGCTATATATAAGCATAAGCTCTTTTTCATAAGCTATCTTGAATAGCTTATGAAAATAAGCTCAAAACAGCTTATGGTAGGTCATAAGCTGTTTGCATAAGCTCTCCCAAACACTGGCATAAGCGCTTATGCTATCAGATAAGCTCAAATAAGCTCTTCCAAACGGGGCCTTAATCATCATAATAAATACACTTTCTCTAAGCATTTCCTTGGATTCCATTGATCATCAATATTTAGTATCTTCTACTTACAATGGTTACTTATCTAACTATTGATTATACAGCCGGGATTAACAAATGACATGAAAAGACATCAATACTCAACCGATAAACGGTTCAATTAATGTTCAGCAAGACATTTATAATAGTTAGACTTATAATGCACATGATAGGATCCTTAAGTCACACTCTAAAGAGTAAATTACCTGCAATTGCAAAGTATGAAGAAGAAAGTTCTTAACAATCTCACTTTCTCCTCTAAGCAAGAAGGCAAGAGCCGAAGGCACGAAATCCCGAATAAAGACCTGATCATAATTCAAGGGCATCTTATCCCCCGGATCCTTCGCAGCCATAGTCCCCACAGGATTACCACAATAACTCACAACAGAATCCCTCAATAACTTCCATGCTTGTTTCTCCACATCTGTTTCCTCCTCTATGCTCTTATGAACACCTGTGCTACTGCTAGCATCTTCAACCACAACATCTTCACCATCCTTATGAACACTTTCCACCTCCAAATCCAATGGTTTCACATTCACACCACCACCCTGCATATAAATCCTCTGAAAATTGCTGTCATTGACACGGGTCTCAACAGAAGTTGAGAAATTCCGAACGGCGAATCTGGTAATGTCGAAGATATCCCTATTTGCCACTGTGCAGTGATTGGTGCGGTCATGGTTGAAACGAGGTTTGCTGGAATTAGCAAGAGCATGGTGGCATCTTGCAGGTGGGAACACGAAGTATGATGAATTTCTAGAAGCAGTGAAAACCCTAAATGCGGATTTTAGAGTGCGGTTGCGAATATGGGCGATTGTGTTCATGGTGGAAAAAATTGAGTGTTGAATCTGGATAATGGTTCTTTGGCTCAAGTTTTGGTGGAAGTATAAAGAAGAGTGGTGGATGGTTTAGTTGACTTGTTTCATGTGGGCTGAAGACGGCGGTGCAGCCGCCGGGGAAGAAAACAGGAAACTTGGAGTTGGATGTTTGTGGTTGGATATGTTGGCAGTTAGCAGCTTGCAAAATTAGTTGCTTACACTCCACACCTATTATAGAGAGATAAGAAGAAGAGTAGAGGTAAAATATTAAAGCTATGTAACCTAAATTGCTAAAGTATCATATCTATATTCTTTTTAATGAAGATTGTTAACCATGAATCCACAAGTAAGGTTGAATTGATCCTTAAGTATGTAATTGTGTTACAAACTTGAAGGAAAAGTTTCATCGCCTATAGTAAGTTTACTCGACTCATGGAAGAGTATCTCATGCCAAAAATATTTATGACCCTAAAAATTATGATTTTTAATCAAATAAAGTTCCTTTTTTGACTTAAATTCTCAACCAAAAAAAATATTTGTTGTTTTAGAAAAATATGATATATTATACTCTAAGCCTATGCTCTTCTCATTTCCGATGTTTTATTTTATATGTGATTAACTTCATTTTTTTCAAAGAAAAACGTCATTCTTTTCCAAACAGGTCTATATAATGACGTGTGAGTAAGATGTCACCACATTTATTACATGTCAAACAATCTATTCCTGAACACCAATGCTGCTTATGGGTTGGGTCGACAATCCCACCCTTTTTGAAGCAAATATGGGTGGGTTGGGTTGGGTAAATGGGCTAATTCGGTTTTAGGATTAATGAATTTGAGCACGTAAGTTAGATAGTAAGTTATGAAAATTAAAACATGTGGACTATGATCCAAATTGAAATAGTAAGAACCGCATTTTAAAACTAAATCTATGAAAACACACGACTCTTCTTCGTTGGTCCTAATCTCCTCTTTCCCCCTCCGTGTATTCTTCTCCAGCAATCGAGTTTTCATTTGCTTGTTCCTTCGTTTTCTCATGTATGTTCTTTTCACTCCCAATATGTGGTGCCTCCCTTCTCCACTTCTCTTCCAGCATAGGGTGCCTCCCTTCTCCATTTCATGCCTTCTTCTCCCGGCCTCCATGGTACCTCCCTCACCACTTTATCGTTGTTGTAGTTGGTCTTGGTGCAGTAGAAAGCATAAGGTAAGGATCAGTCAGTTCTAGTCTGTGAAAATAGCTCCATTCATAGATTTCGCTTTTTCCTTTAGCTCGAATGCAATGTATTTTAAAGCTTCCTCTAAATGTACGAGGCATCTCTCCACTATTACAAATTGGTTATAAAGGATATTATTAAATGCGATCTCATAATCGATAAGGCATTTGCGGTTGTATATATTTTGGTCAGTCATCAGTGAGATGAGTGTGCCCCCGTCTTCTAGGATGATACAACATCGTGATTTATATTATCCACCAATTTTCATGAGTCAATATTTTAGTCCATACAGAATATAAATCATAGAACACCAACGCAAAAGAATACAAGAAAAACGATGTACACCTAAAAATAACAGTTTTACTAAGTAATTTGTTTATCGAAGTCTCACTCAACCCATTTCTTGTAAAGAGAGTACAAAATTTTGCATTTGCTGTATCAGTAACTATGCAAATTTGATAGGTAGTCAGAATTCAATCCGATGCTGGCCAAAATAATCATCATGTACAAACCTCCACCACATCTCAATATTTCCAATAATGCACATGTGCATTTCCATCTTAGACGACACTGAATGCTGACTGTAGGGTAGATGAGAACCGAGTGGCAATTGTCTGAGAGGCAAATTGTTGAAGTTGCTTCTTAGCATCTGAAAAACAACCAAACAGTTTTAGCCAATGCAAGCTTTTCCATTGAAAAGCATGTTAAGATGAAATGGTAAATCATGTGGGGGACAAAGGGAAATCCTTCCTGTTATGTAGAAATACTAGTCTCAAGATGTTATGAGCTTAGGAAACTCCTACATGTACGTTTCACATATATTGCAGGATCAATTAGACAAGATGCAATGAAGAAAATATTAATAAGACAAACAAAAAAAAAGATGTCCCAAAGTTCCCAATCTCACAAAAACAGGGTGCTACTGGCCTACTGCAAGGAGTTGTATTAGAAAACCACAATGGGTATAGAGCAAATAATGAGTTTATTCATTTTTTGTATAACTGAAAAATAAACAGAGTAGGAGCAAAATCTCTCCTTTCTCCTTCTATAACTGAGCCACTGCTCTGTTAAAAAACTAGCAACATCCTTTCCCTTCTATCCATACTCATATTAAGCTAAATCGCCTGTCATTTCCAACCTCTCTCACAAACTAATTGTTCTAACCAACTATTGATAATACACGGTAACCGGTCTAAAACTAAATTGATATTTGGGAATCTCTAACCAGTTGACCCTTCAGCAAACCATTTACATTTTCATATAATGTCTCTTCTCTTGTTACTTAACCAATTCCACCAAAACTATTTCTACTACTACTATAACAACAGGAATATCAATAATAACTTCCAATTTGGTGGGAGTATAAATTGAGGATATCCTTATGGTTTTCATAAAGACAAATGTTCACCGACTTAAGCCCAATGGATGTGTTGCAGGCACAAATACAAGAATGCAGGAACAAAGAATCAACGATCACAGGATCCTACATTGGTATACAATATATTAGCCTCCAAAGCACCTAGGAACCTAAGAATAAGATCATGGCCTAACATAAGATATTAAGCTTCAGTGATATAATTGCTCGTGCTGAGGCCTCATAGAATCCTTTGCCACACAGGAATTGACAAATAAAATCATAAACTGCCATTTCACTTACACAATGAACTCTAAACCCCTTATTTAGTAGTCAGTATCTTCATATGCCTACAACTTTACATTAAGTGGGCAGCATAGTAGTCAATAGCGGCAAATAGCGGCGCTATAGCGGCGTAGCGGAGCGGCTCCCTGCCGCTATTGAGATGAAATAGCGGCCAACTTCACAATAGCGGTCATAGCGGCGCGAATAGCGGCCAAAATAGCGGCAGATCGCGGCCAATAGCGGGAAATAGCGGCGCTATATGAACGAAGGAGAAAATGACTCAAGCCCCTTCGTTTTAAATCGTTGGGGAACCTTTTTATGGGCATGTTAGGACTTCTCAGGGCCATTATAGGTCAAAATTGAAAGAATTAAGCTTCATTCTTCATTCAGATTTGCAAATTCGACTTCTTTACCTTGCTTTTGAGAAGTTATTAGTTGTGTGTTATTGTTCAAGACTTATGATTTTTATTTCTATTATGAATGTTATGAATTTTAGGCAATATTTGACATTGTTTGCTATTTATATGTATTTAGTATTAAACTATTAATGATATAAAATTACATAAAAAAATTCAGAATAGCGGCCATCCCGCTATGCGCTATCACGCTATCCCACTTTTGGGGCCGGCCGCTACGCGCCGCTATCCGGGATTGACTACTATGGTGGGCAGAATACAACAAATTATAGTTTGCATTCAAAATGATATGAGAAACAGGTGCTACACAATGTTTCCAAAACTCCAATATGAAATGCTACACCCAAACCAATTTTGCATATCAGAATATACATGGTTTAATTTTTAAGAATATCATCAATAAAGTTGCGCACCTTTTTTGCATTTGGTAAAACCAACAATATTTGCAATGCTGAGTGTCAAACAAACTCCAACAACAAGGAGATAATCAGCTTGAAGCCTTATGAGCGAGAATATTCCAAGCAGGATCCATAAAATTGCCTGTAGTACCAAAGAATAATGATTATGCTTTTTTTAAGACAAGTGTGGGGGTGGTATCTAACCTACAAGCAGTGAAATAACTGTGCCATGTTATTTCATTAACCATTGTTCTCCATGCAAATCCAAAACCTGTAGAGAACTTATCACTTATTTTGAACATTACAACCAATTAGTGTACTATTTACTACTACGTACTAAGCAATATCATTGCTCTGCCTATATCCATTAAATAACCGGCTCCAAGCCCAGAGAAAAGAGTAGAGTTGTGTTAGGTGGCCGATATCTAATGTAAAATCTTGTTGAATCTTGACCACATGGATCATAGACGTAACAATAATTTACTCCTACACAACAGATGCACCATCTGAATAAGTCTGATCAGGCCATAATTTCCCCCTTATTGACTCTCCCCAAAACCCACATTTCAACTCTTGCACTAGAAGAACCTAAATGAAAACTGGAATGTCATTGCATGCTGTAATCAATCCATATTCTCTTACCGTAAGGTAAAGGGTCCACCAGAAAAGCCACGAGTCCTTTTTATTCATCCGAGCCAATGACTGGAAAGAAAGACAAATCAATCAATACATGTAAGATCAGAGCAAGTATCCAACAAAGGAATTTGAAACCCATTCTGATGCTATTGAAGGACTAATACCATTACCACCTACCTCTTGGTCAAGACATTCAAATTTCCAAACACTCTCACCCAGATCATTGATTTCATTCCACCACCTCAACCCAACTAAAATCCGGCCACTCACATTCTTAACCACCCAAAAATCAAGCGCCGCGAGAAGCACGGTGACCACGAAGATGATGACAAAGTTAGCAATAAAGAGCGTTGAGAGAATGTAAAATGCCAACGATGCAGCCTGCAATACACAAAAACATAACCCCTTTACAAACATGAACACCACATATTCATTGAAAGAGCACAATTGGATGATAGAGTAAACCTTGAAGAGGACATGGAAGAAGCAAGTCCTTGGATTCGCGTAGTTTTCTACTACTTGCTGCAAACGGAGGAAGATTCAATCAATTCAATTCAATTAGCTAATTTCATAAATCTATAACGAAACAATAGCATGAGTATTCGAATCGAAGAAATATGACGATTCTATGAAGGAATGTGCGGAGGAATGAAAATTCAACGAAGATGGAAACCAGATCTGAGATTTATTTTATGCAGAAAAGCGAAGATGAAGAAGAAGAAGAAGAAGAAGAAGAAGAAGAAGGTGAGTTACCTGGTTGGGATCCATGTGAAGATTGCGAGAAGAGAAATCACAGAGGATGGAGCATAACAGTAGCGATCCAAATTATGTTAGAAATATAATTTGATGTGGGAGTGAAATTCCATTAACTGTTCCTCGAGTTGTTGAAGAAATGCAAGTTCTGGGCTGTACTGGGCCAAGAAGAAAAAAACAATCTGAAGGTAAAAAGCCCAAGGCCGGCCCAATAGTGGAGAAGGTAAAATATGACGTTAATATAGTTGTTTCAACCAGGTTAATAACAGTTACGACGTCAATTTCGATTATCATTTAGCATTGGATTTTAACTCATTAGTATCGGATTGACACTACTTGCAGTGAAATTGTATGTTGTTAAGATGTTGTCATACATGAGTGACAAACAATAAAACAAAAAACTCTTCTTCTATATATGGGTAGAATAATAAAAAAACACACAAAATTAATATGAGTCCAGGAAATAATAGTCATAATGAGAATAAGCTAACATACGTTAATACACTTAAAACAGTACTATAAACATAAACTCAAACAAGAATAAAAAAATCTAACATAACGATAACCATAATTAGTAAGAAAACTCATAATCGTCATCCAATCATTCTTGATCTTCTACTCCCAAAACGAAAACTTGATTTTATCATTTTGTGTCGCTTTTTCTAATTTTCAACTCATAATCGTCATCCAATCTAGCTCACTCTTTTTATAATTGCAAAAGATCGCATGCAACAACTCCATCATCAACAAATGGTATTCAATAAGCACCACCAAAGCATCTAAGAGGAGTAGAGGGCAAGCTACAAGCATGTTGGATAGAGATGAAGTGCACAGCAGCACAAGACTAAAGGAGAGTGATGGTGGCTCACAACCACAGGCGATGGTTTCGAGTGATTCCTAGTGGTTGATGCCCGTGAAAGGTGGTGTGGAGGCCGGCTAAAGATCAAGCTGTGAGGTCACTAGCATATGATGATTTAGCTATTGAGGGTAGACCTAGTGGTGGTCGCAGATCTGTGATGAGGAGAGAAAGGAGAAAAATGTGGATAATAGGGATAAACAGCGAAGGAAGGACGACAGTGACCAAAAGGAAGGAGAAAGCAAAAACAACTCCACTTAATTGTGTAATAGACCTTCTAATGTGGTAGAAACCTCACTCCCTTCGTTAATCTATGACACATATTGACACCATCAACTTAGGCATCCTGATTCTTGACCTTCGCATTGTCCAACAAGCTCCCAAACTTGTTTCTCTTAAACCTTTTTTTTTGGGTCAACTTTCTCTTTTTTTTTGTCAATTGTTTCATATTGCATAGATGAGAAGGCCTGAAAGCCAAAGCCCACTAATGGGGAAAGTACAAAGTCAACAAACTGGCCCAACTGAACTGGAAGGACAGAAAAACAAAGAAGCAAAAAAAAACCATGGGTAAATAACACAACCGACAAAGGAAGAACCAAAGTGGCCAGTTTTCACATGCTAATGACTTAACTTTAAAGATTCTCACATGGTGGGGAAGCTGAAGTCAATAATGCCACCTACCCAAAGTTAAGATAGTTATGTTTCCCACTCAAAACACTAGCTCCAAGAACACTAGCAAATGCACGACACTATAGTCCAGAAACATCTTTGCTGATTCAAACTGTTGCTTCTCTGTCTATCAAATTTCTTTTTTTTTTTTTTTTTTGGTCAATATCAACTTTCTCTTAAACCTTGAATATGTGACTTCTTTTCTTTGGGGCACAACAACTTTTTTTCTTGGGGTACAACAACGTTATAGTGCCCTTGGGCCAATGAGTTCATAAAGGTCCACATAAATATATTATATATGAGTAATGATATATACACACCTCATTTTTGAAACACTTCATTTCCATATTTTTTTATTTCTATCTCTCCTCTTATCATCTATCACATCTAATACTTTCTTTCTTTAACTTTTTCTTTTCTTCCTATTTTTCTCTTCATTTCACCTCTCTCCACTTCAAAGAAAGGTGTGAAAATAACATTATTGATTATATATTTGAAAGAAGTTTGGGTTTTCTTCATGA
Source organism: Lotus japonicus (assembly GCF_012489685.1). NCBI lineage: Eukaryota > Viridiplantae > Streptophyta > Magnoliopsida > Fabales > Fabaceae > Lotus > Lotus japonicus. The sequence goes on from NC_080045.1 coordinate 53,985,632, forward strand.
AGAGTTAGGCGGGTCTGAGCTAAAAGGCAAACACAAAATAGCACAAAGCCCAAAATTGAATTCCTTCACGGATCACCCTTCTACTATGGATCAGAAGAAATTGTGAAGTTCATAAAAGAAAAAATAAAAAAGAAATGGAGAATCTCATTTTTATTAAAGCACCACAAACAAAAAAAACCCTTATTTTATTTTAAAAAGAACGACAAAGTACGCTGTCCAAATATAAAATGAAAAGAGTAAAAAAAAAACGCGTGGAAAAAAAAACATATTGACTTTTTTTTGGTACAGAAAACATTTTTTTTTGACAGGGAAAACATATTGATTTTTAATGAGTATCCACCGAGATTTAAAATATTATTTTGTCCTGTTAATATATATTTTTTGAAATCGTCCTATTTATGATTGACTTTATATGATTCGAACTTAAATCTTCTTTCTTACAGATAAAGGAATCATTTAATATTATGTAAAAATCCCATTTCATTTAAGTACAACATTTTTTTTTTTGCAACAAAATGACAATTTCTTATTTAATGACTCAAATCAATAAAAAAGAAGAAAAACACCTAAAACTCTCATTGGTTAATTTTCATTCAAAATAAAAGATCATATGCTGATACTAGAGATAAATATCAAAAGATAAGAAATGTATTAGAAAAGGAATCTGGAATAATCGGAGAATATTCTCATGTGGATGTTTCCTGCATGGTGCCAAGTCCAGTCAATTTCTCTTGCCGAAATTAGTCCTGGTTTATCCACTCCAATTTAGAAACAAAAGTAGAAAGAAAATAAAGATAACTTAATCTATAGATCTAGCTATCTAGAAACAAAAGTAAAAATAAAATAAAAATACTTTCTTTCCACATTAATTTAATTTCATATATTAAAAACATGACCAAACCCCAAACGTCAAAACTAGAGAGGGATGAGTGTGAGTATGTGTGTGCTTGGATAAGCGTTATTAGAATTGAATCTGATCATAATTGAATTTTATTAGAATTAGATCTTATTAAAATTGAATTTGGTTATGCGAGTTTAAATGACGTGATTTTCGTAACTGAATTATATAGTAAAATACACAAAATTAGATCAGTCAGATGGAGAAGCTATCCCAGATCAATTTTACCAAATTCAGATCAAACTCGTAGAATCAATTCTCAAAATGGGTTTTCAGACATTTTCAAAATTTTCAAAATGATGGAAATCAACGTTTGAGGTTGTGATCCATTTTTGAGAATTAGAACCAAACACGCCCTATAATAATATATGTACTATCGGTCTATCATTCTTCGTGTTAGATTTTGGACCAACTAAACTAACCAAACCCCAACCGTCAAAACCAGAAACTCTGGGTCTCAGCTAGCTAGGAAGCTGCACGTATCGCCACGTGGCTGTCAAAGAGAGCGTGTAACCTCGCATAGTCGCATTACACACTCAAAAGGATTTTGTGGATCCCACCAATACAGTTCACTTATTAATAGAAAGCCACGTGTATTAACGGTCGACGTGTGGAGTTAATTACGTAGGGCATGCATGTCGGCGGTGATGGTGATACTATCAAGCCAGTCCTGGGCGGTGGAAGTTAACCACAAGATAATGAGGATTAATTCAAGGTAGTATTATACTTGTCGCTTATATATGCACCACAAATTTTTATCCTACATGTGGCTTTCCCACTTTGAATCAACAAATCAATAAATAATGAAATTTAGTTTGGGTCAGGGTAGGTTTAGTATGAATATTGAATATTACTGAATACTGATGTATATAAAATGTCGTTATCTGATTATATGATGTATTAATGTCAATATGTAATTTTTTCCAAATTCATTTTACGAAATTATTTGTGTCAAATAATATGGGCTATGGTAATATAATGAGGGATTTTGTGGCTCCGGGCCCTTTTGGTCTCTTGTTGGGAAACAAAAAGGCTACATAACTGATATTACTTCAACGGTTCACGTTTTTTCTTATCATTTTAAAAAATGTTAGAAAAAATTTGCCATTATTGAATTTTTAATGTTCTCTTTGAAGAGATTTTTGGTGAAATAATTAATAGACTTAAAGGTTGAGAATTTTAGGTGAGAAAATGATTTAAATGGTATACATACTTGATTGAATCGTATTGATCAAAGATACCTAATTGTAAGTTTAGTGCTATAAGAACACATGTTTGGCCGTTTATTTACACAAATATTGCTCCTTTCTTATCACATTTCTCTTACAAGACTTTGAGATTTTCTCTTTACGCTGATACATAAACTTGAGTGTTGGAGTCCCTTTACAAAGTTACCTTCTTCCGTCGTGTCTCACACTATACAACTGTGTCGAAATATACATTAAGAACTGTACACCACCACCAAAGATTGAGAGAATTCCCCTACTCGTATCATGGGAAAATATTTGGGTGTTGTCTATGGGAAAGAAGTTAATTCCCAATGTAATGTTAGAAACACGAAGAAGACAAAGTTCCAACAAAGACCAACGCCGAAGTAACATTCAGGTAGAATGTTAAAATCAGAGCAAGTCAATGATACAACTCCTACATAGCAGATCGAGAACCATATCCAAAAACTAGACAAATTTGTTAAAGAGAATTGAGCAACAAATCAATAATTTGCAGAAGTCAATTCACACATCACGAAATGGTAACCATAATCATCATGTGGAGAAGTCTACATAAAGGAATGTTCGTTATGAACAAAGAAAATGTCATGGAGTGAGAAATATCCCTCACTATTGTAGCATAAGAGGAGGCATGGGTGATGAGTTTATATATTTTTATAACCACACTGGATGAAGAGCAAACCACAATAGCGAATAACATGACGTCTTTCACAAAAAATGCAACGTACATAAGAATAATTTCACTTATATATTATTCAACACTTTTTTTTTTAAATTTTGTACCCACACTTAGAGTCTCAGGAATCTCTACCTCATGTGTGAGTCATAATCATATTATCACGCATCCCTTAACTTAGCTTGTTGTTGTCGGTCTTAGGGTTGTAATTATCGGCTTTACACCAGTTGTTATTATAGTGTGAGAGATATCTGTCACATTTATAGCATGAGAGATGACACTAATATATCATTTTCATAACCACATTGAACGAGGAGTGAGTTATCTGTCACCCAAAATCTTAAGATAATTGGTGTATGAGTCTTTTGACTTATATATTATTCAACATTTCCTTTTTTCATTCAATGTTAGACTTGCTATTTATCATTATACACACTTAAAGAATCAACAATCTTCCCCTTAAGTGTGATGATAATCATATTACCATAATCCCCTCAAGTGTGAGTTATCGTAATATTATCATGTTCCCCTTAGTAGGTTGTTAATTAATTGTCAGTGATCAGGACATTTTTTGGTGTGTTGGCGAAGATTTGAAATCCATTCTCTACAAAGATAATTGTGTCAGTTGACGTCTCAAGGGCTTCAAGATGCCAACATAGACGTATTCTTATGTTGGAGTGACTAATCCACCAAAACACTTAAACGCTTTCCTCATCTTTATGTTCTCATGAGAGCTTCTGATGCTTTGGTGTGTCATGCATTTCCCCAACTCTATGAAATGAGTGGGAATTCCAATTCACATTTCTTCTGTAAAATAACTTGCTTTAAGACATGGGCGAAATACATGAACATAGAAAATAGCTTGGCTGAGCCAATGAGACAGAAGGGTGAAAATGGCGAGATATAGAGATGGGGAAACGTATTTCCTAGTAATAAACTTGTAAAATGTTTTGTTAACTTTCCTAAATGAGCTTTATTTAATTTTCTATGAATTTATCTTTAGAAGTGAATATTTTAAAATTACACTATCTCTTTCATATTAAATACGAGAATAATTTTAAAAAAATATTAAATACTTCATTAAGAGTGTAAAACAATTTTTTTCTTTACATAGAAATAGAGAGGGTGTAAAATAACTAAATAAGAATCACAATTGTTAACTTATATTTTAATCACTTAAAAAAAACTTATATTTTAATCTAAATTTTAAAGTGACTTTCTTGAAAACAAAATGAAAATTGACCATGTTAAAGTTTGCAATTTTACTATTAATTTTCGTGTGTTTTTTAATTCAATAATAAAGAAATTAAATCGTTAACGACGGTAAAACTTAATTTTGTACATGATTTATTCACGACTTTCTCACTAATCACTATATAGGGGAAAAATCTAAAAATATCATAGTGATACAAGAATTTTAATGCAGTTATACCAGTGCTTACTACTTTTATAATTTATCAAAAAAATTCGGTCTATGAATATGATGCGCAGTAATTTTTTTTACATTGGTACATATGGCTTAATTATCGGCCATCGCTATCAAGATTCAAGATTTTATTACAATCTAATTAAATCATGGCAATAATATCTAAATCTCACCTAATTTACAGGAGTAATTAGAATTAAGTAATCATGAGTCAAATAATCAAGTAAGACTATCCATGACCATTGGATTCTAAAGTAAACTCCTCAACCGTTGGATCACATGTCAAGCATAATGACGATAATACCCTCCAGAACTCTATATAAGCATGCCAACACCATTCCCATTTTCACTCACCAAGTCACAACAACAAACACTAAACTACGAAGATTTCCACAGTACTTCCAACTTCTCAAGCTTTGTTTCATTCTCTTCCTTCTTTTTTCACAACACTACCACTCTCAAAACACCATGGCTCCTAACATCACCACCGTTTCAACCAAAACCACCACCGCTCAAGCCAAAGGCACCGGTGACCGTGCTTTTGTGACCTTCCTGGCCGGTAACGGTGACTACGTGAAGGGGGTTGTTGGCTTGGCCAAAGGGTTAAGAAAAGCCAAGACCATGTACCCTCTTGTGGTTGCAGTGTTACCTGATGTTCCGGCGGAGCACCGTAAGATCCTCACCTCCCAAGGCTGCATTGTTCGAGAGATCGAACCTGTTTACCCTCCAGAGAATCAGACCCAGTTCGCCATGGCGTATTATGTCATCAACTACTCCAAACTACGTATATGGGAGGTACGTAAATATAATTTCTCAATTTCTTGCAAATTCAAATTTAGAAATTTATTTTTTACCTTATAAATCGAAGAGATAAAGACTGAATCTCATTTCATGTGCAGTTTGTGGAGTATAGCAAGATGATTTACTTAGACGGTGACATCCAAGTGTTTGAAAACATTGATCACCTGTTTGATTTGCCCAACAATTATTTCTATGCGGTGAAGGACTGTTTCTGTGAGCCCAGTTGGCGCCACACCAAGCAGTACCAGATCGGTTACTGCCAGCAGTGCCCTGATAAGGTTCAGTGGCCTAAAAATTTTGGGCCTAAGCCTCCTCTGTATTTCAATGCTGGCATGTTTGTTTATGAGCCCAATCTTACTACCTACCGTGACCTCCTTCAAACTGTCCAAGTCACCAAGCCCACTTCATTTGCTGAGCAGGTAGCTTTTGTCTTTAACATGTCTCTCCATATTTGAGAAATTGTAGCAATAGCCGTAACATGTGTTTGTATGTATTATTATGGTTTTGTAGGATTTCTTGAACATGTACTTCAAGGACAAGTACAGGCCCATACCAAATGTTTACAATCTTGTGCTGGCCATGCTGTGGCGTCACCCTGAGAATGTTGAGCTTGACAAAGTGAAAGTGGTTCACTATTGTGCTGCTGTGAGTGTTCAATTCAATGCTTAAAATTAAATTTATCCAAATTCTAAGTTTTTTACTAATGGTACTTAATTTGCAGGGATCTAAGCCTTGGAGGTATACTGGAGAAGAGGAGAACATGGAGAGAGAAGACATCAAGATGCTGGTGAAGAAGTGGTGGGACATATATGATGATGAGAGTTTGGATTACAACAATACCGTCAATGAGGATCGTTTCACGGCGGCGCTTCTGGAGGCTGGTGGTGTCAAGTTTATCCCCGCCCCATCCGCCGCTTAGTGTGCTTTTATATACTTATCAAGCGCAAAATATGCATCAATCTCCTAGGATAAGGGAATATTATGAACAATTAAGCTTAAGTTATGTATTTATTAGTAATTAAGAGGACCATTTTTACGAGCCCTTTTTATTTTTCTTGTATCAACTTGGTGTGAATATCCTTAGTTTTATAAAGGGGATATCTTTATTATAGATTATATATATGTTTTATATCGGTACATTTTCTCCTTCCCCGTAATTCATATCTATCTTCACTTTGGCGGTGACCGGTGAGAGTTTATCAGTTTGGGCACGCGGTTTCGGTTCATTGTATCAATACCTTATAAGCACGTTACCTTATACTCGCTGTCGGTCCAATGATCTATTTACTAGTGCAAATTAAAAGTATCCTTAATTAAATTGTTCCAAGTTCTATGATAACCAATGTCTGAGAGTTCGGAAAGAAATGGAGACAAGCGAGTAATTTACCTTTTTTCTTTCTCCAATACTCCCCTGATGTGGAAGAAATTCTAAAAATATGTATAAGATTTATTTTCATTTCCTGTTCTTAATCTCCGGATCTCATCACAATACCATGTATATGTCTTGTTTTAATCTCGTTTTCTATTTTTTGAAACAAGGAAACAAATCAAAGATGTCTTTTATTAGAAATAAAGAAATTGGAATAAAATTTTCTTCACACACACATACAGATAAGGTCTAAAAACCATTAAGTAAAGAAAATAAATATGACATTGTGAGTTACACTAAAAATTTATATACTCCATCAACGGCTAGTATTGGTTAACAATATTGGTCGACAAACGTTTTATTTGTTTGTCTCTTTGATTCACAACTCTGCAGCCTATCTCTTTGGGATAACTTTCTTTATTTACATTCCATTAGGCATTAGGTCAAGTTTTAATATTGTTATCGTCCAGGAAATCGTTAATGGCCTCACAAGTGGAGCGATTTCATCATCACTATATATTATTATACTACTCCACATGGTTTTCATCAGATTTAAATAAGTGAATTATGTAGCTTTTCACTCCACACGTTGATTGCTGCTAATGTTTTGGATGTCGACCAAATTGCATCAACCGCGGGGCACATAAAAGCGTGTCTGGTAAGCATGAAATGGTGATTAAAAATAGTCAAGTCACTTATTCCAGAGAGCTATCGACATGTCCCTTTATTTAAAAGGTTAGACTTAAAATTTTAAAAAGTTTGATAAAGTAAAAATATGTTAGACTCAAATTATTAGAAAACTTATCTGATCATAAAAAGTCGATTTGTTTACATACTATTATTTTATTTAATAATGTAAAAAAATAAGGTTTATTTTATCGGCAAAGTTTGAACCCTGACACTTCACCTTTCAATACTTTTCATTTCCCTTAGTTCACCGAAGGAGAGCCACTCGTCTCCTGTAAAAATAGAAGGTACAATGATATGTAGAAAATTAAAGTCTAGTAATCCACTGCCTATTGGTTCGCGGCCTATTAAGTAAGATAACAAATTTTTTGTTTTACTCTTGATCTTAAAGGCCAACCAAAAACCCTCTAAAAACCTCAAAAACCAAAGAAGCTAAAAGACTTCTAACCGAAAAGAATACATCTTAACTCAGTCTAGCCTATTGAGTTGTTTGTTTTGGGAGCACTGATCAATAGGCTAGACTTTTTTTTTTGTGGAATCAATAGGCTAGACTTCAACCGGGCAATTAGAATGAAAATTAGGCATGGGCCGCACAAAGTCTGACCTGGCCCATTTCCACTCTACCCTAATGGGCCTGACTCGGGCTAAAAAATTGTGCACCTTATGGGCCTGTTCCAAGTCGGCCTGGTTATTAATTACCAGAAAACCATGGTAGTTGAGAGAGCGCGCGTTTGCGCTTGTGAGCGAGAAACGGCCACGCTTCATCTTCTCCAAACTCCCTCTCTACAAATTCATTCAGAATGGGCCTGTTCCAATGTGACTGAAGCTACCAGAGGCGCACACAGAGAGAGAGAGAGAGAGTGAAAGCGATTTCAATTTGGATTTTCTGTTTCATTGAAGGTTGATTAAGATGAGTATCAATGGCAATTCAGTTACAGATGCAACGGTTGTGATCAGAGATCTGAGATTCACATACCCTGGCATCGACGGCCATCCACCGCCGGGTTCAACTCCGCTCATTCAAGACTTCTGCCTCACTCTCCATTCCGGCGATCGCTGCCTTCTCGTCGGATCCAATGGCGCTGGTTGGTTCTCTCTCTCTCCCTCTCTCTCTCTCTTGAAGCTTTTACTCTTTTTTGTTTTTTTTTTATTGATTTGTGTGTTTTTGTTTTGGTTTCTAGGGAAGACGACGATCCTGAAGATATTGGGAGGGAAACACATGGTGGAGCCGGAAATGGTTCGTGTGCTCGGAAGATCGGCTTTTCACGATACCGGTTTGTCGTCTTCTGGTGATCTCTGTTATCTTGGTGGTGAGGTCAGTGAGGTTCCTCCTTCATTTTTTTTTATATTTTTCCATTGATTTTGTGATATTCTTAGAGCAATTATAGGAAAAAAATTGAAAATGATGATGCTATCTGCATGTTTAATCAGCTTATTTTTGTTCATGATCAATTGTAGAAACTAGAAACATTCACTAACATGCTATAAGTAATAGCCATCTCAAAATTTCCAAAAGCTCTCTTATCTAATAATAATCATAAGTGTCGGGGTTCGAACCGAGGAGGGGTGGGTAGCTCACATGGTTGAGCTAAGGGTAATTGTAGGTGTAGGTGAAGGGCCATGGTTCGTACGCTGAGGAGGGATAATTTGTACTAATTTACTAACAACTGATATTTGCCTATTAAAAAAAATCACAAGTGTCTTAAAGAAAACTTTCTTCATAAGTAAGTACATTTAAGGGGGTTTTCATTACTTAGAATAGAAATCAATAACTGATCTCATTTGAGAAGCTCTAATAAACTAGATGGCAAGCCAAATTATCAGGGAAATTATGTTGTGATTCTTACTTTTTTGGTTTCTGTCTGAATGGTAACTGTTAGTGATTGGTTCCGTCATTTTATCTTGCTAAATTTAAATTAACCCAAAAGATCAATCAAATCATGTAGAGACAGATTAATCATGTCATGATTTAGATATTGTAGAGGACCTGGTGTAATTAGGGATCCATGGTTGTGTTAACTATTTGTAGTGGAAGCGTGAACGCCATAAAGAGTGATCTGCTCTCTATCTGATGAGTAATATGTTTTCAAATAACAAAAGCCCAATATAGACTAATTGATTGATTAATGTTAATCTACACGACCGAAATAGAGATATATCTAAATAATACAACAAAATAATCAGGGAATTTATGTTGTGATTATTATTTGTTTGGCTTCTGTCTTAATGGAAACTGTTAGTGATTGGTTCCATCATTTTATTTGGGGTTGGGGCACAGTGGAGGCGGGATGTTGCTTTTGCAGGTTTTGGGGTTTCGATTCAAATGGACATTTCTGCAGAGAAAATGATATTTGGTGTAGGTGGGATTAACCCAGAAAGAAGAGCGGAGCTAATTAAGGTTGGATGAATCTTTTCTCCATCTTTTATAGCTTAACAACACGGTTGCTTGGTTTGTATGTCAGCATGCATTTTATGCTTTCATTTTCCCTCTTTATCCACTGTTGTTTTGTGATGGGATTGACTTTTTTTATGGATTTGTTTTGTGTATATGGGTTGTACATCAGCACATGCATGAGGTTTCTTTTTATACCGGATATAATTTATGTAATGAAATATAAAGGAACTTACTGGGGTCGAAAAAGGTGAACCTAAATGCATTTTTTTGATACCCTCATCTATATCCATGAATTAAACATCGGTAGATGACATAAAGGCTGGACTCCCCCATGCATGGCTATTTTCTGGAATGTTTCTTTAGTTATGCATATGTAGTTGTCTCAGGAAAATCATTGCTTAATTTCTGTTGTGCTGTTCAACTGGGAAGGTATTAGGTATCGATCTTTCCTGGAGATTGCATAAAGTATCTGATGGTCAAAGAAGAAGAGTGCAAATTTGTATGGGTCTACTTAAACCATTCAAGGTATGATAATCTTTTGTTGATGTATTGAGAAGTCCTTACAGCTTCTTCCTTTTTACAATGCAATATATTCTTCTATTTGCGGCTTCATTGCACTAATGAATTAGGATTGCTCCTTGTCCTTGTTTATCTAGGTTCTTCTTCTGGATGAGATAACAGTTGACCTTGATGTTCTAGCGAGAGCTGATCTTCTGAGTTTTCTAAAAAAGGAATGTGACGAGAGGGGTGCCACTATTATCTATGCAACTCACATATTTGACGGTCTTGAAGATTGGCCCACACATATGGTGTGTTGAATTTCCATCCTGAACTATTTTATGTCAATATTTGGCATAACCCTTAGTCTTTTTTGGGTTCTCTTGTCAGGTTTATGTAGCCCACGGAAAGCTCCAACTAGCTATGCCTATGGACAAAGTCAAAGAAAATAGCAAATTGTCACTGATGGTTTGTTTTGTTCCTAATCTTGGCTTAAAAAGCTTATGATCAATTACTTGTTTGTGTCACCAATTATATCTTACTTATCTTTAGTAATATGAGCGCTGGTTGACTGTTAAGCCTTGAATAGCATCAAATGGTTATGGAATGAAATGAACAGGATTATAGAATATGTAGCGAAGCTGTGAAACTGTGCAAATGTGCAATGTTACAATTTAACAACAAAGAAGATAATATAGTTAATTGGTTCTTAATGTGCAGAGAACAGTAGAAAGTTGGCTGAGGAAAGAACGAGATGAAGATAGAAGAAAAAGAAAAGAGAGGAAGGATGCTGGCCTTCCTGAATTTGAAAAGCAAGTTGAGGGAAGCCGTGTAGCAGGAGGGGATCCAGGGCGTGCTGCTGTTCGAGCAGTGAATAATGGCTGGGCAGCAGGACGATTGCATTCCACCATTGCTGGTGAAGAAAACTTTCTACTAAGCTCTAACCGAGTATTGAGATAGTAGACAAGTATCAAATTTTACCAGTGCTTTTGTTGTTTATTTTTATGAGCTTAAAATAAATTTTATTTGCCAATGCGTAATTATATTCCTCTGTAATATGGAAAGGATCACATGTTATGCAGTAAAAATCAAAGCTAATGTATTTACCCTTGATAGTGAGGAAAAGCATACCCCAATATTCATTAACTTACACCAAGATACCAATTTATGTAGACATCATCATGAAAAAAGATCTATCAAGGGAAGATTTTTCTAAAATATCAGTCGTTGATTTTATTTTATACTTATGCTGATTGTTTCAATTTATGAGCATCCGGATCATATAAAGAAAAAATGAAAATAACCTTATTACTAAGCAGGGTAAAATTCAAATTGGACCCGTTTCCACCAGATATCAAAGGGATATTATTTAAGATGATATATGTGTGTCCTCTCTTTTTAATCTATGCTCTACATATATCCCACGGCTTGGGGATCATCACTCTCAAATGTGACACAAGAATAAAAAATTCACCAACAACAGAAATTTCTTATGCAAATGGTAGCTCAATACTCCTCATGCTCTTCATCTGTATTGAATTCTCTACCTTCCACTTCCTCCTTCTCACGGCTTCAAGCACAAGCATGGTTTGGAAGATTATAGGGTTGCAATTCCAGGTCATTCATGTCATCCTTTTCATCATCCGTGATTGTTTCTTGCATGGTGCCACTTTTAATCTCCTTGCTCTTTCCCCACAGAGCAGAATAGAGCCCAATTACTATCACGACAGAACCTATGGCACTGAACCAAATCCAAACATGGAATTAATTAAAAACATACCAACTTGTTAAGAACCATAATTCATGTACAATTTTCATTCACCAGGCACAAAAAAATAAAATCAAAGGAAATTTCTTACGTGCCCATGTATAATTTCTCGTGAAGCACAGCCCAGCTTATAACAGCAGTGATGACAAGAACCAAAGGGGAGAATATAGAGGCATAAAGAGCACCTTTCCTCTCAATGGTCCATGACATGAGAGCATACGTTAGCCCCGTCGAAATAATTCCCTGAAACCAGCATTACGATTCAACTATAGAAGGATTTTCAAACACGCACTTATGCAATTGATGAAACATATATATCGTGTTACCGCGTAAAGTGCAGAGGTGAGTCTCATAGTGTTGTGAAGTGACCAAGCTGCGAGATTGTGTTGAAAGCCCACTGCAATGACCACGCTCTGAATACTTGCCAAGAAACACATGTAGAAGCTGCTTGTGTAAGGAGCAGGGAAGTTCCTGCTAATGTTTGCCTGAACACTCAAAACAAGTGTATATATTAATCTAACAAATTAATGTATTAAGTGAAAACGAAATAAATATAATAAAGAGTTTTCTAAATTATTCATGTGCACTTACTTGAACTACGAACCATATAGCCCAAACAAAAGTACTAGCAATTACGGCAAGCGGGCCTAAAAGCCCGATTGATCCGCCACCGGAGGAGGTTGTTCCATTCAATTTATCTGCATATCCCCAATGAATCTTTGACTCTCCTAGATCAAGAACTTTTCCATTGTAAAATGATAGAAGCAGGGCTCCTCCCACACTCAGCAATGTGCCTAACACCTTAGCTATCCCGGCCTTCGTCTTAAAGCTCAAATACTCTTGTCTATCCATGGAAAAACAAAATTTATCAATTACTATATAGGTTTGAATCATCGATATGCTTTTATTTTATGATAATCAATTCTGATTTTTAAAAACTACTCATCAAAAGAGTTTTTCACCAAAATTGACTTTGGCTTTAGAAACAATAGAATGTACGCTAAGTATTGGGGTAGTGTATTTGGTCCTTGCTTACCTGAAGAGGACAGCAAGGATGATTGTGAAAGCTGGTAGCAAATTTGTCAGTGCACATGTAATTGTAGCGGTTGTGTATTTAAGCCCCACGAAGTACAACACTTGATTTGCTGTAACTCTGCACTCTTGCTCAAGTTAATTAGTAATTAATTAAAGTGATGGTTTAGTTGAGCAAAATATGAATAAAGATTACATGAGATAGTCATGACCACATGGATCAAAGATCGAACTCATGACCACATGCTTAAGAGGTCCGACCTGCTTCTATTTTAACGGTTTGACAAGAGAGAATGTTGCAACTTGAGCAAATAAAAAGGGTAGAAGGAAAACAAAAAATAAAGCTTACCCTGTTAAGGAAGATAGTAATATCTGGAGAAAAATCGGCATTGTCATCCGAGGAGCCGTACTTCTGTAGAGGAGAGAAACAAAAAATGAACGTGTAAATCATGATGATATGTCATCCCTTGTGATGATAGTTTTATTTCTTGTTTAGCTTCACGTGTTCTGGCTTTTTTTCATGGGTGAAAAAGTGTAAATCAAGACGCAATTACAGTTTTCTAATTTCTGTATTCCTTCACGCAATCAGGGTGTTTATGATCCCATGTTTTCAGAAAAAGTATTCAAGGGCAATTTCTCAAGAGTACTGATTAAGGGGCTGTATGCACAAAAGAAGAATGAGCGAAACGTATAGTTCCACATGTCTTTGATTAAGCTTTGACTTCCCAATCTTGTTAATCATCACAAAGCATTCATTAGTTATCCTAATAATCAGATTTAAGTCAGGTAAAGTAAATCATCATAATCATTCATTAATAAATCAACAGTTAAAATTGTAATCATATACTTACACATGCATAAGTCATTCTTTTAACTTTTTTATATTCCTTAATATATATCATTTTCAAATATTTATGTAGTACTAAATATATTTTTCTTCCAAGTATGCCCTTACTCCATTTTCAATTATCCAACACCTACAATCAAATTCTTAGTTTTTCAATAGGGTTAGATTAGGAAAATTGACATTACTTTTGATAGATTTGAGAGAAAAAATTAACATTAACTAATTTTCATAAACTATGTGAGTTAAGTAAAAATGACCTACAAATAGAAATAGAAGGAGTATTGTATATGTGATTTAAATCTCAACCGTTAATTTCTCAATCAACGGTTATAATTTATCGGTCTTTCACTTTAAATAAGCTAAATTCAGAATTCTTGTAATCAATACAATGTCTACTATTACTACTAATGATAAATCAACAAAATCTTTATCAAAATTATTCTAATATCATCTCCAAGTTTTCATAATGTTCCTTAGGAAGCAAGAACAGGACCATTCATGATTCATGAATTAATTACTGCGTCTAACCATTGGGAAATTTTTGTTCAAACTTTCAAATGATAAGATTCAAGTGAAGTAAAACTGGCAGAAAATCTTTTTCCTTTTGCCCCTTACTCTTAGTCTTCTATTTTGCTTGTGATATGTGTAAAACTAAAACCAGACCACAGTTAATAAGACCTTGCATGATGAACAATCTATGAATAAAATGTATATACCGTTCCAACCAATAAGCGAAGGGAGCAAGGGACAGAGTAGCAAAGATTTGACGATAAGCAACAAGGACAAGAGGGTGCATGCCAGATTCAATTGCAAGCTTTGAGGTAATATTCATCCCTGCATAGCTAAACTGCACTATCACCATGGCTATGAGTGGAACCACATTACTCATCGTCATTCTTAATCTCTTCTCTCCAAATTAAATTTAATTCTTCTTTCTTTCTGCACTGCGCTAGCTAGCTAGCTCTGTCTTCAGAATTAATTTGGAGAGATAATTTTACAGGGTTGGTCTCTGATTTATTTATAGAACGGGATGAGGGAAGTGGACAAATGATGAGAAGTGAAATTAATGTGAGGATTCGTAGTTGTAGTTGTATAGATACCTTTTGAGAGAAGCAGTTTTATAGAGTGGGATAACATAGCTGGACAAAGGGAGATGCGTGTGAGTGATGAAGAAACCATACCTATGGGAAATCGTGCTTCAATATAATCAAGTAACAGACAATGGTGATCTATACACTTATAATACGTACACATCTAAATACATGCTACTCATACTTCGATCATTTTTTATTTTTTCTATCTTTCTCCGCGTAATTGTTGCATCACATCATATATACAATACCGTATATTTCATTTCTCTTAGAAATATAACCATTAATGTAGTCTTTAGCCAATAATTTAGGTTTTTAGTTCTTATATAATATTAGAACCTCTATAGTTAAGTGGTTCGGAGTTCGATCGTTATCGCCCCATTTTTTATAATAAAAGAAAAACAGTTAAATTTCAGAAGATAATAAAACATCGATTAGTTTAAAAAAATGGATAACTAATGAAATGATTCAGATTCTGAGATAACTAATGTCAGAGACATGAATCTTAATCATTTCATTCAGTACCTAAAAATAAAATATGGATTAGTTTTAGTAAGACATATTTTTTTTTTTAAAATCAACTTAGACCATTAAATAATTTTGGCTCATATACAAAAAAAGACTAGTTTTAGTAGTGTTTTACTGTACAATTAACGCCATCTCGATATTGACACTAATTTTTACCCTATAGTATCGGGTTAGCCGATGCATACAATAGAAAATTAATCAGCCTAAGGATAGTGTTGGGTAAGACACTGGCTAAGTGTTTTTATCTCCGCCTGCCCTCATAAGCCCTATCCCCCTTAAACCCCATCACACTTTAATTTCCTTATCCCTCACCCCACCGCATCGGCCCTGCCTCCCACAATGTTGATGTCCTGCCGCTTCACCTCACCTTCCCCCAACACCCCTCCTCTCCCCTCCCCTATAAGAAACATGCTCATTAACATCGACCGAAGACCAACGCTAACAGGACACAAACAAGTTGACGTAATCGCTGATTTAGAGTCGCTAAGCGTCACCATCGAAGTTGTCATTAATGTCTAACGTTGGCCACACGATTGATGTAATTATTGGCGCCGTTGGTTTAGTTGACGTTACACACTTCTTTTCATTGTCGACACTAAACTGTAACTTATGGCATCGACTGTATAGATCGGCAGTACTATTACACTATTAGTGTCGACCATGGACGAAACAAACCTTGTAATGATTTTCACCACAAACAACATTAAAACCATATTCAAATTGATAATTCTCAAGTTCGTGTTTGATTTTTAGTTGTTTCTCGAGCTGAATAGTTCTAAAATTGAGATATATATACATGTTCTCTATTTGTCGCCAAGTATCATGTATTATTATTTAATACTTTGAATTTAGTTATGTATCATTATAGAAAAGAAAATGCTATTGGAAGAGACATTGAGGATCAAAAGAAATAAGCTCTTGAAAAGTGGATTTTGAAGATTGTATAAATATGAATTTTTTATATTGTGAGTGCATAATAATTAAATTCATTAAATTAATTTGATTTTTGTGATCATATTTATCATAACACTAGTGATGAAATACACTTGTCATCAATCTGCGTGTAGCGATAATTTCTGTGGGTCCCATTTATTGTTTTTGCTGATATAGGCATGGTTGGAAACATAACAATCGGGTTACTTCGAAATTCTGAATGCACCAAGTGCTTTCCAACCAAAGACAAAAAAACAAAAACAGAAATGACATTTGCACAAGTTTTAGTAAGCTATATATTGCTTTAATTCTTTTGGCAGAAGAAAGTCTAATTTCATAAGCAAGATATCATCATCACGTTTGTTTTAGTATGATATAGTATTAAAAATCCTATAAATATGGAATAAGATTATTATTTTTTTACATCAGAATCATAAATTGCACCCGCCAGAAATCGATCCCGGACCTCCCCCTACCCAACCCATATGTTCCCAGAAACAAGATTATTCCTTGGTACACTTTTTTTTTCCTTCTAAATTTCTTGAAAACACTTGCGTGGTTAGAGACTCGTATCATATAATCCTAAATTAGAATCCTAACTCTTCTTTGATTTTAGTGTTAAAATGATATTTTCCTATGTATAAAAAAAAGTGTTAAAATGATATGATTCTCATCCTACATGATCCTATTCAATAATTTAACATGCATTTTTACAAATAAAAACAAGCTTCACTTAAATTTCGCCACTTCACACAGTTTCTTTGTCGTCATTAGTTGCTTATTAGTATAAACCTTATTTATGAGAACATTACTTCTTTCATAAGAATTTTCGTGATTTTTATAAGTTAATTATTCAATATTTATTATTAATATATGGAGTAGTATTCAATAAAATGTTTAATAAAAAGAAGATGAAAATTCAAGAGACTATTAATTAACCTGCAATCGATTTAATTTCTGGAAATATTCTTTACAAAACTCACGTGGGAACAAAACGGTTTCAGTTTTTGGTCTTATGTAGCCTTGAAAGCTTTGTCTGCATTTGCCTAGCCTTGAAGCAACCAAATGTGTTCATTTCTAGCCATCCTTATGTCAGCAAAAATTAAAATTGGGATCATCTCACTTCTCATTTTGGGAAATTATTTAGGACATAGCCCTTGGAAGTTACATTCTCTGGTTCATGCTTTAGTCGTCCAACTCAAGAGCCTAGATGTACCAAAAATAAAATTATATGACGGTGACACTTATGAGCATTTCAACCCACAATTGCTTATTACGTGGACCTAAAATGTCATCTATATATAATATAAGCAATTGATGCAAATTTTACTTTAACTATTGATTTTTATTTTACTTTTTTTGAGTCTCACAACACCTCATATATATAATGAAGCAATTGAAAAACGAGAAACTGGGTTAATGATCGTTGCTTGCAGAAATAATCGTTGCTTAAATTTAAGCAACTAATAAGATCTCTAATAGATAGATACCATCAATGCACAATGCACTCTAGAAACATTTACTTTTATATTCTTCAAAATAACACAGAATTAGGTACACTCATGATATTGAGGCCCGACACTCTTCTTTTCAAGTAATAGGACGACCTTCAATCTTAAGCTAATTTTTGGAATAGAGTTAAACATAACACAAAATTTAAGATAGTATATATTAAAATCAATTCTAAATTTATTGTTGGGTTACTCGTTAACGTGTGAGAATGAATTAAAATCTTAAGCTTCCAGATGACTATGTTTTCAATTTTGTTCAGATGTATTGATATGAGTCAAGCAAAGATGTTTGACACGAACTGTCACGATTGCCTTATTTTCATGCAATGGTTGCTTTCAATAGCATTCAAAACTTTTCCCAAGCCTATGTGGAACACGGGTACTATATTTTCTCCAATTTGGAGAGGAATTACTTCATCATTATTGATAGAAAGTAAATTACACATGATGGAGAAAAACATTCCAATAATTATGCGCAAATTAGAGTAAATAAAATATTTCCCCAAAGTTTTTATGACTCAATGGAAAACCTCCCAATTCATTT
Organism: Lotus japonicus; assembly: GCF_012489685.1. Classification (NCBI taxonomy): domain Eukaryota; kingdom Viridiplantae; phylum Streptophyta; class Magnoliopsida; order Fabales; family Fabaceae; genus Lotus; species Lotus japonicus. The sequence continues at coordinate 54,003,865 of NC_080045.1, forward strand.
AGCATATGAACTAAGAAGCAAGAGTGAGAGGTCCTGTTTAGTATAGATAAATGTATCCATTTGAGAGGTTAGTTCAAAATTATATCTTATTTCTTTCAATTCATTATTCCTTTTTACTAGGATCAATCTTCAATTTTCTTAATAGGTTGATATGAACATTAAAACAAAAAGATAATGAATATGTAGAAGGCCCAATTTGTAAAGCGTATTTGCTAGAGGAGATGTCCATATTTGCTTCATGTTATTATCCTTCAGATGTTCCATCAAAAGGAGAACAAGAGTGCAACAAAATGGTGGAAAGGTTCTATTGTGAATCCTTCATTGTCTATTTTTAATCATCCAGGTCATGGTTATGGAAAATGTATCATCTATACCTTATATGAAAGAGTAACAAAAGTTGCACATTTGTATTTTTTTTAATTGCCATGAGGTGGCAACCTACATCAAGAAAGTCATTCTAAAACACATATGGTGTATCACTTTTATGAAAAGTTGTGTTTAATCGCTTGTGTAACTTATACTCAAATCTGTTACAGGTCCTAAGTTAAACGATGTAGATTTGGACAAATAAATTTCTATGATGTTTCCTACTTGGATTAAAGCATATGTATGTGAAACTATTAATAACCTTTATAAAATTTAGTGTGCCATATTAGGTTGTATTAACATAATGGAAATCAAATTACTAATGTGGTCCTAGAAATGTCAATAAGTGCTTAACCACTCTCTTGTTAGGGAATAGCGAGGTGATATATAATGCTCTTAGGACAAATTGTTAGGTGTGTTCTTGGTTAAGCCTCAAACTTCGGACTTGCGTTCATTTGACGCGTTAAGATGAGTTTTCCTTAATCTTAACTTATTAGATTTTTTTTATGCACCTGAACATGATCCCTCACTGCGGCTAACAAATGTTAATTATTGTAAGGGGCTCAGCTTAACAGTAATGGTGCTGCCAATGCAAATGACACTACCACTATCGCTCACATTTCAATACATAGAAGGACCTATGCATTAAAATGAATCTTAAGTGATTAATCTACACTCATTTTCGTGTAGGATAGCTCAAGTTAAAACGAGTTGAGTTTGAAACCTTAAGCTGACAACTAACATGTAAATTACTCAATTTATTTATTTTTTTCTCAAAAAAAATTACTCAATTTATTTTAATAAATTTTAGAATCAAGTTTAGAATCACTTATCCGTGCATTGCATTTGTGCATTACTTAATTCATTTTATCATTTGTGTATTATCAACAAATACTGTAAAACTAACGCACGAGTTTATTTATAACATTTTTTAACATTATATAATAATGATTATAGTTTAAATTATTAAATAAATATTAAAATATTTTTTATTTTAAAATAAAAATAATAATTGTGTTCAACATTTCAATAATTTCCAAAAAAAAGAATTTCAATAGTATTGGAGTTCTCTTTGTAAATAATTAATATTACTCAAATTTAATAACTAATATTTAATAATCAGCCTTTGATCATTTTATAAATTTAATTATTTATTTTTTTAATAATGTAAAATATAATACAATCCATTTGAAAAAATAACTAAGCAATAAGTTTTTAATACCATCAAAAAAAGTTGATTTACCATTTTTTATACTTTTTACTGAGAAAGGAATTTTTTGGGAAGGGCAATCCCAATTTCCCAAACAGGTTTACACATGTTAAAATCGAGAAAAATAAAGTAATTTTATTTTTTTCAACTATGATAAGATATAATTAAATAGATTATGTATTATGTAGTAAATTTATATTTATTCAACTTTGGTCATAACTTTTTTCTACTAAGCTTGCTCAAAATCGTTTTTACTAATGTATAATAAGATCATAAAATTATATTGAGATTGTTTCTTCAAGTAAAACACACATATGTTATAGTTAATGGTAAATAACTTATAGCGTTATTTCTAAATTTAAACTATTTTATCTAAATTATATATTGATAACATTATATTGTCATTAAACAAGTTTAATTTTTTTTATTTTCCCCTTATGCAAAATTCAAGTAAATTTTTCAATTTAGGCGGTTGAATTACTTTTGACAATACAATTTTTTTCAGTTTTTAATTTTATTATTCATATATTAATTACAAAGAAATTTGTTATATATTCCTTTATTTTAATACAAACGTTGGAAGATTTTACTGCTTAATTATTTAATTAAATTTTTTATGATAATTAAATTAAAAAATAAATGCATATGACTAATTTTTTTTTTTTGAAATATTTTGTATCTAATTAAATATTTTATTAATTTATTATATTAACTCGTATTAACCTTCCAACCTCAAATAAAAGTGTAGTTTTTGTTTATTAGAGTGTCTTGTTCGTTTTTTTCACTCTTTTTTAGAAAACTAAAGAGTTATGTTTAAGGAATCGTTTGTCATGTTCTAATCTACATTATACAACAAACACGAAAATTTGTTGGTAGTTTAACAATTAATTGATTTGAAAATTTTATTGATCAGTTTTTAGTTTTTTTGTTACAGTAGGAAATATATAAGTTTTTAGTTTAGTTTAATGTATATAATACAAATGATTTTTTTTTTTTGGTGTATTTATAACAAAATTTCAATAGAGTTGTACATTTTAGTAGTAGTTGAATACCTAATATTTTAATTTAATTTATTAAATACAAAGGAAAATTTTAATTCAAAGGTTTAAAGTAACTTTTTACATTTTAGTAGGTAGTGTGAAAAATAGTAATAAGTTTTATTTGTTATTTTTTTTAAAATCCTCAACTTATGATGAATAATTATTATTAAATTAATTTTAATTTTAAGTTTAATATATAACAAATTAGAAAGTTTTACCATTAGAAGGAAGTATAAAAGATTAATATTAACTATCTAATATTGTTATTAATGTAAAGTTAGTCGATTCCAAATATTATTATTACTTAAAAATTTCCCTCATATGTAATTAATAATTAAAATTTAAATAATATTAATATTTAATTTGAAATATGAGAAATTGAAAAATTTAACAATTACTAATTAATAATTAATAATATGGGGATGTATATTGAAAGTTAAATAGAAATTTGTTTAACTTCATTGTTTAATCATTAATGCATTTAATACTTATAGCTCAAGTGAGCTTTACATATATATATATATATATATATATATATATATATAGATTGTTATTGTATAATAAAGTGTAATAAAATTGTAAGAACTTCACACCTACATATGTTCCATATACACTTAAGTTAATAATGAGATTATTATCGTAGCATATGCTATTCCAGCTTCTCAGAATTGATACATTTTGTTTTTCCTTGGATGGACAAGAGTATTTGAGCAAGACAAAGGCCGGGACTGCCAAGGTACTGGGCACATTGCTGAGTATGGGAGGAGCCCTGATTCTATCAATTTTCCAGTGGAAAGTTCTTGATCTAGGAGAGTCAAAGATTCACTGGGGATATGCCAGACTTTTAGGCCCCCTTTTCGTAATTGTCAGTACTCTTGCTTGGGCCTTATGGTTTGTAGCTCAAGTAAGTGCTCATGGGTAATTTAGACTACTCCTTACTATATTTATTTCTCTTAAGAATCAGAGAGAGTAAAGTATTATTTTCATTGATTATGACTCTGTGTCATTACATGTGTATTTATACACTAATCAGTGTATCTTGAGCATTAACCAACTCTAACTTCCTCTAACCAATTCTGTTAATTCTAGCTTCCCCACTAACCAATTATGTTATTGGGTGATGTTGTGTGTGTGTGTGCGCACGTGTGCGTGCGTGCACCTTTGAAGTAAGAGAATATGTTGGTGGATGATATGTGCACATCTAGTTTGTGTATAGCATTTTACTTGCAAATGAGAGTTGGTGTGATGCTATGTGTATAATGCTGAATTTTTGTTTTTAGAACCAAACTCCCCATATTCATTATTAATCTCTTATCTCGAATTTAATTCTTTTTTTTGTCGAGAAGCTGAATAGAGCCCGATTACTATCAAGACATCACCTATGGCACTGAACCAAATCAAAACATGGAATTAAATAAAAACATACCAACTAGTTGGAACCATAATTCATGTACAATTTTCATTCACAAGCACAGAAAAATAAATTTAATGGAAATTTCTTACGTGCCCATGTACAATTTCTCGTGAAGCACAACTCAACTTATAACAACAGTGATGACAAGAACCAAATGGGAGAATATAGAGGCATAAAAAGTACTTTTCCCCTCAATGGTCCATGACGTGAGACCATACGTTAGTCCCCTCGAAATAATTCCGTGAAACCAACATTACAATTCAATTGTAAAAGAAATTTCAAACACACAATTAAGCAATTGGCAAAACATATATATTGTGTTACCGCGTATAGTGCAGAGGTGAGTGTCATAGTGTTGGGGAGTGACCAAGATGCGAGATTGTGCTGAAATCCCACTGCAATGACCACGCTTTGAATACTTGCCAATAAACACATGTAGAAACTTATTGTGTAAGGAGCTGGGAAGTCTCTGCTCATGTTTGCCTGAACAGGCAAAACAATTGTATATAATAATTTAACAAATTAGCGTGTTAAGTGAAAATGAAATAAATATACTCGAAAATTTGTTGGTTAGACTAATGGCACACGCTTAAACGAATTTCTACTGGGTCACGTACGAGTGGCATCACTGCCTCATATTTTGCCGTGGCACCTTAAAATTTGCCTTTAAAAAACACCCTCTATCTCCCCTCAACATTCCATTCCGAGACCCCATCTGTCCTTTTCTCTTCCATTTCTGCAAAATATCTCTCTCTCTCTCTAAGTAATATTTGTCTCTATGACATAATAAGTAATCGATCGAATTTGGGTAGTTTTGATAGAAAAAGAAAGAAGAATTAAATTACCATGGTGACAGTGGTTCCGGTCATAGCGCAAAAACAAAGAAAGAAAAAGAAAGAAATTAAAGAAGGAACAAAAAGAACAAAGAGAAACGATACCAGAACAGAGAAAAATCATAAGAATGAGGATGACCAGTGTGGTTCCATTCATAGCAATGGTGGTAGTACAGTTTAGCTATGCAGGGATGAACATTACCTCCAAGCTTGCCATTGAATCTGGCTGGAACCCTCTTGGCCTTGTTGCTTATCGTCAAATCTTTGCTACTCTGTCCCTTGCTCTCTTCGCTTATTGGTTCCAACGGTAATAATTTATATGCAAATACTACATTATCAACAAATATTGTAAAATTGTTATTGTATAATAAAGTGTAATAAAATTGTAAGAACTTCACACCTACATATGTTCCATATACACTTAAGTTAATAATGAGATTATTATCGTAGCAAATGCTATTCCAGCTTCTCAGAATTGACACATTTTGTTTTTCCTTGGATAGACAAGAGTATTTGAGCAAGACAAAGGTCGGGACTGCCAAGGTATTGGGCACATTGCTGAGTATGGGAGGAGCCCTGATTCTATCAATTTTCCAGTGGAAAGTTCTTGATCTAGAAGAGTCAAAGATTCACTGGGGATATGCCATTAAGTTAAATGAAGCAACCTCCGGTTGTGGATCAACCAGGCTTTTAGGCCCGCTTTTCGTAATTGTCAGTACTCTTGCTTGGGCCTTATGGTTTGTAGTTCAAGTAAGTGCTCATGGGTAATTTAGATTACTCCTTACTATATTTATTTCTCTTAAGATTCAGAGAGAGTAAAGTGTTATTTTCATTGATTATGACTCTGTGTCATTACATGTGTATTTATACACTAATCAGTGTATCTTGAGCATTAACCAACTCTAACTTCCTCTAACCAATTCTGTTAATTCTAGCTTCCTCTAATCAATTCTGTTATTGGATGATGTTGTGTGTGTGTGTGCGCACGCGTGCGTGCGTGCACCTTTGAAGTATGGGAATATGTTGGTGGATGATATGTGCACATCTAGTTTGTGTATAGCATTTTACTTGCAAATGAGAGTTGGTGTGATGCTATGTGTATAATGCTGAATTTTTGTTTTTAGAACCAAACTCCCCATATTCATTATTAATCTCTTCTCTCGAATTTAATTCTTTTTTTTTTGTCGAGAAGCTGAATAGAGCCCGATTACTATCAAGACATCACCTATGGCACTGAACCAAATCAAAACATGGAATTAAATAAAAACATACCAACTAGTGGGAACCATAATTCATGTACAATTTTCATTCACAAGCACAGAAAAATAAATTTAATGGAAATTTCTTACGTGCCCATGTATAATTTCTCGTGAAGCACAACTCAACTTATAACAACAGTGATGACAAGAATCAAATGGGAGAATATAGAGGCATAAAGAGTACCTTTCCCCTCAATGGTCCATGACGTGAGACCATACGTTAGTCCCCTCGAAATAATTCCCTGAAACCAACATTACAAGTCAATTGTAGAAGGAATTTCAAACACACAATTAAGCAATTGGCAAAACATATATATTGTGTTACCGCGTATAGCGCAGAGGTGAGTCTCATAGTGTTGGGGAGTGACCAAGCTGCGAGATTGTGCTGAAAGCCCACTGCAATGACCACGCTCTGAATGCTTGCCAATAAACACATGAAGAAACTTATTGTGTAAGGAGCTGGGAAGTCTCTACTCATGTTTGCCTGAACAGGCAAAACAATTGTATATAATAATTTAACAAATTAGTGTGTTAAGTGAAAATGAAATAAATATACTCGAAAATTTGTTGGTTAGACTAATGGCACACGCTTAAACGGATTTCTACTGGGTCACGTACGAGTGGCATCACTGCCTCATATTTTGTCGTGGCACCTTAAAATTTTCCTTTAAAAAACACCCTCTCTCTCTCCTCAACATTCCATTCCGAGACCCCATCTCTCCTTCTCTCTTCCATTTCTGCAAAATCTCTCTCTCTCTCTCTCTCTCTCTCTCTCTCTCTCTCTCTCTCTCTCTCTCTCTCTCTCTCTCTCTCTCTCTCTCTCTCTCTCTTCTGGCCAACACCACCACCATGAACATAATAAGTAATATTTGTCTCTATGACATAATAAGTAATCGATCGAATTTGGGTAGTTTTGATAGGAAAAGAAAGAAGAATTAAATTACCATGGTGACAGTGGTTTTGGTCATAGCGCAGAAACAAAGAAAGAAAAAGAAAGAAATTAAAGAAGGAACGAAAAGAACAAAGAGAAACGAAACCAGAACAGAGAAAAATCACAAGAATGAGGATGACCAGTGTGGTTCCATTCATAGCAATGGTGGTAGTGCAGTTTAGCTATGAAGGGATGAACATGACCTCCAAGCTTGCCATTGAATCTGGCTTGAACCCTCTTGGCCTTGTTGCTTATCGTCAAATCTTTGCTACTTTGTCCCTTGCTCTCTTCGCTTATTGGTTCCAACGGTAATAATTTATATGCAAATACTACATTATCAATAAATACTGTAAAATTGTTATTGTATAATAAAGTGTAATAAAATTGTAAGAACTTCACACCTACATATGTTCCATATACACTTAAGTTAATAATGAGATTATTATCGTAGCAAATGCTATTCCAGCTTCTCAGAATTGATACATTTTGTTTTTCCTTGGATAGACAAGAGTATTTGAGCAAGACAAAGGCCGGGACTACCAAGGTATTGGGCACATTGCTGAGTATGGGAGGAGCCCTGATTCTAGCAATTTTCCAGTGGGAAGTTCTTGAGTATTAAACAATGTTTTTCCTAATAGTGCCCTCGTAGAAGCAATAAATGAGAAAGATAGAACACATTTTAGAGGGTAAATTAGAAAAACAAGTAATAAATTTATGAAAATTAACAAAATTAATTGTTCTCTTTAATATGTGTGTTTCTTCTCTTCCCGGTCAGTTAAATAGGAACGGAGGTAGTACATAAAAAAAACTGAATAGCTGAAAATAAAATCATGTCATATTACGAAGAAGATGGAAATAGAATGTAACGAATGAAAAAACAAAATGTTCATAACTTATCAAGGAGACAGTAACGAAATGTAAACCATCGGCAGATCTACCAAGTGATAGTTATTGTCCTTTTATACCCAAATTCCTTATTAGTATTGGAGTTAATTGTAATTCAGAATTATATGTTGTTGTTATAGTTTGGTCCCTAGGGTCTGATGTTAGTGGACTTAGGTCCTCAGCTGAGTAATAAATACTCAGAGTCAACACTATGTGATTGTGTGCAATTCAATAAAAGTTTTTCCCTCCAATCATTTTCTCTCTCTCTTCATTGACACTGTGTTTAGCTGATGATTAGCATCAAGAGTGATTCTTGATTCTCTTTCTTCTTCCAGTATTGATTGTACTTTAACCCTACAATTGATTGTGATTATCAATTGCTTCTGTGTGATTTCAGAGTAAGAAACCCAACAGTGGTATCCAGAGCTTGACGATCCGGCGACCGGCGACGTGAGCCACCACCAGTGCACGACGATCTACGGCGGAGTGTGAATCAGTCACAACAGAGGTGCTTGCTCCGTTGGAAGCTCTGGTGGAAATGGACGCTACTTTTAAGGTGATGGCTGGAACGAACAGCAATTTCCCAGCTTCGTTGTGGTTCTTGACGGCAAGAGTGATTGGGAAAGTTGGAATACCCAGATGCTCGTGATCTTCGGGTTCCAAGATGTTCTGGAGATGGTGACTTTTGGGTATGATGCTCTACCGGCGGAACACACGGCGGAGCAAAGTGCTGCTCATAAGGAGTTAAAGAAGAAAGATATGTGGGCTCTGTTCATTATCCATCAGTGTGTTAACCCTGCTAATTTTGAAAAAATTGCAGCGGCGAAAACGTCGAAGGAGGCGTGGGATATTCTGAACAAGAGTTACGAAGGTGTGGCAAAATTGAAGAAGGTCAAGTTGCAGACTCTCAGAAGACAGTATGAAGCTCTGAAGATGGAGAAATCAGAGACAATTTCTAAGTTTTTCACTCGACTTCAGACCTTGACAAACCAAATGAAGACGAATGGAGAGACCATGAATGATCAAATGCTTGTAGAAAAGGTTTTTCGATCTTTGACTACAAGATTTGATCATATAGTTACTACTATAGAGGAGTCTAAGGATTTGGACACTATGAAGGTTGAGGAGCTTCAAGGTTCATTGGAGGATCATGAAATGAAATTGAATCTGAGAGAGTCTGACAGAGAAACTGAGCAAGCTTTGTATGCTCATGGTGGTACCAGTAAGAAGAAATGGAGTAACTACTCAAAGACTTCCAAGGAGAAAAATTGGAAGAATAAGGATTCTGGTAAAACCTCTAGCAATGAAGAGGATGGTGATTTTAAGAGGAAAGGGGATAAAGAGAAAGGTCAGGACAAAGATAGATGGAAGAAAGGAAAAGGGAAGAAGCAAGATGTACAGTGTTTTGCTTGTAAGAAGTATGGACATTTTGCATTCGAATGTAAGAACAAGAAGAAGGGAAACAAGCCAAGCAGTAGTGGGAACAATGCTTATTCTGCTCAAGAAGAAGATTATTCAGAGGATGAGTAGCTACTTCTTGTTGTTTCATCAAATTCATCTAGTGATAGTCTTGTTATACCTGAAATTCCTACTAAGATCACTAGATTATCTGGTCATGAGGTTAGCTATTCTGCAATGGGTTCTCATTCAAATATTGAGAATACTTGGTACCTAGACTCAGCATGTTCCTCACATATGACAGGCCACAAAGAGTGGTTTGTAGAGTTAGATGAGAAGGTTAGTAGTGTCAAATTTGCAGATAATAACACTATCAAGGCTGCTGGTGTTGGTAAGGTTTTGGTAAAAAAGAAGAATGGAAAGCAAGCCTTCATTCCTGATGTTTTGTATGTTCCAAATGTTACACATAATCTTATCAGTCTAGGACAGTTGGTAGAAAATGGATATTCTGTTAAGATTGAAGATAGGAGATTGGAGCTGTTTGATCCAAAGAAGAAGTTTATTTTGATGTCAATATTGTCTGAGAATAGGACATTTCGTGTAGATTTGCAAACTGATGAATTGAAGTGTTTGTCAGCTAGTCTTCAAGATGAGAACTGGTTATGACATTTGAGATATGGTCATCTACATTTCAAATGATTGCATCAACTTCATCATGATGGAATGGTTGAGGGTCTACCAATGATCAAGTCTCCAGGACAGCTCTGTGAAGGTTATTTGCTAAGTAAGCAACCTAGGAACTCATTTGGTGATACAATGCTAGTGGTGTCAAAGGGAGCTCTTGATGTGGTCTTCTCAGATGTTTGTGGTCCCTTTGAGGTTGTTTCTACAGGAGACAATAGGTATTTTGTGTCATTCATTGATGATCATACTAGAAGAATGTGGACATATCTTCTTAGTAAGAAATCAGAGGTGTTTGGAACTTTTAAGAAGTTTAAGGCTCTGGTTGAAAAGCAAAGTGGAAGAAAAGTGATGACTCTAAGAACTAATGGAGGTGGAGAGTATGTCTCAAATGAAATGGAGTTATTGTGAAGAAGAGGGAATTTTTCATGAAGTAATAGCACCATATACTCCTCAACACAATGGTGTGACTGAGAGGAGAAATAGGACTATTGCAAACATGGTGAGAAGCATGCTTAAGAGTAAGAATTTGCCAGCTCATTTGTGGGGAGAGGCTGTGTCTACAACTACATACATCATAAATAGATGCCCTACTAAGAAGCTGAAGTCTCTTACTCCTGAAGAAGCCTGGACAGGATTTAAACCTAGTGTGAGACATTTAAGGGTTTTTGGTTCATTATGTTTTAGACATATACCTGATCAGAAAAGGAAGAAACTGGATAATAAGAGTGAGAAGCTCTTTTTAGTTGGCTTTCATTCTACAGGTGCTTATAGGCTTCTTAATCCTACTACCAATGCCATAACTGTTAGTAGAGATGTTGTCATAGATGAGGAATCTAGTTGGGATTGGCAACAGGGTCAGTCAGCGGGCACTAGCTTGCCTAATACTAGAACAAGTTTTAATTTTTCTGAGTTGAATCCCTTGCTTGAGACTGAGATAGTCTCTAATGGAGATCAAGGAACGGCAGTACCTACTCAACAAGGAATTCAGAGGTCTTCAAGAGTGAGACAACCTCCTGCTAGGCTTAATGACTATGTTCTTTTCCCAGACAATGCAGTTACTGGAGATGGTGACTTGGTTCATTTGGCACTTTATGCTGAGACTGAGCCAGTGAGTGTTGAAGAAGCATTCAAGCATGAGAACTGGGTTACTGCTATGAGAGAGGAGCTGAATTCCATTGATAAAAATAAAACTTGGAGTTTAGTGGAACTGCCAGAGAAGAAGAGGCCAATTTCTGTGAAATGGGTTTACAAAACCAAGTTAAAGCCTGATGGTTCAGTGTCAAGATACAAAGCCAGGCTTGTAGCTAGAGGTTTCCAACAGAAAGAGGGTTTGGACTATACTGAGGTTTTTGCTCCTGTAGCAAGAATGGAAACTGTTAGGTTGGTGGTTGGTGCTGCTAGCTTGAAGGGTTGGAAGTTGCATCAGCTGGATGTAAAGTCAGCTTTCTTGAATGGTCCTTTGGATGAGGAGGTCTACATACATCAACCACCTGGCTTTGAGGTTCAGGGCAGTGAACATATGGTGTACAAGTTGCATAAGGCTTTGTATGGCCTCAAGCAAGCTCCTCGAGCTTGGAACAAGAGGATTGATTCATTCTTGAATCAGATGGGATTTTTAAAATGCACAACTGAGCATGGTGTGTATGTGATCAAGTCTAAGAGTTCAGGTATTCTTATTGTATGTTTGTATGTTGATGATTTGCTTGTGACTGGGAGCAATGAGGCTGAGGTACACAAGTTTAAGGAAAAGATGCAAAAGGAGTTTGAGATGAGTGACATGGGAGAGTTATCCTATTTTCTGGGAATTAAGTTTCTGAAGACTGAGAAAGGTGTGTTTATGAGTTAGAAGAAATATGCTACTGAAGTGTTAAAGAGATTCAATCTTGCTGATTGTAATCCAACAGCTACACCAGTGGACTGTGGACTGATTCTCACTAAGGCTGATACTGGAAAAGCAGTGAATTCTACTTTTTTTAAGCAGATTGTAGGTTCACTGAGATATTTGTGTTGCAGTAGGCCTGAGCTTAGCTATGGTGTGGGACTGGTGAGCAGGTTTATGGAACAGCCTAAGGAGTCTCATTTTCTAGCAGCTAAGAGGATTCTCAGATATGTGAAAGGTACATTAGATCATGGTATTCTATTTCCTGACAAGGCCCACAACAGAAGAACTGAGATCATTGGATATGTTGATGCTGACTGGTGTGGTGACAAGGATGATAGGAAGAGCACAACAGGGTTTGTGTTTCTCTGTGGTGATGCACCAAATTCTTGGTGCTCAAAGAAGCAATCTATTGTTGCTCTATCATCGTGTGAAGCTGAGTATGTTGCAGCTTCTTATGGTGCTTGTCAGGCTGTGTGGCTTAGCATGTTGTTAGAAGAGATTGGACTGAAGACATCTAACACAATAAAGCTTCTGATTGATAATAAGTCAGCGATTGACTTGGCCAAGCATCCAGTGGCACATGGATGTAGCAAACATATTGAAACTAGGTTTCATTTTCTGAGAGACCAAGTGTCTAAGGAAAAGCTGATGCTTGAGCATTGTCCAACTGAAGATCAACTTGCAGATTTGTTCACTAAGCCTTTGAAGGCTGATCGAGAGGTTTTCTTTGCTTTGCAAGAAGCTCAACATCATGTCACTTGATAGTATTCTGAATTAGGAGGGAGTATTGGAGTTAATTGTAATTCAGAATTATATGTTGTTGTTATAGTTTGGTCCCTAGGGTCTGATGTTAGTGGACTTAGGTCCTCAGCTGAGTAATAAATACTCAGAGTCAACACTATGTGATTGTGTGCAATTCAATAAAAGTTTTTCCCTTCAATCATTTTCTCTCTCTCTTCATTGACACCGTGTTTAGCTGATGATTAGCATCAAGAGTGATTCTTGATTCTCTTTCTTCTTCCAGTATTGATTGTACTCTAACCCTACAATTGATTGTGATTATCAATTGCTTCTGTGTGATTCCAGAGTAAGAAACCCAACAATCAGACTCTAAGAAGTTTTCCCATCTTAGAATCCCAAACATGAATATAACATCTTCTCTAGCACTGATAATGGTGTTGTTGAGTGGTTCTAAAGTAAGCTCAATTGATTCTTCCTTCTGGACCCTTAGTCGCAAGAACTGATTCACAGAATCATAGGTCTAGGTCTAGTATGAGGGATCATTGGTAGTGCATTTAACGTGGATTGCAGAAGAAAGTTCCATGAAGGGATCGGTGGTGATGACAGCAAATTAAACGCACCGATAACCTCTGAGCTGATAACCTTTTCCATAACCAGAATTTGTTGTTTTGTTGTGCCTAAGAGTTCTCGACTCAAGGGCTCACTCAAACTCGTGTTTCCATTATTTCTGCGTCAAAACCAACATCATAGGTTTGCACCAAAAAATAGATTAGGTCATCAAAACTTTTGCAATACATTTAATCGTCGTGCAATGCACGGGTAAAGAACACTAGTATACATGAAGCTATCAGATTTGTCACTCACTAATTTTTTTTAATGTGATATTTTCTCTCAATTTTCTCATTTCTACACATTTCATATTGTAATTCAACAACTATAAAAATCATATGACTACATCCAAGATTTCTCATTTCTTTAAAGATTAATATTTTTTTTAAGAAAATATGAATAATTGATAGTGTATGAGTTTGATGAATGATTAGGTGATAAACTTTAGATGAATTCTGTGGTACCCTCATATTTTTTTGGTATGATATCCACATTAGGTGATTTAGTAGATTAATTACATGCTATAATTGAAATTATAACTAGACTATAACCCGCACGTTACCCGGTGGTAAAAGTATATTAATAATGTAGTTAATGTAAAATTGAAGAAAATTGAAATAGATAAATGATTATCTCCGCCATGTATGAACTATTTGGTGCTCTAAAAAAATAATTAACAATTTAGAATTCATTTCATTAGTGACCAACACCTACATGCAAAAGTAGAGTTAGTAGTTTATGGGGAATAAATTTGTACCACTAAATAAGATATAGCATTGGATACATTTTTAACCATCGTCCTAGAATTAAAGCTCAACATGTTGGATGAAGACATAATATTTACTTTACACTATAAATATGAGAGCTTAACAAATTTACAATACACAAACACAAATGTCCTTATAAGAGTCATCGTTTTGGTATCCCAATGCTATTTAATATCCACAAGACATTCATCTACTACCTACTGTCTATTTTGTAGAAAATAAATTTCTTCCTTTATATCTATCTATTTAGCATTTCAAGAGAGTATTAAACAATGTTTTTCCTAATAGTACCCTTGTAGAAGCAATAAATGAGAAAGATAAAACACATTTTAGAGGGTAAAATAGAAAAACAAGTAATAAATTTATGAAAATTAACAAAATTAATTGTTTCCTTTAATATGTGTGTTTCTTCTCTTCCCGGACAGTTAAATAGAAACAGAGGTAGTACATAAAAAAAAACTGAATAGCTGAAAATAAAATCATGTCATATTACGAAGAAGATGGAAATAGAATGTAACGAATGAAAAACAAAATGTTCATAACTTATCAAGGAGACAGTAACGAAATGTAAACCATCGGCAGATCTACCAAGTGATTCTAACTTTTTGTTTTCTGTAAAGAATTTCATCATCCTAACTCGGATATAAAAAATGCGGCCTAAAATATCATTGGACCAGGCTGATTTTTTTCAGGCCAAGAATATAAAATTGGTTGGGCTTATCTTGCTTGGTGAAAGTATTTTCTTTATATTTGGAATCTACTACATCTTTTTTTGAACGGAATCTACTACATCTTGACCCCAAAGAAATTTGGCAATCTCTACATGTATATTTTGATTTGGATATCTATTGATTTCAATGCAAATAAAAGTTAGCATGCCTTTAAAATCGTTTATAAAAGGTTAGAGAAGTAATTAACCATTAACTATATTAAAACATCAACATTTGCAACTAACTAAATTTCCATCTAATTAACCAAACTATGATAATAAAAAAATATAGTTTCATTTGCGCATTTGTTAATCCCAAAAACTTCAGCCAGTAGCTTGAGTAATTTCACTTGTACTCCTTTCTCTTTTTTCTGGTTGCAAAATTCTGTTTATGAACCATGACATCATCACTGTGTAGTCATCACATAAAATAATATGTTCACTACTATATTATTCATAATCATGATTATGATGGTTGTTTTGTGGATAAGCAAGGGATGGATTGGTGACGAAGGCAAACATCACCCGTTGCGTTTGATTAATATAATATAATGATAGTTGGGTAGTCAATAATTGTGATATTTGTATGTCTTATTCCTTCCTACAATGGATTGAATTGAGGCATATCACACCCCCCTAAAGTAGCCAATATAGGAATTTTATTAGAGTAGAACATGGATTATAATATTTAAGATAAGACAGAGACAAACAAGTTAGTTCCACCAAATCCCAAATTAACCTCCTGTTTATCAGGTTAGTGGTCTTATTCTAAGCCTTAATCATCATCCATATATATTGATGAATATCCCATTTATAACATTGCCTTCATTTTACAGACCTAACACTAGCTATAAAGTGTGGATAATAAGATGAAAGTGTTCCCTCATAAAACAAAAAAGTGGATGACAATTAAATGTGTGAATACCTACTATAAATGACGTGTCTGTTTGAAAAAATATGACGTGATCACCATGAACAAAAATGAGATCATAAAAAGAAGTAAAGAATTACCAAATGTTTGGATATTTTTTTCTTTTCATTCAAAGATGTTAGATTAAGACCTAAGGTTGTGTTTGGATGGAGGATTTGAGAAATCTAAGGGATTTTAAATGCTAGGGAATTCAATTGAATCAATTGAATTCCCTTGATTTTCAAATTCCCTTGTTTGGATAAGGTGATGCAATTCCCTCAATTGTAAAATTATTTGTTTGGATAATGTAATGGAATTTCCTTTATCTTATTTTTTTAATCTAATTAATATTATTTGAATAATTATAATAAAAAAACTTAACTTAAAATCAGCCCATAATTTTATAATTTGCCCAAACCCCCTGAATTGACTCAAAAATCTGAAATTAGTTGGATCACAACAGTGGCATAATGAAAAGTTGGAAACACTGTGTTTTTAACAAGTGCGAACATCAATCCAAACAAACATTCATCGAGATATCACATTTTCTATTATTTAAATTTCAAACTGTGTTTATAACAAGTGCTAACATCAATCCAAATGAAAAATAAATAAAACAAAGTCTCAACAGTGGCATAATGAAAAGTTGAAAACACTACAAATGAGTCCATAAACTATAGCAAATCACGAATCAGTGCATAAAAGCTAAGATGTAATCTTTCTTTCTCTCCATGGGAAGAGCTTTCAAAATCTCCAACTTATTTGGATTTTCTGAAAGCCAATCCACTGCTTTTAGCCATTGAGTGCCATTAAGGTCCGGAATGTTCTTTAGCTCATCCATCACATCATGAACCACTTCTTGGACATTTTTCACCCCTTTTCTAGTTGCTTGCACAAATTCACTCAATGACTCAGCCACTTTATTCATTGAAGTAATTATCCCATTCTTCTCTCCACTTTTTCCCTTTTTGAATTCCATTGGTTGTTTGCTTTTCCTTGTTGTAGAGCTTTGTTCATCAGCATCAATATCCACAATATTAGCTCCATCCTCATTTGCTTCTTTGCTCATGATGTCATCTGCATCCAAGGATGTCTCCGCTCCAATTCCTGTTGCTCTATCTTTAGCACACAAGTCTACAATGTCATCCCAATTAGCAATCACCTTAAATCGAAACCTCTTAGCGTCATTATGTGACTACAAAGAAAATAGGCAGCATATTAATACTAACACAAACACTAATTTAATTAAATAGTAATAACATTAAAAATGATTACCTTGACATACTCATTCCATGCATCTTCATTTGTAACAGAAATCATATATGCCACTGCTTTCAATAAGTTGCAAATTGAAGCGTGAAGACAACATTTGAGCCGCAGTGTTATATGCCACTGCTTTCCATGCACCATCACTCTTGTTTCCCATGCTTCTGTGATCTCTAAGTATATCAGCAAGTGCACGGTCCATCTCCAAGTTCCAAGTAAAGTAAGCTCTGCTATCATCTTTCTTATCCTCATTACTAGCTTCCGCCATTTTCCTTTTTCCCCTCATCTCTCCTTCAAACATAAACAAACATTAGACAATTACTAATAACCAGAAGAATTTTGAAATACATCCACATAACTGAACAAAGATAATAGCAGCAAAATACTTAAGAAACAGATACCAAGCTACTACACCCAAAAGCATAGCAATGACACTAGCAACAATGAATGTTATTTGCTCCTGCAATTTTGCCTCTTCTTCTTCATTTCTTTTACGTTTTCGTAAAAGAACTGAAGTGTCAACTACTCTAAGATCCATTTGTTAACTAAAAAAAACATATAATAAAACATCAATATTGCATGACACTATAAAGAAAATAGGAAGTAAGAGAAGCTAACTCAATCAGATTCAAAATCAGCTAGTTTAAACATAAAAATGGATAAGATGTGATTAAAAAGCTCATATAATAAGATGTGATTAAAACATATATATGTGTTTGGTTTTATGATGAAATGTTCTAAAATCAATTCAGACTATAAGCTGCAAGTCTTATCTCTGTGCAGATTATAAAACTAAACTTGGACATAATAGCAGAGTTGATGGACCTCTTTTCCAACTAAATTGAATCTATTCCGGAATAACCACAGCAATGAAAATGTAATAAAATCTCCTTTACTCCATAAATTCTTTTTGCTGATAAATTATGAGCATGACTTTTGACAAGCAAGAAATAACAAATTCCATATCAGATTTTCAGAAGCAAAGCAGGTTTGGATTAAGATATTTTACCTGGTTCAGATTATCGGACTAACTAGTTACTACCAATTATTCTAAGCTCTAGAAGGTGAAGTAGTCCTACTACAAGTCATAGAAATTATCAGGGCACACAAAATGAAACGAAATCCCAGCAAGTATTCTAAAACTACCTAGCACTCATCTTCAGTTGGCACTTGGCAGTATATCATCCTCAAACTCCTAAATTAAATGCTTATGTTACATACACCTATTTGTAACATCTTCAAGTTAACATGCTTCCTCAAATGATCACAAGCCTTTACTAATCATAAAATTAGGAAGCAACAAAATTTAGTAAACAGTTAACCACCCAATCCGAGTTCTACAAATATATCATTTGATAAGTCACCCCAAAAAGAAAGAAAAGAACAAGCATACTGCTCCAATGTAGGGGCACTGAAACAAGTGGGAAATTAATGTTTTAAGAAGAGGTAACCTACCTTCTGCCTCAATGAATAACATACTGCTGCAAAGCCAGGAAATTCATTAACTAGCGGCTTAAAAATCAACCTGAAAACGCCAGTAAATCCTATATTTTTTACCTGAAGAACAGAGAGTGTAAGAGCACAAAATCAGAAAGGTTTTAGTCACAACTATCCCTATAATTTTATTCACAACTATCCCTTTTAGTTTCAGAGCTAAATGACAATATGTCCAATTAAATAAACTGGAAGAATTTGCTAGTGAAAAGTTCTTTCTATCCTAATATGTCCATGGTTGTTTTGAAATAAAACTCACTACAAATATTAAAATCACAGGCTTGACTATAAGATGAAATGAATAACTTTACCTTCTTCTTTCTGCACTTCTTGGCAGAAGCAGAGTTGCTAGTGTATCCACTTATAGCAGTAGCCTGAAATATTTTTCCGATCATCAAGGATTAGCAAAAAACAGTGACAATAAACACAAATCAAATCACTGTCATGACAACTTGAATAATGCTTGAGGAATGCAATGCACCTTATTATATATAACACACATCATGCTATTGCTACTTGCTATAAAAATACTCTTTATTCATCAAACTCCTTCTCTGCATAATGGGATTTTGTCCCTTTGTTTCTCCCCAAAACCATCCTAATCTAGAAATACACCTACAAAAGCATACCATCACCATGGAAGGACCAAAGAAATTCCAAAAGGGTGGTTGGAAATCAAGGTGGGTCAAGGCCAAGAGCAACAGAGGATTAAAGTACCTTTGATTTACACATGAATTGAGGCCTAGTCAATTTTCAGATTCAGTTTGAGCAATTCTTATGTAACTCTAATTATTGTTTTGGTAAAAAAATAGAAACCATTGTCTTCCTCACCTATGTTCATCTGCTTCTGAACCAGGCACAAAATGGAGAAAAAAAACATCACAAACCCAGTACTAGCATCAACGAACGAAACTCAAGACAAG
This sequence comes from Lotus japonicus, assembly GCF_012489685.1. Taxonomy (NCBI): domain Eukaryota; kingdom Viridiplantae; phylum Streptophyta; class Magnoliopsida; order Fabales; family Fabaceae; genus Lotus; species Lotus japonicus. The sequence goes on from NC_080045.1 coordinate 54,023,186, forward strand.
AACAAAACAGATATTTTCAACTCCAAAAACAAAATCAAATTCGAAACAACAACAACAACCACAACAACAATACTGCAAAATTTGTGAAAGAATCAAGAGATTTTACCTGAATGAAGAGGGAAGAAAGAGCCACTCCATGAATCGGGAGAGCGAGAACGAGAGAACGAGATCGCAGAGAGGTTGAGATCGGGAGCGAGAGTGAGATTGGGAGCGAGAACGAGAGAGTGAGAGACACGAGCCAGTGAGGGATTTTCCAATTACTTCCAATTTTGAGGGTATTTTGATTACCCCATAATCCCTTCATTAAATTACCTCTTTTAATTACCAGTATTTTCAGAATTCCACAAATAAATATCCAAACAAGGTATTTCAATTTAAGGGATTTAAAATACCCTCTAGAATTACATTCCCCCCAAAAATCACCCCATCCAAACACAACCTAAGAAGTTTTCCCACCTCAGAATCCCAAACATGAATATAACATCTTCTCTAGCACTGATAATGGTGTTGTTGAGTGGTTCTAAAGTAAGCTCAATTGATTCTTCCTTCTGGACCCTTAGTCGCAAGAATTGATTCACAGAATCACAGGTCTAGGTCTAGTATGAGGGATCATTGGTAGTGCATTTAACGTGGATTGCAGAAGAAAGTTCGATGAAGGGATCGGTGGTGATGACAGCAAATTAAACGCACCGATAACCTCTGATCTGATAACCTTTTCCATAACCAGAATTTGTTGTTTTGTTGTGCCTAAGAGTTCTCGACTCAAGGGCTCACTCAAACTCTTGTTTCCATTATTTCTGCGTCAAAACCAACATCATAGGTTTGCACCAAAATATAGATTAGGTCATCAAAACTTTTGCATTCCTATCTAAATTAACGACATAGGTGTAGTCGTGTAGATAACTAAATGCTACTACAATAAACCTTCCACAGTATGTCGGTATCCCTTAACCTTTAATTACTCTATAAATATTATATGCTTTCGACCTTATCAATTCAGATAAACAACCCCAATCTTTTTCTCATTCTATTTACCTTGACCTTCCCAGCCTTACATATCTAGTTCCTTCTCAATCATCACCAGTCAAAACAATATTTTGGAAAATGGTGTCTCACATACTTGCAGATTGGATTTTTTACCAGTTGCTTGCTAAATCATGGTGTCCCTCACACATGGGGATTATATTTTGCACCACATGTATGCTAATTCATGTTATACAATTGCAAGTAAAATAAAACGCTATGGTTTCCATTTGAGCTATATGTCATCTAAGTCACCACACCAATCTCTTTCGCTAGTATTACCAAATCTCACTTGGAGGTTATTTAACAACATGCAGGGAGCACTTGTATGAAAGAAAGTGAAAGGAGTGGTGCCGAATAGGCAAATCTTAAAAGTAAATATAAGAAAATCTAGAAGGTCTCACTCTATATGTATTTTGTGGTCACTTCCTCATCACGCCAAACAAATTGTCCCAGTCTTCTTATTCCAAAACACAATTTTGAAAGACTGAAAACTTAAAATGGTGTCCTTCATACTTGCATACTGAATTTTGTACTAGCTGCTTACTTAATCATGTTATATAGCTGCAAGAAAAATGAAAAGTTAATGTTTCCATTTGGGCTATCTGTCAACCAAGTCACCACACCAATATTTCTCTTTCCCTAGTATTACCAAATGTCAGTTGGAGGTTATCCAACAACATGCACTTGGAAAATGCAAGGACCAGAGCCTAATAGGAAAATCTAAAAAGTACATATAAGAAAAACCAAAAGGTCCCAACTCTAAAAATATTTTCTGCTAACTTCCTCTCATCACTCCACACAAACTGACCCAATATTTTTATTCCATCTACTGCCTTGACTATCTCAGCGCCTTTCTAGCTCATTCTCAAATATTACAACCAAAACAAAATTTTGAAAGTGTATGATGTTCCCAATGAGTTTATACAGTTATCCTATAGATACTAATCCATATGCGATTCCTCTTGCACCCGATTGACTTAGACGATAGATATTGAGTGTATGTGATTTTTAGAGCACTCCTCCTACTTTTGTCTTGTTCTATTCTTTGGATTTATTAGACAATGAGTAAAAGCTCATGGTTAATATTTTCATAAATTTTTCTGGTTTAAGAGTAGATGACATGGAAAGTATTTCAATGCTAGTGTCACACATGTTTTATTTGGAAAATCCAAATCTCCTGGTTTAATATGGGGTTGTCTTCCCAAGCGCACCTAGAGTGAAGGTAAAGGAATTCTCAAGCGGTATTTGAGTGCTGGTGTTGTTTTAGGCACAGAGTTGCATTCTGTTGGTTGCCACTTTAGTGGATAGACAGAACAATCTCACAATTTATTCAAAAAAATTCAAACAAACAATAAACACACGATACAAAGTCATATAAAAAACAAACCGAGACATCAAAGCATCTCTACTATATTATATGGCCTTTGTTGACAACCATTTTCATGCGCCTCTTCAACCTCTATATTTCTTCTCAATCAAGAGACCCTATTCAAACTGTGGATAAATGAATGTGTCAACCAATGAATGTAACAACTATAATATGAAACACATTAGTGAGCACAAACATAGAAAGATACACTGTTAGAAAATGAAACAAAATCAGGAGCTGAGGGGGCAACCAATAATGTTCAAAACCTTTGGTGGCTAGCCATGACTCCTCAGTGCAAGCTATCTTATTCATCTCCACAACTTCAACGCTATCAATTAAACTGTCAATTTGATTCAGCTATAGAATAGATAGTAAAAATTGAAAAATTACACATATAGTTAGAAGAGAATTTTCAAAAGGAAGAAATTTCTTTGAAAGGGAAGTCAGACAAATAATAGGAAGGCAAAAGCAAATTTACCTTGAACAAAAGGGCATTGCAAGCTTTTTCCTGAATTTCTTTTTCCACCGCTAAAGATCGTTCGAGTGTACAAAGGTGAACGGGAAACACCACTCACTAAAAACTATTTTAATCGTTGCCCGTTCGTTTAAAGAGGAGCTTACTGCACTAGTTGACAAAGCTTTTAATATTGGGTCACAGCTAAGCGAATGGTGGAGGAAGGGGGCGTCTGACGTTGTCGTTGATCGTAGAGTGTCTGCTGCTCTTCACTTTCTTCTTCTTCATTCCCTAATTTCCTCTTCCTTCTTTCTCCTTCCATGTTCTGATCCTCAGTTTTCATGCAGTGCATGTGCTTATACCTGATATAGGCAAGAAGTTCAGGAACTGCAAATAGCGCGTGTTGAATTGAATGACTCACTAAATGGTAGCTACAGGTTGGTTTCATTTACTGGCGATTATTGAGTTTGACAAGAATAGCCATGGGGTCACAAAAATGAGGAAGGGTTAGGCTTGATGGAAGCAAGGGTACCACGGTAAAGTTTGAAGAGCAATATTCCGTGAAAGCCACATGCATGTACACAATTTACGTCATCGCATATTTCCACCCATATTTTCAACGGATCTGGATCCTCTCCAGCAACTCCTTCTCTCCATCTCTCTCCAGCACTAATTAAAGCCATTTGATATATCTAACGTACAAGATGTTGCTGCAGCAAAATAACACCCGTGTACCAATTTCTTTTATTCACGCTATTACAAAGTGCAACTTCTTGTATATTCTTTTTCTCATTCTTTTTTATTTTCTATTTTTTCTTTTAGTGTCTTTAAATTTAATAAATATAAGCGTTTTGTATATCACATTAATATTTTTAAGATAAAGTTAAAAATAAAAATAAGATATTTTTTATCTTTAAAAAAAATATTATATGAATATTTCATTAGATTTTTAAGATAATATAGTATTTAACTTAATTGAATGAACTTGCATTTTTTTATGAAACTTAAAATCAAATTTAATTTAATTTCAAAGAAAAATAAAAAATAAAAAAACAGATTTTTTATGATATATGTAGAGAAATATTAACTTAATTTTTTTATTACTTTACACTTTTTAAAAATTTTCATGCATTTCAACATTTACGGAAAGAAAAAAAATAATACCATGAATTTGATCTATCGATAAGATATAATAAATCTGGGTCTCACGTGCCAAAAGGATTGGGTCTTTGATTGTTTTTTCCCCTACCGCGAAGGTACATGTGCACAACATTGATTACTGCCGTTTGATGGATCGTGTGGCTGGAAACACTGATGGAGGGGCTGGAGAGGCAAACCCGCGGGAGAGGATCCAAACTCATTTTCAACGTGTTTGAAGTTTTGAACGTGTGGTCATTTAACTCAATCCATGAGTTTTTATTTTAGGTGGACTATTTAAATTTTAAATACTTGGTTGAATCACTATATAGTTCTAGAAAATAAATAATATTTAATATAAATAATTAAATGTTAAATTTATAACTCATTTAATTTAAATGTGATTGATCCACACACCAGCTAGGTGATTTAACTCAAATTTTCCTTGCAAATTTTGCTCAAATTATCACACATGTTTTTATTTTATTTTTTGTTGAATCTCAGCCTTCTATAATATTGGGAAAAAATATAAGGACCAGTTCTTAGATTAAGAATCTATAATAAGAACCACCATTGGAAATGCTCTAAGAAACTATATATATTATATTTTATGTGAGTGTTTGCATAATTGATTCTGGAAAAATTGGTTTTGGCTGAATTGAGTATTATTAACATGAGTTAAAGTGGCTTGATTTATCTTTGAATAGACTTAGAAAAAATCACATAACTTTATTAAAAGTGCTTTTGTATTTGCAATACCAAAATAGGTATGAGCCAGATTCATATCCTCTCAATAGTAAAAAAAAAATTGATCATGTCAAGTTTCACTATCTTACAATTATTTTATTTTATTTTTTCAATTATTAAACACATAAAAATCAATAATAAAATGATAAAACTTGATTTGATTGATTTTGTTTACAATAATTGAGAGTAAAAAACTAAAATATATATAAACCACAACTAACACGGCATCTTATAGAAAGATGGATTTGTGAAAGGAATAAATTAGGTAGACAATCATCATGGAGATGGAGATCCACCCCATAATAAAGATTTGTCATATTAGAAAAAGTTCAAGCCCTAATTAATTTTATTAGATTAGCATACGGCCAAGGAGTCAAGGAGATAACATGTCTTCATCACATTGATCTAATTTTCTTTCAATAAATCCTAGTTCACACTTAACTCTCACTCACCTCTAGAAAGAAATAAAAAAATTTAAGAGATATGAGACATATGGTAGATGATATGATGGAAAAAAAGTGAATTTGTGAAAATAAAATAAAAGAAAAAAATATGATAACTCTTTCTTTTATTCTTAGAGCATCCTATTTGTTTTTGTTTGGGGATGTGTTGGGGTATAGTATTGATGGACTTTTGTTTTTTCTGCTATGTGAGGTAATTGGGCCTCTTTTTTCATTTAGTTGTTTCACTTATTTGATTAGACTCCTACGTTTTAATGATGATATATAATTATTCTGTTTTTTTAAGCAATGAGTAATTATATTTTAACTTCCTTTTTTCATTATGAAAATAAAAGAGCTCTTATTGAAACATACTTAATGCATTTTTCAGTAGATAAGTTACTATTAGTTCCAATAGACTCGTATCCAAATTACTTTTCCTCCTGTACAAAAAAAAAGACTCGTATCCAAACATGTTGAAATTTGAAGTCTAAGTTGAAGTACACTGAATCAAATTTAAACGGTCATCTTTAAAAATTACAAATAAAAAGCACTAAAGTTGACTTGTGGATGAGTAAATGGACTTTTGATAAATATATAGATGGGTGGCTAGTAGCAACTAGCAACCACCATGGTAATATGAAGATGGTGACCACTGACATTTATATTTGCACAAGGGAATAGAATCAAATTTTAGGCAGTACTCTTCGGTGGATCTGTTTTTTTTAATAAGCAAAGATGTAATATATAGGGGTACTAGGGGTACCCCAACCCTGTACAAGAGTACCCCAACCCTGTACAAGAGGGACAAATACAGGGGAAAAGGAAAAGGGAAAACGAAAGGTGCAGACAACAAAAACAAGAGCTGCTAATTCTAAAGCAAACACTACCACGACAGCATCTTAAAGACCTTGAAAGTAAGCCATTCAATCAGCCCCAAAACCAAAAACAAAACACGCACCAAGTGGCCGGTAAGAGGACAGGTTGTGTTCGGTGGATCTGTGGCGGTACAAATTAAATAAATGTTTTGTCAAGTATGTAAGTAAGTGTTGGCATCAAATTAAATTACTTGGTCGAAAGATAGCATGATGAATTTTTTGCCAAGTATAGGAGCATGTTGATACATGAAAATGAGCCATGACCCATGAGATTGGTTGGAGAAGTTAAAAAAATAAATCTTTTGACTCAAAATTCATGAATAAACTGGTTGGTATGAAAGCTAAAGTTGGTTGCAAATGAATTATTAATTTCAATCAAAACAAAAGGTTATAGGATTAAACACAAACTTGTCATTAAATGATAGATCAAGTGGTAAGAGCTTGAAACATGTGAGTTGGGAGGAAGAGGTCTAGAGTTCAAACCTTAAAGGGTATCATTTATCTTTCCTTTGTGAAAAAAAAAATTGAACACAACCTTGCTATAATTGGCTGAGTTTAAAAATTGTACAAAGGTCACTAGTATGGCCAAAAGGATTCGTAAAACATATATTTTCATAGGTTGGAAATTAAAAGATTTATCCTCCAAGATGTAAGATAGCTAGGTCCAAATTTGGCAATAAGGTTCTACAAAAAGTGCTAAGCTCCATGAAGACTCTTTCGGAAAGGAAAAAATTGATTGAAAATTTGAAGCATATATAACTCAAGACAATTGGAATTTGACGCAAAAGAGTTGTTGAAGCGGGAAATAATTGGTCGATGAATGTATAAAACTTATATGAATAGAGTCGAATGACATAATGGATTAGAAGATGGAAGTTATTTCCGTCTATGTGATATTTTCATCCACGATAGTAAGAGTGGCTCTTATCTAGGTTAAAATAATTAAAATTATAAATTGTAGTAAGTGACAGTTATGATCATCGGTATCTCTCGCATTTACCAACGGCTAATACCGTCGGTAATTTATGGATGACTTTAATTTCTACAAAACCATTGCTAATGGCCAATGAATATATGGAACTTATATGAATGGAGTCGAATGACATAATGGATTAGAAGGGTTGAAATTAAGTTATTTCCACCAATGCGACATTTTCATCCGTCGATCCACGACAGAAAGAGTGACTCTTGTTCAGGTCAAAATGATTAAAATTATAATTATCATTATAACTGACGGCCAATACCTATGGTAACTTACCGATGACTTTCTACAAAACTATCACTAACAGTTACCCACGAAGAGTATTAATGCTAACAAATGGTTATTGATAACCCGTCGAAAATATGTCATTACCGACAACTTTTGACTGTTACCAATGATGTTTTGGCATTAGTAATAGCGAGATTTTTTGTAGTGTGGCTAATTCATTTTCACATGTTGATAGGCATAACAAGAACATGCCAAACATTGTTAAATAGCTTTGTTTCTATGTTCTTTCATTGATTTATAAACATTTATAAACATTAGTTGAGTATTATCTTTTCTTTTTAAAGAGAAACTTTTTATTGAATGTTGAATAGAAACCTCCTTCAGATGAAAGAGTATTATCTTTATGTTTCTAGAATATCCATCTTATGATCAATGGATATCATAAATCTCATGGTAACCTATATACTAGAACAGTGTAGTCTATAATTGAATAAAATATCAACGGGTATAAACCATTTAAACTACCTCATAAAAGAGTATGGTTTAAAATATTGTGACTCTTCACATAAGGATATACATGAAGCTATTAGATTTGTTAGTCACTACTTTTTTGATATTTTATCAATGTGATTGCTTCACTCAATTTTCTCTTTTCTACACATGTCATATTATAGTGTTATAATTGAACAACAGTAAAAATCACAAAACTGCATCTAAATTTTCTTAAATATTTTTTTAAGGAAGTTAATGAGTAATTAAGTGATGGGAGGGGGGGGTGACGTTCTTTGAGGTCAGTGGTTGGTGCGCTTCTTAAGCTTTGAGTTTGGTGGGTCACCGTTCATGGCAGGGGCGAGAGCGGATGGCCTCGACCTTGCAAGGAATTGAGATCACTGTCAAATCATATGTGAAACAGATTGCAAGGACCTTATTGATGTTCTTGAGCACGTGGAGGATGTGAAACTTCATGCGAAGGCTCTAGTGTTGCGGCAAATTTTGGAACTGTTGCCCGGAGTTGGAGGGTGAATGTAACTTGGATTCCTCGAGAGGGTAATAATGCGGATGATTGACTTGTTAGGAAAGGAGCTCGTAGCCCACCAACAACCATTGCATTGTTTTTTGAAAGTGACTTGCTGCACAGTCGCACGTATGACGTAACTCTCTCCTCTATTATTTTTGGTATTTCTTCTTCTATTAATTATTTATATTTATATTTATATATAATATTGTTGCGTTCTCTTCCTCTTTTCTTTTGTCTAAATCTAATCGGAATCTTCACCAGTTAATCAACTTTGAGTAGATAAAGACTGGAGGATGCGTTATCTCTTTGATTGAAGCTTCAAGATTGATTGTATTATTCCCGGTAAGGAAAGGAAACTCTCTCTCTCTCTCAATTCTCCAAACAAACACATGCTTAATCTTAATTATCATGTTTTTTGATTCGATGTAATATTCCTGGGTATTTCATGAGTTCATGATCATTTCATTGTGATCGATCATGTTTTGGTTTAAGGTTGCTTTTTGTTTCTGGGTATACTATAATTCAACCTTAAACCCATGTGTTCTGTACTTCTGTTCTGTCTCCTCGTACACCACGAATTCTCTCTCTCTCTCTGAAACGTGTGGAAAAATCAAATTATCTTCCTTTTTGTCACTCTTGAAAATGGGTTCTCTTCAATTGTTATCGAAACCTTAGATTTGCTTGCAAAATTATATCTTGATGTAATTTCTTTTGTATATAGGAAAACGGTTCAATTTATCATTTTTGTGCCCTGTTTACTCAAATTGGCTCATAATTTGATGCAGGTATTGTATTTAGAGAGACTCTAAAATAATTCAGACCGTCATCGGCAGATGGGGTCTGAAGGTCCTGCAGCAGCTGCTGTAACAACAGTTCATGTAACAGGTTTCAAGAAATTCCATGGAGTTTCGGAGAATCCGACGGAGGCGATCGTCCGCAATTTGACGGAGTATATGAACAAGAAGGGTTTGCCTAAAGGTTTAGTAATTGGGAGCTGCACCATTCTTGAGACTGCTGGTCAGGGAGCACTTGTTCCCTTGTACCAGACATTGCAATCTGCCATTACTGCTGCCAAGGAATCTGAATCTTCAAGTTCTAACAGAGTTATCTGGGTGAGTTTCTCATATACTTGATGTGTCGGCTGGATCGGAGTTCATGCTCTTTTTTAATGATTCCTTGAGTTCTCATTCATGGAATCAGATCAAGTTTACGCCTCTCCATGAATTTTATTATTTAAGGGAATCAGATCAAATTCTCATTCATAGAATCATATATACTAGTCACAACTAATCAAAAACCAAAGATAACTTCAAAATAGTCCCCTTGAAAGCTATTGTGTAACTAAAACTGCCTTAATCTTTTAAGGTAGTCTGAACTGAACTGAAATTTCTTTAAAAGGGTTAGTCTAGAACTACATTGAAACCTCTTAGGAACTTTCTTTCTTAGTACCTAAACCGTAACGCTATGGCTGAACTAAAACGGATAACATATAATGGTGAACAATATTAAGATCGTGTAATTGGGATAAGAACCCTTAGGGAGAATGGTGAAGAGGTAACCAGCTGATTAAAATAAGCAGCATTTGATTATATTTTTGTTTCTACATTCATGAATCTTCAGTTCTGGCTACTTCTGAGTTCTGATCATGTTTTTTTCAGCTGCATTTTGGGGTTAACAGTGGTGCAACAAAGTTTGCTATAGAGCGTCAAGCTGTCAACGAGGCCACCTTCCGTTGCCCTGATGAAATGGGATGGAAGCCTCAGGTCAGATTAGAATAGTGGATGCATTCTAAATATGCTTACTCTATTGTTCCTTTAGTGAAATTTCAAAAATTTGTATGTTGCAGAAAGTCCCCATTGTCCCTTCAGATGGTGCTATTTCGCGAACACGGGAGGTAAATTGGATCACTGATTCTTCTCACACTTACTTTCCTTAAATTGTATTCTTGATCTTGATTCTGCGGTTAGGATCCCCATAATCATTTCAGGGGAGAAACTACAAAGTGTAGCTTGTGGGGTTACCTTGCTTTGGATTGTGTGTCCACTGCCAATTCAAACACGCTCCTGTGTAGTGATGTTGAAATTTGCTTTTCATATAGAATAGTATTTATTTTGTATCCTCCTTGCAAGAATTTAAAGGGGCAACATACTATTCTAAGTATCATTTAGCAGGTTTTTCAATTGTCTTTTGGACCCATGCACTAAACTTTATGCTCTTCATTTGTCAAAACTTAAAACTAATGAGTTATGAAGGAATTTTTTGTTATCAGTATGTGCCTCTTGATGGAGGCATATGTAGGCACAAAGTTATTGGTGCACATATATACAACATGAAACCTTCTAAGAAAACTCACGAGTTAATTGCCTATATGAGTTTACGATCCTAGGTTACAAAGTGAAGTTACATCGTATGTAAACTCGTTTTCTGATAAACTCGGATAAACTCGCAAATTCACTACCGAGTTCAACAGTTCAGCAAGAAAGGGAGAAAATTTTCTTTTTGCAAAAATGATGCCATTTCATGATACAATCTTTGCAGTATTACTTTATTCTTTGCAAACCCCTCTCATCCACGTCCTCTTCCTCTTTTCCTCTAATATTTATTTGTCTATTGTGCACAAGAACCAGTTGCTGCAATAATACTAAAATTGTGTACGAATCCCTTGACTCCGAATCTTTTTGTTATATGAAGTCTTCTTGGTTTAAAATTATGAATTGATAATCGGAGACCTAAAATATAGCTAGATTTTAACTTGTTATATAACTTCCATTGTATGATTTGTCTATTTAAGCGTATTTTTACTTTAATTGTGTTTTTAATCATTATTGTGTTTTTTAAATATTCTTTTTGGATGAGATAAACTCTTATGAGTTTACGAGTCCAGTTTACAAGTTTACAGGCTTACGTAAATCTCGAGTTTGACAACCTGGATTGCTGTATAACAACTCTTCCCTGTTTCATCTGTCATTTGATTATGCAGACTACCCTTCCTGTGGAGGAGATTACCAAGGCCTTGGCAAAGAAGGGTTATAATGTGATGACATCTGACGATGCCGGCAGGTTTGTGTGCAATTATGTTTACTATCATTCTCTTCGATTTGCAGAGCAGAACGGGATCAAATCTCTCTTTGTGCACGTGCCGCTCTTCTTCACAATAGATGAAGAAGTCCAAATGCAATTTGCTGCTTCCTTGTTAGATCTACTTCCTTCAATATGTTAGTAACATCCGGCTCCTGTAATTGTTCTGGTGTTGCAATGCATATGAAAGTGGATGAGTGTTCCTTTAATGAAATGTTATAAATTATTGTGATAATAAGATATTGTCATGAAATGGAAACGGTTGATTGAAAATGGCATGTGTGGCTGAGCCATGAGCATTTGCTTGGGCTGGCAAATGATCCTGATTAAAGGCTTCAGCAAAATGTTGACACAAATTGACATCTTCAATGTTACAGTGTGAATAATGTTCATTTTTCTTTTCCTTAGTACTGCCCTTGTTATTTCTGCAACTTGCTTATTGTATCCAATAAGCATGTCACAAAGGTTCCTCCCGTTAGATGCTTAGATTTCATTTGTTTCTCGGTTACGAGTGGCATAAACTGCAGTTCAGAAAACTCGACAAGAGACATGAGTTTCGGTTGTTAACCTGCCTCGGAAAGATGAAAATGAGGTGTGCAACGGGCTCTTAATAGATTGATGAATTACCTGTTTGAATTGATGGTGGAATACAATAATGTGCATAATAACTTCAGAAGCTATATTTTGTAACTTCTCTCCAAAAGTGATTACAGGAATTTCTAACCGCGGAACCAAATATGTTAAAAGCTTTTCAAAGGTCTTATCATAACATTCATAGTTTAGGTTTATCGTTCATGTCACTTTCTCGCCATTTGGGAAGTTCTTGGGTAGGTTTGCAATGACATTTAGAGCTTATGTAAAATAGTAAAGGGAAAATTTATGGGTTAACCAATTCCACCCCACCCACCCTCCCCCCAACAACAAGAGTAGTAGATGAAATAAAATCTCAGATCCAAAATGTAGAAAGAAATCCCGGCTATTATGCATGAAATTATTTATGATTAAGGGTAGGTAAACAACTTAATCAAGTTTTATGATAATAAGCGTTTATTCATAAATTAATTTGAGAAATTTATTTAAATAAGCTGAAAAGTAAGTTATAAATAATCATAAACTCTGTTAGTTTAATTAGGTGTCACATCTCGTTTACGGTTCACCTCTGCCATGTAGTACTCGTTGTGGCCACTAGACAACCTCCATTACCGCCACCTTATATCCTCCATCGCCTCGACCACCATTGCCACTATGTAACCTACCACCACCATTCCACCATCACCTAGTACCCTCTAATACCAACGCCACCTAGCATCCTCCAATAGTGTCACCATGAAGTACTTCTCCGCCACTTGCCGATATAGTACACTCTGATAAAGTGGTCTAATATCACATTCTTGTTTACTCCATTCTTCTATGATCAAGAAGAGTTTAAAAATGTACCACTTCACCAGCATCTTTAATTTTCATCGATGGCTTCTAAAAACTTTTAACATGTTTGGTTTCACAATTTGCTATAACTTGTGGCTTTTAATTAGAAGTAAGTACAAAATATTTCACCATATGAAACCAAATAGGCTATCATATACAACTGCTCGCCCTACTTCTATGTCAGTTAGAACTTATCTTCACCCCAAAATCCCAAATATCTTATTCATTCAATACCATTCAATTGTATCAAACTCAAAAAAAAAAGACTATCCCGCTTAATGTAGGCCACTTAACTTCCTATCATGTCCTCTTCCAACACTGTTACTGAAGCATGTAGCACGCCTTTTGCCATTTGTGGACCAAACTATCAACAGCCATATCTTCGACAGAGATCTCCATTTTAGGCTGCTGCTGCTGACAACATTTGGCCCTTAGTCGTTTATCTTATCTCAATTAGGATTATCAATCAATTGTTTGTTGGTTAATTAGGATTATCAATCAATTGTTTGTTGGTTCGAGTTGTACGTATTTGACTTTCTTAAACAATGATTTGTATTCGAGTCTTGTGTATGAGACCTCTTATGAGAATAGCCCTACGAGAATGTGGATGTTCATGCCTCAACCAGGATGATACTTGTGTTAGACAAAAGTTTGGGTTAGTTAGATTTTTGGGCTTTTATCAGCCAGAGCAAACTCACCAAACAATTATTATCTTGAGCTTTGACAGATCGATAACCTTCATTAGACAGAAGATTAGCAGTTTAACGATTAATAACTAAGAGGACACATCGAGCTCATTACTGCATTAGAATCAGGATTATAATTTGTCAGTTGAGGTTGTGGTTTGATAGAAAATAATTGAGTGATACTGTATCATCTTATCACTTTGCAAACTCTTGATTCACAAACATGGAGAATGTTAAAAGGGAAAGAAAATATCAAACTAATTTATAGAACTTCACCATGCGAGCTTAATTTCATTTAATTGAGGAGGTAGCCCTCTGGTTTTCTTTAGCAAAATATTACATTAATTTTGTTGGAAGAACCAAAAAGAATTCTTTAGTACAAGAGAAAAACATCAAATACTTAATCAATGTAAAGCTAGGTTTCTTCCAATCTAGTGTTCCTGAGCAAGTGAGTCATATAAGTATGTTACCACATTATCCCCTTGCATCATTAACAGGGTGCTATTACTTTACCTGTTCATGAAAACAAGTCTCCTTTTCAAATATTACACAACACAAACTGAGATTGTCAAGCCTGTATAGAGAGATTTTGGTAGACAAGTGGGGCTAAAGTACAATCTATTAACAATGGTGGAAGCTACAAGATAACAATCCATGAAACTAGGAGAAAACTCCATGTGAGTCTCCATAAGAAAATTCTTATTACTCAACTCAACTGATTTCTATACATGACTATTCTATATATACTACAGTACATGATTCTAGTGCAAGAAAGCAAGACTAAAACTAGCTTAACAGAAACCAGAAAGAAAACAATAACCACTCACAACAGAAAGTAGTTACTAACTGTTAACTCCTAACCCTTCTTTGCCTCTGCTATGATTCTTCTCTTTACCCCCAATCCACAAAGGGAAGAGGGGGATATCCTCCCTCAGGCGGAGGCTGCAGCGACGGCGGCAAATTCCCCCACGAAACTCCCATTCCCATGCTATCTCTCACCACATTCCCTGCATCATATACCATATACCACATGAATTGAATTCACCATAATCAAACAATGCAAAAAACAGTAAACACTGATGAAATTGACCTTGTGTGCTTATTATTGCAGGCTGCTGCTGCATATTATTGGCATTGGGATGAATGTAATTGCACGAATCGCCGTAACGGCAAAAACCCTAAACACATAAAATTCAACAATTAACACTCATGGTTGTTATGATAACTTGCAATTTTGAAGGAAAAGATGCATGATACCGTGTTGACGAAGTGAAAGCAAAGGGGTTGTTGATGGTGTGGTGGTAGAAGACGCTGTTGTTGTTGTTGAAATTCTTGTTGTTTGATGGAATCGTACCAGCGAGCTTTGGCTTGTTGGTGTTGAATGCCTCGAGCGTGGCGTTTCCGATCGCCTGGCGTGTCTTGGAATAGCTTGTCGCAGTAATCGCAGTAGAACTTCCTTTGCGGCATTTTCTCCCTCCCTCTCAGTCGCAGAACCGCCGCGCCGCGCCGCGCCGTTCTCTTCAAACCCTTGCGGCGAGAGCCACCGTGTTTGGATCTAGAGTTTACTCGCTGCAAACGTGAGTTTGCACTTTGTATCCGACGAACCGAACCGAACCAAACCAAACCAAACCAAACCAACCAATTATATTAGAATGGTTTTTTTTGATATTTGGTCCAAAACCCATTGAAATCAACAAAAGTTAGTTTGATTCACGGTTTAAAAAGTTAAAAATCAAAGAACCGATGATATATGTATTTATTAAAGAAATTTAAAAATATGACAAGTATAAATACTTATGAAAATCATAATCGTGTTCCTTAGTCTCGCTCTCCACATAACATAGATCATAATCTCTTTTCATCGCGATTCTACAGTCCACCACCACACCTCCACTGACAGATTTCACCACCAAGCACACCTCCATATTGTGGTTGCGGTTCCACCACCACACAGAACTCCATATCGCAGTTGTCGTTACACCACCACGCTTCCACATCATCGTTGTTTCTGAGTAATTGGTAGGTCATAATTCGATCTACCCACATCATCGTTCGAAAGTTGTACGGTGGCAATGTGCAATTTTTCTACATTGTTAAGTATGGAATCATATGTAATTGCAGCCACATATGTGTTGTTTATACCTGTTTATTGCTATATATTTGAAGTTGTCTTAAAAAAAGTTGTGAAACTAATTCACCGAACTGATCCAAATAAGAACAACTGAATCAATGATCTTTGATTGGATTTATTCATGTTTTCACCTAAAACCAATCCAAACCAAACCGCGAAGACCCCTAAACTCGTATCCTCCGCTAAGAGTGTCCATGCGAAGGTTGGGACGAGTTATGTTTGACCCCCACTCGGCCATAAATATTTGTAAGACCAATTTTTAAACCTAAACATGTATCGTAACTCGAAGAAACCTGATAAAGTGCGAGTTTAAGAAAGATCGGACCAAAAAAAACAGGCTCGGATTGGCCCAAAAGGCAAGTTAAATGATAATTTTAAATTTCATAAAAAAATTATTAATACTTCTTCTTTTTTTTTGGTACTACTTCTAATTATGTAAAAAAAACTAAATGTATATTAGATTGCTTGTACTAAATTTTACATCGTACAATGTTCTAATCTAAATACTAATAATGAGATACATTATTAGAAAAAATAATTTGTGGTTGAAATTTCTTGTTTAATTATATGTAGTAATTTGTGTAGTGGATGTGCTTGAACATCATAGAGACTTGAATCTCGAAATTTCTAGATAATTTCTGCCTAATAGCTTATAATTTAACTTGATTTCTAGGGTTAGGTGTCCATTTTTAATCTTATCACATCTAATGCTTTTATATTAATTTTAAGAGTAAAATACACTCATCCCCTTCAAAGTTTGCAAGAATGACACTCCACCCCATTCTTTTTTAAAATCTACACCCCACCCCATTTTTTATAAAGGCAAAATTTAGTGACGAAAAAACAAATTCGTCACTAATAAAAAATAATTACTAATTAGTTCAAATTTAAATAAATTTAATGCATATACACTATCATACATTAATTTATAAAAATAATTTTACTGAATTAAATTTTAAAAAAACCATCGACCCTGTCTGTTAAGTCAACGTCCCATCTATCTCCAAATCATATTTCTCACCACAAACGATCACCACCAAACCTTTGCTCCCTTTAACACGGCGGTCACCGTCCTAGAATGTGAAACTCCATGACACCACCATGCCTCAAAGTTTTGTTGCGACCTGAACCCCAAAACGTGAATCGCAATCCCCAAAGCCACTTGTTCAACTAATTCTTGTGAACTTCACCCTTTAAGTTGTGAGCTAACGCTCTGTTGGTTTAAGATGTTGTTGGATTTTGTTAAAAACGGTGCTTCACCGCATCGTTGGGTTCTAATAACTTCTGATCCACTTTATATTTCTTAATTTTGTTTCTCTATTTTCTTCACCCCTTTGTGTTGCTTTTTAGGTCTACAATTCAATTTTGAAAATTAGAGGTATAAAGAGATTATTTTGATTAAAATTCAATTATTACCAAATATGAAAACACAAGCATGTTTCATTATGTTCGAGATATGGTTTGTAAACCGGTCAGGTGTGCTATTGCAGAATTTTCATTGTGAATTTACGGAGTAAGAACGCGATTGAGAGAATGAGGAGGACTGTGATGTTTTCTTTTTTAAATTTATTGGATTATATTGAAAATATTTTTTGAAATTATTGATTAACAATTTAAATAATAACTAATTATTAATGAAGAGTATTTTTCGTCACTAAATTTGCTTCTATATAAAATGGGGTGGGGTGTAGATTTTAGATAAGAATGGGGTGGAGTGTAATTCTAACCAACTTTGATGGAGGTGAGTGTACTTTACTCTAATTTTAAGCATACAAATACTGACTCAAATCAAATTAACTAATAAATCCACACAAGTAGTATGTAAAGCTTGTTTGGATACAGACAAATTAAAATTTATTAGAGTTTATCTACCAAAAAATGCACCAAAATAAACTTTAATTATTGCTCTTTGATTTCCATCCAAATATGCAGGTAGTCCTCTTTTAGTATCATTGCATGTAATTTATAATAATAATTAGATGCGAAATAGTCAATTTGAAGTGTGCCCCCATATGCCAAGAATCCAACCACAAACAACTAAATTGACCCTAGACTCAAAGTAGCTTAGGAATTATGCTCTTAACCTATAGCCAATACTTTAATAAATAATAATACCCCAATATAAAAAGCCCCCCCTGTGAAATTACTCGGAAAGTTACTACTTACTAGTCTCAAATGATGAAAATATTCTTGCCGTAAAGAAAAAGTAAAGGTGGAAGTAAAAGCAACTTGGCTGTACAATGTCAATGCATAATCAGTGTCTGGCTAACATTTTCAGCTTTGGTGACTAAAGGGGACTGCAAAAGTCCAAAAAGTAATCAGGGAATATATATCAACCACTCTTTCAAGATTCAAGTGAGTTTGAATCTGAGTAAACAGAGTGAGATTGCAAGCTCTTTTCACATGTTATGTTTAAGTAAAGTGAGAGGGAATCTAAATGGACTCTCCATGAATATCAAACACAAACATATAGTTTAAAGCTAATATTAATACAAAAACCATGCTTCATCCAACGTATCTCTCTATAATGCTTGACTAGATCATCCTGATTGTTAGATTAAACTAAACAATCACTTTCATTTACTGAGTTTAATGTTTCTAAATAGAGAACTATTCAAGACATCACTGAGACTTGGTCCTATGTTGATGACAGAGATTACAGACAGGAGAATACAAACAAGGATACCACAACTTCCTACTAACATGCTAAGCATGACTAAGTTAAGCCAACAACCCATCATTGTCTCAACAAATACAAATACACAGATTCAACAATTAGATAATTGCAAACATTTGTCTTCTATTGCTTGTTACAATCTGCTGTGATACAATACCCATAGAGGGTTGGGTAAATATTGGGTAGCATGTATCGCTAAATCTGCTTAGACAGGGAAACCGAATACAACAAAACTACTAACAATATCATATCATTAAATAGAATGAACGTGTCGCCACGTTCATATATGGAAACAACACTTCCAGTTCTGTTACATTTCATCACAACATATTACAAGCCAAGAAATGGGCATTGCTTCCTCGCATGCTCCGGAACCAATTTCACCAAAATCTCAGCTGGGACTCCTTTCAGTTCTGGTACACAGGCACCAATAACAACACACAGATTTAGCCATAACTACTAACGAAAAGCAAAAGAGGACCAGAATCATAATTCCCTATTCCAAAATTAACATACCATGAGATTTGAAGTTAAATAATGGTGGAAGAAAACGGCCGGTTGGCAAGCGAGTGCTTGGTTCACGAAGCTCATCAAAGAAAGGATGGGTCAAGGCATCTAACTGCATCAAGTAAAGCAAAGACACACATGATATATATCCTCAGAAGATGAGAAACAGCCATTGAATAACAAGATTAGAAGCCACAACACTGCCAAATACAAACTTGCAGAATCATTACGCCACTGAGGGGAAGCACTATTTTTAGTTTTTAAGGTGGATACAAAAGGTTAGCAAGAAGTCATGTACTCACAGCTGTGCACCGCAGGTTAGGGGAGTATTGTAGTAGTCTTGATACCAAATCAACAGCTTCTGGAGGCATGCGCTTATGGAAGATCTAGAGGAAGAAAATCAAACATAAACATAATTTAGAATGAGGATTTTTTAACACATTAGTATGATGAGCATGAGAATAAAGCATCACATGCTATTAGATTTATTAATACTACCTTGTGCCATGGATGTGCTTTAATCTGTGGGAATTTAAATTCTGTATAATTAGGATTCATGCATTTAATCTCTTCCCTTGTAGGAGTGCCCAGAACCTATCAAAACAAGCCACAAATGGGTCATTTACATTTTAAAGATACTTGCGCTCTTTCAAGAAAAAGCAAGGCCACCAATCCAACTGATCAAGTCCTCAAATCCAATTCAACTTAAAATGCTAAATCAAATGACAAGATCAACAACTCAATATGCATTACATAATGTTGTTACAAGTTACCAGAATATTCAAGTATGTCAATATCAAAAAACCTCCAATGCAAATAAGTATCATAAAGATTACCTTGATAATCTCAACAAGCTGATCAACTCCACTCTCACCAGGAAACAAAGGCTGGAAAAAGCAAACACATTTCAAAAGAAATATACTGCTAAATCACAAATTAAAGAAGCTCATATTAACAGCTACCAACCTGTCCAAGCAGCAGTTCAGCTAAAACACAACCAACAGACCAAACATCAATAGCTGTAGTATACTCAGTTGCTCCAAATATAAGCTCAGGTGCTCTATAATATCTAGAACATATGTATGATATATTTGGTTCTCCTTTTACCTGTCAAAAGTAAGACCAATTAGGGAAAAATAAAATTACTATTTAACCTGGGGCAACATAAGGTTGAAGAGAAATTATTGAAGGATACATACCAAGACTTTAGCACTTCCAAAGTCACATAACTTAACTTGGTGAGTGTGTGGATTGACCTGCAAAGAGAAGTATTCAGTTAGAAAATTCAACAGAGTTTGAATTAGTGCCATTTCCTATCTTTTAGCCACTCTAAATACAACCATGACTTTAAAGCATGAGAATTGAACTAAAAGAGGGAAAGTTATCAATGAGAGGATAAATGCAAAATAAGATAAAGGTCATACCAATAGATTTTGAGGCTTGATGTCCCGATGGCAGACTCCGATACATCGATGAATATAAGATAATGCTCTAAAGATCTGCAATACACATTAACAAAAGAAATAAAATTTATTACTACCGCAACAAGGTGAAAGTTGAATACAGGAAGGGTAAAACTGTATACCTGGTATGTGTAGAGCTTCACATAAATCAGTGGTAACCTTTGATTCAACTTGTTGTAATGTTTGATCACACGATGAACTGTTTCAGGAACATACTCAAGTACCAAATTAAGGTATAGTTCATCCTTTTCAGTAGTTGAAAAGAAACAATGCTTCAAAGCAACGACATTCGGGTGGTCAAGAAGGCGCATTGTCTGCAGCTCCCGGTTCTTGTACCTCTTGTCCTGAAGAACCTTCTTGATAGCGACAGTTTCACCAGTTTCCAAGCATTTAGCCTACAATCATGCACAATTTTAGAGCTAAAGGCATCACAAGCCACCATAATGAAAACGCAAGAGTAACGCATCCCATCCAATTGACTGGATACACATTGTTGATACCTGGAAGACAACTCCAAACGATCCATGCCCGACAATACGCTCTGCCATATAGCTTATAGTCTGAAATATTAAAAAGGAGATAAAATTATTCTAAAGCAATAATATTTCAAAATATTGACAGAAGAATTCAAATAGATACTGCCAGTAAATATGTAGACATTCTTTACATCTTCACCAATTAGTAACTGCTAGCTATGTCTAGATATTCATTGGCAACAATAGCCATTAGCGTGCGCTCTAAGAAAGACAAAAAAGAGAACAGAACTCTTCTTATTGATTGGGATGAAATTTTGTTCACAATGCACTCAGCTGGTATCAAGACACATACTAAGGATAGTTGGTTGCCAATCAATAGACACAACACAAACATGTTGAACACCGCAATAGTTACATGTTAGTCGCTGTAAAAAAAGTATTGTCATGATACCCAAATCTTGAGGGTTCTTTTGTTAAACTTACATATACAATTATTTTCAATCAAAATATCAACAACACTCACAAACAAATAAAATAATAAGCATCAACTGTTAAAGAAGCATGAGGTAAGCACAGCAAGTGAGTAAGCAAGAGTTGAATTATTTCACATGACATCCTTGACAATAGAAAAATAAAGGGAGAAGGTATACCTGCTTCGGCTGACCATTTCTGCCCCCAATGGTAGTGACAATGATATGTCCAGTCTCCGTTACATCGTTACCATCAACAACTGTGGCTTCCATTTCCTACAACAAGAGAAGCAAAGCTGTAAGCAACTGGGCCTGAAATTAAAAATCAACCACACACAAACACAAAATAGAATAAGTCTGAAACTATGTGACATACTCTATCATCCCTAATTTTCATATCGTTCATCTCCTCTGGCAATCTATCAACACCTGCTGCTCCATGGCAACCACTGGCTTCTCTCACACCTGAAGTTGGTGCCACACCAACCGAAGCCATCTCCCACTAACTCCCTTTCTCTTTTAGCTTCTCAAAAACCACTCATCTACCTGCCAGAATGAAAAAAAAAAATGTAACTTTCTTTATCTGTAGCCTTAATCAGAAACAAAAAAAAACATGGAAACAGAACCCAAATAGGAACATTACACCATTCACATACAGCAAACATTAATTAAAGCAATTCACAAATGCAAATAAATAAATAATTAAATACCCATTTTGCAAAAAGTAAATTTTTTGAAGGAATATCAAAGATCCATCAATCATCTCCATGAAAACACCACAAATCATCAAAAATCAAATTAAAAATCAATTTTTTTAACCGAAGATCCATGAAATCGAACAAGAAACAACTCGATCCAAATTTAGAGAACATAATTAAGGAACAGGACGAGGTAGAAACATACGAGAAACAAAAAAAAAACATGGGTTGCAATTGCATCTCGAGAAGATGAAGAATCAAACTCAGGAAGAAGAAAAAATGAACAGTGATGTGAAAAGCATGAAAAAGAAGAAAGGGAAAGGTGAAATCAATCTACAGTTGAGTAAGAAAAATGAAGAGAAGCAAGTTGGAAGAGAAAAACGGCGCAGATGAAAGAGTTAGATCCATACCATACATACCCATGTGTTGTTCCGTTGTGTTGTGTTGTGTAATGGCTTGTTTGGTTTTGTGAAGTGCTTTTTGTTTGTGTGGTTTGTGCTATAATGCGCTGGTTACAGTCAAAGAAGAAAACTTTCTTTATTTTTATTTTATTTTTTTTCGGTGTAAGACATGTGTTCTCTTTCGGAGACAATCTTATTCGAGCCGTGAACATCTACATCATAGTAGAGCTAACTCTCCCAACATGATTTTTTTTATCTACATGACTCGAACCCGACACCTTATTTAAATCAACAACCATTGGTTATTTTTATTTTTTTTAATTGTGGGGTAAATAAAAAATAAATGAGTGTGAACATGAGTGAAGCTTGCTTGGGTCTCTTAACTTTTGACCATTCAAACTTCAAAGTTCGAAACTCACTCTCACTGCATTGAATGAATGAATGAATGGTTAACAACTGTGAATAGAATGGCTCATGTTTTTGGCGCCTATTTTCATGGATGAGAATTGGGAACTCATTTTTTTATCATAAAGTTATATTTTTATTTAGAGTTATGACATATGAAAATCATGGATGAAGATACTTCAACTGCAACATATACCCTATTTTTGGTATGACAACTGTATAGGAAAGAGATGGAAATACGTATGGCAATTGGTGGATTGGGGTAACATCACCTCTTGTTAGGAATGGTAGAATTTGAGCACACTGCTTTAACACTTATCACCGTAAGATCACATTAAACGGAGTATTAAATAGGTGGTTATCTGTTAATAAATCATTTTTCATATACAACATGTGTGGATCAAACCCTGAATTATATGTTTAAAGAACTTAGTTATATATCTACTAATTATGCTAAATTTTATTGGTATTTTTAATTTTAAAAAATGAAAGTTAAATTCATCACTTTTTAATGTGTAGCTATCAATTAAGTGGGTCGGATAAATAGGCTAAGAGTGAATCCATGGGTTGGAAATACTCAACTCAACCATAAAAAAGCAGCCAAATACATTTTGTCACCCTCAATTCTCCATATAAAATGGGTAGTAATTATATATTTTCCTACAAAATCATCTTATATATACGAAGTAAAAAAGAATTAAATGTTTTCTAAATATCTAATGTACTAAGAAAGTACATTAACTTTTCATTTAATTCTTCTTCATTTAGTAATATGTAAAAACATTTAATTCTTTCTTTACTTAATATGTGGTAAGATTTTAAGGGGTAAATAAAATACAATAACTTCTTCATTTATATAAGAGATTAAGAGAATATAACGTTACTCTTTTATCTTTCAGGTGCGCCTTTCTAAAATTATGATAGAATTATTTGAACGGATTACAAATTATTGATGCATTATCGAAAGCAGAAATAAAAAATACCAATATCATGTCAAGTTTTTAGAAAGGAAAATGAATGAATGAATGAACGTGAAATAATAGGCCAATGGTGCTAGGCCCGAGTTTTCAAAATAATTGGGGCGGTGCAATTGCCACATGGCTGAATGGTGACCACTTATGGGCCATGTAAATTAGTAGTTAAAAAACAATCAATTATTTTAAATTGTTGAATGTTGAGTAAAGGTCAATCTGTCTACAATCAAGAGCAAGTTTTCCTAATTATTTTATGCATTTTTAAATCACTTTAAATAAATACATAAAGTAAAATCACTCTTTTGGTCTTAGTAATAATTTAATACGTATTTGAAAAACTTCAGGTCACAACTCTGTCAAAATATTATCGAGTCATCTAAAGTTAATTATAATTGTTTACTCATTATTTATTCAGGGTGTTTTAAACGCTTCTTTATTTTAAAGTTATTTTCAATTAATGGACTTTTAGCTTCCACATCTACAAATTTGAGAGGCATTAGCCATACAAGGGTGGATGAAGCCTTTCGATGTCGCTTTCATCTTCCTAGTAGTCCTTCGGACTGGTTGTGAAATTGTCGTTGTTGCTAACAAAACTGTGGTTGTCTTAGTGGATGTTGTTTCGAGAAGTTGTCTCCATGGATAGGAGTAAATACACCGTTCCCACATAATGTGCAAATTGTTCAGATAAATCCGACCAAATCACTAAAGTGAGTGTTGATTGATGAGGAACTCGAGCTTTTTGGTGGTTCGAGCTTCAATTGACGTGAAACTGTCGTGGTACATCGTCTTCAACACCCGAGAGGATTCTATACAATGACATTATGATACTCAAGTTATAACAAGGGGTGAAAAAAGGTATATAAGATATGAAGCATATGTGAATATTAAATTTTCAATGTCATGCCTTTTGTAGATGTTGAGTTTGTGGGGTTCAATGTTGTCATGAGTGCCTAATATGTTACTGTTCTTCGCGCTATTATCTTGGTTGTTGTGTCATAGACACGTAATGTGATGTGGTGGGCTGACATATACACTCTTGATTTGATGATTGGTTATCGGCATAACGCGGGTGTCGTTGGCTGGACAAGGGTGGAGATAGTCATGACCATAGATTGGTTTAATTGGCACGATGTTGTCGAATCTATCCCCATAGTAAAAGACGTATCTAAATCGGTCAATATATGATGAGGTGTGACAAAAAAATACTTCAACTAAAAAAAACCATATTACATTCATCATTACATTTAAATTTTCACTTTTTTGTGTATTAACCTCAATCAAGCAAGATAAAAAAAAAAGGGCGATGAAAATAACAATCCATCTTATAATGGTTGCACTTTTAATTTCATGAAAGTTATAAGATGGATCGATTTTTAACTGATCCACCGGTGATCCACTATTACTATATATAGAATCAGGATCATTAATTATAAAAGTCATTATATTATTATTGGTTAAAAACAATAGACCAATTACAAAAATGATTCACCCTACAATCTCCCTCTAATTATAAGCTGTGGAAGCTGAGAAAGAACTCCTTCAAGTATTTTTTTGATCACAACATAGTTTATCATTTCATGATTCTACCATTTTTTCAGCTTATACTTCTTGCCAAGGGTTGGGTCACGTTTTTCTGTTCAAACACAGGGAGGTATTTTTAGCCCAGAAGCTAACTGGGCCGTTTTATTGTCCAAAAAATGGATTACAGAATTGGGTTTGTGTCTGACAAAAAGAAACTGGATTTGCGTAATAAGCTTTGACAAAAATGGTTCGAAATTGGCAAAACATGGTCCCGGCGGGGCTCGAACCCGCGACCTTCGGCTCATAAGACCAACGCTCTAACCAACTGAGCTACGGGACCTTGTTGATATCAGATCGCTTATTGTTTTTATAATCTATTAAAATTTAAACATGTCATTTGCTTAAAGACTGTGTAATCTACCAAAAATTGGAAGGATAAAATTTGAAAAAAAGCTAAATACTTTATAAATATTATGAATTGAGTTATATTAAGGGATGATTTATTTTATAAAAACTGAGTTATAAAAGTTTTAGTAATTGATAAAATATTCTATCAAAGGATTTGATATTTGATCAAGCACAAATGTTAAACTTTCACACAATGTTATTAAGGATAATATTATAGTTTATAACACTTTAATTAAAGGCAATATCACATGAATCAATTATCCCAAAAGTTTAAGTTATTAGGTAACATAAATGATTATATTTCTAATATACTCTCTCATGCAAGTTGCTTATTAAGCTTGAAACATGAACAATGTAAGACTCACATCTCATTTCCTCTTCAGAATTGGAGACTTCCTCCTGAGTGTGATCACTTTGCTTAGTCTAGTGGTTTGTTTTTACCTTTCTTTTCACATGTAACCAAGAAAAAAAGAACTTTGATAATATATAGATACTTTGATACTAGCGATAGGGATGAAAGTAGGTTAGAGTGCTGATAGGGGCCTAAGTCTGTCTAGCTTACATTAGGTTCAGGCCAAACTAAATTAATAAATAGGCCAAAGCTTTTTGAAAAGCATGTTTAGTTAAATGCATTAGAGGTTTACATCACTCAAAAACCTTTATAAGCCTAACACACGACCATATTTATATAAATAAAATCTAAATTTTTTATTTTTATTTTTATTTACATTGAATTTCTAAATTGACTTATTTATATATTTAATCATGGTTGATTATATAATTATTTAACCATATAAACCTCTATAGATAAAAATTGATGACCTACTTTCACCTACATGATATAATTAATTAATGATATTAATATATTTTAGCTCGTTAGCTATAAATTCGTTGACATATTTACAAATAAATTTGTTGGTCTACTTGAATGTCATATAATATAATTAAACGAGACCTTTAAATTTGCTATTAGAGATCATACCACACATTCAACAGACCAGACATTCAACATACCAGACTTTCAATAGATGAGAATCAGGTCGAAAAAAGTTTATAACAAATAACAAGCAGTCAGACTCAGACCTTTAATTTTTCAAGTAGGCTAGACTTATTAAAAAATGTACTAACCTAACCTAGCTTATTTCTATAAATCTTTAATTGATATTATCTCATGAACCGATTATTCAAAAAACTTCGGTGAACACTGATGATGATTAATTCTAACAATATCAACCATTAAAAGTTCTTAACTAAGCAAGTGAAACAATTACACACGAATCGCTATTGTTTCATTCTCGATCGTTCAAACGATCATCGATCTAATCCAAGACAATATATATTAAATTGTGAAAAATACTTGATCTGATTCAATGTCACACGAACCAATGTTTTTGAAACTACATTAACCAACAGGATGTGATTCATTCACTGTGACATTGCTATAGCCATTACTGCTGCTGCTTTCGGCAACCCTTATTATGGTAAAAGCTATCTAACAATCAGTTGGGTAGATACACAAGCTGGCAACACTTAAACACTTGAACTTGGAAATGTAATTAATTCATTCTGTCACCATTGTAAGATACATTTCAAGGATCCTCGTTCGTTTCATTAGGTTGATTGGCCCATTCTTTAATTCCCCAACGGCAATGGTAAATGACCATAAAAGTTACTTATGTATGTACGCTGTGCGCTACTGCACTTTACCAGCAAGAAATGGTGTATATATATATCTCACTTATTTGTCCCTTTCATCTCTATTAGAATTGTGGATATGCCATGTTCAAAAAATATAAATTATTTATACATTCACATCTACATCTTTTCCATTCTAGACTTAACTGATCAATTAATATTTAAACGCGTGTTATGAGTTGATATTTTCTAAGACTTGTGTCACAATATTATCAAACTATCTAAATTATGGTGATTTTACCCATATTTTTTGTTTTCCAATAAAAAATCACTACTGATAATCATCAAATTATCTAAAGATCGAATCTTAAACTAGATATTTAATGAGTCAGCTCTCTACTAAGTGTAATTTTACTATGATGATTTATAGATAATTAACCATTAGAAATTTTCATGAATAAGACCATTAATTAATGTATTGGTTGGCGTGGCCTGCCCTAACCTGTGACTTGTACTGTACAAGTTGTTGACTCAACAAGAACTCCTATAATAAGCTTTCAAATTTTTATCAGGCTAGTTAATTACTTAAAATATTTAATCACATATGGGAGTAGGACCACATCTAGCATTATGAAAGCAAAGGCCATAAGATAGATAATTGGTCCTATAAAAGGGGAGGGAATGTCTCCTACTATAGCACTACCATCTAAAAGTGAGCTAGCTAGCGAGAGATAGGAGAATTATGAAGAGAGTTTCCAAGGTGTTGCTGATGGTAGCCATCATGGTGCTGGTCCTTGGTTCAGATGTGGAAGGAGCTGGAAGGCCACTGAAGAAAGAGGAGAAGGTGGTGGATCAGCCACAGAACTTCCTAGGAGGGGGTGGCATTAGTGGGCTATTTCCAAGCCCGGGCTTCACTGGTGTGGGGTTTGGCCCATCAGGCTTTTGCACTTTCCCTGGTGGATGTACCCCTACCCCTGCACTGCCCACTATCCCTGGTTTTGGGATACCACCACCGCATGCTTAGAGAGAAAGAGACCACCCTGCAGGTTGAGATTGCAATGATATAGTAGAAGCTTAAGAAGTATGCTAGTTACTAATTAAGTACGGTAGAGCTTTTGTTTAAGCTTAATTAATCTGTATCTTTTAATTTGTTTGTCAAGGTGTTTGAGTACTGTTTAGGTTTGTTTTCGTTTAATTTCTTGGATATGCAGGGTGTTATATCGTGTCTTATGTTTTTATAGTTGGCTCCTGTGTGTTAAGTCTATCATATCATGATGTAAGCCAAATTTTATTTCTATATATTATGATTATCTTTGAGAAGAAGACTGAAGATACAATAATGCCTAATTTACATTTTATCCAAAATATTGCATGCTAGATTTCACCATGATTTTGTTTTGTATCAAACTACCAAATTAAAAGAAAGCAAATGGGGCCAATATGGATCTATCATTTCTTGGGCTTTTAGCCCCTTTGATAATGAAAAATTGGATTTATCATTGCATTAACCAAGCAACACTACTACAGTACTACTTGCTTTGCGTCTAATGTCGCAAAAAATAAACGGTCTTTGTCATGGATGTGTTGCAAGATCTAGGTAATTAAGTGTTTAAAAAAAAAGCATGTTTTGCTAGCCAAGTCGCTGCTCCAACTAAAACACATATTTTCCTAGCTTCCTTGGGAGCATGTTGTCTTTTTTTCGTCATAAAATGTGAGAATGGGTTGGGTTTTAGGGATCAACGTACAATGTCGTGAAATTTTGACAATTTTTTTAATAAAAAAAACTCTCCAAGTATCAATGCGTCAATGCGATGATGATAGATCAAGATATAAGAGAGTATACATCTTGGTCTTAAGACAGCTAGTTATAAAAAAATTATATGTAAAAAATGTTAGGTATACATGCACCCAAATGGTGTGTTGATAACAATTTCGCAAGTATATGAATCGATCAAAGTAATATAAAAGATTGTCGAATCACATTGATAGTTGTTTGTTGAATTTCTCTTGGAGATTAATGTTCAGAATGGAAAAGAAAAAGAGATATAGTTTAGAGTTTGCTGTGATGAAAGTAATTGTAATAAAAGCATAAACAAGAATTAATCTTGTAGAACTTATGAGAAAACAGTACCCTAAGTCAAGTTTCACCTAATTCAGTTATGTTAATCACAATATAATTCCTATATGAGCTCTTAGAAACATTTCTACGGTGATATAGCTTTTACCTTCACTTTTTAATACCTTAATCAAGCAAATCATTCAATCTCAATTTGCTAAGCATAATACCTTAGTAACTAGTCAATAGAATTGAAGAATTATTGTTCTATATTCAGGCCAACACAATAAGTTCTCACTCTTATATCTAAGTGGTAGTAAACAAATCTATCTAATCATAGGTCCTTAATCCTTACAACTACCGTTGTGCAAGAAGAAAGTCAAACACTTACATGCACACAAGAGAGTATTGAAACAGAGAAACAATTCATAGAAATGAAACTATGTCCGTATAAAGACTAAGAAGTTCATAACATAACTTAATCTAGGATCCACAAGGTACAAGATAAATTAGCAAAGCATGACAAGAAAAGACATAATGCAAATTAAAAGAACAAAATCTAAAATAAGAGTACTAGGAAGCCTCCCACAAGCTCCAATAACCTAAACTTCTAAGTTTTGTTTAAGGAATTACAAGATACCTATAGAAATGACAAAATCTCTATTTATAAAGTTTTTAGCGACTATCCACGCATGTGCGTGGCCTTATCTACGCACATGCGTGGGCAAAACTTAAGTTTTCAGCTATCAGGTCAGTGTTGTCGCGCATGTGCGTGGCCTAGTGGCGCACATGTATGCGTGACCATCAGATTTGGAGGTCAGTGCTGCCACGCATGTGCGTGGCCTATGCGGCGCACATGCGTGACTTTCAGGTCTGGTGGTGCTTATTCAACAGTTCTGCCATGCATGTGCGTGTCATCCATTACGCACATACGTGGTTCATCTGATTCCCCTTCCAAATTGTAACTCTCTTTTCTCCTATCAATATGGATCTTTACTTGACCTTCAACCATCATCATTAGCAATCAAGATCATATCCAACCTGCAAAGAATCTCCATCAAAACAACAATGTAACTCATGAAAACATGCATTCAATCACAATCATTCAGCTTTCTTCCAATCAACTCATCAAATGAAACTCCCAACATGAAATCAAAATTCATGAGTTCTTTAGATTTCAGCCCTAAACTGACCAAATTAATTAATTCTAAATAAAACTAATAAAAAGATCAAATAAATCAACTAAAAACACCTAAACTAATATTACAGATGCATAGATGCACTAAAAGTGACTCAATCTTGAGTTAAAACTCAATAAATGACTCCAAACTTAAAAGGAAAAACAAGAAGGACTCGAAAAACATAGAATAAACCCTGAGTTATCATGTGTAGACATCTAGAGTGAGTGAGATAGGAAGAGGAGAAATGTAAGTGATATATGTGATATATGATGTGATGTGATAAAAGAATATAAGGATATAAAGAGAAAAATGGAGGTGTTAGTGGTTCATGAATCGAGACTGATCATTTCCAAATGTTTTGAAAACCAGACCGGTCATTGAACTGATAGAGTCGCTGATTCAAAGTTTAATGGTCAAACTATGGTTGAACCAATTATAGTTAAATAATATTTTTAATATATGTTTGGGAAGGATGCATTTGAGAAAATAACTTAATTAAACGGTTATGACCATAAGCGTTTATCACATACACATTTGTTTATAAGCTATTTTAAGAAATTTATTGAAATAAATTGAAAATATGTTACCTAAACCTTTTTAATAAGTTATTTTAAAAACCTTATAAAAATAAGCCCGAAACAACTTATAGGTAGTCCTAGATTATTTACATAAGTTTCTCAAACACTTGCATAAGCATTTATGACATAAGGTTAACTCAAATAAACTCTTCCAAACAGGATCAAATGTTAATAAGAAGTGTTTTCTTTTTTGCGCATAAGATAGTTGTGACTAAGATTTGGTTGATAACCATCTAAACTAAAACAAAGAATAATTAACTTTCGACAAAAAAAAAGAATAATTAACTCCTTCACTAAAAAACACACGGAAGGAGGAGTAACATCCACCAATTCCCAAAAATATGGTTCTACTTCTCCCTCATCTGAAGTGATTCATGCCTCTTTCGTAGTCAGCTTGAAGATCTGGTCATCTTTAAATGTCGGTCGGTCCTGCGCTGTAACAATTATTTTTATTATTAAGGAATGGTCTTTTATTCGATTTCCAATTTGTCAAACCTTAGAACCTGGGTAAATATTTTTGAAATATTATCTTCTCTCAATATAAGCTTGGCTTCTTGTTTCAAAATCCCTTTCGAGTGCAAAGCTTTCTTCCTAATGGCTAACCTGCTCCATTCGGCTACAATTAACTCCTTTTTATTCACGTTGGCTCACTCTTTTATCAGCACAAACACTTTCTAGCCGTTACAAGATGATCAATAATTTAGTGCCAACAATCATAAAATTGGTCGATCGACATTGGTTCCAAAAACTAGCATACATGATCTAACTAGAGGTCCCCAAATGTTAGCTCAAGTGGTAAGAGTTAGGAGATATAAGAGTTTGGGAGGGTAAAAGATGAGAGTCCATGGTTCGAACCCTGAAGAAGACTAATTTACGAACATTACTAACAACTAACAAAAAACATGATCTAACTAGAGACTTGGACCAGTCAAGTGATTGGTTTTTCGTCAGACTGTCCGGTCCGAACCGAGATTCATTACACTGATTATCTCACACACCATCTTAATTGATTTTGGAAAATTATCCAACCTCGGAATACCCAAAAATACTTTAGACAATTTAAGGCTGATTACCTAACTTTCAAAGATACTCACCCGAACATGCACTAACACCCTTTATGCATTTGCAATGCATGATGTGTTTGCTGTCGTGACGTTTATAGATATACAACAAAGCCCGACCTCACATAATTCCCTTATCATGTAATATCAGACAACTCTTTATATAGAGTGTACGTATTTGTATCAACCTTCCTTAGTGGTTCAATTATAACAAATTTAATCGCTCTTAAATTAAATGAATCTTTATTCTCCTAATCTAATAATAAATAAATGCCTAAAGGCCCATAACATATTTCACACTGGTATTTTTCCACTTTTTGTGGCTTAGAGATTTAGAAGGGACGCTTTTCACATATACATTGCATCAGCCTTATCAATGGTGACTGTGCAACCACTTTGTATTTCTCCCTCTAAGTTGCTTTCCCCTGTGATAGAGTCATACAGTGCTTTTTAATTTTTTGAGTTGAAAGTTTGAATGGGAAGAAGGCAGAATAAGCTTATTCCACATGGGTTGTCCCACCATGTTGTCCAATTTTTGTAAATTAAACAAGGCTTGCATATGGCTAGCTAGTACAGAGCACATACTTTCTGTAAAAAATAAATAGCCAATCACTGAAATAGACTTTTTGGTTGCACTTAATTAAGTCTATAATCATGTATGAAAATCTTTATATAATTAATTTTGAAATCAAAATAATTTTTTTGATAATCAAAATAGATTTTAAGAAAAAAGAAAGTTGATCCAAGCATGTATTAAATAATTGCTTTGCAATATGGCTCAAGAGTTTGCCCTGAGTTATATCATGTGTTCGAAGTTTCTCCCCATAGATGCTCTCCTTTCTTGGTCTATGATTATTCGGGAGTTTCTTTTTCGAGTTTCATCTATGTGTAGTTATGTCTTTCAGAATTAATCTCTCAAAAAAAAAAGTTAAATATCATATTATTTGTAATGGTATTTTTTGATGTAAAAAAAAAACATTATTTGTAATGGTTAATGAGAGCACTATATTAATCTTGATATAAACTTTAACAACATCCACCTCATTACCGCCTGATATCATCCGATTTAAAGCAAAACCATTTTCTTTTTGCCGCCGCCCCTTTACCCCCCATTTCCTCAACATATTAATCTTCAATTCATAATAAGTGGTCCAGAATAATTTCTCAATTAAAAAATGCTAATACGTCTCTTTGCAAAGTTAACTCTTTCAAATAAAATTTGCAAATAACTTAGTTGAAAACTGATAAATTAGTTTTTTCTTTTGAAAGGGATAAATTTGTTGAAAGTTAAAAAAATTAATTTATACCTAAAAGGTATTTAAATTAATTGATTGTAGTAAAAGTGTAACAGTTGAGCTCAAATTTATATTTCTTAAAAAATAATGAAATGTTTACTTTTTTAATAATAATAATTTATTAAATAATTAAAAGGGAATAGTATATCTGTATATGTAAGATTTTAGTTAGAAGAGTAGGACTGAAAATAAAGATAAAAATAATAAATAAGCTCAAACGCTACTTGAAATATTTTCAGAAAATGGTGAACAAAAACTTTGGTTTCTCAAAGTTATTCCTAAAATTGACAATCATGAGATTAATCACATCAAGACTCAAATATCATATTAAGTGAGTATGTCTCTCCAACAAATCTTTTTTCATACACACACCTCTTGAGGTTCGAACCCTGAACTATCAAAGTTAAATTGACTTATCAAACACATTTATTTTGATAAAACAATCTTATAAATTAGTTAAATTAAATAAACTTTACACTATTTTAAATACATTTCCAAACTCGCTCAATCAAAGCCCTTGGTTTGTGCAATAGGCTGTATGGAATCTAAAAGCAAATTCCCATAGTTATAGAATACCAACTCATACCATTTATTTGGATCCACTTTTGAATTTGATTCTTTCAAAATGAATTATTCTTTTATACTCCTAATATGAATTCCTTAGAATTTCCATATGAAAAAATTCCTTAGAATTATTCCTAATAACTTTTCCCATAATCACTTCTCCAATTGTATTCTTAAATATACACTCATAATCTCAATAAGAGCATGATTGTAAAGTATTTGCCATGCACATTTATGCAAGGGAATTGGGAAAGATAAAGATGCAATAAAAAGCACGTTGATTTGATTCCCATCCCAATCCTTAAAGTAACACCTAAATTCTAATCCAACATATTTTTTTTATCATTATAAGTAGGTCCCTTTCTTTTTTGACACCTTTGTTTTCCCTTCTCACTCATCACCTTTATCTTCAACATACCCCCGCCCATTTGGGCTTTTTATTCAAGCCTCATGCCATGTCTTTAGATCACTACTCCTATATGAATCACACTGATTTTTTTTGACAAAAACACAATCACTCTAATTCCAACAAGCTCATTCTATGTTCCAGTTACACTCTCTGATAATGGCCAAGGGAGCTTCTTTGTGCCTCTTGTACCTCTCTTTTCTCATCATCTCATGTTCTGGTAAGTTGCTGAAACTGATATTATAGTACTGATAACTTGTTTCAACTAACTTTTTTTCATCGCAATCAATTCTGAAACTTTGAAACTACTTATAGAAGCTTCTTCGCAGAATATTGATTTTGTCTTCTGAATCAATTGTAGAAGAATTTTTAAATATGCACTGAGTAATCATATTTGTGCCTGTGACTAATGATGATCAAAATGTTGTCTTTAATAGTTTCTGGACTACCCAAATTTGTGTTCTTGTAGCAGAATCAGTTGTGGCTGCTTAAACTCTATAGGATAATCAATTTGAACTAGTTCAGATTCTAATCCTCTTCTTTCTCTTTTTCAGGAGACACTTCAACTTCTACATCTTCTGGAACCATATCACTCCTTCACCAAAACGAGGTTTCCCCATCTCAAGTTAGTGAAAGGGTGTCCAAATATCTAGAAGCAAGAGAAAGAATGGCTGCATTGTATGCAGAAATGCACACAACAGAAGATTTTGCACTGAAAGAGCTCAAAAGGGAAGAGATATCAAGAAATTTCCTTAGAAGAAGAACCTTAGATGACACAAACAACCCAACAAACACAGTTTTCCCCACAAATCCAACTACACCAATCATCACACCCCCAGATAATACACCAACCATCATTGCAGTTCCTTCCACAAACCCTGTCACAATTTCCCCCACAAATCCAGCTGCAGTTCCTGCAACAGTTACTCCAACCACAAATTTACCTTCACCTCCCACAAATCCAACATTTTCACCAGTTCCAGTAACCAATCCAGCTACAACCCCCACAACAGTTCCAGTAGCACCACCAGTAACACCAACAACTCCCACAACAGTTCCAGGAGCACCACCAGTAACACCTTCTTTTCCACCTCCATCAGGAAGTGTTCCTGTCATAAACCCTCAACCTCCTCCTGCAAACACAAATAACCCTCCTTCCACTCAGGGGCAGAGTTGGTGTGTTGCAAAGACAGGAGCTCCACAAGCTTCCCTTCAAGCAGCCCTGGACTATGCTTGTGGAAAGGGTGCAGATTGTGCTGCTTTACAACAGGGTGGAAGTTGTTACAGTCCTGTTACTTTGCAAAACCATGCTTCTTATGCCTTCAACAGCTACTATCAGAAGAATCCAGCTCCAACAAGTTGTGATTTTGGAGGGGCTGCCACCTTAGTTAACACCAACCCAAGTAAGATCTTAACAGTTTAATAACCCTTTTGTTTTGCTTCCTTTAATTGATGACAATTTTTTAAAGGAATCTTCTGAATTTTGAACAGGTTCAGGATCTTGCATTTTCCCATCATCATCATCAGCATCAGCAACAACGCCAATGACACCATCTCTAACACCACCTACACAATCAACTCCTCTGAGTCCAACAATAGGTGCACCATCAACTCCTAAATCACCTACTCCACTATCAATTCCTACAGCTCCACCAACAACACCCTCAGGATCCAGCACTTTTGGGTAAGTGAGATAGAAACATTTTGTTTTCAATAATTTTAAGTGCATGTTCAGATACAATGGGAAACCACAATGAGACAAAAATCACGATGGACTATCTTAAAAGCCAAGGGAAGTTGCTTGTGATTTTGGTTTCACCGTAGTTTTTCATTGTGTGCCCAAACATGCAATGAGACAACAGTAAGCATACTGATCATGGTCC
Organism: Lotus japonicus; assembly: GCF_012489685.1. Lineage (NCBI taxonomy): Eukaryota > Viridiplantae > Streptophyta > Magnoliopsida > Fabales > Fabaceae > Lotus > Lotus japonicus. The sequence continues at coordinate 54,059,444 of NC_080045.1, forward strand.
TGTATAATGCTACTTTTTGCAGCTATGGCACTCCACCTTCAGTGTTGAATTCAAGCAACCCAGCCTCAGGTACCATGCCAGATTTTGGGACTGATAGCCCTCCCATTGTGAATACCACATCAACCTCACATTCCATTGGTCTGAAACCTTTCACTGGCTGCATTGTTCTGATGTTATCATTTGTCGCTGCGAGACTCAGTATGTGCCAGTAGAGTTCACAAACAAGTTTATAGAAAGACAGTGGACTGGTCTTGCAACATTGCATGCAGTATTAAGGTGAAGAAAAGGTGCATGATGGTAGCAGCTTCATCAATGTGCTAAACTTTAATTTAGGTGAAGATGAAAACCTGTAGAATTAGCTGCAAGCTATGGTTTCTAGGTTGCACAACAGACTATGGTCAATATTGGTCATGTAAATATATTGAGAGCTTAGGTACTTTATATTTTGGTATAGGGCTTAGTAATTTCTTACATTTTGCAGTATGTAGTTCAGGTAAATTGGTCAGGGTTGTTTTCACAACCGGTTTGCATAAATGGGAGGATTGCTATTGATAAAAAAAACTTAATCCATTTCATATTAATGAAAATAGTCCATTATGATTGATGAGGCTCTATTTAAATTTAGATGGATAAAAATTGTGTAACGGTTCCTCCTAGATTGGTTTGAACATTTGGATAAAATGCTCCAACTGTCCAACATGAGGGAAAATGTTATTGTTTGTAAACCACAAGAAACAGTGATTGAACCAAAACATTAGAGATTCAGAGAACAAAACCAAACTACACACAGACTGAGGCCAGTGCCTCTGTATGCACAAGAAGACACCTACGTTCATTTTTTATACATTGGATGCCAATTCTAACGTTAGATCTCACTCAATTGCAAAAGACAACAATGAGAAAAGCAACGGCTATCAGCCAAGTGTACCAAATATCTTGACTTTTTAATGTCGGCATGTGATACTTTTGCTAAAGATCCAAAGCATAGTCAATCATACTCAAGCCACATCATGAAGAGGCTGTCGTTTCATGATTTTCTACAAAAATTAGTGTGAACAAGGCCCACCAGAGATCCTACCCAGCATCACTATGGTAACTCTATGGCCACCTTAAAGAGCCTTGACATCATTATCTTGTGGAACTACATGAATTAACGTCTAGTGACCAGCCTAAAAGTGTGTTTGGTTTAGCTTTAGCTACCCAATTCAGGTCCTAAAATCAATTACAACAACAATTAGTTATAAAGTGAGATTTTTTGGTAGATGTGCATTAGTTTTAAATTTGTCTTAAGGTTCTCTTAATAACAACAATTCAGAACAAAGAACAATGGGATAAACACCTTACAATATATAAGCGCAACTACTTCATGTGTGTAGTTAAAGATCAGTTAAGTTAAGTTAATGTGAACACTTTCATCTCAGTCCATAAGAAGAGTTTCACTCACTTTTTGCCTCGAAGCCAGTGATAACGTCTGTTAGCACTTAGGCCAACAAGTATTCAAACATAGCCTTCAATGTAATATAGAACACAGCAAAAAATGCCTTGTGGTCCTGATGGTGCTACATAGTGCACAAGCTAATGCTAGATTATATATCTAAGACTACTTTTCTAAAGCGCAAAATGGCTTCCACAACTTCTCTACCCTCCTATTATAAGATATAGGGTTCCTATATATACAAGGATCATTTTGGTTTTGGATATAGGAAGGATTTCACCGCTTTGAAAATGCCACCAAGACAAGCATGGACATGGAGACCACAATTTTGAATCCAGAAGTGTCCCAGAAATTCTGCTGTTGCTTTTCTTCAGCCGCAACTCCTCTTTGTTGCTTTGCTGCTAGTTGATCTCTCAGTTCTTTAATAGCTTTGTCGCGTCGCTCTCCCATCTGTTCACAAACCCATACAGAGGAACATGTATTAGACTAGAACATTAATAAACAAAGGACATAAACTTCACCAACCTATCTCACCCAAAACCAATCAAAGCAATTGATCAAATGATTCAAAGAAAAAAAAAATCAAGAAAACATCATTGAAGAACTCAACTCCCTATAAACAACAAGAATATTAAGTAGCTTTTCGATGAAAAATGAGCCCAAGAGCTAGATTTACCCTTTGGAGCTTTCGAGTCTGAGAACGAGTTTCCTGCAAACAGAATTCCAACTTCAACACCTTCTTCTTCAGCTCCTGATCAGCACGCCGCTGTTTTTCCAACTGCATTTTAAAACACATAAATGCCCTTAAATTCACTAGCCAAGGACCTTGAATAAAGACAACAAAGCACTGAATAAATGAATGAGTAATTACACAGGTAAACCAGGATGGCTATACCTGTGACTCTAATTCCTTAGTCTTGAGCTTCCAATGTGCTGACATGATCTTGATTTCATCCTTCATTCTTACAATTTCTTCATCCTTAACAACCAGAAGCTTATTCATCTTCTCAAAATTCCTAGGAGAAACCTCGTCTAATATTTTACGCAGCTCGCGATCCTTGTTATCCCCGGCTTTTGTAAGAGCCTCCATGATATCATGCTCAATTCTAAAAACTTCATCTTTTAAGTGCTTTTGTGAAGATTCCCTTGCCTGAAGATCCTTTTGTAGATTGTCTAGCTGCTCAGCTAGCCTAGTTACACGATCCTCATGCTCTCTTAGCGAACTATTTTTCTCATCTAATTCTTTCACGAGTTCCACACAGTGGAGCTGTGCTGATTTTGCTGATGCAGCACTTGCATCTGCAGTTGCTCTGGTTGATACAAGCTGTGTTTTAAGATCATCCAACTCCATCAGATACTGTATCAAAATTACAAATACAATATCAGTAAATGACACTCAAGACTAATTTCAGGCTCAATAAAGATGATATCAAATTTTAGACTTAAGAGTATGGAGCCTTCAATTGATCACAATCTAATGGATTTCAAAGAGGTAGACTTAACATTAAAACTTAGAAAATATTGAAAAACTAGATACATAGCCATTCACCGCGCATGTAATGCAAACTTCTATATTTAATAATTAACAAAGCACAAAAAACACATGAGATAATAAGAAAAAGAATAATTTGTAATTTCATGATAAATACAATTTTGAGGTAATTTCACCCAGAAGGAACCACAAGCCTTGTTGCAATTCTACAAGCAATTTGATTTAATTACCATTATTAAACCTCTAATATAACAAATATAAGCACTTCTGTAAATTTAAATACGCTTAGAAAACTTTTATTTATCACCCATAGTGCCTTCAAGATTGAAAGAAAATCTAAGGGGCTATGGTACAGCAACAAAGATTGCGCATGCAATGTTAAATTTACTTTTAATCCCAATGCCTTGTTCCTAGTTAGAGAACCATGGAGACCTGTACATAATCAAAATCTAATCCTCCGCTAATGCAGTGTTTGGATACCAGTTGTGTTAGCATGAAAGGACATGTTAACATGAAAGGACATTCTTCTCCGTCTGTGTTTGTATTTATGTTCAAGTTGACCAAAAACACATTTACTACAGTGACACAAAGACAGTGATTGGCCAAAAGCACATCTACTCCATTCACTTTTTCCCTCGAAGTGAGTGCTAATGTCCGTTAGCATTGACGCCAGCAGATACGAAACATACCAAAAGACCGTTGTTGCAAACTACACAAATCTTCACTTACTTCATTTATTTACACTTCCAACAATACAATCTGTTTAAAGGTTAAATGTATAAAAGGTTTTCCAAAAATGTATTACTTCATTAATATTTTTTTTGTGCTACTTCATATTTGGAGTACACCTCTGTTGCAATTATTACAGGAGATAAGATGCTCATCTAACACTATGATGCATCATAAACAACTTAATGTTTAAGAAAAAATAATTATGCCAAAAGCTCACTCAAGTCTCGGCATAAATATGTCACTCTTTCTCTTGACTGTACCCACATAATTTTCCTTCCATATTGTAGTATACTCGAATTCATTCATGCAAGGAATTGTGGTGCACAAGAAATAGCTAGATGCATTCATTTCTCTTAATAATATATCACCCAAGTGAAGGGAAAAAGTCACCCACCCACTAAATAAAACTATGTTCCTACTTCCCAGCTAGCATAAACAAATGTGCTTATAATATCATTGATTTAATTAACAAAAAGAAACCAATTTGGTATGCAGTGAATTCCTGATTCAAGGGAAATCTAGAATCTCTACAGCCATAAAATATAAAATTCCTGTTACCCACTTTAGATGCATCTCTTCTAACCCATGCCTTGCAACAAAGTGAACAAGTGACTTCAAATTTGAAGGAATTTACAAATTTGATTCTAACAAGGACAAGGATAAGTTCTCAACATATGTCAAATTACTTACAGCAAAAAAAACTAGGCTGCTCTAGCACTGGAAGAGTCACTTGAATTTATTGGTTATTACTTATTAATTAACTCCATATGTTTTTTTTGTACTTAAAAATCAATTAGCAGGGGATCAAAGACAAAAATGATACAAAATAACTTTTACTAAGATTTTTCAATTTAGAAAACAAAAGATTATGGTCTACTCCCTAAATTAATAAGCTAATAGTTTTTAGTACAGAAAAATGTGGCACAGACAAAACTGAAGAATAAACAATCCAAGTTAGAAAGGGACCACAATAGTAATAGATCAACTATTCAAAACACCTAGTCACTCTTTTGTTCCAAGTCCAACAGGGTCCGTTAAAATGAAAGAGGACAACTGAACTAGTATAAATATCCTAAAAGATGGGCATCAAGTGTGAAATATTTGTTTAATGAAGACAAGATAAAAGGCTAGTGAAAGATATAAACCACCATCGACACCATTTCAGCTAGAAAAGCAAGCAAACAAAAAACATAAATAGGGAATGGTGTTGTAATTTAAATCAGACTACTTCAGTCATTAAAAAAGTTTAATAGAAACCTTCTCAGCAGAAGAAGCTGAAGCCTGAAGCTGCTCGTTTCGTTCATCCAAATTCTTTTGCAATCTGCCAATTTCTAATTCCAAGCTCTTGGCATTTGTCTCTGCTTCCTGCAAAAAAATACCAATAAAAAATTTGTTGTACTAAAATAAACCAATGAATTTCCCTGACCCCATCACAAGGACACAAAAAGCAGAAATGATTGATATCAAAGTTGTAATTTTTGTAGCATGGCCAAAAAGAAATGGTTGTAAATTGCTACAAAAAAGACACAAAACAAAAGCAACCCTAAAAACACATGAAAAATCATGTATGTACCTGTCTTGTTAGGGTTTCTATAGCATAAGATTTTTCCTGTGCCGCTAGGCGGCCCCGGAGCTCCTTCAACTCTGCAGCTAAAGACACGACGTTACGCCGAAAATTCTGCTTTTTATCATCCAAATCCTTCAACAAAGGATCAACATCTCTAGCAGGTACAGATTTCAACGACAAAGAAGAAGACTTCTCAGAAATTGACATGGGAAATTTGAGATTCTTTTCAAGTATGCCCTCTCCTCTGGTAGTAATGAAGTTCAGATCCTATGGACCAGGGATCAGAAATTCAATTAAATTATACTTCATTCATGCATGTGAACATGGCAGTTGTGCATTCAATTTAATTAGAACTCTCAGAATTAAAAAATAAAGAAGCTTAGAAAGTACTACATGAAAATTGCTTTTTCATGAAAAGGGTACTAGATTGAAATTCAAATTGACTTTCTCTAATAGATAAGATCACTAGTTTTGCCTGAAAATTGAATCCAATAAAATGAAATTTCCCCTTTTTTATTTTATTTTTTCTGGTGCTTATGAAACCAAACATCAACCTCCATCATAATTGAAAGGAGAGAGAATGACAGAAGCAGCAATGACCCGCCATTGGTTCTGTCACTGTCGAATAGAAAAACAAACGTGATCGAATTTAATTTTAATGGGTTGTGTTCTGTGAACAAGTTTCAAAATTTGAACTAAAATTTCAAAGCTTAGCAGATTCTAAGACACCCCATCAAAGAATCATGAGATTAATCTGCAACTCTAGCTTGGAACTCAACTGAAACTGATCTAATAGAGTGAGGAAAATGGAATGGAAGTAGTAGCTTACATGCATACATACCTGCAGTTTCGATCTGGAATGAGAAGGAGAAGGTGAAAGCGAAGGAATTGAAATGAGACACGAATCAAGTAATGGGAATCAGGTGAAGCTCATGTAGCAACTACTATGCTTATTTTTTATTTTAAATTGTTTTTTTGTCTTACGTGAGTGATAGTTGGCTTGGTTTACGCGACATGTCTGTGTCTTACGCATATACGAAACCTCCGGAGAGATTAGGTTCGGATATATTTTTTTATTCGTAATGATTATTTTTTTTCCAAAATTATCAAAATCACAAACTCGGTATTCATGAGACTAATCTCCGACACTCTTATTCACATTAGAGAAAAAGTTTGATGCATCGACGGTGTAAAGTTTTTTTACACTGTCAACCAATCAGATTTCAAGGATGTGAGAAAATCTCTCTTTTCATTTAATTTCTTTAATTGACATGTCACATCCTTGAAATCTGATTAGTTGACGGTGTAAAAAAACTCTACCTCGTCGGTGCATCAAAATTAAACTCTTCACATTAAGCATGTAGACCTTTCCAACAAATTGATCTCCATACACACCGCTCTGGAAACTCTACATACCCGGTAAGGCTCAAGAGTGTTTATTTTTATTGGGTTAATTAACTTTTTATTCCCAAAATAATCTTCGTCGGTCATCATAAGACTAATTTTTCGACACTCTTGATCATGTTAAGTTGTGTGGACTTTTACTAACAAAATTTTCTTCATACACATTACATGTGAGTCGTACTATAAACTGAATGTTTAAGGAGTTCAGCTATTTATCAGTTGGGTTAGACGTTCTTAGTAATTGATTAATAATTTTAAAAGTCAATGAGAATGTTAAAAGATTATATAGGGAAGCTTTGCAAGGCTCAAAAGTATTTATTTTTATTGGGTCAAATAACTTAAATTATTTGGTTAAATGTTTTTTTAAACAACTCAAGGTTTGTTTGTGTGGGAAATCAAAATAAAGGTGTTACGTTGGGAGTTTCCGAACCTCGGGCTAGCCGACATGACAAATTCCGAAGCTACAGCTAGGATTGAATGTGTTGATTTGAGTGTTGACCCTAAAACATGAGCGCGGCAAATACAAATTTTGACATGAACAAATTGTTTTCTGACACGTGGGTATCATAAGGGAGCTTTTTTGGAGTGAATATTCGGATATGAAGCTATTGTCGTCTGCTAAAGTTACTACAGTACCTCCATTTGATTTTGAACTATCAAAGTTTTTTTTTTGAACTATGAAATTTGAATTTTAACATGACATTATTTTCTGGTATATTTAGAGAATAAATATTCGTAAATCAATTTGAACCAGCTTAAGTTTTAAGTTGACTATATTCAATTGACTTTATTTAATTTTGTAAAAACATTTTGACTAGCCCATATTAAACTAATCCAATTAAGGTAAAGATAAATCGTGAATAAAAGTTTAGACCTGAGTGCAAGATTAATTTCAGGAAACTAAGAGTGTAGTTGGTTACAAACTTACAATGAGAGTGAACTATGACATGAGTAATTTACTAATTTTCACTTGTTTAAAAGTTTAGATCCCAAGTTCACCGCTATGTAAAATTTATGTTCTGTGGAGATTAGTGTTAAAAGGAAAACAATAAGGATTAACTGCATTATTTTTCCTATTAGTTTTAATCATGGGTGATTTTGATCCTAACTTTTTTTTCAGCTAATCAAGTCACAACCCAAATATTAAGTTGTAACCAATGCAAATATTATAATCTTAGTCTGACAAGCTTGTTCCTCACAAAATCAATTTCAAATAATTTTCCAAAATAAACATCTTCAAAAAAATTTATTGAAAATTCGTCAAAATCTCCTCTATATTATCAACATTTTCAAAATACTTGACAAATGAGTTTTTGAGGTGGATGGTACGAAAACTCCTAATTATAGGTTACCAAAAGCTTTTTTCATGATATTTATACATTATTGATGATTTTGACCATCAGTGACTAATTTTTGAATTTTCTTAAACTCCGCCAAGGTTTTGGTAAACAATAATTTTCAAATTTTGAAATTACCAACGATTTTTTCAATCAAAAAATCCGTCGGTAATAAATTTCCAATATTTTTAAAGTTTGACAAGTTTTCAGTAGGCGGAAATTTTAAAATTTGAAATTATCAATCACCTTTTCTATTAATAAAATCGTCGGTGATAAAATTTTGAATTTTTAAAAGTCCGCCAAGTTATTGTAGGCAGCAATTTCAAAATTTGAAATTACAAATGGTTTTTTTCGTCGGTATTAAGTTTTCAATTTTTTAAAATTCCGCCAAGTTATTTGTAGGAGGCAATTTCAAAATTTGAAATTACTAATTGTCTTTTTTTCCTCTGGTAATTTGGCAGTAACTAATCCATAAAAAAATATTATTGCAATCGTCGCCACTACTACCACCACACCACGGCCTCCAACACCCTCCACTGCCATCGCCGCCACCACTACTATTGCCGCAACTACCACCCTTCATTGCCACCACCACTCACCATCACTATTACCGCCACAACCATTACTCTCCATTGTTGCCATCACCACCACCACCCACCACCATCATCTTCACCACACACTAACATCATTCTCATTTTATCAATATTTCACCAAACATATGGTTATATTAATATAAACGATATGATAAGTTATATTGTGTATGACCAAACATTGTATAGTAGAGTATTAAATTGTTATCATTTCTTATCCTATCAGATCTAATACTATCGGGTTTTATACTATCAGACTTCATACTATACTCTATGTCGATTGATTCCATAAATAGTTTCGAGGTATTAGAATTGGTTCTAGAAAACTAAGTTAGATCCAGTCGATTGGTGGGGCGGGTTGATAGGTCACCATAATAGCCTGTTTGTTGTTTTGAGGTGGATTAAGCCGTAAAAAAATTATTTGTCACAAGTTAATTCCCTATATGTGGTGAGTTGAGTCAGGGATAAAATTATGTCAGACCGCTGACATGGGTCTATGGTCTAGCCTACGTTAGGCTCAGTCCAAGCCAACCCAAATTACTAAATAGATAAGGCCAAGACTTTTTTAAAAGTCTATTTAGTTAAAAAAGTTAGGTTTAGGCCGCACAAAAAGCCTCACAAGCCTAACATGTCGGTCTATTTAAATAAATAAATATATATATTTTTTATCATAATATCTTAAAACTATATACTTGTGAACTATTTATATGTATAAATATGTGAGACTATATACTTGTGAACTATTTATATGTATAAATATGTGAGACTATATACTGATTTAACTATATAAACCTCTTTAGAAAATGACTACTGAACAATATAATCATATAAACCTCTGTAACTCATTAGTTTATAAGTTTGTTGACATGTTTACAAGTAAAATTTTCGGTCTACTTGAATGTATTACAATTAAATAGTCTTTTAAATAGGCTAACATGCTAGACCAAGCTTCCAAATAGATCAGACTCAGGCCTGAAAAAAGCCTATGACGGGCTACAAGCCATGCTCAGCCTATTTAAGCAAAACCTAGTGAAACTTAGCCTACTTCCAACCCTAGAGTTGACCCCAAAAAGCAACAGTTTGGCGGATTAGCCGACCCAAAATGACTTAAAAGGTAAGAAACATAATGAAAAGAAAAGGTAACAATACTTGAAAATATCAAATAATAAACGTAAACAAACTAGATGACAGCGTGAAGGAGCTTCTTCATCCAGGAAGAACTCACAAGAATGAAACTCTTAAAGAGCTCCAACTCAACACTCCAGATTCCAAGAAGAACTCATATAACTCGTTTTTATGGGTTACATGAGGTGAGTCAAAACGAATTGATGGATTAGAGAGTCCACCCCTCTCCATGCCGTGGATTAAGCGACTTAGTCCAATGGGTCAAACTCGACCCACTTTATAATCCCTATTTGGAACCATATAATGAGAAAAGATTGATGAACTTTATCGTGAGCACATGTGGATTTTCCCTATTTCAACCACATATATCATGCACTAAGACAATCATGTTCAAGTCGAATATAACCATTATGGACGTTATAACTCTCGCAATCAAGTATTTAACTAAAATGTATTCACGGAGACTCGATTGCAAGATATATGTTTAAAATATAACAACCTCGTGTCAGTTATATTATATTTGGTTGCATTGCAGGCATATAAGGAGATTTATGTGCTAATACTTAGGGTTTTTAGTGTCCGGATAGTGTTATGACTAGCTTGAGCGATTATGAGGCTGTTGTTAGGTTTGTAAGATGAAAAATTAACTCCATTATCATTAAAAATAATACATTCAAGGTTAGTATATATTCATTGAGAGTGTAAAATTTCTTTATAACATGTGATGAATGATGAGAAGGGGTGAGGTTCACACTTGCAATTGATAGTTAAATATGAGACTTTGTCATATTCCACTCACCAAAACCATTAGGGTTTATGTTTTTTTTTTGTCATCATACTCTCCATTTTCTTACAAGGTGCTTGGTATTTTTGGGTGTAAATTGAATTTCATTGACATATCAACACCATAGAAACTGAACTATTTTTTAGTGTGAATGAGAGAATGAAATTAATTCATTTACACCTTCGGAAAAATAGATAAGAAGAGAAAATAAGTAGAGAGAAATTGGAGTCAAAACCCTTTTCAAATTGAAGCTCAGGTGAAGTATTGGAGAACTGGATTTCCCACTCCAAGATTTAGATTTGCCACCCCACTTAAAGTGGGGAATTACTAAAATATCCCTCCGTGTTATTTTATGGGAGATAAAAATTCGAAATGTTTCGGTAGTTTAAGTTCCGAAACTAATCGATTTTATAATTCCCAATTCCAAACCATTCAATTTCATTTCAATTCCAAACCAGTTCCCCCCCATCGTCTCCCTCTTCGACATCCTCTCCCTCTTCGACTTTCCGACCTTGAAAGGAGGCGATTTCGGCGAATTCCATTCGACCTCTTCAACGTTCATCATCAGCGGGGAGGTTTCTCATCATCGAGCCTCATCATCTTCGTCAGAAATCAAGTGTAGAGGTGAGTTGAACCCTACCTTCATCAAATTTCGTAGATTAGGGTTCTTGCATTTTGGGGGTTTTGGTATTCAGCGTTCGTGGGGTGGGGTTAGAAGGATTCAAGCATAGGGGAATTGACTGAAAGAGATTGGAATTGAGCCATTCAAGCTGTTTTGATTTGTGAGACTCTTGATTTGTTGGTTGAGTCAAAAATTTCCACTGTTCCTTGTCTACTCTCTTTTGATTTGTTGGTTGAGTCAAAAATGTGAATGCTTTGGTAGGCCTTTGGTAGGATTATCAACTGATGGTGGTATATTTAACATTTTCATTGTTGAAATTATACCCTAAGCTTCAATTGCTTGAATATGGCATGATTTCTTACTTATTTGATAGTTTTTTTTTTGGGAAGGAAAACCAGATTGTATTTGTAGAAACATAGGATGGATAGAATGAGAGAAAAATAAACAGAACAACAGCACATAGTTATTTGGGTTAGGTATAGTTGGAGACGTATAGTTGAATTGAGGCTTGAGTTTTCTGGATGCAATTTCAAATTTGCAAGTTTGAAATCATGTCATGAGGCATTGTTGCGTAATGCTTAATTAAAGACTAGTTCAGGGTTAGAATCTTTAATGAGTCAATAATCATATAAACTAGCATAGGTGCATTTCTTGGTCCTACTAATTGTGTGGTGTAGCAATATGTAATGCATGAGGAAGAATTCATGCTTTTGTTTCATTTTCTGTTATACATTTGTATAGTAAGTAGTTCAAAAGTGTTGTTCATTGGTCAGAATTTATGATTTTGAAAGTAACACATTTGTATAGTAGTTCAAAAGTGTTTCATTTTCTTTTTACACATAACTGATAGCTGCTGTCAAGTTCTTTTAAATGTCTCAGTTTCTTCATTATTTTGGGCCATCACTTATTGTCATGCTCAAGGAATTTCAGTTTCAGAACTGAATTGAGAGCTGGTTTTAAATTTGCCCAAGGCAATGGGAGAAATTGGCTAGTTTTAAGTTGTCAGATTCGCATAAATGGTCTGTGGTGAAGCTCATGGGTTGAAACTTGGATTTGTTTTAATCTGAATTTTCTTTGCATTGTATGAACTTTCATGTTTAGGAGTTCATGATGCAGTGAGATTCTCATAAATGTTGCATAATGCTTAAACAATGACTAATTGTCTCCTGAGGGCGTCCCTGCTACTGTAGGTGGACAGACATCGTCAAATTACATGGACTGGTACAGCATGGTATCTCATCGGTTCATCATCCCGGATACAAAGAGGGCGGAACTCAGTGCCGTTGTAAGTATGAAAACTATTTTCTTTTACACTTGCGATTTTGTGTATGTCATTTACTAACATGTGTATTTATTTATTTTCAGGCTGCTCTGCGTAGGGGTGTGGATTTGCTTGAGCAGTCACTCGAGGTTGATGATGCTCCCTCAGTAGACTCAGTCTCCCGCACTTTAGTTGATCGGGCACTCGAGGTCTTCCGAAACTTGGCCGGGACCCAAGGCGTTGCTTTTGCTGCTGAGAGACTAGGCGTCAGAGCCAGAGTTAGAGGCAGGGCAGGCGGTAGAGGAGGGGAAGGTCATAGGGGTAGGGGAGGCCGTAGGGGTAGGGGATAGTGACTAGCTTTGACATTATGTTTAGTACTTTTATGAGTTTCTGAGTTTGGCTTTGACATTATTGTAGTACTTTTATGAGTTTCTGATCACGTTATTATTTCATAATTTATGAGTTTTATGATCACCGGTACTTTTATTTCATAATTTCTGAGTTTAGTTTTTCAATTAAGAAATTGTAGCAGGTGATATTCTGGTACAACATCAGTTTTTAGACATTATAAGTTTCACTTTCCGAAACCTTTCAGAACATAAAGTTCCAAAACCTTACAAATAAGGGGTGGCAAATCTACATTTTTACTGTTTCGGAATATAAATCACCAGAATCATTCAGAACATAAAGTTCCGAAATTAAAGGTGCACAAGTCTGCCACCCTGCCACCCTGCCACCATGACTTCTCCCACACTCCTCCACCTATCCTACTACTCTACTGATTTATTACTACCCTCCTCCACCACCAACCCTCTCTACTTCTCTCTCTCTTTATTCTTCCTGCCTTCTTCCCAACCACCATCATTGCACCACCACCACCACCACAAGACACCACCACCACCATTTCACCATTGTTCCATTGTGCCACCACCATTGTTCCATTGTGCCACCAAGTTCCAGATCTTCAAGTTTCAAGGTTGTTGGTTGGTAAGTTCTCTTTCTCTCCCACCAGATTTACATACAAATGATTAAATTTCCCACCACATTTTTTATTTTAATGTATGTTCTTTATTTCTGTACCGTGCTTCATCTCTGCACATATGTTTCAAAACTTATAGTTCCAAGAGGTTTCAAAACTTAAACTGCCGAATGGCTTTGGAACATAAACTGCCGAATTTCTTTGGAACATAAACTGCCGAAACTATATAATTAAACCAGTGGCAGTGGCATTTTGCAGGCAGATGACAGACCCATTCATTTTTGATGAAGTAGGGCTGCTTCAAGCTGCATATGATGCATATGATGCTGGGAATGTTGAGCCTACAAGTATCACTCCGTTTGTGCCACCAACTATAAGTGTGGATGCCACACATTTATTTACAACTGATCAGGTATTAATTGAATATAGTATGACAGTATTGTTTAGCGAATCTGAAGTGATAAATATGATATGTCTTACTTTCGAACAGATATTTGATACACGTGATGACCTTTTGAATTGGGTTCGGAATGTTGGAAAGGAGAATGGATACGAGATAGTGATCGAAAGGTCCAACAAAGGAACAAAAGGCGGAGCTATAAAAGTTATTTTGTTGTGCGGGAGGAATGGTGTGTACGTGCCCTACAAAGACCCGAAAACGTTCAAGTACAACACCACCGGATCAAAAAAGTGCAATTGTCCTTTTACACTAAAAGGACAACCTACGGAGGGTGATAGAAATTGGTGGCTGAAAGTCATGTGGGGGAAGCACAACCATGAACCAGCTAGATCACTAGTTGGCCACTCCTACGTTGGTCGACTAACGGGGGAGGAGAAGGGGCGGTTGTCAACTATGCATAAGTCTTGGGTTGCACCGAGACACATTCTACTGGCTTTGAAGGAACAAAATCCAGGTAACTTGACTACAATCACTCAAGTGTACACTTGCTGCAAAACAATCAAGAAAGAAGCACAAGGACCATTGACAGAAATGCAATTTTTGATGAAGAAGCTGACAGAAGCCAACTATGTTCACTTTGAAAGACAAGCTGACGATTCAGATGTCATTAGAGATGTTTTCTGGGCTCATCCTGATGCTATCAAACTCTTCAACACATTCCCTCATGTGGTCGTCATGGATTGCACGTATAAGACAAATAAATACCGGATCCCCTTGCTTGAAATGGTTGGCTTGACTTCTACTGGTAAGACTTTCTCCATAGCATTTTGCTACATGACTCAAGAGCGCACACATGACTATGTTTGGGCCTTGGACTGCATGAAGTCTCTGCTTGCCGACCATGTCAGATTACCTGGTGTTATTGTCACTGACAAAGAATTGGCTTTAATGAATGCTGTTTTGCAAACTTTTCCCACCTCTTGCAATTTATTATGTTTGTTCCACATAAAGAAGGCTGTTGAGGCAAAGTGCAAATTGTGGGTTGCCAAAGACGATTTCAAAGATATAGTAATGGAGCAATTGACAGATTTGGTGAATGCGGAAACAGAGCAACAATATGAGAAGGAATGGAGGAACATGTGTGCCATGTGTAAAGATCACCCAAAGTTCACAAAGTACATTTCTGAGACATGGTTAACTCACAAGGAGAAGTTTGTGAAGGCATGGACAAACAATGTGATGCATTTTGGAAACACAACAAGTAACAAGTAATACACACAGTTTATTACTTGTGATATGTTTTACATTTGTTAAACGACTTCATTTATTGTTTCATGTTTGAAAATGGGTAATTCAGAGTTACAATGTTTGTATGCAGGGCTGAAAGTGCACATGCAGCCTTCAAGAAGATGCTAAGGAACAGCAAGGGTAACTTGTGCGATTCATGGGATGCAGTGGATAGGTTGACAACTGTGAGGCACAATGAAATTATAGCATCTTTTGAGCGCAACATTAACATTGTAGAGCACCGTTTCAAGTCTAAAATGTATGTGAATGTAAAGGGGTTCGTGGCTGAAAAAGCCCTTCAGCTCATGCACGATGAACAAAACAGAGGGTGGGGTCAGGATGAGGTATGTGGTTGCTTGATGAAAGTCACTCATGGACTACCTTGCGCTTGTGCACTTCAGAGTTATGCTTCAATTCCGTATAAGGCAGTGGATCCGTTCTGGAAGATACTTTCTTGGGAACAAGTGCCTGTTCCGGATAGACAAACCTCAAACCGTGGAGACATTCAGTATGACATTGAGGCCTTGGTTGCTCATTACAATACTCTGGATGATGCAGGCCAAAGTATGCTGAGGAGGAAGGTTAAAGAGTTGTATTGTCCTCAGAGTAGTTCACTATGTCCTCCTGAAGTGAAGATAAAAACCAAGCAGTCATCCAAAGCCAAGGGGAGTAAGCCACCTACATGTGAACCAATAGGATCCTTGAGGCGGGAGCCTTCACATTGGGAACTTAATGAGAGCAACGCAACACCTACGCTTGCCAAATGTCCTCCACCAACTATACGGTCCAGGAATCGTTCATCACAAGCTAGTAAGTCAAAGAACAAGAATTCTATCGGGAAGTCTCCACCCCCCAGCATCTACTTGGGGTACTTGCCATCTTTTTTCCTACCATATATAGATGAAGTGATAGATGTTGATGGAGATGGTAATTGTGGCTATAGAGTGGTCGCTGCATTGCTGGGACATCCGAAAGGGCAGAATGGTTGGCATTCGATTAGGGAAAAGTTGATGGAAGAACTCGAACGGCATCAGTATTTATATAACACCATGTGGGGTTTTGATATAGTTCAGGCCTTGCACTTTCGTCTCACCCTCCCTCATGATCAGATGGCCACTAACGACAAATGGATGCACTTACCGGAGATGGGGTATCTCATTGCTACAAGGTTTCATGTGGTATTTATCTCCATTTCGGAAAAATCAAGTTACACTTACCTTCCATTGATAGGCGCCCCACCAGAGGTACACACAGTTATAGCTGTTGGTCATGTGCCCAACCACTATGTACATGTATATCTTTTGTTATGTACCCTAATTTATTTTTATTGCTAGATAATTTATGTTAGTTATCTATTTTTATTGTTATACTCTCTCAAATGTAGCTTAAGTTGTTGCATGGACATCCTATTCCGTATATTGCTCCCCAATGGCCATACAACGTCCTACCACCCACGACCGAATGGATTAACCCATATCAAGACCGTATGGCCAGATTTGCGCTTGAACACACTGCTTGGAGGGCTGCTATTGGTGGACCTCTTGTTCCAAATGTGAATGACTACATAGACATCACAAAAGACTAATGATTGATGTTTGTAAATTGGTGTCAATGAATGAGATTTATGTAAATTTTCCTATGTTCAAGACTATGTTTAAGACCTCTAATTATTAATTTAAGGTATTTTGATTCATAATGTGGTTCAATTGCTTTATTTGTGTATCTTCATTGCTTCTCATTGAGGTGTTTCTGGTTTGTGTTCTGCTACTGTGTGTGCATCTGTTAAACAGGTTCCGGAAGTTTATCTACCGAAACTTATTTTGATTGGTTTCGAATCTTAATGATCCGAATCTTAAAAAACCAACGTTTGCTGTGAATAATAGTTTCGGGAGTTAATCTTCTGAAATAGTGTTGGTTTCGGAACTTTATCTTTTAAACATAACATATTTCGGAAGATTATGTTTCGAAGGGTACTCCTGGCATTTATTTTAAAATGCTGGGTGACAAATCTAATACTTGGAGTGGGAAATCCAAATCTCGAAGAATTGTTGCAAATTTGCTGTCTGCTCGTTTCTGTTTGTTGATAAACACAAAATTTGGTACGAACTTGCTCAACTCTCTCTAGTCGGATTCACTGATTGGCAACACATTCTTCTCAGGTCAGATTTCAAATTCTCCTTGTATGTCTTTCTCTTCATTTTCAATTTCTTCCCTGTGAACATTCCTTTACCCTTTGGAAATTGATGCTTGGTTCTATGGCAATAAAGCTCCAATCTTTGGCACATCCTAGTAGATTCCTCAAATGGGTATCTCTCTCTTCAAACAGTATTGAACATATTTCAGAAACCATAGGAATTGTAAAGCCCAATGTTTCATCTGAATTCGACCAAAATATTAACTTTTTGAGTAAAAAGCTTGCCCCAGATAACTTAATCCGGGTTTTGAACCATACTAGTGATTTGAACTCAGCAGTGGAGATTTTCAAATGGGCTTCTCGCCAGAAGAGTTTTCGCCACACTGCCAATACATATTTTCAGATGATTTTGAAACTGGGTATTGCTGGGAATGTTGTGGAGATGGGCCATTTTTGTCAGAGAATGGTGAAGGACAGAGTCCCGGGTGCCGAAGAAGCTCTTGTGTCATTGATTCACTCATTTGTCGAGCACCGTAGGGTTGAAGAAGCCATCGCGGTGTTAGGGAGCATGAATTTGGGTGGTTATAAGCCCCCACTTGAAGTTTTTAATGCTTTATTGGGTGCCCTTGTGGAAGGAAGTGGAGATTTTCAAAATGCCTTGTTTGTTTATAAGGAGATGGTGAAGGCAGGAATCCTGCCCACAGTTGACACTTTGAACTATTTGTTGGAGGTTTTGTTCGTTACCGATCGTGTTGACTTGGCTTTGGATCAATTTAGAAGAATGAACAATAAAGGATGTAGTCCAAATAGTAAGACCTTTGAGATTGTCATAAAGGGTCTCGTCGAAAATGGTCGAGTGGATGAATCTGTTTCTGTTTTAGAGCAAATGCTCAAACTCAATTGTCAACCAGAATTGAGTTTTTATACCTGCACCATACCTCTCTTTTGCAGGGAAGATAAAGTAGAGGAGGGAGTACGATTGTTTAAAATGATGAAAGATTCTGATTTTGTGCCAGATTCTTTCATTTATGAGGTTCTAGTTCGGTGCTTGTGCAAAAACTTGCAATTAGATCCCGCTGTATCCTTGATAAATGAGATAATAGAACATGGCATACATCTGAAACATGAGGTTTTTGTGGATATGGTAAATTGCTTCTGTGAATTAGGGAAGATAGATGAGGCTATAGTGTTTTTAGAAGATAAACAAGTTCATGAAACTGCTCCTTTCAATGCATTGCTTGAAGCTTGCTGCAATGCTGGTGAAGTTCTGGTAGCAAATGTTCTGCTTGAGAAAATGTCTGAGAGAAACATAGCTGATTGTCAATCTTGGAATATTCTCATCAGGTGGCTTTGCGAGAATGGGAAGACTAAGAAAGCATATATACTTCTTGCAAGAATGATCAGATCCTCAGTTATTCTTGACCATGAGACATATTCTGCTCTTGTAGTTGGCAACTGTAGATTGAGCAGATATGTAGAAGCAATGCAACTATTTCATCAAATTTATGCCAGATGCTGGCTATTAGATTTTGCCTCTTATTCTGAACTAGTTGGTGGCCTCTGTGACATCGAACATTGTCAAGATGCCATTGAAGTGTTTTACTATATGTCAATGAAGAAATGCTCTCTTCATTCCTTATCCTTCTACAAGTTGGTAAAATGTGTATGTGACTCAGGACAGGTCAACAAAGCCATAAGAATATGGCAATTAGCTTATTATTGTGGTATTTCTTGCTGCATTGCCACTTGCACTACTGTCATGCGTGAGTTGTCTAAATCGGGCAAGGCAAAAGATCTGTTAGCATTCCTCTCGCAAATGTTAATTATGGGCAGCAATCTTGACGTGGAATCACATTGTATCCTTATTAGTAGCATGAGTAAGCAAAATCATGTAAAGGAATGTGTTTTGTTGTTCAATATGATGGTCAATGAAGGTCTCATACCTGATCCAGACATATTATTTGATCAACTATCATTCATAGCCAACCGTTCTCAGTTATCCATGATTTATAGTGCGATTGAAAAACTTTCTGATTGTGAAGTTTTGGATTCAGCAATATATAACTTACTGATAACTGGCCTGTGGAAAGAGGGTAAGGAATGTGAGGCTCATCGATTACTGGATTTGATGTTAGAAAAGGGTTGGCTTCCTGATACAACCACTCATAAGTTGTTGATTGGATCCGATGTTAGAGGTGGAAGGAGTCAAGCAATATTGTTTGATAATTCTACGTTACAAGACTCTGTTAGCAATATACTTGCAGAAGGCTTTGGAGATTCATGAAACTTAACCATTCCATGAGAAGAATCTTGATTGCTTAACACGCTGCTTCTATTGATTGGTGCTCTGTCCATCAACGATTGTTTATTCAGCACCTAGTATTTTAGCAGTGAAAATTATTGTCATACACCAGATATTCTTTCAGGGGATGCAGCTGGCAGATGTTAGCTTTGTCAAATTTGTTCCCCATCAGTGTACTTGGTAAGATGTGGACTAACTTCTACGATTTGAATATCTATTCACTTGTAGGATAGATTTACGATTTTCTTACAAATCTATATGGCATGCATGCTTTGTTGATGAAATTAAATGATCTCAAAGTGTGTTTGGCTATCCATTTGCACTTGCATAAGTTCAAACGGATAACCAAAGACCCCCAAAGTCAGTCAAGAGTTTATTTTGTTGCATTTTTCGCTTATTACAAGCTGATGCTAACCATAGCTGCAGTTCAAGAGGGTTTAGATTCTTTTCGACAACACATGCATAATTAAAAGCATGATCTTCTATTTTCTTCTTTTGTTGATTTGCAGGAACTAACCTCGTTGGTTTATATTTGGCAGATGGCTTGCATTCTCCAATAAATATGATAAATTTACAACGCTACCAAGTGCTATTTAAAAGAGAATATTTTTGGGTTGTTGCTGCCATTTTGGTTTACTGCCTTTTACCTTATTCAGGGTTTTGCCCCAAGCTATATTCTTATTCTTTATGCCTAGTGGATATTAGCTGAAGGGGATGAGAAGATTGCTTTCAAATTGCTATCAAGCTTCTGTTGTTTGTTGATTCAAGCTTATGTATATTAGCATGTCAAGTTGACCATTGCTCATCGGTCACCGTACACACCTTTCAGCGATATAACCTATAGGGAGAGACATACAAGAGGGATGTATTGGTTCCATTGACAACACCATGGATAATATATATCTTATAGCCAACTCTGAGCTCTTTCCGGTAGCTAGTCTCGCCTCGGGTATTCTTTCCTCCCATCCATCATTCCAACAACGCATTCAATAGCATAGCTAATGGCTCACCCTATCTTTGCATCACAATTGTTGGAGGAGGTTTATCAGTCATTGAAAGCCCTGTTGCACCTTGTCGCACCACAAGTCTTTGCCTTGCCAAACGTAGCTCAACCATTTTTGTGAGCACCAAGAGCAGGAATAGCTAGTAAAACTACTTTTTAAAAGGATTACATCTGAAACTGTATATGTTCTTCATTTATAAAATATGCTATGATTTTACTTGATTGCATGACAGTGCTCTGTTTGATGCTATATCCATCATTTTCTTTTCCTGCATAGTCCATATGATCAATCGAGACATTGAAAGCAACTCAATCAATTTGCTGAGCAAAACGATCTACAGAAAAGAAGGAATGAGATGATAGGGGTCGAGCAAGTAACACAAAGAGACGCTGATGGGTTCCCAAGCCACAGTGCCTGATTTCATTATTTTATTAGCTTAATTGTTTTGGCCCATTAGATGAATCACAATCCCAATTACCGGACTACAATGCAGTATCTACAAATACAAATACCACTTCTTTTCTCTATCTCTCTTTCTGTCACATAACATCAATTGCTTATCCCTTAAAAAAAACATCTATCACTTATCTCTCTTATTTTCTTATCTCACTTTAGGCACCAAACTTTATTGATAATAAGATGCCTTGAAAGAAAAACAGTCATCATTTTATTTCCACTAATGATTCAAAGACCACTACACAATCCATGCACCTCCGGATTTTCTTTTCTCTCTATCTCTTTCTTCTGATCACATCACATTACAAATCAAAACTTGTATCTTCTCTCTCTAGTGGTCCAATCCTCTTATCCTCTTATTCTCATAAAGGTCATTAGGAAGTTGTAATGATGTGAAAGAATGACTTGAAGGAACAGCACAACAATGAGTATTTTTCCATAATTGCTAACAATTCCAGGAGAAAGTACTCATGATCACAAGACTCAAAATGGTGAAAAAACATGTCTCATCCAGACAAACAAGATGTCACGGAGACACTTTTACCAATAATAGCAAAACTAAATATCAAGTGTGCCGAATGAGGATCTGCTGGTTTTCATTTTTCAACAGTTTATTTGGAAGATGGCCACCTCACACGAAACCCAACAGCTAGGTAAGCATAATTGCATAAATCTAACATAAACTTGAAAACTAAAAATATTTACATTTCTATGCAATATTGGGTGGTCAATCACTCAATCATGACACTTCAATGGCCCAAGTCTAATATATTCCTAATGGAAAAGAGTGTTCATAAATCTAACCAATCAAAAAATTAGTAGACATTTCAAAGAATGACACTGGTAGCCAAAGAAAAGGGGAAAGACAAATGAGGGAGGGAATGTATAAGATTGGACTAGCATCTGATCTGATACTCTTTTTGGTAATACCAAGTATCCGACAGCCAGCCGGGAGCCAAATCATTCTTCATAGGAATCAAATATCTAACTAAATGTTTAATTAGCTCATATATCTATCAGGGACTTGTTGCTATTTCATATACTCTAATAGAAAAAACAATAACAATGTGCATAACATAGTTACAGCCAAGCACTTGAAATACAATTGAATTGCATAATCACATCAGTATGGAAGCTTTACAATGGAATGTAATATGAAATCTGAGAAAAACATCCCCAAACAGGTCAGACAAATTTGTTCTCTTACTCAGAATTCCACAGTACTACTAACTCTGGAAACCACTAGCCTTGTCCATCTGCATTCAAACCATGTGAAACAACTTGTTCATGATTTTAAGCAAAAACAAACAAAAATTCAAGTGAAAAACTAGCTAGCACTACCACCAATCAATCAAAGAATTACAAAGTTTCCCCAACCTTGGTTAATCTGAATTGTTTCCACAGTATCAAGAGTTCATGTTGTAGAAGTAACATGATCAAATATCCTGCCATGACAACCTCTTACTCGTTCCAAATCTTGTTCACACTTCCCTAATCTTCCATCATCATCACCAACAATGTCAACAATCTCATCCTTCACGATAACAGCATTCCCACTAGCCCCATTTTTGTGCTGCTGCTGCTGCTGCAAAGACAAAACCTCAGAAGGAAGAACCTTAACCTTAGCCTGCTCTCCATTGAAACCATCAAAGTTCTCATGTTTACACTCAACCTTGTGATCCAGTTCAAAATCCCTCGACCCAGAAACCTCAATGGAAACCTCCTCAAGCTGCCTAAGCTTCTGAACCTCGCAGTAGTGATCCAACGCCTCCTTGACCCTCTTCCGCGCCGCCGTGGACTCCTTGACGGCCCTGTCAGCCCTGCTAGTGGCGATGAAGAGCGTCTTGGCCATGGAAGCTGCAGCGATCTTGGAAGCGCAGAGGAGGACGCGGGCGAGGTTTTTGTCAATAGGGGATTCAGGGACAGGGAAGAAGGTGAAGTTGGGCTTGGAGCAGGGAGGGCAGAGGAAGGGGGTAGGAGGAGGGGGCGGAGAAGGGAGGCAGCGGAGGTGGGTGAGGGAGGAGCACTTGACACAGGAGATGAATCGGTGCGCGGCGGCGGAGGAGGTGGCGGAGAGAGGGTGGTCGAAGAATTCGAAGCAGTAGGGGCAGAATGAGGAAGGGTGGAGGCGGAGGACGCAGGAGGTGCAGACGCGGCGATCGGCGCCGCGGAGGAGGATGCGGTGGAGAAGCCACCGGTCCTTCCGGCGGCAGTTGACGCATTCCCCTTTGACGACCTTGTCGCTGGGGAAATTCATGGGATTGCAATGGAAGGGTTTTCACTTTTCTAGGGTTTGGTTGAACAGAAGAAGAAGAAGAAGAGGAGGAAGATGATGGAGAATTTGTAACGGAAATCTCAGTGATCCGATTTGGTCTCAATTTTGCTTGTTTGTTTGTAGAAAGAAATCAATCACTCTTTTTAGCTCACTCTAGTCTCATATTTGTGAGATTTATATGGATCCCTTGAGTTAGAGAGACTTTTTTATTTTCCCTATGCTTAGGAAAACAAACAAAACAAAAGAAAAGGGAAATCTTAAGGAATGACACAAATGGTGAATGTGCATTTCCTTAAGGGATTTCGCCGAGGCTTCTGGTCCGGGTTTGATTTTCTCTGAGGTAAAAAATTACATTTGTGGCCATGGACATTACAACCGTATCCCGAGCCAGATTAGTCACGTTGAGTCATTTTCCCTCGTGGAGACGGGTGACCAAATGACAAAAAGAAAAGAGAATTCCACTTCCCTCACATTTATTCCAATACTAATTATATTTGTAAAATCTGAAAAGACCGTTAAGAAAGTGTGTTGTTCAAATTCAAACCCCCCTTGCGCACTTTTAAGTTTTAAAGTGCGATAGAAATACACCTTGAAAGTGCGACCAATAACTCACTTTAAAGTGCGTAAGTAATGCACATTGAAAGTGCGTTTAACTGCAAAAAAAAAACACAAATTGAAAATGACAATGGGTTGATGTTGGGCGACGCGGCAGAAAAAAGGAGAGATGAGAAGATGAAAGTTGAGTATATGATGGTTATGAAAATGGGTATGAGTATGGGTGGTGGTGATGTTGGTGACGGAAGAAGAACGAAAGAAGAAGGAAGAAAGAGGAAAGAGGAGAGAGAATGTAAGGGTGAGGTGGTGGAAAATTGTTTTTTTTTTTCTTTTTCATTAAGGACATTTTAGTATTTTTCGCACTTTAGGGGGTTGAATACATATGATGGGGCTTTGAATAATAATTCCCAAACAAAAACACAACTAAGGAAGAGATAAAGAGTCCTTCAAGAGAAGGATCTCCGGCTCCGGGAGGGGAGCCTCCATGATGCAACTACAGGAGACAACAGATCGACACTCAATTTAGCAAGCAAGTCAGCATGAGCGTTAAAATCCCAATTCCCGATAGGACATTAGTTTTAATGCCTTGCCGACTTGTTTTGGTACTATCCTTTATATAAAAAAATGTCTAAAATACTCTTAAAATTTAATTTCATCTCTAACATATCCCTTCTCCTAGCATTGAACAACCTCTCCACCATCATCCTTTTTTTTTTATCTCTTACCATCCTTCGTCTTTCTTCATCCTCTTCTTTTCTGCGTTTAAGCATTTCGGTGTGAAATTTTCCGCAGTGCAAAACGAAGGTGAGTTGTGTTTTTTCACACTTGATAACTGTGAACCTTTTCATTTTTTCACTAATATTCATCCATCCTAGCTCTGATTACATACAAACACAAATCTACGAGTACCTACATGAAAAACTCTCTTTGAGATCTATTGTTCTGCCTCCAGTACTTGAGGAGGTTCAGGAGGATCTTCTCGCCTCTATACCCTTGGCGTCGGAGGCTTCAGATCAAGCTAGTGGAGGGCGTTACTTCACGCGATCGAAAAAGACCTGGCTTGTTGGTAAAGTCTTGGGACTAGAGTTTGAGGGGAATGACATTGATGCTATTCGAGGTCTGGAAAAGGTATACGAGGAACACTTTATGTCTTGATTTATTTTGTTCCTATAAGGTTATGCTTGTATAGTCTTAGGGTCTTCTTTTTGGCTTGTATCCCTTGGCTTGGTCTGAATTGCTCTGTTATTTACTGTCAAGCTGCCTCGTTTTTAGTGGGGTTGTACTCTCTCCTTAAGGGTTTTGTCCTTAAGGGTTTTTTTGTGGATAATAATATATAATCCTTTATATTTCAAAAAAAAAAAAAAACTAACTTGTGTGATTCTTTCCCCTAATTTGCAAAAGGGTGAGAGTTAGAGCAAGAGTGGAATACATGTACCATACACCAACTCCAAATGCATTTTCAAAGAATTTATTGAAATAAGCAAAAGAAAACACAACAAAAGGATTGGATTGTATTTTAGAAAATTCTCATAAAAGCCAGTTGCAAGGTTTGACCTACTCATATTTATCAACTGTGTTGCACTTTGTTTGTTCCAGACTAAGGCCCCGTTTGGAAAAACAGCTTAATTAAGCACTTATGGTCATAAGCGCTTATGACATAAGCGCTTATTCATAAGCTATTTTTAAAAATTTATTGAAATAAATTAAAATTAAGTTGTATATAAGCATAAGCTGTTTTTCATAAGCTATCCTGAGTAGCTTATGAAAATAAGCTAAAAATAGCTTATGGTAGGCCATAAGCTATTTGCATAAGCCCTCCCAAACACTGACATAAGAGCTTATGCTGTCAGATAAGCTCAAATAAGCTCTTCCAAACTCGGCCTAAAGAGATCTCAAAGCAAAGAGGATTAAACTTCATAGATTCGTAACATAACTACAAGTGCTACAGTATTGTACCTACCCCTGCAAAATAAATATCGAATTCTAAATAACTACAAGGCTTTGCATATTGCATAACTTAAACAGTAATCCTATTTATTTATTTTCCAGTCCCTTCAGATGAGCTGTTAGATGCATTATACAGATCCCCCTTAGCCACACCAATCCTTGGCTGAAACTGTGCTAACAAAATCAAAAGAGAAAATAAATTAGTTCAGGATTCAGCAGAGCAATCTGAACTGTTCAGTTTTCCATCAAAGAAAAGTAAGAGGGGGTGGGGGCAGAAGGTTTACTGCCAAATCCAACATAAAATCAGTTATGTACAGTTCTAAGAAGATGACACTTACTGTGTACAGCTCTACAATTATTCCTTGCATGTAGATTTGTTGTGGCCTAGTCCCTTGCAACGACTGCAATGTAGTTCACGCTTGACTATGTTTTGAGATACATATCTCTTTGTAGCTGGTCGACCAGGTGGTCTTCGGGTGAAAGGAGGTGTTACAGTTACCACAGGCTGAGAATCTTTTGATTCAGGCACAGCCATAATTGGGATCGGATTTACACGCTCTGAGTAGGTTAATCTGTAGCTCTCAGTTGTACAGTATCTGGAGCAATAATCATAGACACACTGGCCAATCCCAACAATGACTGCAATGGCATGGCAGCACGGGACGCCAGTCAACTGCCATGTTTTGCAACTACATTCCCACCTATCAATATCAACCACCTCAGTTGGGGTGTCACCGCAAACCTCATATGTGCTACCGGTCGATAGTATAACTTGAAGTGGATGACTTTTTTGACTTTCCCTTTTAAGCTTCTCCTCCATGGATGGACTCAGTCTAGTCTCCCATTGATCAGATGCCGCCTTTCTGGCAATAATCAACTCCAAAAGCTTGCCCATAATAACATCAACCATTTGCGTTATTGGCAATTCATCTGCATCTGCGGCCCAATTGTAGAACAGCTCCCCAAAGTTTGCGGTCATGTGATTATACCTAGTGCCCTGAAAAAGTGAATTCGTCCAGTATTGCGGTTCGCTTTGTATGATCCAATCGTAAGCTTCTGTGGAAATCCTCTTAATGCTTTCCAGACAGTTTTGAAAGCCTTCTGGTTTGGATGCATAGGCAGCAGCATATAAATCCTCAATCATGAGTCGCTTTACCTCATGAGAATACTGCTCTTTCAAGTCTCTAAAAAGTTGCTCAGTTAAGTATCGCAGGCAGTATGCATGAAATGAACCTTCAAATATCTCAGGAATTGAATTTTTAAGCCCATTCTCTATGTCTGCTACGAATGTTATGGGACATGATGTAGACAGCACTGATTTAAGTTGAAGCAAGAACCAATGCCAGCTATCATCAGATTCAACATCAACAATGGCAAAGGCAACGGGAAATACACCATCATCTGCATCAGCAGCTGTTGCTGCTAACAAAGCCCCTTGGTATTTTGACCTCAATGGGATGCTATCGAGGAAAATGAGTGGTCGGCAACCTTGTTGGAAGCCATACAACGAAGCATGAAATGATACAAAGAGACGATCGAAGCTTGAGTCTTCCTTTGTAGTGTACACAGCTAGACTTCCAGGATTAAACTCCATTAACTTTTCACAAAAGAGAGGTAACAGACTATATGCGTCTTTATAAGAACCCTGAAGCTGCTCCTTTGCAATCTCTTTCCCACGCCATGCCTGAAAGTAATTAAGTTGAATTCCATATTCTTGCTTGATGTCATTGACAATGTCCTTCGGCTTGTAATTTGGACAATCTCTCAACTTCTCTTTTATTATACTGGCCACCCAACTCCTAGTTGCTTGATGCCCTGTTGTTCCAAAAGCCCCTTCACAAGTATGAGTAGGATTCATTTTTTTGATACATATCAACTGAGTAGTTGACAACCTTGATGCATGAATTCTCCAAGGGCAACCTTCTGCTTTGCATTTAACTGTTACACGATGGCTATCATTTTTTTTATATTTAAAGGCAAATTGATGAGCAATGGCATATTTACGCAGTGATTCTCGAAATTCATGCACACCGCTGAACCTTTGACCCACACCAGTGATAGTATTCTGCCATTGCTGCGCCCCTTTAGCATACTTCTCATCATTTGAGGAGAGAGCGAAAGTGGGGGAGACTTCAAGAGGAATGTCCATATCAATATCAGGTTGATTGGTATCGTGAGCAACATCAAGTAGAGCATCAGAAGCAACATGATTTTCATTGGTATTGACTGGTTCTGCTGCTTCAGACAAGGTTGTTCTGCTTGACCTGAAAGTCCGAGAACACCAAAATTAAGCTCTAGAAAGCCCCATAAAATAACAACAATGAGATTTTAGCTTAGAAACAAGAAAACTACCTACTGGCAGGCATGTTCGAAACCTCAATGGCAAGTGCCTCTTCAAGAAGGATATAGATATCAACAGTACTTGAATCTTGATGAAACTTAGCCATTCGTTGCAAATCCTTGTCATTGGAAATTGTAATGAGAGTCTTCTTGTTCCCGGGAAGGAAATACTTGATAGACATGGCACAGAGATTGATATTAAACATCTCTGCTACTTCCGCCTTGAAGTCATTAAAGTTCATTTGGTTATCAATGTCGATAGCATGAGCATCGCCGCCTTTATAGGACAAACAACCATCTTGCCCAGTTTCAAACTTGCCTCCTGACTGACAAATTGCAATTATCTTCACAGCAGCCATGACCTGGCACAGGACAAGAAGATACTTATCAACTAAGTACCAAATTGGAAAAACATTCCAGGAATAATTACGACAAAAAGCGCAAAAAACATTCGTATTTTGACTTTTAGACTTTTTTTTGGTAAGCAAAATATATTGATAGGGAGCACAAGGGGTGCCCCAACCCAAATTACACACCATTCAATCTATTAAGCATTAAACAAAAGCACAGACAAAAAAAATTCCCAACAAATGAATTACTAACCACCCCAGCAGAAAAACACATAGTCAATTCAAGTTTGGACTAGATATGCGGCAGCCAATGTGCCAGGCACAAGCACAGCGACCCCACACAAAGACTCGCACCTCCCCATGAATTGCCATGTCCACTGCCGCACAGACTCAATGCCACTCAACAACACAGAACTTCACAACTGCAACTACACTGATGAAATCTAAATTCAGGTATTACAATGACTGAATACACATTACCGGATTCGTTTTCCATTCGAAAAGAGAGCTGTTGAACCCCTCCATTTTAGACTTAATCCCGTACCAAGACCGCCATTGAATCATATCCAAAACATTTTAATCATTTAGCACATTTAATGGCAGATGCAGATATTCACTATAGCCTTCCTAACATGCATTCCTCTCCTTCCAAAATCAAGTCATCATTAAGCATGACAGTGCAAGATAACTAACAAGTTAACATTCAACCTTCTTCTATAGTTTTCCACTACAATAACATCACAGAAATTTGAAAAAAAAAACCAAAATTGATTTTTTTCATTTGGTCAGTGCAATTTGTACACACATGGGAGGTGAAATAGGGATAAAATTGCTGATAAACTAATAACAACATGCCATTACCCCAAAAAAGCACAAAAATTTAGAGACCCAATAGCCTGAAAGAGAGAAAAAAGTTGGTTTTGCTGCCATTAGGATTCAGAAAGTTATTGATCATCATCATTCATCAATCACAGTGTAAACCCTAAAAATCAGAAAATTGAATGAAGAACAACGGAAACAAACCTGATTGATTGCCAGAAAAAGGAATTGGAGGTAGCTAATCCTGAAACAGATTGTATTGTATGTTGAGGTCGGTTTTGAGGTTCAGAAATTGATGGTCGGTAGAGTGCATGCGTTCATGTTTGGTTTGTTGCTGCTGAAAAGAAACCAGAGAGATAAATATGAAACAAAAGAAGACCAGGAAGAAAATTTAATTATTTATTAGTTTGTTTTTTTATTAGGTCCAACTTAATTATGTATTTATTTATTGACCCAAAAGTCCTGCTCCCATTTTTTTGACCAAAACTATATACTAGACACTAGACATTGGGCTTTTTGCATATGAGAACAATGCCCATTTCATTTTATTTTTGGTGTGTTAAACAAAAAAAGATTTTTGACCATATAAAAACATAAAAAGATTTTTTTATTAGAAGGAGAAAAACATGACATTTTATTCACAACCTAAAAAATATTATTTAAATTTAGAGAAGAACTGAAGTTGCTTAATTTTTTTTTTTGAAATTAAAGTTGCTTAATTTTTAAAAGTAGAGAGATTTGATTGTCTAAAAAAAAAACTAAGGAAACGAAAATCACATAAAGCTTAAACTAACAAGACAAAAATGCAATTCTTTGAATAGAAAGTGGGTGTGTTTATGCATGATTTCACCATGAGGTTATATGATAAAAAAATGAAAAAAAATCATCAAAATGTGTTAGTTATCCGTTATCATTTTCTTTTTGTTTAATATCCAAATGAGTTCATAGATAACTTTTATTAGAGAATTCAAGGATTAATACAACCTCCTTCCCAAATGCAATGTTGCCCAGGAATTGAGACACAGTTGGTCCAAACAATCTAACCTTTGACTGGATTAGAGACTAGGGAAATTGGATGTGATGGATAAGATGCTTAAGGAAGCGTTTATTAGGATGTTTTGTTCTCTTCGCTCAGAAGCCAATCCATTTAGGTTTTACATCATATTTTTTTACTGGTTCTGTTAGCCTGAGTATGCATGCTTGTTCTTCATTTTCTTATTTATGTGTGCATTGCTACAACAGTCTTAGAAATTTATTCTCATATATTATAAGTGTCATTTGGTAACCCTTTGGGTAGAAAAAAAACCTCTACTCAAGTCGCTTTATATAGTAATGGATTATCACCACTTCTAAGAATGAAAATTACTTTTCACTTTTGCAAAACCGCTTCGATGCCTCTCAATTTATTTTTTATAAAAAATATTTTATAACTCCTTTATTTTAAAAGTAATTTTTTTTAATCTTTCCTGCCGTTCCCATTTAAAACCCTTAAATGAAACAAGTGAATTGACGCACTAGTTCAGCACTACATCCCTTAAGCACATGGTTGAAGATTCAATTTCCAAATCTTGTGAATAGAAAAAAAAACTCACTGGTTAGCGCATACTGCTTAATGCGGTGATGTCGAGCGGTGGATTAGTCTCACGACTATCGATGTGGGGATACCTTAGCCAACACCAAAAGAAAAACCCCATCTAAATCGATGCCAATTGAATAGGCCAAAGGAAAGTTTTAGAATAAGAATGAGTTGAGGGATGAATCTGAAAAAAGAAAAAAAAATACAGGATGAAAACATGCTTTGCACAGCACCTCAATAATGGAGAGTGACAAGCCTAATTTTCCCACATAATGCCATAAAAGGGCATTTATACCATAAAACTTACAAATGCTAGATATTATCCGTATATGATATCAATCTTGCATCATCTCAAAATTAACCATTTCTCCCTTTCTATATGAGGAGGGAAAAAGAAAAGGAGTTACAATATAGTGCTAGTTTTTTGTGTCATAAGCAGCTATGTTCTGGGGTTCACATTCAGGACTAAACAAACGAACCAGCAAAGCTGTGCTTGAGCTCATAGTTACAGCTCCACACGCTGCCCAACGAAGACTCCGAGGAACTGTAATTCGAGGACCTGCATGAACAACAAAGCAAAAATTTGAGGAACTGTCTACTAACAAGAAATGAATAACAGATACATGATAGTAGATGGTATAAGAAAACAGAGGTTAAAAATTATAAGGTATACATATATTATACATGATTTTTCAAAAGTAGCAACTTATAGAAATTCATGTAGAACAAGCAAGAAGCAAGGGCAAAAGTAGAACGAACCGTAATGCAATCGGCAAAGGATCCAAAATCCTAATGCTCCACCAACACTACAAATTCCAGCTGTGTGTCTCATCAACCTCGAACAAGGTTTTGCATCAGACCTCATGACCTCACCCTCAGAAAGCCCTAGGAAACCCCTCAACGACATCGTGTAGTTACCTGATACGATACGGTTCATCGTTAACACCTTAACATGTACAAAAGAAAGATTGATTACTTAAATCAATAAGCACATCAAAGGGTCACTTAGTATCAATGTGTTTGTGATTGAAATGCAAGGAAGCAAAAATAAAATCATGAAGATTGAACTGAGACATTTCATCGAACAGTTAGAGGGCAAGTTAGAAGTAGCAATTATAGAGCTGATGTAAAAGGAATATCAAACTGAACGGGGTAATGAATCGTGTAGCAAGTGCACAGCACAGTGTAGTTCTTCTCATACTAGCTAGCACACAACTCCAGAGCATGCCATTTGCAGAATAATGAAAAATCATCAGTGAATATTGGGATCTATGGAAAGTAGATAAGTGAATATAAGACATAGGGATAAGAGACAAGGTCATTACTGGTTTGGTGTTCAAGGTGGCGGCGCGACGGTCACGGCGGCCGGTGCGATAGAGATGATGACGGCAAACAACCGGGAGAGGCAAGAAGGTGCAGCTCGCAGAGGGAGAAAGAGTACAGGTGAAGTGGGATACTGATACGAGTCACAAACATATTAGGATTTAGTTTTTTGTTATTTTATTTTTAATTTTAATTGAAATTGCGACCTGTTATGAGGGAGAAAATTTATTTATGTTTTAATTAAAATTGAAAATGAACATATGTTCAAAATAAAAATTGAATAGCCTAAATGGTACTTAATGAATTAAAATTTCTTAAATCCTGAGTTCAAATTCTACTAGCATCTTAATATAAAAAAATAAAAATTGAAAATAATATCTTACGTGCATGATATAATTGAAATATTGAATGCATGTATAAAACACTCACAATGCATTACAAGAATGAAATTTATGTGCCCTTGTCTAAACCATTTAGAATAAATATTTTGTGACCAAACATATATCATATATGTCTATTTTAAAGTAAAGTGCTAACATAGAAATAGAAATAATAATTAAGTAAAGTATGGTAGGAGTTGGCACGTAGAAACTAGAAAGGGCGTGGCTTATTGGTGACAATAAGATAAAGTATGGCATCGCTTTTAACATCGCAGCAGATATTTTATTTTTATTTATAAATTTATAAGTCTTCGACACCAACAAGTTTTCAATACCATTGTATGGACCTGAAGAGAAGTGTGTCCACTGTTCTTACTTACCTTCCTGTTTTTCCCATCAACTCAGCTTGCTTTCCTAACTAGTACTCTCTCAGCTGCACCAGCACCAGCACCAGCACCATCTGTAGTATCTACAAGGTTTGATGTTTGTTATATTTTCAATCTTTAATTAATCATATATATAGTCACCTAAAAAAAATAAAGAAACTTTCATCATATGATCATCATATATAGTGAGTTCAATCCAGTTGATTCCTCTGATTTTTTGTTTTAAATTTCTGATGAAAATTTGACCTGTAGTACTATATTTTTGCTCTGGTTCTGTTTTGATTTTTTGTTTGTTGTTGATGATGATTATGTTGAGTTGTACCCAGTTGTTTTCTCTTCAGTTATATGGTTTCTCCAGATTTCAACTGGTCATGTTTTTTGTGTAACCATGTTTCATCTCCTGTTTGGCAATTCTTTTTATTTTTCCGCATCTTGTCGAATATTCCTCATATTCCACCAAGAGTCTTCATGTATTGTTAAAAAAGAAACTTTTTTATATTTATAATTTATGGGCTAAACGAAGGTAGAAATAACTTACATATGGATAAAGACTACATAGTACAAGGAAATTGGTCTTCTCAATTTAGATTCCACTTATAGGAAGTAATTTAGGATGCATCAATCTCACTACTAATGTTGGTTATGGAGTTTGTTGATGAAGATCTTATTTTGACCAAATCTGGAACAGGTGTATTCTGTTCTTGTGTGCTTTTTCTTTTGTATATATAAAAAATTACCCTTAGAAGAGACCATATCCAAACTCATCAAAGTGTTAGTACGAGGAAATTATTATTTTTTGTTAAGTGGAAACCTTGAAAAGGCATAATTGAATATCTGCAGAGCCAGAGAATATTTTTTATGATACCATCTTTCTTGTTGATTTGATTAAATACTAGTTTATCTGTGATTCTGTTCCATTTCCTTCCCAGTTTATTGGTTGCTGCCTTTTATGTAAAATTGAGAGTTTGGGATATTTGGCTCCAGTTAATTTCTTCTTATACTGTTTTACAGATTTTCCCTATGGGGAACAAGTACTTGTGGCTGGTTTTCTGTTTGTGGGCTTTAACATGCTCACTTCTTCCTTCTTCCTCCTGTGGACTTATGCGAATTGGGTTGAAGAAAAAACCTCTAGATCTTCATAGTATTAAAGCAGCTAGAATGGAAAGAGAAAAGCTATTTGGAAGACCTGTGTTGGGTGCATATGATCAGAATGTTGGTAAGCGAACCGAAACTGATGATGGCTTAGTACCATTGAAGAATTATTTGGATGCGCAATATTATGGAGAGATTGCAATTGGCACACCCCCACAGACCTTTGATGTCATATTTGATACCGGTAGCTCAAACCTCTGGGTTCCATCATCAAAGTGCTACTTTTCTGTGAGTTCAACTTAACTCCTTTGTCTACAGTCTACACTCTTTCATCAATATGTGCATATTTGTGTATCCTATTGACTAATATTCTCTTACAGATTGCCTGCTACACCCATCATTGGTACAAGTCAAAGAAATCTAAAACATATACCAAAAATGGTAATGCCAGCTTCTCATTATTCATTTTCATTACATGGTAGATGCTGACAGTAATTTTCATTGTTCTGTATGTTATATATATGCCATGTAATATGACCAAATTTGCTTTCTACTTGCCAATCAGGAACATCAGCTACAATAAGATATGGATCTGGAGGAATATCTGGTTTTTTCAGTCAAGATAACGTTAAAGTTGGTAATATTGTTGTCAAGGATCAGGTGAGTGCTTCTCTAGTACAGTTATCCATGTAGCAAATCTTAGAGACTTTCTATTGACTAATATCCTTTTAAATGCAGGATTTTATCGAGGCTACCCGAGAAGGAAGTATTTCCTTTGTGTTAGCGAAGTTTGATGGATTATTTGGGCTTGGGTTCCAGGAGATCTCAGTTGGGAATGCTGTGCCAGTATGGTATGTTTCAACCTATCTGTTATGAATCTGCTATCTCAAAAGCTTAACATGCTAGGTGAAGAATATGGATACTTTTATATTAAATCTCTTAAACTATCCTTTGCATATGATTTCCATGTCAAAATTAAGTTTGGTGAGTCTTTTATGTCCTTTAATTTACTGATCCATTAGAAATTTCAGGTACAATATGGTGGAACAAAATCTTGTGAGTGAGCAGGTGTTCTCTTTCTGGCTCAACGGGGATCCAAAAGCCAAAAAGGGCGGTGAGCTAGTTTTTGGTGGTGCTGATCCAAAGCACTTCAAAGGAAATCATACTTATGTTCCTGTTACTAGAAAAGGTTACTGGCAGGTTAGCAAAGCAAAATTTAGTTTGATCAGGAACTCTTTTTAAATGTTCACTGCAGAAAAGCTTAATGTAACTATTTTCTTTCTCAGATTGAAATGGGAGATTTTTTCGTTGGAGGTTTCTCAACAGGTGAATTCATTGTTTTTCAACAAAAATAGTTTTTTTTTTCAGGAATTACTGAGTAATAAGGGAGTGATTTAGTGGTTGAAAAGATTTAAGATATGGTATCAGGAGCAAACTTGAATTGCGTTCCCCCCCTTTCATACTTTAGTGTTTTTTAAAGAAATGTGATCTATGCACAGAGTTTACTTCTAGATATTCTCTCTTTTAGTAGCTGTAATCTTTGATTATGAAGTGCATCATTGTTATTTGTAGGTTTTTGTGAAGGTGGCTGTGCTGCTATTGTGGACTCAGGAACATCTTTGCTTGCTGGTCCAACTGTATGCGCTTACATCTTTACGAATATTTCTTACTCATAGCTTTTCATTCGTAATTTTTATCGACTGAATTAATTTCAGACTGTTGTGACTGAAATTAACCATGCTATTGGAGCTGAAGGA
The DNA here is from genome assembly GCF_012489685.1 of Lotus japonicus. Lineage (NCBI taxonomy): Eukaryota > Viridiplantae > Streptophyta > Magnoliopsida > Fabales > Fabaceae > Lotus > Lotus japonicus. Next base: position 54,095,155 of record NC_080045.1, read on the forward strand.
GTTCTGAGTGTAGAATGTAAGGAAATTGTTGTTGAATATGGAGAGTTGATTTGGGATCTTTTGGTATCAGGGGTAAGTTCTCGGTCCACTCTCAAAAGTTTTTCTTTTTGCTCTGGCCTTTCCTCTTCTGCAAATTTACTCCTGGATCTAGATGAGAGTTTAATCTTGATTTGCAGGTACGACCTGATGATGTATGCTCACAAGTTGGTTTATGTTTTGCCAAGAGGGATCAACCTAAGAGGTCAGGAAGTCAATGATTTTTCCCCTTTTTAAATGACTATTTATATTTATCGAACTTCTGTATGCCTTTATCATTATATTTAATTCTATGCACTTCAATGGGTAATGTTGGACGGAAGCTTCATAATTCTGATTAGATATTTAGATGCATGAGATTTCTCTAAGAAGAAATGAAGGTAAAATAAGTTGTTAGTTCCTCAATATGGTCAATATTTGGTTTTAGCATCGGATTTTCTAACGCCTAATTTTGGTTATCATTTTCTGAAATAGTATCATTTTAGACCTCAATATTAACAAAACAATGGATCAAACCATACAAAAAAAAGGTGTTGCCAATACTAAACATTTGTGGTACCTCCACTTGTTCATTACAGTTTTCAAACATACATTAGTTTGCATTAAAATTCAAAAAAAGCAGGTGCCTGGGACTCAAGTTTCAAAAATTAGGGACAAAAGTGGAGTGTTTTAAAAATCAGTGATTAAAATCAAATGTTGACCATTTTACAAGGACTAAGCATATTTTGCTCATGAAAAATCTGTCAATGAACTTCCATTACCCTTCTTTGTTTACAATCACTAGTTTTTAATTTCTTCTTTTGCCACTGGGAGTGTTGAGGTTTATTCTAGCTTTTATTACTATCATATTTTGGCTGTAACACTACTAAATTTACTTTGCATCCTAATATTTTACAGCGTCGGGATAGAGATGGTGACTGAAAAGGAACAGAAAGAGTTGACAGCTAAAGATACTGCTTTATGTAGTTCCTGTCAAATGCTTGTAGTTTGGATCCAGAATCAACTGAAACGAAAGTCAACCAAGGAGAGAGTATTCAGCTATGTAAATCAGGCAAGTCTTTTGAGTCATCATGTCCAGTAACCTAAGTTGTTTAGATTTATATCATTCTCTGATGTGCTGATATATATATATATTTTTTAATTTGATCGTTTGCAGCTTTGCGAGAGCTTGCCAAGTCCAAATGGAGAGTCGGTAGTAGACTGTAATAGTATTTCTCAGTTGCCAAACATTACTTTTACTATTGGAAATAAACTTTTCACCCTAGCTCCTGAGCAGGTCAGCATTTCAAATTTTGATACAATATGGATTAAGTCTAACTCTACCTCAGCTTTCAGGGTAGACTTAGGCCTAACCCGAATTACAAGACCTACTATTATAATTTATATCCCAAGTCTAACACTCCCTCTTTTTTCTTTTGGGTCCTGAAAATACTTTGTACTTTCAGTATATTTTGAAAACTGGAGAAGGCATTGCAGAAGTTTGCCTTAGTGGGTTTATTGCTTTTGACATTCCTCCTCCACGGGGTCCTCTCTGGTATGTTACTCATATAACGTTCATCAATTTATATCATATATGCATACACTAGCATAGTGCAGAACAAGCAACCATGCATGAAATGAATTTTATCTCATGTTCTAAGCTTGGTCTTTCTTTTTACCCCTTCATTTCCTGATATTGCTGTCATTATCTGGCTGAAGGATTCTTGGCGATGTTTTCATGAGGGTATATCACACCATCTTTGACTATGGGAATCTCCGAGTTGGTTTTGCTGAAGCTTCCTAATGAGATCTCCGGGAGATTATGTAGGGACTATATTTGATGAACTTGTTAGTGTGTTGTAAATATTAAATAAGCTCTTCTTGTAACTACTATGATGCTGGTTCACTTTATCGATGATACATAAATGTACTCATATAGGTTAAACCATCCACGTTGCAGTATTGACTGCTTGTACTTGAAGGCATCTTTTTCATTTGTTGCCTTGTTGAACCGTAGTTGATAAACTCTTTGATATGGATCAATTTTCTGCTCTATTTAGATTCTGTAGCTATTGAGAGTTTGCCAATGGAGGTGAATATCGTTACTGACACTATATGCCAAAAGCAACCCGCTCGTAAAAGAATAAGGAAAATACTAAAGGAAGAAACATTTTTTCCTTGAGAAGCTACCGCGAAAATATACATTTTTTTTCCTGGACTGTGATTGCCATGCCCAGAGTATACCTAAACTTCTGCTGGTACGAACATTCAATGGACCCTTAATGCAATCTAATCTCTCGAAGAAAATGTGAATGTGTGTGAATTACATGGGTCTACTCTAACAATCAAACTCCTTATTCATTTTGATAATCTTGGAGCCCCTTTTCTATTTGCTAACATAGTGTTTCATTTTAGGATGAAGCATCTTGGTGAGACTTAGTAACCAATACAGAACTTCAAGTATTACATGTTCCATCTGGCCACCATTTAAGTGATCTTCTTGCCTGACCCTTTATCTTCACCATGACACCAGTGGCGGATCCAGGACCCGGGGTTCAAATTTTTCAAATGAACACATCAGTAAAAATATAATTAAAAATAACTTTAATATGTTTATACATTAGAAACTATATAAGTCATAATTATGCAAATATGTGAGTTTTTGGTGCAAATAGGTGCAAAACATAGTCTACTAGTATAATTTAAAATTTTCAGGAGTTCAAAAAAAATTATATAGGAAATTAAGTGCAATTTTTTTTGTTCAGGGATGAACACCCTCACTTATATGTACGTCCGCCCCTGAATGACACTACTTTCTTAAACTTAAGATTCGTGTAGTTGATCCCTTCATCAAATAAAGACATTTGTTGGGAGAGACATATAACCGTTTCTTGAACAGATGACAACATCTGTCACATACCAAAAAGAATTGATCTAGGGAGTATATATTGGTTTACTCAATAAATCTAGTACACAATTGTAATTCATATTTTCAATTTTGAAAAATATTCCATTTAGTTGATTGGGATTGAAGATTCAAACATCTCTTCTAGGTTGGATGTTTGTTATTTCCAATAATGATATCAAGCAAAATTATGGCGTAGTTGGAAGTTGTCTTTAAAATGTCGACCTAAAGATCCAAACTACAATAAAACAAAATCCAAATGGATACATCAAATTCAATACTATATGGTTTGGTTTGAGTTACAACTGGTGTTTAGTTTAGCTTTATAAGAGCCATGATCAATTCTGCCCTTATTTTTAATGTGCATCCTTTTTCCTTTTCAATAATCTATTTGCACATTGATTCTCAATCAGCCATAATAAATGAAAAAAGAACAAACCTCAATCTTCTTTGAAAAAGCTACTAGCACTTAACAGACTTAAACAAACAGATACATGATCTTTAACATAATTATTATATAAGAGGCGAATATTTGAAGGCCATCCCACAAGAATACAATACCCGTACAAATCTGATCTTGCATATTAATCAGATATTGAATTACAAAAGGAAAACACTGGATTACAGCACATTTAACACATTCTTTATCCACACCTTGATCTCCTTTAGTTGCTGGGAGTTTTGAAAGGTATAATAATGTTTGGATCATAAGAAACCATTTCACATTTAAGTGTCCTTTTCCACCTTTCTCCGATGGGTATTTTATTGATCTCTGATTCAAAATGACCTTTCACAACAGATATTCTAGCAAATTCTCTGTTATTAGCCTCGCAACCAGCAAAAATTTGATGAAGGACCCAAAAGTTAACAGTCTCAAAAGTTTTGAAATACATTAATGACTAGCTGTGCACACATCATCCCCAAACATATTCTCATACTTCAAAGGTGCACACACGCACGCGCACAAGCACGCACGCGCATTTTGGCGCATGGTATTGATAGGATCAAGCCTCTGATCACTAAGGTCTATCGTAGAAATCCTAAGGAATAAGTAGCAGATACCTATCTTTGAATAATAGTTGTGCCAGCTAAGCTTTAGTATATTTCTGCATTGTTTGCTATTAGTATTTTGTAACTAATTGATGAGGTCAGCTAGTGAATTCGCATTAGTATTAATACATAGGAAAAAGAGGGAAAATGGGGTATTGGGATAGTATTGGAAGGTGCTCTCAAATTCACCAAAACTTTATCATCCTTTTCCCAAATTCTAATTCTGTATTCATTGGATTTCACCTCAATTTCATAGGGATATTCTGTTAATCAATTCAAATACGATTCATATATTCCTTCATCTTATCAAAATATATCATTCTATAATTGAATCATAATGTTGGTTTCATGCAATTATTTCGACGGGGCTAACGTATGGTCTCACGTCATGGACCATTGAGAGGAGAGGTGCACTTTATGCCTCTATATTCTCCCCTCTGGTTCTTGTCATCACTGCTGTTCTAAGCTGGATTGTGCTTCACGAGAAATTATACATGGGCACGTAAGAAATTTCCTTTGATTTTATTTTCTTCTGCCTGATGAATGAAAATTGATTCAGTGTTTGGATTTGATTCAGTTTCATGGGTGTTGTCCTGATAGTAGTCGGGCTCTATTATGCTCTATGGGGAAAGAGCAAGGAGATTAAAAGCAATGGCACCGATGGAAACGATGACGACCTGGAATTGCAACCCAAATGAAGAGCTTATAATCCATGCTGCAAACTAGCTGAGCCAATCATTTTCATGGTAGACTTCTGCAAAACAAAATAATTCTGTTATTGGTTCACTACCCTAACTATCATCTAGTTAGGTAATAATTTCGTTTTCGCTTAATACATTAATGTGTTAAATTAATACACTTGTTTTGGTTGTTCAGACAAACATGAGCAAAGATTTCCCAGCTCCGTACACGAGCAGCTTCGACATGTGCTTCTTGGGATGCATTTAGAGCGTGGCCATTGCAGTGGGATTTCAGCACAATCTCGCAGCTTGGTCACTCCACAACACCATGAGGCTCACATCTGCACTATACGCGGTAATACAATGTTTCTGCATAAGTAGCATATACCTTTCTTTGAATAATAGTTGTGCCAGCTAAGCTTTAGTGTATTTCTGCATTATTTACTATTACTATTGTGAAATATGTTGAGGGAAAGTTTATTTCATTCCACTGAAATATAATTTGTACAATAGGGATATATATAGCTGGTATATACATCAGGTAAGGACCTAAGGAGTCAAAGAAAATAAATCCTATTAAGTACTAATTAATCTAATCCCTATAATTGAGCAACCTGCTGGAATAATACGAATATAAATATGTACAACTGGCCTAATAAGTATGTGATGAATATCGACCTCCAATTAGGAAGGTCTATGAGAGGAGAAATAAGGGAAAAGCTATGGCCTAGCTTAATAGGAAAAATTGATGTTAGAAGTAGTTATTGCCAGCTGGATCAGTTAGTTACTGTTAGGAAAGGGTATAAATAATGGGAAAGGGGAAGTTAGAGGCAGTTAGATATTCACTTGGAAAAGGGAGAGACTGGACTCTCGAATATTCCAGAGGGGAACTAGGGTTCTTCACCATTGTTGTACTCATAGCTTTGATTCTCAGTTCTCTGTGAATCTCAATTCCATTTTTCTTCAATAAAATCTCAGTTCTAGTTACAGAGTTCATCAGTATGACAATCAAGCAGTCATTAAATGACTGATTATTAGGCTTGATTTTAGCAACCAACAACTATTTTGGTGCTCTCGAATTCACCAGCACCAAATTCTGATTCTGTATTCATTAGAGATTATGTTAATCAATTCAAATACAATTCCTATATTTGCCCGTGCGATGCACGTGCACGGGTAATTTTTTATCAAATCAATTGTTAGATATAATCATTGAGTATTGATATATATAAATATAAAGTAATACAATATATATTTACTAAAACATACAATTTTAATTAGTGAAACACTAATATGTTGTTATTATTTTTCCTTTATGTATTAATGTTTCATCTTACTTATGGAGATTAATTGAATAATTGTGCATTATTAATTTGGATAATTTCAAGCTGAGACTTTTTCACACACTCCATAGTTTGTATGATTTCCTAATATTTTTTGCTCTAAGGTATGGTATTAATTCAATAAACCAACATTTGAGCAACATATATTATATACCTTATTCGTACGTCTTTGTATGAATTATTTGTTTATCTTTTAGATGCAAATCGCGCTGGTGAACACAACTATTCAGCTTGACACTCAAAAAGAGTAAACATGTATTTTCAACCTAATTATCCACATTTAACACATTCTTTATCCACAACTTGATCTCCTTTAGTTGCTGGGAGTAGGTACAATAATGTTTGGATCATAAGAAACCATTTCACATTTAAGTGCCATTTTCCACCTTTCTCCGGTGGGTATTTTATTGATCTCTGATTCAAAATAACCTTTCACAACATATATTCTAGCAAATTCTCTATTATTAGCCTCGCAACCTGCAAAAATTAAATGAAGGACCCAAAAGTTAACAATCTCAAAAGTTTTGAAATACATTAATGACTAGCTGTGCACACATCATCCCCAAACATATTCTCATACTTCAAAGGTGCACACACGCACGCGCACAAGCACGTACGCGCATTTTGGCGCATGGTATTGATAGGATCAAGCCTCTGATCACTAAGGTCTATCGTAGAAAGCCTAAGGAATAAGTAGCAGATACCTATCTTTGAATAATAGTTGTGCCAGCTAAGCTTTAGTATATTTCTGCATTGTTTGCTATTAGTATTTTGTAACTAATTGATGAGGTCAGCTAGTGAATTCGCATTAGTATTAATACATAGGAAAAAGAGGGAAAATGGGGTATTGGGATAGTATTGGAAGGTGCTCTCAAATTCACCAAAACTTTATCATCCTTTTCCCAAATTCTAATTCTGTATTCATTGGATTTCACCTCAATTTCATAGGGATATTCTGTTAATCAATTCAAATACGATTCATATATTCCTTCATCTTATCAAAATATATCATTCTATAATTGAATCATAATGTTGGTTTCAGGCAATTATTTCGACGGGGCTAACGTATGGTCTCACGTCATGGACCATTGAGAGGAGAGGTGCACTTTATGCCTCTATATTCTCCCCTCTGGTTCTTGTCATCACTGCTGTTCTAAGCTGGATTGTGCTTCACGAGAAATTATACATGGGCACGTAAGAAATTTCCTTTGATTTTATTTTCTTCTTCCTGATGAATGAAAATTGATTCAGTGTTTGGATTTGATTCAGTTTCATGGGTGTTGTCCTGATAGTAGTCGGGCTCTATTCTGCTCTATGGGGAAAGAGCAAGGAGATTAAAAGCAATGGCACCGATGGAAACGATGACGACCTGGAATTGCAACCCAAATGAAGAGCTTATAATCCATGCTGCAAACTAGCTGAACCAATCATTTTCATGGTAGATTTCTGCAAAACAAAATAATTCTGTTATTGGTTCACTACCCTAACTATCATCTAGTTAGGTAATAATTTCGTTTTCGCTTAATACATTAATGTGTTAAATTAATACACTTGTTTTGGTTGTTCAGACAAACATGAGCAAGATTTTCCAGCTCCGTACACGAGCAGCTTCGACATGTGCTTCTTGGGATGCATTTAGAGCGTGGCCATTGCAGTGGGATTTCAGCACAATCTCGCAGCTTGGTCACTCCACAACACCATGAGGCTCACATCTGCACTATACGCGGTAATACAATGTTTCTGCATAAGTAGCATAATCCTTTCTTTGAATAATAGTTGTGCTAGCTAAGCTTTAGTGTATTTCTGGATTATTTACTATTACTATTGTGAAATATGTTGAGGGAAAGTTTATTTCATTCCACTGAAATATAATTTGTACAATAGGGATATATATAGCTGGTATATACATCAGGTTAGGACCTAAGGAGTCAAAGAAAATAAATCCTATTAAGTACTAATTAATCTAATCCCTATAATTGAGCAACCTGCTGGAATAATACGAATATAAATATGTACAACTGGCCTAATAAGTATGTGATGAATATCGACCTCCAATTAGGAATGTCTATGAGAGGAGAAATAAGGGAAAAGCTATGGCCTAGCTTAATAGGAAAAACTGATGTTAGAAGTAGTTATTGCCAACTGGATCAGTTAGTTACTGTTAGGAAAGGGTATAAATAACGGGAAAGGGGAAGTTAGAGGCAGTTTGATATTCACTTGGAAAAGGGAGAGACTGGACTCTCGAATATTCCAGATGGGAACTAGGGTTCTTCACCATTGTTGTACTCAGAGCTTTGATTCTCAGGCTTTGTGAATCTCAATTCTATTTTTCTTCAATAAAATCTCAGTTCTAGTTACAGACTTCATCAGTATGACAATCAAGCAGTCATTAAATGACTGATTATTAGGCTTGATTTTAGCAACCAACAACTATTTTGGTGCTCTCGAATTCACCAGCACCAAATCCTGATTCTGTATTCATTAGAGATTATGTTAATCAATTCAAATATAATTCATATATTTGCCCGTGCGATGCACGTGCACGGGTAATTTTTTATCAAATCAATTGTTAAATATAATCATTGAGTATTTAATATATATATATATATTAATATATATATATATATATATATATATAAAGTAATACAATATATATTTACTAAAACATACAATTTTAATTAGTGAAACACTTATATGTTGTTATTATTTTTCCTTTATGTATTAATGTTTCATCTTACTTATGGAGATTAATTGAATAATTGTGCATTATTAATTTGGTTAATTTCAAGCTGAGACTTTTTCACACACTCCATAGTTTGTATGATTTCCTAATATTTTTTGCTCTAAGGTATGGTGTTAATTCAATAAACCAACATTTGAGCAACATATATTATATACCTTATTCGTACGTCTTTGTATGAATTATTTGTTTATCTTTTAGATGCAAATCGCGCTGGAGAACACAACTATTCAGCTTGACACTCAAAAGGAGTAAACATGTATTTTCAACCTAATTATCCACGTATACTCGTGTCCGTGCAATGCACATAGAAGCGATTCTACAATTTGTAAAATTTTAATCTATAATTTATTTAAAGGATTAAATATGTTTTTGGTCCCTCTAAAATCAGGTTTCTCACTAAATTCAAGTATTCCTGGAAAAATCTCATATTGTTTAAACTAATTAATATAATCATTGAAAAATTTATCATCAATAATGTTGGAAATTTGTTTTTTCAAATTTTTTATTCTCAAGTTATTTTTTGCATTTAATTAGCTTTTTTATTTTTGATTCTCAAAGTTGTTTCTCTTGAAAAAAAAAGATTTTTTTTTTATTATTAGTTTTTTGAGAGAAATTTATATATTTAATGTTTTACTCTAAGACTATTAACTTTCCTCTTGTAAAAAACAATTATTCTAAGACTATTATATTTGTAACACTCATTTTTTCTATGAAAGAAAAAAGTCAAGATATCATTGTAATTATTTTAATTCCTACACTAATTAATAGTATAAAAGATTAAAAGTTATTAAGTAATAATAAGTAAAATAATATACATCAAAATAGGAGAAAATATGAAAATTTGACAGCGTAATGCTTAATGTAATAACTGTGACAAAATTGAAATTGTGTTAAATATAAAATAAGAAATCTTGACAACGAAATGCTAACTGACAAAAGTGAAATAATGTCAAAATAAAATATTACTCAAAAACAAGCTGAAGAGGGATCGAACCCTTTACAGGTAGGAAAAAGAAGAGAGCTTCTCCCACAGTGGCAATGCTTTCTGTTTGTTAGACTTTGTACCTTTATATATATATATAGAAAGCATGAATACAAAAATTTATAAGTACTCTTTATTGTTTAAGAATTTTCTAGAAACTTGGGGGGCCATGGCCCTCCCCTGACTTAATTGTTATCTTTACCATTATATAAGTGTAGGACCTTTTTAGTGTTATTATAATTATTTCAAAATAATATTATTATCATTAATTTATGTTGCAATACACCTATCAAGGAAAAAAAAACGTGTGCTTTCACATAAGAGCCCATTGGTCTTGAACAACACATATGTTCATATCGTGTACTGAAATTCATATTTTTTAACTATAATTATTGGGGCCAATGAGAATTTAACTCTTAACCACTTGTTCATCATTCATCATTCATCATTTGGTCATAAACAGTTGATACCATATAATTAACCAATTTTTTTTAAAGTTTAAGTCATTAGATGATCGACTATTGATAATTTTATATTGTATTTTAATAAATATTATTTGCTATGAATCTAATATATGATATCATGTAACTCCTCTTTTTTAAACTATGATATCATGTAACTGAGAAGTTAGAAATAGAGTGTATGGAATGTAGACGTACTCATAGCGTGTTTAAATATTGTCATTGAATAAATTTGTGATAGTGTTTCATAGACATATGAAAGTCGCCACATATGTTCGATATATGTGGATTGTAACAGTCTGTGAAGTATTTTTTCTGTTGGTTTGAAAATATTTACAATAACGGTCATAAATTTAGTGTGTTTATTGGCGGAAGTTGTGACCCGTAATCCCTCATTAAACATTTTTTTAGTCACAGTTGAAAACCGCTGATAAATACGTATTTCGTGCGTATAAAACTCTACTTGACAGCTTGATTAATTGCTTAGAATTTACTAAATTACGAAGTTTCCATTCGTTTTTTTCTCATATTTGGGCAGTCACAGAATATTTCTACAAAAATAAAAGGGCAGCATTTCATTGTTTTTTTCTCTATGGTGGAAGGTTAAAGAGCACATAATATGACAAGATGTAACCATCCTACAAAAGAAAGAAAGAGCCTCAAGGTCTCAAATTTTAAGACTCACTGCTTCCATCCAATTCTGCTTTCATTATTGGCTTCAAGCATATAACCAACATACACTGGACAGCAATTTTCTTCATATACATAGATTCCACCCAACTCTGTTTTGGTGAAACACTCAAACTTATTATTCATATGATTGTTCTAGAATTATGCAAAGCGTGTGATTTAAGTATTAAACACAAAACTCACATTATTCTTCTGCTCGATTACAGCAAGGGAGCATAATCTCAATTACTTAAAATAGCAGTTCTTAATGCAAATTAAAGGGAGAATATAATATAGATCCGGGTCTAAGAGTGCAAGTTGGGTGTACCAAACACTGGACATTGCACATTTAATTATTTAAATTTTAGATATTTTTTCAGATTCCCAAATTAACTTGACAACTTGCAAATTCAATTTAGTTCCCTCTGTTCACTGCATTAGCTTTACCCTTTTTTACTGCTTATTTGGATTTAGTGTATTCCACAAGTTAATCCTCCCTGCAAGCTGGCACCACAGGTTTGAAGAAACTTGGGTCTTTTTCTAGGGGAAGAGAATAACTTAGAAGAAAGGGAGAAGAAACTTTTGTTTTATAAAATTTAGAGCACCTTAACCTTACTTTTTTGTTTTTTAAAAATGTTTAAAACACCTACCTACTATAGTGTGATGTGCACGAACCAAATCAATAAAGCCATTTCTTGACTACTTTTTACTATTCTTTATTAAGGTAATAACCCATTAATCTTATTCGCAACATATTTTTTTGAAACTGCAACATATAATTAATTTATGTTGTTTTGCCATGTTTATATTCATGTAAATGAGCAACAGATTCACAATCTTCAATGGTTTAACCATAAGTATCTCTTATTCAATATAATTCTATTGGAGTCACAAACTTTCACATCATGATAGAATTATTCTACGTATGAGCTAGCTTATGATCTTTTTTTGAACTAATTGGCCTAGTATAATGCTAACTTGATACAAGAATTGATGAGTAAATATCTCTTACGTTACTGTCTCTCAGCCATTCACACCGTTGTGCACTATTATGATCGAACGGATATTATCTCTTCTGAAATTCAAGAAGAATAAGTGAAAAAAAAAGTAAGAACATGAATGAATGCAAACTCATGTTATTATGAGATTATAATTAAACCTTTTCTCTAGTACAATCTTTTACTATAGTCTATAAAGATCGGTCTGGATGTTACCAGATATTGTAGTTCTAGAATTTGTAGGTTGGTTAAAGTTAGTGTGACCGTGAATAATAATCTAATCCTCTTAGATAAATAAAGTAATAAAATGACATTTTCAACAGTCTACTCACCCAATCGGTAAGGGGCTGAACAGAGAAAGCAGGGGAATTTGATTAAGGAAAAAATTATGTGTACATCCAACCCTCCACATTAGCGATTTAACGAGAAATAAGAACGTAAAATAGAGAAATAAGTGATATAAAAGATGATGTGTAAAAACAATTAGAGAGGAATAAAATAAGAAAATAAGTGGAAATGAAGTGGAGGAAAAATCGATAGTGTATCAAAACTCAATTAGAAATCAAATCTGCTAAGTATCTATCTAGTTTAACATATACACACAAACTAATGCATAGACAGCAATTCTTTCTCACAAAACAACAAAAAGTAAACAGTGCCATAAATAGCATGAATCTAAAACTCATAGTGGCTCAAAGTGCAAGTGGAAGGCCAAAGAAATGTGAATCAATGAACTCAAAAACAGAACCAAAACCAATCATTCGAGTAATCAAGTCACGCAAGAAAACCAGCGGAGCACAGAAAATGTACCATGCTCAAAAGTTGAATCATAGTTTACTGTTCCATGTGAGCATGTTTGGACCATGAATATTGGACTTACAAGTATATGGTTTGAATCAGATTCCCTTGTCTGATTTTATAAACAAAGGAACTCTAGATAGCACTTATATAAATTGACACCCCCTAGCCTACAAGTTGAAGCACAAGACAATTAATTCCCTTAAGAGACACACTCTCTCTTCTAACTTAACTAGTGTTTTTCAATAGCAAAGAGGCATGGGAGGGAACAAGCAAAACAAGTCTTCATCTTTCAGTTCAATTTTCAACATTTTCAAATCTTCTAATAAGAAGCAAAGAGGAGGAAGAGGGTATAATGATGATGATGGGGCAAAGCAATGGACCAAAGTGTGGCCTAGTGATGAGGACAGAGGTAGCTGGGGGGTAGCTGATCCTGTCATTGACATGAGAGCTTCAGCTTTCATTGCTCAGTACAAGAAAAAGATTTCAGAGTCTGAAATTCACTGGCAAGCTCAACCTCAGCAGTAGTAGGAAACGATTGTATTTTGCTACTTTGTTCTGTTCTGTTCTGTTTGTGCCTCTATTGTAATTAATTATTGATTTCATATTTGAATCAAATTAAGTAAAGTTGTAGTATGAATCATCTTTCATCTTTGTTGTTGAGTATTATCTAGTACATATAGTCATGCAAATTCTTCCTCTCTTGATGTCTTTTGCTTTTAAAAAACATGAACTGTTTTAGCAGTTCTAGAGTCTGGTTATATGTTACATCATTTATCTCATGGATCACTTTGTACTCACTTTGTTTACAACTGCTGAAACAACCAATAATGTTGATTTGGAAAGTATTAATTTTTCTTTCAATATAGAGAATAGTACAAAGTATTCAGATCAGATGTTTCTTTAGTAAGTTACTCGTTTCAATTACTTAAGAATAACAATTAAGTGAATCAAAAGTTCAGGTGCTTAACATTTGTGAGTTCAACTTCACTCAAATTTCATACCTTTGTTGATGAAGTGCATACAGTCTTTCAGTTTTATACGAGTATGGATTCGTACGGATTTGTACACCACTACACCTCAAACACGTCTATTTTTCTCTCTATCTCTCTTTCTGTCACAATATCATATAACACATCTATCACTTATCTCTCTTCTCTTGCTATCTGAGTCTGGTGTTTACACCCAAGAGGTGTTCACCAAACATTTTCCAATTTATACTCTTCCTCTGTTTGTTGCTGTCGGCAGCACAAATCTTTTTTTTTCATGAATCCAATAATCAAATCAAATAAGTATTTAGTGTCACTCATATTAGTCAGTTCTTGAATAATTGAAATTAAGTTCAAATTCCCTAACCGTGTATTTTGTACGTACGTTAATTTCATTCCTACGTAAAGTATTTAAGGACGGATTTGATCGAGAGAATATACATTCAAGTACTAATTTCACAGAGGTCAGACATCAATCAAGGACTAGTATAATTTCTTTCATTTACAAAACTAACATGAAAATGTTGTATTTTCAGGGACTAATTTGACAGTCTACTTTTATTTTCCTACAGTTCTTGAGTACACTATTGTTCTTAGTAAGTTTGCAGTCACCTTTAGACAGGTCAAGAGGAGTAGAATTTACACCAGCCAAAACCCCAAAGAAGAATTTGGAAGTGATGCTCTACTTTAGATAGTAAAGTAAGTTACTGTAGTGGTTGGTTGAAAAATCAACGGTTGTGATTCTGATCAAATACTTGTACATTTACAACACATTATACAGTTCTTTAAATTTCAACGTGAGTCTTTTGTTTTAGAGGAGTCAAATCATTCTGATAAACCATTCTTTGTTGAACTAAAGAACTTCCATAGCTGAAAATCAGTGGCCTAGGGCGTATGAAACTTTCTCAGAGTAACACCAGTGGCTTGATTCCTCATATTATGCATAACTTCCCTTTAACATAGTATCAATCTCCTTCATTTTAATGACTTCAAAAATTCCTCATTAATAGTATGATCAGCATTCGTGAAGAGTTAAGTGAATGGAAGCTCTTGGAATCTCCATGAAGTGGGTTTGTGCTTCTTTAAGGGACAATACATGTTCCATGTTAACCTGTTTTTAGTTAGAGTATCTTTTCCAAGTAACTCTTGTACCAAAATGATTTAGGCTTTTAGGGTGAGTTTGCATACATGTCCAAATAAGCCTTCAAGTTTTGAGTTACAGTGTATCTAACATAACTTTTACTTCCATTGAAGCATGGATGCATCTTCTCAAAAAAAAATTCAATAGACATAGAGATTTGAAATAAATTTTATGATAAGAAGGAATGATTTAGGCCTTTAGGATAAGTTTGCATACTTGTCCTATACTGTTCAAGAAGCAATTTGACCCTTTCACGTACATATGAGAGTGGAGTAATTAAACAGACCTTTTTATTAACAAACACATACTTGAATTGCAGGGTAAGTTTAACTCCTAGTTGTGATCCTACCAAAGCATTGCTTCTACAGTAGTGATTCATATATGTACGCCAGAATTTTAGACGACACCTACAGTTTGTGATGGCTTCCCACCCCCACAAATTGCAGAGCTTACTTTTTCTTATAAACTTCGAAAACCGTCGCAAACTATTGGTGTCGCAATTTTCACCTAAATTCTGGTGTACACCATTCATTTTTGTTGCTTTCTAGGTAAGAAAAATAGTGCTTTATGGTAGATGTTAGTACATCTTTGCAGTTTTCATTACCTAATTATTATTTTTTTAATGAATTTTATGCAGTTTTCCTTACCTGATGATTCGTTTGACCCATCTTACTAACCTAACATAGTTGAATTTTTTGTTATATGATTTGTATCACCTAGTCTTGGTATGCCAAGTTGGTAGATTTTTGGAGGCACAATGACCTAGTTAGGTGCATGCAGCATGCTGAGATTAGAAGTGGAAAAGTTGCAATAATAATAATTAAGAAGTGAATCTTCACAAGAGTAGAAAGTACAAAAGCAGAACCAATAATCGTGCGTTACTAGTAGAATTTCAAGTACGAAACTAGCGGACCACAGAAAATGTGCCTTAACAAAGTTGTTAAGAGCAAACTGTCGTTTATTACCCTTCCAACTCAGCACCATTTCAACCATTTATGTTGGTCTTACCTCTCCTTTATCAGATTCTTTTACTGTTCATAGTCATGCAATTCAAGCCACCTCAACTATATAAATCATATTAACCTCATCAATTGAAAAACCAAGACAGTTTCACAAGTGAAATTCATAGTACACAAAGTGCTAATTAGCAGCCAAGAGAAGAGTACTCATTCATCATGGGAGGTAATAGGCAGAAGAAATCTTCTTCTTCTTCTGGTTTCTTTTCAATGTTCAACATCTTCTCATCTAAGAAACACTGCAAAGCAGGATACCATGATGCCTGTGATCATGGGAAGGTGTGGCCTAGTGACTATGACAAAGGTAACTGGGGTGTTGCTGACCCTGCTATTAACATTAAAGCTGATGCATTCATCCGTAAATACAAGCAACGCGCTTCAGAATCCTCTTGCTACCAAGTTGATCCGCATTCTGAAGATGCATGATGTGAAATTAATCCATATGTATATTTGTTTGTCATTTATAGGTTATTATTGGTTCTGGTTTGTACTGGTGGAAATTATGTTAGTTCTTATATATATTTATAAGTAACTTCATGTGTGTTCAACTACTACTACTTGTATAGTTATTCATGCTGATCACTATGTAGCATGGTCTTCAGTTTCATGTTGCTCTTCCTTCTTCATGTAATATATGATTAATGATTAATATCTATGGTTTCTGTACATAAGTGTGTATGATTGATCAAGAGTAAATAAATGGAGAAAGTTTTGGGTAAAAGTTAATTTCAAATGATGACAAGTTCAATTCCCCAACCTATGTGCTTTATTTCTCCATGAGTTCAAGTAAGTAGATAGATACATATATGTTTCTCAAGAAACTATGGTTTGAACATTCAATTAGTGCATGCTTCCTTATGTCTGGCTTCACTTGTGTCAAATCTGTAATGTAAAGGTCTCATGAATCATGACTTCATTATTGTAGGAAATACCTCGAGATTGCAGGCCAATGTGAGTGTTTATGCATAGGCTATTAGTGGTGTATTCCCTGGCTCAATACCATGTTTTTATTCACCTATAAGTTCTCTGTATGTGAAGGACTTATCAATAACCTATTCTTGTTTCCAGGTAATATTTGACTTCACTATGTTATATGCACTAAGGAAGATAATAAATTTGTCAGATCCTTGCATGTAAAAGATTTAATTTTAAAAATTAAGCTTCTACTTTAAACTATGGAGGAATTTTAATGAAGAGGAGAATGAAGGGTAAGAGAGGAAAAATAAAAATTCCTTATTTGGTTTGGTTGGAGGGGGAGGAGAGGGATACAACTAATCGAGTTTGATAGTTTACATTCATTTCCTCTTCCATCTCATGTATTCATTTTTTTTATTTTTATCACTCCATCACAATATCAAATTCCTTATCATATCACTCATTTTTCTAGTTTTTACTCATATCTCTCCCTATGTGGATAGAATGAGTATAAAAAAATAATTTTCCAAAACCAATTTAGCATTACACCCTTAGAGAAGGTGGAGGAAATCACATTGTAGAAATCTTGATCGATTTAACTTGAAATGATGTGAACAAATTCTTGAACTATGACTAGCAATTTGACTTGAAATGATGTGAACAAGTTCTCAAACTGTGACTAGCAAGTAGGTAGGAGGAATTCAGGCTCAGTGCAATTTGGAAATCCTGAACTCATTAAATAAGAGGTTCATAGTAATCTAATTAAAATAGTGTGATCCAAATTTAATAAAAATATTTTAAGTGTAGAGTAACATCTTTAAATTTGAACCATCCGTTCTGGATCAAACGGGGATCCCTAGCTTTGTCGAATGCACACATTCCTATCTTTAAATAATCATGGTCAGATGAGTTTTGTACATCACATGTCGCCATCGTCATCCCAATATAAGGATAAAAAATGAGCATTTTAACTATGACGAGCAAACATTTCAACCTCTAGTGTTGTTTGCTCCTAGTCCAATATGGAGATCCCTCAAAGTTTAAGGTGTCATGTGGCCCAACTTTGGTATTTAAGCCGATAGTGTGGCCTTACTGAATGGTGACCGACTCTTTGTATCGAATGTCTTCACGACAATATACTGGTCAGTGGCATGTCCTATTGATGTGATGAGAGCCAACAACATAATGAGTATGTGGAGGCTTTCACTTGAGATTGCCTCCAACGAAAGAGAATTTTTTTGGGATACCTAGTTTAAGAAAGAAAATCTCATATCGAATAAAAAAAAAAATGTTGATACGTTTATAAGTAGAATGAACCATACACCTGATATCACAATGTTTTTGTCAAGTCTCACATTACTGGATTTTTTATTATTTGAAATATACATTTCCGATAGCTTTTGAAATACTTTAAAATAGGTAAAGACTAGGGTGTGCCCTCTTTTTAGACCATCGGTTGCTCACCATTGAACATCGTTAGATCTTGGAATAGGGGCATATCTAGGCAGGGGCCATCGCCCCCCCAAGAATTTTGAAATGTTCATCAACTATAGGTCTTTTTCGAGTAGAAAGAAGAAATTTGCCGTTCCAATTGAGACATTATCATTCAGATGTTTCCCGAGATCCTAATTTAGGAAAAACTTGAAGTTTATCCGAGTTTTACCAGAAGTTAGTTGAAATTTGAAAAGCAACAATATTTTCATTTGTTAATAGATTGATACGTCTTGTTTGATACTCCTTGTTTCAACAACATCTTTAGAGTGATCTTTTAATTTTCTGCAATGAAAGTTGTTAAGACTCGACTTCGCAACAAAATTGAAGATGATCTTCTCATAAATTTATTAATTGTATATATCGGAGAGAATTTGCTGAAAAAATCTCTATTGATACAATAACAGATAAATTTAGTACTATGAAAGAATGAAGAGTTGTATTTAAATAATTTTTTATTATTTAAAGTTTATATAATATTTAATGAAGATTTTTTTAGTCTTATATTTCACCCCCACTACAAGAAAATCCTGGCCGGATACGCCCCTGTCTTGGAATCTAGGAATATTCTTTAGATGAGTAATTAGGAATGAATTAGATATAAAAGAGTAAAAATGTAATATCATCTCTCTTGAATTCTCTCTCCCGAATCCTCACCAAGCTCTCGTTTTCTTTTTCTGCTTCATGAGAAAGGCTTTGCAGCCCTCACAAAGTTCATCTCATTTCCCTTATTGTTGGATAAACCACCACCACTACTGTGGAGAGGAGAGAGGACGCCGCAAGTTCCACCATCAATCTCCTTTCATTTTTCCGGTGAAGCTTCTTATGGATATTGTTATTTGTGTCCTGGACGGAGGAGGATGACTCAAAAACCACCAAATTTCATCCAAATTTGGAAATTTTAGGGTGAGCAACTCCGATTTGTAAATGGAGTTTGTCGCCAACTCGTTGAGTTTGAGAGGAAAGGACACCACCATCGCACTCTTGGCCACAAGAGGAAGAGGATCTACTACTTAGTTTCTTCTTCAGCGACAGAGTCTCCACATCTCCGTCGTGAACCACTGCGATCTGATGAGAGAAGAAAGTTATATATGTTCATGATGAGTAAGAAGAAATGAAAGTGAAGAGAGGAATATGAAGAGATAGATGTGTTTGAGGCGCCGAGAAAGGTAAAAGTGGAAGCTTTTTGGAGTTTTCGTGGAGGAAAATGGAGATTCATGGTCGTGGTAATGGTCTCTGCCATGGTGGTGGAGTTCAAAGTGAAGAATAAGTGAAAGTGAAGAAAGGAAAAGGAAGAAAGAGATGCTCCTGAGGTGTTAAGAAAAGTAAAGATGGAAGTTTTTTGGAGTTTTTATGAGGAAAGTGAAGATTCATGATGGTTGTGAATTGTGATGATGGTCTCAACCAAAGTGGTGGTGTTCATGAGAAAAAAGAATAAGTGAAAAACGGACCACAGGTGGGATCATAGAAGTGAAGAGAGTAAATTACCAAGTAAACCCTGTGACCATTAAAAAAAAAGACTATTGTTTGCCTTTAAAATATACACTATATCTAGTTATTATTAGAATTCCTAGCCTAGCCTTTCCTTCTTTCCCAATTCCTCTTGTACCAAATAGTAAGTTGATTGCCAGCTCGAGGAATCGTACATGTTTCCACAGTTAGAGGATTGTGTTTCCTCAAGGCGCACAATATTGTACATTCAACATGCGTATTTCTCTCTCACATCCTTCAGATTTGAGATTCAGTAAAAGTCCCTTTATTCTTTTCATTTCAGCCTGCTTTATTCCTTTATTATATACTAAGTTCCTCATGCCTTTTTGTTAATTCTAGCTTGGCATTGAAGGCAAACGTCTATGGAGGAAATAAGAGTCTACTTCACAAACATTCAATTTTCAGAAATTGGAGATAATGTTAGACAGCACAGTAAAACAAGATCTGTCTAGTGAGAACTAGTCATTAATAGAACCACAGCTAGGAGAAGAATTTACAGCTGCCACTATATATGGTCTCTCCAAAGTTCATAATTGAAGCTAACTATTGTTTTCTATATCCAATTACATTAATGGTGGGAAGAGAAAGTCAAAAGAAAACGTAATGCCAAAATTGTTTCTTTTGGTGTAATACATGTATCATGTTAAAGCATGAAACATACACATCATCATCATGCTGGATTGCTGGTGCTAGCTTTTTAATTTTGTAAGGCTTTTATATTTACAAAACTCAAATCGTGATTTTACTTAGAAAAATCAGACAATAAACCAATCACTAATTTATGATACCAAAATTTCTTAATAGGCTAGATTGTACTTTGTTTAAGGGAGTCACTCCTTGGCTCAAATTTGTGTGCTTAGATAGACTTATTCTTTTTGTAAGAGTTGCAAATTGAAAGTTACTAATCCTTTGTTTGAATTTCTATTACATTCATGTAAAAGTATTTTTAATCCACTATGAGATATAAGTTTTCATTAAAATTACTTTTAACCATTGTTGACGGAAATTCAAGTACACCCATATATATCATCGAAGAACAATTTAAGGTTAAATTATGGTCTAATCTAAATTGGTTATTGGGAAATTTTTGCATGATTTGTTTGCAGTGGCGGAGGCACAGGGGTGCTTAGTCACCCCTGCAATTTTAGAATTTCTCTCCTAATGTTCCTTTTTTTTATTAACTAATCCTAATTAATTAGAGATGAAGTTCAATTCAATTCAGGCAAACACAAGCAATTCGTTACCCTTATTCCTAAGGTGCACAGACCCTTGCTCAACTTCTCCTCAAATCCCTAAATTCTACCAATTTTCCAATTGCATAGAAAATAGTATGACAAACTATTGCAATAGAAAGTTTCAATTGAAACAGAGGAGAAATTCAAGACATAAAATAGAATCCATAATCATAACTGAAACTTGGTTCAAAACATAACTTGAAAGAAAACTAGATCAATCACCCTAACACAAAGGAGAGTTTAGCCTGACATAGTCATGGAAACAAATCAAAATTCAAGCCAAACCTCAAAATCTTGACAAAGAACCAAGTAAGCTCTAAGCAAAAACCCAAAAACGCAGCTCTCCAAGTTCTAACGTGAAAAAGTATCTAAATTAGGTTTAAAACGCACTTAAATAGAGTTTGACAGATATTTCGCGCAAATGCGCGAACTTTGTGAAGGAACTCGCGCAAAACTGGCGCAGAATTTTCCAGCAGCTACTTCCTTGGCGCGTCTGCGCGAAATGCAATAGGAAATTGGTGCAGAACTGGCGCAAAGAAATCCAGATTGCTCCAGACTTCGAGATTCTTGGCTCTCTCCCTTGATTTGCTCATTGATTCCACATCTTCTCCTAAAATAACAATAATAATAAAGGAAAATAATTAAAAACCAATAATAGAGATTAACTAGAAGATAGAGTAAGATACCGAATTCAAATAACTTGATTAAATCCTAATGAAATCTATAAAAATAACATAAAAAATATAGAAAAATACTAAAACTAAATGAAAACATTAAAATGCATGAACTAAGCCAAAAGTGTCCTAAAATGACCGAAATATCCTAACAACTATATTAAACTACATGCAAATAACCCAGGAAAATAGCCTTAAATCCCGGGTCATCAGTCTTTTAGCTACAGGGATTGGAGAATAAGAAGTAGTAGATTTCCTCTTCCATCTCATGTATTCATTTTTTTTATTTTTATCACTTCATCACAATATCAAATCCCTTATCATATAACTCATTTTTCTAGTTTTTACTCATATCTCTCCCTATGTGGATAGAATGAGTATAAAAAAATAATTTTCCAAAACCAATTTAGCATTACACCCTTAGAGAAGGTGGAGGAAATCACATTGTAGAAATCTTGATCGATTTAACTTGAAATGATGTGAACAAATTCTTGAACTATGACTAGCAATTTGACTTGAAATGATGTGAACAAGTTCTCAAACTGTGACTAGCAAGTAGGTTGGAGGAATTCAGGCTCAGTGCAATTTGGAAATCCTGAACTCATTAAATAAGAGGTTCATAGTAATCTAATTAAAATAGTGTGATCCAAATTAAATAAAAATAATTTAAGTTTAGAGTAACATCTTTAAATTTGAACCATCCGTTCTGGATCAAACGGGGATCCCTAGCTTTGTCGAATGCACACATTCCTATCTTTAAATAATCATGGTCAGATGAGTTTTGTACATCACATGTCGCCATCGTCATCCCAATATAAGGATAAAAAATGAGCATTTTAACTATGACCAGCAAACATTTCAACCTCTAGTGTTGTTTGCTCCTAGTCCAATATGGAGATCCCTCAAAGTTTAAGGTGTCATATGGCCCAACTTTGGTATTTAAGCCGATAGTGTGGCCTTACTGAATGGTGACCGACTCTTTGTATCTAGCTTTTTAATTTTGTAAGGCTTTTATATTTACAAAACTCAAATCGTGATTTTACTTAGAAAAATCAGACAATAAACCAATCACTAATTTATGATACCAAAATTTCTTAATAGGCTAGATTGTACTTTGTTTAAGGGAGTCACTCCTTGGCTCAAATTTGTGTGCTTAGATAGACTTATTCTTTTTGTAAAAGTTGCAAATTGAAAGTTACTAATCCTTTGTTTGAATTTCTATTACATTCATGTAAAAGTATTTTTAATCCACTATGAGATATAAGTTTTCATTAAAATTACTTTTAACCATTATTGACGGAAATTCAAGTACACCCATATATATCCTCGAAGAACAATTTAAGGTTAAATTATGGTCTAATCTAAATTGGTTATTGGGAAATTTTTGCATGATTTGTTTGCAGTGGCGGAGGCACAGGAGTGCTTAGTCACCCCAGGGGTGCTTAGTCACCCCTGCAATTTTAGAATTTCTCTCCTAATGTTCCTTTTTTTTTATTAACCCGATGTGGGACTTTAGTTACTCATATGTTGTGGGTTGTATTTTGTGAATGTGGGACTTTATTTAGTCACCCCTGACTCAAATGAAACATTAAGTTTCATTAACAAGGTGTTCATCGTGGTTGTGGGTTGTGTTTTGACCACTTCATTGTTTTCTTTTTTATTAATGATGCGGGACTTTTGTTGTGGGTCTGAGGTTTGAATGTTGAATGATTGGGGCAAGGTATTGGCTTGAGGTTTGAGGTTCCAGTTGCTTTGTTTTTCAATGAAAATGGGAAGAGAAGTGGAGAAGGTTGTGGTTCTATTTTGGACTTGATGGAGATAGTCACGGTGGTGAAGGTTTTGGGGATGCAGGAAAGTTGATGATGGTGAATAGTTATGACTTATGATAGTTGATGATGGTGGTGAAGGTTCCAGATCTGATTGGCTCTACATCGTTGTTGTTTCCAGGCAGTAGGCTTTGCTAGAAGTAGAAGGGGCTTTTATGTTTATTCCCCTATTTTTATCCCTTTTCCACTTATCTTTTACCTTTTGTTGTAATTTGTCTACCGTGTTTTTGGTGGTACCACTGGTACCTTGGCTTATCCAAAAAAAGTTATGATAGTGATCTGTTAGTGGTTCAAAAAGGTAATGGAAAGAAGGGAAATGGGAGATGATGAAGTAGAGGTGCTGCTTAGTGTAAGGACTAAGGACATTGGTGGGAAGGTGGAAGAAACATTCATGGAGGATGAGTTTTGTGATATGATGCTATGGGATGAAGGAGATGATTTTTGGATAGAAGGTCCCTGTACGTGAAGAAGTGAAGTAAGTTTTTTCATGGTGAGAAGTTCCCCAGATAATTTCTAATTTTCTACCTATAACTAAATAATAAACTCTATTACTCTTCACTTTCTCATGTGTGACTTTTTATGGATATTCAAATTTTTATGAGTTGAAACTCGAATTTATCGGTTCAATTCTCTTTTTGGTTGCTTAATTAGTCTAATTATATATGAGATTGAATTCGTGGTGTTTGTGTTTTGCTTGAAAAAAAATGATAAAAATTATGCACATCAAGTGTTCGTAAAAAAATCTCCTTTAAGATTTAGACTTTAATAAAAGGGCTTGAAATTTTCTTACAAATTATACTCCTTTAAATCTCAGTCCCTCCCTTCTGAAATTCCTGGCTCCGCCCCTGTTTGTTTGGTCGTTGAATTTTTTTATTTGACATAAGAACAAGTGACGACATAATCTAAATCTAAATCATTAGATGATAAAATCAATAGTTTGTTGGTTGAAAGTGTGATGGAGGCCGGAGAGAATGCACCAATAGAGGATCCAGGTGGTTATAATAGCACTTCTCTTTCCTCTCCCCCTTCCTCTTCTTCTTAAACCAAACATAGTATGAATTGAAAATCCTCAAAACCTCTTATTTGAACCAAACAGGGCATAAGCAGCCATTTTGTACATGTTAGTAACTACTAGTGACAGCAGGAATAGTCAATAATATTCATGCACTCATTCAATTATAGTGGTATTGGATGGGACATAAAATCAGAAATTAAAGATGAATAGTAGACTCTTTAACAGAGAACATTATTAAATGAGTGATAAATAGAGTACTAGCTTTAGCATGAACATTCTGCACTAACACCTCCTTTATGTCTATGGTGTTTAAGCTCTCTCTTTGGCTATCTACCATCACTTCATGAATCATTGTACATCCATCTTCACGGCATAACATGTTCTATGTAGGCTCCAAAGTGAACAAAGACAAGTAAACATCACAGAATTTCAAAACAAAAGGAATCCATGTAAAAACCAGTAACTTCATAATTCATATATATAGATCTGCATGCATGTAACCCAGTGAAGGTTTCTGATACATCAATTGTTGCAGATCCTCTTTGTTTTGCAGATTAACAGGATGCAATGGTAACCATCTATAGTTGTGAAGTTTCTGCTTTTTCCCCAAGAATCATAGGAGCCACTTTTGAGGGTTGTCTAGTGTTTCCTAACCGATTGTTTTTGCTTTTTAGACTCTGGACCATGTCGCTGGGTATTCCATAGTTCTAGTACACACTATTGCTTTTTTTTTGGTCCTACCTCAGATATCAAATACTGAAAAATTGATTAAGCGTATATCAAATCTTCAAAGTTTTTTAGTTATATGATAAGATGGAATGATTTGATGTATTCTTTGTTTAACTCTGATTTGGAGTTGCGATTGGTGTATACTACACTACACCTGCAATTTGTGACATTTTTTATATAAATTCTGTAATTTGGCGGCGGTAAACAATTGTCATAAACTACATTTGTCAATGACATTTATCATAAAGTGGTGTTCACGCATCATTTTCCCTGTTTTTAAATATGAAGGAAGAAAGTACTTTTACTATTTTCAGCAGAATCCTTAACCTTTCCTATTAAATATTGTTTCATGAATGGATTTATTGGAATTATTTAGTCTAACTGCTCTCTCATATTTATTAATATAGCAAGAAAATTTATCTTTCTTCTGCGATGGAGCTTTAACTCTCTTAAGCATATCGGCTCACTACTGATTAATTTTCATCAAGCAATTAGTTGGCTTCATATAAATAGAAGGGGTTTTTGAAGGAATTGTATTTTATGAATATTATTGATAAACAATTGAGTAATTATATACAAAGGGGCTAATATTTAACTAGGAAATAAATTTAAGTTAGATTACATACGTAATTACATCATAATAAAGGGAATAAATCTAAGCGAGATTACATCATAATAAATCAAGAATAAATATTATAATATTCTATTCTAACACACCCCCGCAATCGAAGCTGGAGGTTCACCGATGCTGAGACTGTAAAGAAAATCACTAAAAAAGGAAATATCTGTCAAACGCGAGAGCGGCCGGAGAAAACTCTCGGTGACCTGATGAGGGGGAACCACAATTGGCGGAAGGAACCACCGTTGGCGTCCGAGAGCCGGGATCGGAGTGCGATCTGCCATAGGATGGAGGAGAAAAAAAAATAAAAAATAAAAAGCACAACTATATATAAGCACTTGCTTGGCCACATCTCTAGCCAATGTGGTACTCTAACACACCCCCTCGCCCAGTGTAGAAAATTTGGAGCGTGGAATGAAACGGGTAACCCAAACATGGGAGGTCTACACAACAAATGGATCTAGGATAGGGGCTCAGGCTCATGATCAAACAACCATTGGTTCTGATACCATGAAGGAATTGTATTCCATGAATATTATTGAACAACTGAGTAATTATATACAAAGGACCTAGGCTAATTTAACTAGAAAATAAATCTAAGCTAGATTACATACGTAATTACATCATAATAAAGAGAATAAATCTAAGCGAGATTACATGCGTAATTACATTATAATAAATCAAAAATTAATAAATATTATAATATTCTATTCTAATATTCTATTCTCACAGTTTTCAAGTCATAGATGTTTTAACTTTTAACCTTGAAAGTGGAACTCCTTTTAGATTAACTCATCTTCACTTGCCTTTTTGACTTCTGGTATATTCCAGCAGAGACAAATTGCAAAGGTAAAGCCTGAAGTGCTGGCAGTCAAGGCAGAAGAATAACAATAAACTGGCTGAATGTTACACAATTAGCTTCCTCAGTAGAATATGAGTGTCTTTTTACCAGCAATTTCCCATTAGAGCAAAAGATAAGGGAAATGGGAATGTAGTCTTTGATTCAAGATTCAGTGACACTAATAGCTCATATTTAATTTGTAGTAAAAAGTACGCAACAGTCACATGATTTTGATTCATTCAAACATGAATTACTGTGAAGATTGAAGAAGATAAGCACCTTTCTTTCACCAATACCACTCTATTGAGAATCATGTAAATTGTGATATAAAAGATGATGTGTAAAAACAATTAGAGAGGAATAAAATAAGAAAAAAAGTGGAAATGAAGGGGAGGAAAAATCGATAGTGCATCAAAACTCAATTAGAAATCAAATCTGCTAAGTATCTATCTAGTTTAACATATACACACAAACTAATGCATAGACAGCAATTCTTTCTCACAAAACAACAAAAAGTAAACAGTGCCATAAATAGCATGAATCTAAAACTCATAGTGGCTCAAAGTGCAAGTGGAAGGCCAAAGAAATGTGAATCAATGAACTCAAAAACAGAACCAAAACCAATCATTCGAGTAATCAAGTCACGCAAGAAAACCAGCGGAGCACAGAAAATGTACCATGCTCAAAAGTTGAATCATAGTTTACTGTTCCATGTGAGCATGTTTGGACCATGAATATTGGACTTACAAGTATATGGTTTGAATCAGATTCCCTTGTCTGATTTTATAAACAAAGGAACTCTAGATAGCACTTATATAAATTGACACCCCCTAGCCTACAAGTTGAAGCACAAGACAATTAATTCCCTTAAGAGACACACTCTCTCTTCTAACTTAACTAGTGTTTTTCAATAGCAAAGAGGCATGGGAGGGAACAAGCAAAACAAGTCTTCATCTTTCAGTTCAATTTTCAACATTTTCAAATCTTCTAATAAGAAGCAAAGAGGAGG
This sequence comes from Lotus japonicus, assembly GCF_012489685.1. Lineage (NCBI taxonomy): Eukaryota > Viridiplantae > Streptophyta > Magnoliopsida > Fabales > Fabaceae > Lotus > Lotus japonicus. Next base: position 54,122,790 of record NC_080045.1, read on the forward strand.
AAGAGGGTATAATGATGATGATGGGGCAAAGCAATGGACCAAAGTGTGGCCTAGTGATGAGGACAGAGGTAGCTGGGGGGTAGCTGATCCTGTCATTGACATGAGAGCTTCAGCTTTCATTGCTCAGTACAAGAAAAAGATTTCAGAGTCTGAAATTCACTGGCAAGCTCAACCTCAGCAGTAGTAGGAAACGATTGTATTTTGCTACTTTGTTCTGTTCTGTTCTGTTTGTGCCTCTATTGTAATTAATTATTGATTTCATATTTGAATCAAATTAAGTAAAGTTGTAGTATGAATCATCTTTCATCTTTGTTGTTGAGTATTATCTAGTACATATAGTCATGCAAATTCTTCCTCTCTTGATGTCTTTTGCTTTTAAAAAACATGAACTGTTTTAGCAGTTCTAGAGTCTGGTTATATGTTACATCATTTATCTCATGGATCACTTTGTACTCACTTTGTTTACAACTGCTGAAACAACCAATAATGTTGATTTGGAAAGTATTAATTTTTCTTTCAATATAGAGAATAGTACAAAGTATTCAGATCAGATGTTTCTTTAGTAAGTTACTCGTTTCAATTACTTAAGAATAACAATTAAGTGAATCAAAAGTTCAGGTGCTTAACATTTGTGAGTTCAACTTCACTCAAATTTCATACCTTTGTTGATGAAGTGCATACAGTCTTTCAGTTTTATACGAGTATGGATTCGTACGGATTTGTACACCACTACACCTCAAACACGTCTATTTTTCTCTCTATCTCTCTTTCTGTCACAATATCATATAACACATCTATCACTTATCTCTCTTCTCTTGCTATCTGAGTCTGGTGTTTACACCCAAGAGGTGTTCACCAAACATTTTCCAATTTATACTCTTCCTCTGTTTGTTGCTGTCGGCAGCACAAATCTTTTTTTTTCATGAATCCAATAATCAAATCAAATAAGTATTTAGTGTCACTCATATTAGTCAGTTCTTGAATAATTGAAATTAAGTTCAAATTCCCTAACCGTGTATTTTGTACGTACGTTAATTTCATTCCTACGTAAAGTATTTAAGGACGGATTTGATCGAGAGAATATACATTCAAGTACTAATTTCACAGAGGTCAGACATCAATCAAGGACTAGTATAATTTCTTTCATTTACAAAACTAACATGAAAATGTTGTATTTTCAGGGACTAATTTGACAGTCTACTTTTATTTTCCTACAGTTCTTGAGTACACTATTGTTCTTAGTAAGTTTGCAGTCACCTTTAGACAGGTCAAGAGGAGTAGAATTTACACCAGCCAAAACCCCAAAGAAGAATTTGGAAGTGATGCTCTACTTTAGATAGTAAAGTAAGTTACTGTAGTGGTTGGTTGAAAAATCAACGGTTGTGATTCTGATCAAATACTTGTACATTTACAACACATTATACAGTTCTTTAAATTTCAACGTGAGTCTTTTGTTTTAGAGGAGTCAAATCATTCTGATAAACCATTCTTTGTCGAACTAAAGAACTTCCATAGCTGAAAATCAGTGGCCTAGGGCGTATGAAACTTTCTCAGAGTAACACCAGTGGCTTGATTCCTCATATTATGCATAACTTCCCGTGAACATACTCCCTCCGTCTCCTATTATAAGTCACTTTTTTTGAGTTTTTCTTGTCCCATAATATAAGTCACTTTACATTATCTATGAAGCATTAATTATATTTTTCCATGTTTACCCTCATATTTAATACTCCACATTTAAAGAATTTTTATGTTTCCCAAAATTTTGCTTGATTTCCAAGACCCTTATAGTTTAAAGGTAGTGGAATATTAATATAGAGAGAGAATTTCATATGAGGGTGATTATGAAAAGTTTTTTTAAAAAGCTACAAATTTATTGCTCTTAACTAATTTTAACAATTTTTCTTAATCTTAAAGAATTGATTAAAAGTGACTTATAATAGGGGATGGAGGGAGTATCAATCTCCTTCATTTTAATGACTTCAAAAATTCCTCATTAATAGTATGATCAGCATTCGTGAAGAGTTAAGTGAATGGAAGGAATCTCCATGAAGTGGGTTTGTGCTTCTTTAAGGGACAATACATGTTCCATGTTAACCTGATTTTAGTTTGAGTATCGTTTTCAAGTAACTCTTGTACCAAAATGATTTAGGCTTTTAGGGTGAGTTTGCATACATGTCCAAATAAGCCTTCAAGTTTTGAGTTACAGTGTATCTAACATAACTTTTACTTCCATTGAAGCATGGATGCATCTTCTCAAAAAAAATTCAATACACATAGAGATTTGAAATAAATTTTATGATAAGAAGGAATGATTTAGGCCTTTTGGATAAGTTTGCATACTTGTCCAATACTGTTCAAGAAGCAATTTGACCCTTTCACGTACATATGAGTGGAGTAAACAGACCTTTTTATTTACAAACACATACTTAAATTGCAGGTAAGTTTAACTACTATTTGTGATCCTACCAAAGCATTGCTTCTCCAGTAGTGATTCATGTACGCCAGAATTTTAGGCGACACCTACAGTTTGTGATGGCTTCCCACCCCCACAAACCGCAGAGCTTACTTTTTCTTATAAACTCCGAAAACCGTCGCAAATTATTGGTGTCGCAATTTTCACCTAAATTCTGGTGTACAACATTCATTTTTGTTGCTTTCTAGGTAAGAAAAATAGTGCTTTATGGTAGATGTTAGTATATCTTTGCAGTTTTCATTACCTAATTATTATTTTTTTAATAAATTTTATGCAGTTTTCCTTACCTGATGATTCGTTTGACCCATCTAACTAACCTAACTTAGTTGAATTTTTTGTTATATGATTTGTATCACCTAGTCTTGGTATGCCAAGTTGGTAGATTTTTGGAGGCACAATGACCTAGTTAGGTGCATGGAGCATGCTGAGATTAGAAGTGGAAAAGTTGCAATAATAATAACTAGTGCGATAACCTGTGTGCTGCACGGAATTTTTTGTTGGAATTTTTTAATAAATAAATTACTTTTCACATATATGTAATTTTTTAATTATAAATAAGTCAATCGTGTATAAGTCAACCGTGTGATAATATATGAAAAGAAAAATATAGTAAATAAATAAAGTTGTGTTGTCTACATTGAACATTTCCAAAAACTTTCTTAAACACTACATTTACAATACGGGTTTGTTGTTTGCCCGACTTATCCAATATACAAAGTTTAAGACCATTTTCTTGAGCGTACTCTAGAGAAAGCTACATATAACTGACCATGAGTGAAGACGGACCTCAGAAGGAAGAGCCCAACCTGAGATAATGTTTGTCCTTGGCTTTTGTTTTTGGTAATCGCAAATCATACTGCAATTGAAAATGATATGCGTCTTATGAGATATATAGCAGAAAGTATTTTCATGAAAAATGTTTCTCCCCGTGAGAGTTTTTACCCTTTAATTTGTAAAAAATGATAGTAGATTATAGTTTTATATTTTACATTACATGAAATTAGATGGAAAAGTAAGTGAAGTTTTATTAATTTCTAATTTTCTATTAAAATTTACATGAAAGTGTTTTATGCAAAATGTTCTTTTTCGTAGGAGTTTTTAACACTATAGTTTAATCATAAATAAATATAGATATGTTCATAAGACTATATTTATTTATGATTAAACTTTTTCGTAGGAATTTTCTATCAAAATGTTCTCTTCGCACGACATATGTTCATAATTATATTAGAGAAAAATGATGATGCACCGACAATGTAAAGTTTTTTTACATCGTCAACCAATCAAAAGTTAAAGATGTGTCATGTCAATTAATGAAATTAAATAAAAACACAGATTTTCTCACATCCTCAAATCTGATTGGTTGACCGTGTAAACAAAACTTTATACTGTCAGTGCATAGAAATTAAACTCATCATATATATATATATATATATATATGTCTAAAATAATTTAAATTTTTAAAAAAATATTAAATTTATTTAACATGAAATTATTTTCATATAAAATATTATGTGAGAGTTTTTGAATTTATATTTAAACATAAATAATTAAAACTATATAATGTTTTCACGAAAGTATCATACATCACTATTTGTCTTAAGTTCCTCCCCTTTTGAGCTCTTTACTTTGTAATTTAATCATAAATAAACATAGACTAATATATATCAATATTTTACAATCTCCAACATCAAATTTTCATATATTTTATATAGCTTTAGTCCCAAATATATGTGAAACTTATTAAAAAAACATTAAAATTATATTAAGATTTATTTTTCTATATGTATTTTCATGAAAGTATTTTATGTAAAATATTACTCCACGTGGGAGCTTTTAACACATAATTCCGTAATTTACTCCTAACATTATTAAAAAAATGAAAAAGTACTTAAATTAAATAAAAAATATACTTTCTATTGGTTATAACATGAAAGTGTTTTCATCTAAAATGTTCCTCTCCCCAAAATCACCATCAGGAGAAACTCCTACTAAAGGTAGACATGCTTCACCTACAAAAAAAAATCATATAAAGAGAGGATAAGACAGTGAATGATATAAAGCATTCTAATTTTCTACTTTCAAGACAGGTTCAGGGAGTTAGATTAAAATATAACAAATATATCACATGTAGAAGAAAGAAAGGAGATTTTACCTGGTAGAGAAAGAAGAGAGGAAGAGATGACTATGAATTGGATATCATAGTTCTAGAAGATGAAAGCCCCATCATGGATATCTTGAAAACCACGCTTTTTCTCTGCCATTCCTCTTCCTTTATTTGCACAACTTCACATATAGTCTGCTCCAATTCACATGTTATTCTACAGTTGCATATGAAATCTGAACAACTGCTATCACCATGAACAAAATAACAGCTCTTTGTACAAAAGTTGCATATATGAATTCTACATAGAAAAACACAAACTAAACACTGACAATCAACCTCTCTGTTTCTCAACCACTCAAATGGGCCCTCATTTTATTGTTACTTCTTCAAGCCAATCGATACTGGTATGTTACTTCTTTTTACTGGCCCTCAGTTTTATTGTTACTTCTTCAACCACATATTGGTATGTTCCTACTAATGTTAGTTTCTTATGAAATTATATTAGTAATAGATTACATTGATCCAAATAGTGTTACCTTCTAATATTGCACATTAGTAAGGGCAACCTGTGATGAAATAAGAAAAGCAAGTTTTTTTTTATAAGCATAAGAAAAGAAAGTGATAGTGTTCATGTTTCACTCCAATGTGTTCAACACTAAGAGTTCCACGTTCCAAATCATTTGAAATATGAAAATAGAAGGAGAAAAATATTCAATGTAGAAGACCTATGCATGAAGTGCTTTTCATTAAGCACTTTTCTCACTATCTTGTGCAGTTTTGCATTAGGTTGTGAAGAGAGTGCTTCATAAGAGGCGTCATAAACTAAAGTATGAAACTCATTGACAATCGTTGTTTATTAAAATATATTTTAAATTTATAAGAATAATTTTTAAAAGCTTATCCAGTATAGCTTTTTCTTTCAGATTAGCTTAATTCGACAAACCTAAACACATAGGGAACAAAATATAAAACAGACAAATAAGTAGCTTCAAACTAATACATTAATTAAGAAATGACAATCAAATTAAGTAGAGGACATAAGAAATGTAAATTTAGTTTTGGGATACGAAATGAAAATTTGGTAATTAATTTTTATAGTACTCTTAAGTGGGCATAAGAGAATTATTTGCATTAATAGTACTCCATTTCGTATTGATTTTCTTACTGGACTATAATACTCCATTAATATCTCTAATTAGGGAATTAATTTTTTATTTAAATTTTGAAATTCAGTGTAGTCAATTAATATCTTTTATAATTAGAGAATTAATTTTTATTTCAAATTTTAAGTTTCCCTTGATGTCTTGGTTAGATAGAAATTCCACAAGGTCAGCAAGAAACAAATTGAAAGTGTAACGACTTTATCCATACAATTAGCAATGCGAAGATAACAAAACTGCTAATAAAAAGGAGATTTTAAACTTATAGGTCAAGTAATTTGATAGGAAGGTAACCAAATTTGAAGTTGTTTAAAGACTACCTGATATGGAGCCTGATGATATGGATATCGTTATGATTGGATGAAAGGGCGTGGTTGGAATGATTGATTGGGTTCGAGAGAAACCGAGGTGTACCATGGACAAACTGGATGTTCCGCTAGGATTTGAAAGCATATATATGTAAGAGGTTTTCAAAGTAAAATTTTAGTCATTGAAGTAAATAGTGGAAAATAATGTTCTAACAACTAAATTTTGGGAGACTCTCTTGACATAGAAGGGTACAAACTTGATAAATATGAGGCTTAACAACTTAACAACTTGAATTAGAACATGATTGATTGGTATACGCTAAAATTGATAGAAATTTTGGTTATCTAAGGTACACTTGTGAACATTTATCTACGACTCTGATGTAGAATTCTCTTTGAATATATCAGAAAAAGAATAAAATATGTTCAAAAAACAATTGTATTAAAACTGGGAAGCCCATCTTACCTCTTAGATCAACTTCACCCTCGTACCCGCCACACCTCACGTCGAAGCCTCCTACCACCGCCTGAATCCACAATCATCTCCGGCAACACCAGCACTTAAAGCCATCTACAATTTAACATATTTAAGTAGATACAGATCTCTCTAAATGTTTTATGGACTCAAATGTAGCCTTCTCATCCTTTCATTTTTTGTTGGCACAGTCTAGTCTCTGGCTCTCAGCAGTTACTGTTTTCTACAACAGCACATTCTGCTTTCAAACTGGCTATGCTATGAGATATCACATTAATGTAACAATCAGTATATTATATATTTATCAACTCAATTGATAAGAAAAACCATACCTTCCCATTAAAGAATAAGTAAAACTTAATTGCAACATCATGAATTGGAAAACTCTAATAAGACTAATTTCATTCATAGATCAATACCAATGCAGCAATTTCGATACAATAGATTCAAGATATTACCTTGTTGCTCATTGACTTTGCTTCCTCCTCCAACAATGGAAATTAAACAGTAATTAAAAAAAATGAAACTCGTAATAGAAACAATGAACAACACTGTATTAATAAACTCAATTCAGAAAGATAAGGTCAGATAAGAACAAATAGGGGAAGAAAATCGTGAAAATTGAGAACAAAACAGAAGATATGGGGCTGCAATATACCTTGAATAAACTCAATTTTGCAGTTTAATTTTGAACTCAAATTTGAATTTGAATTGCAGGTCATGAATATTTTTGGTTGATTCTAATTTGCGCAACATAAATAAATTCTTTAAAATAATTTAGCGCAACAAAATTAACGGGAGAGAATATAATATCTGAGAGAATACATTTTTATGGTACATGCGCATTATAACAGAGAAATTAACGGGATCCCATTTACGGCCTCCAAGATGTACCAAAATTAGGGAAGAATAGATGGGCTTGTCAGCTCAAAATTAGGGTTTGAAGTAGCTCCGAAGGACCATGGTGGCGGCTCAGATGCATCTCCATTTTTTCAAGGGCATGTGGATTACAATTCCTGGATGCGTCTCCATTTGTTCAATACTGTTTGTGCTGGAATGCTTGTCGAAACTTAAGCGGAATGATGTTAGTTTTGAATAAATGGATTGAATGATAGTAGTTTTGATTATTTGTTTTGGAAAATTGCTTGGGTACACAGATGAATCAAACGGGGTGTTAAAAAAACCTGAAAGTGAATATAAAGGGCAACGCTCATTGTTGATGAGAACACGAAATCTGCTCTCTACAATGCACCGTCAAGATGTCATAGACAGGTATGGATCGGAAAAAAAAATGGAAGTTGATGTCCACCCTCTTAGTTTGGTCTTCCTATTCCTATATCCTAGAAATTAACTCATAACTTGTCTTCACGATAGAAATATTAATGTGTGTGGGTCAAACTCTACTGCAAGAACCACCATATCCAAATTGAAAAAATGAGAACGTAATTTAAGGCAGTTTGAAGGTAACCATGATAAGAGTGATTAAATCAATAGTGATTGGATAACGGCATGTATTTGTACCTATCAAAGATGTCTGATTAGCACACTTTTCTGTCACTTCCGGAAACGGCACGAACTTGAAAAAATGTTTTGGAATCCCCTTGAATTCTGATCGTGACAGCCTTGAATTGCCGATGAAATTTAAAATGTACTTATTCATGGAGACCTTGAACCAAGCATAGAATTAGCCACCAAAATATTCTCTATAATGTACACATCGTCTTCTGCTAAACATGCTACAAAATTGGGCATGAGATCACTTCTAATCATAGCATGCGTTGTCCCGCACTAAACATTATATAAACAGTATAAACTTAACGAAAGATACCTTCTCATCAAGTAGTATCCTTCGTCATGTAACTTTGGTACGGTCTTTGAAATCTACACAATTCCACTTCATGATAACCCTGGCTCTGATTCTTGATTTCTGATAAAAGTATAAATTAGTTAGACAATGTAACAAAAGGTGTAGCGTTTAGAGTAGAATAGGATTCAGAGAAGGATAAAGATGGGAGAAAAAACGTGACTAAAGCAACTATTATATATAACCTAGTATGAATGAATTTAAGGAAGAAATAAAGAATGATTTAAATAAATTAAAAAAATAGTCCAATTTTGAGGTAGTCTTACAATTTAATTATCAGCTTCAATCGAGCATTAAATATTTCCAAAATTGTAGAGATTTTTTAAAAGCTATTTCATGAAGTTGGCCGATTTTATAAAACTGGAGCAAATAAGTTATTTCTAAAATAAGAAAATCGAGTTCAAAAAAAATGCTTGAAGAAAATTCCAACATAAGCATATTCCATGTATCCATTCCTTTTTTTTTTTGAATTTAGTATTCATTCCTCAAAATAAGAAAATCTGCTTGAAGAAAATCCCACCAGAAGCATATTTCATGTATCCATTCATCAATTTAAAAAATGAATTAATCAAATATGCTTATTTTTTACTAATTTTTTGTTGTCAACGGTTTTCCTAGAGGAATTATTTTTTTTTTTAAAGTCTATAGGAATCAATTTGAAAAAGGGATACTGACCGTGGGGCGAGGGATTAGTCTCACGACTGTCGGCTGTGGGGATACCTGAAGGTATGAAAAACGGTAGAAAGGGGGGGTTTGAATAGCGTTGTCAGAATAAAACTTCCACCTTAAGATTTTAGCAAATCTTTCGAGACACAAGTAAAGTGCTTAAGATAAGAGATTAGAAAAGCACACAAGGATTTTATCCTAGTTCACTTGATGAATCACTCAAGCTAGTCCAGTCCACCCGTGAAGGTGATTTCTTCCTTCTTAGAATGAAGGCAATCCACTAATCAGAGAATTGTTACAACTGCACTTGAAACCTACAAGTGACTAACAATACACTGACTTAGCTCACACTAAGATTCACTCTCTTAGTCTTCTCTAGGATCCGATCAACCTTGATCTCCTAAAGGTAAACTAAACAATTGTTTAGGAAATATTGTTTACAAAGAGATTGCTTCTAAAAAACTTGTAGTAAACACAATGAATTCAATGAAGAAAGAATGCTTAGAAGATTTTAATATAGCTTGCGCGTGTAAGTTTCTTCCAACCGCATCTTTCGATCTTCAGCCTCTATATATACTCCAAGGATTAGGGTTTGAACATTGCATGGGAATACTATCGTTGGAGGGCAGATCTGGGATTTCTAGCTTCTACTGTGGCTGAGAATGTTAGGTTAGGTCGTCAGGATAGTACATTTGCTTTTGTACTTTGGATAGTGACTTGACCTTTAACCTAGTAGACTTCTGATCAGAGGAATGCTTCGTGTTGGAACTTGTGAAGCTTGTTGATCAGAGTCAGAGGGAAGCATGGATCCTCTGACCGTTGTATCTTTTGATTCTGAACTCAGATGAGAAGTACTTGGTCTTCAGAGTCATTTTGCTTCTGGACTTCAGAGTCTTCACTTTTCAGCTTCTGGATCTTCAGAGTCTTCTACAACATCAGAACATCTGAACCTTCAGAGTGTCTGGGTTATCAGAACGTCTGGATCTTCAGAACTTCAAGTGAGTTGAGTCCACGTCAGAGCTTGATTAACTTCAGATCTTCTGAAGCTTTTCTACTGATCAGATTGAACATAGAGATTGCAAAAGCGTTGCTAGGGTCACTCTTTAAACAAAGTGCTTCTGATTTGTGTGAGATGATATTAAGGTCAGAGCCTGTTAAGAGCACACTCAGAAAACACGTTAAAGTACCATAATTGTTCATACTAAAATGTTAACTTGTAATCATCAAAACATAGAGTTGTACTACACGATCAAAACTTGATCTTACAATCTCCCCATTTTTTATGATGACAAAACCAAGTATTTTGATGAACAATTCTTAAACAATAAACTGAATGCACTCAGAGTTTAGAGAAATAGAATTAGACTTATCCTGATGTGAATGGTTTATTTTGCTCATTATGAATCCAAGTCACAGCTTGATTCTGAGCTTAGCTCCCCCTGAATCTAAGACTTAATGAAAACATTAGTGCTATCTAGATTCTGAGCTAAATAATATAAGAGTTCAGAGTGAAAACGCATGACATAGATGAATTGAAATAATCAGAGCGCATAAGTATTCAGAGTCACGAGTAGGGTATCAGAGTCAACTAAAATCACTTCAGAAGAAGTGAAATGTATTCCTTGTACTTGCCCAGTGACATATCTATGGTCATAACAGTGGAACTCTTAAATTCTCCAAAAAAAAAAAACAAACATCACACTAATCAGCATATACATCAAAAACTGGGTTATACTCCCCCTTTTTGTCATAAGCAAAAAGCTAGGGGTGTGAAAAACTTAGCTTGAAGTACAAGGTACTCCCCCTTTAAGAAGGACTAAGTTCAAAAATATGGAGAATTAATTAATGATGAAAAAGAGATTAGCGAATTAAAGAAAGGAGTTAATGCATGCGTAGAACGTTTACCACCGGCCACGGGAGTAAAGAGAAGCTTCAGTTACCAAGGACTTATCCTCGAGAAACTGCAGTAGCAATAACTTCCGGAGAGAAAAGGATGCTTATATAAAGCGATTAGGAACACAGTAAGCTTCACAACAAGATTAATTCCAATTATAAAATGGCATCATACATGGTTGCATTAGAGGAGCTCAGAAAGAAAGCCTTTGAAGAAGATTTGTTCATGAATGTTAGGCATCCAGATGGTTCAATAACCATACATGAGCTTACTACAACACTGCTAGAAAAGAGTCTTAGTCCAGAGTTGGAGAAAGATCTGAAGAAGTTCCTCTGCTTCGTGGAGGAGATTCAGGAGCTTTGCAAGCTGGAGCTGAATCTGCTGGAAGAAAAAGAAGCAGTGGAGAAGAATCTGGAGACGATAGGAGATCGTTTGGAGAGGGATGATCTGAGCAAAAGGCTCGGCAACATAGAGTACATGCTCGATCGTCTGGAGAAAGATAGAGTAGAGCAGCGCCAAGAATGTAGTAGAATGAGGAAGGATCCTCCATTCTAGAGAATGTAGATGTATGAAGATGTAATATGCAATAGTTTGGTTATTTATATATAAAACTTCCAGATATATGTTATGTTAAATGCAAGAAGAAACATGAAATAAATAATCACATAATGCAATAAATAGACATAAGATATAGAAGCGAATAACTTAAATTTAAGAAAACAAAGAACTAAAAGTTTATCAAATAAAGGAGAAAACGATAGAGGTCCTAAAAACTAAGGTTTTGCAGTGCGACGAAGAAGTTCTTGAATGGCTTCATTCATACTGAACAGGAGAGTCTCATGAGAGTTAAGACGTTGTTCTAAAATAGCAAGTCTGGAAGAACTTGACTGAGTAGAAGTGGAGGGAACATCCCGAGCAGAGTGAAGAGCTTGAGTGGACTGTGAAGCAACACTTGTGAAAGGCACTGGTGCAAGAACTTGACCTCTGAGAGCTTCAGCTTCAGCATGTAGCCTTTCAGCTTCTTTCATAGCTTCTAACTTTGCATTCTCAATTTGTTCAGCTTCTAGACGTGCAGCTTCTTCCGCTTGTTCTTTCTTCTTTCTTGCTTCCTCAATAGCTTCAAGTAACTCAACCCTTAGTTGTTGTTCATGCATAGCCACTCTTCTGTTGAAACGCTGCCTAGCAGCTTCAATCCTCTGATCCCTTTCAGCTGTGAGATGATTCATCATGATAGGAACTTGAGCAATCATCCAATCACACAGATGATCTCATTCTTCAGCAACAGAGTCAGGATTCTCATGAAGGTCAGTGTGACCTTGCACATTGCGAATCATTAATGATGCTTCATAATTAAACACACTGATGCACTCAAGAAGAGAGTTTGGTTTGAGATATGTATAGGGAACAATGGAGAGATTGGTTTCAGGAGAAGTGGGGTGATTACTGCTATTGGCTTCAGAAGCAGCTTGAGGAGAACCAACATCTAAAGTTTGGACATTTGAATTGTTGATCTCAAGGTTAGGCTGAGAGGTTTCAACCTTAGGGTTTGGAGATCTAACCGAGGAATGGTTAGAGACTGAGTTTTCTGGTTGGACAGGTTCTAGTTGTGAGGGAAGTGCTGGTTGGACAGGGAAGAGATGAAGGAGATGCTGCATTCAGAGGGACTACTGGAATGGGATGATCTGGATCAACTAGAGGTTCTGGTTTAGGTCCAGGATATCTCCTTGGGCTAGGAACGGTCTGGTAGTACTCAGGAATTGCAGACTCTTTTTCTTTCGCAATTTGATCAAATTTGTGAATGGATTCAGAGTAATTGGAGGGTGAGGATTCATCAACATTTATGGGAAAAGATACAGAGGGACAAGGAGTTGTAGTTTATGTATCAGTTGTTTTGCGAACAAGATGATCTGATGCTCTGAGGACAGAGTGATCATAGGTTCAGGGTTTATGGTGAGATTGATCTGAGATAATGGGTTCAGAGGCTTGTGGGTTGTATTGAACGGTTATATGTGAGGTAGGTTCAGAGGGTCTTGGAGTCTGAAGCATATTCCAAAGAGGTGCTTCTTCATGAGAAGGTTGAAAAAATGAAGATCTAGGTGAAGTGGGTGGAGAGGTGTTTTGTTCAGCTGGTTGACTCTTGAATGGGAGAGAGTGGGGTAGCAGTGCGTTTAAGAAGTGCAGAGATTGGGAGTGCATCAAATGAGCTTAAATCATCAATAAATGAAACAGCAGACTTACTTGATGATCTCACTGCAGACCGAGTAACCCTGGCAGGAGCCTCAGTTCTGGTTACTTCAACAGCTGGTTCCACACGAGTTGGCTTCACCACTATTCTCACTTGCTTCTTGGACTTCTTTCGTGGAGGAGCATCATCATTATCACCATCAGATGGAGCATCTGGCTTAGAGGGTTCCTCATGTTTCCTCTTAAGCTTGTCATTCTTCTTCCTCTGATCAACACCATCAGAAGGATCAGACTCTTCAGAGGATTCCTCAATAATTATTCTTCTCTTCTTCTTCTTTTTCTTGGGAGGAGAATCAAATTCTGGAGCTGGTGGTAAGGTTCTGAAGAACTCGTCCACATCTATTTCATAACCTTGTTCCCTTAAGTCAGCTAGATAGTGCAAGATAGCAACTGGATCATCAGCTTGGGACCATAGAGGGTAATTGGTCAGAGGGACTCTTCTCTGTCTGACTTCATTAGAGGTATCTTCATGATCAGGTGCAACCTTTGTCTTAATCAATCCCATCTTCTTCATGGACGTGGAGGTGAAGACATCACCAACAACAGTCGTCAGATCCTCTGTGCAGCCTGCCTTAGTCAGATCTTCTATCAACTTACTTTCCAGGAAGAGATCTGAGAGCAATCTTCCAAAAGGAATGTATCTGATAGCAGACTTTGGAGAAGCAGTTGTTCTGGACTTCTTGATGCACTCTTTGAGATAAGAGAACAGGAAGAAGGGAAGACAGATCTTCTTGCGATCCTGAATGAAGAAGAGCATCACTTTCTGACAGAAATTGATGTAGTCAGGAGAGCTTCCCTTTGGCCTTTGATTGATGCAATGTAGAAGAATCTTGTGCCAAATCCTCAGCTTAGGATGAAGTTCTACTACTTTGTAGTCACTCTTGCCTGGCTTATAGTTTGTGTAGAGAGCTTGGTTGGTATCTTCTTTGGTCTTAGGTTTTACCTTTGATTCCGACAGTTGGAATCTGTAGCCTGTACCAGTATTTTCACCCAGAAGATCAACAATTGATTTCTCCTTGATGAAGATTCTTCTGCCAGCAATGTAGGAGACTACTTGATTATCATCACAGTCGGCATGTTTCCAGAATTCCTTTACCAACTTGATGTAGACTGGGCCACGAAGCATGTTGAAGTATTCTTCCCAGCCTTGAGCTTTAACTTCAGGACGAAGATCAAACCCATTTGCAGCAATGTTGTCAAGATCAAATCTCCATTCAGCAAGAACCTGAAGTTCATCAGGAGAGTAGACACATGTAACAGCACAACCCCTTTGTGCTAGAGGAATCATCTGCCCTGTAGCTTGAGCTCATGGTTGATTTCGTTGAGTTGCAGAGCTCGATTGACCGGTAATCTGACCTACTTCCATGACAGGAAATCTCCTTCCGTCAACAGTTTCACCTCTGTTAGATTTCACCATCTCTGAAGCGGTTGAAGGTTTGGGTAGAAAGAGAGAGGATGAATGAAGAGAGAGAGATATCGTGGGGATTAAGGGTTTGCAACCGAAGAGAGAGAGAGTAAAGCAGTAAGTGATGGAGAACGTGTGTGCATAGTGGGTTTTTGAAAATAACCGTTGTTGATCAAAAAGCAAAGTAAAATCAACGGTTAAAAATTAAAGACATCATAGTAACAGTTAATACACATATCACACGATGGAGAGAAGCACATCAACACTCATTACGACAGACTGTCAGCAAGGGCACAAGGAACGATGTATCATAGCTACTGACACACGTTTATTGTCTCAGCTTCAGAGTAAGCACCAATGGGTACTTATCTTCTGATGGAGTTACCTTCTGAACTAGACATCTTATGATAAAGAAGCATCATAGTCAGAGGTTCTGATCCCTCTTTATGCTGGACAAAAGTCCATATTCAGATTTTTCAGAATGAAATTAAATCTATCCTCTGCTAAGGGCTTTGTAAAGATATCTGCCCATTGATGGTCAGTATCAACAAACTTCAGAAGAAGTACACCCTTCTGAACATAATCTCTAATAAAATGATACTTTACCTCAATGTGTTTTGCCCTTGAGTGTAAGATAGGATTCTTACTCAATGAGATTGCAGCAGTGTTATCACAATAGATTGGGATGTTGCTCTCAAGGATTTGATAATCCTCCAGCTGATGTTTCATCCAGAGCATCTGAGTGCTGCAAATTGCTGCTGAGATATATTCTGCCTCTGCAGTAGATAGTGCAATGGTTGATTGCCTCTTGCTTGCCCATGAGACTAAGTTACTTCCCAGATATTGACAGTTTCAAGAAGTGCCTTTTCTCTCTGTTCTATCTCCAGCATAATCAGCATCACAGTAACCTGAAAGCTTATACTCTGATGTTTTCTTATACATCAAGCCAAGTTTAGTGGTACTTTTCAGATATCTCAGGATCCTCTTAACAGCAGTTAAGTGGGTTTCCCTCGGATCTGATTGGAAACGAGCACATAGATGAACACTAAACAGAATATCTGGCCTAGATGCAGTTAAGTATAGAAGAGATCCTATCATACCACGATAGAGCTTCTGACAAACTTTACCACTTACATCTTCTTTCTCCAGGATGCATGTAGGATGCATTGGAGTCTTAGCAATTGTAGATTCTGTCATGTTGAACTTCTTCAGAAGTTCTTTAGTATACTTGCTCTGATGGATGTACGTTCCTTCTGGTGTTTGATCAACTTGTATACCCAGAAAGTACTTGAGTTCTCCCATCATACTCATTTCAAATTCAGCCTGCATCATCTCAGAAAATTCTTTGCATAGAGATTGATTAGCAGATCCAAATATAATATCATCAACATAAATTTGCACAATTAAGATATCATCTTTGTAAGTTTTTCAAAAGAGAGTTGTATCTACTTTACCCCTTACAAACTCATTTTCCAGAAGGAATGAGCTGAGTCTCTCATACCATGCTCTGGGAGCTTGCTTCAGACCATAGAGAGATTTCTTCAATTTGAAAACATGATCAGGGTTCTTCTCATCTTCAAAACTTGGGGGTTGATGAACATAGACTTCCTTTGAGATGTAACCATTTAGGAAGACACTCTTAACATCCATCTGATGAAGAATTATGTTGTGATTCACTCAGAAAGAGATCAGCAGTCTGATTGCTTCTAGTCTTGCTACTGGAGCAAATGTTTCAGTATAGTCTATTCCTTCCTGCTGACTATAGCCTTGAGCGACTAGCCTTGCCTTGTTTCTGACTACATCTCCTTTCTCATTCGGCTTGTTTCTGAAAACCCATTTGGTTTCGATAACATGAACGCTTTGAGGTTTCTTCACTAGGCTCCAAACATCATTCTTGGAAAATTGATTCAGTTCTTCTTCCATAGCCAGAATCCAGTCCTTGTCTTGAAGAGCTTCATCAATTGACTTAGGTTCAATTAAGGATACCAATCCTTTCAGATTGAGCAAGGTCTCTTCAGAGGGTCTGAAGGCTGATCTGGTTCTGACTGGTTCATCTTTGTTACCCAGAATCAATTCCTTAGGATGAGATGCAGTGATTCTGCTCTTCTTCTGAGGTTGTGAATCAGAGGGACCAGCTTCTTCTGGTTCATCTTCCTCTGGCTCAGCTTCCTCTGGAGCTTTGCCTTTGTCAGGAACATTTATACTTAAATCTGCAAACTTCTCAACTAGCTTTGACTGATCAGAGTCAAGCTTATCATCAAATCTAACATGAATAGATTCTTCAATAGTTTTAGCATCAGTATTATAAAATCTGAAACCTTTAGATCGATCAGAGTAACCAAGTAATAGACATTTAGAAGACTTAGCATCAAACTTGTGCAATCTATTCTTAGTGTTTAGAACATAACAAACACAACCAAAAGGATGAAAATAAGAAATGTTGGATTTTATTTTCTTCCACAATTCATAAGGAGTCTTATTCAGAATTGGTCTCACAGAGTTTCTGTTCTGAATGTAACATGTTGTGTTTACTGCCTCTGCCCAAAAGTGTTTTGCCATGCCAGCTTCTTGGAGCATGGTTCTAGCCATCTCCTGAAGAGTTATGTTCTTCCTCTCAACAACACCATTTTGTTGTGGAGTTCTAGGACAAGAGAAATCATGTGCAATTCCATAGAAATCAAACAGATTCTCAAACTTGTCATTCTCAAACTCTCCACCATGGTCACTTCTGACACGCACAATCCTACAAGCCTTCTCGTTTTGCACATGGGCTACGAAGGTAGAGAACACAGAATGAGACTCATCCTTGCGGGATAGAAATTTTACCCATGTCCAGCGGCTATAGTCGTCAACAATGACCATCCCATATCTCTTGCCACCTATAGACTCAGTTTCCACTGGTCCAAATAGGTCCATATGCAGAAGTTCCAACGGCCTTGAGGTTGAGACAACATTCTTTTCCTTGAAAGAGACTTTTGTGAATTTGCCTTTCTGACATGCTTCACAAAGAGCATCTGAAGAAAACTTCAGAGTGGGTAAGTGATAAGTGCCAATTTTACGTGTTTTAAATATCATTTTAAGCACTTATTTGACCTATATGCTTGCATTGTTGATTATTTTATCCCCATAAGTAGTTGATTTAGTAAATACTTAATTTTAGTATAGAAATAGAGTAAATATTATATTTGTCACATTTAATCTTTTGTTTTCAATGATAGGTGAAAATCTATGAAGATCTGTGCCATAAGATGCCAAAAGGCCAAGAAATGAAGAATTTCGCTTAAGCCAAATGTTTACTTGCTTAAGCGAAATTATATGGCAGAGGGTATCAATTCTGGAAGACAATCTCGCTTAAGCCGAATTCTTTCTCGCTTAAGTGAACCATTTAGTGGCATAGAAGGAAAGTGAACCCTCGCTTAAGCGAGACTTATTCTCGCTTAAGCGAGAAGAGTACTTCAGAGTTAAGAAAAGGCTCTCGCTTAAGCGAGATAAACCGCCTTGGACCCTTATAAAAGGCCAGAACACGATTTTTCTCGGGATCTCTTCCATTCTTCACCATTTTTCCTCCCTAAAACATTCAGAGGAGGCTGGGCTTCATGGAGGAAGGGTCCCTGGGCTAGGAATTGATGGAGTGGAGCTTTGGAGCATGATGACAACCTCTTGGTGGCTATGGAAAGCTTGAGAAAGTTTCTATCGCTGTGGATTCGTCTCCGTTCTTTGGGTTTCATCTCTTCCTTTCTTATCTCTTGTATACGTTCTTTTCTATTTTTGTATCTAGAATGTGATAGCTTAGTTCTTTGATTGTTGTAAACTCAATTATTGATGTAAATGGAAATCTTTCATGTATGGTGTTTCTCTTTGTACTTCATGCTTCTAACCAATCAATTGATAATCAAAAGAGCTTCACTAATTTATAAATAGATCGAGAGGTTGATATGAGTTGGTGTATGCTTAGATCAATGAAAGTAGAATGCCTATGTCTTAGGTCACGCCGTGTGTTAAAGTTTTGCTTTCTACACTTCAAGTATCATTGATTTGTGTTAGATTTTTATGGACTAGCATGAGATCGGGAGATAATTGCGGGTCCGGTTCAAGAGAGAAACCACTCAATGAACTAGTTGTCTTATGGTGAGATTATCTTAGGTAGGAACAATAGTGGGCTTCCACGTGACACGTGGGGTTTTGAGTTCTAACAGGAGTTTCCGGGGTGACAACGGAGATTTGCAAGCTTAGGGTACCTTGTCTTAGGATAAATTTGTTATTGTGAATGTCTTTGAGAGAGAATTTGAGTTTTAATGTTCCTTTTGGTTTTCTAGATGGTAAGGGATTACGTCTAAGAATTCCAACTGATAGATTCACCTAGGCTAGGGATAGTTAGGTGGATAGCTCTCGACATCGTAAGTGAAATGAACCTTTACATAAGTGTTTGTGTTCAAAGCAATCAAAGGATTATGTGAATGCATTTCTGAATACGTGTTCTTCTTTGTTATCTCTGTAAACCTTCTTTTACCGCTTTCCTTATATTGAAAATCACAAAAACAATTTATCAAACATCTTTTTATCCGCTCAAATCAATGTTTAACTGGTGGAACTGATGTTCACACAATCCCTGAGGACGATAAACCCGTATCTGCTTTGCTATGATTGAATCATAAAGGTTTAGCCAAAAGCAGTACAAAAAATGAGGAAAAAACCTTTATCAGTAAGCCCCTGACAAGGTTGAGCTTACTCAGCTGAGAAACCTTTCTCATACTGGCATGCCCTAACCGTCTATGCCATACCCATTGCTCCTCATTAACAGAAAGAAGACACTTCACATTCTGAGATTCTAACTCAGATAATCTGATCTTATAAATGTTGTTCTTCCTCTTGCTGTTAAACAGAACAGAGCCATCGATCTGACTTACAGCCCTGCAAGACTTTTGATTGAAAATAACATCATAACCCTTGTCAGCTAATTGACTTATAGACAATAAGTTATGAGTTAATCCGTCTACCAATAAAACATTATCAATGCATGGACTACTATCAACACAAATAGTACCAGTACCAACAATTTTACCCTTCTCGTTGCCACCAAAGCCAACTTCGCCTCCAGGCTTAAGTTTTAGCTCTTGGAACATACGTCTTTCTCCCGTCATGTGACGCGAGCATCCACTGTCCAGATACCATGATTGGTGTTTCAGTGGAGCTATCAAGGATATCTGCAACATAGATAATCTTATCCTTAGGTACCCACTTTCCGGGTCCTCTCCTGTTTGTTACCTCAGAGGTTCTGATCACCTTGGGTTTCTCAACATGATAGTATAACAGAATTTTAGCATGATATTTAGACATGGAGAAGGTTCCCTTTTTGAGAGGGGATTTAGCAACTTTAACAGGTAATGGTTCAGGCAATATAGTACCAGAGGGTACAAAACATTTATACAAGGATTTAGCCTTAGGCATAGGAGGCTCATTTCTACTAGGACTAGAATAGCCAATGTCATGCATTCCATTTATGCTTACGCCATAGATCATCGAAGCCATTAAGCTTCTATCTACGCTTTTAGCCAGGAATCTTTGAAATGATTTTTCATATTTAGATTCATTCTTACTATCAGAGGCATCACAAGCAACTACTTCTTCTAACTTAGCAATCTGGTTCTTAAGCACAGAGTTGGAATTCACTAAAGCATGATTATTATTTTTCAACTCAGAAATAATTTTCTCATGTTCAGAAGGAGTCTTAGAAACAGCAGAGAAATCCTTTTTCAACTTTTTATGCTTAGTCAATAAAGAGTTATACCTATCCATAATATCAGACAAAGCATGTTTTAGTTCAGAGGTTGAGAAAGAAGCGAATACCTCATTTTCATCGTCTGAGTTAGGATCTTCTTCTGATGCTGAGTCAGAGTCAGTTGCATCTTTTGACTCTGCTTCTTTGTCTTTGACAATAGCCATGAGTCCTTGAACTTCACCATCAGAATCAACATCCTCTGACTCTGATTCGTCAAAAGTCACCATCAGACTTTTCTTTGTCTTGAAGTGCTTCTTTGGCTTCTTGTCCTTTTTCAGCTTTGGACAATCACTCTTGTAGTGCCCTGATTCTTTGCACTCGAAACATGTGACTTCCTTGATTGAGGACTTCTTCTGGCCTGACGAGGATTCAGACTTTCCTTTGGCCTTTCCAGAGCCTCTGTACTTGCTCTGCATGTGCTTCCAGATGCAGTTGAGTCTTTTGGAGATCAGAGTCAGCTCATCTTCATCAGAATCTTCTGATGCTTCGTCAGATTCTTCTGCTTCAGCTTGGAGAGCTTTTGACTTCTCAGATTTAGCCTTCTCAGATTTGGATTTCAAGGCTATAGATTTCTTCCTCAGATCCTGCATCTCTGAGCGCTTCAGCTCATGACATTTCAGTATGCTGATGAGTTCTTCTAAACTCATATGCTCAACATCTCTTGTAAGCTCTATTGAAGTCACTAAAGGCATCCAGCTTTCAGGAAGACTTATGATAACCCTTATGACATGATCTTTTGTAGTGTAGCTTTTGTTGAGAGGTCTTATTCCAGCTACAAGCAACTGAAATATGGAAAACATATCCTCAATGGACTCATTAGGTTCCATGATGAAGGATTCATACTTCTGGATCAAGGACAGCGCCTTTGATTCTTTCACTTTCTTATTTCCTTCATGAGACATCTTCAAGGAATCAAAGATGCCCTTAAAAAACTCATGATCTGTAATCTTCTGGTACTCTTCATAGGAAATAACACTAAGAAGAATAGCTCTAGCTTTGTGGTGCTGTGAGTAAAGCTTCTTTTGCTCAGCAGTCATCTCTGATCTGGAGATCTTCTTGCCATCAGCATCAACTGGACGCTCATAGCCATCCACAATGATATCCCAGAGATCTGCGTCGAAGCCTAGAAAGAAACTTTCTATTCTGTCTTTTCAATATTCGAACCTTTGACCATCGAACATGGGAGGCTTTGCATTGTAACCATCTTTTTGCGTTTCACGGGTGGTAGCCATTTGTTTTTCACACCGGCCCGGATCACTGAACACTGTTAGGTGTGGTAATCAGAACTTGCGCTCTGATACCAATTGAAGGTATGAAAAACGGTAGAAAGGGGGGGGGTTTGAATAGCGTTTTCAGAATAAAACTTCCACCTTAAGATTTTAGCAAATCTTTCGAGACACAAGTAAAGTGCTTAAGATAAGAGATTAGAAAAGCACACAAGGATTTTATCCTGGTTCACTTGATGAATCACTCAAGCTAGTCCGGTCCACCCGTGAAGGTGATTTCTTCCTTCTTAGAATGAAGGCAATCCACTAATCAGAGAATTGTTACAACTGCACTTGAAACCTACAAGTGACTAACAATACACTGACTTAGCTCACACTAAGATTCACTCTCTTAGTCTTCTCTAGGATCCGATCAACCTTGATCTCCTAAAGGTAAACTAAACAACTGTTTAGGAAATATTGTTTACAAAGAGATTGCTTCTAAAAAACTTGTAGTAAACACAATGAATTCAATGAAGAAAGAATGCTTAGAAGATTTTAATATAGCTTGCGCGTGTAAGTTTCTTCCAACCGCATCTTTCAATCTTCAGCCTCTATATATACTCCAAGGATTAGGGTTTGAACATTGCATGGGAATGCTACCGTTGGAGGGCAGATCTGGGATTTCTAGCTTCTGTTGTGGCTGAGAATGTTAGGTTAGGTCGTCAGGATAGTACATTTGCTTTTGTACTTTGGATAGTGACTTGACATTTAACCTAGTAGACTTCTGATCAGAGGAATGCTTCGTGTTGGAACTTGTGAAGCTTGTTGATCAGAGTCAGAGGGAAGAATGGATCCTCTGACCGTTGTATCTTCTGATTCTGAACTCAGAGGAGAAGTACTTGGTCTTCAGAGTCATTTTGCTTCTGGACTTCAGAGTCTTCACTTTTCAGCTTCTGGATCTTCAGAGTCTTCTACACCATCAGAACATCTGAACCTTCAGAGTGTCTGGGTTATCATAACGTCTGGATCTTCAGAACTTCAAGTGAGTTGAGTCCACGTCAGAGCTTGATTAACTTCAGATCTTCTGAAGCTTTTCTACTATTCAGATTGAACATAGAGATTGCGAAAGCGTTGCTAGGGTCACTCTTTAATCAAAGTGCTTCTGATTTGTGTGAGATGATATTAAGGTCAGAGCCTGTTAAGAGCACACTCAGGAAACACGTTAAAGTACCATAATTGTTCATACTAAAATGTTAACTTGTAATCATCAAAACATAGAGTTGTACTACACGATCAAAACTTGATCTTACAATACCTTGGTCAAGACAAAAAAAAAGGGATAGTTTTTTTTTTGAAACACAAAAAAAAAAAAGGAATAGTTCTATTACGTGAATAACTTTGTCAATTGATTATTACGTGAATAACTAATTGATTAAATCAAAACTTTTTTTCAATTGAAAAAGTAAGCCATAACTACATGAAGACATTTCTGGATAACAAATTGAATGAGGGAAGCCAATAAAAATTATAGAGAATGAAATTTAATTGAAAAAGATAATTAAAAAAAAGTTGATATGTATTATTTTTTTGGTAAATAGAAAAATAAAGTTGATACGTATGATAATTAAAAAGTGATGCTTAAAGTTTTACAAATTATCAAATTTCGTTACCAAGAAAATTTTGTTTACCAAAATTGTAGCGCTTTTTTAAAAGCTAGTTCTAGAAAAAAATTGTTTTACCAAAATTTTCTTTTTGAGTTTTAATTGAAAAAATATGCTTTTTTTTATGGAATTGAAAAAATATGCTTACAACTTGGTATATTTCCTAATTTGGTCCAAATGTTCCACATGTGCCTCGAATACCTATTTAAACATAGGTAAATTCTGTGGTACCCATATATTTTTTCGGGTATGGTACCTCGTATAGTACTTTAAGTCATTGAACTTAAATTCTTAACAAAATTAAACATAGGTGAATTCTGGGGTACCCATATATTTTTTCGGGTATGGTACCTCGTATAGTACTTTAAGTTATAATTTTGTTATTTTCTTAAAAAAATGGATGATTTATTGTTGCAATTTTTTTAAGAATTTAAGTTCGATGACTCAATTAACTAATTACATATTGTATTTAAGTTTGTTTATATTGTTCAATGCACGATTTGAAAAATTAGGGTTTTAAGTTTAACTTTCGATTTTGAGAGATCATCTAAGATCCTTTCTTATCAGATCTTCTTTCTCCATGCCTCACCTATGTTAAACCTTGCAAATCTTCATCCATCATTTTCTTTTAAGTTCAAATTGTATTATTTTTTTATTAATTTATATCATTCTGGATACCACGCCTTAATCTGGCTTAAGGTACCACAACAAGCACCTTAAACATAATTCAAATTTTAAATTTCAAAATGTATTGATTGAATGAATTAAGTTTTGAGATAATTGATTTATTGATTTATTGAGTTATCAATTTGGACCAATGAGAAGTCATCAATTGTGGACCAATCAGAAGAAGATATTTGGAAATTCATTTTAACCTCCAATAGAATTAAAACATGTGTCATTTAAGTTACTATATGACCACTTTGGTGGATGAGCTTTATATATTATTAAGATTAAGATTAATATTAAGAAGTGAATTTTCACAAGAGTAGAAACTAGAAAGTACAAAAGCAGAACCAATAATCGTGCGTTACTAGTAGAATTTCAAGTACGAAACTAGCGGACCACAGAAAATGTGCCTTAACAAAGTTGTTAAGAGCAAACTGTCGTTTATTACCCTTCCAACTCAGCACCATTTCAACCATTTATGTTGGTCTTACCTCTCCTTTATCAGATTCTTTTACTGTTCATAGTCATGCAATTCAAGCCACCTCAACTATATAAATCATATTAACCTCATCAATTGAAAAACCAAGACAGTTTCACAAGTGAAATTCATAGTACACAAAGTGCTAATTAGCAGCCAAGAGAAGAGTACTCATTCATCATGGGAGGTAATAGGCAGAAGAAATCTTCTTCTTCTTCTGGTTTCTTTTCAATGTTCAACATCTTCTCATCTAAGAAACACTGCAAAGCAGGATACCATGATGCCTGTGATCATGGGAAGGTGTGGCCTAGTGACTATGACAAAGGTAACTGGGGTGTTGCTGACCCTGCTATTAACATTAAAGCTGATGCATTCATCCGTAAATACAAGCAACGCGCTTCAGAATCCTCTTGCTACCAAGTTGATCCGCATTCTGAAGATGCATGATGTGAAATTAATCCATATGTATATTTGTTTGTCATTTATAGGTTATTATTGGTTCTGGTTTGTACTGGTGGAAATTATGTTAGTTCTTATATATATTTATAAGTAACTTCATGTGTGTTCAACTACTACTACTTGTATAGTTATTCATGCTGATCACTATGTAGCATGGTCTTCAGTTTCATGTTGCTCTTCCTTCTTCATGTAATATATGATTAATGATTAATATCTATGGTTTCTGTACATAAGTGTGTATGATTGATCAAGAGTAAATAAATGGAGAAAGTTTTGGGTAAAAGTTAATTTCAAATGATGACAAGTTCAATTCCCCAACCTATGTGCTTTATTTCTCCATGAGTTCAAGTAAGTAGATAGATACATATATGTTTCTCAAGAAACTATGGTTTGAACATTCAATTAGTGCATGCTTCCTTATGTCTGGCTTCACTTGTGTCAAATCTGTAATGTAAAGGTCTCATGAATCATGACTTCATTATTGTAGGAAATACCTCTGAGATTGCAGGCCAATGTGAGTGTTTATGCATAGGTTATTAGTGGTGTATTCCCTGGCTCAATACCATGTTTTTATTCACCTATAAGTTCTCTGTATGTGAAGGACTTATCAATAACCTATTCTTGTTTCCAGGTAATATTTGACTTCACTATGTTATATGCACTAAGGAAGATAATAAATTTGTCAGATCCTTGCATGTAAAAGATTTAATTTTAAAAATTAAGCTTCAACTTTAAACTATGGAGGAATTTTAATGAAGAGGAGAATGAAGGGTAAGAGAGGAAAAATAAAAATTCCTTATTTGGTTTGGTTGGAGGGGGAGGAGAGGGATACAACTAATCGAGTTTGATAGTTTACATTCATTTCCTCTTCCATCTCATGTATTCATTTTTTTTATTTTTATCACTCCATCACAATATCAAATCCCTTATCATATCACTCATTTTTCTAGTTTTTACTCATATCTCTCCCTGTGTGGATAGAATGAGTATAAAAATATAATTTTCCAAAACCAATTTAGCATTACACCCTTAGAGAAGGTGGAGGAAATCACATTGTAGAAATCTTGATCGATTTAACTTGAAATGATGTGAACAAATTCTTGAACTATGACTAGCAATTTGACTTGAAATGATGTGAACAAGTTCTCAAACGGTGACTAGCAAGTAGGTTGGAGGAATTCAGGCTCAGTGCAATTTGGAAATCCTGAACTCATTAAATAAGAGGTTCATAGTAATCTAATTAAAATAGTGTGATCCAAATTTAATAAAAATATTTTAAGTGTAGAGTAACATCCTTAAATTTGAACCATCCGTTCTGGATCAAACGGAAATCCCTAGCTTTGTCGAATGCACACATTCCTATCTTTAAATAATCATGGTCAGATAAGTTTTGTACATCACATGTCGCCATCGTCATCCCAATATAAGGATAAAAAATGAGCATTTTAACTATGACCAGCAAACATTTCAACCTCTAGTGTTGTTTGCTCCTAGTCCAATATGGAGATCCCTCAAAGTTTAAGGTGTCATGTGGCCCAACTTTGGTATTTAAGCCGATAGTGTGGCCTTACTGAATGGTGACCGACTCTTTGTATCGAATGTCTTCACGACAATATACTGGTCAGTGGCATGTCCTATTGATGTGATGAGAGCCAACAACATAATGAGTATGTGGAGGCCTTCACTTGAGATTGCCTCAAACGAAAGGGAATTTTTTTGGGATACCTAGTTTAAGAAAGAAAATCTCATATCGAATAAAAATAAAAATGTTGATACGTTTATAAGTAGAATGAACCGTACACCTGATATCACAATGTTTTTGTCAAGTCTCACATTACTGGATTTTTTATTATTTGAAATATACACTTCCGATAGCTTTTGAAATACTTTAAAATAGGTAAAGACTAGGGTGTGCCCTCTTTTTAGACCATCGGTTGCTCACCATTGAACATCGTAAGATCTTGGAATAGGGGCGTATCTAGGCAGGGGGCATCGCCATCACCCATATATATCCTCGAAGAACAATTTAAGGTTAAATTATGGTCTAATCTAAATTGGTTATTGGGAAATTTGTGCATGATTTGTTTGGTCGTTGAATTTTTTTATTTGACATAAGAACAAGTGACGACATAATCTAAATCTAAATCATTGGATGATAAAATCAATAGTTTGTTGGTTGAAAGTGTGATGGAGGCCGGAGAGAATGCACCAATAGAGGATCTAGATGGTTATAATAGCACTTCTCTTTCCTCTCCCCCTTCCTCTTCTTCTTAAACCAAACATAGTATGAATTGAAAATCCTCAAAACCTCTTATTTGAACCAAACAGGGCATAAGCAGCCATTTTGTACATGTTAGTAACTACTAGTGACAGCAGGAATAGTCAATTAATATTCATGCACTCATTCAATTATAGTGGTATTGGATGGGACATAAAATCAGAAATTAAAGATGAATAGTAGACTCTTTAACAGAGAACATTATTAAATGAGTGATAAATAGAGTACTAGCTTTAGCATGAACATTCTGCACTAACACCTCCTTTATGTCGATGGTGTTTAAGCTCTCTCTTTGGCTATCTACCATCACTTCATGAATCATTGTACATCCATCTTCACAGCATAACATGTTCTATGTAGCCTCCAAAGTGAACAAAGACAAGTAAACATCACAGAATTTCAAAACAAAAGGAATCCATGTAAAAACCAGTAACTTCATAATTCATATATGTAACCCAGTGAAGGTTTCTGATACATCAATTGTTGCAGATCCTCTTTGTTTTGCAGATTAACAGGATGCAATGGTAACCATCTATAGTTGTGAAGTTTCTGCTTTTTCCCCAAGAATCATAGGAGCCACTTTTGAGGGTTGTCTAGTGTTTCCTAAGACTAACTCCAATGGTGTTGAAAGGGGTGTGTTTAATGTTGAAATGTGTGTGTAATGGTGTTTAATGGAAGTGTTGAAAGTTGAAAGGGGAGAGAGGAGTTGAAAAAATTAAACACAGGTGAAACATGCCTCCGGAGCCATGTGGCACGCCCTGGTTGGTGTGTAAAACTGCAAACTGCAGAGAGGAAAGAGACTAATGCGGTGTCAGAGGTTTCTGATACACAGCTTTTACGTTTGAAGCCTTTGCAGCCGTCATGTTCAGACAAACATATAAGGATTTGCACACAATTATTTCCAACTCAATTATTTCATTCAAAAAAAAAATTTAAAATATAATTTTTTTTACCAAAATTCATGATTTTTTTTTTCTCTATAAATAGAGACTTGGTTCGTTTGATTTGAACATGGAAAAAAAAACCAAGTTTTTCATCATCTTAATTTATTTAATTTAATTTTTATCGAAAATTTTAATTTTATGAAATCATAAAAAGAAAAATATAAAATTAAATCAAAATATGAAATAAAAAAAGTGGTGGGGTAGAGCGTTGTTGAATGAAAATTATTGGAATGGGTAAAAGTTGAATGAAGTGTTGAACTGGAGAGAGAAGGTGATGTGGAGTGTTGGGAAGAGAAAAAGTAGAGTGTTGAGGGTGTTTAATGTTGAAATCATTGGAGATGGTCTAACCGATTGTTTTTGCTTTTTAGACTCTGGACCATGTGGCTGGGTATTCCATAGTTCTAGGACACACTATTGCTTTTTTTTGGTCCTACCTCAGATAACAAATACTGAAAATTTGATTAAGCGTATATCAAATCTTCAAAGTATTTTAATTATATGATAAGATGGAATGATTTGATGTATTCTTTGCTTAACTCTGATTTGGAGTTGCGATTGGTGTATACTACACTACACCTGCAATTTGTGATATTTTTTTTATATAAATTCTGTAATTTGGCGGCGGTAAACAATTGTCATAAACTACATTTATCAATGATATTTATCATAAAGTGGTGTTCACATATCATTTTCCCTGTTTTTAAATCTGAAGGAAGAAAGTACTTTTACTATTTACAGCAGAATTCTTAACCTTTCCTGTTAAATATTGTTTCATGAATGGATTTATTGGAATTATTTAGTCTAACTGCTCTCTCATATTTATTAATTTAGCAAGAAAATTTATCTTTCTTCTCCCATGGAGCTTTAACTCTCTTAAGCATATCAGCTCACTACTGATTAATTTTCATCAAGCAATTAGTTGGCTTCATATAAATAGAAGGGGTTTTTGAAGGAATTGTATTCTATGAATATTATTGATAAACAATTGAGTAATTATATACAAAGGGAGCTAATATTTAACTAGGAATTAAATCTAAGTTAGATTATATACGTAATTACATCATAATAAAGGGAATAAATCTAAGCGAGATTACATCATAATGAATTAAGAATAAATATTATAATATTCGATTCTAATATTCTATTCTAACACACCCCCGTAATCGAAGCTGGAGGTTCACCGATGCTGAGACTGTAAAGAAAATCACTAAAAAAGGAAATATCTGTCAAACGCGAGAGCGGCCGGAGAAAACTCTTGGTGACCTGATGAGGGGGAACCACAATTGGCGGAAGGAACCACCGTTGGCGTCCGAGAGCCGGGATCGGAGTGCGATCTGCCATAGGATAGAGAAGGAAAAAAAATTAAAAAAAAAAAAACACAACTATATATAAGCACTTGCTTGGCCACATCTCTAGCCAATGTGGTACTCTAACACACCCCCTCGCCCAGTGTAGAAAATCTGGAGCGTGGAATGAAACGGGTAACCCAAATATGGGAGGTCTCCACAACAAATGGATCTAGGATAGGGGCCCAGACCCATGGTCAAACAACCATTGACTCTGATACCATGAAGGAATTGTATTCCATGAATATTATTGATAAACAACTGAGTATTTATATACAAAGGTCCTAGACTAATTTAATTAGGAAATAAATCTAAGTCAGATTACATACGTAATTACATCATAATATAAAGGAAATAAATCTAAGCGAGATTACATGCGTAATTACATTATAATAAATCAAAAATTAATAAATATTATAATATTCTATTCTAATATTCTATTCTCATAGTTTTCAAGTCATAGATGTTTTAACTTTTAACCTTGAAAGTGGAACTCCTTTTAGATTAACTCATCTTCACTTGCCTTTTTGACTTCTGGTACATTCCAGGCAGAGACAAATTGCATAGGTAAAGCCTGAAGTGCTGGCAGTCAAGGCAGAAGAATAATAATAAACTGGGTGGATGTTACACAATTAGCTTCCTCAGTAGAATATGAGTGTCTTTTTACCAGCAATTTCCCATTAGAGCAAAAGATAAGGGAAATGGGAATGTAGTCTTTGATTCAAGATTCAGTGACACTAATAGCTCATATTTAATTTGTAGTAAAAAGTACGCAACAGTCACATGATTTTGATTCATTCAAACATGAATTACTGTGAAGATTGAAGAAGATAAGCATCTTTCTTTCACCAATACCACTCTATTGAGAATCATGTAAATTGTGATAGCTAGGAAGCGGGGAAACTTTTGCCTTGAATTCAAAGCCGCCAGAAAAGACTTCGAATTTTCGAAGCAGCATATAGAACCGCTCATTGGTTAAAAACAAGATTCTTATAATTCTTGCACACTTTTTTCTGCACCATATATATAGAACTGCTCCTCTACGCATATGGAGTCACATTAATTTTTTTAGCCAAGAAAAATAAATTTCTAAAATTTGAAAAAGTAGTCTGTGGTACAAACTTGCCTTTTACAAATTATGACAAAAATGCTTAGTAATTCAATTTTGTGAAATTTATATTGTTAGATTAGTTCAGTATAAGACAAACATTTCAACTATGACAACAAACATTTCAACTTCTCTAGTGTTGTTTGCTCTTAGCCTAGTATGGAAATCCCTCAAATTTTAAGGCATCTTGTGGCTCAACTTTGGTATCTAAGCCGATGGTGTGGCCCTGGTGAGTAGTGACTGGCTCCTTGTATCGAATTTGTTCATGACAATGTACTGGTCAGTGGCATGTCCTATTAATGTGATGAGAGCCAACGACATAACGAGTATGTGGAGACTTTCACTTTATAAGGTTGCCTAAAACTTAAGGAAAAATTCGTTGGGATACCAAGTTTAAAAAAAAAATCTCACATTATTGAATATAAATGTTTTTAGTCCTGTAAATGTAGGGTCATTTCATATCAATCCCTCACCTAAACAAAGTTACATTTTGGTCTTTACCATTAAGAAAATGTTTGACTTTAGTCCTCAGGTGAGTCTGAGGTCAGGCTAAATGGTTAAGTGTGAGCGCTTACTTAACACTATTTATGTGTACTAATGAGATTGACATGGAAACTAAATATACTTTTCAATTAAAATTTATTTAACATGTCGGTAATTAATAATTAAAAAATAGGCTTAAATATTTTGGAGGTCCCTAAAATTGTTTCCCGTACGAAAATAAGTCCCTGGAAATTTTTTTCCGATTCCGGATCCCTGAAATTTCTTTTTTAATCAGAATAGGTCCCTACTCGTGTTACCAGCTTAAGTGATTCAATTTTTGCTGAGTCATTGATTCCACGTGACTTTTAGAATTTTTTTTAAATGCACATCATGGATTAAAAAAATAAAATTAAACATTTAAAATTAAAATTAAACCCTTAATCTAATTAACCTAAATCCCTAATTAGATTTAAAATTTAAAATTTAAAATTAAACATTTAAATTTAAATTAAACCCTTAGATTTAGGGTTAATTAGGTTAATAAGATTTTAAATTTAAATGTTTAATTTTATTTTTTTAATCCATGTGTATTTGAAAAATATATAAAAGTCACGTGGAATATTTGACTCAGCAAAAATTAAGCCACATAAGCTGGAAACACGAGTAGGGATCTATTCTGATTAAAAAAAAAATTCCAGTTGGAATCGGAAAAAAATTTTCCGGGGACTTATTTTCGTACGGAGAACAATTCTAGGAACCTCCAGAGTATTTAAACCTAAAAAATATTAATTAAAATTAAAACTTCACCAACTCCGAAACCCAAACTTAAATATTCATCTTGTCTTCATCTCATATCTTTCATCCCTCAAAATCTCATATCAAACCTAACCTCAAAAGGCAAAAAACCAAGAATATCTAAATAGATAAAACCACACCCTTAGCTTCCTCAAAATAGAAAAACCGAACTCTTATATCAAACTCCCCCATCTCAATAAAAAAAAATCATACTTACAACAACACCAACACCAACACCAACCTAGAAAAGCTAAGTTCCTCGATCGGATTTTAACAGAACTTTGACCTGAATATACCACCCTTTAATTAACAAGGCTCTAGTGGCATGCTGCCATGCTGGTGAGGAAAATTTGGACCATCAACTTATGAGAAGGTGACAATTAAACTCGACAACGGTGACCAATTATGTTAAGCCAGGTTGATCAAATGCACAATCTAATACTAGAAAAAATACACACATTCTAAACAAATTTATTTTCTTTACTTTAATTAAAGCCACAAAATCAAAATCAATTTAGCACATCACAATCTTTTATTTACGATCCCTCCCTTCCCCACCTCTCACTATTCTTCTTTCTTCATTTCAATCATCCATGCTCCTTTCTCTCATCTCTATCTCTTACCCTCTTCCTCATTTCTAACGGATACCACCAAATACCTCAGATCAGAGGAAAAATAAAACCGAAACGAAATAAGAGGTGAACAAGGACAATTATGTCATGGATGGTTTTTAATTCTTAATTAATGACCCTCAACAGACTCAACCCAACTGAAAAGAGACCCTTGGGGCCAGTTGGGATGGATGTGAGTTTGGGTTAAAAGTCAGTTTGGTGAAAGTCCTTTTGAAATTGCAAAAAATAATGGCACAGACAGAGTTACAAATAAGAAAACCCTAGGTTTAAGGGTGCTAAACTGAAATACAAACATAGCCTTAAACAACAAGATTAAATTGGTTATTAAAGTCATGGTATAATTAACAGCAATAACAACTACAATCTCAGTTACGTTGGTGTTAACAAAAATTTAAACAGAAAATCTCGAATAAAGTTTCAAACTAAATTCTATTGAAACTTTTTTAAATATCAATTGAGGTGATCATCACAAGTTCACAACAATGCGTACAACAAATGCAAAGCGCATAAGTTTATGTTGGCTCATAATGTGAGAATAACCGCAATGGTTCTCATACTCTTTTTTTTATCTAAATACCAGTAGGATTTAAACCAAGGATTTAGAAATTTTAATCCATCAAGTACCATTTAGACTATCCATACCGGTAATGGTTCTCATACTTCTTTTTTTGATAAGCAATGGTTCTCATACTTAAATTAGGACAATATATGTGAATTCCTATAAAAACAAAACTAATTAATGATCTTTTTTAAGCTTTAGAATTGAAATTTTAACTAATTAAAAGTCATATACAATATGAATTAATATCATAATTGTATATTTTAATCATTATTCTAATCATGGAATATATATTTATTTCTTTAAAGTGCCCAAAATTAAGCATTTATCTCTTCATCTTTGGCTATGAATATAAGAAAACGAAACTTTTTAATAGCTTTTATTCAAATACATTTGCAGACTATAGCTATGCCTACAATTGTAACTTATTGATAAAGGATAATGGAAACGACATTTCATTTTCTAAGCATAGCCATCTTCAAATCAATTTCCTTTATTTTCTTCTCAACTAACTTGTTGATAATCTTATAGTCTTCCAAATTCAGATCTTCTGGAAGAGTTTTACCTTCCATATAATTGAGCATAGCTAAGGTTAGTTCCTCCTCACGATACATTTGAAGTTGCTTGTTCAGAAGGTCTTGGGCTTGGGAAATAGTTTGCACAGCTTCCCGTGTATCTGGCCTAACCTCAGGTTGGGTCTTGAAAAGACCCAATATTATTGCACAAACTCGTACAAAACAAAGAACAATAAACTCAACCAACATCTTTATATAGGCAAGTTCCACCTTGTTCCTAGTAAAGTAGTAATAGTTGTAATCACAAAGAAAATAATGAGATATTAGAATAATTTATGCATTATTTTTCTTCATGCTAACTCATTGTTTTAAATATCTATCTCATGTGTGCTCAATTTAAACTAACCATATTCTTATACAGATAACCATATCTTTATACAAATAAAGATGTTGTCATAGAACAAAATAGAAAATAATATACGCATGTATTATTTTTTATCCGATAATGCATGCCTATATTTGAGCACATGCATTATCAAAATATAATTAAAAGTCGTATATGGATAGTTTTATTTTTAATTTTTTAATTTTTACTATGCCGTATATGGATAGTTGTTAAATCATTGCATTGTACTTTGACATTAATAGATACTCCCTCTGCTCCTTATTATAAGAACCAAGCAACCACTTCACACCCTTTAAGAAATTTAGCTAATCTAGATAATTGCATTAAATTTGTTCTCAATTTATATCAACTTTCCAAAGGTACCCTCCACCCATTATTGTTAATTTTTATGCATCATTAATGCTATAGCAAGTGGAAAGAGAGAGAAATTCAATTAAATAAGGGCATTCTTGTCTAAAAATAATTAATTCTCCACAAACTCCAAGTTAGTTCTTATAAAAAGGACCAAGTGCATTTTCTATTTAGTTTTTATAAATAGGAACGGAGGGAGTATATATTATGTGAAATAATGAAATTCAATATTAAGGTTATAAAATAATTAATATATATGGTGTAGACATTAACATGACTTGATTATTTATGACGTGGAACAAATACACTAATAATTACATATAATTTTTTATATGTGTCAAATGGTTGTTACTTGTTACCGACTTTTTTTTTTTTAATGTGGTCAAAAGATCACGCAAAGTCGCATTTTTCATCTATTTAAATGCAATAAAAGTGGATTGAATATGTTTTCTCTATATCATTTCTAAAGATATTAAAATAAAAAGATCTATATGAACCACAATTTAAGATTACACCAAAGTCAGATGAGCGGGGATCTGCAATATTTTAAAAGCTCTTAATTGTGAAGAAACTACTACAGGAGTAAAAATTAATTAAAACCTAATTGGTTTGATGCATATATAAATTAAAGAAAGTTAAATTAACTCTATGCTCTTTCTCTTTTTGTTTTGGGTTGAAGTACCCCTTGTAATTCG
Organism: Lotus japonicus; assembly: GCF_012489685.1. Taxonomy (NCBI): domain Eukaryota; kingdom Viridiplantae; phylum Streptophyta; class Magnoliopsida; order Fabales; family Fabaceae; genus Lotus; species Lotus japonicus. The sequence goes on from NC_080045.1 coordinate 54,157,755, forward strand.
CTTCAATATAAATTTTCTATTGCCTATAAAAAAAAAGGATAAGGAAGATCACACTGCAAAACTATTCTAATTCACACAAACTACGATAGCTATGTGGTCTGATATGGGCGTATTGATTTACTTAGTAATTGGGCTGATCAAAGCAATGTAATTAATGGGTCGGGCAACCCATGGTTCGGCAGGGACGGACCCACGTTGCTAGCATATGGGGCAAATGACCCCACGTCTTTTTTACTGGTACTTCATACTATATCATAAAATAGGAATAAAACATTACAATGCCCCCACATATTTAATGAATGCCCCCATACTTTGTCAATTTTACCTCTAGTGCCATTGAAAGATCAACTTTTGTTGTGTTGATCAACTATATTTTACTTGTCCACTGTATAGAAGAGGCTGGGATTGCCAATTAATAATGTGAATAAACCGTGACAATATATGGTCAATGGGTCCTGAGTTTTTTTTGTTTGGTTACACTTTAAAAATTGGTACTGGTTTCTAGTTTGTTTTTTATTGTCTTTTTGTGATTTTCTTACGTGCTATAGTGCTTTATAAATTGATAATATCAATAGGTGGTTAGTTAAAGTGATACGTGCTTAAAAATTAGCTCATGCGAAGAAGGTTTGTAAACCTATAATAAGATAAATTAATAATATTCACATATTTATATTTATAATATTCTGAAACTAATTGAATAGTGAATATTTAAAATTTTATTGGGGCGTTTATCTTTTATTCTATCAAACTTTTTAATAGTTTTTTTTTTTGACAACCTTCAAACTTTTTAATAGTTATATGTTATATTTTTACTGCTTGAATTTTTTATGCGCATATTGCCCCCACGACATAAAATTTATGGATCCGTCACTGTGGTTCGGTCGGACCAAAACCTAAGTTATAAATAACAGGCACCATCCAAGCGATGGGAGACCTATCATTTCACGCATTTCACTCATTTTGTTTACTTTCGCTTGCTCTCTAAATTGGTTAGCCTTCGTCTGTGGTTCCATACCGGAACATTGGCGCCCACCATGGGGCCGACGAAAACTTTCCTAGGCTTCATTTTTTCATTGCAATGGTAACTCGATCCGGGGCGAACGGAGAGAGGAACCATATCCATCAGGATAATGTTCCTCCCGATGTTCTTCAGCGGATTATGGACGATCTTAATGATCTCCGTCAACACAACCAACAATTGCAAAATCAACTTGAAGACACTTGTTCTTGATTGCAAAATTGCAGACTCAGGGGCTACGTGAGGGCGATCGACGAATGGCTGAGACGGTGGTGGATTTCCAACCTTTCACAGAGGAAATAGCAAACACAACCGTCCCAGACAACTTGAAGACACTTGTTCTTGATTCTTATTATGGTGATACTGATCCAAAGGACCATTTGGTGTATTTCAACACGAAGATGGTTATTGTGGGGGCTTCAAATGCGCTCAAGTGCAAGATGCTTCCATCAACTTTCAAGAAGTCAGCAATGATTTGGTTTACAACTTTGCCTTCAAGATCGATTGTGAATTTCACAGAATTGTCAGCGAAGTTCCTATCGCAGTTTTCAACTAGTCGCGCTCAGAAGGTGACTCCAGGAACATTATTCAATGTTCGTCAGGGACCAAATGAAACTTTGCAGTCATACATGGGACGTTTCAATCAATTATCAGTTCATTTGGAGGATAAGATGCCAGAAATTTGCATCGCTGCTTTTGAATTAGGTTTGAGGCTTGGAAGTTTAAACAACAACTTAAGCAGGAAGCCGGTGGAAACAATGGCGCAATTACGTGTGAGAGTTCAAGGATTCATCAGGGAGGAGCAAAGTGATCAAGTCAAGAAGAACCGCCCAAATGCAGCGGTTACAGGGCAGCAACAGCAGTTTGAGGCGAAGAGAGGAGCGATTACTGATCAGCGTTCAAGGGGATCGACTGAACGTGGGGACAAAGGATACAACAATCGGAACCGTTATGATAATCGATATGATAACCGTTCCCACTTTAAGCATCGTGCCCAACCGTATGGTACTCGTGGGTATGGACATTCAATGACGTGGACTCGGAATCAAAATGATCGTGCTACACCTTTGGCGGTTAACTTAACCGAAGCTTCACACGTGCTTAGAGGCGAACGTAATTCGTTTTCCTCGACAACCAAAACAGCCAACAGGCCACGTGGATAAAACAAAGTGGTGTGAGTATCATAGAATTTCGGGAAACAACACTGATGACTGTTTCACTTTGCGGAAGGAGATAGAAAAATTGATAAAGGCTGGATGCATGAAACAATTAGAGGGGCGAAACAATTCTGATGAAGTAGAGACTTCAACAAAACGTAATAATGAAGGAAAGGAGATTGAGAGCGAAGGGCAGAACAAGCAGCCAGAAGGGAAAGCGAAGGGGCGAATCCATTCCATCTTTGGTGGATTTCGTGGCGGAGGAACGACCAATTCAGCTCGAAAGAGGTATGTTCATTCTATTAATGTTGTTTATTCTAACGATTGGGGAAGTTGGGCAATCAACCAGCCCGATATTACTTTTACTGTGCGAGATTTTGAGGGAGTTCAGCCTCACGAAGACGATCCAATTGTGGTAATGCTGAGGATTGCTGAATATGAAATTGAGAGGGTGTTGTTGGATCAAGGAAGTTCGGCTGATTTGATTTATGGCGATGCTTTTGAAAAATTGGGGCTGACCGAATCTGATTTGTTACTTTATAATGGTTCCTTAGTGGGTTTTTCTGGATAAAACGTATTCGTTAGAGGTTATGTGGAGTTAAAAACTGTCTTTGGAGAAGGGAAGAATGCAGAGACATTTGCTATTAAGTTTTTGGTAGTAAAATGTACTTCGCCGTATAATTTGCTCATCGGGAGGCCTTCATTAAACAGACTGGGGGCGATCATTTCCACAAGGCATTTAACAGCCAAGTATCCATTGAGCAAGGGAGGGGTTGGAACTTTAATGGCTGATCAAGTTGTGGCTCGAAAGTGTTATTCTGAAAGTTTTAAGCAGTATGGTCATATGGGAAAGAAAGTTGTGAAGGAAGGACATCGAGTATATGAGGTCAATGTGAATCAAAATGAAACACGTTTGGATCCTCGTGATGGAATTTTGGAACACAAGATGACTTCAGAGGAGGAAACTTAGGTTGTGGTGATTGGGGAGAGAAATCTGAAAGTGGGAGTAAGTCTAACAGCAAGTCAACAGAACAGGCTAACTAAACTTCTATCTGAGAACATGGATTTGTTTGCATGGAGTGCGAAAGATCTTCCTGGGATTGATCCGGAGTTTATTTGTCATAAGCTAGCTCTAAATCCTGGTGCGAAGCCAATTGTTCAGTTCAAAAGGAAGATGGGCGAAGAGAAAGCGGAAGCTGTGAAAGTGGAAACTAATAAGTTGTTAGAGGCCGGATTTATCAGAGAAGTGAAGTATCCAACGTGGTTAGCAAATGTTGTTATGGTGAAAAAGGCTAATGGAAAGTGGAGGATGTTGGGTAGGAGCCACATTTAAAAGGGTGAGGACGGAGCATGTAAAGTCTGAAAAAGGAAGGGTATATTTCAAATCGGCGAACAAGTTTTCAAAGAGGTAAGTAAAATTTTTTCCCTGGTTATCAGTTTTTCCAAAGTAGCATGGTTCATCAGGGGAACATGGCAAAATATCCATGTGGGAATCTAAGCCATCTTTTCGAAAATTGTATTTGGTGACTAAACTCACAACAGCTTTTGGAGTGCAAATTTTCGAAAATTGTTTTTTGATTTTGCTAGAGACCCATAGAGAGTCTACAACAGTTTGAACGATAGGTGTGGAAGATTCTTTACGAGTACGTTTGACAGCCATTTTCAGAGAGAATCCTGAAAGTAAAATATTAGAAGTATGAGATGAAAGAAGGAGTTGGGGTTAAGTTTCTGGGTTTAGAGTTTATGAGATTCATATAATATTTCTGGGTTGCGGGAAGATGATTTATAGATTGAGAATGAGTATAAAAACTAGAAATAGTAAAGTTACAGAGGGAGAAAGGAGATGAGGTTTACCTTAGAGAGACGGAGACTTGAACAACTTCTGGGAATGTTGATGTGAAATCGGAGTGTTGAGTGAAATCGGAGAAAAGCAGCAAGAAGATCTAATTTTTTAGTTTGGTTAAAAGATGAATGTGAGTAGAAGGAAGGTAAAATCAGTGGATTTTATAGAAGAAAGGATGAAGGTGAATTTAATTGTGAATGGACGCGTGTCTTCACGCGTGCATTTAAGCCATACAATCTCACGATTGGCTTGGAGGGACACGTTGATGAGAGGGTTTGAATTTGAGAGGACATGTTGGTCCGGAAGATGAGACGTTTCAGAAATAGGTTGTAACTTTTCAAATTTGAAAGGATACTTTGGTCCAAAAGAAGCAGGTTTGGTAAAAGGACATGACATTTTGTGTGAAAGTTTGATTATGATTGATTATATACGATTATTTTATTCTCGGTAGTGATGTCAAGAAGATTTAAAGCATTTAATGACATTTGGTACCGAGTTCCCAAATATATGCACCATATCTTTGTTGATGTATTTATGACAGGTTAAGTAATGATGATTTTGAAACTTGCTACGGTAAGGGCAGGAGGAGTGATGGCAAAGACAGTTGATCAACCAATGAAAAAGAACAAGAAATAAGCCTGAAGAAGGTTATAGTTAAAGCAGCTACTGTTTGTTTTGTAGATATTAGAAATTGTACGCCCATTATGCTTTATTTAATTGTTGTAGGCTTATTAAAGACACTTTCTCCTTATTACAAGCCTCAGTGTCTTGTGGGCTTGTGGTCTGATATGGGCGTATTGATTTACTTAGTGGACTGGGCGAGCCCCTAGGGGGGCAACGCCCAGCATGTATCCCGCCCTGAGGCGGGGCCCTGGCCTTCAGATGGGCCTTGACCTCGGAGGCCCAATTGGCCCAATAGGTAGTACCCAAGCTCTATAAATAGGAGGTAGTTATCAAGTGTAGAGGACTTTTGACTCATTTGATGGAGTAACACATAAAATTCAGCATTCTCTCTCTCTAGCACGATTTCTCTACCCTTAGGTACTATACCTTTCCTCAATGTTCATTCCCAGAACACTTAGTAATTGGGCTGATCAAAGCAATGTAATTAATGGGTCGGGCAACCCATGGTTCGATCGGACCAAAACCCAAGTTATAAATAATAGGCACCATCCAAGCGATGGGGGACCTATCATTTCACGCATTTTACTCATTTTGTTTGCTTTCGCTTGCTCTCTAAATTGGTTAGCCTTCGTCTGTGGTTCCATACCGGAACACTATCACTATGTTTGGTTGTGAAGAGAGAGATAGAGAAGAGAGAGTAGAGAAGAGAGAAGTTGAGTAGAGAGAAATAGGTGAGAGATAGAGTGGATTTATAAGTTGTTTGGTATGGTAGAGATAAAGAAGAGAGAGGTGAGAAATAATGAGGTGGAAGAGAGAGAAAAAACAACTTTTTGATTAAAATAATATTTTTTAAAACGAAAAAGTAAAGACTGAAAATGGGTCGGTTCTAAACCGCCACTAAATGCAAAGAAAAGAACAAAACAAGATAATAGCAGCGGTTCTAACCGCCACTAACTGCACACGAATCAGAAAAAAAAAAAAAAAAAAAGCTGCTGCACCTGAATCTCTTCGCAAAACGCGAAGAGATGAAAAAGTGGAATTTTCCCACTCTCTATCTCTCTCTCATCTACAGTAAATTACAACCAAACACACATACATACTCCATCTCTCTCCTATCTCTCTCCCTTCCCTCAATCTCTTCTCTATCTCATTGCAACCAAACATAGTGTATGTGTTGGAAGTCTTACGGCAAAAAACGCAGTGGAAAACGAATTTCCATTGTTCTTGCGTGATTTATGTTTCAAAGTTCATAAACTAATTCATAGAATTAATCAAAACCTTTTCAGTTGTGAGGGCAAGATGTAGTTTTAGCCTCGTATGCAGAAACTCACGTGATCGCTCCCAGCCTGTTGAAATTCGAGAGTTTATAAGTTATGGTGGAGGCAAGAATGTGCAAGTGTGTGGCTCCTTGTGCTATTTATAAAAAATATTACACAATCACACAGGGTATGTTTGTTTGTTGTTTTCAAAACAGTTTACAGACCAAAAAACTGTAATCAAACCGGCCCACATTCTCTCTCTCTCATGATTTACATTTCTATCATTCTCTCTCTTATTCTCTCACGCACCACACACATGTTGCACTAGATATGATACAATATTATGATATCACCCAATACCCGCGTCCACCCGAATTCCACCGTGTAAGCATAGGTCCCGTAACAGTTGAGTCAGTGACACACTATGGGGGAGCAAGAGACATCATTTGGGCGGTTGGAGAAAGAAGTTAATATGAACTCATATTTGAATAAACAACTAGGGCTCTCCTTCAGAGTCTATGTAACGATGAACCATAGGTGCATCACAACTATGAAGGTTAAACACTCATTTGAGTCCTCTCAGCGTGTTGTGAAGCTTAAATCCTTGGTTCCACCACCTAAAGTACAATGCGCCACGGTCGCTGGTCTGTCCCACTACGATACCGCCAACGTTGAAAATGAATCACCTTACTTATTTTTAATCGCGGGTCAAAAGAGTCAATGTCATCCCCCCATGTTCGTTGCCCTAACAACGAAGTGAGACACAATGCAAATGTAGGATTCATTGCATCATCAAAACCCATCGTCTTCTTCACGATATAAGTATCTCGTAGACCTGACGCTGATATTACTGTTACTTGATGAATGTCTTCTTGCGACACCATCCTCGTATTCTCCCAACAACGAAGGTTTTCCCAAGCAAAGGTGAGCTTCATTGATCATCAACAACCTCCACCTTATATGATATATAAGTTTGGATGAACCTATAATATTTGTATCACTCTAGTATTATTCTTTTGGATTAATGTTTCTTCAGCTCATTTTGCGATCATAGAGGAATTGCATTTGGAGTCTATGCAGATGGAGCAAAATAGTTAGAGGGTCAATCACTTCTTCTGGAAAAGGCACCAAATTACTGAAATTGTTTGCAGGAAAATATTTTGAAAACAATCTTTGGATACATATATTCCCTGACAAAAACAAAGCACTCATTGGAATGATGCATTTACTTTCGGGATAAAACAAGTCATTACCCCTGCAATAGTGATAATTTTATATTTTTTTAATTAACATGTAATGTATTTTTGTTAAAATTTATTTTACATGTTGTTAATTAATAATTTAAAATTTTAATTAAAACTAAAAGCTTTATCTCTCCTAAACCCAAACCCAAATATTCATCTTCGTCTTCATCTCCTCTCCTTCATCCCTCAAAATCCATTATCAAACCTAACCTTTAAAAAAATAAAAACTCATATAAAAATTCATCCTTCCTCAAAATAAGAAAACGCAGAAACCCCTATATCAAACTCCCCCCTCTCAAAATTTAAGCATGGTATCTCATAATCTTTGGCTGAGAATATAAGAAAGACGAAACTTTTTGATAGCTTTTATTTATATACACTTGCAAACTGTAATTATATCTCCAATTATAATTTAATTATAAAGGATATGCCTATAAACAATTTTACTGAAGAGAAAAACCATGTTTTTTAACGCTAAACATAATTATAATGTAAACAATATAAAAACCGAAGTAACTAATTAAAAAAATTAATAATTAAGTATAGTGATCTTCAAATCAAATTTCCTCCATTTTCTTCTCAACTAAATCATTGATAATATTGTAGTCTTCAAAATTCAGATCTTCTGGAAGAGTTTTATCTTTCATATAGTTGACTAGTTGAGCATATCCATGGTTAGCTCCTCCTTAATATTCCTTTGAAGTTGCTTGTTTAGAAGGTCTTGGGCTTTCGATATGGTTTGCATCAGGAAGCCAACATGGTTCAAGTTTTTACTTTCATCTATTGCTTTTGATACTTCTCAACCACATGCATAGCTTCTTGTGTATTTGGCCAAACCTCGGGTTGGAACTTGAAAAGACTAGGACTAGATATTATTGCACAAGCTCGTATTCCGCAAAGAATTGTGAGCTCAATTAACTTCCTTATGATACTCTTTTTTCTTTTATTGTATGTTGTTTTCCTTGTTGAATCATAAGAGATATAAGCAAGTTCCACCTTGTTCCTTGTCATAGCTGCAATGACAAAGAAAGTAATGTGAAATTGGAATAATTTATGCATTTTATTTATCCACGTTATCTCATTGTTATAAAGATCTATCACAAGTGCCTCAATTGAAATTAACCATAATCCTTATTTGGAAAAACATATTTTCATAAAACCAAATAGAAAATATATAGATGCATATATTATTCCTTATCTGACAATGTCTACATTTGAGTATATATTATTATAAAATACAATTAAAGTCGTATATAGTAAGTTTTTAAATTAGTGCATTGTCATTAATAGATATTTTTTGAAACAATGAACTTCAATATTAGTGTTATAAAATAATAAATATATATGGTGAGGACATTAATGATAGTTTACTAATCTAATTGTAATTTTATTATATTTTATTTATGATTTGGCACAAATACACTAAGTATATAGTTTACATATTTTTTTCCGAAAGCAAAATGATCTATTAGTATTGATAGAAAAATAAGAGAACAGCCCCTTCAAGAAAGAGGGGAAAACAGCCCACCCTAGCCTCATGAAAAACCGCAGAAGGAAGAAGAAAGCCCACAAGCCTTCCCACAAATAAAAGAGCCTCCATCTCTACCAAAAAAGAATACACAACACCTGACCAAACTGAAGGTATGAAAAACGGTAGAAAGGGGGGGTTTGAATAACGTTTTCAGTATAAAACTTCCACCTTAAAGATTTTGACAAATCTTTCGCGAACTTAAGTGCTAAAGATAGGAGATAGAAAAGCACACAAGGATTTTATCCTGGTTCACTTGATAAATCACTCAAGCTACTCCAGTCCACCCGTTAAGGTGATTTCTTCCTTCTTAGAATGAAGGCAATCCACTAATCAGGTAAGAGTTACAACTGCACTTGAAACCTACAAGTGACTAACAATTACACTGACTTAGCTCACACTAAGATTCACTCTCTTAGTCTTCTCTAGGATCCGATCAACCTTGATCTCCTAAAGGAACTAAACAAACTGTTTATCAAAGAATTGTTTACAAGAGATTTGCTTCTAAAAAGCTAATAGTAAACTCAATGAATTTCAGATGAAAGAAAGCTTAGAAGAATTTAAGTTTGTCTTGCGCGTATGTGAATGCTTCTAGCCGCTTCTTTCAGTCTTCAGCCTCTTTATATACTCCAAGGATTAGGGTTGAGCGTTGCATGGGAAATGCTACCGTTGGAGGGCAGTTCTGGAAAATCCAGCTTCTGCTGTGTCTGAGACTGTTAGGTAGGTCGTCAGGAAGGTACAGTTGCTTTTGTACTTGGATAGCGACTTGACCTTTAAACCTAGGAGACTTCTGATCAGGGGAATGCTTCATATTGGAACTTGTGAAGCCGGTTGATCAGAGTCAGAGGGAAAGCCCAGATCCTCTGACCATTGTTTCTTCTGATTCTGAACTCAGAGGGAAGAACATGGTCTTCAGAGTATCTTGCTTCTGGACATCAGAGTTTCCACTATTCAGCTTCTGGATCTTCAGAGTCTTCTACACCATCAGAATATCTGAGCCTTCAGTGTTTCTTGGTTATCAGACTTTCTGGATCTTCAGAGCTTCTAGTGACTGAGTCCACATCAGAGTTTGTATACCTTCAGAACTTCTGAAGCTTTTCCACTGTTCATACTGAACATGGTGAATGCGAAAGCGTTGCTTGGGTTGCTCTTTATACACAGTGCTTCTGATTTGTGTGAGATTGAGTTGAGGTCAGAGCCTGTAAATAGCACACTCAGAAAAACACGTTAGAGTACCACAATTGTTCATATCAAAAGGTTAACTTGTAATCATCAAAACATAGAGTTGTACTACTAGATCAAAACTTGATCTTACAATCTCCCCCTTTTTGATGATGACAAAACTAAGATTTTTGATGAACAATTCTTAAACATTAAACTGAATTCACTCAGAGTTTAGAGATATAGAATAAGACTTATCCTGATGTGAATAGTTTATCTTGCTCATTCTGAATTCAAGTCACTACTTGATTCTGAGCTTAGCTCCCCCTGAATCTAATACTTGATGAAAACGTTAGTAAAGTCTAGATTCTGAGCTAAATGATATAAGAGTTCAGAGTGAAAAATTTATGACATAGATGAAAATCGAGTAATCAGAGCGCATAAGTAATCAGAGTCACGGACAAGGTATCAGAGTCTTGGGTATCAGAGTCAACTAGAATCACTTCAGAAGAAGTGAAATGTATTCCTTGTATTTGCCCAGTGACACATCTATGGTCATGAAGGTGGAACTCTTAAATTCTCCAAAAGAAAAAAATAAATCACACTAACACATCTTACACATCAAAAACTGGGTTTACTCCCCCTTTTTGTCATAAGCAAAAAGCTTGGGGTGTGAAAAACTTAGCTTGAAGTACAAGGTACTCCCCCTTAGAGAAGGTCTAAGTTTAAAGAAAATGAAAATTATGCAAGAAACAGAGTTAGGCGAAATAAATAGAAGAGTTAATGCAAGAGAAGAACGTTTATCACCGGTCAAGGGAGTAAAGAGAAGGGTCAGTTACCAAGAACTTAACCTCGAGAAACCGTAGGAGCATTAACTTCCAGAGAGAAAGTGAAGCCTATATAAAGCGTTGGAGAGAAAGGTAAGCTTCACACCTCGAACAATTTGCAGTAAGAAAAAAATGGCATCATACATCGTAGCACTAGAAGAGCTGAGGAAGAAGGCCTTCGAGGAGGACTTGTTCCTGAACATCAGGCATCCAGAGGGTACAACGACCATCTCGGAGCTAACACGGACACTGCTGGAGGAGGACCTGCGTCCAGAGTTGGAGAGAGACCTGAGGGAATTTCTTGCCTTCGTTGAGGAGGTGCAAGAACTCAGCCGGCTTGAACTCAAGCTGCTGGAAGAAAAAGAGAGTTTGGAAGAGAAGCTCAAGACTTCAGAAGAGATTCTGGAGAGGGATGAGCTAAAGAACAGGCTCAGCAACATCCAGCATGCACTGGAGCGTCTGGAGAAGGATAGGTCAGAGCAGCGCCAGGAGTGCAGAAGAATGAGGAGAGATCCTCCATTCTAGACTTTAGGGAAAGAATGTATGATGTAAATATAAAGATATTATGAATAAAAAGATTTTTGCAAACATATGTGACACAAATATATATAGATATGCATAGATAATCACAAACGAACAAAGTAGAATAAATAAATAAAAAGAAACAGAAGTTAACAAAAATAAAACAACGTTAAAGAAAAAAAATGAAGAGATCCTAAAACTAAGGTTTATCAGTTCGACGCAGAAGTTCCATCATCATGTGCTTCATTTCAATTAGCATGGATTCATGAATGTCAAGACGCTGTTCCATGATGTCGAGTCTGGATGAGCTTGACTGAGTAGAACCGGAAGGAACATTCTGAGCAGCTTGAGGATCTGGAATGGAAGCAGAAGCAGCAGGAGTAAACACTACTGGTGCAAGTGCTTGGCATCTAAGGGCTTCAGCCTCAGCTTCAAGTCGTTCTGCCTCTAGTCTGGCTTGTTCAGCTTGAGCTGCTGCTTGACGTGCAGCTTCTTCTGCTTGAGCTTTCTTTCTCTTGGCTTCTTCAATAGCTTCAAGAAGCTTATTTCTCTGTTCTTGTTCATGAAGAGTCACCCTTCGAGCAAACCTTTGCTTGGCAGCCTCAATCCTCTGACTTCCCTCTGCATGCAGGAGCTGCATCATAATTGGAACTTGAGCCACTAGCCAAGTGCCCAGAGTGTTCCACTCATCAGCCACACGTTCAGCATTCTCACTTAGGTCAGTCTGACCGTGCACATTGCGTAGCCTCAAGGAGGCTTCATGATAGAAAATATTGATGCACTCAGAGAGAGATGTGGGTCGGAGGGGAGTATAAGGAATTATGGAGAGGTTGGTTTCAGGAGAGGCTGGGTGATTGCTGCTGTGAGCTTCAGAGGCACCTTGTGGAGAGCCAATGTTAAACATTTGAGCATTGGGTTCAGATGTTCCAAGGTGAGGTTCTGAAGTTTCAACCAGAGGATGAGGTGATCTAACCGAGGATTGGTTAGACACAGATTGTTCTGGTTCAGGTTCTGGTTGAATAGGCTCTTGTTGGTCAGGGGCAGGGTGAGCTTGTTGAGCCAAAGGGTCTGCCTCTTGTAAAGGATTGGTCAAGATAGGTTCATCTGGGTCAACTAGACGGTCAGGTCTAGGGCCAGGATATCTCCTAGGGCTTGGACAAGTGAGATAATACTCTTCTAAGGTAGACACCTTTTCTTTTCTGACCTCCATGAATTTTCTAATGGATTCAGAGTTATTGGAGGGAGAAGAGTCAGCAACATTGGTTGGGAAGGATACAGGTGTATAGGTTGTGGAAGAGTCTGTATCTGTAGTTCTGGGAGCCAGACGTTCTGATGCTCTTGGGACAGAGTGATCAGAGGTTCTGGGTCCAGGTTCTGTTTGGGTAGGCTCTGGTTGGTCATGAATGATGGGTTCAGAAGTCAATGGGTTGTATGGAATGGTAATGGGAGAGGTTGGTTCTTCTGACCTAGAGGGTTGGTTCTGGAGCAAATTCCAGAGAGGTGCTTCAGTAGGGGAAGGTTGAAAGAATGAAGACCTTGGGGAATGTGGTGGAGAGGTGGTTTGTGCAGCTGGTTGGGATTCAGGAATAGGAGTGAGGGGATTTGAAGAGTGTTTGAGCATGGCAGATATGGGGAGTGCATCAAATAAGTTCAAATCATCATCAGAAGCAATTGCAGACTTACTTGAAAGTGCTGATGATCTTGTCACTCTGGCAGGAGGTTCAGTCCTTCTGATCACTTCAGCAGCTGGTTCCACCCGAGTAGGCTTCACCACGATTCTGACCTGCTTCTTCTTCTTCTTAGGAGGACCATCCTCATTATCACCATCATCACCATCATCACCATCATCAGGCTTGCTGGTTTCATCTTGCTTTCTCTTGAGTTGACCAGCTTTCTTCTTTTTGATCAGAGGGACATCTGATTCCTCAGAGGATTCTTCTAGGACCATCTTCCTCTGAACTTTCTTCTTGGGAGGAGAAGGAAACTCTGGAGCTGGCGGCAGTCTGCTGAAGAAGTCGTCAGGATCAATTTCGAATCCTTGAGCCCTTAGGTCTTCAACATAGCACCTAATGGCGTCAGGATTGTCTGCCTGAGTCCACAGAGGGTAGTCATTCAGAGGCATCCTTCTGCTTCTGATCTCAGAAGATGTGTCTTCATGGGCAGGAGCAATCTTCTTCTTGATTAGGCCCATCTTCTTTAGAGAGTTTGCCGTGAAGACATCACTGACAATGGTGGTCAGATCCTCTGTGCATCCAGCATTTATCAGATCTTGAACGAGGCCACTCTCAATGAAGAGATCAGACAAGAGTCTCCCGAAGGGAATATACTTGATCGCTGACTTGATGGAGGCAGTGGTACGAGACTTCCGGATACATTCCTTCAAGTAGGAGAACAGGAAGTAGGGAAGGCAGATCTTCTTCTGGTCTTGGATGAAGAACAACATCACCTTCTGGTTGAAGTTGATGTAGTCTGGAGAACTGCCCTTTGGTCTCTGGTTTATGCAGTGGAGCAAAATTTTGTGCCAGATCCTGAGCTTGGGATGAAGGTCCATCACCTTGTAATTCGTCTTGCCCGGTTTGTAAGTGGTGTACAGGGCCTGGTTGATTGTATCCTTGGTGCTGGGTTTCAGCTTCGATTCCGTGAGTTGGAAACGATACCCAAAAGCAGTGTCTGCACCCAGCAAGTTTACGAAGGACTTCTCTGTGATGATGATCTTTCTTCCAAGAATGTAAGATACCACCTGAGTATCATCGCAGTCGGCGTGCTTCCAGAATTCCTTGATCAGTTTATCATACACCGGTCCTCGAAGTCTGTTGAAGTAATTTCCCCAACCTTGAACTTGGACTTCAGGACGAAGATCATACCCATTTGCAGCCAGGTTATCGAGGTCGAATCTCCATTCTGCCAGGACTTGAAGTTCCTCAGGAGCATATACGCAGTGAACGGCACAGCCCCGTTCTGCAATTGGAAGAATATGCTCTTGAGCTTGACCTTGATCTTGTGTCGGATTCTCAGGACCCCTTTGACCCGTTGCTAGACCAACTACCATGTGAGGGAACTGGGTTGCATATGCAGTAGTTCTTCTGGTTTGACTCACCATTTTTGAAGCGGTTGAAGGTTTAAGGTAGAAGACGAAGGTTGAAAGATGAAGAGAGATCGAGAGAGAAATCGAGGATAAGCGGTTTTGAAAATCAGAGAGAGAGTAAAAACCGGAAGTGAACGAGATCGTGTGTGTATAGTGGGTTTTAACAAATAACCGTTGTTGATTCAAAAAGCACTTTAAGATCAACGGTTGAAAATTAAAGATAGATAGTAACAGTAAGTACACAAATCACACACAGGAGAGAAGCACATCTACACGCAATCATAACAGACTGTCACACGGGCACAAGGAACTATGCATCAGAAATACTGACACACGTGTTGCTGTCTCAGCTTCAGAGTCAGTACCAGTGGGTACACACACTCTGATTGAGTTACCTTCTGGACTAGACATCTTCTGATCAAGAAGTATCATAGTCAGAGGTTCTGATCCATCTTCACTCTGGACAAAAGTCCATGTTTAGATTTTTCAGAATAAAATTAAATATATCCTCTGCTAAGGGCTTTGTAAAGATATCTGCCCATTGATGGTCAGTATCAACAAACTTCAGAAGAAGTACGCCCTTCTGTACATAATCTCTAATAAAGTGATACTTTACCTCAATGTGCTTTGCCCTTGAATGCAAGATAGGATTCTTACTCAATGAGATTGCAGCAGTGTTATCACAATAGAATGGGATATTGCTCTCAAGGATCTGATAATCCTCCAGCTGATGTTTCATCCAGAGCATCTGAGTGCTGCATATTGCTGCTGAGATATATTCTGCCTCTGCAGTTGATAGTGCAATGGTTGATTGCCTCTTGCTTGTCCATGAGACTAGATTGCTTCCCAGAAATTGACAATTTCCAGAAGTACTTTTTCTCTCTGTTCTATCTCCAGCATAATCAGCATCACAGTAACCTGAAAGCTTATACTCTGATGTTTTCTTATACATCAAGCCAAGGTTAGTGGTGCCTTTCAGATACCTTAGGATCCTCTTAACAGCAGTTAAGTGGGTTTCCCTTGGATCTGATTGGAAACGAGCACATAAATGAACACTAAATAGTATGTCTGGCCTAGATGCAGTTAATGAAGGTATGAAAAACGGTAGAAAGGGGGGGTTTGAATAACGTTTTCAGTATAAAACTTCCACCTTAAAGATTTTGACAAATCTTTCGAGAACTTAAGTGCTAAAGATAAGAGATAGAAAAGCACACAAGGATTTTATCCTGGTTCACTTGATAAATCACTCAAGCTACTCCAGTCCACCCGTTAAGGTGATTTCTTCCTTCTTAGAATGAAGGCAATCCACTAATCAGGTAAGAGTTACAACTGCACTTGAAACCTACAAGTGACTAACAATTACACTGACTTAGCTCACACTAAGATTCACTCTCTTAGTCTTCTCTAGGATCCGATCAACCTTGATCTCCTAAAGGAACTAAACAAACTGTTTATCAAAGAATTGTTTACAAGAGATTTGCTTCTAAAAAGCTAATAGTAAACTCAATGAATTTCAGATGAAAGAAAAGTTAGAAGATTTTGAATATGTCTTGCATGTGTGAATGCTTCTAGCCGTTTCTTTCAGTCTTCAGCCTCTTTATATACTCCAAGGATTAGGGTTGAGCGATGCATGGGAAATGCTACCGTTGGAGGGCAGTTCTGGAAAATCCAACTTCTGCTGTGGCTGAGAACGTGTAGGTCGTCAGGAAGATACAGTTGCTTTTGTACTTGGATAGCGACGCGACCTTTAAACCTAGGAGACTTCTGATCAGGGGAATGCTTCATTATGGAACTTGTGAAGCCGGTTGATCAGAGTCAGAGGGAAAGCCCAAATCCTCTGACCATTGTTTCTTCTGATTCTGAACTCAGAGGGAAGAACATGGTCTTCAGAGTATCTTGCTTCTGGACATCAGAGTTTCCACTATTCAGCTTCTGGATCTTCAGAGTCTTCTACACCATCAGAATGTCTGAGCCTTCAGTGTTTCTTGGTTATCAGACTTTCTGGATCTTCAGAGCTTCTAGTGACTGAGTCCTCATCAGAGTTTGTATAGCTTCAGAACTTCTGAAGCTTTTCCACTGTTCATACTGAACATGGTGAATGCGAAAGCGTTGCTTGGGTCACTCTTTATACACAGTGCTTCTGATTTGTGTGAGATTGAGTTGAGGTCAGAGCCTGTAAATAGCACACTCAGAAAAACACGTTAGAGTACCACAATTGTTCATATCAAAAGGTTAACTTGTAATCATCAAAACATAGAGTTGCACTACTAGATCAAAACTTGATCTTACAATCTCCCCCTTTTTGATGATGACAAAACTAAGATTTTTGATGAACAATTCTTAAACATTAAACTGAATTCACTCAGAGTTTAGAGATATAGAATAAGACTTATCCTGATGTGAATAGTTTATCTTGCTCATTCTAAATTCAAGTCACTGCTTGATTCTGAGCTTAGCTCCCCCTGAATCTAATACTTGATGAAAACGTTAGTAAAGTCTAGATTCTGAGCTAAATGATATAAGAGTTCAGAGTGAAAAACTTATGACATAGATGAGAATCGAATAATCAGAGCGCATAAGTAATCAGAGTCACGGACAAGGTATCAGAGTCTTGGGTATCAGAGTCAACTTAGAATCACTTCAGAAGAAGTGAAATGTATTCCTTGTATTTGCCCAGTGACACATCTATGGTCATGAAGGTGGAACTCTTAAATTCTCCAAAAGAAAAAATAAATCACACTAACACATCTTACACATCAAAAACTGGGTTTACTCCCCCTTTTTGTCATAAGAAAAAAGCTTGGGGTGTGAAAAACTTAGCTTGAAGTACAAGGTACTCCCCCTTAGAGAAGGTCTAAGTTTAAAGAAATAGAAAATTATGCAAGAATCAGAGTTAGGCGAAATAAATAGAAGAGTTAATGCAAGAGAAGAACATTTATCACCGGTCAAGGGAGTAAAGAGAAGGGTCAGTTACCAAGAACTTAACCTCGAGAAACTGTAGGAGCATTAACTTTCAGAGAGAAGGTGAAGCCTATATAAAGTGTTGGAGAGAAAGGTAAGCTTCACACTTCGAACAATTGTCAGTAAAGAAAATGGCATCATACATCGTAGCACTAGAAGAGCTGAGGAAGAAGGCCTTCGAGGAGGACTTGTTCCTGAACATCAGGCATCCAGAGGGTACGACGACCATCTCGGAGCTAACACGGACACTGCTGGAGGAGGACCTGCGTCCAGAGGTGAAGAGAGACCTGAGGGAATTTCTTGCCTTCGTGGAGGAGGTGCAAGAACTCAGCCGGCTTGAACTCAAGCTGCTGGAAGAAAAAGAGAGTTTGGAAGAGAAGCTCAAGACCGCAGAAGAGATTCTGGAGAGGGATGAGCTAAAGGACAGGCTCAGCAACATCCAGCATGCACTGGAGCGTCTGGAGAAGGATAGGTTAGAGCAGCGCCAGGAGTGCAGAAGAATGAGGAGAGATCCTCCATTCTAGACTTTAGGGAAAGAATGTATGATGTAAACATAAAGATATTATGAATAAAAAGATTTTGGCAAACATATGTGACACAAGTATATATAGATATGCATAGATAATCACAAACGAACAAAGTAGAATAAGTAAGTAAAAAGAAACAGAGTTTAACAAAAAATAAAACAACGTTAAAGAAAAAGAAAAACCAAGAGATCCTAAAAACTAAGGTTTATCAGTTCGTCGCAGAAGTTCCATCATCATGTGCTTCATCTCAATCAGCATGGATTCATGAATGTCAAGACGCTGTTCCATGATGTCGAGTCTGGATGAGCTTGACTGAGTAGAACTGGAAGGAACATTCTGAGCAGCTTGAGGATCTGGAATGGAAGCAGAAGCAGCAGGAGTAAACACTACTGGTGCAAGTGCTTGGCATCTAAGGGCTTCAGCCTCAGCTTCAAGTCGTTCTGCCTCTAGTCTGGCTTGTTCAGCTTGAGCTGCTGCTTGACGTGCAGCTTCTTCTGCTTGAGCTTTCTTTCTCTTGGCTTCTTCAATAGCTTCAAGAAGCTTATTTCTCTGTTCTTGTTCATGAAGAGCCACCCTTCGAGCAAACCTTTGCTTTGCAGCCTCAATGCTCTGACTTCCCTCTGCATGCAGGAGCTGCATCATAATTGGAACTTGAGCCACTAGCCAAGTGCCCAGAGTATTCCACTCATCAGCCACACGTTCAGCATTCTCACTGAGGTCAGTCTGACCGTGCACATTGCGTAGCCTCAAAGAGGCTTCATGATAGAAAATATTGATGCACTCAGAGAGAGATGTGGGTTGGAGGTGAGTATAGGGAATTATGGAGAGGTTGGTTTCAGGAGAGGCTGGGTGATTGCTGCTGTGGGCTTCAGAGGCACCTTGTGGAGAGCCAATGTTAAACATTTGAGCATTGGGTTCAGAGGTTCCAAGGTGAGGTTCTGAAGTTTCAACCAGAGGATGAGGGGATCTAACCGAGGATTGGTTAGACACAGATTGGTCTGGTTCAGGTTCTGGTTGAATAGGCTCTTGTTGGTCAGGGGCAGGGTGAGCTTGTTGAGCCAAAGGCTCTGCCTCTTGTAAAGGATTGGCCAAGATAGGTTCATCTGGGTCAACTAGACGTTCAGGTCTAGGGCCAGGATATCTCCTAGGGCTTGGACAAGTGAGGTAATACTCTTCTAAGGTAGACACCTTTTCTTTTCTGACCTCCATGAATTTTCTAATGGATTCAGAGTTATTGGAGGGAGAAGAATCAGCAACATGGGTTGGGAAGGATACAGGTGTATAGGCTGTGGAAGAGTCTGTATCAGTAGTTCTGGGAGCCAGACGTTCTGATGCTCTTGGGACAGAGTGATCAGAGGTTCTGGGTCCAGGTTGTGTGTGGGTAGGCTCTGGTTGTTCAAGTGGGTTGTATGGAATGGTAATGGGAGAGGTAGGTTCTTCTGACCTAGAGGGTTGGTTCTGAAGCAAATTCCAGAGAGGTGCTTCAGTAGGGGAAGGTTGAAAGAATGAAGATCTTGGGGAATGTGGTGGAGAGGTGGTTTGTGCAGCTGGTTGGGATTCAGGAATAGGAGTGAGGGGATTTGAAGAGTGTTTGAGCATGGCAGAAATGGGGAGTGCATCAAATAAATTCAAATCATCATCAGAAGCAAGTGCAGACTTACTTGAATGTGCTGATGATCTAGTCACTCTGGCAGGAGGTTCAGTCCTTCTGATTACTTCAGCAGCTGGTTCCACCCGAGTAGGCTTTACCACGATTCTGACCTGCTTCTTCTTCTTCTTGGGAGGACCATTCTCATTATCACTATCATCACCATCATCAGGCTTTCTCTTCTTCTTTTTGACCAGAGGGACATCTGATTCCTCAGAGGATTCTTCTAGGACCATCTTCCTCTGAACTTTCTTCTTGGGAGGAGAAGGAAACTCTGGAGCTGGCGGCAGTCTGCTGAAGAAGTCGTCAGGATCAATTTCGAATCCTTGAGCCCTTAGGTCTTCAACATAGCACCTAATGGCGTCAGGATTGTCTGCCTGAGTCCACAGAGGGTAGTCATTCAGAGGCATCCTTCTGCTTCTGATCTCAGAAGATGTGTCTTCATGGGCAGGAGCAATCTTCTTCTTGATGAGGCCCATCTTCTTTAGAGAGTTTGCCGTGAAGACATCACTGACAATGGTGCTCAGATCCTCTGTGCATCCAGCATTTATCAGATCTTGAACGAGGCCACTCTCAATGAAGAGATCAGACAAGAGTCTCCCGAAGGGAATATATTTGATCGCTGACTTGATGGAGGCAGTGGTACGAGACTTCCGGATACATTCCTTCAAGTAGGAGAACAGGAAGTAGGGAAGGCAGATCTTCTTCTGGTCTTGGATGAAGAACAACATCACCTTCTGGTTGAAGTTGATGTAGTCTGGAGAACTGCCCTTTGGTCTCTGGTTTATGCAGTGGAGCAGGATTTTGTGCCAGATCCTGTGCTTGGGATGAAGGTCCATCACCTTGTAATTCGTCTTGCCCGGTTTGTAATTTGTGTACAGGGCCTGGTTGATTGTATCTTTGGTGCTGGGTTTCAGCTTCGATTCCGTGAGTTGGAAACGATACCCATAAGCAGTGTCTGCACCCAGCAAGTTCACGAAGGACTTCTCCGTGATGATGATCTTTCTTCCAAGAATATGAGATACCACCTGAGTATCATCGCAGTCGGCGTGCTTCCAGAATTCCTTTATCAGTTTCTCATACACCGGTCCTCGAAGTCTGTTGAAGTAATTTCCCCAACCTTGAACTTGGACTTCAGGACGAAGATCATACCCATTTGTAGCCAGGTTGTCGAGGTCGAATCTCCATTCTGCCAGGACTTGAAGTTCCTCAGGAGCAAATACGCAGTGAACGGCACAGCCCCGTTCTGCAATTGGAAGAATCTGCTCTTGAGCTTGACCTTGATCTGGTGTCGGATTCTCAGGGCCCCTTTGACCCGTTGCTAGACCAACTACCATGTGAGGGAACTGGGTTGCATCTGCAGTAGTTCTTCTGGTTTGACTCACCATTTTTGAAGCGGTTGAAGGTTTGAGGTAGAAGATGAAGGTTGAAAGATGAAGAGAGATCGAGAGAGAAATCGAGAATAAGCGGTTTTGAAATTACAGAGAGAGAGAGAGTAAAAACCGGAAGTGAACGAGATCGTGTGTGTATAGTGGGTTTTAACAAATAACCGTTGTTGATTCAAAAAGCACTTTAAGATCAATGGTTGAAAATTAAAGATAGATAGTAACAATAAATACACAAATCACACACAGGAGAGAAGCACATCTACACGCAATCATAACAGACTGTCACACGGGCACAAGGAACTATGCATCAGAAATACTGACACACGTGTTGTTGTCTCAGCTTCAGAGTCAGTACCAGTGGGTACATACACTCTGATTGAGTTACCTTCTGGACTAGACATCTTCTGATCAAGAAGTATCGTAGTCAGAGGTTCTGATCCATCTTCACTCTGGACAAAAGTCCATGTTTAGATTTTTCAGAATAAAATTAAATCTATCCTCTGCTAAGGGCTTTGTAAAGATATCTGCCCATTGATGGTCAGTATCAACAAACTTCAGAAGAAGTACGCCCTTCTGTACATAATCTCTAATAAAGTGTTACTTTACCTCAATGTGCTTTGCCCTTGAATGCAAGATAGGATTCTTACTCAATGAGATTGCAGCAGTGTTATCACAATAGATTGGGATATTGCTCTCAAGGATCTGATAATCCTCCAGCTGATGTTTCATCCAGAGCATCTGAGTGCTGCATATTGCTGCTGAGATATATTCTGCCTCTGCAGTTGATAGTGCAATGGTTGATTGCCTCTTGCTTGCCCATGAGACTAGATTGCTTCCCAGAAATTGACAATTTCCAGAAGTACTTTTTCTCTCTGTTCTATCTCCAGCATAATCAGCATCACAATAACCTGAAAGCTTATACTCTGATGTTTTCTTATACATCAAGCCAAGGTTAGTGGTGCCTTTCAGATACCTTAGGATCCTCTTAACAGCAGTTAAGTGGGTTTCCCTTGGATCTGATTGGAAACGAGCACATAAATGAACACTAAATAGTATGTCTGGCCTAGATGCAGTTAAGTATAGAAGTGAACCTATCATGCCACGATAGAGCTTCTGACATACTTTACCACTTTTATCTTCTTTCTCCAGAATGCATGTAGGATGCATTGGAGTCTTGGCCACTGTAGATTCCAGCATATTGAACTTCTTCAGAAGTTCTTTAGTGTACTTGCTCTGATGGATATATGTTCCTTCTGGTGTTTAATCAACTTGGATTCCCAGAAAGTACTTTAATTCTCCCATCATACTCATCTCAAATTCAGCCTGCATCATCTCAGAAAATTCTTTGCATAGAGATTGATTAGCAGAACCAAATATAATATCATCAACATAAATTTGCACAATTAAGATATCATCTTTATAAGTCTTGCAAAAAAGAGTTGTATCTACTTTACCCCTTACAAACTCATTCTCCAGAAGGAATGAGCTAAGTCTCTCATACCATGCTCTGGGAGCTTGCTTCAGACCGTAGAGTGATTTCTTCAATTTGAACACATGGTCTGGTTTCTTCTCATCTTCAAAACCTGGGGGTTGATGAACATAGACTTCCTCTGAGATATAACCATTTAGGAAGGCACTCTTTACGTCCATCTGATGTAGAACTATGTTGTGATTTACTGAGAAAGAGATCAACAGTCTGATTGCCTCCAGTCTTGCTACTGGAGCAAATGTTTCAGTGTAGTCTATTCCTTCCTGCTGGCTGTAGCCTTGAGCAACTAGCCTTGCCTTGTTTCTGACTACATCTCCTTTCTCATTCAGCTTGTTTCTGAATACCCATTTCGTTCCAATAACATGGACACTCTCAGGCTTCTTCACTAAGCTCCAAACATCGTTCTTGGAGAATTGATTCAATTCTTCTTCCATGGCCAGAATCCAATCCTTGTCCTGAAGAGCTTCATCTATGGACTTGGGTTCAATTAAAGACACCAATCCTTTCAGACCGAGCAAGGTCTCTTCAGAGGGTCTGAAGGCAGATCTGGTTCTGACTGGTTCGTCTTTGTTGCCCAGAATCAATTCCCTAGGGTGAGCTGCAGTGATTCTGCTCTTCTTCAGAGTTTGTGAGTTAGAGGGACCAGCTTCTTCCTCTGGTTCATCTTCCTCTGGCTCAACTTCCTCTGGAGCTTTGCCTTTGTCAGAAACATTAATGCTTAAATCTGCAAACTTTTCAACTAGCTTTGACTGGTCAGAGTGTAAGGCCCAAGTTTTTTTAAGTTCATACTAAGTGAATAAACTTCTTATTCACGATTAGGGTTGATGTAATGTGAAGGGAAACCTGAACGAAAGTTTATTAAATGAAATATATTTATGAAGGAGGAAGTTCAGGAAAAGTTCAAGGATTGCATTATGATCGATAAAAGTTATAGCACGAACGTTTTACGCTTAAACCTAGGTCAGAAACCCTAGTATATAGCTAATTTTCACTTTTAGGCACGATGGCAGTTAATTCCAAAAATCTTCAGA
The DNA here is from genome assembly GCF_012489685.1 of Lotus japonicus. Lineage (NCBI taxonomy): Eukaryota > Viridiplantae > Streptophyta > Magnoliopsida > Fabales > Fabaceae > Lotus > Lotus japonicus. The sequence continues at coordinate 54,181,067 of NC_080045.1, forward strand.
GAAATGTTAGAACTTCTCTTTTTCCATATATCACCATCATTTCGAGGCGAAACTCTAGGATCTTTGAACGTCCGATTCCAATCATCGGAAGTTTGCCGAAACCGAATCCCTGGTATTTCAAAACCCTAGAATTTCTCGACAATGAAGACTTTATCTATTCAGAGCTTCAAATGAATATTCTACACGCGTACACCCATTTCTCTTGATGATTTCAATCTTTCTTCAGAAGGAAGTTTTCCATTCCGACATTCGAGGCAAAAAGCAACTTATCGGGTAAAATAGTTTTACACCGACTTTGCACCGACTTTGCATTAGTTGCCAAAAATACAAGGAGACATCTTCTTAGCTTAGGAATTCCTTTGCCAAAACCTATCTTAGAATTCATGGAGAATGACGCCGGAAAAATCGGATTCGCGAAACTTTCATTTTCCCGCGAATTTCCACCTTCTATATATAGCAAATAAAGGAAGAAAAAACACAATTTTCCTCCATTTTCTCTCCTCTAAACCGCGGCCAAGAACAAGGAAGAAGGAAGAAGAGTTTTTCTTCATCGTTTGCTTGATCGTTGATCCGTTAGTTGCTACTTCAAGGCTTCGAGGTATAGTCGCTAATCCTTACCTCTGATCGCTTTTTCCATAGCTTTTCTGTAGAGTTTTCTGAGTGGATAGTTTATGGGTTTTTGCAAAACTATCCTGAATCTTTCATTTCTGATTCTAAACCTCTTCTATGTATGCCCAAGATCACTTCTGCCGGATTAGATTTTCCGTTATGTCGCCGGAATTCCGCCGGAATCAATTTGAACCTAAAATACCCATTTTATGTAGTTTTTGAGTAAAGTTCCAACCTTTAGGCTGAAAACTATCGCCTTAGCTTAGTGCTAGTAGGATTAGTTGTCATAAACGTCGTTGGTGACGTCCCTGCAAAATTTTATTTTTGGGATTTCAGTTTTGAAAATCCTAAGTTAAAAATCATGACCAAAATACCCCTGCGACAGTTTTTGATCCGATAATTTTTCCGAGTTCAGAATACCCTTAGTTACGGCTTATGAAAGCATAGGAACCAAGTTTGATCGAAGAAAAATCGAACCCTACAATTACCTATAGTGGCCGAGAGCTATAAGGGGGGAGGAAGAAATTTCCTTTTTCCGAAAACTTGTCTTTCGCGCTAGATTATCGTACCTTAGAGTATAGATTACTTCGAGTAACCTTAGTAAGTATCGATAGCTTAGTTTTCGATAGATTCTTATAGTATTCTGTGATTTTGTTGTAAAGGTGCTTTTGAGGATTTCTCGGAGGACCAACACTTTGAGTGCGAGGAAGCACTAGTTGATCGTTCTGGAGAACTTTCAGGTGAGGGCTTCTCACTGAATCTCTAGTTAATGCTTAGGGTCGATGTTTCGACATTGTTTACTGTTTATGCACTGGGATTGTGTGTGATTGAAAATGTTTTCTGAGGCTTCGGCTGACAATGTAGATGATTCATCTACTGAATGTTTTTGAAGATTGACTTACATGCTATGTGCTATGTGGGTAATCTAGGATGTGTGGTGCATGCTTTATATGCTAAGTGCTAAGTGTTTATGATGCGATTTATTGATATATGACATGTTGTTGATTGTGATGATTTAAATATGCTTTACACTGAAAATCTGAGATTCTGAATGGTGAGAATAGCGGGCAGGTCATGCCGATTTTATTTTGAGAGTTTTGAGAAAGTTTGATAGGACGAACGAGGTTCGGGCCTTGTATAGGGTTTATGGATCGAGACATTCTCTAGAGTCATTTGGGGATTCGAAGATCCCGAGAACTTATAGGAATTGCGATAAGACTAAAAAGGATATTATTTTGAAAAGAAAATTCATAAGACATTAAACAACCTCTAAATCTTTAAGTAAGGGTAATAATCTCGAAAGGAGGCTTTGGATGAAAATCATAGTTTGGAAAACGAGAAGTGTCGTCGGATCCAAGTGTTGAGTCTGTTGTTGTTGTGCTGTTGGAGCAGCGTTGGTTGTTGTGCTGTTGGAGCAGCGATGTTGTTGGGCTATCCTGGGGATAAGTCCGGGGAACCGTTAGTTCCCGAGTATGTGATACTCTGGTGCTGTTGGAGCAGCGATGTGTGTTGTGAAGTGTGTCTTTTGTCGCAGAATCGACTTTGCCTTAGGGTAAGATTTTAGAGACTTTAACTTCCCTAGAACACGTGGCGACGTGTCGAGTGAGGTCGGAGACGTTGTTTTGACTAATCATTTTGCATACATGCAACATTAATGAGGTATTAACACAGGACGTACTCTGGACCTCGTCGGTTTCCAAAATGGTCATAAGACCCGGAATGCCGTGAAAGAGCGTTTGTAGACGTCTCTTGTAGCAGACCGAAATGGCAGGCCTACGGGTTTACTGCTGATCTGACTACCCAGTGGGAGTAAGAGACATCACGGGCCGAAATGGCACCACCGTGGCTGGTGAAGGGCTGATCCGATGATGTCCATCCGTTTCCGGATTGCATATTGGTTGACTGGGTTAACCTGCATACATATCACGCAACATGCATACTGACTTAGTTGATGAGTGTGGTTGCTATTTGATAAACTTACTTGGAACATGCTAATTGTTATTATTGTCATTATGATTCTGTGGAACATGCAACCCTAGGAATGATATCTCTAGTTATAAGCCTAAGTGGCTATCTATTATTTGTACCTATTGGGTTTATTATCTACATAGTTCTTTAGAGTTGACCCTCGCATCTTCTGTGTGTGTTTTGGCGGACAACGCCTTTTGTCAGATGAATATTGCGGACTGGTACACCATGGTCCACCCTTCGGGGGGGATTAGGTATGAGATGATAGATCAGGACGACCCCGGGTCGTGGGTGGTTGACCCCGCGAGCCACCGAGCGACGTATTCGGGGCGTATCATGGAGGATCACGTGGACAGTGGAGGACTCTTGAGGTCAGGAGTGTTGAGGCGATGCTCTGTCAGCTTCAACTTGCCACCGGGCGTTCACTGCGGACCAGGATTCGGAGGAGCACCGCCGCCACCGTCATCTTCAGAGGAGGAGGATCCCTCAGAGGAGATTCCAGTGGGAGTGCCTTCGGCAGGGTCTAGTGCACCCTCCGTTGCGATCATTGATGATCAGGGTTCGGGCCCTAAGCCCGTGAGTCCAGCATCGGAGCGCACTGCGGTTGCGAGGGGAGGACGGATAGGGTTAGTAGACTTGGTCGTTCTGGATTCTGATTCAGACGACGATCATGCTAGCACATAGTTTTGAGTGTTGGTATGAACTCCTCGAGTTAGGATTAGTGTAGGAGTAGAGTTTTAGCTCTGACAGTCTTACTTCATTTGTACTTAGGGGACAGGGTAGATCCGCCTATAGCTTTTGTGTGGTTTCCTTACGGGAATCACAGAGAGTTGGTTGGACTTAGGAGGTCTCATTTTCAGGCCATTGGGTCAGCTGATTCTCAGTTTTGAGGGATGGTGTTGCGGGCACTTCACCCTTTTCATTTGGTTTGTATATATTGCCTACGGGCGTTGTACTTTTCTTTCCGTCACTGGAGGTTACTCGTGACGAGGTTGTTACTTACAGCGGGGGCTGTTTATATATTGTATTTTAGTTCTATTGCTTTTCGCTTTTGGGTTTTATTTAATTCAGTCTTGTCTTAGTTATTATCGGAAAAAAAAATAATTCACGTTTTTCCGCATTAAGTTTATTTTGGTTACTAAAGTGACGCCACCGAAATCGGGGTGTTACACAGAGTCAAGCTTATCGTCAAATCTAACATGAATAGATTCTTCAATAGTCTTAGCATCAGTATTATAAAATCTAAAACCTTTAGATCTCTCAGAGTAACCGAGTAATAGACACTTAGAAGACTTAGCATCAAATTTATGCAATCTATCCTTAGTATTGAGAACATAACAAACACAGCCAAAAGGATGAAAATAAGAAATGTTGGGCTTTATGTTCTTCCACAATTCATAAGGAGTCTTATTCAGAATTGGTCTCACAGAGATTCTGTTCTGAATGTAACATGTTGTATTTACTGCCTCTGCCCAAAAGTGCTTAGCCATGCCAGTTTCTTGGAGCATGGTTCTAGCCATCTCCTGAAGAGTTCTGTTCTTCCTCTCAACAACACCATTTTGTTGAGGAGTTCTGGGACAAGAGAAATCATGTGCAATTCCATAGGAATCAAACAGACTCTCAAACTTGTCATTCTCAAACTCTCCACCATGGTCACTTCTGACACGCACAATCCTACAAGCCTTCTCGTTTTGCACTTGAGCAATGAAGGTAGAGAACACAGCATGAGACTCATCCTTGCGGGTTAGAAACTTTACCCATGTCCAGCGGCTATAGTCATCAACGATAACCATCCCATATCTCTTGCCACCTATAGACTCAGTTTTCACTGGTCCAAAAAGGTCGATATGCAGAAGTTCCAACGGCCTTGAGGTTGAGACAACATTCTTTGCCTTGAAAGGGACTTTTGTGAATTTTCCTTTCTGACATGCTTCACAAAGAGCGTCTGAAGCGAACTTCAGATTGGGTAAGCCCCTGACAAGGTTTAGCTTGCTCAGTTGATAAATCTTTCTCATACTGGCATGCCCTAACCGTCTATGCCATACCCACTGCTCTTCATTAACAGACAGAAGGCACTTCACATTCTCAGCCTCCAACTCAGATAATCTGATCTTATAAATGTTGTTCTTCCTCTTGCTGTTAAACAGAACAGAGCCATAGATTTGACTTACAGCCCGGCAGGACTTTTGATTGAATATAACATCATAACCCTTGTCAGCTAATTGACTTATAGACAATAAGTTATGTGTTAAGCCGTCTACCAATAACACATTATCAATGCATGGACTACTATCTACACAAATAGTACTAGTACCAACAATTTTACCCTTTTCATTTCCTCCAAAGCCAACTTCGCCTCCAGGCTTAAGTTTCAGCTCTCGGAACATACGCCTTTCTCCCGTCATGTGACGCGAGCATCCACTGTCCAGATACCATGATTGGTGTTTCAGTGGAGCTATCAAGGATATCTGCAACATAGATAATCTTGTCCTTAGGTACCCACTTTCTGGGTCCTCTCTTGTTAGTTACCCCAGAGGTTCTGATCACCTTGGGTGTCTCAACATGATATTTTAAAGGAATATTTGCATGATATTTAGTCATAGAGAAGGATCCCTTTTTAAGAGGGTTTTTATCAACTTTAGCAGGTACAGGATCAGGCAATATGGTACCAGAGGGAACAAAGCATTCATACAAGGATTTAGCTTTAGACACAGAGGGCTCATTTCTAATTGGTTTAGAATAGCCAATGCCATGCATTCCATTTCTGCTTACGCCATAGATCATTGAAGCCATTAAGCTTCTATCCACGCTTTTAGCTAGGAATCTTTGAAAAGACTTTTCATACTTAGATTCATTTCTACAATCAGAGGCATCACAGGCAACAATTTCTTCTAACTTAGCAATCTGGTTCTTAAGCACAGAGTTAGAATTTATCAAGGCATGATTATCATTTTTCAAATCAGAAATAATTTTCTCATGTTCAGAAGGAGTCTTGGAAACAGCAGATAAGTTCTTTTTAAGCTTCTTATGCTTAGACAATAAGGAGTTATACTTATCCATAATATCAGACAATGCATGTTTCAGTTCAGAGGTAGAGAAAGAAGCGAATACCTCATTTTCATCGTCTGAGTTAGGATTTCCTTCTGATTCTGAGTCAGAGTCAACAACTCCCTTTGACTCTGCTTCCTTGTCCTTGACAATAGCCATGAGTCCTTGGACTTCACCATCAGAGTCAACATCCTCTGACTCTGATTCATCAAATGTCACCATCAGACTCTTCTTTGTCTTGAAGTGCTTCTTTGGCTTCTTGTCCTTCTTCAATTTTGGACAGTCACTTTTGTAGTGCCCTGATTCTTTGCACTCAAAGCATGTGACTTCCTTAAGTGAGGACTTCTTCTGACCTGAGGATTCAGACTTTCCTCTTGCCTTTCCAGAGCCTTTGTATTTGCTCTGCCTGTGCTTCCAGATGCGATTGAGTCTCTTGGAGATCAGAGTCAGCTCATCTTCATCAGAATCTTCTGATGCTTCTTCAGATTCCTCTTCTTCAGCTTGAAGAGCTTTTGACTTCTCAACCTTAGCCTTTTCAGATTTAGATTTCAAGGCTATGGACTTTTTCCTTAGATCTTGCATCTCTGAGCGCTTCAGCTCATGGTATTTCAAAACGCTGATGAGTTCTTCTAAACTCATATTCTCAACATCTCTCGTGAGCTCTATTGAAGTCACCAAAGGCATCCAACTTTCAGGAAGACACCTGATGACCCTTATGACATGATCTTTTGTTGTGTAGCTCTTGTTGAGAGGTCGTATGCCAGCTACAAGCAACTGAAATCTGGAGAACATTTCTTCAATGGACTCATTTGGCTCCATGATGAAGGATTCATACTTTTGGATCAAAGACAATGCCTTTGATTCTTTGACTTTCTTGTTTCCTTCATGAGACATCTTCAGAGATTCGAAAATGCCTTTTGCAAACTCACGATCTGTAATCTTCTGGTACTCTTCATAGGAAATAGCACTTAGAAGAATTGCTCTTGCTTTGTGATGTTGTGAGTACAGCTTCTTTTGATCTGAAGTCATCTCTGACCTTGGGATCTTCTTGCCATCTGCATCAACTGGACGCTCGTAGCCATCCACAATAATATCCCAGAGATCTGCATCGAAACCCAGAAAGAAACTTTCCAGTCTATCTTTCCAATATTCGAACCTTTGACCGTCGAACATAGGAGGCTTTGCATTGTAACCATCTCTTTGAGTTTCACTGGTGGTGGCAGCCATTGTTTTTCACACCGGCCCGAATCACTGAACACTGTTAGGTGTGGTAATCAGAACTTGCGCTCTGATACCAATTGAAGGTATGAAAAACGGTAGAAAGGGGGGGTTTGAATAACGTTTTCAGTATAAAACTTCCACCTTAAAGATTTTGACAAATCTTTCGCGAACTTAAGTGCTAAAGATAGGAGATAGAAAAGCACACAAGGATTTTATCCTGGTTCACTTGATAAATCACTCAAGCTACTCCAGTCCACCCGTTAAGGTGATTTCTTCCTTCTTAGAATGAAGGCAATCCACTAATCAGGTAAGAGTTACAACTGCACTTGAAACCTACAAGTGACTAACAATTACACTGACTTAGCTCACACTAAGATTCACTCTCTTAGTCTTCTCTAGGATCCGATCAACCTTGATCTCCTAAAGGAACTAAACAAACTGTTTATCAAAGAATTGTTTACAAGAGATTTGCTTCTAAAAAGCTAATAGTAAACTCAATGAATTTCAGATGAAAGAAAACTTAGAAGATTTTGAATATGTCTTGCGTGTGTGAATGCTTCTAGCCGTTTCTTTCAGTCTTCAGCCTCTTTATATACTCCAAGGATTAGGGTTGAGCGATGCATGGGAAATGCTACCGTTGGAGGGCAGTTCTGGAAAATCCAGCTTCTGCTGTGGCTGAGAACGTTAGGTAGGTCGTCAGGAAGATACAGTTGCTTTTGTACTTGGATAGCGACGCGACCTTTAAACCTAGGAGACTTCTGATCAGGGGAATGCTTCATATTGGAACTTGTGAAGCCGGTTGATCAGAGTCAGAGGGAAAGCCCAGATCCTCTAACCATTGTTTCTTCTGATTCTGAACTCAGAGGGAAGAACATGGTCTTCAGAGTATCTTGCTTCTGGACATCAGAGTTTCCACTATTCAGCTTCTGGATCTTCAGAGTCTTCTACACCATCAGAATGTCTGAGCCTTCAGTGTTTCTTGGTTATCAGACTTTCTGGATCTTCAGAGCTTCTAGTGACTGAGTCCTCATCAGAGTTTGTATAGCTTCAGAACTTCTGAAGCTTTTCCACTGTTCATACTGAACATGGTGAATGCGAAAGCGTTGCTTGGGTCACTCTTTATACACAGTGCTTCTGATTTGTGTGAGATTGAGTTGAGGTCAGAGCCTGTAAATAGCACACTCAGAAAAACACGTTAGAGTACCACAATTGTTCATATCAAAAGGTTAACTTGTAATCATCAAAACATAGAGTTGCACTACTAGATCAAAACTTGATCTTACAGTTAAGTATAGAAGTGAACCTATCATGCCACGATAGAGCTTCTGACATACTTTACCACTTTTATCTTCTTTCTCCAGAATGCATGTAGGATGCATTGGAGTCTTGGCCACTGTAGATTCCAGCATATTGAACTTCTTCAGAAGTTCTTTAGTGTACTTGCTCTGATGGATATATGTTCCTTCTGGTGTTTGATCAACTTGGATTCCCAGAAAGTACTTTAATTCTCCCATCATACTCATCTCAAATTCAGCCTGCATCATCTCAGAAAATTCTTTGCATAGAGATTGATTAGCAGAACCAAATATAATATCATCAACATAAATTTGCACAATTAAGATATCATCTTTATAAGTCTTGCAAAAAAGAGTTGTATCTACTTTACCCCTTACAAACTCATTCTCCAGAAGGAATGAGCTAAGTCTCTCATACCATGCTCTGGGAGCTTGCTTCAGACCGTAGAGTGATTTCTTCAATTTGAACACATGGTCTGGTTTCTTCTCATCTTCAAAACCTGGGGGTTGATGAACATAGACTTCCTCTGAGATATAACCATTTAGGAAGGCACTCTTCACGTCCATCTGATGTAGAACTATGTTGTGATTTACTGAGAAAGAGATCAACAGTCTGATTGCCTCCAGTCTTGCTACTGGAGCAAATGTTTCAGTGTAGTCTATTCCTTCCTGCTGGCTGTAGCCTTGAGCAACTAGCCTTGCCTTGTTTCTGACTACATCTCTTTTCTCATTCAGCTTGTTTCTGAATACCAATTTCGTTCCAATAACATGGACACTCTCAGGCTTCTTCACTAAGCTCCAAACATCGTTCTTGGAGAATTGATTCAATTCTTCTTCCATGGCCAGAATCCAATCCTTGTCCTGAAGAGCTTCATCTATGGACTTGGGTTCAATTAAGGACACCAATCCTTTCAGACTGAGCAAGGTCTCTTCAGAGGGTATGAAGGCAGATCTGGTTCTGACTGGTTCGTCTTTGTTGCCCAGAATCAATTCCTTAGGGTGAGCTGCAGTGATTCTGCTCTTCTTCAGAGTTTGTGAGTTAGAGGGACCAGCTTCTTCCTCTGGTTCATCTTCCTCTGGCTCATCTTCCTCCTTTTCATTTCCTCCAAAGCCAACTTCGCCTCCAGGCTTAAGTTTCAGCTCTCGGAACATACGCCTTTCTCCCGTCATGTGACGCGAGCATCCACTGTCCAGATACCATGATTGGTGTTTCAGTGGAGCTATCAAGGATATCTGCAACATAGATAATCTTGTCCTTAGGTACCCACTTTCTGGGTCCTCTTTTGTTAGTTACCCCAGAGGTTCTGATCACCTTGGGTGTCTCAACATGATATTTTAAAGGAATATTTGCATGATATTTAGTCATAGAGAAGGATCCCTTTTTAAGAGGGTTTTTAGCAACTTTAGCAGGTACAGGATCAGGCAATATGGTACCAGAGGGAACAAAGCATTCATACAAGGATTTAGCTTTAGACACAGAGGGCTCATTTCTAATTGGTTTAGAATAGCCAATGCCATGCATTCCATTTCTGCTTACGCCATAGATCATTGAAGCCATTAAGCTTCTATCCACGCTTTTAGCTAGGAATCTTTGAAAAGACTTTTCATACTTAGATTCATTTCTACAATCAGAGGCATCACAGGCAACAATTTCTTCTAACTTAGCAATCTGGTTCTTAAGCACAGAGTTAGAATTGATCAAGGCATGATTATCATTTTTCAAATCAGAAATAATTTTCTCATGTTCAGAAGGAGTCTTGGAAACAGCAGATAAGTTCTTTTTAAGCTTCTTATGCTTAGACAATAAGGAGTTATACTTATCCATAATATCAGACAGTGCATGTTTCAGTTCAGAGGTAGAGAAAGAAGCGAATACCTCATTTTCATCGTCTGAGTTAAGATTTCCTTCTGATTCTGAGTCAGAGTCAACAGCTCCCTTTGACACTGCTTCCTTGTCCTTGATAATAGCCATGAGTCCTTGGACTTCACCATCAGAGTCAACATCCTCTGACTCTGATTCATCAAATGTCACCATCAGACTCTTCTTTGTCTTGAAGTGCTTCTTTGGCTTCTTGTCCTTCTTCAATTTTGGACAGTCACTTTTGTAGTGCCCTGATTCTTTGCACTCAAAGCATGTGACTTCCTTAAGTGAGGACTTCTTCTGACCTGAGGATTCAGACTTTCCTCTTGCCTTTCCAGAGCCTTTGTATTTGCTCTGCCTGTGCTTCCAGATGCGATTGAGTCTCTTGGAGATTAGAGTCAGCTCATCTTCATCAGAATCTTCTGATGCTTCTTCAGATTCCTCTTCTTCAGCTTGAAGAGCTTTTGACTTCTCAACCTTAGCCTTTTCAGATTTAGATTTCAAGGCTATGGACTTTTTCCTTAGATCTTGCATCTCTGAGCGCTTCAGCTCATGGCATTTCAAAATGCTGATGAGTTCTTCTAAACTCATATTCTCAACGTCTCTCGTGAGCTCTATTGAAGTCACCAAAGGCATCCAACTTTCAGGAAGACACCTGATGACCCTTATGACATGATCTTTTGTTGTGTAGCTCTTGTTGAGAGGTCGTATGCCAGCTACAAGCAACTGAAATCTGGAGAACATTTCTTCAATGGACTCATTTGGCTCCATGATGAAGGATTCATACTTTTGGATCAAAGCCAATGCCTTTGATTCTTTGACTTTCTTGTTTCCTTCATGAGACATCTTCAGAGATTCGAAAATGCCTTTTGCAAACTCACGATCTGTAATCTTCTGGTACTCTTCATAGGAAATAGCACTTAGAAGAATTGCTCTTGCTTTGTGATGTTGTGAGTACAGCTTCTTTTGATCTGAAGTCATCTCTGACCTTGGGATCTTCTTGCCATCTGCATCAACTGGACGCTCGTAGCCATCCACAATAATATCCCAGAGATCTGCATTGAAACCCAGAAAGAAACTTTCCAGTCTATCTTTCCAATATTCGAACCTTTGACCGTCGAACATAGGAGGCTTTGCATTGTAACCATCTCTTTGAGTTTCACTGGTGGTGGCAGCCATTGTTTTTCACACCGGCCCGGATCACTGAACACTGTTAGGTGTGGTAATCAGAACTTGCGCTCTGATACCAATTGAAGGTATGAAAAACGGTAGAAAGGGGGGGTTTGAATAACGTTTTCAGTATAAAACTTCCACCTTAAAGATTTTGACAAATCTTTCGCGAACTTAAGTGCTAAAGATAGGAGATAGAAAAGCACACAAGGATTTTATCCTGGTTCACTTGATAAATCACTCAAGCTACTCCAGTCCACCCGTTAAGGTGATTTCTTCCTTCTTAGAATGAAGGCAATCCACTAATCAGGTAAGAGTTACAACTGCACTTGAAACCTACAAGTGACTAACAATTACACTGACTTAGCTCACACTAAGATTCACTCTCTTAGTCTTCTCTAGGATCCGATCAACCTTGATCTCCTAAAGGAACTAAACAAACTGTTTATCAAAGAATTGTTTACAAGAGATTTGCTTCTAAAAAGCTAATAGTAAACTCAATGAATTTCAGATGAAAGAAAGCTTAGAAGAATTTAAGTTTGTCTTGCGCGTATGTGAATGCTTCTAGCCGCTTCTTTCAGTCTTCAGCCTCTTTATATACTCCAAGGATTTGGGTTGAGCGTTGCATGGGAAATGCTACCGTTGGAGGGCAGTTCTGGAAAATCCAGCTTCTGCTGTGTCTGAGACTGTTAGGTAGGTCGTCAGGAAGGTACAGTTGCTTTTGTACTTGGATAGCGACTTGACCTTTAAACCTAGGAGACTTCTGATCAGGGGAATGCTTCATATTGGAACTTGTGAAGCCGGTTGATCAGAGTCAGAGGGAAAGCCCAGATCCTCTGACCATTGTTTCTTCTGATTCTGAACTCAGAGGGAAGAACATGGTCTTCAGAGTATCTTGCTTCTGGACATCAGAGTTTCCACTATTCAGCTTCTGGATCTTCAGAGTCTTCTACACCATCAGAATATCTGAGCCTTCAGTGTTTCTTGGTTATCAGACTTTCTGGATCTTCAGAGCTTCTAGTGACTGAGTCCACATCAGAGTTTGTATACCTTCAGAACTTCTGAAGCTTTTCCACTGTTCATACTGAACATGGTGAATGCGAAAGCGTTGCTTGGGTTGCTCTTTATACACAGTGCTTCTGATTTGTGTGAGATTGAGTTGAGGTTAGAGCCTGTAAATAGCACACTCAGAAAAACACGTTAGAGTACCACAATTGTTCATATCAAAAGGTTAACTTGTAATCATCAAAACATAGAGTTGTACTACTAGATCAAAACTTGATCTTACACAAACATGTACAAAACACCCTTTACAAGCTTCAACACAGCACCAGCCTGAAAAAACAAAACCCCAAGACTAAAAAACCCCAAGACCCAAACAAAGCACTAGAACCTGCAACAACCCAGTAAAAGACCTCACCTCCAAAAATTCCAACCCTAAGAAGATCTACGCGCATAAATTTGAGCCGCAATCTGGCTCAAAGCAACCTCATCAGAGCAGTCATACACCAAACCCAAGTGTTTACCTATCAAAAGGGCACTCCTCGCCCTAGTCATAATGCCCCAAGGCTCTAAGAACTCTGCCGGTAAAAGCATCAATTGACGCTCTTCAGATCCAGAAGCATCTGGTGAAACCTAGCTCCGATTGCAAACTGGAAACCCCTTTCGGGCATGCAGTACAACTATTCTCAACAACCATCCTCTCAGAGTCACATAAAAACCTACCAACTGGATCACGCTTCTTCCTTCCCCCACATTTCACTTTTTTAGGTCTCCCCCCTAGACGAGGAACTTTCGCAATGAGATTTCTTCCTATTGCTTTCCTGGGACGCCCTCGCCTCCTATACAGCCCCAAATTGGAACTGACACCTGGAGAGGCTTCCAAGACAAGCTCCGCTCCATTGGATGAGGGAGAGGGGTCCTGCAAGCCTAAGAACTCAGAGCCATCCACTAACCCCGTTGAAACAACGCCCTAAAAGACCAAATCCTCGCAAGGAGACTGGGTAGGCACCTGTAGATAACCGAGGTATTTCCCCTTCTTCCTCCAACCTAAGTGGAGCCCTGATCTCCGGAAAAAGATCATATAATAGGTTATATGCACATAAAATGAAATTTAACTTTCTATATGTGTCAAATGGTTATAATCGATTTTTAGGTAGCGTTTGGTGACGGAACGAAACAGGACATAACAGAACGGAACGGGACAGAACAGGATGGAACAGGACAATAATGTTCTGTGTGTTGTGTTTGGTAACTCCAAGTCAATAGAACAGAACCATGGTTTTAACTACATATATAACCCTGCATGTTTAATATTTGATTGAGAAAAACAAATTGAACTCAATTGAACATTTTGCATAGAAACCGTTTGTTATTGCTTACTTAATGAAATAATCATTTATTTCTTTAAAATAATCACTTATATATTGTTTAAGTTGTTTCAGTATGTTATTGAAATCACTTTTTTATCTCCTATCATCTATCATCATAGATTTTCATTTTTTTTTTCATGATAAGCTAAAGTAACTGTTTCAAATAATTTGTTTTCAGCTTCACCTGAAACAAACACAAAAAGTGAGATTTTGATAAAAAAAAAATGATTTTTTTGATTAAAATGTGATTTTTCCAAAATAAGTTGAATCAAACGCACTCTAACGGACTCGTTTATCATTGCTTACAAAAACTGATTTTACTTTTGAAAAAATAATTGATTATATTTTAATTAAGTTGATTCGTGTTTGACTACTCTAATTAAAATCACTTTTTTATCTCTTCTCATCTATCGTCATAGATTTTTATGATAAGCTAAAGTAACTGTTTCAAATAATTTGTTTTCAGCTTCACCTGAAACAAACACAAAAAGTGAGATTTTGATTAAAAAAGTGATTTTTTGATTTTAAATGTGATTTTTTGATTTAAAAGTGATTTTTTCAAAATAAGTTGAATCAAACGCCCTCTAATTGACTCATTTATCATTGCTTACAAAAAGTGATTTTACGTTTGAAAAGTAATTGATTTTATTTTAAGTGATTTTTTTGAAAAAGTAGATTTTTTTTAACTTTGTCTACAAATATAATAAGTGTTTTCAATTTTAGAAATGATTTTAAACTGTTTAGATACATAAAATTTCAAATATAAATTAGGGGTATTTTTTAACTTGTAAAAGTTTTAAGAGAGTGTTCCGTTCTGTTCCCTTCTGTTCCACCCTTTTCCTGTGAACCAAAGTGTCCCGTTCCTGGAACCTTTTGTCCCGTTCCGTTCCATCTTAAAAACATGACAAACACAGAACGAAACCATGTGTCATGTTCTGTTCCCTTCCCACCTATCTACCAAACGCTACCTTAATATGGTCAAAAGATCGTGCATTTTACATTTATCATCTAATTCAATGCAATAAAAAGTGGGTTGAATTATGTCTTCTCTAAATATTTTCAAAAGATAGTAAGATAAAAAGATCTATATGAACCACAATTTAAGGTAACACGAAAGTCAGACAATGAGTGGATGTGAAATTTTTCAAATGCTCTTCAATGTGAAAAACTTCTTTCGAGAGTAAAAATTAAGAGTTTAATTTTTATGCACCGACGGTGTAAAGTTTTTTTACACCGTCAACCAATCAGATTTTAAGAATGTGAGAAAATCTCTCATTTTATTTAATTTCATTAATTGACGTGGCACATCCTTAAAATCTGATTGGTTGACGGTGTAAAAAAACTTTACACCGTCGGTGCATCAAACTTTTTCTCAAAAATTAATCAAAACATGTTTGATTAGATGCATAAATAAACTCAAGAAAATAAAAATAATGCATATGGCAGATCACACTACAAAATCATTCCAATCCACACAAACAACAATAGTTAGGTGTTGGAAATCTTGCGGGAAAAAACACACCAGAAAAGAGATTTCAATTGTTCTTGCCAAATTTATTTTTCAAAATCCATAAACTAATAATAATAATAATTTTGAAAAAACTGCAATAACGAAAATGCCCTTTGACCCACTCCTCCGTCCTTGTAGAAAACTCCAACAAGTCTGCCGGAGATGACAATCGTCCCTCTCTTAGTAACCATTGCCACCGCACCTCAAGATACAGGAAGCTGCGGCCGCTGGCAAGAACGACGTCGTCTTCGCTCGGAGGAAAGGTAGGTGTGTTGTCTCTGCTACAGATTGGGAAAAAATGAGGAACTAATTCAAATCTTTGTCTCCGATTCGCATTCTGAAACCCTACTACCCTCGTCATCCACGGAGATGAAAGTCAACATCCTGCGTATCCTTCTCATTTCTTCTTCATGTTTCTGTCTTTGCTTCATGCTTTTTCTCTCAGACTAAGTTTTTCTTGACAAAGCTCTCTGTTTGGACATCGTTGGATCTTCTCAAAAGAGTATGTTCTTCTCTCTTTCATCTTCAACATGAATTTTATTTATGTAATCCTCAGCTTGTTCCTATGCTGAGGTGTGAAATATGTTGCATTGCATTTTGAATTGCTCTGAATTTGTATTGTGTTCATGAATTTAAATTAGTTTTTTATTCAAATTTTTAGGGTTCCTAATTTCTGTCTGCTTTGAATGTAGATGGCATGCTGTTGCGTCGTGGACTTGGGATGCTCAGGATGAAACATGTGGGATTTGTAGGATGGCCTTTGATGGATGCTGTCCTGATTGTAAACTTCCTGGAGATGATTGCCCCCTCAGTAAGCTACTAATGATATTATATGGTGGACTTCCGTTGTTGTTATTATATTTGTGCCAAGTCGTTTTTGTTAAATTTCTTAGTTAATCTTAAATTCTTAATACTTTGGGAAATCTATGCTACCTCATGTAGTAGTAAGATCAATTGCACAGCAGATTAACACTTGTGCTGGGATGGAACCAAGTAGTTCCCAAATGAGGCGGTCGCCCCCTGAAGGGGATTTTTCTTAGTAGAATAGTATGCAATCTACTCCCTTAAAATCTTATATTGTCTCTATTGGTTAGTAAATTTTTCACCTGTTTTCTATTTTTTGTAGTTATGTCCCTGTCTCTGATTTAATTTATTCTCCTTGCTGCTTAAGTTAACTACATGGATATACACATAGACAGTGTTCCTACTGTAGGGACTTCAGGAAGCCTCAGCAAAAGTCATATTTTTAGTAGCTAGCTTAATACAATGTGGTCTAGACTCTAGAAGTAGCTTTCAAGCTTTATAAGTAAGTTGTTTGGTTTCTAACCTTATCTTCAAATCAAAGGGTTCCCCCATATCTCTTTTGGGGTGTCTACATGTAGGATAGGGAATCACTCTGTCCTTTTCTCACTGGGTAGAATGGTTGAGCTTAAAATGTGCTAGGATTTATAATTTTACTGAATGTAGATAGGGTTCACCTCTAAGCATTATATACTGTTAAACATTTATTACTGCTGCGAAGACTGCATACATGGTGACTATTTAAAAAGCTTTATGCCCAAGGAGTCTGAAGCAAACCAAAGAACTTAGAAATTTTCAAGAAAGCTGTAAGATGACATAATTATGAACTACAGAATCATGTTTGATGGATTAGACCTCACATGGTGTGCCTACCCCGCCAACCCACAAAACGTTGCATTAATGATTTAATGTAGGGATAATCTGTTTTTTTGTTTAACAAAATCAAGAATGAAATGAAAATGAATTGCTATTCAGTTGGTGATTGAATCAGTTACACTTGTTCTCTTATATACAAAGTAGTCAGTGAGCCGTAGAAATAACAACTCTGCTCATGACTTAACTAACAACTAACTTGTACTAACTGAAAAATTGAAACTCACTAACTATTTACATCCTTCATTACCCCCGGCAAGCTGGAGAATGGATGACCGACCGGTATTACCATCTTGGATTCAATGGAAGAGAAGGAAGATGGTGGAAGGGGTTTTTGTAAAGATATCTGCCAGTTGAAAAGAAGGAACTTTTGTTGAGGGTTCTCAATCAAGTAGTTTGATGAATAATCCCCTTTGATTTATAGAACTGAGTAAGGTTAAAATCCGGTCCATTATTAGTTCTAATGACTTTGATTGATGAATCAAATTGTGTTTGAATGAGGTTAAAGAAGCTGAGCAATAGAGGTCTAACATCTACAACTGATCTTGTTTTAAGAAGGAATAGCCAAGTGTATCTAGAAAAATCATCTACAATGGTAAGAAAATATCTATGACCATTTAGAGAATAAGGAGAATCTGGACCCCATATATCAACATGAATCAAGTCAACTTTATTAGAAACACTTGTGATTGAAGGAAAGGGCAATTTCCTTTACTTACCAATATGGCATAAATCACAAGTGTGTTTTTTACTAGTTACTACCATGAACAAAAGGAAATTGTTTGCTCAATGTATACAATCTATCAAAGGATGGATATCCAAGTCTTTCATGCCAAAGACTTGAAGTTGTATTGTAGAGATGGAAAGATATGTAGACTGTGTGTCTGTGTCTTGTGGTGTGAGCAAATGAGGTGGTTGAAATTTGGTTGTGATCAGGTAATATAGGCCCCTTCTAGCTTCAGTTGCACCAATCATGCAATTCAACTATCCTGCAACTCTGAAATTCTTAAGTGATCAGCCTGGGAAAATCTTTTTTTCAACTCCTTACATACATCAAAGGCTTTCTCCCTCCATAAGATAGACTGACCAATCTCTGCACTCATCGATCTATTTAACCCGTCAAGCATCATTGTGTTGCATCGCAACCAGTACTGATACGCTGGATGATCTGCTTCAGGCTCGGGTATGGCTCCATCAACGAAACCAAGTTTTTCTTGGTGAGGAGGCTCATTCGCATCGATCATGACCAGGTATGATAGTTGCTTTCTGATAAAGCTGGTGAGACTAACACTGTGGGTGAATTCTCATTGGGACGAATGTATAAGGGACAAGAAGAATCTTGTGCATCTTCAACTGAATAAGGGAAGGGAACAGCCAGAGCATCCATGGCTGTCAAAGGAATCAGCACCCGCAGCTGAGCTCTCAGATACTATAACAAAATCAAGAATGAAATGACAATGAATTGATATTCAGTTGATGATTGAATCAGTTACATAACTTGTTCACTCATATACAAAGTAGTTGTTAGTGCGGCATAAAACAGAAATAACAACTCTGCTCATGACTTAACTAACAACTAACTTGTACTAACTGAAAACTAACTATTTACATCCTTCATTATGGATGAAAATGAAATGTTTAACTGATCAAATTGAAGGATTCTGTGAATATTTTTTATCAGCAATTAGTCTAACTCATTTCTCTTCTTGTTGCAGTTTGGGGTGCATGCAATCACGCATTTCATTTGCAC
The DNA here is from genome assembly GCF_012489685.1 of Lotus japonicus. NCBI lineage: Eukaryota > Viridiplantae > Streptophyta > Magnoliopsida > Fabales > Fabaceae > Lotus > Lotus japonicus. The sequence continues at coordinate 54,199,545 of NC_080045.1, forward strand.
TGTATCCTGAAATGGGTGAATTCTCAGACATCACAAGCGCATTGCCCCATGTGCCGTCGGGAATGGCAGTTTAAAGGATGAGAACATTTTTTTCCAAAGGAAAAGTTGCAACTAGGAGCAATGCAAGTTGGTGCAGTTAATTGAAAGGTCTTCTTCCCAGATTTTTCCCTGAGTATAAGATGTATTGATTGCTTCTGAATTAGCTATTACGCTATCTATGTACTTGAATATTTAGAGTCCTTCTTTGAGTTTATCTTAAAACGCAAGCATTTGCTTATTAGTTATTACTCATACATAAGATTATCATATAGTTAATGAATAAGTACTTATCAATAAGGGTCTATCTGATAAATATTGTCAATAAATCTTAATTGTGCTAAGCATTTAACTAAATTACTTACTTACCCAAATGCACCCTTATTATTTTTGTAAGGAAGATATCGAATGGTTTAGATTCGTCATTGACTTTGTATCTTAAAGGCCTGTAATTTCTTTATTTATTTGTTCTCTTTAGACGCCTTAAGCCCGCTTTATCCATGAATAATGTTGTTCTTTCTTGTTTTCTCAAATCTAAGTATGCTGGTAGTGGTGTCTTTTCTTTTTTGGTTTAAGCATAAGATTCTCAATTATTCAGCTTAACTATGATAAAAGCAAATATCATCCCAAAAATACTATCGAACTTTTAACCTCAGGTTTAAACAATTACTTTCAAGTTTTAGCCACTGCAACCGGCATCCATTTAAGTTGGTAGTGGTGTCTTTACAAGTGTTAATCACTTAAGGTCGTTGATTATTATGGAAACTTTATTTTTTTTTTCTTATATACAGCGATAGTACATAAGTCATCCACAACAATCACGTGGCAGGTTTCTCTGAAAATCTTGTTTGTAACGTCAACAAATTATTTTTAGTATGACACGATCACATCTAAATGATGGTCATTTGTCATTTTCATAGATAACATTACATTTGTTAGGTTGTCAGCAAGGCTTCATTGATTGTCTTTATTAATATTATACAAAGTTATTGGTTCATTATCTTTAACTCTGATGAAGAAGATAAGAATGAACCTCCTCAAAAAGGCATTCAATTATACAAGAACCTTATCCCTGTGAAGTGTGAACAGATGCATGAAATCGGAAGGAAATACTTCACTTATTAACAAAAAGTTGTCCAAAATCAAAACAGAATAAACGAAAATGAAAGGAAATTTATTACTTCATAGTGAACACATTAATACAAAAATTGAAAAAAAAAAAAGTTGTGCTCTTCTATACCAAATCTAGACACTCTTACACACTCCTCTCACAGATGCCCAAAACAAAACACTCATTAGAACCAGCATATAATAAATACAATGGACAATGATTTACATAATTTTTTTTTTTTTTTGTGAGGTGGGGATAAAAATCAGTCTTGACCCTCAGCAACCAATTTTAGAGAAACACCAGTATCAGAACCAAAAGACAGAAACACCCTTGACGTTTATTCATTCTCCACCTGTCAACAAAAACAATCATTTTGTTAATAATAAAAAGAGGTCCACCACAAAAGTGAAGCAAACAAAAACCCAATTGATAACACTTTAATCTCAACTATTAGCACAAATACTAATAGTTGAGATTTTTTGGTGCAACTGAAGCATCAAAAAATCATTATGTTCCCCTCTAGATAGTGTTCTTTTGAATGAAGACATTGTGGATTGAATTTTTTTCTCAAAAATAGATAACATGAGCGGATTTCATTCTTTGAAGTTAGAACACATTGAGAGTAAAGAATGCTCAACTACAAAAGCTTAACTTAAAACTCCTTGGTCTCATCTATATAAAATAAAAGAGCTACTTACTGAAGCTATAAAGGTTGATCACTTGGTGATAGCGTAGATAGCATAGATAATTCCAGGTATATAACCTAAAATTGTCAGCAGCAAACAGATCCAGAACTCCACCTGCATCCAACAAATCATCAACCATGGGTTAAACTTAATTTGCAATTCGTCAAAACACAGCAATTAAGTAATTAACCAAAATAATTTTCTTTTTCAAAAAAGCTATGTTTGAAATTGAAAAAGAAGCATGTATGAACACAATACCTTGCATCCAAACCTAAGGAAAACTCCAAGAGGAGGTAGGATGATGGCAAGAATGATGTCTACGCATGTTGCTGTGCCCATTTTTTTTCTCTGGAGTTGTCTAATTAACTCTTTTTCCTTTCAAAGTTGCAAAAACAGGAACTTCTTGCTATGCAAAATGTAAATGAATGTTAACGTGTTATGTCAAAGGAGTGTAAGTGGTGGATGCTTATTTATAAGCCACATCTTAATTCCTGAGACCCACGCGGCATCTTTACATTGGAAACAACCACGCGCTTGCTTAACCTTGTAAATTCAGTGTTCGATTATAGTGCATTTAATTTTTTAACATAAAATATACTTACGTATTCTGCTAAAATATCACTTTTCTTATTTAATTTACTCAATTTTATATAAATAATTTCTCTCAAATCATATAGGTGGATCACCGGATGGAGATGTATACCCATTTTTTCTATATTTAGACTATGGAGTAATATTTAAATAACATTATAAAATAAGTACCTAATATTCAATGGAAACAAAATGAATGTATGTATATATGTATGTAACTTTTTTTTTAATTTTTTGGAAGATTGGGACGTAATGTCGGTATGGTTTGAAGTTGAAATTAAAAACATTAGGTTGCCACGTGTCAGCTAGAGCATTAATGGTGCCACGTGGTAGCTAGAGGAAGTAAGCAAAATGGACGGTTCGTAGGTTGCCGCGTGTAAAGAAGCAACGGCGGCGATGGAGGCATGTTTTGTGGGGTTTCTATCTGTCCCATGTTACGTGGAGTATCTCAATTCTCACAACCGACCCCCTCACGTGTGCCAGCTCCTTCACCTTTCTTTTTCTTTTTTTGGAATAATCTTTTTCATTATTCCTTTCTGTTATTTTTTCAATATCTTTCTTTTTCCAGCATGTCGACCAGAAATAGTATCAAATTATCTGTGAGAATCGCCAAAAGAGTAAATTAAAATAAGAAGCAATTATTATAGAGCACCATAGCCTTGCTTTTAAATTTTTTGTCCATTGTTTTTTTCCAATGGTACTTGGATTGATACTCAAAGTTGCTAAGCGGCACTTAGTAGGATTAAAATTTAAAATTCTTAAAATGATACTACACTAGTGTTTTTTTTTCCGTGCAATGTCTATTGTATTTGATATATCAATTAGTCATGAATGTGATTATGCGTGTTCGTTTGAATTTATTATGTTGCGGGACGAAGAGGTTGATGGTGGGGAGAAGGATTCTGAAACAAAACATACCATTGGATACCTTAAAGATGCTCATCATGTCTCTGAAACCAAAAGTAACCAAAACAATCAAAACATGAATCTTTCACTTCAATCCACAACACCAATTTTGTTTTAAAAAAAGATGGACCATGTCAAGGGGAAAAGTACAATAAAAACATTTCAAACAGTTCTACTTATGCTTAAATAATCTGACTTGATTAGTTAACATAGTAAAAGAAGCTTAATACAGAGATTAATCCACATGAAGCAGAAAAAGACATAAGAATGAGATAGAAGAGGAAATGCACCAAAATCATCGTAATATAGTAGTGTTACATCCAAAATCTTTGGTTGTAACACTACTATATGTCGTCAAGGGGTTTGTTAGAAGGACACAAAATTTATTTATAACAAATGAAATAATATGGTCATTATATGTATATTTACATAGAATTTTATGAATTGATTACCTGAAGCATTCTTCCAACGTTACTGCCACCATAGATTCTGTGAACTGTCAAATATCTTTGAGGATCATTGGGAGTGAAGTAAGGAGAGAAATGCAATCTGAAAGGCACTTCCTTCCCTGGTTCTTGCAAGCTGCACAACGACCTGATATCATGGTCCAAATAAATAATCCTCAAAAATTGAAAACAGATCCAATAAATGAATATTCTGCACTCCAGAAGATTTTCTTTTCCTCAATCCTTTTGCTTTTGATTAAGAAGAGAAAAGCAGGAATCCTTGAAGCATATGACGTCTTACAATTAGTTGAAGAACAAAATCAATTCATGAAGAAGATTGAAACAGAAACCCAAAATGAAGTCGTGAAGAACAAAAAACCCTCCTTCACCAATTTGAAAGGACTGTGGTGAAAGAATTGTATTTAGTGTATTTGTGAATCTTGGGGTGGAACCCTTGTGAAACAAAAAATCAAAAGCACATTTCAGTCAAGAGAAACAAAAAATGGTGCAATGCCCCACATGTGCACACCCCAACAAATTATCTATATATGTGAGAAAAAAACAAAATAATTCTCCCACCCAAAATAATTGTGGTTACTTCACCAATGAACTTATACTAACAATCAATTTGAATTGAACTTAAGGAAATATATAGAGCAAAGTAAGAAAAGTCACCCAATTGGCATACTAAAACATGATTATATGCAAAACTGATGAGTTTGAGGAAAACATGAACCAACCTTAAGAATGAGCTAAACATACTCATGAAGATTAAATATGAGCTCTTCATATGCTTTCATCAATTTGACTACCTGTGCATCATAAAAAAAATAAAATTAGTAAGTTGTGCATCATTCACATACAGTGCAAATAGTATGCTTATACACACAGCTCAAACATGATGAATAAAAAGGAGCAAAATTTGAGAAATGAATATAAATTCAGGCTATCATAAGTTTCGTGAATTTCTACAAATTATACCAAAATCTGGTTTAGAATGGCTTCACACGCATGGATTTCTACAAACTATACCAAAATCTGGTTTAAAAAAATACGAAAGCGAAAGGAGAACAATAGAAAAAACATTACATCAGAATCAAAACATTACGTCTTCAATAATAATTCGTTAAAGGGTCCCTTGCATATGCAAAAAAATTGAAAACTTTTGATCCGAAACACACAAAATATGTGAAATTTAAGAATCCAGGATTAAATTACGAACAAAGGATAAACTGAAATGACACAAACCATCAATCACAACATGAAAAACTCTACTTCACGTAACATCATCTTATGGCATACCTCTGTCCTGATCGCGACATGTGGCAGAGGTAGAAATAACAGCTATCAAATCTCTACGTGTCCATGGTAGCTTTGTGGACCCTCAGCACCAAATCAACTCCTTTTTCTTAGAATTAGCATTAAATTAATAATAAGATAAATTAAGATAAAATCAAGAAATAAACAACCTAAATCCTAATCAAATCTATACTTTAAAAAGGTACTAAATAAAGATAGATAAAAACTACCAAAATCTAGCAAATCACAATAAAAACTCATAAAATCCTAAATTAAATAAAAATATGAAAATTCAATAAAAAATACCATAAAAATTCATTTATACTCTAAAAATAACTCAAAAATAAAATAAAATATTTCACGAAATTAAAATTAAATAAATAATAAATAAAGATAGATAAAAACTACCAAAATCTAGCAAATCAAAATAAAAACTCATAAAATCATGCATTAATTAAAAATCCAAAAATTCAATAAAAATTAATTATTATGCTCTATAAATAAATGTAAAATAAAATAAAATATTTCCCGGAAGTAAAATTAAATAAATAATAAGATAAAATTAAGAAATAAACAACCTAAATCCTAATCAAATCTAAAATTTAAAAATGTACTAAATAAAGATAGATAAAAACTACCAAATCTAGCAAATCACAATAAAAACTCATAAAATCCTGAATTAATTAAAAAGTCGAAAATTCAAGAAAAATTAATTAATATAACTAAAAATAAATCTAAAATAAAATAAAATATTTTATGGAATTAAAATTAAATAAATAATAAGATAAATTAAGATAAAATTAAGAAATAAACAACCTAAATTCCAATCAAATCTAATATTAAAAAAGGTACTAAATAAAGATAGATAAAAACTAACAAAATCTAGCAAATCACAATAAAAACTCAAAAAATCCCGAATTAATAAAAAATTCGAAAATTCAATAAAAATTAATTAATATATTCTACAAATAAATTTAAAATAAATTAAAAGACCAAATCTTATCTTTTAAAATAATATCAGTCAATTATTTTAGAATATATAAAATTAAAAGATATATCAATTGAAAATTATATCTTCTAAAATAATATCAATCAATTAGTTTAGAATATATAAATTAAAACATATATCAATTGAAAATTCTACCCTCTAACAAATTGACACGTGGAATAATTTTTATGAGAATTACTCTGGTGCTGACACGTCACTAAGAATTAATCTACGAAATTAAAATTAAATAAATAATAAATAAAGATAGATAAAAACTACCAAAATCTAGCAAATCACAATAAAAACTCATAAAATCCTGCATTAATTAAAAATCCGAAAATTCAATAAAAATTAATTATTATGCTCTATAAATAAATGTAAAATAAAATAAAATAAAATATTTCCCAGAAGTAAAATTAAATAAATAATAAGATAAAATTAAGAAATAAACAACCTAAATCCTAATCAAATCTAAAATTTAAAAAGGTACTAAATAAAGATAGATAAAAACTACCAAATCTAGCAAATCACAATAAAAACTCATAAAATCCTGAATTAATTAAAAAACCGAAAATTCAAGAAAAATTAATTAATATAACTAAAAATAAATCTAAAATAAAATAAAATATTTTATGGAATTAAAATTAAATAAATAATAAGATAAATTAAGATAAAATTAAGAAATAAACAACCTAAATCCCAATCAAATCTAATATTAAAAAAGGTAATAAATAAAGATAGATAAAAACTAACAAAATCTAGCAAATCACAATAAAAACTCATAAAATCCCGAATTAATAAAAAATTCGAAAATTCAATAAAAATTAATTAATATATTCTAAAAATAAATTTAAACTAAATTAAAGGACCAAATCTTATCTTTTAAAATAATATCAGTAAATTATTTTAGAGTATATAAAATTAAAAGATATATCAATTGAAAATTATATCTTCTAAAATAATATCAATCAATTAATTTAGAATATAGAAATTAAAACATATATCAATTGAAAATTCTACCCTCTAACAAATTGACACGTGAAATAATTTTTATGAGAATTACTCTGGTGCTGACACGTCACTAAGAATTATTCTACGAAATTAAAATTAAATAAATAATAAATAAAGATAGATAAAAACTATCAAAATCTAGCAAATCACAATAAAAACTCATAAAATCCTGCATTAATTAAAAATCCGAAAATTCAATAAAAATTAATTATTATGCTCTATAAATAAATGTAAAATAAAATAAAATAAAATATTTCCCAGAAGTAAAATTAAATAAATAATAAGATAAAATTAAGAAATAAACAACCTAAATCCTAATCAAATCTAAAATTTAAAAAGGTACTAAATAAAGATAGATAAAAACTACCAAATCTAGCAAATCACAATAAAAACTCATAAAATCCTGAATTAATTAAAAAACCGAAAATTCAAGAAAAATTAATTAATATAACTAAAAATAAATATAAAATAAAATAAAATATTTTATGGAATTAAAATTAAATAAATAATAAGATAAATTAAGATAAATTAAGAAATAAACAACCTAAATCCCAATCAAATCTAATATTAAAAAAGTACTAAATAAAGATAGATAAAAACTAACAAAATCTAGCAAATCACAATAAAAACTCATAAAATCCCGAAATAATTAAAAATTCGAAAATTCAATAAAAATTAATTAATATATTCTAAAAATAAATTTAAACTAAATTAAAAGACCAAATCTTATCTTTTAAAATAATATCAGTAAATTATTTTAGAGTATATAAAATTAAAAGATATATCAATTGAAAATTATATCTTCTAAAATAATATCAATCAATTAATTTAGAATATATAAATTAAAACATATATCAATTGAAAATTCTACCCTCTAACAAATTGACACGTGGAATAATTTTTATGAGAATTACTCTGGTGCTGACACGTCACTAAGAATTAATCTGGTGCTGACACGTCACCATGAAAGTTCTTCTTTTCTAATATATATTGATTGATATTGATATTGATATTGATTGATATTGATTGATCGATATTGATATTGATAACTACAATATAATCATATAAAACATGGATATGCATCCTCTCCAGCCCAAAATTCTCTCCGGCCTCTACAGCTTATTTATAGCCATAGATCAAAATAATTAATGGTTGAGATGTGTTGAGGTGAAAAAAGTAATTTAAACACTAAATTTTTTTAAGGGTAGTATACACTGCTGGACCCTCCAACAGCTGGAGATTATCCAAATCGTATAAAACATCACAAACAAATTACAAAGCATGCACATTCATACTAATACAAGTAGTTAATATACGCAACCAAACAAAACCCATAAATTTCTGGTACTAATAGTGAATCAAACATGAGTGTTTATTTAAGCAGGCCTAGGTAATTAAAGCTGGGATCAGTTTAATTAGTCTTCATGGAAGCTTACGTCAAGGCTTCAATGACACTGAGAGGAGTGAGGACACCAAGACCATGGAAATAGGTTAGCTTCAGAACATAGCCGTCAACAAATAGTAAAATTAGAGAGAAACAGGAAGATGGTAGTGGTGGAGAAGGTTGCAACCAAGATAAAGGTGGAGTCAACAACGACAGGTGGGGTGAAGGAAACCAGTGGTGACCACAAATTAAAAAAGAGAAAATCGAACTAAAACTGAGAAAAAATCCACTTATTAGGTACACATCCAACTAATTAATGTGGAAGAAAATAAACCTATTTGGGAGAAACACCTACCTAGAAGAAGGAGAAGATTCCATGGATATAGAACTCCCAAAGGAGGAGGAGACACTCAAAGAGCGGTGGTAGCTGGTGCTCTTGTCTTCAAACCCTAACATCAACTTGACTTGGAAAGCTTTCCAACCTCAAGAGAAAAAGCCCATTATGCACAAATAATGAAATGATCACAATGTAACAAAACCACCTAGTTACTGTGGAATGTTGACCTTTGTGTGGATAGAAAATCTCTCCATTGAGAGGAGAAAACTCCTTAAGGGGTGGCCGATATGCCATTAGTGGAGTCTTCCTCTTACGGCTGTTGGAAGAGCTTATTTGAGTTTTTTTATAACATAAAAGCTCATGTAAGAGTTTATAGGAAACTTTATGTAAGTAGTTTATAAACTTACACACAAATTGATTTAAACTTATTTTCATAAGCTATTATGTAGCATATTTCTCAAATTATTTCAATAAATTTGTTAAATTACCTTAGGCGATAAATGCTTATTACCTCAAGTGTTTAGTTAAACTGCCCAAACGCACATATGTTTTGTCCGATCCGCTAAGGATTTTTGGTGAGACGTAATCAGTTAGAAGAGAAAAAAGGGTTAATTCATTTGGGTAGGAATACAGCTGCTGTTGAAATATAATTTTGGTTCTAGTGGTTTGGTACAAAAACTTTGTACTCTTTTTTTTGTCATCAAAGACCTTTTATACTTAAAGCCTTATTAGAAAAACAGTTGGATCGGGCCTATGGCGGTCCTAGGTTTAATTCATAGATTGGGCAGCCCATCGAAAGGTTAGAAAGATGGTCCAGAATTTATGAACTTCAAAACCTAATTTTATTGTAAGAAAAAATTTATTAAAAGGTAGAGCCAATAGGTTAAGGCTATGTTTGGCACGTTATTTCAGCTAGCTTATAGCTTATTTGACTAGCTTAAAGCTTATTTGACTAGCTATCTCTTTAAAATGTTTGGTAAATGAGCTTATTTCAGTAGTTCAAAGCTTATTGAATTTATTCTCTTTTTTATCCTTATCATTTTAATAAAATTCTATCATTGTCCATTTTATATTTATATAAACACTTGAATCTAATTATTTTTATTTTGAAATAATTTAAAGAGATTTTCTCAACTTTATCTATATACATATTTCATTTTCAAAAAGATTTTTTTGTTGTTAATTTAGAGAAATAGAAGCTTACTTTATTAGATTAAAATATATAGTTATTTGTTTCATTCTATTTAAATTAATAAAAAAATGAAAATAAATTAACAATTAATATTATATATTTTAGATGAAAAATAATTTGAACTAAATTAAAATATTTAAAGTGGTGGTTATTTTAATATCATATATGTATTGATGTGTAAATAAAATAATGTTAAATGTAAAAAGAATTATACAAGTTTGTCCTTATATGTCATTTTACAACTTCAGTTTGTTCAACAACTAGTTTTACCAAACACTTCTTTTCAATAAAGTTATTTTTCAGCTATCAACTTTCAGTTTTCAACTATCTTATCACCTTTTAGCTAGCTTATCAGTTTCCAGCTAGATTATCAGCTGAGCATGTCAAGCATAGCCCAACTCAATATAAGAAATTATGGATTTGCACCGTCTACATAAAGTCATGACTAATCTTGTCAACAATTTTATTTTTGTGCGTTATATTGTTACCGCAGTTGTGGTTTGAGTGTAGTGAAAGTCGAATATGTTCTGATTAAGAGTTGAAGAATATATTTATATTTATGTTTAAAAGTAAATACTATTAGAATTTTGGGTCACAAATGTAACTTTTAATTGTGTTAGGGCCATTATTTAATTAGCCAAAACTAAAGTGGTCTATTTAATATTGATCTTATGGCGAAGGGCATATGTGTTATGAAAAGGTATTGTGCAGATACCATAAGGCAATATTCTAATTTGATGAGGGGCCAAATTAGAAATATTGAAAACATAATTGTAACTGATGCAGTTACTTATAGGGTTATGGTCCCCAATTGTAGATACAACGTAACAACGTAAAAAGTTTCTCCTCATCCCCATCAGAGGAGAACATCAGGAAACCCTAAGGGTGATCTACAATTGGAAGATCACAACCCCAGATCCTTCAGCGATTCCCATGGCTCATTCAGGTACGCTTCCGCTCTAGATCTTCATCATGTTTTTCGGGTATGGGTTAATCAAGTGTGGTTTAGGATTATGCTCCTATTTTCTATATGGGTAGAAAAGCATGTGGTTAGGAACAAATCCTTATTTGTAAGAAACCTACAAGTGGTATCAGAGCCACCCATGCCTGATTCATGTATGATTTTGGTAATTTTTGAGATTAGGGTTCCAATTTTAGGTTCTTAATTCATGTTTTCTGTTTCGGTTTGTTTTATAAATTAGAAATCATGGATTTCTTTTTTCTGTTTCGGTTCCATACTTGATTTGATTTTGGTAATTTTTTTGTTATTAGGGTTTCAATTTCTGGTTTATTGGGTTTTTGAATAATTTATAAGTTTCGGTTCTTCGGATTTCATGTACTCGATTCAGTTTCGTTGAATGACTATGAATTATATGTGCAATTTAACATTCAGATTCATGCAACATGCGTGGTTATCAATACTTTGAGTATTTGTGTTTTCTTCAACAAAAAAAATTGTATATTTGCTGTTTTTGATATTCACGTTTCAAATATATATATAAAAGACGAAACTGTTGAATGAATGCATATGAGAATTCAATTTCGTTTCTTGTTTGCAATATGGATATATTGATTGTGAATCAATTTATGTTTGCTGGGTTCACGTGAATCATGAATTCACTTTTTCATATATGTAAGATTTTGAATCTGACATGTTAAAAGAGATTATATAATTGTGAACCATGCTTCTGTTTTGTTGATAATTCGGCTATGGGTATATGGAAAATTATTAGTGTGCGTTCAAATTTTGGCTATGGTTTGTATTTTTTATACAATTGTTTAATATTTTAAATGAGTCAATTAAAATAAGAAAGTCACAAAAGTGACCTCTTTTTATGGAGATTACTCATAAGAAATATTAAAAGTTTGTGTGTGTGTTTAGCCATGCGAGTATTAATGGACCCCAAAGGAAAAGTTAACGCTTGACCGGATTTCATACACATCTGTGATGATAAACATGTGATAATTTTAAGGGTTTACATGTGAATGATAAATCAATCCAAAGAATGATTTGTTATTTGACATGATTTATTATCAATGTTTGATCATTACAACAAGAGTACCACTAGCAATTTGTATTACTGTCAAAAGACATGATATTGATGGTGCACTAGGTATCTTGAGATGAGTTATGCCACTATTTGAACGTATTGATAATTCAATTTTTCTTAATGTGAGTATATTTATAGTATTTGTTTATGTTCTATTTTCAGCAACTATTGGTTCGATATCTGCTAATCTGAATTCGGTTCCGGTCCTTGATGGAACAAATTTTAAGGACTGGAAAGAGAACATGGAAATTGTTCTTGGCTGCATGGATCTTGACCTTGCACTAAGGGTGGAGAAACCCGCTTCTCCTACGGAATCTAGTACCTCTGAACAGAGGAAAGATTATGAGAAGTGGGATCGCTCCAATCGCATGAGTCTTATTATCATTAAGCGCGGCATTCCTGAGCTCTTTAGGGGTACTATCTCGGAAGAGATAAAAGGTGCCAAAGATTTCCTTGCTGAAATTGAAAAGCGCTTTGCAAAAAGCGATAAGGCGGAAACAAGTACTCTTCTTCAGAACTTGATTTCCATGAAATATCATGGCAAAGGAAATATAAGGGAATACATTATGGGCATGTCAAATATTGCTTCAAAACTTAAGGCGCTAAAGCTTGAGCTGTCGGATGACTTGCTCATTCATTTAGTATTGCTTTCTCTCCCTGCACAATTCAGTCAGTTTAAGATATCTTATAACTGTCAAAAGGAGAAATGGTCTCTTAACGAGCTCATTTCATTTTGTGTGCAAGAAGAGGAAAGGTTGAAGCAAGAAAGGAAAGAAAGTGTTCATTTTGTTAGCACCTCTAAAGACAAGGCCAAAAGAAAGAAAACTGTTGAGCCCAAGAATGAAGCTGCTGATGCTCCAGCACAAAAGAAACAGAAAGAGGATGATACCTGTTACTTTTGCAATGTGTCTGGGCATATGAAAAAGAAATGTACTAAATATCACGCTTGGCGTGCAAGGAAAGGTACATTTTTTGCTTTGGTCTGTTCTGAGGTCAATTTAGCTTCAGTACCTAGAAACACTTGGTGGTTAGACTCTGGTGCAACTACTAACATCAGTGTTTCAATGCAGGGTTGCCTAAGCTACCGGAAGCCAAATGATGTTGAAAGATACATCTATGTTGGAGATGGCAAGACGGTGGAGGTGGAAGCTATAGGGCATTTTAGATTATTATTGTGTACTGGATTTTATTTGGATTTGAAAGACACTTTTGTGGTACCGTCATTTAGACGGAATTTAATTTCAGTTTCTAATTTGGACAAATCAGGTTATTCATGTTCATTTGGAAACAGTAAAGCCGAGTTGTCTTTTAATTCAAATATTGTTGGAACCGGTTCACTTATTGGATATGATAATCTGTATTTGCTGAGCACTGTAGCCACCTATAGTGAATCCCTGAATGTGGAATCACGTGGCACTAAGCGTAAAATTGATAATAACAATTCAGGAGCATTATGGCACAAGTGCCTAGGTCACATCTCTAAAAATAGAGTTGAGCGGCTAGTGTCAGATGGAATTTTGGATTCCATTGACTTCACAAACTTTGATGTTTGTGTTGAATGCGTTAAAGGTAAACAGACCAAAACAAAAAAAATTTGGTGTATATAGAGCTACATGCGTCTTGGAATTGATACATACGGATATTTGTGGACCATTTCCAACACCTTCTTGGAATGGTCAACAATATTTTATATCATTCATAGATGATTATTCGAGATATGCATACTTATTTCTTATACATGAAAAGTCTCAATCATTGGATGTGTTCAAATCATTTAAGGCTGAAGTTGAGAACCAACTCAACAAAAGAATTAAGAGTATCAAATCTGACCGTGGTGGTGAATATTACGGTAGATATGATGGTTCAGGTGAACAACATCCAGGGCCTTTTGCCAAATACCTAGAGGAATGTGGAATCGTCCCACAGTACACCATGCCAGGGTCACCTAGCATGAATGGTGTGGCAGAAAGACGAAACCGGACTCTTAAGGATATGGCAAGGAGTATGATTTGTCATTCTACTTTGCCAGAGTCACTCTGGGGAGAGGCACTAAAGACTGCAACTTACATTCTAAATAGAGTGCCAACTAAAGCAGCTGCCAAAACACCTTATGAGCTTTGGACTGGGCGAAAGCCTAGTTTGAAACATTTTCATGTATGGGGATGTCCAGCTGAGGCAAGGCCTTATAGGCCAAATGAAAAGAAATTGGAATCCCGAACAGTGAGCAGCTACTTTATTGGTTATTCTGAAAGATCCAGGGGCTATAAATTTTATGATCCCAAATTAAAGATAATTTTTTAGATGGGTGCAGCCATGTTCTTTGAGGAAATTGAGTTTGGAGGGGAGAACAAGATTAGGGACTTTGCTTTAGAGGAAGAGTCGGTAACAATTCCAAAACTGATTCATACAGTTGCTTCTGATGAAGCAAGTACAGAACCTCTACAAGACATTGTTGTTGAATCTCCTCCTGCTCAAGATGATATGGTGGTTCATGAAGAACAAACTCAAGATCCTCAAGAACAAGTGTTACAAGAACCAATACCTTTGCAGAGATCCACTAGAGAAAAGAGAAATGCTATTCCAGATGATTACATAGTCTTTCTCCAAGAACATGAGGAAAATAATGGTATGATGGAAGCTGATCCAATCAACTTCCAGCAAGCCATGCAGGATTCCAACTCTGAAAAGTGGATTGAAGCAATGAAGGAAGAGTATAAGTCCATGCAAGACAATAAGGTTTGGGAACTTGTCCCATTACCGGAAGGTGTGAAACCCATTGGTTGCAAATGGATATTTAAGACCAAGCGGGATTCTAATGGTAATGTGGAGAGGTATAAGGCTCGTCTTGTGGCTAAGGGTTATACTCAAAAGGAAGGGATTGACTTTAAAGAGACTTTCTCTCCGGTTTTATCGAAAGACTCTTTTAGGACAATCATGGCTCTTGTTGCACATTATGATTTGGAACTCCATCAAATGGATGTCAAGACAGCGTTTCTCAATGGAAACATTGATGAGACGATCTGTATGGTACAACCAGAAAACTTTGTGTCAGGAGACCCAAAGAATACAGTTTGCAAATTGACAAAATCCATTTATGGACTAAAGCAGGAATCTCGTCAGTGGTACCATAAATTTCATGAAGTAATTCTCTCATTCGGTTTTGAGGTGAATGTTGTTGAAGATTGTGTGTATCACAAATACAGTGGGAGCAAATATATTTTCCTGGTTCTGTATGTTGATGACATACTGCTTACCACTAATGATATAGGCATGTTGCACGAAACCAAGAGATTTCTATCAAGAAAATTTGAAATGAAAGATCTTGGTGAAGCTTCCTTTGTATTAGGAATTCAGATACACCGAGACCGATCTCGGGGTATTCTGGGATTGTCACAAAGGAGCTATATCGAAAAGGTACTTAAAAGGTTTGGCATGCAGAATTGTACATCAGGGGATACTCCAGTTGCTAAGGGAGACAAATTTAGTCTCAATCAATGCCCAAAAGGAAACTTAGAAATTCAAGAGATGCAAAAGATTCCTTATGCATCAGCTGTAGGGAGTCTTATGTATGCCCAAGTTTGTACGCTTCCAGATATAGCGTTCATAGTTGGGATGTTAGGCAGATATTTGAGCAATCCAGGAATGGATCATTGGAAAGCAGCCAAAAGGGTTATGAGGTATTTACAGAGAACAAAAGATTATATGCTCACATATAGGAGGTCAGACCAATTGGAGATCATTGGATATTCTGACTCTGATTTTGCTGGATGCCAAGATAGTAAGAGATCCACTTCATACTATATCTACATGTTGGCTGGTGGTGCAGTTTCTTGGCGTAGTGCCAAGCAAACTCTCATAGCTTCATCCACCATGGTAGCAGAATTTGTAGCATGTTTTGAGGCATCTAACCATGGGATTTGGCTGAGGAATCTTGTCACTGGGCTGCGAATTGTGGAAGGAATTGAAAGACCGCTTAAGTTATACTGTGACAATAAATCAACCGTCTTATTTTTCAACAATAATAGGAGCTCGACCAAGTCAAAACATATTGACATCAAGTTCCTAGTTGTTAAGGAAAGGGTACAAAGTGGACAGATTTCTATAGAACACATAGGGACAAACTCCATGATAGCGGATCCTCTTACGAAAGGTCTTCCGCCTAAGGTCTTTCATGAGCACACTGCTCACATGGGTGTTTTGCAGTGTGAGGAATGCTTAGTTTAGTGGGAGTTACTCATATATAAATTTTGTGTTCTATATTTGGTATTATGCATGCATACTTTAGTATTTGGATATTTTTTTTTATGGTTAATTATAAAGTTTGATATTCTGTTATTTATGCTTTGTACAATAAGGTTATTGAATAATCTCACTAAAGTAAAGTAGGACCAGTTGAAAATTGACAAGTACAGGCCACCTTCTTGTGATTTTCATGCTGCACATTTCATAATGAATCTATGTCATTTAGTTATGTCAGTACTAGTAATCATTGATGAGTTTAGTTATGATTGATATAACGAAAATCACTTTGGTTCTATGTACTGACATGGCTAATGGACGAGATTATTTGGATATGCTTAAGGTATATAATGGCATTTTTGAGCTCATAAAGTCTAACACATGTGTAGAGTTACATATGTGACCGGTGGGAGATTGTTAGAATTTTGGGTCACAAATGTAACTTTTAATTGTGTTAGGGCCATTATTTAATTAGTCAAAACTAAAGTGGTCTATTTAATATTGATCTTACGGCGAAGGGCATATGTGTTATGAAAAGGTATTGTGCAGATATCATAAGGCAATATTCTAATTTGATGAGGGGCCAAATTAGAAATATTGAAAACATAATTGTAACTGATGCAGTTACTTATAGGGTTATGGTCCCCAATTGTAGATACAACGTAACAACGTAAAAAGTTTCTCCTCATCCCCATCAGAGGAGAACATCAGGAAACCCTAAGGGTGATCTACAATTGGAAGATCACAACCCCAGATCCTTCAACGATTCTCATGGCTCATTCAGGTACGCTTCCGCTCTAGATCTTCATCATGTTTTTCGGGTATGGGTTAATCAAGTGTGGTTTAGGATTATGCTCCTATTTTCTATATGGGTAGAAAAGCATGTGGTTAGGAACAAATCCTTATTTGTAAGAAACCTACAAATACAAACAAAAAAAATTAGATTTTTCAGGTCCAATATATGAGATTTTTTGGGTGGAACAAAATGATTCTTTTAGGGTCCAACATGATTTATTTTGTTTATCCGACCTTGCTTTTATGTAGTGGCATTGCTAGCAGATCGTATCCCCTATATGATGAGGTGACAGGCTTGGATAACCACCACTGTCTACTTGGCTTGGCTGTTCAATGTTCATATCAAATTTCAATTTTGATCAATCCATAACACACTCATTATCGATTTCTTCATGTTGATGCTTGCTTTCCAGTTGTCTTGGCAGAGGATCTGTTGTATGATCTAAGCTAAACTTTTAACTAACCCCAAATCTCAAAGCATCATGGGCAGGAGCAGGATAATATAATACTATGATCAGAGTAAGTTGGAACAAATCACATCCTTACACGTTTTGACAATTTTGTAGTATATATGGTTCTTCTGCAGCTGCATATGTTCCTCTCTCTAATATCTCTGATGCTTGCTAGCTTAGTGTGTTTTCTGAACCTCATAGAGTCATAGTCATGTGTACAACCAGACAAGCTGATACAACCATTGTAAAGAATAATAATCTAAGAATTGGTGCTGCTTCTATATACTCAGACATTCTTAGGTAATTTAATTTGATTTAGATGCAGAGCTGAATCTGTCTCATATAAATCAGCGCAATTTATTTATCCTAAATATGGTATTAGCTCTGTCTTTTTTTGTGTGTGGTTCTTATAGATAAATCCTCAACACGTGACATTTGATCAACATATGCGTTTGTCGATCGTTGAAAACGACCACTAAACGCAAAGTTGATAGAGTGAAATTCTCCATCAAACTAGAATAAGTAAGAACAAAATAAAATGAGAGTTGTTCTGTGCTAAAGTTCACTATATCTAAGAGAATATTCTAATACTCCCTCCGTTCCTTATTAATTGTCAACTTTGAAGAAACTTTTTTGTTCCTATATATCTGTCCACTTAGAGTTTCAAGACAACATTAATTGATGTTTTTCCAAGAAATGTCCTTACAAAAACAATAAATGAAGAAAGATAAAATACATTCTAAAGGGTGATATAGGAAAACAAATATTATTTTTATGAAAATCAACACAATTAATTGATTTCCTTAATTTGTGTGAACCTTCTCTTCCTGGACAGATAAATAGGAACGGAGGGAGTAAATCCTAACAAAGCACAAAAAGGAAAGATGATGATAAAAGTGTACTATTTCATTAATTAGTCAAAAAGCCTCTTAGTATAATGGAGGACCCCCCCTTCTAGTGGGTGGAGCCATGATCTAGAAGGTTTGGGGAATTAAGTCTCTCATTCAAGGCCCCATTCCCAATACAAATGATTAAAACAAACCCAGATATTGACCAAAAAAAAAAAACAAACCCAGACCCAACGTATGGGCGGGTGATTCTCCTATATCATAATCGGGCCGCCCTATAATGGCAGCCAAGTAGGTGTGAAGAGCTCGCCTTGATGGTTCCAGAACCTTTAATCTTGCACCTTGTTGATATTTGTGGCGGGTCCTAGGCTTGTAAAGGACTCACCCAGCTCAAGAGCTAAAGCTTAATTTTCTAGGTACCCTCTCATTAGTAGGAAAACCATAATTTCTACTAAAACTAAGGGAAACAACACTTAGAATGAAGGAGGGTCATACATGTACATATGACACAATCTTATTTCATTGGCAATTCTATGCAAACATAAGACATCATAATATAAATATGCGTTAATGCTCTTTCTCTTGGGTCTATTTAGTATAGATTAGTCAGCTGATCATTGTTCATGCTATTAGAAATGTAAAAAAAAAAAAAAAAAACTCAAGCGAGGTTTTTCAACTTCCACTTAAATTTTGTGGCGATTACAATAACTTTTTCAAATTACTATGATATTTTTAAAAATACTATTTAGATTGTCATGGTTTTCTAATCGCCACAATCTACATAAGTCTGATAGATGTCATCAAACTTGTATGTCCCAACCAATCATTATCTGAATCAATTATGTTCCAACCATAAACATTCACATAATAACATCTTAGTGGAGTTAGCTTAATTAATAACAATTTCCCCCCGCACAAAACTTCTTCAAATTAACCTCATACTTAGGGAGCGTTCGGTGGAGAGTTTGAAAATAGATTCTCAAGAATGCTATATTCACGAGCATAATTTATTTCTGGGTAAATTGTATGATTTTATTTAGTATGTGTTACATACATTCTCATGAATATTTTCAATGTTATCTAATTAAAAATTAAAAATAGAAAAACATGTGATAAAATATGGTAGAAATGAAAAGTTGTCTTAAAAAATAATTTCCATTCTCATGGGAATAAAAGATTCCTATAATTTTTCTTAGGAATATATAGAATTAAACATGACAAAATATGTGTATTCAACTTTTCTGGGTATCCAACATACTCAAGCTGCATTTTCGAAGATTTTACCAAATTTGAGAGTGTAACAATGTCAACCTCACTTTTTCGGAATGTCTTGAGATCTCTTCTATCCAAAATCCCTTTAGATACTAAATATTCTCTATTACGTAATAAAACTATAATTTTAATGTTATTATGATAGCAGACATAGATAAGACTTTTGTTGTTGTTTTTGTTGTAAAGCAGTTATTATGGAAAGTCAATGTTGATTTTTTATTAGAATGATTCATTCGTACTTTCATTTTTCTCTCATCTCATTTCTAAACATCTTTATTTTTATCTTTCTCTTATTTTTCTATCACATCACATATCATTTTATTCATTTCTCTCATTTCATTTCTTATTCATGTTTCAACAATATTAAATTGTTAAGAGCACCATTATTGTATTACTGACATATAGTCTAGTTGTTGTTTACACTACACAAGTACCTTGCTTCTCTATATTGGTCCTCCAGCTAGCGCATGCAATATTTAAGAATTAGTCATGAGAAAATTCGTGCATCTTAGATGGGTCTGGTGATCATGTGCAGTACGTCTGAAAAGAGCAGACAATATTGCCTGCAGAAATGGTTAGCAGCCTGAACATGATTTATTCAGGTCCAATTTATTATACCACTGCCAAGATATATGTAACAAGCATGCCAAATGACGAACACAGGAAAAAAAAATGCATTATCCAAGTCAGAAAACCATGTTGACAAAAAATCAAATAGAAATATATTTTTGTTTTAAGATATGTTTTCACTTATTTAGAAAACTGTAGTTATCTCCTCTAATAAATAAATTTTTTTTTTGAATTCGAGCTTATGCATGTCTTCACCCATAGTCGTCGAACTTACTTACCACATTAGACCAACACATTATTGTTAGTAAATAAAAACATTCAAGTGAAACTTTTTGTCTTCTGGAAAATTTTAATAGTACATATGACTTAATTTCATTTGTATACATCTATTCGTATTTAATTTAAAAGAAAAAATCATTATTGCATGTCTACATAATTGATGATGATATGTTAAATTTTGGAACAGTAGAGAAGATACGTCCCTGGGTACGGCCTCTTCATATAGGTAACCATTTATTAACATTATCCTCTGTTTCACTTCATATCCTGCATAAAGGATATTTAATTTCTTAATGATTTCCAATTTCCAACGAGAGCATCTAATGAGTTTTGCAGGTGATTTTCGAAAAAAAGAAAACTAATCAATGATTTAGTCCTAATATATAAATGAATTTAATATGTGCACTGTTAATGTAAACTTTGTTTACACAGTCACTTAATTGAATTCCGCCACATTAGTAAATATATTTTTGTTTTAATTAAAATTTAAGGTAAAAGTTATTATTCCACCTATGTGGCTTGTTGTGATTGATTGTCAGTGTAAAACTGTTTTACATAAACAGTGCATATCCATTAAACTTAATATAATTAATTATTTTTGGTTTATTTTAATGCATGTGAAAATATTTCTATTTAATTAATCATCTGATTAATAACATCACATATCTGAAGTTGTTGTTTGAGTAAAGTGATATGACTTGGCAAAAAATTACTATTAACTGAAATTTGATCACCTGACAAAATTTTTACTCAAGAAATCGAATTCGAACAACCCGTTGTCACCAATTAGTCAGTGGCGGGTCTTGGTGTTTTGATGTTTTTCACTTGATAGAACTGACTATCTTGACCTGAACCGATCGATTGACATCTCTTCCCTCAAACTCATCTAAATGGTTCACAACTTCACATTACCTCCACTACTAACTTTGGTGTCTGCCTCCTCCCTCAAACTTTTCGCTCCTCTTTGACAACCATAAATCTGAATGAGTCCTTAAAGACTAGTGAAGTTTTGTCTAGGATTTCCTTCATTCAGATGAGTGAGATATATTCAAGTAGAGTTTCATTCTATCTCACCGTCATGCACTGATAAAGTGGAGCCAACTTCGTTGTGCAGTCTTTAGCATCTATTCTTCCTTTCTTTTTTCTTTTTATCTTGTTGTAACTTTTACCACGGGTTGAAATACCCCTTGTACTTCTATGATTATAATTTTACTTATCCAAAAAAACAACCTATATGAACTCACCCGACAAAATTGTATCCGTGCAAACCGAATCCAAACAACCCATAGCCACTAACCGGACGGGTCTTGTGTTTGGATATTTTTCACCTAATAAAACTAATTATTTTAGTCCGAGTGTGACCAATGAACAACCCTAGCTAAGTGATATTTTAATATATGTCCTAACTGGACTTAATGCTCTACAGACCCAATAAAACCGACTTTCTCCAAGTAATCATTGATTCCATCGTAACTTATATCAAAATATTATTAAATCACCTTAAATAATTACAATTTCATCCAATATTTACCTCGATGAATTTAAACAATTTAGACTGTTGCAATATAGTTTTTCCTGGAGGAAAGCTTAACTTTATATATTCCTTTTTGGTAAAGGAACTTTATATCTTGTACGAACTTTATATCTTCATATAAGATATGGTTTAGCTATTTTTGGGGCGGTCATAAATTAATAATTTCGGATCCTGATCAGAGTTTAAGGCTGTTTCTTCGCCTATATATAGTCTTGGATAATATTTTAGAGTATTATTACTAAGAAAGTTTGGGTGTTAGAACTTAGAATATGTACGTATGATGGTACTTCTAGTCCTGTCTGGTGTAAAGTGATCAAGCTATATATGATATGAAGTATAATGAAAGAATGGAATAAACGAACGATCACTTAAATTAAGTGACAAATACTTGATTTTGCTTAATATAAGTAAAGTTTTGGGATTCGAGTTTTGTAAATGATCATGTAATAAGAAAGTTAGTTAATCCTATTATAATATGAATGTTTCTCATTCGAATAGAATTACTATTTCGCATAGAATTGTCTATAACGCTAAAATAAAGAGGATAAAACATACACTCTCTCATTATTATATTATAAGAAAAAAAATAAGTTTTTAAATTCATTTAATAAATGATGTATCTAGTGATTGAAATTATATAAGGGTATATATGTTAAATTCTTTATCGTGATTGGGATTCTGTTCCCAAAGTTGTAACGTGGCAAACTTTGCAGAGCAATTTGCACATTCCTGTGTTAGATTTTTGAAAGCCAGAGGAGCTTGATGAATAAAATGCAACCGCACACAAATGCAATCACCTGTGCCGTCTTCTCTGCAGTCTGCGCGCAGAGATTAAACACATGGCGGCGTTGCAGAACCTGCACATTTAATGATCGAATGCATTAAGTATATAAGCTACAGATTCAGTGACAGTTGCAGAGGGGGACCATTTTACTCCTTCCGGTCCTATTTATAAGCATGAAAGAGAAGAAAAATCTTGGTCCTTTTTATAAGAACCAAATGAAAGTTTGAGCTATATTAATTAATTTTTTCCAATGATGCCCTTATTAATTCTAACTTGTAAAATGTGTCTCATTAATTATTCACTCTCTTTTCCACTTTTCAACACTAATAATAAAGGGTAATTTTGGAAGTTCATTTTAATTTAAGACAAATTTAATGCATTTTATCTAGTTTAACTACATTTCTTGATCGACAACACACACAAAAAGTCACATATGATATATGTGACTATAGGAGTAACAAATACTCATATTTGTCTCGTGAATTTCATCCATCCACACATGAATTCCACATATGTTTCATCAACGTTTTATTTGTTCAGATGAATTTCATTGTTGTTTAATCAGAGAACCAGAAAAATATTACACACATAGTTTTCATTCTCAATTGATTATGTACTCTTCAAAGCAAACATTTAAATTGTAAAAATATATATATATATATATATATATATTATATATATATACGTTTCCCATAAATATATATATAGATTGGTCGATCGACACATATAAAATATTACTTTTCTGTGATTGGAACATGCATGCACCAGAAAAAGATAGGAGGAGGTCCACATGAATGGAGTAAACCAGGTTAGTAGACATTGCTCATTTCCCATGTCTGGGTCCACCACCAACACCAGGAGCGCGCCTCTCTAGTTCTCAAAGGCCAATTTTAACAATTTAATTGGATCTCCAGTATTGAAAGATAGAAAAAGGATTGAATGAAGTAGGTTAAAAGTTCACTAAAAAGTGGTGTATGTTAGGTGGTACCTTAACTTTCATACACTATAAATTTTACTATTTTACTATCAAATTATGTCTATATCTATCATAAAAAAATATGATTCACAAGTTAAAAGAGATTTCATGTAAATTAATTTTAATACATAAAAATAATGCTGCAAATAACATGTACTGAATATTATAAATTATAAAAATATAATTCATAAATGAACCATTTGCACCATTCTAATGTAAAAAAGCCAATAAAATTATGAGATTGAAGAAGATGTGCTTTTACTTTTTGAAGATTGTTTATACAAACAAACGTGGACATAAATATAAGGTGGAGTATAAGGTGCAATATGCATTAGGTATTGCATCGGTGCCGTACCTTTGAGAGCCAATAGCATTACAACACCTGTCACTGAGGCTAATGGGTAACTGGGTTATCTGGTAAAATAGTTTTTAATTATACTTAAAATAAAATATGTAAATGACACAAAAGCCCTCTGAGCCATCATTCTTCCTCTGCTACTTTCTTCTTTCTCCCTCCAGGCCCATCTCCGCCGGCTCATCTCCCCCGGAATTTGCGTCGCCCACTCAGAAGGCATCGTTGTCCTCTTGTCCAGCGTTTCCATCTTGCCTTGTCGTTGTTCTTCGTTTTTGCATCCGCCACCATCTCGCAATGTCCAGGGCCGGAGCACCCTCGCTGTGGAACCTCCCTCTATCGCGATCTCTTTCCTCGCCGCGACCTCTTCGCACTTCACCGCCATCGAATCACCAGGAAGTGGCATGACCAGGGGGCTCACCTCCATCTTTCTCCCTCTCAAGATCCCTCTCCAACTCTCGAGATCTGTACTCCATTTTCTCTGAATGTAAACGAATGGGACTCTGCATGTGGAGCTGGAGACCAGATTGGTGAAGGACACGTGGTGGTTGGTCAGAGACGGCGGCGGCAGCATGAAGCAGCGACGCAGAAGGGACAAGAAAGCGAGAGAGAAGTGATAATACTAAAGGTTTGGGACAGATCGTAGAGAGTGCGGTGACTGGCGTCGGCGTCGACTGTTGCCGGCGATGTCATCGGTATATCATGACTGCAGCAGCTCTATCTGGGTTTTTGGGATGCGTATGGTGGGTGAGGGAGACCGGAGATGGAGGTGGGGAGGGGGAAGAGGGGTGTGCGGTGGAGGACAAAGGTGGAAGAGGGGAAGAATAGAAGGATAATTTTGTAATATGACTTTTTTGTTTTTTTCTCAGCAGGTTACTTTACCTGTTATAATAGGTAAAATTTGCTCTTGTAGGGTGCAAGACCTAGTGTACACTTGCACCCTAACAACCACCTAAATATAAGCAAGGCAAACATGTCTACCACACTCTGCTAGGACAAGGGACATAACGTAAGGGTCAGTGTATTCGCGCAGGACAAGTAGTAGAAGTCACAATGATCGGCTACTCGACTTGGTCGAGACTTCATCACGAGGAACGAAATATTACACGAACCCACCTTGAGACACAAGAGAACCCTCGCAATAGCAAGGGTGACCATAACCCAAGGGTAGGATTACATCCATCACTAATCTTCACCCTCCATCTTGCCGGACTTGGGAAGCTAGCACGTATTCCACCTAAGGGACCACCGCATGTAGAGAAAGTTGCATTCACGTACGAAGAGATACAGGGCCTCGACCCTTGGGATCCCTTGACCTCAAAGTCCCAACAAAAGGTTGATGCGCATTGACATAACAATGATCCGCTCGCCAAGTAGCTCCCAACCGACCGCTTGGGATCTTGAAAGATCATAACGACCATAATAAAGGACCCTGAGTCAAGGTTAGAGTAGAATGTACGTTAACACTAATCCTATTTAAAGAGGACATAGTAGTAGAGAAGGCAAGTTTTTTAGTTTGTTATCCTTAAAGTTCCCTCGTTTTCTCCTTGGCTAACTTGGACGCCAGGGTGTCCTTGCAAGTAGAACCAATGGGGAGTCCAACCACCAGCAAAAATCTGCGATCCGTCCCCATAAAAGTTCACCATTCTTGACACAGCTTGAGTTATTGATTGGACTTGTTCTGATCATTAATTAACTAAGTTACAAAATGAACTTGATCAAGTACTTCACGTATCAAACTTAAATAAATTAAGAACAAATGATTCAACTCATTCACATGACATTTTCTATTCACTTTCTTTGTAACTTTTTTTTTTTTTTGAACTACTTTCTTTGTAACTTTGCATACATACTTAAATATTTTATTATCAAGTAGCACTTAAATTATTATTATTTTGCTCAATCATGATGACGACAAATATAAGGAACTGTTCATAACAAAAGAGTGGTATTATCAAGTTTAAAATAATCTTAAAATGTTAAAAATATATCAAGTTTAATTAATAATTATCATTAGTTAATTCATTATTTAGAAAAACGGAGCAATACTATTTGCTGTCTTTTTAAAAAGACAGGCGGACATCCAATCCCTTGCAGATTATCTCGTTGACCCATAAATAATCTGTTCTCTAATACAGATCTCGATTAATTCCCACTTTTTTGGCACTCATCTCTGCTTAACTGCTTTCTTTATTTTCTTAAATTTTTAAATCCTAATTAATTTTAACTGTTTAGTTGGTCCCTATCCTCTCTATGGCTCTATGTAATTTGTTCAAAGTTGATGATCAATCTAATATTATAATCTAATAAAAATACTAATAAATGCATATTCTACCTTTTAAGAAATGCATTAGGAAAATGGCAATAATAACCTTTTCTGGTGACATTATATTTGCTTCAAAGAAGGGCAAGAGGGACACTCTACCTAGTGACAATTAATTAAGGGGCCCACAAGCAAAAATAAGTATAATATCTATGATTAGCAATATGTTAGATTCTACCTGATGACAAGAGACCCCTTAGATTTCTAAAGAAGAAAACTGCAATTAATTAAAGCAGTTGCCTTTAATCCTTTTAGATTTCAAATGATTAATCCAAAATCTTTCTTAAAACAAATCAAAATCCTGCAAAAGGAAAAGCAAAGATAATCAGACGGGTAATGATATATACACACCTCTTTTTTTATACACTTTATTTCCACCTATTTTTATTTCTATCTCTCTCCTCTTATCATCTATCACATCTTATACTTTCCCACTCTTACTTTTTCTTTTCTTCCTATCTCTCTCTTCCTCCACCTCATTCCACCTTAAAATGGGGTGTGAATAAATAATTATTGATAATCAGACAGAGGACACCACTCCTCTTCTCTCGCATGATTGCAATTTCATGTTACCGAATGTGAATTAATTAACCCAAAGTCTCTCCTACAATAAAGGGAAGAAGATTGCTCCTATAGTCAATTAAGAAATTCTAAAAAAATGATCCGAATTGATCAAGTCAATGACTTAATTAATCTCTTAAGTCTTAACCCTCAATTAACAAACCAGAAATTTGATGGTTGTTTTTTAAGATTATCTACCTACAAGAGTGTCACTGTCCAAACAAGTTATAATGATGCGGATATGATTTTGTTGCGTTGCATTATGGATACACTCACATACCCAATTTGCTAGGATAATATATACAAAAGAGTGACACAAGATACATGGTGCTCTTCTTCAATGTACACAGAATAGAGACACAAACACACTCTCTCTCATCTTATTATTGCCACATACTATGGCAAACCTACCCTCCAATTTGGGGCACACAAAATTATTGTGCGGCATACATGATTTCACACCTACAAACACCTATAATTTGTGACACTTTTTTACCGTCATAAATTGCAAAGAAAGATTTTTTCAATTCGACACGTGAAATTAGCTAAACATTTTATCATAAAAAAATTGGTTTCTACTTCCTCCCGGATTGATACCTATTATTCAAATATGTGAGGGTAATGAGTTTTTTCGTTCGGAAATATTATCGGGACAGAATGGAAGAAGGGGGAGATTCTCAAACAAGGAAAAAGATTCAATGACTTTGAAAGAATTGAATGAGGAGTCATATGAGGTAAAAATTTCATGTACAATTTTGTAATTGCAGTAGCTAGATATTACTTTTATGTCAACTTTTCCACTATGACCCCTAAAATATCAAACTCTGTCGTACGTTAAAGTTGTCAAAACCCACCATAAACCTTTCATCGTTTGGACTTCACCCTTAAGTTGAAGGTCATGCCATCCTAGATGGAATGAGAATTTTATCAACGTCCATGAATGATAAATATAATAATAGATATAAAAATGTAGAATCGAAAAAAGTTGGGTGCTTTCATATAGTTTTGGATCGGCTAGGTTCGCGAGTTGAAGATAAGCATACTCGAACCGTTGATACCGCCGCAAGGTAAATTGCCGCTCTTAGGCCCGAACTAATTCTTTCATAAATGCCAACGATAAAAAATAACCCTCGAACGAAGCTTACAACTCTCATTGTTTTGTGCTCTTCAAAATACAACTCATCTTAAAATCTCAAAAGGTGCTGAGTTCGAATCTCATTCCTCTGCAGTTCATGACGGTTAAAAACCTACACAAACAAACTAGATGAGTTCATGGTGTCAGTGAGAAAATGGTGTAGACCAATCACAATCACAAGCCTAGGTCAAAAGCCCCAAACAAAAGAGAAGCGTGTGATTCACTCGCATAAGAGGAAGGTGACAACTGACAACCGCACCATTTCAGAAACTAAACCATGAAGACATGTTATGACTAACCATGGTTTAGTTTTCTACAAAACTAGAAACCCCTGAGTTTCTCTCCCACTATCTCTGTTCCTGTCCCTTTTGTCTGTGCGTGCGTTTTGGCATTGGTTCGCTGCAATTTCTGCAAGCCTTTCGCCGCCTTCTACGTCCATTTGGGTCTGAAATTTTGTGTCTTTCTCTTTCTCTTTCTCCAAGATACACTCTCTCTGAAGCCTAAAAAGATTGCTTTTTGATAACTTCTCTGGTGGTAGGTGAATTTGGGAATGATCACTCCCACTCAAGTTCCAGTTTCCTTGCATTTGGATTAGGAAAAGCCTTCTGGGTCTGAAAGAGCTTCCTGAAATTTTGCATCTTTTTTGGTGCCCATTTGAGAAGTGGTCACTGGGTTTCAACCTGTGTAGTTATTGCAGCTACATGTGTTTTTCCCTTGATCTCAGCCGAGAATTAGTGTCACTATTGTCAATGGAACCAGTTTTAGAAATAAGATCGAATCTTTAAAAGGTTTCCCCTTACTTTACTTGGCAAGGTTTGTGGATTATTTATAGAATTTGTTTGACTAATGCTGTTTTGTTTATTTAATTTTGTGTTGCTGTGTTGTTGTTTCTCCTTGACAAAGACTAGTTGTATTATTAAAATATAAGGATTTTTATTTTGCAAATTGTTTCTGCAGTGTGATGTAAGCTTGTTTCTTCTCCTTTTAAATTCAATAGAGATTGATTGTGTAGTGTGGCTTACGTCAGGTTTCTATTCTTCTTCCATGTCCTCAAACTTTCTCAGAAGAGCATGTTTGAAAGCAGCAACATTTGGAGGCTAAGTGCCTTGGTTTGATTTGAGGCATTTCTGAGTTATTTTTGGTTCTGTTGGTGGATTGATTGATTGATTCATCATGCCTCTATATGAGTTATTCCGGCTGGCTAGAGATAAGCTTGATAAAGAGATCAACAACACACGTGTAGCTGAACAACCATCCTCGTAAGTTCATTAGCATTAATGGTTGGAGACTTAGTTCGAAAACCACGGTGAAACCGAAATCATGGTGGACAGGACGATGGAAGCAATTTCCCTTAGCTTTTGCTTCTGTCCACTGTGATTTTGGCTTAAGCAGGTTTTTGAATGAGTTTCCAAACATGGAGTATGTGACCTCTTTACTTGTGTTTGATTTGCATTCTGTTTGTTTATGAGTTTTGGGTTTGAATGTGTAGGCCTGAGGATGATTTTTTTGAGCTGGTTTGGGAGGGTGGTCAAATTTCTAGCCAGGGACAGTCCAGTAGATCTAGAAGGAGCCCATCTTCCAGGAGTTTGCCATCTCATTGCATACCATCTCACAGTCCCAAAGGTCGAGAAAAAGATGCAGGTATAGGATATGGTAACAACACAAAGATGGGAAAGTTTGGGGATTTAGACCCTGAATTGAATGAGATTCCAATGTCAGTGTCGTCGCGTGAAGTGGGTTTGAATCAAGATGAAGAATTGATGCCTTGGTTGGATTATTCAATGGATGGCTCTTTGCAACATGAATATGGTTCTGATTTCTTACATGAATTATCTGGGGTCACGGAACATGACCTCACCGCCTCCAATAATTATACTCTATTGGATAAAAGAAGTACTGGAAATCAGGTATTTAGGGAACCTTATAAAAATGCTGCGGAATCAGGGAATGTTTCTAAGGGTTCTTCAGCTGAACAGGTTGAGAATGCTAGACCTAAAGCTAACACCACCCAGTTATACCCTCCATCATTAGTAGCATCCAGAGCATCAGAAATAACTGAAAATAACAACACAAGTAACATGAGCCAGAATGTGCCTTATGGTGAAATTGCTCAGATTCCATCTTCCTCAAGTGATTTTTCTAGCTTGAAGGTGCAGAGACAAGATCATGTAATGCCTCCAAACAATGGTTCCGCGGTAATGAATTTCTCCCATTTTGCAAGGCCTGCTGCTATCGTTAGAGCCAATCTTCAGAACATTAGCTTGAAGTCCGGTTCATCTTCAGCGAGATCAGACAGTGTGGGAGTTAAGAATAAAGGTGCTGCTTCAACTAGCTTCAATCCTCCTGAATCAACTCTCGTTGATTCAAATGGCGAATGTCCAAAGGAATTAACCATGCACAGCCAGAAGGTTGTTGCACAATCCAAGGCTGATTTGAAACCTTTGCTGCCAAAATCTCTTGAACAGAATGCTGTAGTTTCTAAACAGACAGAACCTGCTTGCAAAGAGAGTGCTGTTAAGACTGATCAAACTTCCAAACAAGTTATTGCTGAAAATGGTGCTAAAGGACCGACGGCTGCTGAAAGAAGTGCGGAGCCAGCAGTAGCCTCTTCCTCTGTTTGCTCTGGCAATGGTATAGACAGATGTTCAAATGATCCAAATCAAAATTTGAAGCGGAAAAGTAGAGACACTGAGGACTCAGAGTATCATAGTGAAGTAAGTTAATATCATAGGTTTAAACTGTATCTTTACATTTTTAATTATTTTCCTATTTATTTCATTGTTTCCCTCTATCAACCAAGAAAGCATTTTACTTGAAGGATGCTGAAGAAGAATCAGTGGGTGTTAAAAAGGCATCTGCTGGACGAGGTACCGGTTCCAAGAGAAGCCGTGCAGCTGAAGTGCATAATCTATCTGAAAGGGTGAGCAAGGCCATCTGCTATTTGTTGTGTTAATTATCGAACACATTTCGCTCGTGTTTATGCTGTTTCTGATTTATCTAACATTAATTTTTGCATACAGAGACGAAGAGACAGGATCAACGAGAAGATGCGTGCATTGCAAGAACTCATACCAAATTGCAATAAGGTTGGTTTCTCCTGGTTTTGCTCTTGTTAAGTAAACCGTACACCTAAAGAACTTAGTTGTTGAATTTGTTGGTTATCACGAAGTATATGAACTTAGATAGTTATTGATGCTCGTTCTTGGGGAATATGGAAAAATTATCTGGTAATTGGAAGTTACAGCTTAGAGCAATAGATGTCAAACGTCAAGTTAAGCTTTTATTTGCAGGGTTTCAATCCTGTGAAACTTTGTCTTTCATCAAGTATATTTGTAGTAATAATATCAACATAAACTATTAAAATAATTTTTGTGTGTTCATACTCATCAATTTTGGTTTTTCTGACTTTGTATATACAAGGTGGATAAAGCTTCTATGCTGGATGAGGCAATTGAGTATCTTAAAACACTTCAGCTCCAAGTTCAAGTAATCTCTCCCCTCCTCTACTAATATTTTAGTTTTAAGTTTTCTTATTGTAAATGGTCTAGTTATAGCATGAGATTGATGCCTATCTTCTTATGCAGATGATGTCAATGGGAGCTGGTTTTTATATGCATCCAATGATGTTACCTGGAGGAATGCAGCACATGCATACACCGCATATGGCTCCATTTTCACCTATGGGTGTTGGCATGCACATGGGGTTGGGTATGGGTTTTGGGATGGGAATGCCTGACATGAATGGTGGATCTTCTAGATTCCCAATGATTCAGGTCCCCCAAATGCACGGAACTCATGTCCCTGTTGCGCATATGTCTGGACCAACTGCTTTACATGGGATGGCCAGATCAAATTCTCCAGGGTTTGGGCTTCCAGGTCAGGGACTTCCCATGCAAATGCCACATGCTCCCGGATTTCCTTTTCAAGGAGGGCCACTTATGAACTCATCAGCTCCGGTTCTGCATGCATGTGGGCCAGCAGGACTTGTTGGAACCGGGGATTCAGCTTCAGCATCTGGCTTAAAGGATCCAATGCCAAATGTCGACTCACAAGTTAAGCAAAGCACCGGCAGCCGTGACACAACAAGTCAGATGCCTCACCAGGTCTGTTTACTGACATATTTCTGAACTTATATGAATATATATCTTAGGATAAAGGTTCAACGTTGATACTTGATAGTTGAGTGTTGATTTATTATACCCTGACCTAGTTATTCAGTTGTATATATAACTGCCAACATTGTTAACTTATGATGCATCTTCTGCTTAGTCTTATTCATTTTCTGTCATTGCTCTCCATTTCTTCCCTTGTGAATTGTGTTACCAGTCATTCTAGGTCACCTGAAATAACCATTCTTAATTACTGATTTGTTCCAGTTATTTAATTTATTATAGATATCACTTTTGAAAAATGTATATCAGAGGTCACATAATTTTGTGAATATCCTTCAGATTGTGGATTGTCTGTTTGTTACTTATAACTGCTAAAACTCATTTTTTAGGGAAATGGTATCTGACAGAACAACTTTTTAAGTATAGATTTTATGGTACAGGACACTTTTTTTTTATACAGAAGGCAAAATCTAAATCAAAAGTGTTTATATGGTTTTATAGCATAAACATTGATGCATCCGTGTCCTGATCTATAATTTCCTTCTAGTCTTATGCTTGATATTTGTGTTCTTTTTTTCGTTGTACTAGTGCGAAACAGCAACTGTTGGATTTGAACAGTCAGCTTTGGTGCACAATAGTGGTCAGGCCTCTTTGGCTAATGACAGTGGCGCTGTTAATGGCAAACAAGGTAAATTTGTGATTGGTAAACCTTCTGATTATGTACCACTAAATGCATGTATTCAAACTCACCTTTTACTTTGTTTTTTAAGCATAAAGGAGTTTCATAATGGAACCAACAACTTACTGTTGAGTTGTATCTGCAGGTTATGATTGACACTCATCATTGACTGTGCCTATCAGGAGAATCCAGCTTTCCAGAAATGTGAGTCCAAAATCTCTTGTTTCTCATCATGGCAAGTTCAATGCAGATCACTACAGAGGATATTTCAGAGTCATTGAGGATGAAACCATTAGAATCCCTAATTTATGGAGTTAGAAAATTGCACAGATTTTGGGACACGTCACTCCTTTGTACATCCACTTAGCAAACTGTTCAATCAATTATCACAAAAAATTTATATATCTTAAAAAAATATGCATTTAAAATATTTCATTCAGATCTTCCACAGTGATTCTTTGTATCAATGAAATAATATATATATTTTTTCCTTGGCAATTTACTCTCTCTCTCTCTCTCTTAGCCCTTCAAAATTAGAGAAAAAATGTCGTGACATATACTTGAAAAGGGTTACTCTTGGAGCACTAAAATGTAGATAACTAATCTAGAGGGATGTCACATTTGTTCATGACATCTTAGTATTCCTGGACTACTTCAAAAGGAAGTAAGAATTTCTTGGAAATATTATCTGTGTGGAGGTTGGTTTCACATATTACCATACCAGTTAGGCAGTTTCCATTTGAGTCTTACTTATGTCAAAAAACTCTCACTGTGAGAGTTGGCCGCAACAGGATGTGGAAGTTCCCGTCTTGAACATAATTGTCTCTTGTGAAAGATACTTGTGCACAAATAAAAAATACCTGTACAAACGTTTCATATTGCCCCCATTTAGTATAAAAGCCTAGATTTCACATAATTACTAGGGTGTAAGAAAAGTCCATAGACATATTATTCTTGCAGAACTCAAAGATACTGGTCGGTGGCGGAGCAGGTGCTCTAAGTTGTTAGGGTACAGGTGAATGCCTGCAAAAGACACTTTAGTGCTCAAGTCAGACCAGAAAGTGTTTAGAATATAGGAAGAGCAATAGAGAACATAGAGTCTACCTTATTTATTCTTGGAAAGACTATAGTTATATCTGTTGGCTCGTCATCATCTCTTCAGTTGCTAGGTGATAACTGCATGCCTACGTGACATAACTCATTGGCCACATGACATAACAACTTAACCATAGTTCTAAGAACTTAACTAAAGTAGTCTAGTTAGCTGGTTAGGTTAATGGAAACATGGTATTCCTCCTGTCTGGTCTGAAGCTAACCCATTATGTTTGTGCCTTAATATTCTGGACCGGCGTAATGGCTCTGGGTGAGTTGGTCGGATCTCAGTCCAGAAGAAGACACGAGGTTAGAATCTCTCGGTTTTGATAGATCATGATTATCAATGGCTGAGTAGCATCTAGTCAGACAACCTTGTGTCGACGTCAGTTTTCTCTGGTATATTCCTGTCTCTCTTTCACCTATTTCTGTATAAAAAGGGAAGAGAGTCCGATAGCATTACATGATTGGCAATAATTTCTTAGGTTGGTGAATTAACCTTAAATAGTCAATTATCTTAGTGAAGAGAATCTTGTTGTGTTTAGAGGAAGCTCCTATAGTTACTAAGCACAATTGACACATATGGATGGAAACAATTTGTGTAGTAAACAATCAATACTAGATCATCACGAGGTCATCTTACAGAACTTACAAACCAGTCATTTTAACACATGGAAGTTAAAATGGCTTCCATTGTTTACTCACGACAATCATGAATACAATGCATATATCCAAAAGAATCAAGCAGAATAAAACAATCAAATTTTACAGTACTGCCTAAAGCATGGCCTAGATCCTCTAAGCATGGCCTAGATCATCTTCTATATACACTGCACTCTGCACACCTCCTTGCATTCAAACAAATTCAAAACAAAATAATAATGAATAGAAGAAACCAACTTGTACGCTATAAATGCTATGCACACCAACAATGAAAAAGGAAGCAAACATGTAAATTCTGCATCTGTCCCATTATTTGACTTGAATGTCTCCCTTGGCCTCCGGGGATAGGTTCTTGGAGGATGGAGATTTCCCAGTGATAGCTTTCTTTGCTTTTGCTAGTGACTGTTTCACCTTTGATATAATGTTGTTTGATTGCTTTTGAGCTGGCTTGGCTGGAGTTTCTTTTGGAAGGTCTTTGGATGTTTTTGTTACATCACTTTCCTTGGTGTCTTGAACCTCAGTTTTTACAGGCTCCTCAACTTGTTCTTTCTCTGTATTATCCACTCCAGTTTCAATAGATTCCTCATCTTTAAACTTTGATGCCAATGTTTCTCTAACAGGTTCACTTATGGCAGTGGAGATTTCATCCACCTTTGTGTCAGCATTCTCTTCTTTCTTGTCATCAACTGCTTGTGTGTCATTTTTAACATTCTCGACCTTCACACTTTCTGTTTCAGTTGTAGCTGCCTCTGCCTCATTCTGTTCCTCAACCTTTTTGGTTTCAACCTCTACCTCTCTGGAGGATACTTGGACAGCTTCAGGTGCTTCTGGTTCCTTCTTGTCATCATTTGCAGCAACAGCAATCTGTTCCTCAACCTTGTCATCCACTGCTTGTGTGTCATTTTTAACATTCTCTACCTTCACAATTTCTGTTTCAGTTGTAGCTGCCTCTGCCTCACTCTGTTCCTCAACCTTTTTGGTTTCAACCTCTACATCTCTGGAGGATACTTGGACAGATTCAGGTGCTTCTGGTTCCTTCTTGTCATCATTTGCAGCAACATCAATCTGTTCCTCAACCTTTTCCTCAATAGCTTTAGCCTCCTGGTCAATGGAAGCTTGTTCAGGGTTTTCTGTAATGCCTGCTACTTCTTTCGATACCGCTTCAATCACATCAGTAAGGCTTGATTCTTTCTTGCCATCTTCAGCAATCTCTTCTGGAACTTCAGGTGAAGGTTCCACCACATTTGCAGGAGCTGCTTGAGCTTCCTCACTTGGTGAAACTTGTGTAGTATTTTCCGTGATGGTAGGTTCCTCCTCTTTGTCAGTTTTCTCTTCCTGGATTGATATGGGCTCTTTGATTGTGTTTTCCAAAGTTTCTTCACTCTTGTCAGTTTCAGGTTTAGTCTCCACATCCTTAATAGGCTCTTCAACTTCCTCACCTACTTGTAATTGCTCTCTTGGCTTTTCCTCCACTTCAGTAGACACAGAATCTGGTTTCTCTTCTGTCACAGGCACTTCTTCTGACTCTGAGTTTCCAGTCTCTTTCACCACCTCAATATCTGAGTCTTTGGGAGGTTGAACTTCAGCTGTACCACCTGGCTGCTCTACACTTTCAGCTGCTATTTCAGTGACATCCGTGTTTGGCTTCTCTTCACATTCAGCTGCTGTTTCAGTGATAACTGTGTTTGGCTTCTCTTCACTCTCAGCTGCTGTTTCAGTGATAACTGTGTTTGGCTTCTCTTCACTCTCAGCTGCTGTTTCAGTGATAACTGTGTTTGGCTTCTCTTCTTCCTCTTGTGTGAATGGTTGTTTTTCTGGTTCAATTTGGTTTTCATCAACTGCAGTAACCACATTCTCTGCTTTCACTGTTTCTTCGGGGCCTGCTTCTAAGTTGTTAGTCTCTTTCAATGCCTCTACCTCCAATTCTAGCTCTCTTGTTGTTTCCTCTATGGCAATGGCATCACCGGTTTCTGTGGAGTTTTCAGAAATTGCTGATGTGTTTGGTTGCTCCTCTTCCTTTTGTTCCAATGATTGCTCTTCTGGTTCTTTCTTGTTTTCCTCAACTTCAGCACTAATCACAGGCTCTTCTTTCACAGTTTCTGCAGGCTCTACATCCTTGTTGTCGGTTTCTTCCAATGTCCCTTCCGTTGTTTTTTCCTCTATGGTTTCCCCCAGTTTCTCATCTGCTTCAGCTGAGGGTTCTGGAATTGCAACTGTGCTTGGTTGCTCTGCCTCTTGTGGTTCTGGAATTGCAATTGTGCTTGGTTCCTCAGCCACTTGTGATATTTCTTCAGATTCCGGTTCTGGTTCAGTTTTTTCTGTGGCCACAGGTTCAGGTTCAGTCTTCACCTCCTCTTGGACACCTGTTTCCACAATTTTAGCTTCTTCCACCACCTCAGGTTCTTTCTGAGGATTATTCTCAGCAACGTCACTTGATTCTTCTAAGGTTTCAGCTGGTGCTTCTAGAATTTTAGCCGTCTCGAGTTGCTTCTCTTCATCTGTTTCCACAGGTTCCTTTTCTTGCTCCTGTGGTGTTTCCTTCTCAGCAGGTTCAGTGGATTGTGGCTCATCTGCTGCAACATGTACTGGTTCTGTGATACTACCAGTCTGTGAATCAATAATCAGTTCCTTCTCCTCTTCAAGAGTGTCGGCAACTGCAACATTTGACTCTAATGGCACAGAATCATCAGTTGAGTCTACAGTAACTTCAGGCTCAAGTTTCTTATCAGATTCTTCTTCTGTCTTAGAGAAAGGGGCTTCTGGAATTTGTACATCCTCAACATTGTCTTGTTTCAGATTAATATCTTCAGCAGAAGCCTCTAATACAGGAGAATCATCAGGCTTCTCAATCTCAGCTGCAGCAAGCTCAGCCTTCACCTCATCTCCTTCTGTATTGGATGAAGGGGTAGCTTGATCTTGTGCATCTTCAGGCTTGTCTTGTTCGACTCCATCTTCGTTGGCTAAAGAAGCGATCTTTTCTGCAAGAGCTTCGTCCTTTTCAATCTTCACAAATTTCTACATGATAAAAGATGGAAAATGATTTATAATTCAATCAAGAGCGCCCACTGAAGAGATGCTTAAGCATAAACACAAAACAGACGTATGTATAGAAAACAAATTACAAAATATGAATGTCCCCCCCCCCCCCCCTTCCCCCTTATAGGTAATTTTGTCTGCTGAAAACATCTTCTCATGGATCACACATTCACACTGGTATGTTCTTTCATCTAAGTTATAAGTGTATGTGTCATATCTGTCTTATCTTATAAAACTATCTACTAGATGCAATCACAGAATAAGAGGGGAGACATGTTGTAACTGTTCTATGCTTACTACTCTTGAATTCTTAGCTTGACCCCCTTTCATTTTTTGTTTTAAAATATAAACAAAGGTTATGTACTTATGTTAGATTAACAATTTCTTGATGTGCAAAATAATGTTTAGAGTCTTTTTAAGAATACAATAACTGCCAACTTAGGATTGTAAATTTAGAGGTTGAAAAGCACAAACAAGTTTTGAATCCAGTTTGCCTCTTTATGTTAAATACAATTCATAATTTTTTTTTTGAAGATGTGCAACTTTATTATCATTTGTGTGACTTCCTAGATGAAAATATTATTCCACGTGGATAAATTTTGTCATGTTAATTAAAGAAGATACGAGTGACATGGATATAAATTTACATAATGAATTTTGATTAACATGTCAACATTTTACCACTAAGACCAAGAAGAAGGTAAATATTGAAAAGAAAATTTTCAATCCATTGGGCACAACTTGACAACTTTTGGTCTCAAACTTGCTTTTAATGTTATGAAAATTCAAAAAATTTACATGTGAATTCTAAAATACATATAAGCTCCTAAATGAAAAATATATGTATACTTAAAACTTGAACTTGTAAGAATCAATTGTTAGTAGAATCATCAAGTTAATGAGGAAAGTAAATTAATTATAAATATGATTAATGTTGAATTATTCATTTAACATTTCATTTGTGCCCCACAGTCCACACCAAAATACTTATTTTCTAGATCTGATTTTGGTAGGTAGACTATAGTCTATACTCTTTCATAGATCAAACTAATTTCCTTTTATAATTGAAGTTATAAGTCTCACTCGGTCTTATCTGGAACAAACACATGCAAGTTATTGTGAATACTTAAATAACTAATTTTGTTTGAAGTAAAAACAGCAAGGATAATAAATAAACAACCAACAAAACTCAACAAACTTTCCTACTTCTCAGTATTCCAGAATTGTTTCACCCAAAAAAAGAATCATAAATATAATATTTTTCAAAAGAAAACCATCAGCCAAGTTTGCTCATAGTTATCCACTGAGTAGTGATATGTAAGCTTGATTCCAAAAAGAAACATAAAAAGCAACATGTAAGCTTGATCAAAGTGACTTGTGCTTAAAATTGAGCAAAAATACTACATGAAGAAGCTCAAGATCAAGGAACAAACCTCATCAGTTGTAGAAGCATGATCAGATACAACAGTCTCAGTAGCCATGATACAAAATCCAAGCTATCAAAGTGACCTTCTAACTTCCAAGGTTGAGAAAACTTGAGTTGGAGAAACAAATAAAGAAAAGTTTCAAGTGAGAGGAATAATTTGGTTGGCAACAACTCCAAGGAAAAGAAGGAAAGCCAGTTCAACTTTAGAAGCAGAACAACTTGTTTTCCACAGAAAAAGGCAAGAGTCTGAGATGTAATTGACAGACTGTATCACATGAGCTGGTATGGCATGGTATGGTATGGTGGACTCAATGATTTAGCAGGATTAGGAGATTAATGTGCCACTAAAGTTTTCACATTAAAAAACAAAAATTAAAAAGTATAGAAATAGAAAAGTTGATTATATAATTGCTAACTGTGAGCTGTGGCAAACAAAGTGACTAGCTTTATTGGAGTGATTGGTTGGGACCAGATCAGCGCCAAGAAAGAAACTCCTAGCCTACATTTAACGGTACAAAATGTTGGGACCCTCTAGTCAAAACTCATGACTCAATACCCTTGTGATTTATAAACGCGTTTAGATTAACTTCTATCTTTTAACAACCAATTCTGAAATTCAGAAGTTTATTTTCTTAATTTTTCAAGAATCAATTTTCTGGCCTAGAAGTTGTTTTCTTTAATTGATTCTGACTTTATAGTAAGTCATAAAAGATTTTTTTTTAACAAAAATGGTAGAACAAAGGATAAACACTTCCAGACTACCGAGCAGATCGTTAGTAATATACTAGGGAGACTAGAGGAAGCTCATTCCTACATAGGAGCGTAAAGAATCTCCTAGCTATAAAAGATTTTTTATGAATTGTTTTGTTAAACTAATTCTAATGAAATTTCATCTTCACTAGCCCCTACCATTTAGTGCGTTGATCGTGAGATAAGAGATTAGTCTCACAGTTACCGATGATAATAATACTTTAATCAAGAACAAAAAAATAGTGCAAACTATATAAATTCTATAAATGAATACTAAACTATTTTTTTTTTCCATAGGTATCATCACGATCTGCAGTCATGAGATTAATCTCTCAAGACTCAAATATCATATAAAGTGAGTATGTTTCTTTCAACAAATATTTATTCATACACATTGACTAAAGATCTCTCGACGGACTAGATATATTGAGACACTAATTTCTTTTAATTTTTTTATTGTTACAAACTAGTTTCTTTTAATTAAGAGAAAAAGTTACATGTACAGAATATGAAAAATTATTTTACACGGTTAAAATATCAAATTTTAAGAATATGTCATATATCAACTAATTAAACTAAATAAGAAAATTCATTTTTATCTCTTTAAAATTTGATTAGTTGATTGTGTAACATATTTTTATAATATTATTACCTAAAATTATTATCTCTAAACACTCTTTATTGTAGGTTTTTGTTGAATCAATTTCTTATTAATTTATAACTCTAGACTCTACATGATCAAAGTTGTTGCAACAAGTAAAAAAAATCACAATAATTAGGGTGTGAGAATTTCGTATTTACATCAATTTTTTACGGTCAATATATATGTATACCAAATTTCTATAAGAAACTTTTGTATGTTCAAAAAAAAAACTTTTGTAAAAGAATTTTTTTTGTCCAAGACCCACGGACTAGCAAGGGTCTGGTAGCAGAATTGAATAACTATAAAATTTGGAGTAATGTAGACAAATATATGATAAAAATATATCATGATATTTGATAAATAATATTTGTGTCCTCTTATGACATGAATATATTTTGGAATTTAACAAGTTCAAGTTCAGATAATACTTTGGCGGCATAAAGGGTTAAGGAAAACTATCATAATTTTATAATGTAAAATGACATATATAGTATTAAAATACATAAGTTGATTTCTGAACAATTTAAAGGTCGTATTTCTTCCACGACATGGTGGTCGAATTTGCTCCAATTTTTCAAACTTAGATAAAGACATACCACTTCGATGAAAAGGATGTTGGCTATGTCACTAGTTCAATTTTTAAAACATAAAAACATAATTTTTGTTCACTTGATTGGGATAATTGGGTACCCACCGCCTCATGATGTTGTTTTGTTCCAATTTTAGGAATTTATTTAGGTGTGATGTTATTTTGCTTCCCCAAAGGCCAATATTTTCTATGTATTATACTCAATAAATCAATATTGAATTACAATATCCCAAACAAGTTGAGGATTAAGAGGGAGGAAAAAAAAGAGACGAAAGGCCATGCTTATGCGAAATGTGTTGGATAATGCATTAAACAACACATTTTGGTTTGGATTCAACAAAGCAACACTTTCCCCGGTTGATCAATGTTGTGAAAAACATATAACTTCAATAAAAATTTCCCTTTTATATTATTGTTTAATATTTCACTCATATCCAATATTGTTTCAACCCTCTAAAGGAAGGAAAATGAAAAACGATGCTGATTCTGGCTGGTTGTCGTCGAGTTGGTGGCGCGTGGGTACATGAGGAATAGTGTCAATCACATTTATTAATCGGCGAATAGTGTCAATAACTGTTTATAGTATTACATCGTTTGTCTGTAATCGTCGTGTAGTGGTAACACTTCCTAACGAGCTCAACATGGGATGTTGGGTCTTGGATCAAATTAGAGGACACCATTTTCTTCGTCTCACTAAATGATGGAGATATAGATCATCCCGCCTTGTGAATATCCACTACCCTGCCACATCTAAGGTTATAGACGATTCTCTAGATATATCTTTAGGGTGCTAAATGATAAGTCCTAGATTTGGCTATGGAAATATCCATTGATGGTTCCATGTTGTGGAGTCTGATTCGAGTCACAGACTAAAATCAAGTTGACATGATCCTTGGTTTAAGTTGAGTTGACCTATTTGGATTAATGAAGGAACTAAGCTGTATCCTTGATTTGAGTTGACCTGATCCTTAGTGACCAACTGATTATATAAGACTCATATACATTTTTCAAAAGAGTTAAGTCTTTTTTTAGTCTTTGACTTATACACATAAATCTAAAATGGTCCCTGAAAAAAAATCATATTTTTTCTTAATGAAATTTTTTATTTGATTTAAAATAGTTCTTATGACGTCATAAAACATTTTTGAAATATTTTTCACCCAATCAGCAACCTATGTGCAATCCAAGTTTCTATTTAATCATTTTTTGTCCTTCTCTTCTCCCTTCTTTTTCACATGTGGACACCTAAGTTGCTAACTAAGTAAGAAATATTTCAAAAATGTTTGATGACGTCATAAGGGCTGTTTTAAACCAAATAAAATTTTTCAAGAAAAAAAATGGGGATTTTTTTTAGTTACCATTTTAGATTCTGATGTGTAAATTAGGGAAAAAAACATATTTAACTTTTTTAAAAAAAAAATGTGAAAAATATGCAATTACTTGTTAGGTTTGTTCAGATGGATGTTGCCCGAGCCCTTCAATTTTTTTGTTCCTTACAATATATGTAATCACTTCAGACCAAAAAGAGTAGACAAGTTTTGGTGTTTGAGGTTTCCTTTGAGTTCATGGTCTTACTCTTGACTGGCATTGCATGCTTGGTGTTTGCCACTACCTACCTTGCACCACCTCTCTCATCTTCCTTCATAATTGAACTCTTCTCTTTTCAGCACAAAAGAACTTTGTATGGAGAACGTGAGAATGCCAACCATGCATGATAATTTGGTATGGTATGTTTGGTTTAACATCTGTAGTTGCAAACAGACGCATTTTAAAATAACATTAAAAACTAAACTCTTGTAATTTGGATAGAAAAATGTTATAACAAATTTGATATTAGAAATTTAGAATTGGGTTGTTCTATTGCATACTAGTGCCATAACCCGTGCGTTGCACGGAAATTTTATGTTGTAATTTTTTAATAAATCAATAAGTTATTCGTGTAAAAGCCAACCGTATAAAGATATATGTAGAGCAAAATTAAATAATTAATTGAAATTGTGTTGTATACATCAAACATTTCCAAAAACTTCTTTAAACACTACATTTACAGTACTGGTCTATTGTTGGCCCGCCTCATCCAGTATACAAAGTTTAAGACCTTTTCTTGAGCGTACTCTTGAGAGAGCTACATATAACTGACCATGAGTGAAGACGGGCCTCGGAAGGAAGAGCCCAATCTGAGATAGTGTTTGTCCTTGGCTTTTGTTTATGGTCATAGCAAAGCATACTGCAATTGGAAACTGTCTTCTTCTGAATTTAATTGGAAATTTGGAATCAGAAGGAACCAAGTCCATTCTTAAAATGTGCACTTTTTCATTGACATTTGTTCCAGTTATAATAGTTGCACCAATAAAACGTTCACCAAGTTCATACACAATTAACCTAGTTCCATTGCATAAACCTGCTGCTTGGTGTATATTTCTCAAAAGCATGATTGGAGTACCAACTT
This sequence comes from Lotus japonicus, assembly GCF_012489685.1. Classification (NCBI taxonomy): domain Eukaryota; kingdom Viridiplantae; phylum Streptophyta; class Magnoliopsida; order Fabales; family Fabaceae; genus Lotus; species Lotus japonicus. The sequence goes on from NC_080045.1 coordinate 54,243,142, forward strand.
TCAATAAAAGTTTGTGGTTAGACATTCCTGAACTTTTAGTGTCGTTCAAAAATTCTGTGGTAAACCACTCACCTTGAATTTCAGAATCCTCATCAGATCGCAAGGCAGAGTCAGAGCTCAGATATTCATGTTCTGGTGCATCTATCATCCCAAGCATGTAAGTGTTTATCATTTCAACAACCTCTAGTGTAGGGGCCAATATTGCTCTATCTTGAAAGAATTGAGGGTCTTTCATTTTATCCGAAAGGTCATGATATGTATATCTTATCAATTCTATTAATGGGTCAGGACTAATTGGGATGAGTAGATCTGGCGGGATTTGAACTTCATACTCTCCTGCTCCGGAATCAGGATGATCGCCATTCCCAATTTTAGGGCCTGTTTGGTTTGTATGTTTTCTGTTTTCATTTTCATTGGAAATAGAAAATAGAGGTGAAAACGTGTTTGGTTAAAATTTAGAAAATGTTTTGAGTGAAAATATTTCCAGAAACAGACTCAAATTTGAAAATAAAAAAATGTCGTTTTCAGTGTTTTCGTGAAAAATGGAAACAGAATAGAGAAAACACGGTGGCAATTATGTAATATTAAACACATTCATCTTCTTTTTACTTTTGGGTCGGTTATTATCATTTCTCTTCTTTTCCCTGCCTGTGTACTGTGCAAGTCTCCTAAATTCATCACCTATGTCGCGTCAGCCACCTCAGTCCGCAACTACCTCAGTCCTTTCTAACCACTCGCACCACCGCTAGCGATCATTGCGCCTGGAACCACCCGTTCGCGTCATGGCCAGAGGCAACGTTCATCGATTTGGATCATTTTTGGTGTATCTCTACCAATTGTCATTATCTGATAAATTACATGGATTTTGCTATTATAACTGCTTTTGAGTGATTAATTACCTAGACTTCTCTGTATTTGGTGTTTTATATTGGACTCACCGATGACACATTTTGTTCTCTCATCATAACCCCTAACTCTGAGAGCGTCAATTGATCCCAAATCTGACAGAGGTTGAGGAGGTTAACAAGCAGCTAGACAAAATGGATTATAATATAGGAATCGATCTGTTTGGTTGAGGCGTTTTTAGCTAAATCTAATATCTCAAGGTGCGTTGATTTTAGAGAAATGTTTAACAGGATTGCAAAGGTTGGTTTCAAAATGTTCCTTGGTGTTACTGCTTCTGTCACCAATTGGGATATATGGAGGAATATGTTGTAGTGTTGTCTAGATGCACCAATTGGGATCTAGAGGAATATGTTGTAATGTTGTCTTTGGAGGATAATCCTTTGGTAGACTTTGATGAGCTTCCTGATATAATATCAATTATTGAAAATAGTTGAATCAAACACATTTTCAATATTTTCATTTTCAAAAAATGGAAAATAGGAATTTAAACCAAACACTTTTTTAAATTTTGAAAAATTAAAAATGAAATCAGTTTTTAGGAAATGAAATTAGAAAATGAAAACAGAAAATATTTTCTCAAACCAAACAGGCCCTTAAGTATCCAATCTGCAAACTCTTTGATTTCTTTTGCTTCATCAGTCGTCTCAGCTGCGGTTAGCCGCATGTTCTTAGACAATTTCATAACTTTACAATGCTTCTACAATGACGAAGAGTTTACAGTAGCTTCCACGATTTCCTGTCTGCTTTCTCTAGTTATTACAGGTAATATTTGTCTAAAATCACCTCCAATTATTACTACTTTTCCTCCAAAAGGCTTATGGACGTTGTCTTCATTTTTCGACCTCATTAAATCTCGAAGTGTAACGTCTAGAGTTTCGAAACAATACTTTTTCAACATTGGAGCTTCATCCCATATAATAAGGCTTGTTTCAAGTAGAAGCTTTACTCGTAGACTTCTCTGCTTTATATTTCATGTTGAGGTCTCTGTAGCATCCAATGGAATGCAGAATTTAGAATGAGTTGTTCTGCCTCCAGGCAAGAGTAATGATGCTATGCCACTGGAAGCAACATTAAGCACAATTACTCCTCTGGATCTAAGTGACGCGGATAAAGTGTTTCAGATAAAAGTCTTTCCGGTTCCACCATAGCCATATAAAAAAGTGGAATCCTCCTAAGTTTGACAACACAGATGTGACAACCCTCTCATATACTGACTTTTGCTCAGGTGTGAGCATACTAAGCAACTTTTCATATTGTATCCTTAATGCATCTTTGTCATAGCTTAGTTCATCGACAATAAATCTATTGTCAAATTGCAGGACTTCATCATATTTTGGTGTTGGTAATGATGGGTAATCACTTAATGACCTGCCATTTCTTTGGAGAAACTTCTCAATTTCAATGATACATAAATTTTTCAAATCAGCATCAGCGATTCGTAGTCCTACAGTCGAAAGTAAAGATTAACCAATGATTTTTCACTATATCGAATATAACTAATGTTGTTCACACACTGTGCAATATTATATTGCGCTATGTGATTTTTTTTAAGTTTTGAATTTAAATTAAATTAAATCCAATCAATAATTAACTTATTGTAACTACATTTCAAATATTAATAATATAACTTCAAAAATTTCATACCAGGATTATGAAATTCTTTACTTCTATGGTGTAAAATTCCTTCTGATAAGAGTAGCCAGCAAGCTTCTAAAACATCATTAGGTTTTGAAATAGAATTCATCATCAACATTCTTATAAAGAGTTTCCTCATTTGTTCTCTGGAAGCTAAATCAGAGACTTCTTTAATTGCATCAATATATTCTTTGCCATCTGTTAGCAATCCTAATTGATCGCATGCTTCCTTAAAAATATCATATGTTATTCCCTTTACTATTTTGATACTTGTATATGATGTACAACCCTTCTGCATAGTTAGTAGGATTATCATGTAATATAACTCTCTGATGCCTGAAGGGATATACTGTAGTCTGCCAATTTTAAAACCCCTCTTTCTTGGTTTCCAAATTCTATCTTTTTTATGATAAACAAATCTACTGGAAAATTCAGCATATGTTAGATCCTGCCCTTCTCAGTATTTTTCATTAGCTGCAAACCAAGCCATAAACATTGTGGATTTTGTACCTCTCTTTTCTAGAACATCTCCAACGTCTTCTTCATCATTATAATATACCAAATATTCATTTGGTAGATGGAAATTTAGTTTTTGCACAGACGGCCATCGTTTGTGTATGGTAAAGCCAAATGTTCTCCATGCTGCCTCACACGGAGAAAGATAATGACAATCATAATATTGCTTTACCTCATCCACTAGCTCTTTCGTTTGAGCATCGTTGTCATTATGTGAAATTTCAAGCATTGCTCTGTCTGCGCCTTTGTTGATATATTTGAACAAATATTTTATAGCATTAAACTTGTTACAATACTCCACATTAATGTGAGCTTGATACCTCACAAGGAGTGTAGGATTGTAAGGCACAACATACCTACAATGTAGAACATGCAGCATGCAGATTAAAATTGTAATAAATAACATATATGAAGTATCTTTCATTTTTTCACGAATTTATTTTTTTTCAAATTGGTATTAGTTTAGTTTACTCGGAAATAATATTACTATTGTAAAAAATTATTACCTGTTATCAATTTCAATGTCTTTTTTCTTGATTACAATCCATGTTTGCCTTCTTCTATACTGTGGATAGCCTTCTTCGTCAATAGTGGTCGTGTTTTGAAATTTCTTTGGAAAGAATTTAGTGCACCGACCTTTCTCCATGCATGAAGATTTTTTGTTTGCAGTACCACACGGCCCATGTATCATGAAGTAAGAAACTATAGCGTGCAACTTGGGATATTTAATGTTATATTGACAATTTTATTTAATGTTATTCATGTGCTATTAAAGATTCGTATAATCACATCTGTAAATGATTCAAATTTTAAATCAATATTAATAATCATATTTATAAACAATGTGGCCTTGAAAAAAAATTTCCACAATCACGTAAATTAAGGCATTGATTCAAAGAATTTCATATTTGATTGGTCAATGGTTTATTAACTTTTATATTTATGGATTAATTAATTAATTAATTTATTTATTTATTTATGGATTCATTAATTTCTACCAATGAAAATTAAACAATGTGGACCAATAAGAATAAGTCATGTGGAAATTCAATAGTAACAACCAATAGAATGCAAACATTTGGAAATTATGTCGCAATGTGGCCCAATTTGATGGATGGACTTTATATATTATTAAGATCACACAAATGTTAGAACTAAGGTATGACGTACTTCCATCCTAAAAGCTAATTCATATGTGAGAGTTGTTTTATCTTTCATAATGTCTTATTTGGCCGTATATTTAGTTCGTGTGATATTTTCTCAACCCACCACAAGCTCACATTCAAGAATGGACATCTGAAGGCTGAAGTTTGCAAAACTTGATATTTGCGTGTGTCTTATCTAATAAATATATCTTTGATAGATTCTGATTCAATCCTCAAACTCAGGTCAGATCTAACTTTATCCCGAAAGCTAGGTAAGAAATGAGAGCTTGCACACTTATTTGGTCATATCTCTTATTAAAGTAAGATCAATTTCTTCTTTTTTGTCAAAGATGTTTGGATTCAATGCCTAAAGGATTGCTCAACGAAACTTACATCATGTGAGAATAAAATCTCAAAAAGTGATACTACAGCACAAATAAATAAGAGAATTAAGAAAAATAATACTCATTGTTGATACACTTAGCTAAATGAAGCAAGCAAAATCCTAAAGGCTATTCAAACCCCCCAAAATTCAACAGAGAGTCCAGTTGACTAATGAATGGGAGAGCTTATTTTCTTCTTCTTAATCGGCGCTCAAATTTTTAATAACTCATCCAGCTCTACCGGAGTTGTAATATGTGGAGCCACTAGGAAATCATGGCTTCAACAACACCTAAAGGGATCAAACCGGAAACACTGAGAACTCAGACAAGAGAGGACGACTTATGAACAACCCACACAAGTAGCATAATAAAACTGATGGGGGAGTTGGAGGCGACACTTGCGGAGTTGGCACCGATAGAGGTGGAAAAGGCGGAGCCGACTATTATAATAGAGTGGGTTGTGGTGGAAGGTGGGAGGAGCTACGACCGGTAGCGATAGTTGTTGGTGATAGATATAGTGGATGGTGGAACCGTGGAACAGAGGTTGAAGGGGATTACACGCAATCGTTGGAGGCTAGTAGGCCACTGTCGGGGCCAAAGATTTAAGTGTCTACAACAGGAGTGAAAGAGAGAAAAGGGGAGAAAATCACAATAAAAGAAAAAAAAAATCACTTATTTTGGTATCAAAATCACATAATGTAGACAATAACCCATTTATTGTGATAAAACACCTACCAAGTAGAAGAAGCCACCCTAAATGAGGAGGACACTGACACGCAAAAGCGATTGGAGGCACTTCTCTTTTCACTCGCTTTCACTCTACTAGGACACCAGAAAGAAACGACAGGTTTAATGTGAGACTTTCTCAACAACCAACAAACTAAAATGTTTTTTTTTTTTTTGGTTTTTGTGAAAGAGACTAAAATGTACCAGTTGTCCAGTAACTGTTTTGTTGATGCTGCCTTACGAAAGTCCCCCACGACTACAAGCCGGGCACAAACCAAATCTGCATTCTATTCTTGCCCCAAGTCCAAAGCTTGCGTCTTTTGCTATGGATTTTGATTTTTTTTAAGAGATTCATTTTCTGACATAGACAAAAAAAGAACTTCTGATTTCTTAAGCATTATGTGGGCTATGAGTTTGTGCCATTGTATACCTTTTTGTTTGATGGATAAGGTCATTTGGCCCATGATTGCTAGTGATCCAAATTTATTTTGTTCATGTCAGTTTCTTTTTCAGAATTAGAATATTTTTTATAGAATCACAATTAGTCTCGATTAAGACTTAATCTTAAAATTACGCAGTGTGAACAAGAAGCTATTGTGAAATTTTTCGTACAATGTAAAACAGGGTATATTGACTATTGAGGACATAATTTTGTTGGGTTGGCCAGTAACCATCTAGATTAGAAATTGGGTCATTGTTCATCTGAGGCATTAGTTCTTTTGTGAGTTTGATTAGACCCCTGTAATCAAATTCTGTTATGTATTTATTAGATCTGAAATGAGATTGATTGAGAAGACTCAACTCCAATCCTGGACCAAAATGCTCATTATATAGAATCTCAAATAGTTCATGTCCCAAAATTATGACATGCAATGATATAAATCTAGCAATAAAGTTACTATCATCTCCCACTACAAAGCAAAAGCAAAAATGTAATTATTCAATGATGGGGTACAAAGGAACATTTCAACCAGACAAAGCTTTTCACAGTTGATGAGTAATTAGTTTCCTCTGTTTATTTGGTCTTCCTTCCTTAATTTCACTCAGCAAATGGGGAATGAATTGTAGAGTTTAACTTAATAATCAATACTTATTAGGTATCTATTAATCTTTTTTACATGTGGGAAACAACGTCATGAAAGAGATATTAAAACTTTTTGTCATGATCGCTTATTGCTTTGACAAGACAAAAAGATAATTAAGTTGTGGTTAACTAAAACTTATGAAAAATGCATGCATGTGCTTGTGTTTCCAACCAGGATAACTTGAGGTCTTCTCAGATTGGAGGTGGAAGCTGGCCATCCACAAATTCTGCTCCATTATGAAGATTTTCTATTCTTAATCTTAAATGACTACTACATAAACCATTGAAAATATTCAAAAAAAATGTTATAGAATGCCTCCCAGCTTGCAATGCTAATATTATAGAGCAGATTACAATTTTTTCCCTCTACAAGATGATCAAGTTTCATTGTTCTTCCTCATTCCCAATCGAATAGATAAAATTGTGTTTTACTTTAATCTATTATAATGTAAATAACCTCTAATTAAGAATATACTTTGTTTTGTGTTTGAGAATTTCAAATATAAAAGTTGACCGGTTGAGGATGATCTATTTTAATGTTTGCCCCACGTCCACGCCCAACCTATGAGGTTAGGGAGGTGAGATGAAGAGCGCCATAAAATGGAGGAAAAAACATGGCAAACGCTCAATGACGACATACTTAGCTTAGTCTTCATGTTTCAGACACGATATCTAATGGATTTGTGAACCGGTCATGAATGACTCAGTTGATGGGCCGCCTAAGTCATGTGTAAATTCAGGCGATTCATCTTTCGAGACGACCCCTTTTGGTGGCTTCTATGGGGCCCTGGCGAATGAAGATCCCGCTAGGAAATCTTAAGGCAACCTTTTAAAGGGTTGTGAGGTATCAAGCAACTCCATCATGCAACAAATGACTTCCTTGTCTAGTGAGCGACCCCTTCGTGCGGCAAGCGATACAATCTCCTTGGAGCTCTCTCACTTGGTGATCGACCTGCCTATCTGACGAGTTATCTTGGGCCGCTTTTTGTCAAAGGCTCAAGCCTTAATAAACTTCATAGTTAGGGCTACTGACCTCTTTCTTACTATAAAAGGAAAAAATTCATTGTAATTACATATTTCACTTGGTATACTAAAAAAACAACTAAGTTTTGGACCCGAATTCAGAAGGTGTTCCGACTCGGTTACCTCTTCCATTTACGTAACGTGAATAAAAACTAAGCACTTAATTCCCCTTTGGGATTGTTGTGAGTATTTCAAATTTTAGTTTTTAAATGTAAATTTCAAAATATATAAAAGGTGTTTTGTGCGGCATGAATAATAATGCATCAAAACATGAATAATAATGCATCAAAATGTAGCATGTAGTAATCTTTAAGCACAATAGTGTAATTTGCTAACAACTCAATTTCAAGGACTATACCAAATAATAGATTTGGTGGGAACTCAGATAGGGACCAAGATTTGCAAACTGCACTTGATGGTGGTTGCAACTATTTCTACAGTAGCATGTTGCTTATAATTTAATCTAATAGAAAAGTTATGATATGAAATAGTGAGGTATAGCGATTGCCATTCCTTGTCAATTAGTTGTCCTTTGTAGATTAAGATTAGGAAAAGATGGTTTTAAGAATAATGCAGAAGCATCTCCATTTTTTTCAAGGGCATGTAGATTATGTCTCCTTCCCTTTCAAAAGACCATTATGATCATCTATATCTTTTCCTTCATCAATTTCACTTCACAAATTCCCCATCATAGTTATCCCTTTTACTTTACTTGGATGCCATCGTTAATTAGTAGTATTAATTGGAATAGATATCAAAGCTTCATAAGATGGGATATGCAGAATATATGCCTCAATTTGACATCAGTTACTGAAAAGTTTCCATCAAGAAGATAATTGGTAAAACTAAATTATACTTCAGCTATATATGAAGTCGATAAAGAATGAAAAGACCAAATAGATATTTTAGCTATGCAAATGTTACTATGATGTCATGTTAATGAATATAGTTGTTTCCATTTGTTCTTAACTGTCTGTTTTTGGCTAGTGCCTAAAATGCCAGCTCTTAAATTGCAATTGAACACTGAATTCTATGTATTCTTTAGAACTTTTGGCTATGCTCTTCAACTTGTTAGTGTTTGCTTTGTTGTGACGTAGGTGCAAACACAAACTGATTTCACATATTTCAATGTATTACTGAAGAAGTTAGAATTTGTCACGCTGAACTCAACATAGATTGAAGAAGAAAAAATTTACCACGTTGAATTCAATGGAAATCGAAACACAATATGAAAAAAATATATATGGATCAAAGTTGGACCAAGTGGCTTCCAATATGTCAAATGCGGAGGGCGTTTGTGAATAACTTGCTAGGGCCATGATGTAAATGTTTAAGAAAGGGCTCCTAGCAAAGACAAGGTTCTTGCTTATCTTTTTCAAAATTAGCAATCAATGATTTTCGAGACAAATTTGATGCAAATTACAAAACAAAAGTGTTTAATAAAATGGGGGGTCTCAAATCCTTCTTTAATCTTCATTTGTGGCACTATGCAGTGAACCAAAATTAAAAGCTTAAGTTTCGGGATGGCCTACAAGATTAATATAACATACTTGCATTGACAATAATGCCACAAAACTTTTCTTATGGTGTTTTCCTTTGATGCAGAAAAATAGGGGGGCCTGGGGGGCTCCATTTTCTAAAAATATTATGCCTGTTCAAATTTTCCAAAGGAATCCCCAGCTCAGCAATTTATGAGACAAATACACAGCAAAGTGTACAAGTGATTTGGGATTGGATTTGTCTCAAGCATTGTCTGCTTCTTATTATCATGTATTAAAGAGGACTTGAGACACCTTTTTAGCTCTTAGCTTGTGTAAATAAAGCTCAGTTTGAAAAGAGAAAGGAAAGCAAAAGATGCCATGGACCAGTGCTTCCATACATGCTTGTTTCTTGTTCTAACAAAAATTAAATCGCCACCTTATCCTGTATCCTAGCTGGAAAAATATGACTTTAATAATGAATAGAGTTATAAACTAGTATAAAAATTGGGTTACTTCAAGACTATTGATCATGGGAGCAAATGGATATTTTGATCCAATTGGCAGATCATAATGGGCAAGGCAGAGACAAGTGATGCAACCAGAAAAAATAGGTGAACTGGTGAAAATCAAATACATTAACCAAAATCAATAATGGTTAATTAAGGAGATAGTACAAATTTTTGAAGGGATCAAATAAAGTATTTGAATACCTTTTTTCTTCATCGGAAAAAGTATTTGAATACTATTTCTATTAAGAATATTTTAATTATATACATTTTTTTTATTGAGAATCCAACCCATGTGTTGTTTTAAGTCTCGGTTGAATATCATGTTTGGGATGAAAGTGAAGTTCTATACACTAGAACGTAGAGAGGTACATTAGTGCTGGTTTTTTCTAATGGGCGATTATAGGTAAACATCCACTATTCATGCAACATTAAGTTTTTATATACTTTAGTAACAGTTTTTAACCGCCGCAAACATTAACGATAGATACCCGCTAAAACGTATGTCAAAAAATGTTTACGATATCCGAATGTCTGATTTATATAGACTGTTAGATCTTCTGCATGTGACTGGGTTTGGAGGGCTCAGAGTCTCGAGCTTCAAGGCTACCCAAAGGGATTCACGATGGAACGCAACAAGTATAAAGTTGTTGCAGTGTTGTCGGATGTAAAGGATATATATATATATATATATATATATATATATGAGGATTTGGTGATTGAAGTGGCGATGATAAGATCCTTCGGGACAATTTGTAATATTGAAGTTTTATTGACCCTTTTTTAGAAAGAAAAAAAAGAAGAGATTTTTTTAGTGGCTGACACTTTTTAACCTATGTAATTCCATTCCAGTTAGAGACCCATTAGGAGAATAATCTTATTTCACCTTGAAAGCTATTTAACTGGTTTCAAGAAGTGGGGTATTTTATCCGGAACCCTTCAATAAATTGAATATATTTAATTATTATCTCTACACATTAAACATTGATCACAAGAAAGCGTGTTCATTAATTTTGGTTTTTATTTTGTACAAACATTGCTGTTCTATTACATGTTCCAATCATTTGAAGTCAGAGAATGATTCCCTAAAACAGGGACATGAATATTTGATTGCAAGGAAGCAAAGAAAAAAACAGAGGAAAAAGACGACTAGATATAAACCATTGATTCAACTTCATTTTGGTCACTGATTATATTATTATCCGTCTCAAAAGACAACGAAGCCGACACATATTATTAACTTGAAGAGGCAGCAATTGAAGTACATAATGGAAAAATATAAACACTTAGGATCTTTTTGGAGTTTGACTTGGCTGAACAGCTCATATAGGAAACATAAGATAAGCCTAAAAACGCATGATCAAGTGTGGAGATTACAAGCATCTCTCTTCATGAAGGTTTTATCTAAAAACAAATATCAAATTGAAATTGAATTAATTTGGACATGGCTAAGGCCATGGAAGCTTCACGGTGTCAGAACCAAGAGACAGGCTATCACTGAAGGATGTCTAGACTTTTGATTAATTGAATACACTTCTCTGTTAAAACAAAGTGTATAGAGGTGATCATACTTGAATTAAGAACGCGTTCATGGGAAAATTTTAGCACTTGAAGACAAATTAGTAGTTTGGATGCTATTGTGCCACGAATAACTTGCAGAGAATATATGGTTCCATTTGTGCCATCCAAGGACAAAGGAAATGTTTAATTAATAATATGTTCAATAATATCATGTGATTACTTCTATTTCAATCAATGAGATACATATACATCGTTAATTTATGACACGTGATATACGAATGAGTGGCGGTTAAAAGTACCAACAAACAACGTAAATTTATAAAAAAAGATGTGAAATGTTGTTTGGGGCGGTTTAAAACAGTCACAAATGTGTCACTGCCCATTCATCAATTTCAATGTCTGCTAGTCATTTTGGATTCTTAATGGTGTATTTGGTTGAGTTATGCACTCATGACCGACCCAACACATACTTGGATAGAGCCATAGAGGTGTCTTTCCTAAAAAATGACTCGTCACCTATGTTGTCTAACACAATCATCGACCTAGCGTCAAGCTCAAATGAATATCTTCTCCAAATTCGACATCATCCTAAGCAGCAGACCGACACAGTCGTTGACCAATGATGAGCTTAGATGAAACATCTTCGCCAAAGCTGACATCATCCTGAGCAGCAGACCAAGTCGCGCGACGTAGATCCACCACATAAAAGCACTTGGTGAGCGAAATCACTTAACTGAAACAACAAGTCAAAGGCACAAGTAAAAGACAAAAAGTATGATCTCCAATATCGTCTTCGTCTAAAGCAAGTAAGACAATACAATACTCAAGACCGTTCACCACTCTAGAGGATTAACTGGCACTAGGTGTAGGAAATCTTCACCTCTCATGTCCCCTAGCACCTAAGCGGATACAAAGGATCAAAGGATGGTACGTATCTCATGCCAAGCACGATATTGACTCCACCTTAAACCTCTTGACTCTAGCATGAAAGTCTAAGGAACCTTCATCGTCCATAACACTAACACCGAGACAATCCAAGGGTCAATGGCAAAATATGTTGTGCTCGGGTCAGCAAATCATGTTGACATAACATAGGAATCCGACAACCTTAGCCTATTTAAGAGGCATAGATAAACCCTTCTAGGTATATGCTTTAATATGAGTTTGAATTCTATATTTTCCTCTTCCCTTAGTAACTTGACCGTCTCCATCAACCGTAACATTGAAGCTTAAGGAATTCCACCATCTATTACTCTGCCATCAAGGCAAGCCGCAAAACAGGCTTGGGTGAAATATGCAGAATGAGCATCTTTAGGTGACTCATATTCGGGTAGTCTCTACTAAATGAATCTAGGATAAACTTTGATACCAAATTAGAATTTAAGAGACCTAACTCTACTCAAAAAACTAGCTCACATAGTGACGATGTGAGAATTACCTCTCCTTAGATTATCTTGACTATATCTCTAGTCAATTGTGCAGTTTTATCATGTAAAATTGATGTGATATAATATACATTAAAATTTACTCACTTTTAATTATGCTTTAATATTCGATATGTTCCCTATGCATACTATGTAATTTGTTGCCGACGGGGAAAATGGTACCAAAAGCCTAAAACCGTTAAACCTTTTCTTCCCGGACACAGCCTTTTAAGTTTATACATAATCATTTGCTTATTCTTTTTATTGTATAAATTTATGTCTAAGTAATAGGGACCATTGATGAATAATTCTCCTATCAGCTTTGGTCTGCCATTTCTGTTGTGTTTTTGAAAGTGACGCAACTCTTTTGTTCCAAATTCTCTTGGTAAGGTTTGTGCAGTACTACTTTTTCCATTTAAGCTAAGCTAGAGCAAAATATTTTGATTAACAACACGTACAAGAGTTCATATCAATTACATTTTGCAATAAAAAATAATTGTTCATCTGATCAATGCTGTACTTTGTAATATTTTATCATCCAATTTTGTCTTCTCTCATGTATATTTGAGAGCAGAGACAAGAACATTATTGTGATTGTCGCATTTGTATATGAAAGTACAGTTGTTTATTTCTATTATTGACTTTGGCTTTAGTACCCTACCTAAAGAAAACAACGAAACAGAGAAGTTGAATGAAGTCAGAAAATTGACATTGAAGAGAATCACGTATAATTAATTAAAAAGATGTGTGTGATTTTCAAATTGTGAAAAAGATGAATCATTGGGATAGTTAGTTGAAATTCCAGCAGTTTCTAATGAAAGAAATATGACCATAACATGCTCAGATGTCAAAAGTTATAATTTTTGCATTTGTTCCCAAATGATGAAACTTTTCCAAACCATCATGATTTTGAAAAAATCCACCCCAAAAAGCCAAAAAGATGAGAAGGGCAGTTTTCTATATAGCAAAGGGTACCTGCTGGAAGAAAAGTTAGTCAAGAAAAGGAAAGGGTCATAGAGTTTTCAAAAATTTGAGTATTATCACCCAAAGGGAACAAAAGAGCCTAGAGAAGCTTCAGCTATCATCAATTTAATGCAGTTTACTTTGTTTTGCAAACCTTGCTATATCTCAGGGCTTACTTGTTAACTAGAATTTTGTCCTTCTCAAATCTTTTGGTTACTTTGTATTTTATTACTTCACTATTCTTGGAGTAGGTTTAGACTAGCAAAGCCACTCCAATAAATTCCATACATAGTTCTTAACTACATGACTCTCTTTCTCTCTCACACTTCTTAATTGCTATTATATCATGTGGGAATGGGGACATTTCGTCACGCTCAAGAAGTTTCAAACACTACACGAGATAAGAATCTCAGCTCTAAGCAGCATGGTACATGAGAAAATAATTTGTATGCAATCGCATAGTGCAGACATCTAATAGACACTCAAATGAAGAAATGAAGAAGATATAAAATAAAGAAATGAAGACAAAATTTAATTTAGACACATTTTCATGTGCGCAGTTTTTACTGTTATCCAGATAGAATATGACACCCGAAGTTGAAAAAAAAATAGTTTTTTGGGAATTATATATCACTTTTTTTTTCAAAAGCTCGAGCAAATTCGTTGATGAAATAAATCCCAAGAGAAAACAACTCAATAGACAATTAAGTCAGTGAGTAGCTAAATGTTTTATTGGTTAACCGTATAAACAATATTGGAAAAACTAAACCTAAGTTTTATTTAAGAAATAGTTAATGTGATGTATGTAACAAGAGAGATAGAAAAATTGGACTTAAGTTTTATTCAAGAAATAATTTATGTGATATATGTAATAAGAGAGAAATAGAAAGAGAAAAATTAAATGTCTTAACTGTATGTATTAGGAGTGCACACTTGGGATGACAATAGGTAAGGTCTGAGTATGGTACTATATAGTACCTATCTCATACCCGTGTTTTCAAAAAGTACCTGTACCCGTTCTCATACCTGTGTGGATAGCAACATAATTGCTCGTGCTCATACTCTCTGGGTACCTATATATTCAAATTTTCATACTCGTACCCTTTACCCGCAATTTAGCTAACTAAAATGTAACTTTCTCCTTTTTTTTCAATAGAAAACTAAAATATAATAGCTATTATAAGCATTAATTAAAAATAAAAAAGACCATATAACATCCATATATTTAGATCGCTCTGATTAAAGCTTGTTCTGTTCTGCCTTGTCTGATGGAATCTCTTTGCTATCTGTTTGGAAGATGGGGCTGTCTGTGGTAGAGTGTGCGTGCAGGCTCTCTTAGGCAGGTCCCGTGCCTCTTTCACGATGTTTTGGGTTTTTGATGGACCTGTGTTGTTCGTTTGCTTTTTTAGTTTACTGCTTTGTTTCTTAGTTTTTTCCTGCCTTTGTGCAGTTTGTTTGTTTTTACTGTGTGTATTGTGACCTTGGCTTGGCCATTTCTTTTTCTAATATATCTTTGATTTCTCAAAAAAAAAATATTTAACAAGTAAGATCTTTCATATAAGTTTTAAAAAATAAGCAAGAAAGCTAACTCTAAATTTATAATTTTAGATTTGCCAATAAACTCCTAATATTATAGGTACTAACTTACTTTAAAAATAAGTGAAACCAAATTAGCAACCATAATAAAACTTTACTTACATTTTCTTAGTTGAAGTTATATTTTAAGTATACTAATATATATACCACCAATTATGTGTATGTATGTATAATATGTGTGTGCGGGTATGAGACGGGTTGAGTATTGTTGTACTCATACTCGCACTCATACCCACTACTTTTTGCAGGTATTTATCCATGTTCAACCCCATACCCGTCTAGCGGATTTTACCCTACCCATTGTGGATATTTTTTAGACCCACTGCACACGAGTCAGTTTGGTTCAGTTCACAACCTAACCAATCAAAAGTGTTAAGGTTGGTTCATATGGGATTTCATGTTTGTTCTATTCAATCAAAACCGAACAAATAGTGATCGGTTGGTTTAGATCTGAAAAGCCATGGTGCAAGAAACAATTGATATATGTGATTTCACTAAAATTAGTACGTTTTTATTTTTTATTTATTTTAATTATTTTTCAATATTTAACTATATCCAAATAAAATTTTCTAGAATTAATCCCATTAAATATAAAATACGATAGTGAAATCTATATAGTGAAATTAGAATACTTAGTTTGAATTGGTTCAATTTTTTCTAAATTCGAACTGATCTACTCGGAAGGATACATTCACAAATCTGATTTGAGCCAAACTTTTGTTTTTAGATCGGATCGGATTGATGGGTTAGTTCGAATTGACATATGTATATATCATATCCTAGTATGTATTATATTAATTGTATGTTACATAACCACCAAGGTGGGTGAAAAAGTGATAACTTCCCTAACTAGCTTTGTAACAAAAGGAGAATGAGAAGTTTTTTCTGTTAACATTTGAGATCTCTTGAGAATAAGACTATGCTAATGTGACATTTTTTTTACACATATATAAAAAAGTCAAACTGTTTTATTCTGTGCGGTAGCCTCCTATGCTATGCAAATCCAATGGATAAGAACAGTAGTATCAGGACCGTCCAAACATGATGACGCAGCGGGTGGGACCCAGGTGACTATATGGATTGTCTGGCCCGTGAAGAAGGGAGAACAGACCAGCTCAGAAAAGTCATCTATAATTAATTTCAATTATGATTTTTTTTTTCTACATCGGAAGTATGATCTTTAAACACCCTATCTATCTTTCATTAAATCATTTTTTAATTTTAATCTCTAATTTTATCAGATTTCATCATATATTAAATCACCTCCATCTTCTTCCGATGTACCAAAAAAAAAAAAACCACCTCCTTCTCTAATAGCCAATTAAATGTATATAGTTTATTTTTTACCAAAAAAAATGTATAGTTTATTTATTTTATAAAAATCAACTTAATTATGTTGGACATTGTTATTAAAAAAACATACTACTAATTAACCATCCAAACACATTTTAAAAAAATCATCCCAACCCCTTCGATCTATAGCCGGTCTCCTTAAGCATTTAGTCGATGACTCAATCTCTAGACAATGCAGATAGAGAAAAAATTTGGCAGAGTCTAACCTACTTGATGTGATCATTGAGTCTCGACGTTTTCGCACTCCAATTAACAAATATCGCTTAAAGAATGTGTTAACTGTTAAGGTTGATTTGTAAAATTAATATAAATAGAAGATAAATTCAATACTAATAACCAAAGTAATTGCATTTTAGCACCCAAAAAAATATAATTGCATTTCTTAAAATTGTAAAATAGTTATTTAATTCCTATAAAAAATTGAACTTAGTATATATTATTTTCTCTCATTTCTTTATTTCTCAATCTTCTTATTTGGAGTGCTACACCTATAAAATATCTACAACCATTTCCATTTTTTTAAATAATGGCACTCTCCAATCACCTCTTTGTTAGCATAAGTAATAATATTGTACTAAAAAAAAGCTCAAGTAATAATAAGTAATAACATTGCTTAGAGATTAACATGACCAACTCCAAATCCTCCATTAGATCAAAGTAACTCTACTTGGAGCCTACACATATTTTTTTTTTAAACTGAAGTAGTAACTTATTTCTTTAACATAAATGTGTTATTTTCCATTTATATATTTTTTAATGGTATCCAAAGCGACTCTTAATCCCCTATTTATTTGATTCCCTAAGAAGCTGCCATTTTATTTTCACAAACTTTGCTTCTCAAAGCAAAAACCTATTCTATTAAGAGCCCACCAAAACTTTCTCTCATTTCCAAAGAGCTTCCTTTAAAAAGAGCCTCAAAAAGCAGAAGAAGCTGGTGGTGGTGGGTTGAACTTGAAGATTTTGACATCGTACACAACATGGGAAGACACTCTTGCTGCTACAAGCAGAAGCTACGCAAAGGTCTCTGGTCTCCAGAGGAAGATGAAAAGCTCTTGAATCACATCACCAAACATGGCCATGGATGCTGGAGCTCCGTCCCAAAACTAGCTGGTACATACATAGTACTATATATGTTTTGTTCATTTGTTTGTTGCAGCACTTCCATTCATTTCATTCACATTAATTTGAATGCTTCAAAATGATGAACAAGACAAAAAGTTCTAACCATGTTGCTGTTCATGCCAGGTTTGCAGAGGTGTGGGAAGAGCTGCAGGTTGAGGTGGATAAATTACCTGAGGCCTGATTTGAAGAGAGGAGCATTCTCACAACAGGAAGAGAATTTGATCATTGAACTCCATGCCGTCCTTGGCAACAGGTAGTTAGCGAATGAATTCTGAAACTCATAAACTACTCGTAGAAACTCCTGACAAGAACAGTTACAAACATGCATTGTACAACTATTTCACAAGGCCTTCTTTTCTTTTTCTTTTCCTCTTTTTTGCAGCATGTTTTTTTATTACTTTTGACTTTTACCCTTTTTCAGATTCTCTAATTCTTGTTGTTCCATGGTTTTCATGTGGTGCTTTATGATCAGGTGGGCTCAGATTGCAGCACAGTTACCAGGAAGAACTGACAATGAGATTAAAAATCTGTGGAATTCATGCCTTAAGAAGAGGCTCAGGCAAAGAGGCATTGACCCAAGCACCCACAAGCCTCTCTCTGAGGTTGAGAATGATAACAAGGACAACAAGCCATTCACAGCCAACAAAAGCAACCAGAAAGCATCCAATGAAGTGATGAGTTTTGTTGAGCCACCAGAACCCAAGATCAACAACAGTAGTAGCAGGTTGAGCAGCACCCCAAACACCACCCAGGAATTGTTCCTAGATAGTTGCAGAACATCTGACATGGCAGGGTGCTTTTCTTTCCAAAACTTGAACTATGGACAGAACATGGGGCTCACTGCAAATCCCAGTTCATCTTTTTGCTTCACACCAACCTCAGACCTCAATTCTACCATAAACTCCACCATGCTCCATTCTGTTTCAAGTTCTATTTTCCCAACAACATATGCAAAGCCCACTACTCTTAGTTTCCAATCCAGTAACAACCCTTCTTCCATATCCAGTGATGGGGTTCACAACTGGGAAACCAGTAACAGCTTCAGCAACAGTAACAACACAAACAAAAGCAATGGGAGCAGCATTAGCAGCACAAATTTCCTTGACAACAGCAATCTAATTTGGGGGCTGGCAGAGTCATCTATGAAGGTTGGTAAAGATGCTCATGCTCATTTACCTCTACAAGCAGAAGAACAAGAAGAGATGAAATGGTGTGAGTATCTTAACAACCCATTTCTTATGGGAAACACAGTGCAGAATAATCAAGCCTCTCAATCTATTTACAGCACTGAGGCTAAACCAGAAACAGGATTCATGACAGATGAGTCATGTGCTAGTTGGAACCAGCACCCATCACCAGCTTTTCAAAGTTCAGATATATATACAAAGGATCTGCAGAGATTTTCTGTGGCTTTTGGACAAACCCTGTAGCCTGAATGAATGTGGGAACTTCAATTTGAAGAAAGAGACAAAGATGCTGACTTTCCCATATGAACTGGGTCAGAACAGAAATCTCTATTGAGTTCTGACCACAGGTGATGTGTGCTGTAATTTTTCTTTTAACTATTTCTTCCTATATTGTATTATTTGTATATGTGTATGATTAAAAAAGAAAAAAGAAAATCACTTTTAGCATTCTGTTACAATATAATACTTGAGATTGATTCCAGCTTCTTCCCCACTATTTGGTTCATCAAACACAGAAGCACTACTGCAGAATAAGGCTTGTTCCAAGGCTTCTCTTTTTACATTTTTTTTTCAGTTATTATTGATCTGTAGCCTGTGAGTTTTATCCATATACAATTGACTGCATTCTTTATATTTGTCAAGTTTCAATATAAGGACTTTGTACCAAACTTCAATAGTTTCCATTAAGTTCAAGGATCATGCTTGTGATTCAATAGGATTTTGTTCTCTTTCTCTTATTCACATGGTCAGCTTTTCACTTGATCCACTGAACTTCCATCTTTGTTTTCTCTCTTAGTATCAAACCACTAGGGCCCCTATTTCTTAAATGGGGGTCTCTCATTGTCTACAAAAGATTGAGATTGTTTTCACTTTCTGGAAAATTTGAGCTCGTTTCCCTTCCCTTTAATGACTGAAGACAGGAAAGTATGTAATACTTGTCTTCCTTTGTTTCACCTGGTTGTACACAGTACTTATATGTTTGACTTGAGGTGAAACAAACACATGCAATTTCACCTATCTCAACTTAATGTACCGAAACAGAAGTTAAAATTTACCACGTTAATTTCAACATATCAGCGTAAATTAGAAAAATAAGATTTTATCACGTTAATTTTAGTGAACATCTATATTGACTTTTTAATGAAAATCCAAACACATGATAAATTCAGAAACCACAAAGCAAATTTGATGGCACCTACTGACTAGTTAAGAATTCCAAGTCATTTCAATAAAGGCCTCAAGAAAAATTTAATAACAGCTTTCTTCAGTTTACATTGTGGTACGGACACAATGAAGTCCATAAAAAAAAGGAAAGAAAACTAGAATGAATTCATAATTAATTACTCAAAAGCTTAGAACGTGGGCCTATGCCTCTAAATGGTCCCTCAGGGGCATTTGCATGTACTGATTCTGAAAGTGAAAGTAGCAAGATTAAAAACAGCAAGGACAGGGGTATTAGAACAGACATGACAGAAATGACGGAGAGGAAAATATATGACAATGAAAGCATGCATGCTGCTGATTCCTACTGGTATAGAATCTGTTCTTAAGCAACATTTCTCTACCACATAAACAAGTTCATATTTTCTTTTGTTTCCTTTCAAAAGAGAGAAAAAAGTTTTGGCCAATACAAAGCTGCATTGTATGGTTAGCTTTGTATATTATCCATCCAACATTCATTAACAATTAATGGCTACAATAGAGGCCTAATAATCCTAGTGGGCAATAGTTTGATTTTTCATAAGGAATCATATTTGGGAATCTATTCGATTTCCTGTTAAAAAGTATGAAAAGGTGAAAAATAATTGTGACATTTTTTTGTTGAAGTAGTAAGAAATCAATTGGGTGTAAATCATTATTTACCGGTTGACCACATGCAAGGTGATAATCTTGTTTCAATGCAAAAAGTTATTGTAGCACTTTCTTTTCATCAATTCTTTTTTTAACTTTTGCAATTAGCATCAACAAATAAGTCAACCTATATATTTCTAAGCATGAGCTGCAGTGACAACGATACCTTTTCCCTTTCAGCATAAAATTTCTCCAATTACCAGACAAAATGCTAAAAATTTACAAGCTAATAGGAAGAAGAAAGACTTCATATGTCATGTTAATCAGAGATGTCCCTATTATATAGCAGAAACGATATAACTTTTAAAATACTATGATTTTTTTATTCACACCTAAAGACAAAATTCTCAAGTTATCAGCACTAAGTCATCATCTTCAATTAACTTTTCCATGTGCAGACTAATTTTTAACAAGTCTTGTTAATTATTAAATATTCCCAGGGTTTTGATTTCTTTAATTTTGTGGTATGTTTTAAAATCTCTATGCATGTGAAGCAAATTATTGGGTCTATTTGGTGGGACCCTACAATCATCAGTATACAGGAACAGATCAAAAATCCCGAGTAGGACGATGGGGTGGTGGCTATTATGCAATGATCCCAAGTTTGATCCCTCTGAAAATATTATTATCCTAATTAAACAAGCTTCATAAAGTTTTTAGTTTTAAATATTTGCATTCATTCATATAATTGGGCGAGGACCAAAGTGTGTACATACATATATAAACATTTATATAATACAAAAGGCAAGGACTTAATAAACATATTGTTGATTATGATGATAATTATTGAACTGATAATGACGGTGTTGATGAATTTATGTATATAAAATAGCCTTATCAGAAGATTTGTTCTTGGTGACAGATAATCCGTGCATATAGTTTTGAGAAAGTGATCAAGGAGAATATAAGACCCAGCAGGCAAAAGTTGAATGAACATCAAAATGAACAATCAACTGTGAACAATGAAGGTAGGTATACCCCCAAAGGAAGACAGGGAGAGGGAGGGACGTACGAATTTTTTTTATTTTTTATTTATCTCGACTACTATTATCATCGACACTTGTTCAAGTTGGGTTGGACATAATCAAAGTGGAATAACACTATATATATATATATATATATATATATATACATTATATTTCTAACACTCTTCTCTGGTTAAAATTTATATAGAATCTACTAAATTTAAATTATATAAATTTCATAGCTAATTTAGTGAAACTGAATTTTAATTAATAATAAAGCGACGGTTGGAAATAAAGTGTCAATATTATTAGGATACCGGTATAGGCGAGGTGAGCTAAACCCATCATTGACCCTCCAGACTTTTGGTATTTAGGCTGAAAATACTAGTCTAACCCATATTTGGGTGGACTGGCAAGACTCCTCCACCTAAAAAAACAGTAAAAATGGAATAAGCAACTTTTAAACGATTTACACAACATCCCAAGTTGAGAATGAAGTGAAAGTTGCCAAAAGAGAATATTTACGGGCTGTAGTTAGAATTTCAACATATAAGTTTGTTATCCTAAATACTAGAGTAAGAGGCGTCTAATGGGAGAAAATATTTGGTACTCTCATGATACTGAACACTCCATATTTCCCTAGTACAAACTTAGAGTTAATTGTCAATTGTGAAAAACTTTAAACTTATAAAAAAAATTCATTAAGAATGGATAACTAACCATACATAGATAGATGCCATAATTTAAATGGAATGAGAATCGAACACGCTATCCTACAGAATTACGAAAATTTTATCCATGCAATAAACTGATTCATACGTATTCCAAACAAAAAAGTCTAAATTGAAAATATGGGCCTATTTCCATCCAATTAGGCCTCATGTAGCCTCGGGTTGCAGGTTTTGTAGGTGACGGTCGAGTCGGGTGGGTTGTAGTGGGTTTGTGCCATATTGGTCCAAACCTTTTTTTTATCTAGTGAAATTTATTTGTTTTTTACTTGTGGTCTATTCTTTTAAGTTGGATACAAGAAAGAGCTTTAATTCATATATTGGGCTGCTTGTTCTTTATTTGTAAAGCGCAAAGAAAAAAAATTCTAACCATTTTATTAGTCAAGTGTTGTATTGGGCTTAAAGTCCTGGTATATTAGGTGGCAGACATTTTTAATTATGTGATTGAAGTTTGAATTATTTTTTATTGATCCATTTTCTTATCCAAGTGTAATATATTTATTTATATTTTTAATCGGATATAAATATACAAAAAAGGCTAAAGACCCAAATGAGGCTAAATAGTTTTCTGAGTTCTTATCTAAATAAAATTTAATGAAATAATTAATAAAATATCATAAAAAAATTAATCTGACAATTAAATTCTGAGTTTTTTTAATGAATAATCATGTAACTTATTTCAACTATGTTTTTGGAAAAAAAAAATTACTTTGGGTTTTAAATAATAACATAGTAATTGGATATCCTATATCAATAGCAGTGACAATCAAATCAAACTGAAAGAATTTATGAATTATAATATTACATCGTTGAATATGAAATATGCAAAAATTAGAAACACCGAGTTGGTTGGAGACTTGGAGTATGGTAAAAAGGAAGTCTAGGTGTTACCATGAACCTTTTATTCCAACTAAAAGGAAGATATGAGATTGAGATGATCTCATTCAATCATATTCATTGCAAGTGTTCAGCCTATTACAGTGTGTAAATTCTAATTGTCCATCATCTCTCACAAACTCTGAAAATTAAATGCATTTGCCTCATCATTCCAAGTAATGATCTAAATATGAAAGTTTCTTTCACCAACTAATAAATCATGGATGAAGCTTATTAAACATGCCCTTCTTTTTTGCTATAATCACATGTGAACTATCTAAGTTTCTCACCACTAACCATTTCTAGTGGTTTTTCTTTTATTGTTATTGATCATTAACTGAATAGCATATCTCCTAATTGCAGACAAGAATTCGCCCAAATGAGTGATGAATGAAATTTGCCTCATCTGAAGACCAAATTGCGACATGTATTATCACAAGGGTAAGGACAATCTGTGGACTTAACCGCAGCTCGGTCAAAATACCAGTCTCCAACAGCCAGAGCAATTTTCTGCATAGAGATGAAAGAAAGAGTCAGAGAACATGATTAAGTCTTAGATAGCAGTGACAAGGAAGATGACCATGATATGATAGACATTTTTATACGTGCTTAATAGTGACAGTGATGAACTAACATACCACAATTATTAGCACAATTGTAAGACTTCTAACTAAAAATGCATTATAGGCATGTTGCCCTCACCTTATTTGCTATGACAGGAGAATTGTAAGAAAACCATGTATCAGGCCTCTCAGATTGGCAGTGAGAAAAACATGAATTTATGAACACTCCATTTTGATTTGATCTTGAGAAACCGCTAACAACATTCAGCATTTGGTTCCTGAATCCTGTATTAGATATAGTGAAATGGCTTAATAGTAAATACACTGACTGATTTATCAAAACATTTATGTACTTCTAATGAAAACTATTTCTTATACATCAAACCACCTTGCAGAAATTGTATTTGTGAACTAGAACATTTAGCATAGTTTAATCTACAATCACGCCAATAGCCATGTGGATCTGCTGATGGAGCTGCTAAACTTGACATGATCTGATGAAGAACAGAACAGTACTTTTGATTAGTATAAAATGTCTAAAATTGACTCAAAACTAAGGATCATATAACATATGACTTATCAGGAGAGTTTAATACAACTAAGTGGGAAATCATGTATATACCTGCCATGAATCATAGGCACTATTAAGAATGAACAGCGGGGTTTTAATATTGGCAATCAAGTTCTGAGGGAAGAAGCACTGAAAGATGGGTAAAGGAAACATCACTGAAAAGTCAGCACAATTATGCAGCATTCAATTTTCCACATACTCATTCAAATGAACCAAATATTTCTAAATTTTCAGAATTAGAGATATCAGTGACTGATTACCAAAGTAGGATTAAGGCGATTAGTACAAGTGCGCGGCAGATTGTTCTGCACTCCCTGTAATGAATGGATAAAACATTATTCATCATGCTTTATTAGCTATAACCATGTCAAATGTCCAAATTTCAACTTTCAAATTAAAACATTTCTCATCATGCTCTATAAGTTATACTCATATGATAAATTGGTGACCTTAAATAAAACAATGAACTATCAGTACCTGTAGCCTTACAACACCATGGAAAAAGTTCCTGAGGGTGCGCCCGCCAGATACATCAAGGCTACAATTCAGAGGGAAAACAATTAAGAATCAATTTAAGGACCAAAAATCATGTGGTAATGATGCATTCAAATAAGAAATGTTGAAGTTTGCCACTCACGCATCAAGAAACAACCCTGCATCGCTGAGACACTTCACTTTGGTAGTCCATGGAAATAGGCCTCGAAATTCATCGCAGTGTATAATAGTAGCTAGACCACCCGCTGAGCATCCAGAAAGAAGAGCCTGAACCAAAAATATAATAGCAGCATCTAATTAACATGAGAACTATTGCTGATTCGCGCGCTGCGCAGGCGGATATGTTTTTTAATAAAACCAAACCTGCTTAGCAAAACGCATTCCCTTTGACATCAATTCATTCATTGCCGCCCACCAAATACGCTGTCCTCTAAATTGAAGTCCTGAAACCTATGTCCACAGACAATTTTCACTGAGTTTTGATGAATGTCAAGTTATGTATGTGCATAAAGTGTTATCAACAGTGTTATAGGAAAAAAAATTCTCCAAGATATCAAAACCTACCTTATCTTCAGCATCCCCGGTGAAAGAAGCACCATCACAATAACGGATTTTTACCCTGTTCCAGTTGAAAAAATCTACAATCCATAGAGAATAATGTGAGTCAAACGGCTAACCAATTTTATAAAGCAGAATTTTGGTTCAGGTAGGTCAATTGAATGAAAACCTGGATTCTCTTTTGCATCATTGCTTAATATTCCTGTGAATGGTATCTCCTTTTCCATGAATGTCGATGA
Source organism: Lotus japonicus (assembly GCF_012489685.1). Lineage (NCBI taxonomy): Eukaryota > Viridiplantae > Streptophyta > Magnoliopsida > Fabales > Fabaceae > Lotus > Lotus japonicus. The sequence continues at coordinate 54,268,559 of NC_080045.1, forward strand.
TCCACGCCGTGATGTCTTGCGATAAACACATGTTTTGATATTATTACACCACCCACCTCCCTGCCAAGAATCTTCACTTAAATACCAACATATATTTTTATAGCACCCTAGAGAGAAGTAGCTTGAGCAATAAGGCTATGTGTGGATATTCATTGACGTCAATGCAAACGGACATTAGCATTCACTTCAAGACAGAAAGTGAATGAAACTTTTCTTATCATTAAGATGAAAGTCCGTTCATGTTGCACCCAACTTATATCCAAACATACACTAAATAATACTTGAAAACAGCAATATATGACATGTTTAGATCTCAAACTTGTATCCGATTATTTCTAAACATTTTGTCACCTTAGCTAGAAACTCTAATGCTGCCAACCTTTATGCTATACTCATTAAACTAGCATGAGATGGTTTTTTGCTAAAAAAGTTGAACCTATTATGGAAAAATAAAACCAAGGCCTGTATTAAGAACAATTTGAAAGATCATGTGATACCTCTAAATTAACAAGCCAGCTGTTTGCTCCTGATCCATATCCTCGATCAAGGTGATATCCAGGCAATGTTTCATCCATGCAGACTACCACACAAAAGAAGGAAGTATATTTAGGGTGCGTTTGGATATATAGCATAATTAAGAGCTTATAGCAATTAGCATTTATTGCATAAACACTTATTTTTTAGAAGCTTATTGAAATAAACTCAAAAGAGGTTATAGGTAGCAATTGGGTATTACCTGCTCTTTTAGTCCATGCATTTTGAATAAGAGTGAGTCCTATCATTAAAGGTCTCCTCCCAACTAAGGATGGGGAAGAAGCTTCATTAGCCTCCAACAAAGACAGCTCTGTTTCATTCATGTAATGATATTGATCATAGGTTGCAAGGCCATCAACCCAGTTGCTAAAAACAAGTCCTATTACAATGCCAACCCAGAAAATGTTCCTCATGGCCATGGCTCTTCTGACTCTACCACTTTGTTTCTGAAAGAAACAATGGAAGATTAGAAGGTGATGATATGTGAAATGGATCTAGAACTTGTTGTACCCAACTAAGAATTGCCGACAAAATCAAGGATAAAAACAAAACTTTGAGTTTAAATTTAATTTATGGGTCTGCTTTCAAGTTTCACCACTTTCTTTTTCTACATTAGATGAAAAGGTTTACCAATTAAGCTTGGAATATTTGAAATGATAAAAAAAGAAAAAAGAATTCGTTACTGATTACAAAGGTCACCAGCTATATGAAACATTCTTTGGAGCAATATAATAGCCTGTGGTGATGACCATCACGCCACTCCAATTCCAGAAATAGCAACACTCAGATTGCGTTTGCATTGCACTCACGCAACACTCAATTTCTATTCTAGATATTAGTTGTTCCTAGCTATCTGGGTAATCTCTGATCTGTCTATGGTGTTGTCACCTCCATTTCTATTGACATGAGTTCTCACATTTCTCCACGCAACATAAGTAAACCAATTGCGGTCATATAATTTGCATGTAAACCTTTTATAGTAATGTGTGTTTGGTTAGCATAGCAACTAGTAATAAACACTTTTACTATAAGTTAGTCTAAAAATTTTGACCAAACAAGATTAACCAAATACTTACTTAAAGTAGTTAATCTCTTTCAAATGTAGTTTAAACATGAAGTCCACCGACTTCATACTTATTTTCTAGACCACATAGCACCAACTGGATAGGATTACTATGCCCAGTATTTGGTAGTTGGTCATGTAATTTGTATTTGTTATAGGTTCAATCTAGTAATCCAGTAAGACTAGTACCAACAAGTTCTAGCACCGGCCGCACACGTAGATAACTGAACTCCTTAAGCATCTAGTTCAAAGCTCGATCTTTAGACAGTGTGTATGGAGAAAGACTTGTTGGGAGAAGTCTACTCAATTAATGTGATCGGTCAACCCCTTACTGCTTAGTGCGCAAGCAGTGGGACTTGAGATTAATCTCACGATTAGCGATACTAGTCAAGAAAAAAAAGTCTCAAACTAACTTTGCTCCTTTTGTTTTCCTTGGTCCATAAAAAGAACATGTCACCTAAGTTAGGGGCCCAGCCCAATTTTTCTGTTACCCAAATGAACTAAACCAACCTAAGGTTTTGACCCAAAAAAAAAACAAAAACCTAAGCCTTGATTCACTGTACTTTACAATGTATCTCAGCAGCACAAAATGTAATAACAAGGAAACGCAGCACTGAGGGAGCAAAGGCTTTCTGGAACGAGTTAACTGGGTTTCTTGCTGATTGTTGACGAGTCATTGTTCAGGAAGTAAAACATATCAACGAGTTGCTTGTTTGATTGTGTTAGTTAAGAAATTCTATAGTTGATACCTTGATTAGAGTTACAACATTGTTGAAACTTGAAACATTCAAAAACAACAAAGAGGTAGGCAAATGAATAATAATCACTATCTCACAAATGGTCACACACAACATGTTCAAAATCAATAATTCACACACAGATAGGGGGAATGCAGCAGGCACATACCTTTATTTCTTGAAATAACTCTTGTGTTTTCCTTCTGGTGGGTGGATGCTTCAGCTGCACATTGTTACATCCAACAACAACAAATGTTCTTTATAGTGTGCATTTTGCACACAGCGTGATTAATTATGAACAACTCTTGACTAATACTTAATTTTATGCTATAAAATATAGTCATTTTCTTCCTTTCCTGACTTTAGTTTCAGAATCTGTTTCCTTTTTTAAGTTCTCAATCACGTTCCCACCCAGATTTCAGATTATTCTATGTGTACGTGATTCTTCTTTGAATTTTCTCTCTACATTTTTTTCATGAAACTATTAAAGTAAGGTGTTCACAAACAGTCAAACAGCACCAATTTATGGTGTCCCTAATTAAAAATAAATAAATAAATTGAAAAGGATAACAGTGGTGCATGCGAGATTTGCGATTCTGAATGTTCTGATCACTTTCATGTGCAAAGGAGGGGACACAGCTAGCTAGTCTCTTCCCACAGATCTAGATTCACTACAATCCAGTTTTGAATACTCATAATTTTCATAAAATTTATGCTATTACATGAAAATATATAATTTTGTTTAAGCCAGGGTGGTAAAAGGAATCAAAACATTTGTCACTTAAATTAACTACTAACTTGTATGTGACAATGTATGATAGATAGTTTAAAGTTTATTTCGATTCGTATACACTTGAATCACTTGAATCTAGAGGTGATAATATGAATTTGTGGGGCGAATTGGACCTGATCGATCTACCACTGACCTGCCAAAATATTGGTTAGATTAGATTAATCTACTTTTAACATTTGAGTTTAAAGTCTCAACGCTCACCAATATTTAGTGGGTTGGTGGGTTGACCGCATAGAGAAGTGAAATAAAAATAAGGTTGTATATAGCAATTTTAAAAATTCTATCAATTTTTATATGTTGACACACATAGAAATTAAAATCTTCACAATATCATACTTATTCTTTTTTAAATGTTATGAACTTAACAAGAAAGTTTCACCAATGACAATATGTCAATATCAAACAAATATTTACCAATTGTTGTTATTAAAAATGTAATTGTAACCTCAATCTATCAAGTGTAAGTGTCAATAACTTTCAATAAATCGTTGACATTTTTCTTTGATATGCACTCTCTTAATCTTCTAAACAGTACTAGATGAGCTATACAATTATCAACAAGAGTTTACTTCAACCTTAATTAATCAGTCAACAATTAAAAACAATAATGTCATGCAATCATAAAAGTTTTAGACTAAACATAATCTACATATAGGGGTAGAAATATGTGTTTGCGGGCCGGCCCAACCCAACATGTCATTAGCCCGTCAAAATGCGTGTTAGTCACTTTTAAGATTTAGGATCAAATTCCTGATCCAACATGCCAAATAATGTGGGCTAAAGGAGCTAATCCAATAGGTGAATCCCATTTTTCCATCCCTACCTGAATCTATAGTAGTCAATGAAAAATGGAGAAGGGGGAGATGAGGAAGGTTGGTGTAAGGTGGATGCATGACATGCAGGTTCTATGGTAGCTTGGAATGAGAGAGGGAAGAGGAAGAAGGAAAGAAACACATAAAAAATATGATTAAATGAAACTTTGAACTTCTAAATTTGATCTAAAAGTTCCATTTGTATACTCTACATCTGATTAGATTTTTCACAGTCGACTGGTGATCAGATAAAAATTGTCACATAAGCTTTATGACTTAATGTGGACTTTAAAAAAAAATTATTTACCACACTTATTTTTATTATTTTCAATTTTTCCTTACCTTTTATTTTTTTAATCTCTATTAAAAAAAATATTCCTAATTGTTTTCTTAGATTTTTTCTTGATATAGCCCTTACAAGTTACATCCAAATGAAGCACATCTCACTCCGCCATTTTTGTGGTCATAGGGTTTGCTTTAACCGGCAACATCCCACTCCCTTCGAAGCTAACTGCATACCTCCGGCGAAGGTTGCTGCACTCTCTCCGGCGACAGTTCCCTTCTACGACGACACTTCTCTCCTTCGAACTCCGTGAAGTGAGTTCTGTACTGACCTATTGTCCTCTAAATTCTGATTTCAATGAGAACACAAGAGAACAGTTTGAATGTGTTTATTCCTTTTTTCTGATTTTGTTTTGCTCTTATCTTATTAGTTTCTGTCCTGATAGAATAGATAAATTGTTAGTTTCATAATGTGATTTTGATAAGTGGGCATGTAAAGATGATTTCATCAGAACATTAGGATAGTAGGATGTCTCAAACCAGAAGAACATGAAATGTGACAAGCAATGAAATGCATTATTCTGATTATCTTTGCATCTACACCACTGTAACTATCTTATTTATGCAGTATTAGGCACTAACTAACTAATTAGCTATTGAACTAATCAGTTACAACTGTGTGATGCTGATAACAAAGTTCCTAACTAATTCACTCACTGACTGATTCTGGTAGTTAGTGAATCCGCCAAGCATCCATATGTGAGATGAGTGGTCTCTATTAGTGAATGATCTCCACAGAAATGCTGAAATGGTGTAGACAACAAGGTCTTGGTGAAAACATTTTCAGTTTGATTGCAACTAGAAACCGGAAGTAGTTTCATTAGTCCAGCTTGGCTTTTCTATTTGACAATGTGGTAGTCAATGTCTAGATGCTTCGTGCGCTCGTGAGATACTGGATTGGACGCAGTATGTAAGGCACTCTCACAGAAAAGCACAGCCTGCTTAGTATGAACTACATGAAGATCATGCAAGAGGAAGGTGAGCCATTGCAACTCACATGTTGCTGTTGCAAATGCCCAGTATTCAAGACTTGGCAATTGTTGGGTGCTTCTTAGAATTCCAAAAAATGAGGGAGGAATCCAAAAAGAAGTAGTAACCTGTCACTGGTCGTCTAGAATCGGGACATCCTCCCTAGTCCCCATCATTGAAACCCAACAGTTGAAGAGAAGAAGATCAAGGCAAGAACAAGGCGTTACCAGGTGAACTTTTCAAGTACTGTAGCACACGATGAGCAGCTTGGAGGTGATTCACAGTGCGACAGTCCAAGAACTGACTCAGCTGTTGCATGGAAAAAGAAATATCCGGTCTAGTCGTAGTAACTAGTAAGGCAGAGCAATCTACTAAAGACGCCTATGCAGGTCGAGTCTTAGGATCCACAGGAGGAGAAACCAGCTTAGAACCAGTAAATCCAGTTTCTAATAAATGATTAGGACAATAGATCCTTTTTCCACTGTCAAAAACCTCAACAACACCGCTTCTTCTACCATATTGTTGTTTTTAAATATTATTTTTTTGCATGAGGTCGTTTACTAGTAGAGTTTACCTCCACTCTGAGTTTACTCAAACTCTCAAGTTTGACAACCTTGTCATATGCATTTATAGTTTTCTCGGTAAAATTTATTATCAAAATAAAAAAATTTACCAATGAAAGGAATTTCAATTGATTTTTAATTCCCTGGAACTTTATAATGCATGATCCAAACACCTATTAAATCCTCATCACAGTCTTTTAAGTCCAAGCCTCATAGAGATTGTGTCCAGCATCTTGGCATCTTCTTTATGTGTTTTCCATTACTCACTATATCTGACTTAGTTGAATATGGATAACATTTGTTTCATCAGAATCAGATCATATCAAACATTTATCATTACAAATTTCAATGGCATTTTTCATTTTTATGATGTTTTCCTCCTCCTTTTTTTGACATGTCTCTACAATGAGTACTGTCACAAACTTGGAAAACTCTACCTAGTGTGAATCATAATATTTGCTGCACTTTTATGGTATCGATTTCTTATTTTTTTCAATGTTTGCCTGTTTAGTTAATGTTTTGATTTGACATTGAACCTTTTTACAGCTGTGACTATAAGTTTGACAACCAAACTAGACAATAGCTAGCTCGGCAAGATGTCGACCGGGCCTGGACTTGAGTCTCTTGTAGATCGTAAGCAATCTGTAATGTATTTTCTGTTTTAATTTGATTTGATGCTAGACACAGACACACACCTGCGCACACATACATAGCGGATGTATCAAGTGAGGGGGTCTTTTTTTTAGTGTGAAAAGAGTAAATGTAGGTCAGTAGATCTATTCACGAATGGTTATGATTGAAACTTAAATTCATCTGACTTAGATTAGTTTAAATAGTCATGCGACCACTAGATAACTTCTAATCTTGACCATTCAACTTTGGTATGTTAGGATTTATTCCTCTTACTCTCACATAAAAAGAAATCTTTTTTCTCTAGATATGTCATGTTCCAGTTTTATCATCAAGTATATCCATATTTTTGCAGTTGCCACTTGCAGACTAGTTTTTATTAATTTGATCCTTGACGTTCAGAGTCCTAATATCTTAACCCTTCCATTCAAATAGTTAACGTAAATCGTCTGTGGGCTATTCTTGATTGAAGGACTAACATATGGGGGATTTGAATTTTAATGGATTAAATTGATAGAACTAATCCGCCAAGGACTAAGTTGATGAAGGATATGGGTTTTCTTTGAAGGACCAATGTAGGGTTTTACTCTATTATTTATTATGCTTATAGCATAACTTCATCATATTTTATTTCCTTGATATTTGTTTTAAATTATATTATGAATGTTAACTTTCCCTAAAGCTTTTAGTATTTTGCAGAGCAAATTTCAGTGATTACAAATGATGGACGAAATATAGTGGTAAGCCCTATATACTCCGCATGAAATTAACTCTTGAGTCTTGCTAGTATTGATTTTGTAATTTCCCAACAATATTTTTCTTTTCAGGGTACCCTAAAAGGTTTTGACCAGGCAACGAATATAATTCTTGATGAGTCCCATGAACGAGTTTTTTCTACCAAGGTATGGATGACACACTCTGCATTCATTAAAATAATTGATTAGCCATGACTTAGATCACCTAGTGTTTGTACATTTAGCTTTGAACATGGGATTGTTGTACCACTAATTATAATTGTTGTCTTGATATATCTGTTTAAAGTGAAGAATAGAGTTTAGCAAATATATTGATGCTTGTCTTCTATATCTAAAAGTTGTAATTTTTCAGTTACTCATTCAATTTATCAAAATAAACAAATATTTTAGCTTGAATATGCTTGAAATGGAAAAATGTTACGCTCTCGAATTACAAGGTGTTTACTCTTATGTCCTTTTTCCCACTATAAATCTTCCAATTCAGAAATTCACAACGACCATAATCGCTGCTTCAAACATAATATCTAACTTCTTGAGCTTGCTTTGCTTCAATAATCATTGTTTGATTCAGAAATGAATCTTTCTCCCTGTACCTTTCCCTTCTTCATTGTATACTTTCTCCTTAAAGTTTTAGTTGTCGGATCCTTTCTTGCAAGTTGTTTTTGGCCTTGCTCATTGTTTCTGTCTTAATTGTGTCGGCTCATTATTGTTTCTAACGACAGGAAGGTGTACAGCTAATTGCTCTCGGTCTATACATCATTAGGGGTGACAACATGTATGTCTGTTTCTCCTAATATTTTCATATTTTCTCTATTCTTGAGACCTCTTATTGTCACACCCTAACCCATCTCGCGTTGGTTTCCATTTGGACTTTGCAGAAGTGTTGTCGGTGAACTGGATGAGGATCTAGATAAAAACCTTGATAAGTCCAAGATTAGAGCTCAGCCTTTGAAGCCTGTCATCCACTGAAGTAAACTTATGTTGTTGTTAGCAGATGATTGCTTGCTTGCTTGGTGGAAAGGGTTGAAGCGTTACTATATTTTATACAATATTCAGAGGTGAAATGTGTGTGTAAGAATATGCTGACAACAACATAATATACTCAATGACAATAAGTAAATATTCTGATTCTGTTGGTTGTTGATGTTGTATGGAAATCATAGCTTACTACCTGCTGAATTTTGCAATGCAACATGCTATGTACCAGATCTTAAGGAACCACCTTTTCTTCTATCCCTGTCGATCGTCTCTTTCTTTGATTGTTTATCTTAGTGGTTTGAAATATTATTTCACTTTTCTCATGGATTAGAATGTGGCACCGGAAGTTATAAAAGTTGAGCTGTTAATGGACTCGATTGAGGAAGTGAGGATATTGTGCCCCTCCTTGAATTGGTTAAATTGATTAATGTGTACATGTATATGTATATGAAGATGTATCGCATGCGAAAGCCTTTCTTGTGTGAGAGTGGGGTGAAAATCTTGACCATAAAATCATGAAATTTCTTGCACACTATGAAATTTCTTTACACAGATATTCAATAATTGGTTGTCACATAAAAAAATAAGCTTTAAATTTAATTAAAATAAAAAAGATTATAACGACTTTTGTATATGTAAATTAAATGATTAGAATATATCCGATGGTTGGGATTAAACTGCATCACGATAGTTCAATTTTTTTACTAAACCACCTTAGACCAAACCCTGATACACGTTAGCAACAAACTTTAGTGTAGATCCTTTGACTTCAATTAGATTAACAAAAGTGCAGGTGAATCAACATATGTGGTAAAATAAAGAAAGTTAAAAGAAGAAAAGAAAACCTTTAACTTTGCACACATACAGACACACAGATATAGTGCCAGGGCCAACATTACCAATCAATTACACAAAACCATACATGTAGGATAAGAGAGATTTCGATCACTACCTATTTCCACATCCCTCCTTAATATATCTATTCATTAATATCAAATCATGTCTTGAGCCTCCTAACCTTATCTATCCTTCCATTCCCTAGAGTTTCTTTCTTTTTGTTTGCCATCATCTGTTTCATCAGAGGAAGAGGGTCCCTCAGTATTGGCTTCACTGGTTTGGTTGCTTTCTTTAGCCTTAGCTCTCAGATCTTGGGTGCTTCCATGATCCTTCATGTCTTCCTTATCATGTTTTTTCTCATCAACAACCATTATTGCAGTAGTTTCAGCTACAGCCTTCACATTTAGCTTTGAACAGCTGTTGTCTTCAGATTTGTATTTGTAGCAAGAGGCCCAGTAAAGGAAGTTGAAAAAATTAAGGCAGCTCAGGATTGCTAAGAACCAATAGAACAAGTTGAGGTTGTTTTTGTTTAAATCACTTCCATACAACCATCCTTGTTTGCTTGGAGTAATCCTCTTGGTAACAGTATTAATGACACTCACAACGACTGTGCTCAAGAAGTAACCAAGAGACATGGACAAATATGTGAAAGAAGTTGAAAGTGATTTCATGGTTGGAGGTGCTTCTCTGTAGAAGAATTCTAGGAGTCCTATAAGAGTGAACATATCTGCAACCCCAAATATAGCATATTGGAAGGATAGCCAAAATAGGCTTATTGGCTTTGATGGGTCTTTTATTGCTTGGTCCCTCCTTTTTACTTCTATTATCCCAGCTACTGCCATAGAAATTGAAGAAAGTACCAGCCCCACACCAACTCTTTGAAGCTGTGTAACACCAGAGGGGTGGTTAGTGATCTTCCGCGCGAATGGCACGAAGATGAATTCGTAAATTGGAATCAGTACGCATAAGAAAAAAAGGGGGATAACAGGTATGGATGGTGAAGGCACTTCAAAAGAACCAAGTTTCTTGCTCATCACACTCCCTTGACTGACTGAGAATGTTTGAAGCTGTGCTAAACAAGTGTTCATTATGATGGTGCTGGCTAGTATGGGTAACATTCTGGTTAGGATCTTCACTTCTTCAACTTGTGTCACAGTACAGACCTTCCATGGCCTTGGTTCAAAGTTTTCTTGAAGAATTGTAGCTTTATCTAGAAACCTGATTCAACAAAACCAGGACATTTTAACATGCATATATGCTTAGAAAGGAAAATAAAGTAAAAAGGAGAATAAATGTCATCCCAACCATAATAAGGTCATCAATTATTGTACAATTACTATGTTAAGCTTTTTAATTTGATTTCAGCAACTCAACACCCAAAAGAAAAACTCAATAGAGGAGAAAAAGAGAAATTAAAGCAAATCTGTGTTTGGAGAACCCATCTCACTACACAATAATGGAGAAATAAGATTTTACCATTTGACTTATAAGTGTGTTGAGTTCAAAAAAATAATTCAAACATACACAGAATCATTGGAGGTAGTGGAGGTAGCTGCATTGCAGCTATGCAGCTATTGAGAAGTAAATTGCTTTTACTTTCTCTGGTAATGTACCCTGAATAAAACCAACACTGAAAAAAGAAGTTTGATTGCACCTAGTACTGTTTTTCAAGGACTTTTTTCACTGAGTTATTGTCAGAAAAACTTCTTTTTTCCTTTACTTTCCCTGTTTACGAATGGTGAATACACATTTTCCATGATCATTCTCTGTATCTCTGCTTCACCAAACGTGCATAAGTGATTGAGTGATAGTAGGCCCAGATTTCTTGGCATTACCTACCCCGTCGTACATGAAGAAAAAGAATCTCAACACATGAATGTGCTGGACCATGTATTTTTCAATAGTCTTATTATTTGCAGAACATTATTATTAGCCTTGATTGGTTTACTTTACAGCAATATGCAATCATGTTAAGCATTAATTTTGAGCATGAAGAAAGTAAAATCACCTCATCTGGTTAGTGTGTGCAATCTTCTCTACTGTAGCATCTTTATAGGCCTCATAAAGTTGCTCATTAGACTCTGGCAGTGGTAGATTTCTGTTTTTAAAAGCCACAACAATAACCTGTAACAAATAAAAATGAAATTTCAACTCAACAACCTTTACTAAATGTATGTGCTCATTGATTACATGTTTGGAATTCCATAATTGATTCTAAATACAATATCAATTCTGGGGAGAAACTTATGCAAGTAACTTCGCTTCTTCTGAGTGCTAGAATTGATTCTGAAAAACTAAAACTGAGAGTGACTAATTAGAGATCACTGACCTGAACAATCCTCAAAATGGGGCTGTCACCAGGAGCTTTGATGCGGTAAAATGGTTTACCAAGAGCAAGGATCAGAAAACCAATGGAGGAAGCAACAGTTATTATGGAAAATCCCCATTGCCAACCCTTTTGCATGTTAACCCACACAACCCCAGTTACCCCAACAACTGAGCCCAGAGTTGAACTAAGCAAAAGCCAATTGAAAAAAGTTGCAAGAGCTTTTGCTTCAACTGGATCCTTCTCATCAAATTGGTCAGCACCAAATGCAACCATGGCTCCTCTCACTCCACCCAAACCCAATGCCAACAAACCCAGTGATGTGTACAACATGACTGCTATACCTCCTTTGATACAGCTTGACTTGCCACATGCTTCTGGGTGTAGACTATCTAAACCAGCTTGAACTGTCAGCATTACCAAAGCCTAGTACAATCGATTCCAAAGTCAAAATCAATTTCGCGAAAAAACGCGAACAAAAAGTAGCTTCTGGGTGTCAGAATTGATCGATAAAAAGCAGAACATGATTGAAACATTATAATAACCAATCAAATTGATCTAATTAGACAAGACATTGGGATTTGAAGTTTGTTTTTTCTAAACTAAAATATTGTTTAGCACTTACCAGAACTTCGAGTGATCCAAAGAGCAAACATGTGGTGAGTCTGTTCAAGTAGGTATCCGAGATGAAACCACCAACAAGAGAGAGCAAGAAAGTTGAACCCATAAAGTTTGTCAGAGTGTTGGCACTGCTGGCCAGATCAAAGTGCATCACCATTATAAAGTAGAGAACTAAGCTCACCATGTTGGCCACAAAACCCATGTTGTCCAATGCTGACAATGCTGAAGAACAAAGATACAGAATCAAAATCAAGATTCATCAAGTCAAGACAGTTTTTTAATCTATGCCCAGAATGTTAACTTCCTTACCAAAGACAAACATGGAAGCTCTGAATCCACCTTTCTGTTTCCTCTTCCATTCTTTGACCTCCTTGTCTCCCTGCAAGACCAGATTTGAAACATGTCAACCAAATCATAGACAAAGAGAAAAGGAAATGGTGGTTGTTTGTTGTGAATGTTGAGAGTACTTACCATTCTGTGTGAGTTTCTGAATTCAAACAAGAATGGTGGTGATGGTGAAGATTGAACAGGAAGCTTTGGTTTGATTTGAGACAAGAATGATGATGATGATGGTGACGAGAGTGGGTTGGAGCTTAGTTTATTACCTTAAACTGTTTGGTTGTGTTCTGTTGTTCTGTGTTTGTCTTCTAAAGCTATTTATCGTGCTCTGTCTTTCTCTTTTTCTTGGTGAATGTGCACACTAGTTTATCAGTTTCATAAACACCAGAATAGAAAGCCAAATTATGAGTTGTATTATTTATTGCCAATCACATTATTGATTTTTGATAAGATTGATTATGGTTAAAGTAAGTTCAGGTGAGTTAAAAGTAAAATAATTAATATTTGGGTATAATTGTGAAAACATTAATTTTTGTAAATTAATGTTGTGAGATTTAGTACTAAAAATCTCATAATTGATTATTTCAATTCATAGGATTATCATTACCCTTAGCAGAATTGATTGTGACAGCAAAATTAATTTCTCAAAATGACTAATAAATATTTGTTTTTAATGATAATAAATAAATGACATATTAATTTTTAAAATAAAATTAAGGGAATGTATCATTATTATTAATGCTAATATTAGTTAATCTATTAAACTAGTAATAGTAGCAATATTTTTTTGGGCACAATAATGATAATATATTAATGGCATATCTTTTAAAATAAAATTTAGGAAATGCATTACTGTTAATGATAGTAGTCCTTATTTTTAGAAAAATACAATTTAGGCTGTTTTGGAAAAAAATTAATAGTAATAATTATTATTAATATCTAGTAATACACATCACATACTGCATCATTTGATATTAATATCTAATACTAATATGATTTTGTAATAATACACATTAAGGTTTCAAAATAATACTTTTCAAAAAAATAGGTTTCAAAATAAAAATAAAAAAAAAATAATAATAATAATAATAATAATAATAATAATAATAATAATAATAATAATAATAATAATAATAATAAGGAAAATGCTGTGGGGCACGACCTTGGGGCTCGTGCACCACGCACGAAGCATTTTCTGGCGGTTAGAAACCGCCAGAAACCGTAGCTTTTCTTTTTATTTTGACAGTTGTAATTTTGTGACGGTTTTGAACCGCCAGAAATAGTAGGTTTGCTTTTTTTTTTTGCAGTTGTAATTTTGTGGCGGTTTAAAACCGCCACAAAATTACTCTCGTGCATTCTTCGTACGTGCACTCTCGTACTATATAGCATTGCTCTAATAATAATAATAATAATAATAATAGTGATCATTTCTAGACCATCAATCATTCTTATTTCTTATTTACTCATCAAAAAGTGTCACTTGGCACACCACACCATTGTGTACTTTAGTAAAAGTGGGTAAAAAATGTTATCTAAAAGTGCTTTAGGAATGAGTTTTATATTTATAAGAGTTCGTTTTAGGTAATACAATTTTTCACAACACTAAATAAGTGTTATTTATTTTATAATAAGAATCAGTTATTACGTGAATTTTTTTTGAGAGCAAAGTGAATTTATTCATAGGAAAGTAAAATTAATGAGAACATTCCTCTCATGTAGAATTGAAAGAGGATATAAAAAAGCCTTGTACAGCGCCATTCTATGTAGGTGTTTAAGGTACTCATGAGAGAGACTCATTAAAACTTCCATAGGAAAAACTCAGTGTAAAAAACCCTAAGGGAAGAAAAAGAGCTGGTGGTGGTGTTGGCTCTTGAGTTATTACGTGATAATGATTGTCTATTTCAGACAATAATTACATTTTCTCAAAATGTTACCATAGAGTACGGGAAATTGTTACAAAAAGAAATAGGTAACTCTAAAACATGAGATTGTAAGATATTGTTAAAGATTAAGAAATATTTTTCATGTCTATGGTTACACATTTAATAAAAAGAAAAAGATGTTGTAGCATATAAACTTTCACTTATGTTCTCCTTGAGCTTGTTGTTGGTATGTATATTAGAGGATGTATATCCCCCAAGAAACAAAAATCACAAGTGGATTCCAACCCAAAGTAAAAGTTAGCTTCACCCGTGTCAATATTAACTTAATTATAGTATATATTGTTGAGATGTGTTTATAATTATTAGCTAGACATTGTAGTTTTCTTTTTTATAGGAAAATATTAATTGTTAGTAATATTAGTAAATTAGTATTTTTTTTAGGTTTTGAACTCTTGACCCTTCACCTTCATTCTACCTAACTCTTATGTCTCACAACTCTTATCACTTGAGCTAATCTTTGGAACCACGGTCGCGAAGGCTTCATACACGCTTCTGCTTCTAAACATGTTTGATAACTTCTCTTTCTAAAAAATCAATTCTAAAAATTTGAAAAAACTAGCAACATAAATTTCTCCATAAAATTAATTCTACCTTTAATTTAGAATCAATTGGAATTTTCCAAAGATCCAATGAAACGCTTGAGAGGTTTAAGGGTAGCTAATCATGATTCATGGATGCTGAATCAATCAATGATCTTAATCAATTAATCCATGACACACATGCCCCACTCTAGTTGTTATATAATGCTTGTCTTGGCTTGAACAATCTTGATTGTGGCGTTATATCACTATTCCTTTACTAGTAAATTTCAGTAAAGTTCGCGGGTCATCAAATTGAAAAGAGCGAGTGTACTTGGAGAAATTAACACTTTTTCATATATACTTGATACATAGCATGTGATCATCAAGTGGCTTTATCTACCAAATTCATCGACTAGAAAGCTGAATTAATCATGCATACATCACGTGGTTTCCTAATAATTTGGTCTTAATTATGTCATAATCAATTACTAAGTGCTAGTGTTAACTGATAGTTAACTGCCCTTGTGTCAAAGCTTTATTAAATTTTGATGACCAAATGAAGTTGAAACTTGTCCCTGGTAAGACACTAGACAACATTGTCAGAGGGAAAGGATCCTATATTTTCATTGCTATAGGAAAAGCCATAAGTACCCTCTAGAATTTCAATGGGTAACAGAGTACAACAGATAACGCTAAAGTGAAGGAAAGAAAAGAGTGTGAGAAAGCTGTCATATTAATTCCTTATTTGAAAAAGCCCGGAAAAGAGGAGTGAAGGAAAAGATTTCTAGGACTAGTGGACCCGTCGTTTTCCATCACATATTAGGTGGAAGAAACTGATAATAATGATACCTTTTTTCTGTTGACGTTTAATATGAGAAATCAACACACAAGGGTAATCATCCACCCAAGTATGGTCCATATCAGATGGTCTCATTCTAGATGTAAAATCTGCAGGCTTTGTTTCTATGAAATATTATTCTGCAGGACTTCATTTATTTGGGGTATTTTGGACATCGTGAATAAAAAATACTAAAAGGTGGATAAGTAATTTAAAATAGTTGGGTCCCTTTTATGTGATTAAGTGACAAAGTAAACCAGATGTGAATCAGTAGCTTATTACCACCGTACAACATTTCACTTAAGTAGATGAATGGTGGGGATTCAAGATAGACTGCCAATAATGCACACCCTTTATTAGTTATAAGCCGAGTCCGATTAAATCACTCAAAAAAAATGTCGAGAGAGAAAAAAAAAAGATTAAGATGTGGTGGTTCTTGTTGTTGAAAGGAGCTTCTTCAAATTGAAAATGCTTCTTTGTCGTCGTGATATGTTGATGGAAAATCTGCAAAATCACTTTGATGCTCAAGTTATAATGTGAGTGAGTAGTTTGAGGAGAAAATGAAGATTTGTGCACCTTATTAGTTATCCTCTGCGAAACCCGCCTTTAATAGAGTTCAATATGAGGGCTTTGAGGTTGGATGTCACGATGGGTATGGGGTACATCAATAATGGAGGCTTATTGCATCTTCTAACGCGTCATTTTAATCGGACGAATATTGTAGTCTTGTATACTGTGTGAGATCTTCGAGCGTCGTGCTTGTTCCTCGAACAAAGAATTGTTGACTTCAAATGAGACGTGGTAAGTTGAGGCATATCAAGTTACCCCCTCGGTATAGACGAGGAATCGTGAGCATGCGAACGGTTGTGAAGACGCAGCCGATTGTGGAAAGGTTCTGATTGTTATGATCTTTATAGAGACCGACAGTTAATGTAACTGACATTTGGCGAATTCTTGATGAGACGCAATATTGATCTTGGGATGCTCGCCTAGTGTTACTTAGGCTTTAGGATCCATATGTTTATAAAGTCATTTTCATGATGGCCTTAATTCTTGTGGTTGTGTATTGACCTTACTTGAATTGCCATAGAGAGTGAGGGTTGTATGGGGAGTTCATACAATGTTGGTTACCGAGTACAAGAATATGCTCTTGTTGTTGGGCGTCGGGTGGATCACGAATTTGTTCATGTCAGAGTAATAATTCATTGGCACCCGGTAACATAATGTGACCGGGTACCGTAAAAGTAGTCCCCTAGCTTTAGATATGCACGACAGTAAATGTTGAGAGGTACAAATGTCTGCTCTTAGGGGGTTGATGGTTCACAAGCGCAATAAAAACATATGTTTACCGATTGCCGGTTAAGGTTATCAGAATAATTTGTGTTTGCGACCATGCTCACTTCCAAAGACAAACCCACAAGCAACCTTTATTTTGCCCTCAAAGTGTTGACTTTCAAGTGTGAGTTTCTCCTCAATCAATTTCATGTCTCTAGACCTAATGAAGTGCGAGATTGATGGAGTTGTGTGAGGGCAGGTTAAAGGACCGGACCAAGTCCTCTACACCCCTGAGTCCCCCTTCTTTGAATCCACTTTCAATTCTTTCAAAATCAGTCATCCATATAAAAAAACTACTCAACCAAAGTCTATTCTTCTCTAAATATGGAAACCTATCCCATTTCCAAACACGTACTAATTATCATTTCAAGAGAAATCAGTTTTGCCTTTTGCCTTGCCCATGTAATGTCATTTTACCTATAAACCTCATATCCCATTTGAACTCTCCTTCAAATTTCAGTCTAATTTACTAGTATCGCAATCATGCTAAACTTTTTTGTTTGAAAATCACAGTCAACTGAAAACACTTTTACTTTTTTGTTTTTAATCCTTTTTTATCGGTATGAAACAGATTTGCGTATTCGTTTCACAGCCCCTTCAACCTTGCAATTTTCAAGCGAGTCACTTTGAAATGAAAGTTTTGGCTGCAAACTCTAACCCACCTATAGCTTGTACTATAATGTAGTATCTTATTCTTATCACGGGTGCTAGTTAACAAGTTAGTCCTAACCAATTTCTGAAAAAAAGGTACAATAAATCAGTATCTAGATCACCCAAATCATGTTAATTAAGAAGATGTCAAAATATACATTCAGAGCCATCAATGTCCTGCTTTACCTGGGACCATTCCAACTTTAAGTGGTTGTGTGAAAATTCATCTAAAAATCATTATAAACATAAATCAATTTAGAAGAAACTTTACAAATATTTTTTAAGGGTCAGAATTAATTTATTTTAAAAAAGAAGTTGATCCAAACATGTTATAAATTTTATAAACGGAAAAATGTATTGTTTAGGGTTTTAAATTGATATTGAAGATGTGATTGCTGTTGCATCGTGAAATTGTGGACAAATGCAGGTTAATACAATCAAAATTGCAGTCTTGATGCTTATGCAGTACCTCGAAACAATTGCAAAGTAATGCAGTCATGATTGCGATCATGATGCTAATTGCAGTTCGAAAATCTAATACGTTGGGGTCACAATTACGGTTGGTAATAGCAATTTGAAAGGATGGTACTGTGCCTACATGTATTTTTGGTGGGATCAGGCAAAGTCAGAAACATATTCCTTTTTGGTTGAACTAATTATTATGTATCTTTGCTCACATGTGCGAGTTCACTTTGCTGGAACATAAATTATGAACTACAAAATTAAAAAGGATGTACTCATCATTATTCACTAGCCGCATCTAGAAACAACGCATTTTGTTGCAGCCCCGATGGAACCACATGCACTAGCTAGGTCCACTGCCACGAGAAGTTGGCAATGCCGTTGAAATCCTTGGACCTAACCTATGCAATTTGAGCCTAGATTGTACATGCTTTTGCGTGTGAATATGAATGAAATATATGAAACATTCATAAAGACTTATAGGTTCTGCTCTATCTCAATATGGTCCTTAATTCATGAATGTTCCTTTTCACAACAGTGCTGATTTACGAACAACTTTTTGACGTCCAAACACCCATTTTGTGATAATTTTGTAAAAAAACTGATAAAATATGTTTTGTGACGATCATAAATTGTCAGAAAACAGATATGTCGCGGTGTAATTTTTATTATATCGTGATTCACCAATCTTTTTTATTTTGATAAAAGATAAGCTTGGATTTGCTAATTACCCTACCCTCCATGCTACTTGATTTTCGTTCTACACCTTTTCCCACAAAATTAATTTGTCCATGCTTGCTTTTTCAAAGTGCTTGAGTTGAGTGATTACTTTTCTTTCTTTCTTTCCTTTCTTTCTGTTTTCCACTTCTTCTATGACTTCCTACTTCTAGACCCAAACCGTGTAGTAGTAGTTTTCGACCTTGGAAGTTCTACTATTGATATTTTTCTTGTTGACCATGACATGCTGTTGTTGCTATCAGATGATGCTGTGAGAGGACTGTGAGTTTATGACAGAGTGTGCATGTCATTGATCTATGCGTATGCGTGTGAGAGTGATTCAGGAATATGAGGAGTAAATATTGCAAAATGTGATGACAAATAAAAGTGTTACTTCCTCGACTAAACTTATGTTCAACTATAGCAATAGTAGCTGTCATTGTTGTGTACTATTTGTGGATTGCTTCATACTTATCATTATCTTAGCTCTTTTGCTCTATGATCTAGGCGGAACTGAAGGGTCCTGAATTGAAATTGAAGCCTCAGGGCTGCGTGTTTCTTAGACTGTAAAATGGTGAGTTTTAAAGTTGGGGTAGTTTGCTGATATATCACCTCTTACCTGACATTCTAAGGAATATGATTAATGCTTGTAACTATTTAGTTGAGTGTTCATTCCGTGGATAGTGTATATAAAAAATGATTTGTTGAAAAATATTTATATATTTAATGGGATATTATAAATTCAAGAAAATTAATTTTATGGGTACCCGTTACGAAATACCTTCGTGTAGCAAAAATGACATTTGCTCGCTCATAATTAATTTTAAATTTAATAATATTTAAAATATAAAAATAATATAATTTTTTTAAATCAATGAAATTAGAAAAATAAAGAAACAAAGAAACTACACAATTAATTCGCACATTGTTTCAACTTCACAGGAGGTAGAGACCAATTATGTAAAGTTATATGAAAGAACACACCGGACTACGTTAGCGTGTCAACGCACGCGTTAACTTTTCTCCAAATATAGTGGAAGGAGACACACAACAGATGCCTCCCAACTAGGGGTGAAAATAGGCCGAGTCGAGCCAAGCTTTGCGTGACCTAGGCCTGACCTGCATTTTTTTTTCGTGGCCCAAGCTTGGCCTGTTGCCTATCAATAGGCCAAATTTTATGGCTTGGTCTGACCTTTTCTAGGGCCTGGCCTGACCTACAAGCCTTCTTAAAAGCCTATTTAACAGACAATTTTATCAAAAGAAGGTCATTGGGCTTGCGGGCTAATAAGTCTTTTATATATCATTGCACTTTCTTTTCAAATAAAAAAACCTGTATCATTGCATTTCAAAAACTAAGCATATATCATTGGAGGAGAGGTGGACTTGGCAGCGATAGATCGGTAGTGGCAGCTGGCTGCAGCCTGCGTCCTGTGTGGCTGAGGATGTGCTATGTTGAATATGTTTGGAACGTTTCTAATCTAGGTTAGGGTAGGGACTTAGGGTTTTCTTTTATACTAAAGTATACATCAGTTTAAAAAAATTAAATTATATATAATTAAATTATATTTATTTATATTATTAGTAAAAATAATATCTAAGTAGGTCGGCCTATCAGGCTAAATAGGCTTTTTAAATTGTTTGGGTCTGGCCTTTTTAGTTAAATAGGCCTTTTAAAAAGTCTAAGCCTGACCTTTTTAATAAACGAGTCAGGCCGAGCCGAGCCATAGGTCCATGACGAGCCGGCCGGCCTATTTCCACCCCTACTCCCAACATAGTTCCTAGATGTGAGGATAAAATAAGGGACTCAACAATCGAATAACATCTAAAGAATCACTCTCATAAATGTTTAGCTGATAGCCCAAATTCCAAACTAAAATAATGTCATGTTTAATTGCCAAAAGCTTAGGAGAGTGTGCACAAGCGCTAATGGAGGAGCTGGATATATAACCCACCCAACCAAACCACAAAAGGAATTATGGAGCATACCACCATCCAATCTGATACGACTAGAGGATACAACTCGCTTGATCCGGGGATGAGATAACAGGGACAACAATAACACATCACTCTTTAATGGAAGAAGCAATTCGTTGAAGAGCACACTTCACTGCCCACGATGTGTCGTAAAAAATGGTGTTGTTATGCCAACACCATAACCACAATAAGATAAACACAAACCATTAGTGCTCTTTGTGATGAATGAGGAAGCCAACCCAGTCTGTGCACATGTATGAAAAAATACAACATTTATATGTGGAAACACTTAGCCGGGTGCAAACCTCCCGCATGAATACAATCACAAAGACAATAAACTACAAAATATGTATAAAAAAATAAAAATAACCAAATGAAAGGAAGTATAATAAGAGCTTAAATTTATTGAAATCCAAAATATGATTGTTTCTATTTTCCTAATAATTATTAATCGAGACCAAAATAAGAGAAAAGAGGTTGGTGGTAGTGTGGTACTGTGGTAACAAGATGATTAAGGTCCCGGGAGGACCAAGCTACCCGGTGGGAGAAGGGTAGCGGAGAGAAGCAGGGGAGGTGGTGAGCCTTTGAGCTGGACGTTCCCGGGAGGGACTTCTGCAAGGGACTCCGATGACAGAGTAAGTAAAGGTATGAGAGGAGAAAATAGGTTAAGTAAAGAGGGTAAATTACCTTAGCAAGGGGGAGGATCTCCCCTTATATACACGTTGTGAAGCTAGGGTTGGAGCCATGTCACGTCATGCATGGCTCGTACTTGGTTCGCCCTGAACTGTTGGTTCTCCGTTTCTCCCGCCACAAAGCAGCGATCTAACGGTTCAGGGTACCTCGGGATATGCACCCAACCACCCTAGTCCCGTAGGGTGGTTGGCCTAGGTAAACTCCTTTGCAGTGGGGGCCAGCTGTAGTTCTGTACTATGAGGTGAGCCTGGCCGCCAGCTCCGGAGGTGGCGCTTGAATGGGAGTGGTCATTCCGGAGCATAACCGACCCCGTTGTCGTCTCACCGGTGGTGATCGTCCTAGAGGATAATCGGTCCACATCATTGCCCTGGAAGAGGATCCCCAAGTGGGTGCTCATTCCTTCTCGGTGATCATCCAGGATCTAACCACCGTCCTAGGCGGTTACCCCCAGGTGGTATCCATCCCGGTTCTTGTCCTAGTCGTCCGTACTCAGGGCTTCCTAGAACAGTAGTCCTCCAGCTCTGGTCCATTGTCTTAGTGGAGCGTGAGCTTAAGGGCGGTAATCCCTTCACGGGGTCATCGGGCGGCGTTCCCTGAACAGTCCCATTTGGGAAAACAAAATAATTAAGCGTTTATGGTCATAAGCTATTTAAAAAAGTTTATCGAAATAAATTGAAAATAAACTATATACAAGCATAAGCTCTTTTTCATAAGCTATCATGAATAACTTATGAAAATAAGCTAAAAACATCTTATGGTAGGCCGTAAGATGTTTGCATAAGTTTTCTCAAACACTGACATAAACGCTTATGCTATCATATAAGCTAGGCCTAAGTAGTAGTGATGGATGTAGATTATGCTATTGACTTGATTTATAACCTTTTATTTTTGGACAAGATTTATAACCAATTTAAATTAATGGGCTTACATGCATAATTTCACGGGCCATTTGGGCCGTTAGACATAGAACGGGCCGACAACCAATCATAGTACGAAAACACCCTCACTGAGGAGAGTGCGCGGGAAGGAGTTGATTCTCTCTCTTTCGTTCATTCTTCTTCTTCTTCTGCCGTCACCCAATCCATTTCCTCTGCAAATTCCTCTTCCTCTTCACAACAATGGGTATCAAGGTATTCACTTTTTCCTCATCGCATCCCCTCTTTCGTTTCAATTTCATCGATTCTGTCATTATCACTGAGATTAATGCATTTTAATTTCTAGGGTTTAACAAAGCTCTTAGCTGACAACGCCCCCAAATGCATGAAGGAGAACAAATTCGAGAGCTACTTCGGCCGCAAAATCGCCATCGACGCCAGCATGAGCATTTACCAGTTCCTTGTAAGTACTACTACTACCACTACTCCCCAAAAACCCTAGTGTAGTTTCAACCATTGATTCAGTAAAGGTTATGATGCTAACTTCATGTTGTTATGTGTCTTTGATTCTGCCGTAGATTGTTGTAGGACGAAGCGGAGCTGAAACACTAACTAACGAAGCCGGCGAAGTTACTAGGTATAGGGTAACAAGCTTAATTCTAATTTGGTATGATAATATGGCTTAGTTTGTTGTGTGATGATGGAGTTGGTTGATTGTTTTGTATCTTACAGTCATTTGCAAGGGATGTTTACGCGGACGATTAGACTTTTAGAATCCGGGATGAAGCCAGTGTAATTTTTTCATCGAAAACACGATTTCGGTTTTCTATCACCTGTGTCAGTGCTGTTGTTGATGTTATTTTAATGCTTATATGCAGATATGTTTTTGATGGGAAGCCCCCGGATATGAAGAAACAAGAGCTTGCAAAACGGTATTTTGCGTGGATTTTCTGTTATTCATAGAGAGTGACATTTTTATTTTTTCTTGGGGGTTTAGGGTGTTTTAAACTTCTAACGCAAAACTGTTACTAACTAAAAATTCCTTATAATGCTTTTTGCTTTGAAACTTTGTTGTAGTCTCTCGAAGAGAGCTGAGGCTACTGAGGATTTGTCAGAAGCCTTAAAGGTATATGTAGTTTGTTATTGACTTTCCTACATGGTTTCTTTTGTGCTTGTAATTTCTTGTTTCTTTTGTATTAAATCAAAACATTTATCCCTGGGCTACTTTTTCTTGTCATTTTAGGCTGACAATAAGGAAGATATTGAAAAATTCAGTAAACGGACAGTGAAGGTGGGTCTTTGTTTCTTAGCCACGTTCATTTGAAAAGTATTGCATATTATGAGATAAAGCATGGTTTTTTATGCACGTTGTTGAGTCTGTATCTCTATATCTTACAGGTGACAAAGCAGCATAATGAAGACTGCAAAAAACTCTTAAGACTCATGGGAGTGCCGGTCGTAGAGGTGACAATATAGCATTATACTAAAGTATTTGTCATCTTATGTGTTTACCATGTGGTTAAGGCTTCATATTCCACAGGCTCCCTCAGAAGCAGAGGCTCAATGTGCTGCTCTTTGCAAAGCTGGAATGGTAAGTTCATATCTACTGTTTTTCACCTTGTTTTGTGAGCAGGATTCTTGACAAATAGATTCCAAATATTGTTATTAATCCTTTATTAACAGTAAGAACCATAAATGTTGCCATAAATTTCTATTGTTTTTTTATACAACCCATTTATATTTCAGATATTTCTTCCTTTCCTATTTTCCAACTGGTAATCCTAACTCATGACATGCCTTCATATCCATTTTTCATTTATTTAAAATAATTGGCGACGTTCCTTTAAGATAAGCCTTCAATAGAATTTATGTGGGATATTTCATATACTGTAGGTTTATGCTGTGGCTTCTGAAGACATGGATTCCTTGACGTTTGGAGCTCCTAAATTTCTTCGCCATCTAATGGATCCTAGCTCGAAAAAAGTTCCTGTGATGGAATTTGAAGTTGCGAAGGTCCTTAGAGCTTTCAACATACATGAACTTTTTAACATTTCATCTGCTTGTTGATATTTCTTTTTGTTTCAGATTTTGGAGGAGTTAAATCTGACCATGGACCAATTTATTGATTTGTGCATTCTTTCTGGGTGTGATTATTGTGATAACATTCGAGGTATTTTAGTCTCATTTATTCGTATGATGATGTGTCCAAGTTCAGTATTGTGGTCACTTTTTAATCTCTATATTCATATGTATAGAACGTGAATGTAAATGATTAATGATGTGTCACAGGGATTGGGGGCCAAACAGCTTTGAAGCTCATCCGTCAACATGGTTCTATCGAAAATATTCTGGAGAACATAAACAAAGAAAGGTTTTTCTTATTTTTCCAGTTTGAAAATTACCATTTCAGTGTATGTAATTGAATACTTATAAATTACATGATGAAAGCCTGTGAAATGAAGTTTACTTGTTTCTCTCTGTTCTGTTTGCACTGCATTTCCAATCAGGCTCTGGCTTAGATATTTGAGCCCTTCTAAATTTAATGAGTATGAGTTTACTAATATGACAGTGTACCCCGACTACTTGCTTTTTTAATTTGTTATATCATAGTCATATCGTGGCTAGAATTTGTTACTATATTAATATGTTAATGGAGCTAGTTAGTTATTGTATATCGTTAGTAATATCAGATTAATGCTGTCTTTTGTTAGTAGAGAAGCTTAGTGTAGTATACAAACTCAATGACGATGCTCAATTATGAACGCAAGGTTCGGTTCACGATATTTACTAGTGAGCCGATCTGTCATCCTCAGTAACACTTTTTTAAATTGGGTATGTTCTAAATAGTTATCGACTTAGAAGTACAATATTTATAGACTAATCTAATATCATCCTTAGTAACACTTCTTTAAATTGTGATATTTCCTACTCAAACCACAGTAGAAACAAAAAAATCGTATATTATCCTAATCTAACATGACAGTATTTGGTATCCTATTGTATTTGTATCCTAATCTACCATAACAAAACAATATTCTTTATTATAACCATGCATCTTATCCTAATCACCAGAGTTATAACAATAATCAATCATAACAAAACATATTTGAATATATCTTAACAATATAAGCGAGTACAATGATTCAGGTACCAGATACCAGAGGATTGGCCATATCAGGAGGCTCGACGGCTTTTTAAGGAACCAATGGTCACAACTGGAGACGACGAACTAAATCTTAAGTGGTCAGCTCCAGATGAAGAAGTAAATAACTATTTTATTTGAGAACTTCAAATATCCTTTCAAAGGCACATGGACTTACATACTCTATACTGTGTTCTTTGGCAAGATAACTTGGGTGCATTATGTTGCTTTTCATACAGGGATTAATAACATTTCTGGTTAATGAAAATGGGTTCAACAGTGACAGGGTGACAAAGGTAGGAAGCTAAATATAATTAATGTTGACAGTGAGCTTTCATAGCATCTTCACAAAATATTTTAGTTATGATCTCTATTATCAATGTTAGGCAATAGAAAAAATTAAAGCTGCAAAGAACAAGTCATCACAAGGCCGGTAAGGGACTCTTAACTCTTTGGACATGAGTGTTCTAAATTAATTTTTCCTTTACCTACCTAACTCTTTTTTTTCCTTATATTCTGAAAACTACAGTTTGGAGTCATTCTTTAAGCCAGCTCCAAGTTCATCTGTACCTATCAAACGGAAGGTACGTACCCACTACGTCAATCATCTCCACTACTTAACATTCAGAATTATTTGAAGAAAGCCTGGCTAGCTGTTCGCCCAAACATTTATTGTCAGACTTCGGGCTGGCTTTGATTCAGTTTTTTTTCCCTATTTAACTGCCCGAAACCAAGAAAATTATTGTCACCTTATGTCATATGAATGATGATGAAACTGTTCCATTCCATGAAAAGTCCCATTCACTTAAATTGTGTGAAAGAAAGTATTATGAGCATAAATTATTGAAGTCCAAGATAGCTGCACTATTCTTATATTCAATACTGGAGATTTTTTTATCAGATTTCTTGAAAATGTGATGATGAACATTGATAGTTACAGAAATTAAACAATTGGGCGCCCTGATTTATGTACCTAACATCATCTTTAATTCTTTATCCTATCATTCCTTCACTTACCGAGTTACCGTAGATTTGTAGCTCTTCAACCCTCCCCAGTCCCACCCCCCCCCCCCCCCAATTCCCTTCTTTTTTAAAAGAAAAAGCAGCGATGATGGGATGTTCTGCCTTCCACATCTGAATTTAAGTACTTGAAACATGAAGTTTTTTCCCATGTTTACCAGAAATCTATGCTAGCATAATTTTGACTACACTTAATGACAGGAAAGCAAATGCATGCTTAGATCTTTCAAACCAGCAATTGAGCATAAGATGTTCTCTCTGCAACTTCCTAACTGGTCAAGGCCCATGGTTTTTGGCAAGTTGAGCTTACAATATAATCTGAGTTCCAATGTATCTGTGCCATTGTGTAGAGGTGTCCATATTGGTGCCTGAAGCTGAATACCCCTGGTGAACCTTCAAAGTCAATCTAATGCTTATGCATAATTTATATTTTAGCAACTATCATTCCGTTGACTTAGTGGAATGATGAATTATAGCTTATTGGGATCTATTCTGACGTTATAATAATTCTTTTACTAATTTTGCATTTTAAAATGTAAAAACTATGTCAAGCCTTCTTGCATTTCTCGAGCCATACATTTTAAACCGATAGTGTATAACTCGTAACTTCGGTTGTTTGTGTCTTTGCTTTTAGTTCCTTTAGCATATAGGCGTCTGGATCTAGGTTAACAGCTTTTAAAGTTGCCCTTGATCTGCTTGAAATACCTGAATGAAGCACCATCCATTTGAAAATATCTGCTGATAGTTTAACTAAGCAAAAAAAAAAAAGATAATACATTAATGCCACAAATTGAAAGCACCATAGAACAAGAACAAGTTACTATTCTGGTTTGA
This sequence comes from Lotus japonicus, assembly GCF_012489685.1. Lineage (NCBI taxonomy): Eukaryota > Viridiplantae > Streptophyta > Magnoliopsida > Fabales > Fabaceae > Lotus > Lotus japonicus. Next base: position 54,295,863 of record NC_080045.1, read on the forward strand.
AAGATTCATGCCTTGACATGCTCTCTTTTCTTTTTGATAGGAAACACCTGACAATAATGCTAAAGAGACCAATAAAAAAACTAAGGGCAGTGGTGGTAGGAAGAAGAAATAGTTGAATGTCGCTTAAATTGGAGGAGTCGTTTACATGTTGATCAGGTTAGTATTTTGGATCTCTTTTTTCTTTTCACTACCTTATGTGACTATCCCTTTTGCATGCATTTAGATCTCACTACTCGTTTTCTCTGTTTTTTTGCGTTAGCGTCAAGGAGGTTTTCTCTGGTTTTTTGCGTTAGTGTCAAGGAGGATCGGATCAGTTCGCAATACTAATGGGTAAGTCTGCCAAATTGTAAGATATTTATGTGAAGTAGATTTGTAATTTGACTAATGTAAGCTTAGCATACACAATTTGAGATGCGCTGCTTCGTCTGGGATATTTGAATTAGTTTTTCTTTAAGGGCTGCATTACTTTTTCTCCTCGTGATTATTTCAATATTCTGGGCCTTTTTCCATTGATATTTGCACGAACCCACTGAACTGTGGTTACATGAGTGTTGGAAATTTGGAAATGAGTCCTCTCAATTGTACAGAAAATATCAAGTTTTAGTGCTAGACCCATGCAGCTCACAGTCACCCATCCATGTAAAGTGTTGGTCGTGAATCAAGAGCATTGGTCTTATACATACCAAAAATATATATATATATATATATATATATATATATATATATATACATAGTTTTCTTATACCCAAAAAAGATAAATATATTATCTAGTTTATTTTTTGAGATGACACCTAAATCCCAACCTAAACTGAAACTTTTCAGAACTTGCAATCTAATATTAGTGAAAATTAAGCATCTCGAGGCAGGGGTAACCATAAAAATTAAGTACAATGATGTTGGTGGCAATGACGGTAGTGGTGGTGGCGGTGATAGTGTTGTAGGGTGGTGGTGGTGGTGATGGTGGTGGCGGCGGCGATGTTGTAGGGTGGTGATGACAGTGTTGTAATGCAGTGGTGATGACAATGGTGGTGGTGGCAGTAAAAAATATAACTTTGATCAAGAGATGGTTAAAAGCATTACATTGATCAAGGCAGAATTTTTTTGGCATTTAACAAAGTTAAAGCGACAAGAGATGGTAAAAAGCAACAAACCCTCCTGAATGTCATAACACCAGTGTTGTTAAATAGCGGCGATAGCGGCCGCTACCCGCTATAGCGTAGCGGGAATTTGCTTCACCGCAATCGTTATGCCGCTACATAGCGGCCACCGCGATAATCGCGATCGCGGCCGCGAACGCCATAGCGGCGTTATGCCAGAAACGGAAATAACGGATTTCATGGAATTCAAACGTTTTTCTGGCTAGTTTTTAGGGTTTTAAAAACAGCATATAATGGGCCACCTCCTATTAACGCTAATTCCCATTAATTACCCTAATTCCCATTTTCAAAAAAAAAACCCTAATTCCCTAATAACTATTCTCTATATTAACGCTTCAACTCTCCTCTCCTCTCTTTCAAATTCTCTCTGGTTCTCACTTCTCAGAGACTACACTCTACATCACGGTTGCAACTTGCAAGCAAACCTTCTTAGAGTTTCTGCTTTCTGCTGAGTAGATCATACTCTTTTCCGCATCCTCTCATTCCTCTGTTTTTTGTTGAAAACCTATACTCTGTTCTTCAATGTTTCTTCTTCCTTTACCTGTTTCACAGTTTTCTTCTCTGTTTTTCAATGTTTCTTCTTCCTTTAACAGTCATCTTCTCTTCTCTTTTTCTTTTATTTTTGTTCAAAACTCATGATCTGTTTTCCATTGTTTCTTCTTCCTTTACTAAACTTATAATATATTGTTTCACAGTTTTCTTCTCTGTTCAAAACTCATGCTCTGTTTTCCATTGTTTCTTCTTCCTTTTCTCTTAACTTATCTCTTACGTATTCTTATCTCTTTAAATTGTGCTCTTTTGAGACTTGCATTAACATTATGTTGTTTTAAGTACTTTTGTTATCTGTTTTGAGCTCTTGGACAGTCTTGAATTATGTTGTTTTGAGACTGAGTTAAAATTATGTTGTTTTTAACTGTTTTTTGTATAATATTGTACTTATTTTAACCGCTATGCGGTAACCGCTATTTGCCCGCGACGCGATCCGCTAAACGAAATAGCGGATTTTTGCCTCGCCGCGATTTTCCGCGATCGCGATTTGACAACACTGCATAACACTACAATTCACATTATAATATGGATAACACCATCTAGTAATTAACCTAAAAGTGCATATGACACCTTTTCTGTCTCTATGTATGTTCTCCACAATCTATACTCCATATATACCAATTTCTATCTATATAATCTCACTGGAGTTCTTCAAGGAAAAAAGTCAAAAAACAGATTTCAGTTTTCCGAGCCTTGATAGAGCAACCATGGGAAAGAAAAGTCTTGACTGTTTCATCTTCAATTCACTCACTTAGGGTTTGGGTAAGTTCAATTATAGGCGCTGAATGTGATGATAGAAAACATATATTATCAAAGTTGTTAATCCAGCTGTTGATTCTCTTCCTCTTTTTCACTTTCGAAGAACTGAGGTGATTAATAGACATTTCAATTTCTTTGATAATTGAATGGTGCGAAAAGACTAATTAATGGGAACGGAAATGCAATTGCAGGTGAGCCAAGGCCAATTAATCAGAGAGAGAGGACTAGCACTAGTATCTTCTATTTATTTTTATTTTTTTTACAACTGGTATCTTCTATTTACGTCAAAATAAGATAACAAATACATTCAAAATTATAACTTAATTTATGTATTCCAAACAACTTGTTTACCAAACTACAATTTCAACTCAATGCCACCTTGGCTCGATCCAGCTGCTATTGACTTTCTCTTCCATGCAGTGAAAATTCACTACTTCATCACTTTCAAATGTGTGGTAGTTGTTTGTTTCTAATGAGTAAAACACAATGTTTTTATCATAAAATCTAGGAAAATAAATTTTGTTTTCCATTCCTGGAATATGTGCCACTGCAGATAATGATGTATGACCAACAAAAAGCATGTGATTTTCTAGATTTTCAACTTGAATCCATGTCATTGTAGACTCATTCAACTTGAAGACTCGAACCCACTTTCCAAAAGGACCCTCAAATACTGATAAGAGATTGTCATTGCATTCCACTAGGAAACTGTTGGAGTAGTTGGTGCATGGAGTATCAAGCTTGTCAAGTTCATCCAAAGCTACTGGGTCTTCTTCTTTTTCTTTTTCTACTTTTAAAACTGCCACCTTTCCTTTTTTATTCAGATAATAAAAAGCCCCTTTATGAAAGGCTGGGCTAATGTTGTAGAGCGAAAAGTCATAGCCTTCAAAAGAGAACTCTGCCCATTCATTCCAGCTAGGGCAAGTGATTCTTACGTCCATTCGGGGCCATTGTGGAATCTTGACAAAATTAACAACCACACATTCGGAAGATGTTGGGGGATGTGAAAAGGCAATGCACCCGGTATTCAAGGCAGATCCATTTGCAAGTGGTTTTTGCTGTTCTTTTGCAAAGGGATTGAGGAAAAATGAGGAACTCTTGTCTAATGTCATTAGCAACCATCCATCTTTCGAATAACAAATTTCACAATATTGTTGAATGTCCATGGTCAAATTAATGTTGTATTTGTACTTGAGACCATTCTTTGGTTGCACAAAAGTTAAGACGTTGTCTTTCTCAAAATAAACAAATAATGGAGACGATGAAAGACGATCAAACCTTGACATAGATATGGCCGATGACGATCTCCATTGAATTGGTGGGGTTGATAAATGGAACAGTCTATTAGTAGCTCGAAAATGCAAATAGTCAATTCCAATATTAATACGATTTGCAATCGCTTCAACTATGTCTTGAGGAAGTGAAAAGTCATCATCAGTGACTGTATCTCTCCCCTTTTTTTGTTTTTGAAAGATGAATTCATTAATCATCTTACCAAGCTTTCTCTTATTTGAACCAATCTCATAACTGCTTCCTGTTTCTCTAATTTGGGTCTTTCCATCTTCTTTAATTGGGTCAATTATCCTACATAACATCAGTACATACAATATCACTATATTATTCCAAGCATATCCCAATTGAAAATAGTCCTTATTTTGTGAAAATTATATATATGTGTAGTTTTAATTAATTTCAAAAATCAATGAAAATCAACAAAAAGAAAAATCATATTACCTTAGATCTGGCATTAACCAACATGTGTGAGACCACTTTTCTGGTAAATTTAAGAAAGGCTGAGAAACCATAAGACTTTTGTCTTCAATGTTGTAAATGTAGACAAAGTTGTTTTTGTTCAAGCTGATAAAGACACGACCACCTTCAGTTTCAGGATTGATTACTTGACAGACAAATGATGAGTCAATATCGGATATAAAGAACACTTTGTCCTTAATGTTTTCCACCTTCTGCCACACCTTTCTGGGAAAATCTAATTTGTGAATAATAACAGCACTAACCTTATGGTGTGCATGCAAAATTTGAATTCTAAAAAGCTCGTTGTTTGATTCTAACATCCGGCTTATGTGGCGAAAGAAAACATATGGAATTTCTGGAAAGAAAATATGTGAAGAGCTTATTTTAAGACCACTGGGTTCAAGTTTCTTGATTTCTACCAGAAGACAGGGCTTAAACATTTCTGCATATAAGCAACCATTATAAAAAAATGGGTCAGTAAGCTTGATGACTCCTTCACTAAATCCTTCACCCTCATTGGCTAGAGCACTCATTAGTTGCTCGTAATAGTCGACTTCAGTCCATTGTTTATCCCCAAGACACCAGTAGAATATTGAAGTTAAAGGCGAATCAGAGAATATAAATACAGAGCAAATTTGATCAGTTGTGGTTGGAGATGATATCAAAATGATATCACGAATACCATTGAGTTCAAGGAGTGGCAGCTCAATCTTGGTAAAAGTAGATGGGTTCCAAAGAAATAGTTTGGCAACGTTTCCTGGGTGGTAGACTCTCAAAAGAAACCAACCATGTTGCACCATCCATAGCATTGCTCCTCCAAGCTCTGGAAAACTTGTTGAATAGGTTTTGGTGGGATGTGATACGGTGCAAAAGTTTTGAGCATGTCCACCGCCTTTATCATTCCAATAGTAAAAAAGCCACGGGTAGGGATGTGGAGAAGGAAGGGAATGTTGAATTGTCCTCCTATCTTCTTCCATGTGACTGCTCTTGGTCTCTATTCGCAAGCAAAGCTTCACAAAGTTTTATTGAATGAGAGGAGAGAATGCCACAATTGATGCTCACAGTAGGGTATTAGAAAAAAACATGGTAGAGAGAAATAACCTCCGGAAGGTGCACAATTGTATTTATAATTGCCTTAGAATATAAATATTGAGTTAACCAATAGAAGATTGAGTTTTAATTAGAATTAGATTCATTTTTTATTATCAATTCTTATTAATTATGTACGTGATCTTTCTTGAGTTTTAATTAGAATTAGATTCATTTTTTATTATCAATTCTTATTAATTATGTGCGTGATCTTTCTTATTTATAAATAATCTATATTCAAATTAAATGTCATTTTTATTAAAATTTAATATATTTAAATTCGATACTAAATTTTTATTGAATGTCATTTTTTTTAGTATAATCTAGTTGTCAATGTAATGGCGAACTAGATGAAAAAGATATAAGAATTTTTCTTAAAATGGTATACGAAACTTGATATAATTTTTTTAATTATAAATTATAATATTTTTACCACAAATAATTGATATCGTACTCAATCTCTTGGCATTTAAATTTGGTGTTGGATTAGATTTGTAGAACGATAATGTCTTTATACCTTAATTTTAATTCAAAATTTGTTCGGATATTATATATTAAAAATCAAAATCAAAAAGATTTTTTTTAAATTATTTAGCTTTTTTAACTCAAAAAGTTATTTGGTTCGAAATATAGTATTGTCTATGATTTGATCGGGAATACTTGTTGGTTTTTCTTATTTCTGTAACTTGATTTTCTTATTAGTTAAAAAAATAGATATTGACTTTTTTCGCAAGTAGATTATCACTAATGAAGTTTTTCAATGTATTGAAAAAAAGATTATCACTCATGAGCAGATAAGAGGGAGGTCCGAGTTATGATACGTTCACATCTCTCACCTTATTTTCACCTTCACTTTCTCTTTATCTTTTTCTTTTCTTTCAATCATACTACCTATCACATCTCTTATTCTCTCTTCTTTTCTTTCTATCTTTCTCTTCTCTCCACCTCTTACACCTATATTTAAGAGGTGTGAAGACAACTTTATTCATTTTCTATTTATACATGAAATCAACAGCTTGCAATCCCTCCTAATAACAGTGGATTAACTGCTAGACACTAAAGTTGTGTTTTTACGAAGGAATATTTGAGAGAAATATAATTTTAGAGGGTATTTAAAATCCTTCATATTAAAATACCCTGTTTTGGTTATCTAATATGTGGAATTCTCAAATTACTAGTATTTAAATGAGGTATTTTAATCTATGAGATATTTAAATGAGGTATTTTAATCAATGAGATATGAGGTAATCAGAATGACCTCAAATTAGATGAAATTGTGAAATCCATTGTCTCTCACTCGCTCGTCACTAAACCATAAAATATGAGTCTTGAACCATAAAATTGACACTAAACCCGACCTAATCCATAAAATCTATCGAAAATCCTAAAATCGGTCGAAAATCCTTAATTGGTCAAAATCGGCCAGAAAACCTAAAATATGAGTCTTAAACCTGACTTTTTTTTTTTGAAAAGCCAAGGAAATGCATTATAAGGGAGTACAAGGGGTACTCCAACCCATAATACAATAGAAAGAAAGATAAAAAGAAGCATATCAGCAAAGTACAACAAAAGGGAACAAAAAGAAAAGAGCCTTTTCAAACAACTTGGCTACACCTAGGGGTGTTCGCGGTTCGGTTTGAACCGGTTTTAGGTGAAATCAAAAACCGATCCAATTAAAATTTATTGGTTCGGTTTCGATCAATTGTTAGCAAAAAAATTTTCAAAACCGAACCGATCTGATCCGATGATGAACGGTTTGGATCGGTTCGGTTCATCGGTTTCACAACTTTTTTTTTGTAAATATCAATTGCACAACTTTAAATATATAGCAAACACATATGATTCACAACTTAACAATGCATAAAAATGACAAATTAATAACTCAATTATAGCTTAATCACAAATTCATAATCCATAATTCATAATCAACAACTGAAGTACTTAACAATGTAGAAATGCTTAAAGTAGTGTTTAATATTAGTACCATTACAAATTAATAATAGAAAACAAAAACATAATATATCTAACAAACATAAAAAGTCTAATTAACAATATTTCTTCAAAACATTTCTTTAATAAATACACACACACATATATATATTTAAATATTTTATAAATAAATATATATCATCGGTTCGGTTCATCGGTTCATTGGTTTTTAATTTTTCAAACCGTGAACCGAACCAATCTTCATTGGTTTTTATCGGTTTGGATCGGTTTTTAACTGAATAACAAAAATAACCAATCCAATTGCTTTGGTTCGGTTCGGTTCGTCGGTTTCATCGGATTGATCCAATCCGATGAACACCCCTAGCTACACCCCAAATATAACAATTATATAACCAGTAGTCCCAAAGAGATAATGAAACCCCACCTATTACCCATATACACCCAGCCTCATGTGTTAATTTCTGGCTAGCATCACGGTCCCATTACATACTCAGCGATCAGCAGCAACACCCATGCTCAAGCAATACCTAGGATCAATCTCCCATTCATAGTAGGAGGCTTTGAAGGTAGTAACTCTTGCTCTAAGCCATAACCAGGCCTTCCATTTGATCAGCCTACAAATCTCTTCCACATCAATGGCCTTTGCATTGAAAATAAACGCGTTTCTGCTCAACCATACAATCCAGATTTTTGCGAACCATATAGTCTTCCACATACCATTCACCTTCTTGCTTTTGCACATCAACACATGTTGATGAAAGTGAGCCATTCCTTCTAGCGGTAGAGCTCCTTGATTTCCTATCCAATTATTGCAAGACAACCATATGTTATAAATAACCCTGTAGGAGAAAAACAGATGTGGTGTGGGCTCTGGATGCTCCCTACAGAAAACACATACAACAGAGGTACTACTAGGCAAATCAATCCCCTCTTAATCAAGTTATCTACAGTAGGCATTCTTTGAAGGCCAGTCCTCCACCTTACAACTGCCACCTTTAAAGGGACATACTTACACCATATTTCCTTGAAGAAAGCAGCTTCATCCGCCCCTAGAACATGCTCATCTATTGCCATAATCTGATTGTAGGCATATTTGACGGAGTAAAGTTCAGAATGATCTTTTGTCCAATGTCAGGCATTTTTTTTGTTCTTTGTCAAATGAATCATGTTCAGTTCCTGCAACAAATTATCAAATAGCTCTTTTTCCCACTCAAAGAACGACCGCCTCAAACATTAAAATCGGTTGAAAAGCCTGAAATCGGTTGAAACCCTATAATCTACCATAAACCCGACCTAAACCCTAAAATCGACCGACAACCCTAAAACTAGTCCAAGACCCGACCTGAACCCTAAAATCTTCCAAAAAACCTAAATCTGCCAAAACCCTAAAATTGAGATTTGAACCCCTAAAGTCGGCTCAAAACCCTAAAATTGGCTAAAAAAATCTAGATCGACCGTAAATACTAAAATCAACCCTAAACCCGACCTAAAACCCGAAAATTGACACTAAACCTTACTTGAACCTTAAAATTGGCTGACAAACCTTAAATTGACCCTAAAATCAGTCGAAAAACCCGAAAATCATTTGAAAACCCTATAATAGACCCTAGACCTGACCTAAAGCCTTAATTCAGTGGTTTAGGTTCTATTTTAGGATTTTGAGTTGAATTTAGGGTTTATGATCTATTTTAGGCTTTTCTAACGACTTTAGGGTTCATGTCGGGTTTAAGGTCAATTTTAGGGATTTTTGCCGACTTTAGGTTTCCAGGCCTATTTTAGGGCTCATCTTTGATTTAGGGTCAATTATAAGGTTTTGTGTCGATTTTAGGGTTTAGGGACGATTTTAGATTTTCCTACCGATATTAGGGTTTAGGTCGAGCTTTTATTATAATTATTCAAATAATATCAATTAACAAAAAATTATCTTTATTATATTAAGATAAGAAAATTAAATGAAGAAAATTCAATTACATTAGCCAAACAGAGAATTTACAATTGGAGGAATTTCATCACTTTATCCAAACAATGGAATTTGAAAATAAAGGGAGTTGAGTTGAATTCCCTAGCACTTAAAATCCTTTGAATTTCTACACCTTTCATCCAAACACAACCTGAAGCGGTTGGCAAGTGGCATGCAATCCTCAATTACTTTTTTTGTTACATCGGAAAATTGACAGAAGAAAAAACTAACGAGCAAACACCCGGTCCCTCAAGACAAGGGTCTCTACTTCCCAAGGTGGTTTATCCAAGAAGCTGAAGTTGACACCCGGAGAACGCGCACCCAACTTTGCAAGGTAATCCGCTGGAGCATTGCACTCCCGTCTCACCCTCTCTATTGAGATATTCCAAGCTCTATCCCTGAGTTGCTTGATCTCGATAATGACAGGGAAGAACCTGCCACTATCCCCATTCTCAATGCTCTGGAGCAATTCTGCACAATCGACCTTCACTGTGACTTCTCTATAGCCACGATCCCACACTAACTTCAGCCCCAGCAGCAGAGCTTCGGCCTCCGATGCGAAAGCATTCCCACCATAACTGTGCGCAAAAAGCCGAACAACCAATCTCCTTGAGCATCACGAGCCAAACCACCAGCTCCACCTGATCCATCCATGTCCCTAAAGCTGCCGTCGACGTTCAGCTTGATAGACCCTGCCGCCGGTAACCGCCATCGATTACTCAACCAGCAATCCTCAATTACTAAGCATATTTTTTTCAAATAGGCCAAATATTATATAAAAGAGAAGTACTAGAGGTACTTCAACCCAATAAAATAGTTCGTAAAATACAATAACTAAACAGAGGACCAAGGGAGCAAAGTTAAACTATATATGTTTAGTATTCAACCCAATAAAATAATTCATAAAATAGTTCATAAAATACAATAACTAAACAGAGGACCAAGGGAGCAAAGTTAAACTATATATGTTTAGTATTGAAACTCAATCCCATCACACTAAGCACTACAAGGCACAAACCCATCTCCATCACATAACCCATACAACACTCTTCAGTTGAAAAAGCACAAGGCAAAAGAGACAACAACAAGAGCACGACAAGGCACCAAGAACCCCAATAAATTACAACAGAAGAATGAAATGCAAGGGGTGTAGCCGCCATTCATAGAAGTAACAAGTGAAATCTACCTTATCTCTCAACCAGCACCAAGACCTAAAGAAAATCAAATCCAGCACCTTGTCAATATTTATCGATCCAGCTCTGTAGACACACTCATTCCTATGGTTACACAGTACACACACCTATACTGTGCAGATCCCCAGCCTCTGTTTGGTGGACCAACAAGGGGAAACATGTTGTAGAAAGTGGTACCTTCCATCCAACGAAATATCAGTTGATAATTAACCCTAACCACTTGTAGCATGCCATCCAAATATTCCAAGAAAAACAACAAGAGAAGAGAAGGTGTGAAATTGATTCCTTACAAATCGGGCAGATCACTTCCTCCACCTCCCAAATCACTGGCCTCCTCCTTAAATTAGTGCAAGTTTGAATTCTATCATACAACATTCTCCAGGAAAAGGCCAAAGCATTCAACGGTGCAAGAATCTTCCATAAGTGCTTAAACACATCGTCCATTATTTCGATTCCATGCAATAAAAGGTAGGTAGAGCTAACTGAATACTGACCATCAGAACTTGCCATCCATAGCCAGCTATCTGAGACTCCTAAATGAAGATTACGTCCCTGTCGATTCATTATCAGATGTTTCTCCACTTGAGCACATGTACGAAGATGTAGGGATGATAATGGATTTATGGGTACGGTACTATTGTATTCATCCTCATACCCACATTTTTAAAATTACACTACTCGTCTTCATACTTGCGTGAGTAGTAGCATGAATACCCGTACATGTACCATTTGTATACCAATATGCTCGTACCCACTGAATACCCTATTTAGTTAACTAATATCAGTATTTTATTAAAACTTAATTCGATCATCAACTCAGCCGAGATACTATATTAATGAGTCACTGATCAAACCAGTAAGTTATTGGGTGAATTACTTACCGTGTGTATTAAAAAATTCTTAAAATTAATAACCTTCAATTTACCGCTTGCATAATTGCGCAAAAATATTATGTATAATTAATATTTTTACAAGAAATATATAAGTAGATTAAGTATGGTGAATATTAACCAGTCTATAAACGTCATGTTTACAATATTAAATGAGAGGCTGCATAAATCTTTTAAAATTTTATTTTGGATAATATTACTCTAATTTATTTAGTCCCATAATATTTTGACATGTTGGGTATCTAAAATTATGATGATTCTACAAAATATTTAACATGGATGGTTTAGATAGCCCAATATTATTAAGTTGTTAAAAAAAGCTTGGCTTGGGAGGTGTCAAAAAAAAAAAAAGGTGTCCTAATGCCACGTAAAGCTAGAAAGAGAATAGTGTGAAGAAGGAGACTTAATTAATGCCACCTCTAGGTAGAAAGTGCAATAGTGTGAAGTTAAGAGTAATGATATATACACACCTCATTTTTAAAACACTTCATTTCCACCTCTTTTTGTTTCTATCTCTATCCTCTTGCCATCTATCACATCTCATACTTTCTCTCCCTTACTTTTTCTTTTTTTTCTATCTCTCTCATCATTCCACCTCACACATCTCAAAAGAGAGGTGTGTGAGTAACATAGTTAATGTTACTTTTTTCTATGTGTAGAAAGACTTAATGACAAGTAATGTTTTATAGTACCATACTAGCTAGGGAGAAATATAATTTTCTCTATATTATTAGCAAAAAAAAGTTCAAATTCTAGGGGTGGCGATTGCATGAGCTGAGTCGGCCACCGCTGTGCCTCCGCCACTGCAGACCTGCGAACTACCGGTCTGGAAATTAATTATTAGTAGCTCCCTTTGTTTCAATGTTAGCCCTAGCCACCTTTGCTTCATTCGCATTCACAACCTCATTGGTTGTTCCTTTGCCTTTGCTGTGTGCCTCATTATTAGGCAATAACTTCTACTATTTGTTTTGGATAAATAACCCAATTTTTTTTAAAGTGTGTGTCATATATGCAGGTGCCATGCTAATCTTCTCAGTATATATAGTTCCCAAAATTTATTTTAGATAAACTGATTGTACCTAACCTGAGTATATGTGTGTGTTTTGCCAACCAAAAAAGAAAAATTCTATAGCTAAAACACATGTTAAAACATTATTGGGTCACCCAAAACTAATGTGAATTTACTTTATATTTATCTTGAGTGATTTAGAAAACTATCAACTTAATTAATAAATCCTTTTGAAAAAGAACAAAGACTCAACCCATTAGTACATGTCGAATTTATTTTTATATGTAAATGTATAAAATGTAATATAAAAATAAAAATTATATTCGGATTTAAATTATTTGGTGACCCCAGTGAAGAGTGCACTATCAAATTATCTCGTTGCTGTTTTCAATTTCTAAATCACTGACCATGAGTGATACTCAGATTACCAACTTAAAACAAAGCCCATAGAGAAGCTCCTATATATTGATGAACAATAGAACTCCATAGAGTGAGATAAAGCGCGTTGATTAAGATAGAAAGGATATGCGTCAGAGTGTGTGATCATAGAGAGAGGTCTCTCCGTCTCCATCATATATATATTCCTTAAATAACATGAATCATTAGGCTACTCTGTTGCCAATATGTTGCCTAAATGTGGTACTCGTAAAAGACAAGTGAGTGATTACACTTACGGTTCTTCTGCATTGGCAATGGCTAGCAAAGACGCATGCATTTGGAATTGATACTTGAAAGTGAGGGCTAAAAATAAGCAATTAATAAAAAATGGCATTAAAGAAAAATAGCTTTTATCATGTTTTTGGAGAATTGATTCTAACTCTGTATGATCATGCTTTGATATCATTTTTTTTGAAAGAAAAAGGTTAGTATTATATAGATAGATAAAAAGCAAATACAAGGGCAAAGACATATCAAAGCATATTTTCTAAGAAAACATGAATTAACTTGACAAATAAGAAAAAAGAGAGTAAAAGAGAGCTAGACTTAGATCCAGAATCCATTCTTCATAATTTTTTTTTAAGATAAGCCATAGTATGGTATTAATATAAAGGCACAAGGGGTGCCACCCTTAGATACAAAGACAGAATAGAGAAAAACAGAAAAAGAAACAGTAGCAGAATAAAAGAAGAAACATGAAAGCAGAGGAAAAGAGATGAGGAAGAGCAGAACATGGACAGTAGCGTGGTGAGGATAAAGAAAGAGCCCTTAGACAAAAAGCTAGTCCCCCATCATAATCTTCATATGTTATATGCACCATGTTTTTACTCATTTTTAGCTGGAGGTGCATCTGGACGAAATTGTTTCTTCGTATGCTTTTGAACGCACCTTTCCAGTTCTTCTAGAGTTTCATACCACTCCTTACAGGTTGTGCATTGGAAGGAACCCACATTCTTCTTAGATGCTCCTCCTTTGCCCATCTAAGAAATTGAAAAAAAAAAGAAAGAAAGATGAGAATCAAGGGAAAAGGGCAAGAAAAGAAGAGAAAGAACAGATTAGTTAAACTCACCGTTTTCTTGCTAATAGAAAGAGTGATTTGTAGAGAAAGAGGAGGAGATGTGTGTATATATATAGGAGAGAGGGCTGGTTATGGTTTTTGAGTGTACTGTAGCTCCAAAAACGAATTATTTTCCCTTTCCCCTTTTTTGTTTTGCTTTGTTTTGATATTGTTCCTCTTGTATTATGGATTGGAGTAATTATTGTTCTCCTTTATAATACATATTTTTGGCTTTTTTAAGAAAAATTAATGTGTGTAGAGATTATTTTCCTTTTTCTTAATAGTAGTTAATACAATCTAATTAACAGACTTCAGCAAACTCATAAATATAGTAGCAAACTAAACGAGATTCAAATAACTGAGAGATTAAGTGAAAAATATTCAACAACTAACTACTATACTTCTCAAGTGCACCTTCAAGTACTTGTTATATATGGTAACTGGATGCAAGGGACCACACTGCATATAGCAGAACACTCCAAAGCCAATATTTGAAATGGACTGAGATCATGCATTAAGTGTGGGGTGAGAATCTCATCATATAATGATGAAAAGAGGAAGGACTAGTCTTATACGATGAGAGGGTAGTTTTGTAGCTGCTCATCACACTTACACTTATACTATACGTGCTAACTCAAAGTTCCATCCTTTGTTTTTAATCAGTGTTGTTGAATTATTTATTTTGCTTTTGAATTTTGGCTCTTTTGTCCCTGTACAACAATACATGATTTATGAAGTATAATACTATATGAGGAAACAAATGCCAGCTTTTGCGATCAAAATTAAAGAAATGTCTTTAATTAACGAGGGCTCCAAAAGGAACTGTATGCGCCCTCTTGCAAGGTTCTATATATGTGTACATTTAATTAAGGGGTTCTGCATGTACATATTTGAGCAATGAGGTACTTTTTTCTTACTTTTGACTTTGGACTATATACATGCAGTTATAGTAAAAAAATATGCCAAAGCAAAGATAGACATATATCTCCAAAAACATGATCCCACGTGTATGTCAATACTCAATATAATATAATTAACCTGAACGACTAGATAGTTCGAAACGCAATTTAATTTCTTTTATAATATACCCGTTTCCGGTCACCATTTAGATGTTGATTATTTTGAATTTGGGATTAATCATAGTTAAGACTATTTATCTCTCCAATCAAGTGTATTGTGTGAGGTTTGAACACGAGAGCTCTTTCCACAAATTCAACATGCGTTGTTAACTAAGTTGCTCACTTAGGTGAAACACAATTTATATAATTAATACAAAGTTATAATACATTGAAACCAAACAATGCACACACATATATATTTTGGGCTTACCTTGGCCAATGCACTACAGAGTTTTGGGCTTACCGCAACGCCTCGCTTTGTTACGGCTGAATAATGGGCGCCTTAAACTACATTACGAAACGATTTTGTTGTTTTGCATATAAAATACTCCCTCCATCCCTAATCATAAGACCTAATTCAAAAAATTGCGCTTATTAAGAAAGCATTAAATGTGTTTAATTTGTGTATTGATTTTGCTAAAACCCTAGGCCGTTTTCTCTCTGAATCTCTCTTTACTCTGTGCGTCGTTTGGATGGCCACCTCCCCCCCTTTCCTCTCCTTTCCCTGTCTTGTTCCTCCTAATCTTTCCTCGATTTTCTTCCGCTCGGTCTGTGCGTGGCTCTTTTTTGCTTCTGCTTTCCTCCTTGGTGCGCCGCCCCCTTTACTCTTGTTGATCTAGTATGCTTGCGACTGATTCGTGGTCTCGCTACATCCGGTGGCTTAGACGGCAGATCTGTGCCCCTGTTTCTGACTCGCAGGGTCTGGATGGGTGGTTGTGCGTTGCAGCGGGTCTGGTTGCTCAGTTTATGGGCTTTGGTGTTCCGTCAGAGGTCGGTGGTGGTGGTTCTGGGCTGGCTTTGCAGTTTCGGGTACTCGGCGGCGGTTCCGGGATCCTCAGAATTTTCCTCCTCATGGTGTAGGCGTTCGGTTGCATGCTCTGCCTCCTCCTCGCCGTAGGCGGCATCGCTGCTCTTCTCCGGAGCGAGTGTCGTCGGTAAGTCTCTTGACTTGCCTGATCTGTGATAGCTTGCTGAGGCTAGATCTGGGAGTGTGGTGGCCTTGTATGCGGCGGTGTCTTCCTCCGTCCCCCTTGGTATCAATGCCACTGTTGTGTTCAATTCAGTGGTCGTTTTGCTGCGTTGTGGATTAATTCGTTTTCGAGCCTCGCCATTAGCGCTTCTGTCGCTACTACGCCTTGCAAACACGTCGTCGTTGATGAGCCTTGTTGCTTGGCTTGATCTGTGCTAGCCTGTTGAGGCCAGATACGAGTCTGTGGTGGCGGTGTAGTGCGACAGCGGGGCCCCCGTTTTCCCTCGCTCGGAGTTCCACCCTGCTTTTTAGGGCACTGCTCGTGGCTCTCAAATCTGTTGATGCGTTCTTTCTCAGATTTGATCCTTTCAGAGTGTTTATTGATGTTCTATCCTTCACCGTTTTGCAACTTTGATGAGGTGTTGTGCGGCAGGCACAATGCAGTCAAGGTTGGTGGTCTCGACGCAACTTAAGCCATCAGTGGTGATTTGATCTCTTGGGCTTAGTTCTGAGGTGTTTTGGTCGATAGTTCGTGCTTTGTTGCATTTCTAGTGTCGAGACGTGGCTCCGTTTTTGTTGGGTTGTGTGACTTTTGTCACAAACTGGGTCTCCGACGGATATCCGTCTCGTAGGTTTTTTATCTGAGTTTGTTCTCATGATCACTGGGTAGCAGTTTTATTATCTTCTTTGTAGCATTGGATGTCTTTTTGTACTATCGATCTTTATATATATATATATATATATATATATATATATATATATATATCTTTTGTTTTAAAAAAAAAATTAGTGTATTGATTTTTAACACATGCATACATTCTTTCATATTTACCATTTGTCATTTTCTCTCACTAATTAATGGTAGGTGGTAATTAAAACTTTGGAATTGAAAACACACAATTAATGTGAGGAGTGTATATGGAAGAGTAAAATACTTTTGGCTAGATTATTGTTAAAGGTCTTATATTTAGGAACATGAAAAGTCTAAAATTAGATCTTATAATTAGGAACCGAAAAAGTATCATACTTTATCAGCAATGGTTACATAATCCTCTAAACTCGTGGACAACGATTGTTAAGGGAGACAAATTATTAGCCGTCTAAAATAAAACAAAAAGAACTCAGTGATATTACAATAAGGAAAAACAACGTTAAGCACTAACAAATTAAAGACTCTTTCAGAATAAGAGTCTCTAGATCAGGCTGAAAAACATAAATGAAACGAGTAGCAGGGGTAGGCGTACAACCAGGGACGGATATGATCTACATGTATTGTTATTCGGGCATTTGCCCCACCAATTTTTTTTGTAGTATAAATATTAGTGATATTCTAATAGTCACCTACTATATGTATATATAAATATAGTTATCGTAAATAATAGCATTTGCCCCCACTGAAACATTTTTGATGACATAAAATTATATTTTTATACAGTTGCAAATATATATATGTATTTTTTGCCGCCACGACTTAAATTTTTTGTATCTATCACTGCGTACAACCTCCCAATCTAATTAAGAAGTTAAAAAAAAAATTAAGAATTACATTCACGGTGCACCAAAGCGAATATTTCAGCTCCTTTTTTTTATTACCCAAAGCGAAATATATTTCAGCTCCTCTTGATTATTTGGCTGATGTCGTTAAGTAAATGTAAGAATCTCAGGTTCTCTGAATCATTTGAGGAAGAAATGAGTTTTGCACAATCCAACTCATGACAAACAACAAACTTATATCCACAGTTCCAAGCAAATGAAAGGCCTTCATGAAATACATGAGCTTTTGAGAGAAACGCATTAGTGCTACCCATGCAACTCATAGCCACCCATCCATGTTAAGTGTTGGTCTTGAATCAGAAGCATCGGTCTCATACAGCTAAATCTTGAAGGATTCAAACTAGTTGTCCATAATTAAACATCTTGAGGCAGGGATAACCATAGAAAAATTAAGTACAATGATGTTGGGGCGATGGTGGTGGCAGTGTTGTAGGATGGTGGAGACATTGTTGTAATGCAGTTGTAACGGCAATGGTGGTGGGCGATGGTGATGGTGGTAGTTGGTGGTGTTAGCAGTGGTCATGGTGGCTAAGGCAGTGAATTAATTATTTTGAAATAGCTTATAGGTCACAATTTTACCAAACATAATTCCTTCTATATGTTGATTGAATAATTCATTATTTTAATGTATAAAAGTAGATTGATGGATAAACATACGCAATACAATATTAGCACTAAATAAGGATAAATTCATAATATATTAGATAAGCTTAATTGTACTGTCATATTTAATACGACGTGCCAAATGGACCATAATATAAGATAAATAGGTTCAAAGCTGAATTGCGAATTGAATTTTCTCTATCGAAGTTTTATTTGGAGTTAAGAAATTAATAAGCTCATATTTGAGACAAAAAAAAAAGATGATTCGTTACAAGCAAAAGAATAATTAGTTTTTTTTTACATCAATAATTAGTGAATCAGTAGTAGCAGTAATGCAGAAGTGATTTTAGGAAAACCAACAGGGGGAAATGTGACTTTGTTAATTTTCAAGACTACGATGGAGAGGTGACTAAAGAGAAAAAACGTCCTATAATTAGAAAAGTATGTTTGAATTTGGAGGGTACCAGCTGCGGCTTTATCTTCCCTTAGGACAGATTCCTGATAGCAATAAAAAAAAGCTTCCCACCTAAAGCAAGGGAATGGAATGCAAAGGACTATTTGTCTAATCCAAACCTTCTCATCAGTTGACATTTACGCCTTTGAATGTATGGGAATGAACATTGAGAATGTCTCCAACGGAAAAACAAGCAATTTTTGTGTTCGTATTTGTATTTACGTTTAAATTGACCAATAATATATTCACTCAAATGAGATTAGACATATAGATTGACACATTTAAACTGTTTTAGAATGTGGGGTTACAAAAATACAAACACACTTACCCTTAATATGAGAGACGAAACACCAATGCAACACAAATCACCTTCACCAGGACCACCACACCAATACCATTTCAAGTTTTAACCCGTTCATCAACTCTAGTGCTTGCTGCTAATACACCTAAAGATTCTTAGCATTGTGGATAAGCTTTTAGTAATAATTAAAACAAAAGAAGTTCTAATTGTTTATGAAATCAAATTATATAGAAATTGTATGGTATTTTATTTTCAATGAATAGCAACGTTATCAACAACAACAAGACAAATACAAACAGTTATATATGTAAAATACACAAACTAAAATAGCGTTGATTGATTTATGTACCACAAAATAGTGACAGACGCCTAACATTAAAACCGCCACAAATTACAAATGTCTCTTGTCTCCGTCACTATTTCATGGTACATCAATCAATTTTGAAACTAAAATAATGAAAAGAACTAACAGTACAGTAACCACAAATTTTAAGGTGCAATTTTGTTTTGTTTATTCACAATATTTGTTCTGTTTTGCTTATTCAGTATAAGATTAAGAGGTACTTTTTATAGGTAAGCAGATTAAAAGGTATTGTTCTTAAAAAATGCTTGAGTAACCTTGTTAAGGGCCCAAACTAAAACCAAGCCCTGAGGATGGGGCCTTTGCTATCTGGATGATTTTTCTTTAAGTTGGAAAAATGGTTGGTGTGGATTTGATTCTTGAACCAAAAGATAGAAAGAAAATGGTTGGTGACTTAGGGTGACAGAAACAAATGAAGAACCGGCACGTTTCGTGCTTGTTTGCAACCCAAACCTTAGATGCTCTCTCTCTCTTTCTCTGACTTGCTATAAATACACCAAACCCCACATTTTCAAATCAACTTGTTTGTTTCTTTATTAATTGTTTCATTTACTTCTTCTTTGCCGATTTTGTTATCTTATATGCTGGCTTACTGAACCATATTCTTTTATATATTTAGACATTTAGTTGGTCACTTAATTACTTGCTTCTTATTTCAATTCAATTTCATACACATCATATCATTCCTCATATTCATACCATGAAGCTCGTTGACTCTCTGCTTCTCTTTGCTTTGCCTCTGGCTCTGCTCTTAACCACTGCTTTCTCATCAGATCCTGACTACCTTCAAGATCTCTGTGTTGCCGACCCTGCCTCAGGTACTCTTTTATCTATATCATCCTATTATTCTCTTTGGTTATGCCGCGAGAAGTCTCATAATCAATTATGGAGAGAAACTGTAAAGTGTAGCTTCTGCATTTACCGTGATTTAGTTTGTATGTTTGTCACTAATAACAACATGCTAAGACCACAAAGTGGAGAAGTTTGCAAACTTTCATGCATCCAACAAATGTAAATTGAAGAAAAATAATACCCCCTCTCCCGCGTCCCTATTCTTTGAAAATATTTTTGTTTCTTTCTGATTAATTAGAATTGATCCTTTTTCTTTACTCCTTTTTTGTGTTTCAACCACAATCACAATCAATAAGGCAAACCACTTCTACCAACTACTTTAATTTTGCTTTTTACTGACTCCACTGTCTAATCATGTTGAGTATAGTAAAGTATTGCCACTATCATGGTTAAGTAATTGATTATTGATTTGTCTCTTTCCTATATTAGTTAACAGCACCAGCTGAGTAGTTCGGTTTTATTATTAAGTATATTCCATGCTCGGCACTAATGAGTGCGTACTTCAACTGATACATACTTGATTCTCAATCCGAGAATAATCTCATGCTTAAGTATTGTATATGAAAAAATCTTAGAGAGAATTAATCCTATCAAAATGTGGATATTTTCAGCTACAATGCCTCATATGGGGTTCATGTGTAAAACAATTAAAAGTACTCATAATTCTTCCACCATGATTGGAAATGAGAGTTCTATAATCAAATCTTTTCCTACAAGTTTAATGACAATTAGTGGATTTTTCTCCTTTCTTGAAAAATTTGTTGTTGCAAAACAGGTGTGCCAGTGAATGGATTCACTTGCAAAGAAGCATCCAAGGTGAATGCCTCTGATTTCTTCTCCAACATACTAGCCAAGCCAGGAGCCACCAACAACACCTTTGGTTCCTTGGTGACCGGAGCCAACGTTCAGAAAGTCCCAGGACTCAACACACTTGGAGTCTCTCTGGCAAGGATTGATTATGCCCCAGATGGCCTCAACCCGCCCCACACCCACCCACGCGCCACAGAGGTGGTGTTTGTGCTTGAAGGGGAACTAGATGTTGGGTTCATAACCACAGGCAATGTGCTCATATCAAAGCACATAGTCAAGGGTGATATATTTGTGTTCCCAAAAGGCTTGCTTCACTTCCAAAAGAACAATGGCAAGGTTCCTGCTGCGGTGCTTTCAGCCTTCAACAGCCAACTTCCGGGGACACAGTCAATTGCAACCACCTTGTTTGCCTCAACGCCTACTGTGCCAGACAATGTTTTGACCAAGACCTTCCAAGTTGGTACCAAGCAGATTGAGAAAATCAAGTCTAGGCTTGCACCCAAGAAGTAAATTTACCAAGTTGGTTTGGTTTTCATGTTTCTGCCAATTGTTTTTTTTTCCCCTCCTTATAATATTTGTCATTCTGGAATTCTTGTAAGGATCTCATAAGCAAATTGGGCAAGTGCATTTGTTTGTTAATTAAAATTTGAAAGGTGATTGTATTACTTGTTAATCAAATCAATCACCAGTGGCTCTGTTGAATTGTTATTGCTACCTTATATTATTCTTGTGTGAGGGAACAAAAAGTGACCCCAGCCCAGACTCTCACTTTCTGGTTCTTAACTCTTTCATGATCGTCCCTTTCCTATTTACTTTTCAATTAGCTAGGCAAGTTAGCTTTGAAATTATTGAAGCTTCCTTCATGAACCTTTGAATCCCTTTCTTTATCATTTTTGTCCGTTTCCTGCCAAATATGTGAATAAATTGAAATACCAAATCCATTGAATTATTGAAAGTTACCAACAAAATCCATCGAATTAAAAGTATAAACTAGGATAATAACAGTAAAATGAAATGATAATATAATTAAATGTAATTCTATTTCATCAAAAGAATTTAATAACTTCCTGTACTAAATCTTACTCAACACTATTTTTATGTGATAGCAAGAAAATAAAGAGCCATACATGACAGTCAGCTATAGCTGTATCTGAAATCCTGTTTTAATAATTCAGTTTACTATCATTAATTCGTTATCACTTTAACTTAAATGATCTTTATCCAACTGGGATACCCACTTGAGCAAAAAATAAACTAATACAGCTTTACTGTGAAAGACTGAGTAGTATTTGTCCAAAAAACAGAGAAGACTTCCCCAAATTCTAGTCATGAACACAATTACAATAGTTTGCTTATAAAGAAGGTAAACATGAAAACAATTCCACAAACTTGTCATCTCCATTACAAACTCTGCTGAGCATGAATGTAGGTGATGCTCTAGAGCATTTTAAGAACATAAAAAGATTATTACTTCAAACAAGTCTGCTGCCTGCCATCAGGGATGGCATACAACACGATTGGTTTTGAGGGTCGAATGAAGGGTGCATCACACCTGAAATATCCCTTTCTCTCCAGCTGCAATATCTCTCCTTGTTTAAGGTTTCGCATGTTGGAGTCTCCATATGCTAGAGTCTCTTTTTTCGTACACGGGTTAAGCACATCAGTGAACTCCTCATTTTCTTCAAGCTGCAACCAAAAAATAAACTGTCAATAATACAATCCTATTGCATGTGACAATGATTGCAAATAAAATTGGCCCAATGCTAAAACAACTTATTTGAGTTTCACGGGGAAGCAGGCAGGATTGAAGTTTTCATCGAAAGAAATGAAAAGAACACTGAACTACAAGTTAGTTCATTAAGGAAGATAGGATAAGACAGTGCAAGATAATGGCATCAGTCTAGTTAGTACAAGGAACTGATAATTTCTTCAAATATCTATTGGAAGTGGCACAAGTGCATATAAACACCTTAAAATGGTCAAGCATTGGTGGTTTTTAGTTATTTATTTGGAGGGGGGGAAGATGGTGTTTAGTTTCTTATCCTATCTAGCTTTAACCCACACTGGACGTAGAGCAAGATAATTATATGGAAAACACAATAAAAAGATCATCTGGATATCATTCCACTCTTCCAAAAATGTTACGAGCAAAACAGGACAGCTTATCCTTTGAAGATGCAGTCTATGAGAGGAAGACAGCAAACTCAATAAAGAACTGTTTTTCATAGGACACTTTTAGAAGTATAAACGCTTGAGCTCAATATTATCACTACTAAATTCATCTGATCTGCACAGGATTTAACTGAAGAGAGGATACAAGTGATGTATAAAGAAAACAGGGTTCAGATAATTACTATATTTCCCTTAACGGATTCATATTTCCTAATCATTGAAACCAATGGGCTTTATTAAAGTGGACGAGCACATACCTTTTTCTTTGTAATTAGATAATCAAACTCCACCAATGTCAGGCTAACTAGTTCATCTATGTCAGGTAGCCAAGTGAGCTTCAACTTTGTGGTCTTTACAGATCCTTCAAGATGCAAAACACCACTCAACCTGGTGACATTCCCAACTTGGTCCTTTTCTATTTCCTTCACGATGGCATTTCCCCAATCCATCAAGGTTACTTCCTCACCAGCAGATATGGACTCTGCATCAGCATGGTCTATCCATATGCTTTTAGTATATGTTGTAGCTTTATCCCCAGCATCTTTATGTTTTTTGTGCCGAGGTATGATGTGGACAAATGGTTTCTCAGGACCATCAATAAGGTTCAACAACACGCGTCTGTCTGCAACAACAGCAGTGTGTCTGGGACAGACAGGATCTATAATCTTCTTATTAATGGTCCAGAGCTTGTCCCATTCCATGAGATTGAGATTTTTTGATGCCCCCTGTACAAGTATCAGGGACGAGTCATCAAAATTCCAAGCATGTGAATAATACATGAAGAATGGACAAGGAATAAAAACCACAACAACTGATTACCACACTCTACCGAATCGTTTCTAATTTGTAAGAGAATGCATCTTTTCTTTTTTATATATAACTGAGAGCAAAGCCTTTTACATACCTGCTCAACAATGAACTGTATTAGTGCTTCAATTTTCAAGCCTCTGCGTACAATCCCTTGCACAGTAGGAAATCGCGCATCATCCCATCCATCAACTTTTCCATTTTGGACAAACCATAGAAGCTTTCGTTTGCTCAGAAGTGTGTAGACCATATTCAACCGGCTGAATTCATAGATGAGAACTTTTCTAAGTCCCATGTCCTCTTGAATTCGGTAATATTGAGCATTGCGATCATGGTACTCACTAGATCGGAGGGCATGCGTGATACCTTCTCTAGCATCAACAAATGGACATGCAAAATCATAAGTTGGATACACTTTATACTTGGATCCAATTCTATGATGAGGAATTGGATTGCAACGATAATAAACAGGATCACGAAGTGATTTGTTTGGGTCCTGCATATCCAACTTCCCACGGACACAACATTGTAACCCTCTTTCTGTTCCTGCAACCATCTCAATCCATAATTTCATATTCTCTTCTGTGCTATTATTTCTGCACTTAGATTCTGTCCCGTCCATTCGCTGCTCTTTCATGTCATCACGTGGAGTGTCATCAACATATGCTTTACCCAGGCAAATTAATTTTTCAGCCATTTCCATCAGCTCAGGGAAGTAATCTGATGTATAAGTGATTTGGTTATATTTGACACCCAACGTATCAATATCTTTCACCAAGCTGTCAACAAACTCATTGCTTTCTTTAGCAGGATTGGTATCATCAAAACGCAATATTAACTGCCCTTGGTATCGCTCAGCAAAATATTTGTTCAACAGAGCTGCTTTTGCGTGTCCAATGTGAAGATAGCCACTGGGTTCAGGTGCAAATCGCAAGCAAACTTTTCCAACTTCAGCATCTGGAAGATCTATTTCAGCTATAGATTTGTTTCCTCCTTTGAGGTTTTCAGATACACCCCCATTCACATTCTTCACTTTATCAGTGACTGCTGACTGATCTTTTGACTTGCTTCCTGATGGTTCTCCCAATCCTTTTTTGCTAACATATGTTGCTATAACTTCGTTTAAAGTAGCGCCATGTTCTGTCACTATTGAATTGAACCATCGTGCAAGATTCAAATATTTCTTTGACTTCCTTAGACTTTCCCATCTCTTTCCAGATCCTGAAAAAGCATACATACATACCATTTATAAAGACTGTACGCGATAAAATTGGATCATCAAGAATATAGGTTGAAGAACCTAGTAACACTAAGAATGGAGGAATTGAAAATAGAGTATTTTTGTTGCACACACTCCCACAACATTATATGATGACCAACCACAGTAGAGTTGCTCAGTCTAAGACTCTAAAAAACAATATAAATCTACACGAAAACCTAGTTTTTTCAGATCTTGCATATATTGTCAGATATGTTCCAAGATAAGACAACAATTAACCTAGTTTTTTCAGCATGGATACAACAAAGAAATAACCAAAAGTGCAATGATAAACACAAGGACTTCCCCTAGCATGTCAAATTTTTCAGGAGACCAAATACGATAACCAATGAAGTCGAATGGGTATCGCGAAAACCTTTACCTGCAAGACCAGCCCAAATTGCTAGGTCTGCAATTGATAACGAATAACCAACAATAAACGAACGCTTCTCCAAGTACCCATCTATGTACTTGCATCCATTCTCAAAAGCAGGGCCTGATGAGAGGACAGGAGCATATTCCAGCCATTCATCAATCTGAAAAGTAGAAGGCAGCAATGCAGAGAAAAGACAACCGAGTGAGTTAAAGCAAATCACCACAACCCAAAGAAGTCATTGCAATTTGCAAGACAATTTAAACGAGGCTTGTTAATAGCCCGCTATAGCGACACAATAGCGCTATAGCGTAGCACCCCGGGGTTCACCGCTACTCCACTATTCACCGCTATTGTCCGTTATAGCGCTTGAAATAGTGTTTTTTAGGCTTGCCGCTACGCTACGCTATCCGACATTAACAACCCTGATTTAAACTTTAGATGTTATGTTCAATCAGGAAAATCACCTGGCCAGTCTCAAATGCATTTTGCCCATAGAAATCAACAAGACCGGAAACTCGCCCAACGTACCGTAGAAGAACAGATGTTCCATGCAATTTCAGCCTACAAAGTAAGTGCACTCATTAACAATTAACAGATATAGTAGCTATGGTTACTCTAACAATCATTTACCAGCTACGGCAAAGTCGCGAAGATCATAAACAACATCTATTTCTACTTCAAAAGGTTTCATCAAACTAGACAAAGTAACCAAATTCAAAGAATTACCATATGAATGAAATTGGAAGTATGAGAAATTGGAACTATACCCATTGGAGAAGATAAATGCGGGAGCGGAGTCAGGAGGGAGAGAGGTGTCAACGGAGGGAGAGACTCCGGCGAGCTTCAAGGCGGCGATTACCGGTAACGGTGGCGAAGCTGCGGCGAATGCAAGGGTTTTGATGTCCATGGTAAGGTGAATCGAGCAAGAATGGGAGGAAGGGTTTGAGTGGAAAGGAGCAGAATATATATTGGGCTTTTTTGGTTGCTGGATCGAGCATCTCAGCCCAAATAATAAAATAAATGTTGACAAAAAAAATAGTTCTGATAATTAAATGAAAAAGATCCTTATTAAATGAGAAAATCAATAAATTAATATGCTTCTGTCGGTTTTGATTGTGTTGATGTACTTCTGTTGATTTATTTTTCTCATACTTTTTCTAAAAATATTACTAAATTTTTAATAAGGGAAAACATGCTTAGCCTGTCAGACGAAGCGGGACACAATTCAACTTGACACGCAACCCGCCAACCTGCATAAGCCAACTTTTTTTTTTTAAATGATGTATTTTTTTAATGATTTTAAGTTTTTTAGTGGATTTTGAAAGGTCAACCCATCAAAAATGTTTTCTTAATATGTATGTGTCATATTATTTTTTTATTTACTAGCGAAATGAGGTTAGTTAGCTTTTCCAACTCATATTCTCGTGATTAAACTTGAGTCCGATTTAGGGGGCTAAAAGCGATACAGAATGATGGGAGTTCACTCACATGGTCACTCCTAATTTTTAAAATGTTAACTGATTTGTTATTAATAGTTCTTTTTTTAGAACACATAATAATTATTAATTAATACTGTAGTTTCATAGTTTTTTTTATAAAATTTAATATTTTTTTGAAAATAAATTTTTAAAAACTAAAATTTAAATTTGCAGCAGTATATATATATATATATCATATTTGAAATTGATTTACAGTTTTATACCCAAGTTAAAATACATATAGTTCAATAATAATTTTAATATACTAACAATTTATTAAAATTTATCTTTAAACGTTAGTAGTTTAATTTTGTAAGTTGTAATAGAGGAATGTAAAACTAATAAAGTAAATATTCAGAACTTGAGCTAAAAATTAATCACATCATGAAACACATTCCAACATTTCATTTTGCAACTAACACAATTGCTGAATGAATAAATAAGAACTTGTTGACTTAGAAGTTAGAATATGTCAAGGAATCTGAAGGGTACTGATACATATCTACAATGCACATTACAAGAAGTTAAGGAAACTTGAAAAACGTAAGACTTTCATACTTCATTCTCTCCTTAATGTACAAAACAGATTGTTGTTCAATCATCTTATTCATTTTCCAAAATTTTAAGCTTTCAACTTATGTGCTGCAGCAAGTTCAACCGATAGGATAAACGATGATTTGCCTGCTTCCCTTAGATAACGAACATCTCCACTCATGAGCTTTAGCAGCTTTCTGCTGATGAGCAGGCTAATACCCTCCTCTGATTCTAGCCCATCATTTCCAAACATCTGGTTCAGCAATGCTTCCGGCACCCCGCTACCGCCATGTGTTATGCTGCATAAATAGCAAAAAATAACCACTTATTAGTTTAAAGCCAAATTTAGCTGTCAATAAGATTCACAATGCAGTTTCTTCTCCTCTTCATAGGATAAAAATAATGCAAAGTTTCTTTTGTTTCTAAGGTAGTTCCCTAGCACAAGAGAACAAGGATTTATCTTGACATCACACATTAGTTCATGAGATTAACTATACACCGACAGTGTAAATGATTTTTACACGGGCATCCAATTAGATTTCATCACTTTTTATTGTCTTTAACCTGGATGTTTTTCCCCCGGTCGGGAAACTATAGTTGTCCCTCCAAGAAATTATTTTTCCAGGATTCGAACTTATGCTCTCACCCCCACAGGGTAGCGGGAATACAAGTAGATCCAGATAAACCACTTATAGGGAGTTTTAAATGCATGAATATGAAACTCCAAATTTACCTGAGCTCCAAATTAGCAAGATGGACAGATTTCCCTAGCTGTTCCTTGGTTAGAGAGGCTGCAACAACAACCTGACCTCCATTTGGTGTACAATTGATGGAAATCAGTAAAAAGTCGGCTAAGACCTGCTGAAGCCTAAGACTATCACCATATAAGATTTCCACCATGATCTCCTCAGCGACATCATTGACTATTCGGATACCTCTCGCACTACTCCTTGCCATGATTTGACTTAGGGAGGTAATCAGTACATCTTGGAGAGTGAATTCAGCCATCTCAAGATCCAAGTAGCTGTTCAGAAAAAACAAGTATATAAACTGTTAGCAAATACATCAAGCCAAATAATCTCAAAGATTTTTGTATCTCTGGTCCTGCGTTCATAATTTCACAAAATCAAACTAATCTAGCACTATAGATTGACTTGGAAAGCACAGTGCGAATCAGAAGTAAATATCCACAGTTTCCGTGTTGCAAAGTTTTAATTATCAAACATATGCTTTATTGGTATTCCCTGCCAAAACATGATGCAGATAACATGAACCATCAGAATAACAAAAACATGACTTTCAGCAAACTAACAAAAGGAGACTTAAATCGCTTAAGACAACCTAATTCCTATTTATGTCCTCAAGCATGTCAAATTGGTCAACTCCAACTAACTTACATTCCCTTCTCCTCCCAAAAATTGATAAAAGGTTACCAAGTGATCACATGCTTTAGATGCACGCTAATCTTCAGATACAAGGAAATACAATTTCTAGTTTGGAAAAAAACTATGCTTTTACCAGGAAAAAAAATTCCTTGTTATAGGAATCAGCTTCTCAAAGTCGGGATATAAATTCAGCAAGTATTCACTAGATAAAATAGGAAAGTCAAAGTCTTAACCCCTACAATGAAAATCAAATTGCTATCGCTATAGCACACACAGAATTTCTTGTAGTTATTATTATTCTTTTCATCTTAAACTTTAGACAACTTCTTAAAATAAAAAATAAAAAAACCTGCATATCAAAGCATGTTGTCACCTTTGTTTTGTGGAGTTAAGACTCAAGCATGGTGTTAACTTTCTATTATTGAGCTTCAATGAAGTTTCCAAATGGATCTTCTAGGCTTAAATATGCGACATAATTGATCAACACTTAATGCTTCACATGACATGAATTCAAAGAGAAAAAAGAACAACATTGACAGATATCGTACCCGTCCATGATGCTGTCAAGATCCGAGTCATCGAGAATTTTGCTAAGCTGGCGCTGGCACTGAGCACTAGTATGGACAAGTCGTTTTTGTTCTATTCCCAAATCAGTACCCTCCAACGTTTTCCGTGAAAATACAATCCCAGACAATGGATTCCTGATCTGCCTTTTCATATAAGTTAATGCCTTCAGTCTTTTCAGAGCAGTTTGTTCGGATAGGCGCTGAATGTGTAATGCTTGTTGCAGCTCTGGGCTAGCTAGCTGCAAGAAGCAGAAGACCCCTGTAACTAGACCTTCTACGTCCAATTTCTTACTCACAGAAAGAAGGCATTCTACATACTTGCCACTCCGAGCAAAGAAACCGAAGCCGACCTTCTCCGTTTCCGAACCAGTCATGGCTTTATTAAGCACAATGCCAAAATTAACAAAAGCTTCTTGATTCTTTAGACGACAAGCAGCCATGTGTGTCCCAAAAACTTCTCCTAAAAGCATTTTATCCATCACCTCTTCTCGCTTCCATCCAGTTAACTTTGTCATGGCTGGATTCCACTCACAACACCAGCCAAATTCATCTGTGCCAAATATCGGGGGGATTAGTGGATTGGGGTTCTGAACAATTGCCTTGTAATCGCCTTCAATTCGGGTGAATTTGTCCATTACAGTCTTCTGAGCAGTAATATCTTGGGCCACAAAACAAACCCCCACAACATTTTCTCGAAGATCCCTGCTTGCACAAGCATTAACTACCAAACTAATAGGACCAGATTCCATCTTAGACCCGTGTGTTTTGATCTCGAATTGGACGTTCTTCTCTTCTTCACCTAATTACATTGCAACAGAACAAAACAAATCAACAATTTGGAAATCAAAAGCAGGTTTGAAGAATGTTATCCCATTGTGTTAGAGAAATTGCACCAACACTTTCCATTGCCACCACAACCATCGCACAACAGGAACAAAAACATTCTCCTATTAAATGAGGTTCAGCCATATGTATTAAACAGTCATAATTCCAATTGCAAATCATGCCTAGTGGATTAAATCACACAAAGACCCCCCAAAATAAAAGAAGACCACACAACTCCTTGAGTGTTCCTTTCCTACTCAAGTATTGTAGGGCCACAGAATTCAATGAAATTGTCAACAAGACATACTTCTCACAATTCTTCATCAATACAAAATTCATGGATGGGTTAGCAAAGTTGATTAAATTAAATAGTCACACACACACACACATCTGTAACTTCTGATCATGAATGCTAAGGCTTGATAAACAGAGAAAAGAGAAGTGCTTATATAAGGATAAGATTACGAAAGAAAAAAGACATACCCGAAAGTGCCAAGTCAAGCATCTTCTTTACTCTATCAGTTGAACAATCCTCAACAAGTGTGAGTAGATGCTTTCCAATAGCTTCACCAACCGGAAGACCTGTCAACTCAGCAATTTTTATATTCCACCCATTGACCAGCCCATCAATA
Organism: Lotus japonicus; assembly: GCF_012489685.1. Classification (NCBI taxonomy): domain Eukaryota; kingdom Viridiplantae; phylum Streptophyta; class Magnoliopsida; order Fabales; family Fabaceae; genus Lotus; species Lotus japonicus. The sequence goes on from NC_080045.1 coordinate 54,326,722, forward strand.
TCGACTGCCAAAATAGGCACTGTTGCAGTTTCAATTAACCTAACCATCTCACTTGTCACTGCTTCCAGTTCCTGCATCCCTTCAATTTTCAGATCACTTAATCTTGTGTCTATTGCAGTTGTGTTTATATCCATACTATCTGTATCTTTGAATGCATTCCTCAGTATTAATTGCAATGAATGAATAGCATCCATTTCATAGTCCTTCCATGGTGAGCTCCTTGCCCTCACAACTTCAAGGAAAGCCTTGAATGATGATCTTGGATGCATCTTCTTACCATCATCCTGTTCTCCAGGTTCATGCTTTGCACCACCCCATCGGATTTCTGCAGCAGTGTGCGACCGAAACCAGAATACTACGTCTTTCGGAGTTATTCTAACAGCTGCCATTCCACACACAAGATCCCCAAGAGAAAGGGCCCCTGGGAACCCTGCATCAGACAAGCTATCTGTACTCAAACCTGTGGAATCTGTGTGGTAGTTAGACAGCCATGAAGCTATGTCTCTTATATGGAGTTCACTAGGTGTTACTCCTAACATCCATACCTTGTTTTTATACAAGAGGGCAGCGCCATCACATTTCACTAGATCCATTAAATTTGGACTCTGTGTTAGAATGCCTAGGGGCGCATCTCGCATCAGCATATCACACAAGAGTGTCTGGGTGCGCAGGATATTCTTCTCAAGAATCTGACATTCTAATTCTATTTCTTTGTTCACATGGATGGCAAACACTTGAGCCAGAAATTCACAAGCATACCTTAGAGGAAAAGGAACAAATCTAGGAGAAGTGTTGTGGCAAACTACCAAACCCCAGAGTCTTTTTCTCTTCTGTGGCTGAACTGAATCAGAACCATCCCCGTCTTCATCGTTGTCATTGACTACAACTGCCATAACCAGGGAAGCAATTGAATCCATGTTTGCCATGTATTGCAAATGGCAACTGTGAGGAGCCCTTAAGGTTGAACCACACAAAGTCAAATCAAATGGGAGTTTTTCATCTATAAGAACCTTCACTTGTTTTGCATGACAATCAACTATCATCCGGACCTTGTTCTTCATAAATAAAAAGCGTGAAGCCTGAGGAATATCAGTGGCTGGATAGTGTAAACCCAGATATGGCTCTAGCCCGGGCTTTGTTATCTCAGCAATCACCTCTCCATGATCATCCTCATGAAATTTATAAGCCATCACCCTATCATAACCTGTGAGTTCAAAAACTTCTTGAACCATTGTATCACAAAGCCTTTCCATGCTCCCACTAGGCAAAGATTGCAACCGGGTAATTGCTTTGGCAGCAAGCTTGTAAGATTGCAAAGCACCTGCTGCAGTCATGGGAACTTCATACGGCTTGACCGGCTCAAAGTCAATTATCAAACTACCCGTGACACGATGGATGATTGCATAAAAGGGTTTCCCAGAAGTCTTGCAATGAACAAGGATGGGGTTAAGAAGTGTAACCTCGGCAAATCCCAGCGCCTTCTGTAATGCAGAAGCACTTGGCGCGGTGAAAATAGTTCTTATGTCAGTGTCAATGCCAAGGGCAGGGTGTTCACCAACACTTGGGACAGCATGGCTCACCATGGTGAGCATTTCAGGTGCATTCTCACTGTATGCAATGACCTTGCATGTTTTCTCATCTAAGGCCAGCAAGCAACCAAAAGGCTGGATCAGCTTGCCTCTCTGTATGTGATGCAGGTAAGCTGTTGTTACTTTGTTGGACTTTGGTTGATGGTCTGCATCAGCCGTACCGGAGGCACGTACCGAACTGGAGTAGTCGAAGGAACTACCAGACTCCTCAAAATTGGCATGGATTTTTGCATCTACAGTGGTCTGAGCAATAACCCTAGCACTATGTCTTGATCTCCCTGAATTGTTGGACGATTGGCTAGGCCTTGATGAAGACATTTTGGATCAGCCAACTGTACATGGAATGATAAAAATAAGATGACTAAGTTAATTTGGATCATAATTCATACAAGAACTCTTAACAATATGTTATGCTACACAACTACTTAAGCCTCTTATTACTTTACTTGAAAGCCAAAATTCAGAATCCTTTTCATATAACAACTCAAGAAGAAGGGGGAGAAATTTCCAACACTTTTTCAAGATGAAAAAATCATGAAAGGCTTTAATTAGCAATAATCTATGACTATACCATAAAAGACAACCAATAATCCTCACACCTCAAGGACACTCCTATTTCGCCAGTGGTTAGAAAAGAAAACATATAGGGACAACCAATGAAATTCAACTTCTTATTTTATTAGAGAATAATTTGTCGAACTCTAAACCAGTTGGTCATATAGGGTCTGATACCGGTGAATAACTAACTATTTCAAAAGCTGATTAAGCAGTTGGGTAAAAAACACATGAATAATTTTATATTACATTTCTGACAATAGCAACTCTCTAAACTATACAATTACCTGTTTGTGATAATATAAAATTGGTCATTATTTTTCTTAACTTTCAAAAAGGGAAAAAAAATTGATAGGTAGTAGGATAAGTTAACACCATGAACAAGGATGACCCCAGATAGGACAGAAACAAATCCAGTAGTACTATCAACAAACAATAAAATTTCCCTAGAAAAACAAAACAGATACTCATCCAAAACATTGAAAAGCAGCAAATTCACTAAGTCAACAAGCTGAAACTAACTAACTAACTTACCTACCTGCCCAGAACAGAGGAGATTGAGGAAAAATCAGCAGAATCAAGAGAGCAGAAGAAGAAGAAGAAGAAGAAGGCAACTAACCTTGCAAGGGAAAACCTGATCACAAAGCAATGAGGGAGAGAAAGTGGAAGAGGTCCTAGGGGGCTAAAATAAGCAGGTGTGGCAGCCCACCATACCCTGCTATGCTAGCTGCTACTTGAGCTGCACCAATCACATGAAGGAAAAACAAGGTGAATCTCGATTATCACCCCCTTTGTCTCCAACACCAACCTCAGCACTCAGCAACACACAACTGTGTCTGTCTGTGATTGAAGGAGGGACCGCCATGCCATAAAGAAATCAATTTTATAGTAGCCACTCCAAGCACCATGTGAATGAATGTGGGAAAAAGAATGAAATGAATAGAATAACAATAAAATATTGATAAATCATCATCCAGAAATTAATAAAAAAACTTACCTTCACTCTGCTTCTGGCATCTTCTTATTATTATTTTTTATAATATGGAAAAAAATAATCTCAATTGGGCAAGTGGGTTTGGTTTGGTTCCTAAAGTGGAAATGGAAAAGAAGGACCATTTTTGAATAAATACAAACCTTTTACTGTGTTTCTTGCCTCCTTCCTTCCCTTCATCACCTCATTTATATACCATTTTGAATTTGAAGATGGTTCCTACTTTAATGGAGGAAAAAAATATCCAAATTTCCAAACCCAATTTTACATAATTAACCACCCTTTACCTCTTAGTTTAATTTTAAATTAATTTAATATGGTTCCATTATTGACTCCTAAGTCCTAACTATGAACAATTATTTTATTGATTGATGACAGTAGTAAAAAGGAGATGATGAAGTGAAAAGAAGGGAAAAGAATAAAACTTTATTAGATATTTTTTTTGTAGAAATTATGGGGTAGTTGATTTTGATTGGATAGCCGCCCCATGCCTTGGCTAATGGATATGGAGGTGAATAATAGCAACAAGAAAGTGAGTTATGGGTATCACGTGCGGGCAAAGCAGTGTCATACTGCTGCGGAAACAGAAGAGAGTGAAAGTAGGAACAAGTTGCCAGATCATCATCATAATATTCATATTCATATTCATATTCTTGGGTTTAATTCAACTCATGGCATGGCATGGCATGGCATGGCATGGCACTGTGTCACTCTCATGTTCAGATCTTTTGGATCACAACTCACAAACTGACAGAAGCCATCAAATTGGCCCATGCCGCGTAGCACTCTGTGTGTTGCAGGAGGAAGCCTCTCGTAGGAGCCTGCACTGACAACCATCTACATGTAAGTTAATCAGTTTCTTACCCTTTAAGGTTTCTTGTTGTTTTTTATTGTTTCTTTGTTTTTTAATTATTAGTTTTAATTTGGATAATGTTAATTCACTTAATTGTATGGGGTTTTAATCCATATATTATGTTCTTTTAGAAATTGAGCACATAAGGCTTAAGGTTTAGAGTTCATTTAAGTGATTTTCCGGTGTACCAAAAAAAAGAGTAAGTTAAGTGATGTACGTACCACGGAGCATGCAGCATAAAGCACTCAGAATCCAAAATTATAGAAGAAATTCAAACAATAATAAGAAAAACGCATAATATATATGTAATTAAATGATCAAACTTGTATTGATAAAAATTGGGTATAAACTGTAAGTCTGTAACAGAAGCACTTAGCCTTAGTAAAGCTATCGTGAATAACTTCTAGCATCATGCTTGGGCATCCTTTAGATTATTAATCGTGACAACCTTGTCGTAGAAGTGAGCTACCCACTTCAACATTCGTGGGAATTGGAAATCAATCCTTAATAATGATAAGATAGTGGCCATAGCTTTTATTTGGGAATGAGCATAGCGATAGAGTCAAACATTAACTAGTGAGAAATAAGTAGAAGTGTAATGTGATGGTCATGTAGACGTCACGAGATGAGAGTATGTCAAATGGAGTGGGAAAAAATTGGGTGAAAGATTGTACAAGTTGTCAAAGGATAAGATTAAATCTAGAAGGTTGATCCACAATGTTTTCTAATTTGAGAAAAATATGGTCAATACTTTGCAATAATGTAGGTTTTGAGAAGGTGATGGTATGAAACTCAGCTATGGAGTCCATATGAAGGAAGCGACATATGTGCTGATTAGAAGTTTTGGTTGCCTTAATAACTTATTATTTGTCCATTCAAAAGAAAAGAGGGGAGGATGAATGTGAAAAAAACCAATGATTCTCTTCTCAGTGTTAGGAAGATTCTTTTCTTTTCGGTGTGTAGCTCCACGAGCTAGGAGCGCATCATCGGGCCAGTGGTGGGTCTAAGGGTTTTCCAAATTGAGTGCAAGGAGAATCATTATAGGTAAAGATCATGGAGAGGATGAAAAAATCAGAGATAATAAGACAAGAAGTTTAAAGTTAGGAAATTCTCCATAATACATTCACGCGTTAGAGATCTTCAAAATTTTGGGACTTACTTACTTTTTGTGGGTCAGTATTGCCACATATGATTTAAGGCATAAGGTCCTGATGCACATTTCGCTCCAATGGTTTGGATCTTACTTTACTTTTGGTTGGACCCAGAATACCCAATATATTTATATTATTTATTTTACATTTCTTGTATTGAATAAAAGAGAAACAATGATTATTTTATTTAAGATCTCACTCTAGAGGGTCGTTAAGACACGAATTTTAGCTTTTTCCAAGATCTCATGTCATGTAGGACAACTCCAGTGGTGGAATCATGTTAGATCCGAATCTTATTTTAAGATCCCAGATTAAAATCTCCATTGAAGATGCTCTTATATATTCAGATACTAAATATATAAGAGCGCCCTGGAGGAATATCCTCAAGGTCGGCCCAAGAGTCAAACCACCCAAGTAAAGACTTTAGACCCCAAAAAATTTGTTTTTTTACTAAGTAAAAACAGCCCCAAAAAACCAAGCAATTTTTTTTATTAACTAAAAAAGGCTCCCAAAATTATTTTTTTTACTAAGTAAAAAGATTCGTTAAAATTTGTTTTATTCTTCATTTAGTATTAGTCGGACCCTAAATGTCCTTCTAGTAAAATATGAGTGTCCAGAGTTGAGACACAATTATGTAAAAAAGATATGGGCACCATTACAGGAAAGCTAGAAACCGGTTAAACAGACAGTTGTAGAAATGGTGCCGATCTACTAGAAAATGTTTGGGTTGGCAATGACGATATTTTTTTTATCATAGTCGTAAGAACTACCATATGCCTCGTGCTCATGCATTTGAGCAGTGGTAAGTTTTCTTATGGGAAGTGTAGATGATGTAGGTGTGTTGTGCGTTTAGGATTAGAGGATTTGATATGTGTAGCTGTTGAGGTAGACGAACATTGAGGTGGGCGATTGAAACGATATTTATGAGGTTTTGAGTCCTTGAGGTTGCACTCAATTAGCTTGGATAGACCAATAGCTTGGGAAAATGAATAGGGATAGTGACTGAAACGTAAAGTAAGTGCTCTGGTGAATTCGTCTAATGTTATGAGTTGATAATTTTTGTGCATCCACTTAATATAACTTAGTGACTCGTCACGCAATAGAAAGAAATTAGTTTCAGTCAGTACTTTTGATGGGTTTGATAAAAGTGAAAGTATTGACCAGTTTGAAAAGTCAACCAAGTGGGTCAACTCCATCAAAAATGTTAAGTTTGAGTTCAGGGGTTTGGGGAAGTGATTGAGGGTGGTTATTATGAAATGGAATGAAACATGGGGGTGGCCTGCTAAAAGAAACCATGGAGAAAATACAGGGAGTGGTTGGATATAAATGTGAGCAACTTTAAAACTAAAGCAATAGCTTCATGACATGAATTCGTGCTAAGTTGTAGCTTATCTTGGATTTTGGACATGGATGATATATTGCCGATCATTGGATGCCAAGATTTAATAAGGGTCTACCAAATCTTGTTTGGGGGGCATGGTAGAGAATGAAAGCACAAATTTGGTATGAAGTGAGATTATCCCACAAAGAGAAATTTTAGAAATCATAGAAAAAGAAAATTTATGGAAACAACAGAATCAAATAGTGAGCAAAACTCAAATTTTCTCATGATTCTGAATCAATCTATTTCAAGTGGTTAAATCTTAACAAGCATTCTCTAATAAGATAATACACCTATATATTTTTATTTTAGACTAAGATGACACCGTTGAAACATTGACAAATTGTCTAAATGCGAGTGTTCGCACTAAATAGTAAACGGTTGACCATAAAATGTGTTATATTTCAATGAGGTAGAAATTGATGATTGAACCCAACACTATGGTTAAATAACGAAATGAGCAACCACAATGTCACGCTTTGAGAATATTGGGTTTTGAGAATAATATAGAATGTAGAACATATCTAATTAATTGAAGTCATTTAAACATAATTTTGAAGCCTGTAACAAAACAAAAAAATAAAACAAAACATTTTTGTAGCCACTTGGGTTTCTCAATTTTATGTTTGGGCCAATAAGTAACACTTTGCGAAGGCCAATTTTTGTAAGGGCTACCAATTATTGCATATCTTTGACCAAAAAAATGTTATTGCATATCTCATTTGGAAAAGAATAAAAAATGAATGATGGACAAAGAAGGCATCTTACCTTAATTATGAGTTTGAGTATATTTAATTAGGTACATTCTTGACATATCTTGATAGAAGAAATGAAGGGCTCACCACTGATGTCAGGTGGGTCAACTGTGTAGTAGTTATGGAGGACAATTTTTTTTTTTTGCAGCATGGGGTAGTAATTAATGAAGACTTTGTACTATTTAAATAAATGATTCAAGACAGGAGGATTAGTTGTGGCAGATTATCACTCTAGGCATTTGAATCTACTCTTTATTTGTAGAGTTCAAATTCAAATGTTAAAGCAACATAATCAAAGAATCTTAAAGGGCAATAGGAAACTAGCAATAGACACAAAAAAGTGTGTTTAAATATTAATTGAGTTTGAAGATTTTCATTCCAATTCGCAAAAAAAGTTCATTTCCTTTTCTTTTCTGTCTCGAGCTTTGCACTGGTCACAGCATGTATTCAAACATAGCCGACCGAGCAATGTGAATACTGTAGCAATAGCTAGCACACAATTTTGCTTTGGCAAATGTTGGTTTTGAAAATTTGTAAGTTCAACTGGGCACAGAAAAGTGCTATTAATTATTAGTACCTACTCAAAAGATAATGTATAGAACTGAACTTAATAGTGTGCATGCTTTATTTCTAACGACTACTAGTTCAATTGGGAAATATGTATAATTTATAAGCTCATTATCATTCAAACATCGCTGTAAAGGAGGAATAAGCATAATATCTTTTGCAAGTAATCACTGTTATTTGTGGCCCCTTTCAACAGCTTCTACCTTTCCAACTAATCTGATGGAAATTCCTTTTGATCATAGAGAAGAGTTAGCACTCAATTAAAGATGACAACTCATAATATGTGGCATTGTTTGATTAGTGTGAGTATAAATGTGAGGTGCATTATTGAAGATTGAAATTGCAAGCAAAATAGAATGAGGAGGGCATGTAGGAAAATATGGAAGTCAGTGCCTTGCACAAGCAGAAACATCTTAAGAACTGACTCAAGGAAGGACATCGAAGAAATTCTGAGGGCTAAACTTTCTACTATCAAGGAAGAGCCAGAACTGTGTGAAGAGAATCAGAATCTAACACCACCAAGACATGTGAGGATGGGTAAGAAGCAGGGGAAGAAGAAGATTCAAGCAAAAGATAAGTCTTTGAAGCAATCTTATGTCCTATTTGTTCATGGCTTTGCCTCCAGAGGAACATTTGCTGGGTTTCTTCAAAACTGAACTTCCATACTCCTTAACTATATTATGTAATTTTAATTTATGATGTGATGGTGTGTACTAGTACTACTCCTTAACTATTTTCTGTATGTAGTTTGTACAGTTTAATATTTCCTTCTTGTTATATAAAACTCACCGAAAATTGGCATGTAATATCATGTTTGGCCTAATATTTTTGACAATAACTGGTAGCATAAAATTGTATCATAACTTCTGTGACTTCTACATAAATTGTTCTCTCTGTTGATGTAGATTTTGTAAGTTGTAACCATCTGCATAATGAGTCAAAAAAAAAAATGATATGCCAGTCTGGAGATTGGATAGAAAAAGTTAAGAGTCCTTTTATGGTGTACAATTTCCATTCAGAGAAGGGCATAATAATCATGGCAGTGTAGCCTATCAGCTATTATTTCAAATTACTGAGAATTTGAATGTTCTGTGTCATGAAGATGTTGATATAGTAGTAGCAACTCTGCAAAATCAACCCTTTGGACAAAAAAAAGGAAGTGATTCATGCAATAAAATGAAATGTATAATAGAGCAAGAGCACTTGGTTCTAGAAAAATTGGGTAGAAGAACATGAGTTAAAATATTAAAATAATGTAATTTATATTTGAATACAATAAACGATTTAAGATTTTTATGTTACGTTGGCAATATCCAGGATATATATTGTGAGTCACACACGTTAAAAGTTGATCTTTAATGGCACTAGAGGTAAAATTGTTAGAGTACGGGGACACTCAATAATTGTGGGGGCAATGTAAATATTTTATAGGCTTAAATACTCTGGAGGTCCCTGAAATTGTCTGTCGTATGAAAATAAGTCCCTGAAAAATATTTTTCCGATTCGGGATCCCTGGAATTTTTTTTTTAATCTAAATAAGTCTCTACCCGTGTTCTGAGCTTATGTGGCTCTTATTTTACACAGTCATCAATTCCAAGTGTATTTTATATATTTTTTATTTTCCAACTGTTAAAATTAATCCCTAACCCTAAGTTATTGTTAATCTAATTAACCTCTAATCCTAATTTATTCTTAATCTTATTAATCTCATCATTCATTCTAATTTTCATCCTCATTCTTCAACGTTCCGTTCATCTTCTTCATCCTCCTTCTGCTTCTTTTTTTTCTTGATCCCACCTTTTATCTCTTTCAAGATAAAACTCCATAACCCCAACAAACAAACACCAACCCAGGAAATATACCAAGAATTTCATCATCTTCTTGTTGAAAAGAAAGTAGAAAAAGCTCCAACCCAGAAAAAAACCCAAACCCATGAAAAAATCCCACCTCACCTTCCTTATCCAAAGTCTAGAGGAGTACTCCAGACTCGCCGATGGAAAGTCCTCGCGGTACGAAGCATTCGTCGCCATTTTCGGAGCCACGTTTGAAGCTTTGTCGACGCTCTCGAACCAGCCGTCGTGACCATGGAAGCCACACTTGCGGCCACCCTTGAAGGTCATTGTCGCCCTCGTAGCTACGCTCAGCTGGTCAGATCTAGAGTAAGGGTGCGTGGTGTGGCCTGTTGTTCCCCTTCTTCTACCCCCGTAACCTTGTTCCTTTTTCCAATCGGGTCTTGTGCGATTTGGATTATGCGAAGGTTGGATCTAGATCTTGTTCATACATTTTGCAGATTTGGCTTGTGCATTTTCTTGGATATGTAGATCTTTTCCATACATTTCGTAGATTTCTAAGTTGTTGTTACGACTAAGAGGAGAAGGTTGCTGGAGTTTCAATTTTTGAAGTTTGAGAGGTGGTTGCTGAATTTTCTGGTGTTTCAATTGCAATCAGTTTTTTACAGACACTAATAGAGATTCCCAAAAGGGATTTTTTTCCATACATTTTGTAGATAGGGATTACTTTTGAGATTTAGTTGTTAATTATAATTCATTAACACACTTGGAATAAAAGAAAAAGAAAAAAATACACGGGGAATTTATGACTGTGCAAAATAAGAGCCACATAAGCTCAGAACACGGGTAGGGACTTATTTAGATTAAAAAAGAAATTTCAGGGATCCCGAATCGGAAAAATATTTTTCAGGGACTTATTTTCATACGGTAGATAATTTCACGGACCTCCAAAATATTTAAGCCTATTTTATATTATATTACATAGTATAGTATGAAGTAAAAGTGAAAAGGATGTGGGGCAATTGCCCCAAGTGCAACGTGTGTCTGCCACTATTTAAATACGTTTATGAAAAAGTGATTTTTCGTAGAGTAATAAAATGAAATTGAGGGAATTGATTATATTTAACATAGAAGCAAATATACATGTGGCAAGTGGATTCAATTCTTAACGGGTTATGATATATACACACATCTCCACTTCTTTTCCACCTTCTCTCTCCTTTATTTCTCTTTTCTCTATCAATTAAATCTCCTATCACATCTTTACTTTCTCTCTTCTTTCTTTCTATCTCTCTCTTCTTCCACATCTCCACACCTCAAAAATGAGGTGTGAAGAAATAATTACTCATTCTTAACATATGAAATTATTTTACTGGTACATTCAAACATTATTTCAACTAATCCGAATTGATTTTCACTAAGTAGAATTGATTCTGCTTTCCAAAACATCCGATTGAACTTGGAGAATTTTCCCTATTAATATACTAACTACTTCACACAAAAACTATTTTAATTTGAGAGTTTTCTTTATTCTTTTTCTGTCAAAAAATTCAAAGTAAGAAAATAAAACTATACATGCAACGTGTCTCGCGATTTTCTTTAGTTATCAAAGAATTTTTTTATTACGTCAAACGACACTTACAAAATGAAAGTAGTCAAATCATGATAATAGCGGTACTATAGAGCATCAATACACTTGAAAATTGATAAACTACTAACTAGAGAGGGAAATAAAATACAATCACCACCAACAATAAAACACAGATAATGAAATTTTTTTCCAGTGAACTTATTACTGTTTTTTGGGCTATCACAGTACAGTAGGCCTTAGCCCATCTTTGAGATTCTGCTTCAAATAAGTCCATTCTTAAACGGCCCAATCGTATTACAAATCCATGTCTGTCTAAAAAAACCTCTAAATTTGTGATGAGATGTGTAAGCTAAATTGAGGGTCTAAATTTGTTAAAAATAATTATAGGGGAGCCAAAATCACACATTAATCATAGTAGAGGGACTAAAAGTGAAATTAAGTCATTCTTTTATTTAATATGTTTGTTGTTTAATCTTTTACTATAGAAGACCTTAAGGATATAAGCTGATCCTTGCCTTTGTTAAAACACATACTAATATTCCACATTGTTCTTTCCTTAAGCAAATTTCTTCTACTAAAAGCATGCTTGCGGAAAAGAAGAAATTAAAATGCATGATTCACGTCAATTGTTTTCCCTTTATTTGAAGCTATTGCCAACTTAGTCATTAGCTGTATGTAAGAAAATATTAGTACTATATTTTTTGAGTTCCTATGTATTTTAATGTCATGGATTGGATGGATCTCCTAAGGTTAAAAATGGAAAATGCTTTTCAGATACGTGGTGCTTCACATTCGTCAGAAAAATTAGATTATATTATATGTAATATGTACAATCTATCAATTGGATGACGTTGCTGATATTCAATTCGACCACTAGAAGATTGTCACCTGATTTTCCCAAGGAGCAGTGCATGTTATTTATATAATATAGGTAGAAATTCAAGCCAAATGCCAAAGGTTAAATGAGTATGAAATTTAATCTTAAAACAGCATGACATGATGGTGAATGGTTGGTTGGCCTGGCCATACGAGCTTTTTCCCTCAACCCCAAGTGATCAGATCAGTTACTTGGAGAAGTCAATTTCACCTTTCATAAATGTTTATTTTTCGCAGGGATTTCGCAATCGAAACAATATTGGGTAAACTTTAAAATTAAACTAAATAGGTGAATTCTACCATACCCTCATTGTATGGTACATGTATAAAGAGTAAAACTTTAGTTTAAAAAAAATGGTAAAAAGTTATTTGGCTTGGCGTGTAAGTGGGTACGACTCAATTTACGGACTTGATCAATCCAAACCAACTCAATCACATTTTGGTAGGTTGAGTAATCGGATCGAATTGTTTTTTTTTTTTTTTTCACTACACACGTTCACCATCGATTCGGTTATCGGGTTTGGAGATTAATGACTCAATCCGCGAACTCGATCAACATGTACCAACCCAAATAATATAACTAAATAATAATAGAAATAATGAGTGAGTCTCTTCTTGTACTTAGCATTTAGGTTTTGATTGAGTTTTACCTCAATCGTCACTCTCTCACGACAAAACCTTAGTAAAGAACCAATCTCTCTCACATTGTTGTCATTGCTATGACATATAATTGACCTCCGCCAAATAATGAATGATTCTAATGACCTATTATTCATATGTCTTTTTTATAACTTCTCATTCGAGTTATGATTCAAGTTCTTTGTTTAGTAAGCAGTTTGCAATTTCGACATTTCTTCTTCATGTATAGCCCATTTTTTGATGTTTCAGATTTTGTCCGATTTATCATGTTCTTTTTTTATTTTTCTTTTCGAATTTAGTTCAAAGTTTGTAAAAATATATATTTATTTTATTCAAATCTGATCACCCGATCCAAACTAACTCATTCAACTTTGAGTTGGTTCGATTTAGGTCCAGAGGCAAAATATTAAAAATTAAACCGAGTTAAGAGGCTCTTTGATTGGCTCGGACTCGTAAAACCTAAAATCCAACTCTAACTAAACCAATTACAACCCTACTGAAAGCATAGAAACCATATATTTTCAAGAAAGCACTGAAATGCACGAGAATCTAACGCACGACTATAAACAATCTTATTTCATTGGTTGTTATCAAATAACAGGCCTACCTTAAATTCTCTTAAATAGTTTCCATTGGTTGAATATTGTTATCGTTCGTGTTGTACATAAGAATGAGTTGTGCAATATACAACTCCTCATATTTTAATTGGCACATTTGAAAACCCTAGGAAAACTGAAAAGAAAACTTTACTTGGCATCACAAGAGTGCAGTTGAGTGCTTCTCCCTTTTTACTTTATCATTTTATCCCTCACCTTCATAAATATAATTTTGATTGTGAGAGGCTACCAGAAGCAACCACCAAATACAGAGCTATCCGTGACTCTTATTCAAATTGAATCACATAAAGGTAAAATCATGAATGGTTAAAAAACAGCTTCAATTGGAGACTGAAAGGTAGTAAAATGCTGAAATGGTAATACTCCCATCATTTATAGCAAGCAATGCAATCAGCTGTTGGAAAGTAAAAGAAAGGGTACGATTCTTCCAACCATTTTAATGGCAAACTCATTACTCATGTCACAGCTGTGAAAGTAGAAAATACAAAACCACCTCTGTTCTTACCAATTAACTACTCAATTTCAAACCTGGAACTTTGAAATTTTGACTTTTTTGTGCTTCATCCCATCCTTGAGAACTCAACTCAAAACTTTGGACTTGCAAGTTAAAATAATCACATTCCAATTCCCACTTTTCCCTCTAACAAGCAAAAGGGTCCCCCACCCCAACCCTTAATCCTTGAAGCTTTGCCGGGCTAAATAGGACCACACATTTTGCAGTGTACATCCCACATAACATGGGGTTATTATTGATTCAACTACTATATAGTATATTAAACATTAGTGTATATTATTATCTTGGGATTCTAAAGTTTCTAATTCTAATAATAAAATGCATGAAATCCTGCTTCCAAATTGACCATTTTTTGTGTTTTCTGTACATAACATCCTATTATAACAAACCCCATTTCTGAAAAACTGAATTTTGGTGGAAAGTCAAACTGATTAGCAACACGCCAAATACTAATTAAGATAAATTTTTCAAATGTGATTCCCAAATTCTGTTTCTGCTAACCCCATTAGACTAGAAGCATATGAAGCTATGAGTAAAACCATAAAACAAGATAAATAACATTTGAATTAGTTCAATTCTATCAGTCAAGCTTCTTCCCACAATTGATTTTATCTTTAGAATCAATCGTAGAAGCATTTTGCTAAAAGGAAAGGTAAAGCGAGGAGGCAAAACCCATACTTTTGAGAGTAATGAACAATTATCTTTAGTACTAGCTCCAAACTGATCACACATACATATTGAGACATTGTAACTGGCTAATAACAAAATAAAAAGAAATGAATGATAATGGTGTCTTAGTGAGATGCTACACTAGCAGTAGCAGACATGTAATTACCAGAAACAAGAGGAAGATTCAGTTTTGCTGCGGTGGTGGCGGTTTAACAGCCGCGAAAACCGTCTCCTCCGGTAATAAAAGGTGCATCTGAACCTGGGGAAAAAGACCAACTTCCTAAATCCACCAGCAGAAGAAGACCATAGCCTTAGCCATAAAACTTTCTTGGCACGGATCAAAGACCCTTTGATTCTCTCTGTGAAACTCTTCTTTTGACAGAACTGGTAGCTTCTCAGGAACAGCTGCCTCTTCTCCATCATGGTGTAGTTCTGGTCAGGGTAGTAGTTGTAGTCGTAGTAGTGTCCTAATGATTCACTCCGGAACAATGATGGATTCACAGTCACACTTGCCATTTCTCTTGATTATCTCTCTCACTTTGGTTCTGAAGAATAACAAGAGATTTAAGATGTTATGTTAACAGAAAAGATAAGAATGGTTGTGTGTCATGTGAAAGCTAGAGAAAAAAGGAAAAGGGGTGTGAACTATGTATATTCATTCACTTTAGAAATTCAACGAACCTGATTTTGCTCTGCTTTCTTTACACGGCGTTCTGTCCTGGACGCACGCCACCACAGCCGCTAAAGTCTTACACCAACTCACTCAAGATTGTGTTCTCTATTTCCTCTTCTTTATTATACAAATTGAGTGTCCTCCTGTCACATTATTTAAGGCAGAGAAATAGAAACTGAGAGATGATGTGAAAGAATGAGATTTATTATTGTTAAGAGATGACTAAAGAGTTATTTATAAATGATAAAACAATTCTTATTTGTGAGAAATCTCAAGTTTGTGTACATTCTTATTTAAGGAGATTCTTTGACGTTTTAGCGCTCCAGTAAGCCTCTAAAATGAGCTTTTGATGTCCGTCACAAGGGTAATAGAGCAGACAATCCTCCATACCGAAGATCATCAATATATTATTAACACTCTGTCTGTTAGACCTAAGGGTGTCTCTCCGAGCCGTGTCATTTATTTAACAATGTGTTTTTAGACTAACTTAGTCCTAACTTAATTTTTTTATTTTAGGTACTTTAACACGTGGACAGACGGATAACTTTTGATCTTTTAGATGGACGGTCACGTGCTTTTTGTGTTCTCTTCTACCTTGCATTACTTGTTTGACTTTTTTCTTATTACTTTATTGCTCCTTTATGGTTGCTTATGTATGATCCAGGTAAGACAAGAGCACAAGACAAACTACCATAAGGCCATGACCTCCTCTCCCATTATCCATATGAATCCTTCAAATGAGTCAAGACAATATTCGCATAACCTCCTCCTCTTCTTGGGCTCCACTGATGTTTTGGTAGGTTTGGAAGTTGGAACTTGGAACAGAGGCGTCCACATCAGCAGCTTGTTCACTAAGGAGTATAGTCCCCTGAGTCGGTAGGGCCAAAAGCTTTGCTTACGTTAATGCATGGTTGGATATACAATGAAAAATTACAATGGACAATCACAAAGTTAAAGAAAATTGCTTTTATTCATTTTAATTTTGCCAAACCCTGATTTTCCAACATATATCTTAACATGCACTTTGTCACGGTCCAAACTGAAACTTAAACCTCGGGTGTTAAATAGAATGATTGATGTGAAGAGTACTACAACCACCACCAAGTGTCGTGCATAGATAACAACAGCAGACATGGCAACAAAATAAAGTGATTTGGATGACATTGAAGCCGACGAACATTAAAAACAACAATAATTGTTTGTGTAACGTGCAAATGTGAGCTGAAGAGGACGATGATGAATTGACAAATACTTCATGATAAACACCCCTGTTGTATTGGTATTACCCTGTGTAGTTGCTTTTATGGAGGAATTAGTATGTATTTGTATTTAGTTGAAGTTAGCCAAAAATACACTCGCTTCACACAAGAGACATTGATTGACCACAAGCACATTCAAATTGTCTTCTAATGTACGCTGACAGAAATACAAACACATGCTTAGTCATGAGGCATGTTTGGAATTAAAACATCTAACAAACGAGAGTTACAACAATATCTCAGAAAGTGATATTCATAGTTCAAACTTCAAAGTGATGCAGACTGATTGATAAATCAATCAATAAGTTGATTTAGTTCTAATATATATTCACTCAGAATCTGTTATGTTTTTAAGTATAATGCCTATGAATCTGTATCTACAATGTGCACACGGTAACACAATCAATGGAGACATTTTCAGCATGAAATTGAACACCAATCATCATGGATTGGTCGCTTGGGAGCGCTTCAGGCTTTTAAGCTACACACTGATACAAACACGAGCTCCATATCAGCTTAAATGCTTTCCTGGAATCAAACAAATCAAACTTTGGCTCATAATCACTCTACACTTCTCTCTTTGCAATCACAATTTACCCATTAGCTTAGCTCTGAATGTTCCTCATAGTCACCTAGTGCCAGCTTTATCAACCGCTGGAACCTTCTCAGGGTGATCAGATAAATCTAAATCTATAAGTGTAAGATCGTACGGCACAGATACAGAATTTGACACATCCACAAGTAGGGAAGATTTCATTGCATCAGAATGTGAGACATCAGAGATGGGACCTGAATTTGAGGGAGTGCTGCTATTAGAAGAAGAGAAACGTGAGAGCTGTATGTCATCCACCTTGTTTTCAAACATATGCTTATTTCTTCTCACTGCATCCATCTCGGGGCCAAGCGGAACAAAAGTTCGTGACCTATACTTCCTTGTTCCTTCTTCACCTTCACCGTGGTTATAGAGAACGTAATCATGATATGTTGGTGCAAACTGCCAGATGTTTGAGTAATATCAGACAAGTAAAGATTAAACAAGCAAATGGAGAGACAGAATCTTAGAGAAGAACCCATGGAACTAGAATTACAGCATGATGGTTGTATAGCCACGCATCAAACCATGCATAGAAATATGGGAGAAATGTAAATACATGGGATGAATATAGAAAGTGAGAGTCACCTGGTGGACTGTGTCATGGTAGAAGTCATTTAACATCAAAGCATGACCAAGGCTAGCTGTGAAGCCACGAGATACACCACCTATGTTAGCACCAGCGTATTCTTTGTATGGAAATGCATAAAAGTGGCCCACAGCCGCAACAAGCATTTCAACACAAATGATAAAATCTTGAAGTATAGCAGCTTCATCTGCATCCTTAATGAATTTTGACTTTGCAGCAAGGAAGACTAAGACACCCTAAGACATCAGAAACAAAAAGTTGCTCACTTCAAACCTCTAGCAGAAACAACAATTTAAAAGTGGCTCAACTTCAAACTCTAAATTAGATCCCACAGAGTCACAGACAGCAACCTTGTGGTATTCAACAAAAGTAATCATGTAATATAAGATAAAGCTACCCCCAAAAAAATCATGGCATTATAGCAAACTGACATCTGAACACACATAAATAGGTGCCAGTGTGTTTTAATTTCGTTATGCTATTGTTTTGTGTGTGGGGGTGGGGGTGGGGGGGGGGGGGGGGGGTGGAAGATGCAGAGCAGTAAAAACTTCGAAATTATTTTAAACAATTTGTGTTCCAGTAAAAGTGGGAAAAGAAACAAACCTATAAAAATATAAGCAAAGTTCAAAATTTTAGGTAAATGATAAGAAAACAAAGGCAGCAAACCCAACTTCTGGCATATATACAATTACAACCAGAGACTAATATAAAATCCTAGCTCCCTGTATCAAAATCACAAAACATGACACTTGATTCCTGGATTTATCCGTGTCTCTTCCATACACAGACTACTCTAGAATGGAAGGTGCAAAATGTATATTCTCCTTTTATATTTGGAGGGAAGAACTTATAAAAGTTAGCTCCTAACAAATTACGTATAGTCATCTAAAGACCAAAAAAGTCATCCTTAGTATTCTTACATAGCATTCACAAATCCTTTCTTATAGTCACAAAAACAAGCCATTTTATAGTCTTCCTGTGTTACAATACAATGAGCCACAAATAGAGTTCATACTACACGGAACAAATAGACCATAAAAAGAAAGTTACCTGCCAATAAGTCAGGAATACAACAGATTTTATAATGATAAACTTTGGTACTGGATTGAATGGATGAAGCAGATCCTTGCATGCCACATAAAATAGAGCAAGAGCATAGAGCGCCATTGTGTATGAGAATGTGTATATGATTGTAAGATACAAGTACGACTGCTTTGGACTGAAATTGCCATCCTTATATTTCCCCTTGACATAAAGTATAAGTGTAACAGCAACTAAAATGGGCTTCAAAATCACAAACTGCAAACCACCTTGCTTGCATTTTCGTATAAAACGCCTGAAGTAAAAGTTCAGGAGTGAGAGAAGAACCTCAACTATGATATAATCATTATGCTGCCATGTTATAAGTCTGTAATAGAATTCTTGTTTCTCTAAGATTTTTCATATTTCAAAAATTGCATAATCCTAACCACTTACAAACGTTATGTTATTAATTAAAACTCCATGGAAAATTGTAGGGAACATTTCCAGGCACAAAGGCTTTAATCCAAAAATATGCATCAGATTTATACTCACCCGTCTAGCGGTATAGGGGAAAGGCAACAAGTCATGAGAAACCACGACGGCTTCAGAACCCGACCACTTAAACTGAGGACCACTGCTCCAGGACCACCAACCCATGCAAGACACAGTGATAGGAAATTATAAATGACCCAAGCTTCATAACTGAAAAAGAAGATAAGAGAATGCGATAAATACACTGCTCCTAAGTAACAAACATAAGTCATAAAATGAACTTTAAAACAAGCAATACAGATTAGGGAACTACAAATTGGCAGACACTAGAACACATAAAAGCTAGTCAAATCAACTCAAATTACACTAATATATGGGGAAAAGCTGGAAGTGCTATTCATTCTCATGACTGATGACTCTATATGTAAGCACAGTTTCTGCTCCAACACTCTCCTTCACCCTATAACTGTGTCAGTCACATAATCAACACATGATGAGAAGAATAGTGCTATTCTCAAGTTTTGTTTAGTGGTTAGTGAATTACCACCTAACAAGGTGAAAAACTACATAACCTCATTAGTCATTACATATCTTCAGACATGCTCAAAAAGGTAAATCAATATTTAAAAAGGACAAGAAAAAAAAGTTTATGATTGGAATTGGATTCTATTCAGAGCAGGATATCAAACAAGTAATTTCTACAAATCAACATCAAGGGGGTTCAGGACAAAATGACCCCTGCAACTACTTCAGACTGTTCAGTGTTCACTAAATGAAGACCCAGAACAATTGTATATGGTCATTATAACTTATACCCATAAAATTAGGCTATAGGCAAATCAATCTCCAAAATCATAAAAATAAACAGGAAAGTACACATGTGAACCATAAATCACAAATGAAAGAAAAGAAAAAACATACACAAAAGTTTTCAAACTTAATATCCGCAACAACCAAAATAAATACAGAAAGAGAGGAATGTCTTACACTTCTCGGATGGAATTAAAATAGATTGAACTCGCAGGTAGAACAAGGGACAAGAATGACATTAACGCATAAACCTGCCAGAAAATTACATCTATAATGATTAAATCAAATCATAGAGAGATAATACGCAATACAACTAATATCAAGAGCAGGGTTGTCAAATCGCGGTGAGCCAAAAATCCGCTATTTCGGCCGCTATTTAGCGGTGAATAGCAGGAATAGCGCGCTATAGCGGGCAATAACGGTGTCGCGATTAGCCAAAAATCCGCTACCCTATAGCCGCTATTTGATATGTAATATGAAAATACAGAGGAAAATAAAGGAGTTAAAACAAAAATTGCTAGGAAAGACATAGAAGCCATATGTGAAAGAAATTATAC
Organism: Lotus japonicus; assembly: GCF_012489685.1. Classification (NCBI taxonomy): domain Eukaryota; kingdom Viridiplantae; phylum Streptophyta; class Magnoliopsida; order Fabales; family Fabaceae; genus Lotus; species Lotus japonicus. The sequence goes on from NC_080045.1 coordinate 54,347,255, forward strand.
AGAATGAGAAAAATACACTATCATCAGCTACAGCTAGTAAACAGGTTTGCTCCCAAACCAAATAGAATAGTTGAAGCAACAACCAATCAAGAAGCTGAAGACTTTGCTTGGGAGTTTGCTCCCCTTGTTTGGAAGTTCTCAAAAACCTCCAATTTGGGGGAAATCCACAAAATATCTAAAGGAGGGTCTTGGAGGGGTTTTGCAATTTGTAGGGTTTTAAAAAATTCCCCAAAGCATTTACCCCTTCTTAAAAATCTCTCAACCAAGCGGAGGGCTTCTCATAAGCCTCTTATTTCCCTTCCCTCCACTCCAAAATCCAGCTCGCAAACAAAGCCGAAAAGAATTACTGAACTTTCCACTTCCCGGATCATGAAAACCGATGGTAATGGAATCCCTCTACATGATTCCCACTTCCCCTCTTCCCCATTCACATGAATACCCCATTTTAACAATCCCTATCTAAAATGGATGCAAATTTAGTACATTGATTCTTCAACTTCACTACGTATAAACTCGGGTGTTGTTCGATCACATAAACTACTAAAGATGCAATCAACAAAATGCAGAAAGACATCAAATTCAGCCAACACAACAAAACAGAATCTAGAAAAACAAGAGTGAAGTTACACTCTAACTAACAGTAATCGATAAAACAAGAAAAAGGGATGTTTGAGACTACACAACTCACCGGAACCATGAAAACAATCCGAACAATGTAGCGCTGGTAAGTGGGTTCGGTGTAATTGACAATGTGCTTATAAATGTGCAGCAGAGCCAAAGAAACAGCTCCAATTGTGCAGAGGAACGCGACGATGTAGAGGTAGATTGGAAGATGTTCCGCCATTTCTGTGGCCAAATTTAGAAATGCCCTAGTCGAAGTTGCTATAGACGCATTTCCACAACGCTTGGATTTTGGGTAGGGAACGAGGAGAGTGGCACCATGAGAAGGAAGAGAGTGTGAACCCTAGCCTAGCCACGATCGGAGATCGGAGAAACGAGAATTGGGTGGGAGGGAACAGAGTCGATCTGTGAAGATGTTGATGAGAATGAAGGGAATAACTGCAAAACTGAGTGGAAGAGATGGTGTTAGTGGCAACAAATAGTGGCGGCTGTCAAGGAAAATGGAAAAGAACAATGTCTTTTATTATAAATTTATTCATTGTTATTGTTTGGTGCTAATATTGTATTGCATAAGTTTGTACATCAATCTTCTATTATATGACAAAATAATGTATTATTTAATTCACCATATAGATGATGGTTAAGGTATGATAACAGTTTGATGTATAACCTACATGAAAATATTTAATGCAATTCCACAACCACCACTCTCCGCCATCGCCACCATCGCTGCCGCCTCCACCACTGCCACAAACTCCATCACCATCGTTATCACGACTTGCACTGCCACTACCACCTTCCACCTCAGCCACCACCACCCAACACCACAACCACTTCCACCACCTACACCGTCGTTGTCACTCGGCATCATCACCTACAACCACCACCACAACCGCCACATTCCATCATCGCCACAGCCACGTCAGACACCACCGCTATCCACTAAAACAATCCTCATTTTTATAAGTTATACGATGTATGACCAAACATTGCATAGTATTAAATTTTTATCAGGCCTAATATGATCAAGTCTAATACGATCAGACCTCAAACTATCACGTTTTATACTATACAACATACTAAACGGGTCCTTAGTCTCTCATCAGAGTAAAGTTGTTCAAATGTCGCTAATTTTTAAAAAATAACCCACTCTTAATGCTCGCCGAGCTTTGGTAACCTTGTCAAGTGTCATCGTCGATCATAGACGATGCTTCCACATGTCAGTGTTAGCTCATGTGAATTTTTTAATTTGTTTTTATTTAATTTCTTAAAAAAAATTCCACCTTTGATTTACTAACTTAAAACTAAATTAACACCAATAAATTGCAAGGCCCTTTTTTTTTCGTGATCTTTCCCATTCTTCTTCTATTTTCTCTCTATAATCATACTAGGGGAGCTGAGCTTCATAGAGGGAGGGTCCCTCGGCTAGGAATTGATGGAGTGGAACTTCAGAGAATGGTGACAACCTCTTGGAGGCCATGGAAAGCTTGAGAAAGTTTCTATGGTCGTGAATTCGTCTTCTTTTTTATGGATTTCATCTCTTCTATGATTTCCCTTCTATACATTATATAGCTTGATTATTTGATTGTTGTAAACTCATTCATTGATGTAAATCAAAATCTTTCATGTATGATGTTTCTTTCTATGCTTCAGACTTCTAACCAATCAATTGATAATCAAATAGCTTCACTAATTTATAATTAGATCAGGAGGTTCATATGAATTAGTTTATGCTTTGTACAATGAAGGTAGAACGTCTATGTCTTAGGTCACGTCGTGTGTTAAAGTTTTACTTTCTGCACTTCAAGTACCAGTTATTCGTGTTAGATTTTTATGGACTAAATGACATCGAGAGATAAAAGCGGGTCTGGTTCAAGAGAGAAACCCCTCAATGGATTAGTTGTCTTAGGGTGAGAATATCTTGGTTAGGAACAGTTGTGGATTTCCACATGATAGGTGGGGCTTTGAGTTATAACATGAGTTTCTGGGGGGACAATGAAGATTCACAAGCTTGGGTACCTTGTCTTATGATAGATTGGTCATTAAGAATGTCTTTGAGATATCATTTCAGCTTTAGTGTTCCTTTTGGTTTTCCAAATGGTAAGGAATTTCGTCTAGGAATTCTCACTGACAGATTCACCTTTGCTAGAGATAGTTTGGTGGATAACTCTCAACATCTTAAGTGAAATCAACATTTACAAAAGTATTTGAGTTAAAAATAATTAGAGGTTAGGCGAATGCATTTCTGGATACATGTTCTTCTTTGTTATCTCTGTAAACCTTCTTTTACTGCATTCATTTATATTAAAGATCACAAAAACAGTTTCTCAAACACATTTCTATCCACTTGAATCAATATTTAATTAGTGTAACCGATATTCACACAATCTCTAAAAACGATAAACATGTATCTACTTTACTCAGTTCAAACAAGGGAAATACCTTTATCAGTTTCTTCAGGCCTACACTGAGTAATACTTGACCAAGCCTCTCCGGCTAAAATGAGTAGTGCTTTCAACAACCTCTTCAAGCTATATCTTCTTAATAACATAAGATGTGTAGACGACTCACACAACAACCCTAGAGCAAAAAACTATTTGAACCAACAAAATTCATATTCTACTTTAAACACTAATTCTAAATATTTGAAATTAGTGAGGGGACTCTAAAATTGATTAAACGAATGAAGAGATTGTGGATTTCATTTTCCAAAGAACTCAACTATTAGCATCGATTGGTTGTTAGGTTTATAGATTCAACGATCTAGATTGTTCTTGAGATTTGAAGGGCAATTCTTACTTCTTTCTCTTGAATCAGTCATATTATGGATAATTGTCCCATAGAATCACAATTTCAAATTCACGATTGTGGTTGAGATTCAACTCAAAAATTATATTCATAAGTTGAATCCCAACATCAAATTAACGTTTATCAGATAAAGTGCACGCAACATCAAATTTAAACCCATACCATCTCAATTGTAACAACCCTTGTAACCACATCAATATTTTAAGCTCCTGTTTTCGTGGAAAACAACAATAACCATAATGGGTGTGCAATTAAAATCAACGCCTCGAAAAAAATTATTATCAAATCCAAGTAGTGATTTATGTCCAATTCTCATAAAATTGGAGGCAATTTATCATTTGATGTTTCAATATGGTTAATTGGATGACAAATTGATATTGTTTGGTATTTATTGGTCTTGAAGGATCACTAGAGAGGCATATTATATAATGGCTTTTAAACAAAAGAAAATTGAGGGCAGGCCTCAAAATACTCAACAAAAATGACAATGTAAAGAAAGAGGTCATGCCTCTAAGCATAAGACTGATAAAGGACAAACGACATGAGTCTTTCTTCAAAGTACAAACATCATTATGATGCAAAAATATTAGATCGCTAAGAACAATGAAAACTAAATGAGATTAAATTATTGTCTGAGATTTATTTTTAATCTCTTTTTATTTCTTCGCAGCAAAATTTTGAAATCTTTCAGATCCTCAATCATCAGATGTAATATTCTTCACGGTCTCACGCACGTTCCCTTTTGGATCTATAGAGATAAAATACTCTTTCGCAGTAAACTTTGGGTCGCGAAGTATGACGAATATTTCATCACCAGACAAAATACTGTGCTCTTTCGCCTCTTGTATAAATTCCTTCTTCAATTTTTCGAATGTTGCTTTTGAAGGTGACTCACAAGGGTTATGAGCAAGTTTCACCTTCTTGTTTGCCATAGCCGCAATTGCACAGGAAATAATGAGAAAATATAATGTTAAGTACATATTGAAATTGCAATTGCACAAGTTTCACCCCTATATTGTCACGGTTTTATAGAGATCCTTCTCAGCTAACATAGAAATTTATCTAATGCATATTAATTACCAAGGTATATGGATTTTGGTTGACTGCATTATATTATAACAGAAATTAAACTACATACCATAAATATTAAGGTGAATACATTACAGTCATCAAATGCTATGTCATACGTGGAAATTCATATTAAAAATGGAAAATAAAATAGGTAAAACTATACAAGATTTGAATGAATTGTTGAGTGTGAGTTTTATATTCGTTAAAGTTTCATTTGAATTAATTATTTTTTATCATCAATATCAAAAGTTAATTTTAAATGTATTAAATGGGTGCTTTCATGTGAGTATTTTATAATTTTTTTTATTGTAATTTTTTGTGATTTTGGTACATTTTTGTGCGTGAACGTTCATGTTTTTGTGTGAATCTGACAATTAATTGTGTGTTAGTGCACACTAAATTAAAATAAATATTTCATTAATGTTTATATATTGGTATTATCGGTGTATGGAGAAGGGTAAGTCATTATTTTTTTTTGTTGAGTGTGAGTTTTATATTTGTTTAAGTTTCGTTTGAATTAAACATATTTATATTATAAATATAAAAAATTAATTTTAAGTATATTAAATGACAGTTTTCATGTGAATATTTTATATTATACTTTTTTCTAATATTTTGTTTGTGATTTCGATACATTTGCGTGCGTGTACACGCATGTACTGGTGTGAATCTGTATAGCTAACTATGTCTGGGTTCACGGTTCACACTAAATGAAATTAAATACCTCTTAAGATTAAAAAAATATTGATTACATATATATATATAGAGGTATTATCCGTGTACGAGGGAGGGTAAACCATAATTTATTTATTTTTGGAAAAAGGAAAAAAGAAAATTAGACTAACTTGTTTGCTACTTGTGATGAAACAGATCCTAGCTGCATCTCCACTCCCCAGTTGCCTACCTTGTCTCCTACGGGCATTGAGAAGCTGGTTCGAATGATCTCGAAGGAGGAAGTCACTTCAGCTATTCACCAAATGGGATCGTTTAAAGCTCCAGGGCCAGATGGGTTTCAGGCTTGCTTCTACAAACGATACTGGGAGGTTGTTGGTGATTCAATGTTTATGTTTGTGCGTGAGGCCTTTGAGCAAGGAAGTTTTGACCCGACTGTTGTGGAGACCCTTGTTGTGTTGATCCCTAAAGGGGATAATCCCTCATCCTTCAAGGAATTTAGACCGATCAGCCTTTGCAATGTCATGCACAAGCTCATTTCGAAAATTTTGGTGAACAGATTACGCCCCTTTCTGAATGACTTGATTAGCCCGTTTCAGAGTAGTTTCCTTCCCGGAAGAAGTACTACTGATAATGCCATTGTTCTTCAGGAGGTTGTTCATTCTATGATGCAGACCAAGCGGCGGGAGGGTGATGTTATTTTTAAATTGGATCTAGAGAAAGCATATGATCGCCTAGATTGGAATTTTCTTGAGTGTACTCTGAGGGAGTTTGGTTTTCCGGAGAAGTGTGTCAGGATCATTATGTTTTGTATTACCTCTGTCTCTCTTTCTTTGTTGTGGAATGGAGATAAGCTCCCGGGGTTCAGTCCGAAAAGAGGGTTGAGGCAAGGTGACCCTCTGTCTCCTTATCTCTTTGTTTTGTGTATGGAGAGGCTTAGTTCTCTTATCTCTGCAGCAGTTCAAGATGGTATTTGGAAGCCTGTTACAGTTCGGGGTTCTGGTCTTCAACTCTCCCACCTCCTTTTTGTTGATGATCTTCTTCTGTTTGCTAGGGCCTCTCTGAGTCAAGTCACAATGGTTAAAGCGATCTTAGCCTCCTTCTGCAAAGCTTCGGGTCTCCGCATTAACGAGAGCAAATCCAAGGCCATGGGCCAGCGGAATTTATCTATTGTCATGAAGGGTAGGATAACGGACATCACAGGCATTCAGTTCTCTAATGATATGGGAAAATATTTAGGTTTCCCAATCTTTAACGACAGGGCGACTAATAGCGACTTTCAGTTCATGGTTGATCGTGTGAGTGCTCGGGTTGCTGCCTGGAAGCATAATATTCTTAATAGAGCAGGTAGAGTGACTCTCGCTCAATCTGTTTTGTCATCTATGTCTACTTACTGCATGCAGCATATTTGGGTTCCGACTAAAATTTGTAATGATATCGACGCTGCAATCCGAAGATTTATTTGGAAAGGGACGGGTAATCATGGTATCCACTTGGTGAATTGGGACGCTGTTGCTCAGCCAAGGATTTGGGGTGGATTGGGTTTGCGCAAGGCTAGGGACCATAACGTTGCACTTCTTGGGAAAAATGTTTGGCAGTTAATTCAGGAGGAGCTGGAACCTTGGGTTTATTTGATTAGAGGGAAGTATGGTGTGTGTGGGAATTTGTTATCTATGCAAAGCACGAGAGGGTCTGTGGTTTGGCGATCAATTCAGAAAGCAAGAGATGTTATTAAAAGTGGTTTCTCCTTCAAGATTGGGAATGGAGCATCATCCCTCTGGTTTACAGAATGGCTTGGCAATTTTAAGCTTTGTGACCGGGTTGCTGCTGTGGATATTCACGACCTCGAAGGTACTGTGCGGGATGTAATCATAGATAACCGCTGGGATTTCTCTGCTCTTTATGCGCAGCTGCCAGCTGATGTCCAGGAGTTGAATATGCAGCGTGACTGTACTACCAGTAGTCAGGTTCGTGATTGTTTTGTTTGGTCTTCTCAATCTCTGGTATGAATTCAGCTAAGGAGGGGTATCATTGGCTGTTGGCTGCGTGTCGTGCGTCGGATCCTGGCGGGAATAATCATTCTACTGCTGAGGATTGGAGCTGGGTTTGGCGCTTGCACGGGCCCTTCAAGGTGCTCTTTCTACTTTGGCTCTGTTGCCATAATTCTCTTCCTGTAAATGATCTTCGCTTTCGCCGGAATATGTCCCCGTCATCGCTGTGCCCAAGGTGTAATTTATACCCAGAAACTGTCCTTCATTGTCTGCGGGACTGTTTTTTCGCTCGCCGCATCTGGCTTCGCTTGGGTCTCAGCCCGAGGCATGCTTCCTTCAGCTGCTCTGAACCACGGGACTGGTTTAAGACAATTATGGTTGACGCTGAGTTCACTTCTCTTGCTGCGATTTGGGGTATTTGGACCGCGAGAAACAAGGCCAGCTTTGATCATGCAACAGTGTCGGATGAGGTGCTAGTCCGGTCGATCATGAACCAAAAAGCTCTCTTTTCTCAGGTTTGGTCCAATCTTCCTCGTATCATGCCGCCCCGTCTGGTTTCTTGGATTCCTCCCGGGGAGTCGGAAATAGCGGTGAACTGTGATGGGAGTGCTTTGGGGTCCCCGCTTCGTTCCGGGTATGGTGGTTGTTTTCGGGATGCCCGTGGTGTGTTGCTTCTTGGTTTTGCTGGCTTTGGTGGTCAAGCTTCGGTGTTACATATGGAGCTTATGGCGATTTTTCATGGGTTGAGGATCTCGTGGGAGCGAGGCCACAGAAGGGTGGTTTGTTACTCGAACTCTTTGCTAGTTGTGGCTCTAGTTGGTGACCCTCCCTCTCATTTTCATGTGCTGGCGGCTTTGATTTATAACATTGTTGAGCTCCTGCAGCGGCCCTGGGAGGTGCGAGTGGAGCATACATTGCGTGAGGGAAATGCTTGCGCTGATTTCTTAGCTAAAATGGGAGCCAGACAGGATTTAGATTTCCTCCTTGTTCAGGACCCCCCTCCTGACTTGGAACCTTTGCTTTTAGCTAACTCTCTAGGCTCAACCTTTGTTAGGTTGTAGGGGGTGTTTCGCTTTGTTTGTTTTGTTCTGTTTTCGTTTGTTTTCTGTTAAGCATAAAAAAAAAAGACTCTTGAAGTTTGGGTCGTGTTCGACTTAAACATTGATGTTTTAAAATGTGTGTTTATGTCTTTCAATTTTTTGAAGTGTGTAAACAACTCTTAGGTTAATATTTCTTTTAAATTTTAGGTTAAAAAACATTTCATGCCCCTGATGCATCAAGTTTGTGCAAATGATGTCTCTACTCTTTTTTCGTCTATGTTTATAACCTCTATATTTCTCAAAAGTGCAACGAATGCCCATCCGTCACTCTGACGTTAAAAAACTAACGGAAGGGGCTTACATGACACTACTTTAGTTACAAGGCAGGCCACGTGGCATGTCACATCATTATCAAAATTCAGAAATGGGAAAAAGGGGTGAGGATGATTCGAACTCAGGACTTAGTAGCAAAACATGCCTTTAACCAGTTGAGCTACATACATAATAAAAACACGGGTATGGAAAATGTACTACAGTACCCGACCCGACCTAGTGTCATCCCAACTTATCGAACACAAAGGAAAAAGAAAATAAAAAATTAAAAAGAAAAAGAGTAATGAGCAGTGAGGTTTAAAAGGGGCATAGACTCCAAGAGGCAAAGTTGCGTGGCCTTATCTCCTCGCCGCTCCTTTCTTCTTCTTCAACTTCTCTGAAAATGGCTTCTTCTTCTTCTTCCGTCGCGGTTGTTTCCTCCACATACCAAACCCCTCTTCTCGAACTCCTCAAACGACCAACCACCGCAACAGCCTTCATTTCTCTCGACAACCGCTCCCGCTTCAGCTCCGTTCTTCTCCGAACTTCCAACCTCAACAGGACCCGCCTCCGCCTTGTTTCTTCAGCCGTTGCCACCCCGAACTCCTCCGTCCTCACCGCCGAAGAAGCCTTCAAGGGTCTTGCTCTTGACGACGTTAACGCTGACGGGTATGACCTTGCTCCTCCCACCACTGTCAGCAACGACGAGCTCGACATTTCTAAGCTGGGTTTGCCTTCTGAACTCGTTCGTTCGCTTGTCAACCGTGGAATCACTAGTCTTTTCCCCATTCAGGTTTTTCATTTATTTCTTCATTTTCAACAAGTGTAGATAATGTGAAGATACATAGCTTTGTTTTTCTGACTTGAAGTTAATATTTATATGAATTTTTTTGGTGATTTAGAGAGCTGTGTTAGTTCCTGCACTGGAAGGGAAAGATATCATTGCTAGAGCAAAGACTGGAACTGGAAAGACCTTAGCATTTGGAATTCCAATTATCAAAGGTGTCACTGATGATTCACAAAGTCCTCAGAGGTAGAATCATTCATGCATAAGTATAATGAAAAAAAAAATACACAAATTAGTACTACTTTGGTTTTCTGTTCATGTCCCATTTAAGAATAAGGTGTATTTGCTCCCTGAGATTTTCAAAATGTGCTAAATGGTACTTTTGGGATTAGCTTCACAAGGGTTTATTATTATTTTTGTGTATTTTAAAAAATGTAGGAGAATAAAAGATACCCTTTTTGAACAGTTGGGATTGAACTGCTCTTAACCCGAAATCTAGAGCACATATGTGTATGTATACCTTTTAGGCTTGGTTGGTACTTGATATATTGTTGTTGATGCATTTGTTTGTTCATTTTAAGCAGGCGGTCTGGGCGTCTTCCTAAGGCGTTGGTACTTGCGCCGACTAGGGAGTTAGCGAAGCAGGTCGAGAAGGAGATAAAAGAATCTGCACCTTACCTGAGCACAGTCTGTGTTTATGGTGGTGTTGCTTATGCAACACAGCAAAATGCACTTTCGCGTGGTGTTGATGTTGTGGTTGGAACACCTGGCAGAATAATTGACCTAGTAAATGGGAACAGCCTTAGACTGACTGAGGTTCAGTATTTGGTCCTTGATGAAGCTGATCAGATGCTTGCTGTTGGGTTCGAGGAGGATGTTGAAACAATTTTACAAACGGTCCCAACTGGGCGGCAGACCATGCTTTTTTCTGCAACCATGCCGGGTTGGGTGAAGAAATTGTCAAGAAAATATTTGAACAAACCATTGACAATTGATTTGGTAAATATTATTACTTTTTGACATCTCTTCTCTGCAAATATATATAAAGTATAGTAGACTAAATATTTGAAAACTTATATTAGGCTACTCATATGACTGTACAAGTGTACATAGTGTAGGCATGTAGCCGACCTCAAGTATTTGACTCTGATTGATGTAAAACTCACCTGAGTGGCATTAACTACTTGAAAAGAAAGGCTTTTGTTTGACTGCATGTTCTAGCATAATCCTTAGCATATCTACTAACATATTACTAGCATTTTTGTGTGTGTTTACTGCTGATCGTAACTTGGTCATTGCAAGTGTGCACCCCCTGTTCTGAACAATGTAGTTAATTGCAGTGATGCAATTCCTCATTGTAGTCCTGTTTTCACCTTTTTAAAAGTATCTTATGTTGTGTATGGTATAGTGAATTTAGAGACGAAAAAGGGGAAAGCATTGATGAATTTGGACTAGAACTGAATCTATTTCGCATTTTCTTCCACTGCTCGGTCAACAGTCGGAATTGTGCTCACTAAAGTTATTGTAATTATGACGCGTTTAAAATAACGGTTATGAACTTATGATACTTTTCACTTTTCTGTTTAACAAGGTCGGTGAGGATGAAGAGAAGCTTGCACACGGGATCAAGCTATATGCTGTATCAGCCACTACAAATTCAAAGCGGACAATGCTTTCCGATCTTGTAACTGTAAGTTTCTACAATCGTAGCACGTTGTTAGTAAATTTATGCTGTTTGCTTTTCTGAGGACGTTTTAATAGGTATCTTGAGTAATACTGTTATAGTACTGTTATTATAAGATGAGGAGACAAAAAATATTTAAAATAATAATACAATAAAAACTTGTTCTGCAAGTTTCTGAGATGGTTGAAAGAAGCGGGACCAACTATTTCAAGAAAACCCTGGTTTGGTAGTCATGCATATTGAGCAAGTAAATTCTTTATCTCCATTCTCGTGTTGGGATGTAATTCTTGTTGAATATCTTGACACAAACTCATGGCTGTGTATTCTCTAAGACTCATATTTCTGTTACAAATTTAAATTTAAAATATTTTCCAAATGTACTTTAAGTTGCTCTTGATGATACGAGAAGACAGTTAAATAATTTCAGTGAATATTACTATGTCCTTTAGGTCTATGCAAAGGGTGGGAAGACTATTGTTTTCACGCGGACAAAAAAAGATGCTGATGAAGTATCATTGTCATTAACAAATAGTATAGCTTCTGAAGCACTGCATGGTGATATCTCTCAGCATCAGAGAGAGAGAACGTTGAATGGTTTCCGGCAAGGAAAATTCACAGTGCTTGTTGCCACTGATGTTGCCTCTCGTGGACTTGATATTCCTAATGTTGATTTGGTAAGTACATAACTGTGCTTTTGGTTCATGTCATCTTATCTCCAGTCTTGGTTCTATATGAATCTTCTCACATTCGAGCAGTTTTTAAATTTTTATTATGTATTTTACATTCAACGCCAACTGAAGACAAAGCAATAAACCCTGCCACTTGGATTAATGTGATTTGGAAATCAGGGTTTCTAATTGAAGATTTAGGTTTTAACTCAATTGTTGGAAATTTACTGTTTAAAACTTTGGGTCTTGTGATATTGTATCCCTCCGATCGATGTGCATTTTCTTGCGTATTCTGGCTTAGGATTCTCAAGTCTTGAGTTTGGGTTGCTTGTCAAAGCATAATTTGGATTTTCTGTTTTCAGAGATATTTGATATTTCTTCTACATCTGACCTTATTATTTAATCTTTATCTCCGTGCACTATTTAATCTGATATCACAGTTAGAATTTAATGTGTTACAAAGTTTTTGTGTAAACAGTACCTTGATTAATTCTTCCATATCAATTTCAACTCTGTTTGCCACCAGAGAAGATTAAGAATTTTTTGTTAGAATTGAAAAGTTTTTATCAATTGCTGTCTGTTCTCAACATATTGTAAAGCTTCTTGATGTTACAACTTACAATATTTTCTTCAGGTTATACATTATGAACTTCCCAATGATCCTGAGACTTTTGTACATCGCTCTGGTCGTACCGGTCGTGCAGGAAAAGAGGGTACTGCCATTCTGATGTATACCAGTAACCAGAGGAGAACTGTTAGATCCCTTGAGCATGATGTAGGCTGCAAATTTGAATTTGTTAGTCCACCAGCTACGCAGGAGATTTTGGAATCATCTGCCGAGCAAGTTGTTGCTGCACTTAGTAGAGTTCATCCTGAATCTGTTGAATTTTTCACCGCAACTGCACAAAAACTAGTTGAGGAACGAGGAACAAGTGTCCTTGCAGCTGCACTAGCACAACTGAGTGGGTTCTCTCGACCTCCATCATCCCGGTCTCTTATCAATCAGGAACAGGTATTGGAGAAGCATATATCTCCTATTGAAGTTCTTATGGCTAAAAATTTTGTACCTCATTTATTATTCCTCAATCCTCCATATCCTTCTAGATAATAGCAAAGGTAAATTATTTGTACGAACAGTATGTAGGAGATGTACCATGTGAATCTAACAGAAAATAAATATTGCAGAATAACGATTGCAATATAGTACCGTTCAATTTTATGAGGCATTGAGGTGTTTGCTCACGAGATAACTTTGGTTTTAATATTTTATGTTCGCCACTCAGTTGAGATTTTGAAAAAACTAGTTCTTATTTGATTTGTTTTTAAGTTGAAGTTATTCTACAAAATATATTTGAAGGTTGGTCCTCAATTAAAATGTTTAACTCGTTAAAATGATGGTGTTGCAGGGATGCATTACATTACAACTAACTCGAGATCTAGATGCTCTTCATGGAAAATATCTTTCTGCTAGATCAGTCACTGGGTTTCTTTCTGATGTTTATTCTCCAGCTGCTGATGAAGTTGGAAAAATACATTTAATTGCAGATGAAAGGGTTTGTACCTTTTATAACTATGTATCTGAATAGTATTGTTTAACTATTTTGTGTTGTTTTCATGTTAGGGACTTCGGTCCTATTAATCACCAGTGTTAAATTTAATTGAAAGTACCTAATGCCTACATCAGGTTCAAGGAGCTGTTTTTGATCTTCCGGAGGATATTGCTAGAGAGTTGCTCAAGAAGGACATACCCCCTGGAAACACTATTTCCTTGATCACCAAGGTTAATTACAATATTTGGTTAATATTTTTGTTTTATATTCGGTCTATATTGAGTGTCTGAGCCTGTTTTTCTCCCCCAACCAAAGCAATATATTTTGGTATCAGATTATTGGATTACTAATTTGATAAATGTCATTCACATGTTACTTTGTATTGGCAGTTACCTGCTTTGCAAGATGATGAACCTACAAGTGATTACTATGGGAGGTTTTCTGACAGAGGTCAAAGCAACCGGAGGGGGGGTTCTAGGGATCGGGGAGGTTTTAGAAGCTCCTCATCGGGATGGGGTGGGGACCGAAGCTCTGATGACGAGTTTGGCAATACATATGGGAGAGGGGGGAGAGGTGGGAGAGGTGGTAGAAGTTATGGATCCGGTAACAGCAGGTCTGGAATGGGAAGAAGAAGCAGTGGGGATGACTGGCTAATTGGAGGTGGACGATCAAGCAGGTCTTCACCATCGAACAGGTTATTATAGTATACTAGTTATAGGAACTGTTAAGCATATGATTAGTAATTTTCTTCCTATACAACATATAGTAAGATTCCTTCTGTGTAATGTTTTGTTGTATTTAAAACTCATGACATCTGAATGTGCATTGCAGAGGCAGCAGTGGAGGTGCCTGTTTTAATTGTGGACAATCTGGGCATTTTGCAGCAGAGTGTCCCAAAAAACGGAACTCATTTTAGTCTACTCTTCTTTAATTTTTCCGCCAAACTGTCCAAGCTGCTGCTGGTGATGGCCTAATGGATTCAGGAAATTAAAAGATGCTTCCCAGATTGAATTACAGAATCAATGCTGTTCAACTTGTCTCGTGTTTAGTAATCTCCATAGCTTTAGTCCTAGGTTTTTCTCTTCTTTACTCTTAATGTAAAATTTATTTATCATTTTCCTTGTTTGGTAAGAACAGTGATTGTATAGTGCTGTTTTGACTGCTTAACCATGTCTATGATCCACTTGAACCTAAATATGTTTCAGAAAAAGGCAGGAATAGCTTTATATGCAAGACATGTTTCCAATTGTTTAATATAAATATCGTACAAGTTAGACATGTCTACAATTTGAATCTGATATCTTTTATTTTTGAACGTATGAATCTGATATCTAAGCTTCTCTATGATTTTGTAATTTGTTTAACATGTGCTGTGAACCGCTTATTCAAGTGCTTATGACCATTAGCATTTATGTGATAAGCTTTTAATCAAGTACTTATGACAATAAGCGTTTATGTGATAAATTTTTATTCAAAAGCTAATTTGATAAGTTTATTGAGATGAGCCTTGTAGGTTTAAGTGTCTATTCACAAACTAATATGAGCGGCTTATAAAAATAATCTTAAAAAAATAATCTTAAAACAGTAGGTAAGTCATAAAAACTATTTACACAAATCCTCCACATTACTGGCATAGTGGCATGAATGTTTATAGTTCAACATAAGTTCAAATGTGTTAAACTTGATAAGTTGATAGTAGTTTGCATTAATGTTTATAGTTCAACATAAGTTCAAATGTGTTAAATAGTAGTTTAAATGTTTTGTTAATTCGAAAGTTGGTTGAAGGTAAGTTAACTAATAACCAGAATGATTAGAATCCTTTTATATACATCACAATGTTTAACTAAAATATTATATCTGTTTCTCTATTTATAAACATTCTAAAAGATCCCACTTATTTAATTCATATAAAGAGATATGGCAAATTTTCAACATAAGAACTTTCCAAGGGAAACACATAACCAACAAAATCCATATATGTAAAACAAGCCACAAACTAAATGTGCATGTTTCTGTTATGTTTGGATATCTTTGAGAGGAGCTCAAATTTAAATGTTCTGTTAACATGGAAGTTGGTTGAAGGTAAGTGAACTAGTAAACAGACACTTCATTGTCACAAGTCACCCCAAAATTCAATGTTCCAAATTTTGCATACCACACTTTTGAGAGTTGGCTACTTGCCAAAAAGGATGTCCATGACATTTCTGAAAACAGAGAGAGCCTCTTTTATCAACCAGAACCTCATCCAGCTTCTCCTCCCTGACCAAGCCTTCAAACACAGAGGTGTACATCTCAGCATTGGATCTCATCCCTTTATCCATCATTTCCAAAACGTACTTCTTAGCACCCCTCAAGAACTTAGCATCTTTCACGAGTCCCTTTATGAGAACCAACACTAAGTAAAGTTATAAGTATGTGACTCCACCTCTTCAGGCCAACACTGAGTAATACTTGATCAAGCCTCTCTAAGATAAAATGAGTAGTGCTGTCAATAGCCTCTCCAAGCTATCTTCTTAACAACAGAAGATGTGTAGACGATCACACAACAACCCTAGATCAAAATCTATTTGAACCAACAAAATCCATATTCTACTTTAAACACTAATTTTAATTTTAAATAGTTGAAATAAATGAAAGGATTCTAAATTGATTAAACGAATGAAGAGATTCTGAATTTCATTTTCCGAAGAGCTAAACTTTTAGCATCGGTTGGTTGTTAGGTTTATAGATTCAACGATCTAGATTGTTCTTGAGATTTGAAGCACTATTTCTACTTCTTTCTCTTGAATCGGTCATATTATGGATGATTGTTCTATAGAGAAATCATTACTTCAATTCGCGATTTTGGTTGGGATTCGACTCGAAAATTATATTCCTAAGTTGAATGCCAACATCAAATTAGCGTTCATCAGATAAAGTGCACACAACATCAAATTTAAACCCATAACATATCAATTGAAACAACCCTAATAATCACATCAATATTTTAAGCTTGTGTTTTCGTGGAAAGCAACAGTAACCGCAATGGGTGTGCAATTGGAAATTTGGAATCAACGCCTCAAAAACAATTATTATCAAATCCAAATAGTGATTTATGTCCAATTCTCATAAAATTGGAGGTAGTATTATCATTTGATGTTTCGATATGATTAATTGGGTAACAACCTGATACTGTTTGGTATTTATTGGTCTTGAAGGATAATTAGAGAGACATATTATATAATGGTTTTTAAACAAAAGAAAATTGAGGGCCTCAAAATACTCAACAAAAATGACAATGTAAAGAAAGATCATGCTTCTAAGCATAAGACTGATAAAGGACAAAAGACATGAGTCTTTCTTCAAAGTACAAACATCATTATGATGCAAAAATATTAAAGATCGCTAAGAACAATGAAAACTAAATGAGATTAAATTATTGTATGAAATTTATTTTTAATCTCCTTTTATTTCTTCGCAGCAAAATTTTAAAATCTTTCAGATCCTCAATCATCAGATGTGATATTCTTCACGGTCTCATGCACGTTCCCTTTTGGATCTATAGAGATAAAATACTCTTTCGCAGTATTCTTTGGGTCACGAAGTATGATGAATATCTCATCACCAGACAAAATATTGTGCTCTTTCGCCTCTTGCACAAGTTCCTTCTTCAATTTTTCGAATGTTGCTTTCGAAGGTGACTCACAAGGGTTATGAGCAAGTTTCACCTTCTTGTTTGCCATAGCTGCAATTGCACAAGAAATAATGAGAAAATATAATGTTAAGTACATATTAAAATTGCAATTGCACAAGTTTCACCCCTATATTGCCACGGTTTTATAGAGATCCTTCTCACCTAACATAGAAATTTATCTAATGGATATTAATTACCAATGTATATGGATTTTGGTTCACTGCATTATATTATAACAGAAATTAAACTACATACTATAAATATTCAGGTGAATACATTACAATCATCAAAGTATATGTCATACGTGGAAATTCATATTTAAAATATAAAGTTAAATAGGTAAAATTATACAAGATTTAAATGAATTGTTGAGTGTGAGTTTATATTCGTTAAAGTTTCATTTGAATTAATGATTTTTTACCATAAATATCAAAAGTTAATTTTAAATATATTAAATGGATGCTTTCATGTGAGTATTTTATAATAAATTTTTTTATTGTAATTTTTTTGTGATTTCGGTACATTTGTGTGCGTGTACATGCATGTATTTATGTGAATCTGACAGCTAATTGTGTGTAAGTGCACACTAAATGAAAATAATTATTTCATTAATATTTATATATTGGTATTATCAGTGTATGGAGAAGGGTAAATCATTATTTATTTGTTGAGTGTGAGTTTTTTATTTGTTAAAGTTTCATTTGAATTAAACATATTTTTATCATAAATATCAAAAATTCATTTTAAGTATATTAAATGACGGTTTTCATGTGAATATTTTATATTATACATTTTTGATGGTTTTGTTTGTGATTTCCATATATTTGTGTGCGTGTACGCGCATGTATTGCTATGAATCTGTACAACTAATCGTGTTTAGGTTCACACTAAATGAAATAAAATACCTCTTAAGATTAAAATAATGTGTTAATATATATATATATATATATATATATATAGGAATGCTAATGCACACCCACTCTTTTCTTAGAAGGAGTGCATTACTAACACCTTTTTGCTTTGGACAAAAAACCCAACTCACACTTTTTAAATTAAGTTACTGTATAAGGGTATCAAAATAATTTCACAATCCACCCCTCTCTCTCGCTCTCCATTCTTTGCAGAGAACTTTCAGTTCATCACGTCTTCATCTCTCTTTCTCAGTTTTCTCTCATCTCGTTTCATCTCTCTTAAGCTTACTCTAAGATTTCTTCCATTGCAGCACCACAACCTCCATCACGTCTTCATCAGGCTCCCCTTAGCCGGCAGGAACCACGTTTTTCTTCAATTTCCTAGATCTAATCTACCCAACCGACGTCTCTCCATAACAGCCATAGACTCAAATCAAATCCATCACAACAGACCCACATCATTGAACCAGGTTGGAAGCGCAAGTTTGATTTCCAAAGTCAAATTTGAAGCATGTGTTGGATTTCAAACAATCCCTCTCCCCCAATTTGAATAATTTGGGTATTGGGTATTTACATGCTCTAGGAAGCACCACCACTGAAATTGGTCTTGGCATGAGAAAAAATTAGTTTAGGCTAAAAAGAATTTTTGGCCCCTAATGTTTTAAGTTTGTGCAAATTTTGCCCCTACTCTATTTTTGTCGACGTTTCTACCCCTCATGTTTTCAAACAGTGCACTGTCTACCCCTCCGTCAGTCAGACTTTCTCAGGAGAGGTTCCTGAGTGGATTGGAGAGATGAAGATGAATATATGAAGTTGACAATGAGCAAGGAAATGATATAAATTAAATTTGCTTGATGTATATATCAATTCTGTTTGTAACTGAACTAGTTAAATGCATGTTTTGCTACTTACAGGTCTTGAGTTTGAATCTCCCATGCCCCATTTTTTCAATTTCACTTGTAATTTCCATGTGGCAAGTCCAAAAAATAATTAAAAAAAATCA
The DNA here is from genome assembly GCF_012489685.1 of Lotus japonicus. Lineage (NCBI taxonomy): Eukaryota > Viridiplantae > Streptophyta > Magnoliopsida > Fabales > Fabaceae > Lotus > Lotus japonicus. The sequence goes on from NC_080045.1 coordinate 54,366,046, forward strand.
AATCAGCTCGTTCCGTTAGTTTTTTAACGTCTGACTGACGGAGGGGTAGCCGGTGCACTGTTTGAGAACATGAGAGGTAGAAACATCGACAAAAATAGAGTAGGGGCAGAATTTGCACAAAAATGAAACATCAGGAGTGAAAAGTGTTTTTTAGCCATTAGTTTAAGATGACATTCTCCTCATACCTCCGATTTGAACTTTTCATTTTAATATTTGTAAATGAAATCAAATTCCAATTTGCCTTCTCTGTACCAAGCAGACAAGTTGTGATGGCAACGTGAATTGAGGAAGGTAACGTGGCATTGGTTCATTTACTCTTGCCTCCAAATATTTGAGATACAAGAGTCATGAAGGGCTTTAATAAAAAACAAGAGTAATGAAGAATCCAGTGAAGAAGACGCATGAGAGAGAAGAAGAGTGATGAACAATGTTTTGGGTGTGCCCTCTGAAAATGTTGAGTGGGAGAGAGAAAGTGTGTTCATTGCTAAATTACTTTTGACTTTTGCATCCATATAAAGTAACTTAATTTAAAAAGTGAAAGTTTGATTTTTTGTCCAAAGAAAAAGATGTTTTGCTAATGCGCTCCTTTAAAAAAAAGAGTGAGAATGCATTAGCAATGAACACAACCGTACATCGATTATATATATATATATATATATATATATATATATATATATATATATATTGGTATCAGAGCCTTTTCCCGTGAGGGAAGGGTTCTGGGATCAGACAGGTTGTTATTGGTTTTAATCTATTGTTTTTCTAAAAACTTATTTCTCCTTACCGTTTTCATTAATCACCCCTGTTATTATCGTCAAAACCTTAAGAACTTAGTGTGAGGTATCCCTGGAGTCTAGTGGTCCCGGCAGTAAAGCCTGATAGGTAGTGAGACCGTTGGTTTAGCTAGATTGGGAAGAAGCATTATCACTCTTAGGATTTTTAGATAATAATATGGCTAGATTAATCAAAACTTTAAGTGAATTAAGCTTAGGAAAAAACAACAAGATTATAATTCCATCAACATCCACAGCTGGTTCTAGCAACCAAGATCAAGATCTCTCTAGGGTAGCTCAACAAGAATTAGAAATAGCCTCAATAGAAAGGGCACTTCAAAATTGGTCAATCCCTATAGTCAAGAAAAAAGAAATATATAAGCAACATACTTTATTCAGTAGATCAGATGATTCTATTTTTACCATAGAATGTTGTCAACATAGTTCTGATCATACAAGTACTATAAAATTATTAAATGAAGACGTTCTAGATCAACATATTAAAGACGGCTTTAATTTTATTCACATAAGTTTAATACAAGTAGCTGCAAAACCTAATTTTCGTTTAGGAATTAACTCTCCTATAATTGTAATGTTAAGAGATATGAGACTATTAAAGCCTCAAGATTCATTAATAGCAGTATTAGAATCAAATCTGCATGATGGCCCTGTCTTCTTTAACTGCTATCCAAATTATGCCATGAATCTTCAAAATAGTTGGACCAGAAATGCTATACAATTAGATTTATTAGCAAGTAGTGATATATTCGAAGAAGAAAGCGATCCTTTTTCAATAATATATAGAGTATACTACAAAGTTTCAAAAATCAATTACAATTTTAAAGCCTTAAGGTCATCACCAAAACAAGAAACCATCATGTTAGAAGCAAACTTGAAAAGATCTTCAGTACAAGTTCCTAAGAAACTTACGCATGAAGAGGTTATGAGTAAGATTCCTGAGGAATGGGTATTTAAGAATTCATTACCCCAACCAAAGGTTCATAATACTCAGGTTAGGGAATTATTTCAAGAAGGAGCAAATCTTACTTTAAGAATGAATAGATCAAATTCATTCAGCACTAGAACCCCTCAACAATTATACCGAGTAGACCTTCCAAGATCTTCGGTATCATCAAAACTTAAGGGAATAGATACAACTTCTAGCCCTAGCATAGCAACACCTATATATCAATAAAGGATGGTCAAGAAATTGAAGCTTCTCCTTATAAAGCGGAAGCTAATAAAATCCATCAACAATTAAATTTCACCAATACTATGCTAACAGTTGTGTCAAAACAACTAGGAAGAATAGAAGCTCAAAAAACTGAACCCTCTGTTACAACCAAGGATCCTTCCTCAACATTTACTTTAGGAAATCCTTTACAGACCCCTATCTTCAAAATTCCTCAATACACTAAGGAAGAATTTGATTCCTTCAACCTCTCAGGAAGTATAGAAAAATTAAAAGAAAAATTAAACAAACTCTCCTTAAATCATTTAGAAAAAGATCTAAACATTAATAAAATTAGAAAATTTGGGCCAGAAAGTAACACAAGAGCTTATTATCCAAGACCCACCTATTCTGACATGAGATTTGAAGAAAGAAAAGAATTTATTCAAAATACTTTTAATAGAACCAGCCTTGATGAATGGAATATCGATGGCTTTAGTGAACAAAATATATTAGATATTACCCATCAAATGATTATGGCCGCCACGGCCTATAGGGTTCATAACAATACAGACAGAAATGCAGCCTTAATGATTACTCATGGCTTCACTGGTCAGCTACGTGGCTGGTGGGATAACATCATGACTCCTGAAGATAAATCAACCATATTAAATAAGAAAAAAGAAAATGGAGAAGAAGATGCTGTAGCCACATTAATATATACCATTATCCTTCATTTTATAGGAGATCCTAGTATATTTAGAGAAAGAGCTTCAAGCCAGCTCTCTAATCTCTATTGTCCTACCATGTCTGATTACCGATGGTATAAGGATACATTCTTCTCAAAGGTAACCTTAAGAGAAGATGGCAACAGCGCCTTCTGGAAAGAGCGCTTTATTGCCGGATTACCTAGATTAATGCAATCAAAAGTATTAAGTAATCTATCTCTTTTTAATCAAGGAAATCCAGTAAATTTTAATTCTCTATCATTTGGACAACTTCATAATACTATAGTTTATACAGGAATACAAGTATGTACCGACTTTAAACTTCAAAATAAAATGCAAAAATATATGCAAATTTCAAGAAAAGAAGTAGGTAGTTTCTGTGAACAATACGGAGTAGAACCATTACAGGCTCCTAGTTCAAAAGCTAGACGAATCTCTAGATCTCAAACAAAACAGTCTCAAGGCTATAAAAGGAGAAAACCATTTCAAAAGAAACCCTATGAACAAAATCCTTCGACTAAAAAACCTCCAATCAAGAAAACTAACCCAAAGAAAAAGAATGTATGCTGGAAATGTGGTAAGCCAGGTCATTATGCAAACAAATGTAAAACTCAACAAAAGATAAATGAGTTAGATTTGGATAAAAAAATCAAGGATAGCCTAATTAGTGTTCTTATTAATAATGAAGATCCTCAGTATTCTTCAGAATATGAAGGAGATGAAGACCAAGATGTAAATCTGGTTGAATATTCATCAGACTCTCATTCCTCTTCAGAAGAAGAAGAGAGAAAGGAATGTATCAAAGATAGTTCAGGATTCTGTGATTGTGCAGGATGCTTAGGACAAAATATCAACATGCTAACACAAGATCAAACTATGAGTTTAATCTCTATAATAGACAAAATGGAAGACTCTCCCTTAAGAGATGAATTCTTACAACAATTAAACCTTCTAGTTAAAAAAGAAGAAAACTTGAAAAAAGATATTAGTCCTCCAATAAATAGCATGAATGAAATTTTTAATAGGTTTAGGCCTAAACCAACAATAACTTTGTCAGATCTTCAAGAAGAAGTAAAAATATTAAAGGAAGAAATCAATCAGCTTAAGCAAAATGATCTTAGTTTAGAATTCCGGTTAATGGAATTAGCTGGAATAGAAATTATTAAAACTCAAGAAAATCTAGCTAGTACCTCAGGAACCAAACAAATTCATAATAAAGAAGAACCAGAACCAGACGAAAATTACCTTAATCTCCTTAGTTTAGTTATAACTCATAAGTGGCATTCTGAGATAACCTTAGTCATTAAAGATTTTCGGATCAATATAGTAGCCTTAATAGACAGTGGCGCGGATATTAATTGTATTCAAGAAGGATTAATTCCTACTCAGTTTTACGAAAAAACTAAGGAAGGAGTTAATAGTGCAAATGGGACTAAAATGAATATCCAATATAAGCTATCAAATGCCAAGATTTGTAAAAACCAAATCTGTTTTAGAAATTCTTTTGTATTAGTCAAAAATATGACAGAACAAATTATTTTAGGAACCCAATTCATTTGTCTTTTATATCCTATAAATAAGATAGATGAAAAAGGGATAGTTACTCAAGTCTTAGGAAAGACTGTTACTTTTCCCTTTATAAAACCACCACAGAGGAAAGAACTACATTTATTAAAAGAAATCTCTACTTCTAGAATAAATATAATTTCTAGAAAGAAGAAACATATCAATTCTTTACAAAAAGAAATTAAATATTACAAAATAGAAGAACAACTCAAAAGATCTAATATTCAAAAAATTATTAAGAATTTTCAAGACCAAATAGAAAAGGATTTATGTGATTTAAATCCAATGGCTTTTCATCACAGGAAAATACATACAATAGGATTACCCTATATAGACGGGTTTTATGAGAAAGATATACCTACAAAAGCCCGACCCATCCAAATGAATGAACAATATTTAAAATATTGTAGAGAAGAAATAGGAGAATACCTTAATAAAGGATTAATTCACCCTTCCAAGTCCCCTTGGAGTTGTACGGGATTTTATGTCATGAATGCCTCCGAATTAGAAAGAGGAGCTCCTAGATTGGTCATCAATTATAAACCCTTAAATAAAGTATTAAAATGGATCAGATATCCATTACCTAATAAGACAGATCTTATTAAAAGACTAAATAAGGCAACAATATTCTCAAAATTTGACATGAAAACAGGATATTATCAAATTTCGGTGAGGGAGGAGGACAGATATAAAACAGCCTTTGTCGTCCCTTTCGGTCATTTTGAGTGGAATGTAATGCCACAAGGCCTGAAAAATGCGCCTAGTGAATATCAAAACATTATGAATGATATATTTTATCCACATATGGATTTCACCATTGTATACCTAGATGATGTTCAAGTATTCTCAAAAAATATAGACCAGCATATTCAACATTTAGAAAAATTTATAGAAATCATTAGAAAAAATGGTTTAGTAGTTTCAGCAAAAAAGATGAAAATCTTTGAAACCAAGACCAGATTTTTAGGTTACGAAATTCATCCAGGACAAATTACCCCAATACAAAGGTCATTAGAGTTTGCAAAAAACTTTCCAAACGAATTAAAAGAAAAAACTCAATTACAGAGATTTTTAGGATGTGTTAATTACGTAGCAGATTTTATCCCTAATATAAGGATAATTTGTGCCCCCTTATTCAAACGACTTAGGAAAAACTCCCCACCATGGTCTGAAGAAATGAGTCATAGTGTCAGGGAAGTTAAAAAATTAGTCCAAAGTCTACCCTGTTTGGGAATACCAGACCCAGAGGCTTCATTAATCATAGAAACTGATGCCTCAGAGCTAGGGTATGGTGGAATACTTAAGCAAGTAAAACCCCAGACTTCAAAAGAACAAATTGTTAGATACCATTCAGGTATTTGGCACCCAGCACAACAAAAGTATTCTACAGTCAAAAAAGAGATTCTTTCAATAGTTTTATGTGTTCAAAAATTTCAAGATGATGTTTTTAACAAAAGATTCTTGATAAAAACTGATTGCAAAGCAGCACCTTCAGTTTTACAAAAAGATGTTCAAAACCTAGTTTCAAAACATATCTTTGCTAGATGGCAATCATTACTTTCATGCTTTGATTTTGAAATAAATCATATCAAAGGAGATAATAATTCCCTCCCAGATTTTCTGACAAGAGAATTTTTACAGGGAAAAAATGAGTGAGAAACCAAAATCGAAAGATCAATATGGACCCCCACTGGGTTCGTCATCATCAGCATCAAATTCAAAAGAAATAGTAGCACCTCTCCAGATTGCTGGATCATCAGCACCAGCTACCCCTTCAAAATCCTCCAAAAAACTCACTACCGCTCAAATTGTCAAAACACCTTCCCAGAAAACCTCATTAGTCCCACTGACTAATAAATACACAGTATTAGCTCAAAATCCTTCAAAATCCTCCGTCAAACCAGAGCAAACCGAATACCTGGAAAAACCAGAAGGTATGCCATCTCTCATCATAGAAAAAGAACATTTCCATTTAAATCCAAAAGACATAGCCACTCAAATATTTCCTCCTAACTTTCATTATGTCCCAGGACATCCCAAAAAGACTAGATTATTCTATGAATTCATTCTGGTCGACTCTGACTCCATAGAAGTCACCCATACCCAAGATAAACAAGGAGAAATAGCTTTCTCTAAAATCAAAATTCTCAAAGTCCTTACAGCCAAAGATTGGAATGCTCCCCTTCATTATTTTAAACAATTTTCTAGGCAATTTGACCCTCCTAGTTACAATTACTTTGATTATACGGATGCTTGGTATCATGCCTTGTATCTCAGACCCTTTCAACATTCTTGGTTCATTTGGTTTCATAAGGGAATTTCTTTGAAATTTCCTCAGTGGTTTAAGGTTTGGTTCTATCACGTAGGACTTGATGAGACTATCCTTCCTGAAGAAGTCAAACCATTGTTTAAATACTTTGTTCAACGAACTAATTTCATTATGGAGGATAAACTCCTTATGTTCACAGCTTCTCAAGCCATTTCCTGGATTGTAACCTGGGATTGGAGAACTGTTGAAATCTTTGAAGAAACTGAGCTCTACCAGCTTTATCGCATCTTTAGAATAAAGTGGTGGGCAAAATTCAACATCTCCTTAATCCAACAGACCAAGATTGAAGCATGGGTGAAGACTTACCATCTTACCCAACAAAGCAAGAGACAGCTATCAACTACTCCTCATATTACTCAAGAAGCCTCATTTTTGCAAGAAAAATCAAAACTCATGGCAGAGTTAGCCTCGGCCAGTTCACCAGAGGAATTTCAAAAGAAGATAGATATGATGAGTCAAAAGTCAGGCTCAGACACTTCATCAGTCAATAGTCAAAACTACCTTCAAGATAACGAAGATGACTGTTTGGGAATCAGTTATCATTCAGTTACCTGATAGGTATCCATAGATAATTGCAAAAGACAAAAAAGTCATCATCAAAATTCTTCATCATGGCCGACAAGGAATCTACTTTTCATTATTAAAGTTTCTGCTTTGGTAACTAAGGTTACTTTGTACCAACCATAGTTACTTTTCATTAACCACAGTTACCTTTATGTAAACCAGAGTTACTTTTAGAAAGTAATCATGGTTAAAATTTGTATAAATAGGTAGCTAAAGTTGAGAGAAAGGCATCGGGTTTTTCCCTAGCTCTCTCTCTCTCTCTTATCTTCTAAATATGTGTAACTTTGATCTTTGAATAAAAGCTTCGTTTCAGTAAATTTTGTCTCTCTTTATTTTTGCCACTCTGATTATTATCAATATGTTTATATATATATATATATATATATATATATATATATATATATTATCCGTGTAGAATGGAGAGTAAGCCATAATTTATTTATTTAAAAAAATGAAAATTAGCCCCTAAAGTTTGGGTGCTCATTAAATGAAAATAAATATATCTTAAGATTAAACTAATGTGTAAATATTAGTATCATCGATGTACGAAAGAGGAAAAACCATTATTTACTTATTTTTTTGGGAAATAACATATTAGCCCCCCTGAAGTTTAGGTCATGTCTGACCTACACCCTGACGTTTCAAAATGTGAATATATGTCCTTCGATCAAGTTTTTAAAGTGTGTAAAATAGCTCCTATGTTAATATTTCTTTTAAACTTTGCCATGATTTATTACATGACATGCACATGATAATTTTTTCTCCCTAAATTAACCCTATATGCACATAGACACAGCAAAGAAGCTCCACTACATGCACTTCATCCCCACCTTCAAGCTAACCCAACATCCTCATCTTCAATTTATACATCTAAAAAAGATATACACAATTGTTGTAATACTTTTGACCCTTGTAATTAACCGAAAACTATTTTCTACGAATTTTGTAAGTTTTTAATCTTTTGGCATCAACATCTTATGAGCCGCAACTATATATGTTGGGTGTGTAAATATTTTGTGTGAGTATATATAAAGTCTCAAATAGCATATCACATGCCCACGGGAAGATGTTGCTTAAACTTATGCATGCTTGTTTTTGGTGTGCCAAGATTCCAAATTAAACTATTTTTCTTTTAATCCACCAAACATGAATGCTATGTGCCTAGAGCCTAGAGGGGTAATTTAGGGAGAAAAGATGTTATGTGCATGTTTTTTTTTTTTTTGAACTTGTTATGTGCATGTTATGTGATAAACTATGTTAAAATTTAATGAAAGTGTTATTTTACACACTTTAAAAATTCTAAGGTCATAAATGCACCTATAAATGCATATGGAGCTCTATGAGGGGTCTTTGTATCCAGAAGTCTCGTGGGATGCCACTCAAAAGCGGCATGTTGCTAGTATCTCTCCATGTACTCCTATGGCTTGAGCAAGTTTGTCTGCTCAGGAGGGAACTTTGTCCAATCTCAGTCCTAACCCTTTTGTTGGGCATAACATTTCCCGGTTGACTGTCCATACCTGACAAAAATGAAACATTTAAAACATTAGTACAAATGCGTGAAAGCAACAAGAGTAGGCTATGCATAAGTAACCAAATAAGTGCATAATAACATATCCATGATTCATGATTGTGCATAAAGTAACCATGGTCGTGCTCAAGACTTAAGAGCACCTCCACGATCGTGCTATAGTATGAGTGATCACAACCATGCACTAGTAATAATATTATTTGAAAATGAGCATGACCATGCTAACTTTCAGCATGGACGTTCTGATACTAAAAGATGAATCAATTCAAATGCACGCACGTTGACTGTCTATATTCCTACTCCAATTCCTAATTTTATACTCTAACATCATGCACTTAATATAACATATTGAACTACTATAAGAAGCAAGTTGGGATTGCTTTTACTTACTTGAAATGAAGTATACTGTAGCGTAGAACACGCAAGCAAATGAGATGAAGCTAGAGAGGTTTAGAGCTTTGACGGTTGAAAATGGTATGGGATTCAAGGGGTGGAAATAGGTTAAGCGAACCACCGTAAGGAGCTCGAGGCCTTACTCATTTATTAAAATGTCAGACTTAGACTTTTAAAAATCTTGATTAACTAAACAGGCTGAGCTCATACTATCATTAAAGCTTGTTTGGTCCGATTGACCATTCTATTTACATAAGATTATTTTTATTAATAATATAAATAAATATAGTATACTATTTTAATTAAGTTTTTTAAAACTCATAATTTTTTATTTATAAAAATACAATGATATGTAGAAAAACTTATATAGCCCACTGGCCTATCTATGGTCTCTTTAAGATGTCAATTTTTATGTAAAATATGGGTAATGTTTCATCCCCACCTCTCTTTTGAGGTGGAGAGGTGGAATGGTGAGAGAGATAGGAAGAAAAGAAAAAGTAAGAGAGAGAAAATATGAGATGTGATAAATGATAAGATGAAAGAGATAGAAATAAAAAGAGGTGAAAATGGAGTGTTTAAAAAATGAGGTGTGTATATATCATTACTCGGTTATATGCTTGTAAACATGCTTGAGGCTAGGCTAGACCTATAATAGGCCACATGACATGCTTTAAAATTTGGTCTGTGACAAGCGACAAGTCAAGCTTCAGCGGCAAAATTATAATACAAGCGAGGCTGAGAATTAATTATAAACCACTATTAAAGAAATCACTTTTGAGAAATGTATCTAAACATGAATCACTCGTTTCCAATATTAAAAACACTAATGCAATCACACATTTAGTGAATATCTGCTTCAATGTATCCAAGGGAAACGCATAACCAACAAAATCCATATATATAAAACAAGTCACAAACTAAATGTGCAAGTTTCTGGTAGGTTTGGATATCTTTGAGAGGAGCTCAAATGTGAAAGGAGTTTAAATGTTCTGTTAACATGAAACTTGGTTGAAGGCAACTGAACTAGTGAACAAACACTTCATTGTCAAAAGTCACCCCAAAATTCCATATTCCAAATCTTCCACACCACACTCTTGAGAGTTAACTAGCTTTAGCTAGTTGCCAAAAAGGATGTTCATGACATTTCTGAAAACAGAACCCCTTTTATCAGCCAGAACCTCCCCAACAGCCTTCTCATCAGGAACAAACCCTTTAGCCTTCATTTGCTCCAGCAACTGCACAGCCTCATCCAGCTTCTCCTCCCTAACCAACCCCTTAAACACGGCGGTGTACGTCTCAGCATTAGGTCTCATCCCTTTATCCATCATTTCCAAAACATACTTCTTAGCATCCTTCAAGAACTTAGCATCTTTCACAAGTACCCTTATAAGAACCGCGTAGGTGTAAGCATTCGGAGACACCCCAGAAGCAAGCATCCGCATGAAAACCTTGAGAGCCTCCTTCGACTTCCCCGCGCCGGCATAGGCCTCGAGAACGGCGGTGTGAGCCACCACGTCGGGCATCTGACCCTTGTCCTTAATCTGACCGAAAAGCTCCAGCGCTTCATGGGTCAGACCCTCTTTGGACAAAGCGTCGAACATCTTGACTGCATGGTTGAACAACCCATCACCACTCCTCATGTTATGGAAAATCTCCTGCAAGTCCTTGGGGTCTTCAGGGTCTTCTATCGCTGGCTTCTTGCTGAAGGGGTCGTAAGGGGGTGGGAGGTTCTTGCTCTTGTCGGCGGGTTGAGGGGTGGCGGTGGCGGTGGCGCTATTTTCGTCGTCGCTGTCGTCGGAATCGGAGAGGGAGAAATTGACCTTGGTGTCGATACCCTTTTTGGTGGAGATGAAATGCCGGTAAATGGTGATGAAGTTTGAAGCTCTGAGGGGTGCAGTTGCAGATGAAGGAGGTGAGAGTGATGTGGAGAATGTGCATTGGAGGAGAGTGCGGAAGAAGAGTGGAGTGTGAGTGTTGGAGATGGAGTTGGTGAGAGATAAAGCGCGAGATATTGCTGAGATTGTGCATCTGCTATGCAAAGCCATGGACTGATACCTATAGCTTCTGTACCCTCTTCCTTGTGCTCTGGGTGCTGGGTTATCAGTCTCAGGGGATATGGAAAGGGAGTTGATTCTCCAGAAAATTCTGAGAGTGGCACCAAGTGAGAATCATTTTATGTTTGTGGGCTGGGCTTACATACTCAATACAAAAAACACATCTCATGTTCAATCAAAAGTTAAAAACATTACCAATGGATACAATCCTCGGTAAGCTATGAAGTACGGATTCTAACACGGACACTTGGACACGACTCGACACCGGCATCGCAACACGGCTTAAGTAAAAAAAAGGCAAGACACGGGGACACTGCATAGGAAATTGTCTACAAAAAGAATTAATATATCTACTAGTTTTCACTCATTTATTGATCATCATCATTGAAAACGTCTTTGACTCTGGTTCTCAAGTGATAACTTAGCAATTTCTTTCATGGTTCACTCTTAAAAATTATATGTTTTTTAAAAATACAAGTGTCCTAGAGGTGTCCAGCTAAGAAGAGGTGCCGGCTCAGGTGTTCGAGCCGTACAAAAATATTTTTTTAATCAGACACGACGAGGAAGTGTCTGACACGTGTCCTAGGTGTCGTACGGATGTCGGTGTCGTGTCGGTGTCCAACACTGGGACACAGCATATGTAAGAGGTGTTTCTGCTTCATAGTCGGTAAGCGATAACGATGATTAAAGTCGTCGATGACTGATTTGGACGAGCATGAGTAACTTGTCTTGCGGATGAAAATGACACCTTCACTTGTAATCTTTGCTTTATTCCTTTGGAGACTGTAATCGCTATAATAAAACATGTGATAACCGGACGGTTTAAAAATCGTCGCAAGATCATCTAAAAATTTAGCTACAAGTGATTGTTTCGGCCAGATTAGTTATTGTCAACTTACAGATGGTCTGGGATGTTGGTATTCTGAAATAATCATGTAATTACCGATAACTTAGGTTGTGGGTAACTTGGAGGGCTTACAAAATTTTCGAGCATTAGTTATCGATGGTCATATCATAGTCGTTGGTAATTTCAAACATATTGAAATTGTCCACAATTGATTGCTTGGCGAGCTTTTTAAAATTTTTTCGTGAGCTATCGACAGTACCCTCGAGATCGGTAACTCACCGAAAATTGTCGATAACCTAAAAATAGATGTTAACTTCTTACTCATACTTTCTTCTTCTTTATCTTTTATTTTCTACATATTTGTATAAATTATGAATAATGAGAGTTTTAATGAGCGCAAAATGTTCATTTTGCTAGGATAAGAATATCACCTTTATGGATGAAACATTCATGAAAGAGACATTTTTTTTGCAGGCAAAATGAGTTTTTTTTGTGTGCATACCAAATCAATCACCAATAGAAAAATTTGTAATTTGTAATTTATCGATGAAATTAGTTGCGAGTAAGTTACTGACGAATTTTAAAAAATTAATCAATAATAATTAGGGACAACCCCAATATCCACGGTTTTTTGGTTGTCGGTAATCAACGTTTTTTCTTCGATCATCGAAGCTACACACGAGCACGTGCACACACACACCTATATGCATAGGCGTATTAAGTGAGATGAGCGGTTGAAATTAAAAGTGGTTTAGTGGTCACATGACTTTATGACATTTGTCACTATGGACCCCAAACAAATGTCATGCGAGATGTACTCTTCTCGATGTAAAATCTTATGTTTGAGACTTGGGTTTTGGGTTTGTGGTAAAGGTTTTGTGTGAATTTATGGGCTAGAAGATGATTTTTCTGAATTTTTAATTGAGTGTTCTTAGATAGTATTTGGTAGACAATTGAAACAGGACAAAAAAGGATCTATTGATTTTAGCATGTGTTTCTTATATTTAAAAGATGGAATATTGGAGAAGGTATACGAGGAATATTTCAAGACTTGATTTTTCTTATATTCCTCTCAGGTTGTGTTTGTGCAGACTTAGGGTTTTCTTTTTGGCTTGTACCCTTGGCTTTTGGTCTTTTTGTTTGCCCATGTGTTGACCTTTTTGCTTGGCTCCTGAGTGGGGTTTTTTCGGCCTATAGGGGTTTTCTTTTGTTCTTCGAGATGCCTCGTTATTGTTGGGGTTTTTCTCAATTCCTAAGGATTTTGTCCTTAGGATTTTTTGTGATTATTAATATATGATCCTTTATTTAAAAAAAAAGATGGAATAAAACTTGAGGTAAGACTGTCAAATGGTACAAATTGGTCCAGTGGAAAAAAAAAGTGAAACGAAAGAGACCAAAATAGAACACTCTCTTAAGACTTGTACATTGTAAAAATACCTCAAATTTATATTTGGTATCTTTTAGTTATATAATCATAATAAAATATTAAAAATAAATTACACATAGAAATATTATTATAAATTATTATTAGTTATGTGTTTACTATATTGACAATAAAAATGTACCCAAAAAAATATTAACAATTAAAAATTATACATGTTTTTTTTATATCGGAAAGATAAATTACAACCGCCAGGAATCGATCACTGGACCTCCCCAACCCATCCCATATGTTCCCCAACTCATACCACTTGAGCTATCCTACAGGACATGCTTTTGAAAGTTAGCAACTTTTATAATTTCAGTGCTAATATATTTTTTAAATTAAAATTTGATAATAATTTTTAAACTTCCATATAATAATTTTTTAAACATTGATAAAATTATTCAATTCTAACTTTTAATTTTTAAACTTGAAAAAGATCTAAGATTCCTTATGATGTTTCATATCTTGCATTTAGGGATGATAATGGGTCCCGGACTCATAGGGTGCCGGCAAAAAATACCCACAATGAGTAGGGTAAAAACCCGCTATATGGGTATGGGTAATTACCTGCGCGCAAAAGGTAGTGGGTATGGGTAGTACCCAACCCGCCCCATACCCGCACACACAAATTATTATTATTATTTAGTAATATATGAACAAATTAACTTAAGCTAAAACTTTCAAACTTACTTATTTTAAAAAATTGGTGAGTATTTAAGGTATTCATAATCATTGCTAATTTACTCCCACTTATTTTTAAATTAGTAAGTTAATAACCTACAACTTTAGGACTACATTATAATCCAAAGTTAAAAATTAAAATTATCTCTTTCTTGCTTATTCGTTTTAAAAAGAATATTCTTAGTTGAATGATTTTATTTGTTAAGTATTTGCATAATCTTTTGTATTTATATTAGTGTTTTTTATTTAAAAAGCTAAGTTAGCTGTATTTTTTGTTTTCTATTAAACAAGATAGTGAAAAATATATTTTGGTTAGCTAAATTGTGAGTAATGTGTACGGATACAGACATATAGATACCCAGACGATACGGGGACGAGCATTCAAGTTGCTACCCACACAGGTATAGGGACATGTACATGTAATTTTTTAAAATGGGATATGAGAATGAGTTATATAGTACCCTACCCTAGCGATTGTCGTCCTAATTGCATTCCCTCAATAACATGTGTTTCACGTGCGATTCATTTCCCCTTCATTTAAAAGGAAAAAAAAAAGGCTCCGTAGTTGTCACTTGTGGCCAGTGGGGGAAGGATGTTTCAATAGGATAAAACTATGATGATCTATTTACCATAAAAAATACATTTCATAATTTAAATTAAATATTTTAGCGTAATTACATATAGATTAAAATTGTTTTTTTTAAATAATTAGAACAAATTTAAATTTATTTATTATTACAGTTTAAAATTTGAAAATAAGTATCAAATTATGTAGTAAAATAATTTATTTATATGTAATAAATTTCCTAATTTAGATCAATTTTAATTTAATTGCATTAAAATATTTTATAAAGTTGGAGTTGCTTTTATTGCGAGCCTGATCAATTGTATGCATCACTTGTGAGAGTTACAAACCGGAAAAAGTTTAAAATTCTTATGATTGATGGTAAAGAAAATATGTTTTCAACAATAATGAATATGGTTAAATGTGATTTATAAGAATGTTTTCACCAATAATTTATTAACATTTGCTAATTTACTGACTTTTATTTGAATTCAATTTATCATTTTATTCATACTCTTAATCAATATGTGCATGACGCGGGATCAATACTAGTTAATAACTAAGCCAACACACAAGTTAGTTGCGAATTCCTCAAAATTCAGTATGTTTTCATCTCACCATTCTTAAATGAGCACTCTAACTCGTCTCGTACTCCCGTTGCAAAGGGAAGAGAAAGTGAAACACAGTTTCGTCCCGCCTCGTTGCCATGGCTAAACTTTTGTCCTACGTGAATATAAGTATTCTAATTGTTTTAAATTAATTATGTGTGCATTTGTGAATGTTTTTAATTTTTTATTTCAATGTATATTATATATATACATATTATTTTAAAAAAATCTAACACCATAGCATATTGTGTACTTTTTTTTTGAAACTATATTGTGTACTTATTATTATTATTATTATTTAAGATTTTTTTTTTGAACTCAAGATTTAATGTGTATGCATTGTTGGTGTAAAATTTATTTATACAGAAATCAAAGTTTTTTTATATTGGAAAAGTTTGCAACGAGTTGCATCAAAATTAAACTATACTAATTAATAAATAAAACAAATAAACAAAGTAACACTCGTATCCTTAAAGTGACCCTTAATGTGCACACTTTGATAGTAGTGCAATTTTACATCACTTATTTTAACTTGTTATAGTAGGTCAACACATTTTTTTATTTAAAAAAAATTATAATATAATAAAATTTTAATAATTTTAAAAAAATGTATAAACCTGCTATAAGCCGTCAAAGTAAGTGGTGTAAAATTATACCAATATAAAAATATGCATATTAGAGAGATTTTTTTTTTAAACGTGGAGAATCCCTTAATAAAAAAAATGTTTTAGTCATATCATTATCAACAACAACAACAACAAAAAGTAACACTCATATCTCATCACACGCCACACGCCTTTCACGTTGGATCTTGACTAACCTGAGAAATTGTGTGAACTAATATTACCATTAAAATAAGAGATGGCACATATGAAGAATATTTTTTTGATTTTATTTTTCTCACCACGCTACCTACCAAGTGCTCACTATGCTTAACTTTATTAATTGAGGGATGAAGTCATGAAGATGCTCTTAGTTCACCATTTAAGATATATAAATTTTTTGAAATTTTATAAAAATTCAAAACTATAGAGATTTTATTTTTTACAATTTGGAAAACATTGAGAAATAATTTAATAATCATTTATAAATATTTAAATTTATTTAATGATAATGTGGATTAGGTTGGGTTTTTGCAAGATTTTAGATGTGACTTTTTATCTTAGGCAAATGCTTATGGTGTTGGATTTTTTTTTCCGTTGCTATACAACATTTTTGAATAAAGAAAAACACTGTTCTCTCACCAGTCTTCTTCTTCGCTAAAGAGTATCCTTCAGCATGCAACGACCTTATTGCCTCCCTTGGTTACGTCGAAACCACTCCTTCATCCAGTGAAGTGGAACCTCCAGCTCACGAGTGCGTCCACCAAGGGGCTTGGTGAAAGTCAATTTCGATTCATTAGTATTTGCGTCTAACTTACTAGGCTTTGATTTTATGGCTCGTGAATGCAATGACAAGGTTTTTGTTGCGACAACTTCATCTTCCGTTCTTGTCGATGCTTTTTGTTCTCGATGGACACTGTTTTTGGCTTGCGATATTTGTTTTTGTCTGAATATCTTTGAGACAAATTACATGCTCCTTCGTGAAGCTCGGAAACGACCACACGAGAGATATTCCTATCTAGCTTCTGTGTTATGTGATTGTCTTGATTTAGTTTCTTACCTTAATGCTATTGCACATAAATTGGTTAAGTTTTCTTTTAGTTTGAGTGATTTTGTTTGGATTGAATTCCCTTGGTACTTGATACTTGGCTCTTTGCTCCAACATGATGTAATTGCTTTTGTGCTGTTTCTACTTAAAAATTATCTATGAGATAAATTAGAATAAAAAATACAGCTAGAGATAAAAATAAAAAAATTATTAAAATAATATTCTCAACAGGTGACAAACACCAACAAAGCAGAATCACCATTTAGCAAAGCCTACTTCCTCCCTAGGTTGCGCCGCAAATGCTCCTTCATCCAACGCTTGTGGAACCTCTAACCTTACAAGTGTGTCTTGGTGAAAGTCAATTTTGATAATTCAGTTTCTGCGTCTAACTTCTTTGGATTTATGGTCCATGACTCAATGACAAGGTTTTGGTCGCGACAACTTCATCTTCCGTTCTTGCCGATGCTCTCTTTATTTTCAGCAGGCAATGTTTTGGCTCGTGATCTATGTTTTTGTTGCGATATCTTTGAGACGAATTGCATGCTCCTTCATGAAGCTCGAAAACAACCACACGAGAGACATTCCTATCTAGCTTACATGTTTCGTGATTATCATGATTTAGTTTCTTATATTAATCTAACGTTGTTAATCTTGTATTCGTTCGTACTTCATAGAACTTGTATTGCTGATGCGTATCATTTGGTTAAGTTTTCTTTTAGTTTAAGTGATTTTGTCTAGATTGAGAAAATTTGATTGAAAAAGTTGGCTCTTTGCTCCCACATGATGTAATCACTTTTGTGTTGTTTCTACTTAAAATTTATCCGAGATAAATTAGAATAAAAAACAAAGGTAGAGAAAAAATTTAAAAAATAATTAAAATAATATTCTAACAGGTGACAAACACCAAGAAAGCAGAATCAGCCTTCACCAAATCCTATCCGATTCGCCCCAAAACTGCGTTTGTGTGTGCTGTGCTGTGCTGTCCGATATCGAAAGTCGACGAAATAAAAATAAAAACAAATTTATATTTATTTATATTGTTAACGTCTTCACTTCTATTCTTTTCTATAACGTGCGTCAATAAAACTCTAGTTCACATTTGTGCGAATCAACGAAAACAGAAAACGAATAATACTCTACTAGCAAGATACGAAATCGTGTGCGAGAAAACGAAATTGCGAGTGGAGAATCGTTCGAATGAAGAACTGAAGCGAGCTCTGAGCAATTCCATAGCAGAATCCAGTGTCACTCGTTGTTCAGTTGCAGAAGATGTCGATACCGAAGGAGCCAGAGCAGGTGATGAAGCTAAGAGGAGGATCGGTTTTGGGGAAGAAAACCATTCTCAAAAGCGACCATTTCCCTGGTTGTCAGAACAAGCGTTTGTATCCTCACATCGATGGCGCTCCCAATTATCGCAAGGTAACTACTACTCTTCTTCTTCTGCTTCCAATTCATTCCAACCTTGCATTGATTACTCTGAACTTTGATTTTCAATTTTCGTTGCTCGCTTTGTTAGGCTGAGTCGTTACATGTTCACGGTGTTGCGATCCCAACCACTGATGGAATCAGAAATGTTCTTCAGCATATCGGTGCTCAGACCAAACGGAAGGGAGTTCAAGTTCTTTGGATTAGCCTTCGTGAGGAACCGGTACTGTATTGCCATTCTGTGCTTTTCAGCTTCAAATTTGAAATTGAAGTTTCCTGCATATATATATGCTATACAGAAATGAATTGAAATTTGCAGTGTAATCATGAATATGTTTGTTTGGTAATTAGGTCTTAGTGAGCTCATTCTTATGGATGGCATTTTAATTGAACCTTATTTTTAGCTCTGAATATGATTATGGATGCTCTGATTAGATTATTTTCTTTAGAGCACGCCTTCTGAGTTTTCATTCTTGTGGATGGCATTTTAATTTTTAATTTTTAATTGAATCTTATGTTTAGTTCTGAATCTGGTTATTCATGCTGTGGTTAAATTCTTTAGAGCATGTCTTCTGAGTTTAGTTCTTTTTTTTTTTTTGAATTTAGCTTGTGTACATTAATGGGCGCCCGTTTGTTTTGCGTGATGTGGAGAGGCCGTTTTCCAACCTCGAGTATACGGTATGTTCTGGTGAAATTCTTGTTGCTTTGGATTTTTTATGTTCTTTGGGACTTTGCGGTTGGTGTTTTTGAGGTTTGTCGCGTTCCGGAGGTGGTTGTTAATCGAATGTGACCCGTGTTGTGTCGGGATGAGTTGCATTGAGTTCGTTATTGTTTCAACTGATATTCGTTTGGTTTTTTTTGCTGGTTTTGGAATTTTGCGCGTAATCAGGGAATTAATAGGGAAAGAGTTGAACAAATGGAAGATCGTTTGAAAGAAGATATTCTGACGGAAGCGGCCAGGTACATTTGTTGTTCGCTTCTGTATTTTATCCCTAATCCGTCATGCGGAATTTATGGATATCTTTACTTTTATCTTATACTGCGTTTATTGCATGATAACCGATCTTATTTTTAAAATGGCATATCAGATATGGTCATAAGATCCTTGTCACTGATGAACTGCCAGATGGTCAGATGGTGGACCAATGGGAATCGGTGTCATCTAATTCTGTGAAGACACCACTAGAGGTACGGGTGAAACTTAATTGCGGTGAGATTGTGACACTACTCATTAGATTTCAAAACAAAATGCATCAGAGTTGTTTTGTGGGCTGTAGGTGTACCAGGAATTGCAAGTGGAAGGATACCTTGTTGACTATGAACGTGTTCCTATAACTGATGAAAAATCCCCAAAGGAACTGGATTTTGATATTTTGGTCAGTTCTTGCACATGAAGTGTTTCTTTTAATAAATGCCTCTGAATGAGCTCTGTTTGCAAGACAATTATGCTTGATCTTTGTTATCATTTACCAGTTTTAATGCCACTATCTGAACATTTATTCTCTTGATCCAGTCAAGGGGTTGAATGATTGATATAGCCGAGCTCACTTTGTGGGATAAGGCTTTTATTGTCGTTGTCATTGTCATTCAATTACAGTAGTCATGAACTCAGAAAATCATTCAGTTTCCTGACATGTATCTTAGATACTCTTCATCTTGATTTTAGGTTCATAAAATTTCACAAGCCGATGTAAAAACAGAGATAATTTTTAATTGTCAAATGGGGCGTGGACGGACTACAACTGGAATGGTCATTGCAACTCTGGTTTACCTCAATCGAATTGGATCTTCTGGTACTTCTTTTATTTGTATTTTGAACTTTTCTTATGTCAGCTTCCTTGATTTTATTGTTCATTTTATTTATGTCATTGACTCATTGTTCATCCCATGGGTTTGAGCTCAAACTAATGATTCCTTGCCATTTTAGCGCATGATGTTATTTTTTTTATTTGCTGTTTACCGAAAAATGTTTTTTTAATCTTTTAAGATGCACAGCTTTGATACTCCAATACAATCGCATATGAATAAGCATTCCGGTATTTGGTTAAAATTTATGTCAATATCTTTTTAGGTTTCCATGGCAATTTTGTTGTCAAGGCAACCTTAGGCTTGTGATCTGAATTCAGTGGAAGATCAGCTGACTATTTCACTAGCTTGTAAAAGGAAAAAAACAGTTATCTAAATGCAGTTTTTAGGTCTCTTATAAATGGCGTATTTCTTTTCCATATTATTTCTGGGTTACAGGGTTTGTGTCTAGTTAATGACCACAGGATTGTCATGTGCACATATATGTATGAGCGGGTCTAACATATGATCTGTGAACTCTTACCAATTAACATATGAGCTCAATACATCCAATCCATTGGATTAAGCATCGATGTGCTGAACAAGAATAGTAGGTCTGGATTATTTGTTCATGATCCTTACCAATTGTTTTGGGTCAGATTTGAGAAACTGGATTAAAGAATTGAGATTAAGGATTTGTAATCTTGTATGGTGTCATAGGAAACCTTCAGTCTTTGCAGCTTAGCAATGAATGGATAGAGCTTTCATAGCTCCCATATAGAGATGAGGCGGGGAAATCCATGACCCCTTCAGATATGAGATTTGGGCTTTCTAGTTTTTCTATTACTGGGTTTTTTCACCTTGCCAATAGTTGACTTTCATTGTCACTGGGCTTTGGGATTGTAGGTTTCTGAAATATTAAAGTTGCAGTGCCAGACTGTGTTGGCTATTTAAAGACATTCTAAGGAAAGTTGAGGCTTCATGGTAGAGAGAGGAATTGTTGTAAGTTATTTAGTGAATTGGATAAGGTAGGGTGGTTGGGCGCATCTTTTTTAGTCAAGGTACCTAGGTGTCATGGGATTCATGTCTCATCTAAGGTCATCAGAAGTCTCCATTCTCCTTGCCTAAGATGCTTGAGAGCTTTTCTTTCCAAAAGTTGCAGTCATTTATTGGGTCAAATATCCCTTATCCTGAAAAGTTTCTTGTCAGGTCTAGGCATCATATTTGCACTCTGACAATTTTATTAGACAATTGATACTTCTTTAGTTTGTTTCTTTAAGATATTTGATCCTTCTTGTCATAATATAATTAAGTCCTATACACCCACACTTCATATGACAATATTTCAAAAAATATGGGATTACTTGGGTCTATACTGAGTAGTCCTTCTTCACCTAGAAGGGCAATTGAACTGATGTTCAATGTTATTGAATTTCTTTAATAATTTCAATCAATCTATACTTACTCCTTTGGCGTTTAGTTTAAATCATAGGGTTACCAGTTGACTTTCCATTAACAAAGTGTTGAATGTATCTAAATATATGACAGGTATTCCAAGAACCAATTCAGTTGGTAGAGTTTCTCAATGTTTGACTAATGTTGCTGACTATATGCCTAACTCAGAGGAGGCAATTCGGAGGGGAGAATATGCAGTCATCAGAAGCTTGATTCGGGTGTTAGAGGTATTGGTATCTACTGCATTATTTCTTTTGGAAGTTGAAAAAATTTCTAACTGTACTAACTAGTTTACTTGCTTTCAGGGCGGTGTTGAGGGGAAAAGACAAGTGGACAAAGTCATTGACAAGTGTGCCGCAATGCAGGTATCTGTTTCAAGCCCTCAAGGAAGAACTTTTAAGGAGGGGCAGCCTTTGTACCCCGAGTGAGGATGAGGATTAGTCTCACACCCAAAGGGTGTGTGGAAACCTCATAAGAACCCACAAAAAAAACTCCTCACTTGGTGACAACCAACAATGATCCCAAAAGTTTAAGCTGTTGATAAAGGATAAATGAATAGTTTTATATTATATTTCTAGCACGCCCCCTCATGTAAGAGTCCACTTAGGCTTGAAGCATGGACAATGCACATGCATTCAACTTTTTATTAGAAGAATTGGAGGGGGGGGGGAAGGATTGAACTCTACACCACCTTGTCATAGAGGCTTTGATACCATATCAAATAACCATTTATCCCAAAAGCATAAGCTGTTGAGTAAAAGATAAATGAATGGTTTTATATTATATTTCTAACAGTTGTTTATACTTCTCTTTAGATGTTGCAATTTTTTTTTCCTTGCATATGGAGAATGGATTCACCCATATCATCTTAAAATGCCTCATTTAATCTTTGCTTTCTTTCAGAACTTACGTGAAGCAATTGCCACCTATCGCAATAGCATTTTGCGGCAACCAGATGAGATGAAAAGGGAGGCATCACTTTCTTTTTTTGTGGAGTACTTGGAGAGATACTACTTTTTAATATGTTTTGCTGTATACTTACATTCAGAAATGGCTGCTCACCGTTCAAGTTCGGGTGGCCATAGTAGTTTTGCTGACTGGATGCGAGCTAGGCCGGAGCTCTATAGCATTATTCGCAGGTTACTTTTTCTCCCAATAATGGAGTGAAGTGTAAAATTTGCTAATTTCTTTTTATGGGGTGTGTGGATCCATATTGAGTCAAACTGGTTGTGACTAGTGAATTGTTTCCAGCCAAGTATACCTAGTACTAAAAAATTGAATCGCATTATTGCAAATAAGAGTGCTTTGACTTGGAGGTATCATAATTTGTTAGTCTTAGGTCCAGGTTGCCCTTGCGCCTTGGTACTGGCTTTAAATAAAGCCTTGATGTCAATATTTCTTCTAATCATACAAGTTTAATTAATCAATCGAGTCTACATCTGGTAGTGTGGTTCTCGGTTTGCAATTTACTTTTGATAGTGATGGTCTGTTGAATTGTGATGATGCATGGATAAGTTGAAAATCTTATTGATTGGCTCAAAGATAACCTGTGAAGATTCCAATGTTAAGTTGCCACTGGGCCGGAATTTTTATCTGTCGGGAGATTATGCTATGATTTCATTATGCCCTTTTGCCCTTAAAAAGATGGGTTGGTTTTTCCTTCCTAGTGCGGCTTGACACCAATCATCTGGAAAGAGGCAAGAGGGACTTGACTTCCTCTGAGAAATACTACGCTTACAGTTTGGAGATTTTCTTGATTAATGTTTGCTGAAAACTGCTGGATATAGTGTGTTTGCATTATGGTCTTTTGTTTGTCTAGTATTCACCCATCATCTTATAATTGTCCACAATTGAGATGCATCATTTATTCCTGTGCTTCTTATTTGCATTGCAGGTTGCTGAGGAGAGATCCAATGGGTGCACTTGGATATTCCAGTTTGAAACCATCACTAGAGAAGATTGCGGAGTCTACAGATGGCCGCCCTTCTGAGATGGGCGCAGTTGCAGCCTTGAGAAATGGTGAGGTTCTTGGCAGTCAAACTGTTCTAAAAAGTGATCATTGTCCTGGATGTCAAAATCCAAGATTACCTGAGAGAGTAGAGGGGGCGCCTAATTTCAGAGAAGTTCCTGGGTTTCCAGTTTATGGAGTGGCAAATCCAACTATCGATGGTATTCGTTCTGTGCTTCATAGGATTGGTAGCTCTAAAGGTGGGCGCCCAGTACTTTGGCATAATATGAGAGAAGAACCTGTTATTTACATTAATGGGAAACCATTTGTTCTTCGTGAAGTTGAAAGACCATACAAAAACATGTTGGAATACACGGTAAACATTACTTTGACTCTTTGACATATCTCTCAAAAACTTTTAGGTTAAGCAAGGGGTATTGCAAACTAGATTTTGATTTTGGAAAAGTTGGCTTTTCATTTGGTTTGCAATCCACTACTAGTTCATACTTCATATACCATCAATTGGCCTCCCCAATTTTTCTAGTATGTTACTTCCTCCGTTCCTATTTATCTGTCCAGGAAGAAGGTTCACACAAATTAAGGAAAGCAATTAATTATGTTGATTTTCATAAAAGTATTATTTGTTTTCCTATATCACCCTTTAAAATGTATTTTATCTTTCTTCATTTATTGTTTCTGTAAGGGTATTTCTTGGAAAAACATCAATTAATGCTCTCTTGAAACTCTAAGTGGACAAATATATAGGAACAAATTTTTTTCTTCAAAGTGGACAGTTAATAAGGAACGGAGGGAGTAGTAGTTATCAAAAAAAAAAAAGATTAGTGGTATAATTTAGTGGATATTGTTAGGCTTTGAGTGTAATCCTTGTCTAGAATTTCACTGGCATGGAGGTCAAGTGTGCTTACGGTACTTCCTTTTTATTGTTTCAACCAAAGATGTTACTATGTTGTTAATACTACCTTCTAGGGCTCTGTTCCATACAGTGAATATAGGACAATTTCATTTAGAGACAGGATTATGTGAGATTAAGCTGTAAAACTCAATCTATGATTTTGATATGTGGTTTGGGCTTCCTACTCATACCCAAAGATTGAAACATGAACTCTCTAGCCCAGTGTCAGTTGCTCGAATAAACAAATGCTCGTGCGTGTGCACACATAAAATATTGGTTGATGCACTTTCAACCCTATAAAATCAGGCCAATTTCAACTCTACAGGTTGGGGGAAACGTTGAAAATATATACTTGAACATAGCTGAAGCAGATATAGCATGTGGCATATATAATATCTAGAACTTCATATGTCATTTCATGCCTCTTTGAATTTTGTGTAAGTTTGGAAAATTTGTCCCAGGTTATGTGAACTAGATACTACACTTTACTTTGTCCCAGGGTATTGGTCGTGAAAGGGTTGAGAAAATGGAAGCTCGATTAAAAGAAGATATACTACGGGAAGCGGAACGGTATGGTAGTGCCATAATGGTTATTCATGAAACAGATGATGGGCATATATATGATGCATGGGAGCATGTTACCTCTGATGTGATTCAAACTCCACTTGAAGTTTTTAAAAGCCTGGAGGCTGATGGATTTCCCATTAAGTATGCACGTGTTCCAATCACTGATGGAAAAGCTCCTAAAAGTTCTGATATTGACACAATGACATTAAATATTGCCTCTGCTTCAAAGGACACTGCTTTTGTTTTCAATTGTCAGGTTGTTTTTTAATCCTTTATCTCTTCTATTGTATTCTTTGATTCTGTGTTTCTTCATTGATTCATCTCTTGCCTTAATTTTCCTTTCCATCTCTTGCTGCTAATGTCTAATTCATATTTCAGATGGGTAGGGGTAGAACAACCACAGGTACTGTGATAGCTTGCCTTGTGAAACTTCGAATCGATTATGGGAGGCCCATTAAAATACTGGGGGATGACGTGGCCCGAGAAGAATTGGATGGAGGTTCCTCGAGTGGAGATGAAGTTGGTGGTTATGTTACTGCATTAACTCCTGATAATTTGCTAATAAAAGATGACAAACAAAATCATGTTTTTGGTATAAATGACATCCTCTTGTTATGGAAGATAACAGCTTATTTTGATAATGGGGCGGAGTGTCGTGAGGCCTTAGATGCTATCATTGATAGATGTTCTGCACTTCAAAACATTCGCCAAGCTGTTCTGGAATATAGAAAAGTATTCAATCAACAGCATGTTGAGCCAAGGGTAAGAAGGGTGGCATTAAATCGTGGCGCTGAGTACCTGGAACGATACTTCCGTCTTATTGCTTTTGCAGCATATCTTGGAAGTGAAGCATTTGATGGGTTTTGTGGACGAGAATCCAGAATGACATTTAAGAATTGGCTGCATCAGAAGCCAGAGGTGCAGGCTATGAAATGGAGCATAAGATTGAGACCAGGGCGATTTTTCACTGTCCCTGTAAATCTCTTATCTATTTAAAATCATCACCCCCCCCCCCCCCCGTCTCCCCAAGAAAAGGGTTGAAAGAATACTAAGGTTATATTGTCAATTTGAATTGTAGGAAGAACTGAGAGCACCACAAGAGTCTCAGCATGGAGATGCGGTGATGGAAGCTGTTGTCAAGGCCCGAAGTGGTACAGTTTTGGGAAAAGGCTCCATACTGAAAATGTATTTCTTTCCTGGTCAAAGAACTTCCAACCAAATACAAATCCCTGGTGCACCACACGTTTACAAGGTAAGTGTTAGAATCTGTTATATTAGCTGTATTATTTCTGTCAGAATCAGTGTTTTATTAGTTGTCTTACTTCCTTATTTAGCATATTACAATTATAGTGTATGAGGGAAATATCCCTTAATCATAGGGATCTGATTGTATAGGTGTTATTGTATTTCCTAAAATAGCTTTCTAGCCTTGTATATATGACTTATGTATTCTCAGCATAGTTCAATGAAATCAATTCATTCTACCCTAATTCTTAAGATGGCATCAGAGCTCTCAAATTCTGGGAGCCGCCTCTGACTACGCAAATCAAAACCCTAGAGGACAGCCTTCATTGCTGTCAATCATACTTTTTTAGTACAGCCTTCATTGCTGTTGATCATTCCTTTCAGAATACATCCTCACTGCATTGAGGTTGTTGTACTGCTGTGGCCATGGTGAACCCAGTTGATGAAGTGGTGCAGAAAACTCAGGAAGAACTGTAGAACATCAACACTGCCTACCGATTGAATGGGAAGAATTACTTGAAATGGTCCCAGCTTGTTGGCAGAACTTTGAAAGGTAAAGGGAAAGCTAACCACTTGACTGGTGATGCCCCTAAAGAAGGAGATCCCAAATTTACAAAATGGGACGAAGAGGACTCTATGATCATGGCATGGCTATGGAACTCAATGATCCCAGAAATCATTGATACTTGCATGTTTCTTAATTCTGCAAAGGAGATTTGGAAGGCCATGGAGGAGACATACTCCAAAGCTAAAGATGCTGCTCAAATATATGACGTGAAGGTGAAGACTATGGCTGCAAAACAGGGAAACAAGACTGTTACAGAGTACGCCAATCATTTCAAATCACTGTGGATGGAGTTAGATCATTACAGGGTCATAAAAGCCAAGTGCTCAGCAGATTCAGCAATGCTCAAAGAGTATATTGAGCAAGATAGAGTCTATGATTTCTTGGTTGGGCTTAACTCTGATTTTGATCAAGTGAGAGCCCAGATCCTCGGAAAAGAAAAAGTTCCAGGAATTAATGAAGTAGTAGCTATGGTCAGAAGTGAAGAAAGCAGAAGGGGAGTAATGCTAGAAACCCCAACTGTGGAAAATTCAGCCATGAAAGCTTCTGGGGTCTCGGCCATGATGGCAGATCAGAAAAAAGGGGGAATAAGCAATATGGAGAAGAAAGGTGAAGGGGTGTGGTGTACCAACTGCAACAGGCCTCGCCACACTCGTGAGAATTGCTGGAAGCTGTATGGAAAGCCACCTAGTAGAGAGTGGGGCCCCCAAAACCGAGATAGGGAGTGGGGAAAAAAAGGGGACAACACAAGAAAGGGAGGACATGCGCACGTAGCTGTTGGAACCAGTGAAGAAAATAAAGGAGGATTGATTCAACTTAACCAGGATGATCTAGAGAAAATGAGATCGCTCCTCAACAAGTTGGATAAACCAACAGGTAGTTGTTCTCTAGCATATTCAGGTACGTTTGGTGAGTTTCCTTTTTCTTTTGGACTTAATGCCTCAGATAAACAATATAACCAATATTGGATACTGGACTCTGGGGCTACTGACCACATGACACCCCTACCTAAACATTTCTCCTCTTACACCCCTTGCCCTAGCAATAAGAAAATATCCACAGCAGATGACACTCTGATGACTGCAGCAGGTCAAGGAGAAGTTGAAATAAGCCCATCCAAAACCCTTAAAAATGTCCTTCATATCCCTAAACTATCCGTCAGTCTGATTTCCATAAAAAAACTCATAAAAGACCTATCATGTATTGTTTTTTTTATGACGATGCTTGTATACTGCAGGACAAGCACTCGGGCAGGACGATTGGACATGCTAGAGAATGGAATGACCTTTATTACTTGGACAGCCCGAATCTGCCACTAGACCTACAAAATTGCAAGTCTTTTTTCTCTGATTCAATAAAGACCAACAAGGAGAAGGTCCTCCTACATCATTGTCGTCTTGGACATCCTTCCTTTAGAGTCATAAAATTGTTATTCCCTTCCCTTTTTAGCAAATTAGATGTGGAGAGTCTTCATTGTGAAGTGTGTGAGCTTGCTAAGCACAAGCGTGTACCTTTTCTAGTTAGTAATAATATGAGCACTTTTCCCTTCTATTTAATTCATACTGATGTGTGGGGTCCCTCAAATGTCCCAAATGTTTCTGGTGCCCGTTGGTTCCTTACCTTTATAGATGATTATACTCTGGTCACATGAGTTTTCTTACTAAAACAAAAGTCCGAAGTCAGCTCTGTGGTCCAACATTTTTTCTCCATGGTAAAAAATCAGTTTGGTGTTAGCATTAAGAGGATCAGATCCGATAATGCCAAGGATTACTTTAATCATGAGCTTATTTCCTTTTTTCAAAAGGAAGGTATCATTCATGAATCATCTTGTGTCAAAACACCTCAACAAAATGGGGTTGCTGAGAGGAAAAATGGGCACCTATTAGACCAAACTCGGGCTCTTCTTTTTCAACATAAGGTTCCTAAAAGGTTTTGGGGGGAGGCTGTTCTCACTGCATGTTATTTAATTAATAGACTACCTTCAAGTATTCTAGCCTCAAAAAGTCCTATGGAGGTTCTGTCCTCTTTCTATCCTAATGTGTCCACATCCAATCAACTTGTTCCAAAAATATTTGGGTGTGTATCTTTTATCCATGTCCACAGTGGTGATAAAGGTAAACTTGATCCTAGAGCCTTAAAATGTGTCTTCATAGGATACTCATCCACACAAAAGGGATATAAATGCTATCACCCACCATCCAAAAAATTCTTTGTGTCCAGAGATGTCACCTTTTTTGAGCAAGAAAGTTACTTCCACCAAGATCATCTTCAGGGGGAGAATACAAGAAAGGAAGATGATCTCCTTATGCTCCCTGACTTAACTTTAGGACCAGAAGTAGGAACTAGAAGTGTAACAACTTCTGAGAAAGAGACAACTTCTGGGAAAGAGGCTCAACCCACTGAGTCCACTCAAGATGAAGCTGATGCTGATGTAAGATTTGGGAAAAAGCTGGTTTATTCAAAGAAGACAAAGGCCATTCCAGAATCTGTCCATGTCCAAGAATCCAACCCAACATTACATGAGGTAACTACCCTTGATCCTTTAATCTCCACTGAATCCTCTGATTTCCAAACTGTACAGGAACCCGAATCCAGTTCAGCACCACTCCATGAGGACCTAGATATTCCAATTGCTCTTAGGAAGGAGACTAGGAAATGTACCACCAAGCCACTTTACCCTCTAGCCAATTACATATCCTTTAAAAACTTCTCACCAACCCATAAAGCCTTCCTCACAAGCCTAAACACTACAACCACACCTACCTCCTTATCTGAGGCATTGACTGATAGGAAATGGAAACAAGCCATGGACTTGGAAATGGAGGCATTAGAAAAGAATAGCACCTGGGATTTGGTTGCTCTCCCAAATGGAAAAAAACCAGTAGGATGCAAGTGGGTATATACTATAAAATACAAGGCTGATGGATCCATTGAGAGATATAAAGCAAGGTTAGTAGCTAAGGGATTCACTCAAACTTATGGAGTGGATTACATGGAAACATTTGCTCCAGTTGCAAAAATGAATACAGTTAGGGTGATATTATCTCTAGCGGCTAATTATGGTTGGAACTTGCAACAATTTGATGTTAAAAATGCATTCCTCCATGGAGAACTCGAAGAGGAGATTTACATGGAATTGCCCCTGGATATGGTGGAAAAACCACTGCCAACACTGTTTGCAAGCTAAAAAAGGCATTGTATGGGCTGAAACAATCACCACGAGCATGGTTTGGAAGGTTTACTAAAGTTATGATAGGTCTGGGCTTCAAACAAAGTCAAGGAGACCATACTCTGTTCATTAAACACTCTAAGTCAGGGGGAGTAACAGTGTTACTGGTTTATGTGGATGACATTATAGTGACAGGTGATGATGAGGAGGAGCAACAACTGTTAAGCCAACATCTAGCCAAGGAATTTGAAATTAAGACCTTGGGAAAATTGAAGTATTTTTTGGGAATTGAAGTGGCCCATTCTAAAAAGGGAATCTTCATATCTCAACAAAAATACATCACTGATTTGTTGAAAGAGACTGGTAAGACAGCATGCAAGCCTGCAAGTACACCAATTGATCCAAACCTGAAGTTGGGAAATGTAGAAGAAGATACTGCAGTTGACAAGGAAATGTATCAAAGACTAGTTGGTAGGCTGATATATTTATCTCACACTAGACCTGATGTTGCATTCGCTGTGAGTCTAGTCAGCCAATTCATGCACCAACCGAAGGAGGTTCACTTACAGGCTGCACTAAGAATTGTGCAATATTTGAAAGGAACCCCAGGCAGGGGAATTCTGTTTGAACGGAATAGGAGTGTAAGTCTTGAAGCATATACAGATGCAGACTATGCAGGGTCGATTGTGGATAGGAGGTCGACTACAGGATATTGCACTTTCCTTGGAGGGAATCTTGTGACTTGGAAGAGTAAAAAACAAACTGTGGTGGCTAGATCCAGTGCTGAAGCAGAGTTCAGGGCAATGACACAAGGGATATGTGAACTATTGTGGCTGAAGATCATCTTGGAAGACTTGAGAATAAAGTTGGATGAACCAATGAGACTTTATTGTGATAACAAATCTGCTATTAGCATAGCTCATAACCCAGTGCAGCATGATAGAACCAAACATATTGAAGTTGACAGACATTTTATCAAAGAAAAATTAGATAGTGGCCTGATCTGCACTCCATATGTCTCCTCACAAGACAACCTTGCAGATATTCTAACGAAGGAGCTGAATAGCAACAGCTTTGAGAAGTTTGTTTCCAAGCTGGGAATGGAGAATACCTATTCACCAGCTTGAGGGGGAGTGTTAGAATCTGTTATATTAGCTGTATTATTTCTGTCAGAATCAGTGTTTTATTAGTTGTCTTACTTCCTTATTTAGCATATTACAATTATAGTGTATGAGGGAAATATCCCTTAATCATAGGGATCTGATTGTATAGGTGTTATTGTATTTCCTAAAATAGCTTTCTAGCCTTGTATATATGACTTATGTATTCTCAGCATAGTTCAATGAAATCAATTCATTCTACCCTAATTCTTAAGAGTAAGCTTACATATGCAAGTATTTCTATAGAAACTAACAATCATCAAATTTGTGGTCCAGCGGGTAAGGCTACTCATCAGTGGAGGCCTACAGGATCATCAAATTTTAGGTAGAAGTAACATCTTTAATGTGTTTTATGGTCTAGGTTAATTTAAGGGAGTGTTTTCTTTTCACAACTCAATGCAGATTTTATTCTGTTTTTTTGTTATCTTTTTATTGGGTAATTTCATTTTCCACTTTTATTCTTTTTCTGGCCGGACTCTGAGGTTGTTTTGGTTATCGGTAATTTGGTACTGAGTACTCTTTCTCGTTATACAGTTGCGAGTCTTTTTGTTATATTAAATTTGAATGTTGTTGTATTGACATATAAGCTTGTAAATGGTTTCTCCATATGTCTAATGTCTTTCATCAACATGTGTGGTGGCTTTACCATGGTGCAACAAAAAAAGATGGGTTAAGAAGTGCCATGGATAAGGGATTTGTGTCCAAACGCTTGTTTCATCGTTTTAAGAACTGAAACTTGCCCGATTCACCCGTTGAATAGTGAACTAGCACAGTTATCAGTCTTTTGCCTCAGGAGATTGGGAACAGAAAAGAATTGGTCAAAACTGGTTTGAAGCTATCAAAATTCAGTTATTAAATTATTTTTTATAATCATGAATTCAAAACCATAATACTTTATCTAATGTTGCTTCTTTTAATTCAAACATTTATAAGCTTTAAAACAAATTAAGACAAACCATTATATGTAAACCCCCCAGCCAATTCTCTTGCCTCGCTGATTCCCTACAATTCTTCCTTACATCCTCACCCCCTACCATTTTTCTTTTAGTTTTTCAATATTGTAATGACTAATTTTGATGACACACAACACAACATTTAAAAAAGTCACTACTGACATTTGATAACCAGTAAAGAAGCCAAATTATAAAATTCTAATCATATGCTTACAATAGGTAGCCTTGAGGTTTTGGTGTGATTGTTTTTTTTAAAGACTCATAATTCCAATTATTTTATGATTTGTTCTGTGTGCGCTTGCATGCTTGGGTGTGCTTCTTATTTTTTTCTTCGTAATACATTAAGAGTATATCAAATATATATTCTGGTAGGGTGACTTTGGGAGATATCTTTATGCCTAAAAGTTTTTTTCTTTTTTTCAAGATTGATGAGTACTCTGTGTATAGCATGGCAACCCCAACCATCTCTGGTGCCAAGGAGATGTTGGTATATTTGGGTGCTAATCCTAAGGTGAAAACCTCAGCTGCTCGAAAAGTAGTATTGACTGATCTTAGAGAGGAAGCAGTTGTCTATATCAAGGGTACTCCCTTTGTTCTAAGGGAGTTAAACAAGCCCGTTGATACACTAAAGCATGTCGGAATCACTGGTCCTATGGTACGTCATCTTATACAATTATTGTGTCTATTGGAGTATATCACAAAATTCAATATGTTGTACAATTCATGGTAACTGCAATGCAGGTGGAGCACATGGAAGAACGGTTGAAAGAAGATATACTAGCCGAGATTAGACAGTCTAGTGGTCTGATGCTGTTTCACCGTGAAGAATACAATCCTTCAACAAATCAGTCTAATGTGGTTGGATATTGGGAAAACATTATTGCAGATGATGTGAAAACACCCGCAGAAGTATATTCATCTTTGAAAGATGAGGGATGTGATATTGTCTATCAGAGGATACCGTTAACAAGGGAGAGAGATGCTCTAGCCTCTGATATTGATGCAATACAATACTGTAAAGATGAGTAAGTATTCCTACTATATAAAATCATCACTTATGTATTCTTCACCTACTAGCTTAATCTTTTGCGGTAATTGGTTCTTGACATGTTATCAAAGCCTCTATAGTCTATAGTCAAGTGGTCTAGAGTTCTAACCTTTCCGCCTCCATTCTTCTAAT
Organism: Lotus japonicus; assembly: GCF_012489685.1. Taxonomy (NCBI): domain Eukaryota; kingdom Viridiplantae; phylum Streptophyta; class Magnoliopsida; order Fabales; family Fabaceae; genus Lotus; species Lotus japonicus. The sequence goes on from NC_080045.1 coordinate 54,399,294, forward strand.
AAAAAGTTGAATTTATTTCAGTAATAGATAGATGTGTCTATGCTTCAAACCCAAAAGACTCATGTGTGAGGGAGCGTGTTAAAAATACATTATAAAAAACATTCATGTCTTGTCACCTAACTAATTGTTTTAGGAAGAATAGTCGGATATGCATGTCTGTGTGTGCGTGTATTGCGAAAGATGTACATAGTTACAATTAAACAATGTACGACTGTTAATAATTTAGGGGGCCTGCTTTCTCTCCAAAATGCGATCATTGCAATTCTTGTAACTGTTTGGATTATCAGTAATGTATAGTTCTATCTTACGGATTATGGGAAGAAGAGATAATAGTAGCATTGTTCTTAATACATTCTGTTGGGATTTGTGCACATAGAAAAGTTCTATCTGATGGGTTATGGGAAGAAGAGGAAATAGTAGCATTGTTCTGAATACATTCCATCGGCATTTGTCTGCATAGTGTATAGAAACAGTATACTCAATATGTTTTTTTTTTTGATAAATGGTATACTCAATATGTTAATAAAAGAGCTACTTGGTTCTATAAATCTACACTATAATGAGGTCCAATGAAGGGACGAACCCTGTAGTGAGTCTATCGATCTTATTTTGCTTTCGCAAGAGGCTGATTTTATGGCTCTAAGATTGACCTCTTACACAGCAACTCCAACTCCAACTGTTACACCCAACCTCCCCTTCATATTTAATATGTTAATCTTTTGAATTAATGCATTTAATATAATAATATACTTCTAAACTTTTGCTTTTTGTAGCTCTGCAGAGAGTTACCTTTTTGTATCACACACAGGTTTTGGGGGAGTTGCATATGCAATGGCCATCATCTGTATTAGACTCGGTGCAGAAGCCAACTTCACATCCAAAGTCCCGCCTCCACTGTTTGGACCACGCCAAGGTGCAGCAACTGAAGAGAACTTTCCCTCCCGAGCTTCTAGTGAAGAAGCACTGAAGATGGGTGACTATCGTGACATTCTGAGCCTTACAAGAGTCCTCATACACGGTCCCCAAAGCAAAGCAGATGTGGACAGTGTTATTGAAAGGTTATTAACTAAAACTTGATCATAAGCTTAGCTAAATATATGTTATTACCTTTAAACAATGTCAATTATCAAAGTGGATAGCGTAATGTGTTCTCTGTGATGTAGAAATGTAAATATTATTTAATTTGATTCTACATTATAGCATACATTATTTAATTTTATTGGTTGTACTGAAATTTTCTTTGTTCAATAGATGTGCAGGCGCAGGGCATCTACGAGATGATATTATTTATTATAGTAAAGAATTTGAGAAGTTTACCGATGGTGATGACGAGGAACGTGCGTATCTTATGGACATGGGAATCAAGGCTTTGAGGTAAACTTACCGCCTCAACTTCCTACCAACCTGAAATGCTCTCTTGTTATCTAGTTGTATTCTTCCTTTTCATTTTGAGTCCCTAAAAGTTATTTGGAGAGTGAATCACTCTGTGGTGGGGATTAATAAAAAATGATGCTAGAATTGGTACAATCACACCCCTCAATAACATAGAAATTGGTTTTGATTCATACACTGTTAAATTATTATAGATCTTGTAAACCAAACTTTAAAATTTAAGCAAGAGTAAGTATATTATGAAACAGATAATATTTTAGTTTGTAGGTGAAGTATATATGTATGCCAATTTCAACACAAACTAATTTTATTATAACAATAGAAACAAAACAGTTTTTTTTTTATTATTGCAGTTTTTGAACATGATGAGCATGACAATAGTAGAAAATGTTGGCTAAATATAAAGTGTTCGAGCATAATGAGCTTGACCCAAACTTTAGATGTGGATTTTCAATTTCATTTTATAAAACATTTTACCATATGCATATATACTTATATTGTCTCTGAGTAGTGGCTTTTATATTTATTGCTTGTGAATATTGGACATATTATTTTGTTGTGTAGCCATTTATGTTTTCCCCCTCATCTGCAGGCGGTATTTTTTCCTTATCACATTCAGATCTTATCTTTACTGCACCTCTCCTTCCAATATGGAATTTGCTGCTTGGATGGATGGAAGACCTGAGCTTGGTCATCTATGCAACAATCTTAGAATTGATAAATAAAATTGCAATGCTTATAATTAGTCAATGTACAGTTGGCACTTGCTGTTACAATTTGTTACCTACATCCTGTCCTTCCCCTCCCCCTGACCGTGCAATGCCCTTAAGTGTAGCAGACTCTTTGTGGTTAGTGTAGTGCTGGCACATAGGTAAAGAAACGGCGTATCCTCATCTTTCTTTTTACCCTGCATATTGCAAGAAGCTGGCTCTTACATTGGGTACAAAATGGTACATAACTACAGAAGGAGCAACATCTGATTGCTAAGTTTTTAGTACCGGGACTAGTAGATAGTGTTCCTATTACAGGGAGATTTGATCATATGATCTATAGGTGTAGTTCATTAGATTAATTAATAGGTTCTCCCTGTCTTTGATTACTTGCTGCAAATCCATTCATATATAGAACGATGGAACTGTTTTAGGTTATGATTCTGCCAATCAACTTGGGTATGAGTAGGGGTGGTCAAATTGCCTGCACTTGGGCGTAAAAACTTGCTGCACGTGCACCCATTGCTACCCATGGATTTAGTTAATGATTTTTTCCTGTTAATAGATTGGGAGCATATATTGTGGCCACCTATACCTTGAATTTACTAAATCACTTTTAAGTATACATAATTAAAAACTGATATTAGTCTGCTCAAGTGCACAGGAGAAACAGGATGCACTGAGACAGTCATCATTATTTAAATTACACGATTAGTGATGGATATGAGAACTTTTTCTGGCATCAGGCTATTCGAGACTTGATATTTTCCTGGATTGTTGTTTGATGATATCGGCTGTTGAAGGACTTTCCTCGAAAATGACTTCATAGCCATCACTAAAGTTTTCCATTCCTGTAGACTCGAGCTGCCAGAAAAGCCCACCTGCACATGAGCCTCCACTTCTAGCACTACCATATATGAAATTGTATAGTTTCACAAAGTAACCATTTCTTTTCTCTACAGTGTATCCTGGTAACTTTGATGACCTTCCAAACTCTGCTAGAAGAATAGGCTTTTTTAAAACATCATTTGAGTCCTGGATATGTGCTTGGACCCATCTATCAACAAATGCTTGTTGGGCTGCCTCGTCTGAGCCTGCTAACCTGCATCCATAATCCCAATTGAAAAAAAAAAAGAGTGAATATGGTTAAGAGCGTTGCTTTATCCTCCGAAAGGATAAAGTGAAACATCCTCCGACTCCATCAAAAGTTTCGGCCGAAAAGTTTTGGAGAATACATCATATTCCTATGGTTATTAGTCAATGTAAATAGCTGCGAATTTATATGAATTTTACCATTGATCAGGGTATAAATGGATGGTGGCAAAATCGATTTGAGGAACTTGGTTGTTGGAGATGAAATCAGTTCCACCACCTTGGAATCCCCCGGGATTGAACTGCTTCTTTTGTGGCATTGATTCACCGTAGAACCCTTCAAGACCAATTTCTAGCAAATGGTTGCTGTCAATAGATTTGACATAGGCTGCCATCTCACTAACCCAATCCTATAATAATTCGTGAATGTTAGGCTCATCATGGTTGCATTTCTATAAGGTGAGAGATATATAAACAGTACTATCAGAATTGATAGTTGATAGAAGTGATAATGGTAAAATGAAGTTGTAAATTAAGTAGTTTATGTTAGAATACATTTATAAGAAATGTAAAGTTTTAAGGGTAATATGATGTGAAATTTAGTCTTGAAATCTCACAATTAATTATGTCAAAAAAGTAGAATGTATAACTTAATCTCAAAATTGATTTTGGAGCTATAAACAATTATGAAAGAAAACATTCAAACACAACAATAATTTAGTTTGTGGAGAATCAATTCTAAGCACTCACGACTCACAAGTAGGAAAGGAATGGACCTGAATCATTTTTCCTGAGGAGGAGTTGGAACGAGGTTCATTCATGAGCTCCCACGCGAAAATGGTAGGATCATCCTTATATACCAGTCCAGTTATAGTGTTCTTTCTTGTCAAAACAGCCTGCAAATACATCATGGTAATGAATCCTTCAATAATTTTTGTTGAGGAATCAAATTAACCTGCAACTTAATTATGACTCAAATCATTAGGATAAGTGGCTTTGATTCATCAATCTAAATATGCTACCTTAATATGGTTTTTGTAATATTGCTTAACAACAGGATGTGTATAGAAGTCATCGTCAGTTTTGACATTCTGGCCGCGTTCTTTAGCCCATTGCACATATTTATTTTTGCCTCCAAAGTCATTCCAGCTATTCACCAAGCACAGTATCAGTTTTACCCCATACTTTCTTGCTTCTGATACCACAAAATCCAGTCCCTGCACTTGCAATTCAATGCAAAAATCACCAAGAAATCTCAAATGGTAAGTCAATAGTAATTACTAAATATGTGCCTGATTGTAGACTAAGACATACCAATGCATCATATGAGTTTTTTATATGATGATTTTCGCATTTAATATTTATCTATGATATCCATACCCCATTCACATGTATAGGAAAATAATGTTAAAAATGAGTGGAAGTGTCTGCACAACATAGTTGGTTTTTTCTGCCGCGGGCTAAGAAAATTTTAGGTCACAAGTTATAAATGTTTTTTTTACAAATTAATTTTAACACATAAGTGCATATTACTAAATATTTTAAAAATAAGGTTTATGGCTGGACCGTGATATTGCCCCAATAGAAACTTAGATGAGAGGGAATTAAGATAAAGTACCCTAAAGACACTTTCTTCATAAGATCCTGGAGATTTTTGAAGGGCTCTATAAACTCCATCGCTGAAGGCATTAGTTCTTGCCAAATTTAAACCATGTTGGGAAGCTTGTTGGAAAGTTGAAGTGACCTTGGATTTGGTAGATGGATCAGATGCCATGTACAAAAACCAAAAGGCATTGAACCCGTTCACGTAGTGTGGCTTCCCATTTAGAATAAACTGGGTGCCCTTTCGTTGAATGAAATTATTACTAGTAACACCATCACCAACCTTGCAATTCCCAGGTTGAGCAAATACCAAGGACACTATAAAAGCTGTGGAAACCAAATTATAGAACCCCATGGCTCAGTGCTCATGAAAGTTGAAACACAATAACCCAAAGTGTAACCCCTCTCACTATTTATATAGTCAAAATACCAAGCCAAAATAATTAGAAAACAAGAAACAATCTTTTCAGATCAAATGTGCTATTTTACCAAATCCACATAAAAAAAATCTAGAAAACGCAGGCTATTATCTTTATATTTTTTCTTTTCTTCTAAAGAATAAACTCGTATTTTAATTCATAATTTCATTTTGTTACATTACGTTCAAAAAAATTACTATCGTTTTTGGAAAATATTGTAAATCAATTAAATTAACAAATCATTAATTAATTAATTATGGAATATATGTTACTTACAAACAGTGTATTAATGTACATAAATTTCATATTGAAACCTTATTATATGTAGCTTTCAATATGAATTAATTTGATCAGTTTTTTGTTTGACGTTCAAACCTACCATTAATGCAAATTGATTTAATTGACAATCATATTTAAAATCAAAGTTACTTTTAGTTTGATTTTCAAAATATTATATAGTTATTCAAATTCAAAATTACTAACTTTTAGCCTTTAACAAGACTAAATATCAGCTTAATTTGTTTAATATTAATTTCTTAATTTTTTACAAAAGTAATCCTATTGGTCTAAAAAGGTGAAGTCAAGTTAACCTCATAAGTGATTTTGACAACTAAAAACAAATAAACATGTTTGATTGCAGGTGTTAATTTTCTTTAAAAAGAGTTTAATTTTAGGGGGCTTCACTAAGTGTCACACATATGAAAATAGAGTTGCCACATATGGGGGCTTCACTTTTATATGGAGTCCAAGTCACCAAGCTGCACAAAGCAAACAAAAGTACAAAACTATCAACAACTATGCTTTATGCCATGCAGGTGTTCCAGACGTATATAATTTCAACAACCAATCAAAACATTTATCTCCACATTCGTTTAGTTTGTGTCGTGTAGCTAGCTTGAAATGAACCACTCAAGCTAGCTCAAGAACAAATTTTGGAACTCTCTTCTCTTCTCTATGAGGGCATTTAGAAAAGCTTATGTACAACATATCGGGATTCTATAATAAGTACATAAGTATGCATTTTGCAAAGCTTATCATATTATCTCCTAAACAACTTTTTTTACTTTATTTTAACAAGCTGTCCCTTCCTTTCAAAAACAATCTGTGGGTAAATGGTAATCATTACGTTCATGAAATAACTTACACAGATCTTTTACCTAAATCCCTCAAATCCCATACGCCATGCACTCTTTTTATTTTGTTTTTTCTTTCAAAACGTCGAAACCCACTACTCAACCTCTATTCTTAGCGTCCAAATTAATTACTCTAATTATAATTAGTAAGTAATCTCGTTCATTGAAGGGTAATTTTATGTATTTCACCTAATATTATTCTAAAAACTATATTTTTTTAAAGGTAAAAACCATATTTAAGTGGAAGAAATGTTTAATTTAATTTATTATTATCTAATTCTACATGCAGTATGAACTCCAATTGATATAACAAAAGAATTCTTCAACGTATTCTCCTATTTTTTTCAAACAAAATCTTAGTAAAGTAGTAAACTATTAGCTCTTAATCTTTCATTTATTTTCAGAAACTAATTTTTTATTTTATTATTATATTTGATTTTTTTTCTTAGAAATGACATTAGTTCATAAGAATTAAGAATGGTGATGTAAACTTTCAAAAAAAAAAAAGAAAGAATGGTGATGTAACTTCATTCGAATTGAGCAAGAAAACTTATTTATTATTATAATGATTGATTTTGAAGCATTGTAAAAATAGGTATACCTTATTATCATGCTGAAACTCTAAATATGAACTAGCTCAATTGGTAATGACAAATCCTTCTTCGTTAGAGGATTGTGTGTTTATTTCCTTCGCTGATATGAAGGTTGTGATGGTGAGTAATTTGCAAATACCTCTGTAAGTAATTTGTGGTCTCGAAAGCACGTCGTAACCCGTAGTGGTGACTAAAACCAAACTCATCCAAAATAATTGATCTATCATATAAACACATAATTTATCTGACCAACGTGTTTTTCCATTTACAAGAATAGGGATTCAAATCCCTAACCCATTTGATAATCAAAGTGTTTTACATGATGACGTGCTGAATCATCATGCCAACCCACTTGATAATAATAATAATAATAAAAGTCAGTTTTATTTTGGTAAAAAAATCAATTCTTCTAATTTTTATCACTCATGTAGTCTCATAATTGGGCCCAATCTTTTAAGGCCCAACCACTCAGAGCCCAATCTCGGGTTTTCATCTACCACACTCTCTCACTGGAAAAAAAACGCGCGCATTTCAAATCTTCATATTCTGAAGTTGAAATAAGACATTCAAACCCTGATCTGGAAAATTCATCAAAATCGTTCTTCCTCAGCGATCCATTCCTTCTCTCGCAAGTTTCCGATCAGATTTCATCAACCGCTGCATTTCAACGGTAAATTCGTTTCCATTTTCAACCGCTTTTCACCTTCTTTGCTCTTACATGCATCATGCAAATCCATTTCATCGATCTTCGTTTTCTTTCCTATGAATCTTCGTTGATTAATCGATTTCTTGATACTGTGAATGGTTTCCTTTCATTTTCAATGTCTTCGATAATTCGCATTGGTTTTTGCATCTGGATTGCACTTTCACTCATTCAATACTGTGATATTTCTTGCTGCTATATCCTGCATGATTTTACCTTGAATTTCCAGTGTTGAATGTTCAGATCTACTTGCTAATTTATAATTTACTTGGAATATTGTGAGATTTACTTGAACTTGCAAATTTGGAATATCCTGAATCGATTATTTTCTGTTTTGAATTCTTAGACGATTTTTTCTGAATTTTTTCGTTATATGCATGAAATTGCTGTTAGATTTAGAATCCTAGCATAATTTGTGGTTATCTTCTACCTACCTGTAGGGTTAACCAATGTCAACTCAAAAGGGAAGCATGGAGAGCGGAACAAGTAGGAAACGCATGAAACCTGAGGTATTTTGTTTTTGTCATTCAACCTTTTTTTTCTCTGTGATGAGTTTACCTTTCATTTTCATTTTTCGAAAAATGAGCAGGTCGAAGAAAAGGCTGTAGATGAAGCAGAATCACATGCTATAGTACAGAAGGAAGAATTTGAGATGAATGTTACTGGATCTGAAGAAATGGAACTCAATATCTCTCTTATTGTTGAGAAGATTGAGAATTTTACTCAGAGGGTAGCCATTTATAATCAATCATACTCTATAAGTTAACTCTTTGACATGTTGAATTGTGGATTATTGTGTGAAAGATGATATAGATTAGACTAGGTAGTGACATTTAGCATTAGTATTTCCATTTCTGTTCTAGAGTTAGTTAGCTGTTGTTAGTTTTCAGTTGTGCATTCTATTTTCAGCTAAGGATTCTACTAGTATAGTTCTAGTCCTATGTAAGTAGAACTTGTATGCACATTTTACAGTTAATGAAGAATTCCCAATTCTCTTCAATTCGCCAATCTCTGATTGACTGATTCAGTTTTTGTTATATTGCACTTAGGTATCTGAGCTCCTTGAATCTGGGAAAACAATGCTTAAGGAGCTAATCAATGATTTTGAAGAGAAACTGATTATGTGAGTGAGCTATTGCTTGCTACCATAAATTCAGAACTGAGAATACTTTTTTATATTGTTATTCATTTGACTTTATATGGTATGACCCTTTTAATTTTGTAATCTGATATGCAGGATTCATAAGGAGCAAGTTGAAAAGTGGCAGGAAGAAATCAAAGAATTACGTGCACTTGATGCCTCGAACGAGGAAGCCAATGGTCTTCTGCATAATGCTCGATATGTACTTCAGCTCACTCGTAATGATGACTGAAAGGGTAATTATCTAATGTTTATGTGCATTAATTAACAGAATAGCTTAACCCCCAATCATCAATTAGGAAATAGGTATAGCTTGATAGAAGGGTGTGAATGTGTTACCATGAGAAATAAGTATGGGGGCTTTAGGAGTATAGTAATGTTGGACTGTGGTTATCATTTTATTAACCTTTATTTGAAATATGTACTCATAACAACTGGTTAATCTGGTTGGAGTATAGTATAGATGTTTGAATAGTGAGGTCAGTCAGAAAAATCTGTAGTATCTCAGTTTGAGGGGTGTCAATTTAAGAACAGGAAGGGTCTTTCTTGAATATTGCAAATGCTGCAAGGTTAGAAGATATGTCAGTCAAGCCTTTTTTTCTCAAATGCATTTTTGCTATAGACTTGCCTTTGCTTGAATTCAACTTTGCCATGAACAATTTTCTGCTGATGATTTGAGTTTTGCTAAAGACTAACATTGTTAAAAGAGTTGCTATTTTGATATCCATATGCAGGTTTTTCCAACTTCTGCTGATTAAGTGAATATTCATACTCTATATGATATGCCTTACCTTTTACCTGGAACCAATTTGTGCTGTTCAAAGTAATCTCTTTACATTAGTAATCATAGAATAGAATAAGATATATGTTCAAAATGACAAGAAAGATTTTCAAATTTAATGTTCCTTTGTTGGTGGCAAGTTCAAATTTAATGTTCCTTTGTTAGATAGACGTATATATAAGGAATGCTTCTTACTCTCTCATACTTAATGAGTTTCTCTTAATATTTGAAGATTTGCTGCTGGGTATGAATCTTTACTCATTAAAATTTAGGGTGTAGACATTTATTTGATAGAATCGTTTTTGTTTGTGGATGCAACAGAGAGGGCCATAGAATTCTGCAGGCAATTAAGTTTTATTTGCATTACAGTAATTATGTACCTACTTGTCGAATGGTTGGTTGAGATTATTGTACAATTTAGTTTATACTTTATATTGGCCTAAGAATATGCGAAAGGATTCCATGAGTAAGAGATAAAGAAATCTGAATGAAATACAGGAAACTACGAAACCGAAATGAATTTTGTAAAGGAGAAGAATGTAGAACCGGAAACCATTAATAAACAGTAGAATTAAAATGCATGCGATCAATAGAGAACAAGAATCAAAATGAAAAGTAAATGCAGGAAACAGTACAGGAAAGAAATCATTTGTATTAAACTTGAAAGGAAATTACAATGAGATGTAAAAGGATTCAAAACTTGATTTAGAACATGTAGTGTCATTCAAGAGTCAACCTAAAGTTTATCACCTAAACTAGTACTTACAGGCAAAAGAAGGATAACTAGCTATGTTCTAATCTAGTGTCATCTGGCTTAATAACTCCTTACAAATTCTAATTTAATTGCACCTGCAAGCTATAGCCTATAGGTATTCTCAGACGAGCAACAAAGATGGAGCCATGATCTTCGTTAACCTCTTTTAAAGTTACATCAAGAACCTCTGTTAAGTTTTGAAGTCAAATTGCCAATATCTGTTTTTTTGCCAGATCTACTTCAGCATTTGGAGTCTCAGATTTCTAAATTTAGTGCACAAATATTTATGTCAAGTTGCATTGCATATCAAGATAATATTAATAGGTGACACTTTCATATTCATTGAGAGGATAACTTAGATGTTACAAAGAAAGCACTTTTAGTGGTAAGCATGCTTAAAGTCAGACACAATTTCATATCCTATAAAGTCCTACAAATTTAATTAATTATCACTTATTTTTTACTTTAAGACTTTTAAATTTATATTATATCACCCATTCATTATAAATTCCGAAATATTTGAATAAAAGTGAAGATTCAAGGAGTTTTTATAAATGAAATTTGGCAAAATGACCAATGAGCTAGGTCCTAATGTATGATGCTGGGAATGGCATCAGCCATGTGCCATTGGGTGGAAGTTCCATGAGATATGGGCATATGGCATATTATATGGCATATGTTAATGAGCATATTATGGATGACTTGTTCATGTTTGTCAAATGTCAATACTCTTCTTTGACAAGTTGCTAATATAAAAATTTCAATTTCTTGATCAATAAGGTAAGGGCATTGCACTCACTAAGGCATTGCATGTTACTAGCTACAACTACCATTAAAGCTTGTGCTTTTCTTCCGTGTACGGATTGACTTATGTATGGAAAAAGACTAAAGTACAAGAGTAATAAAAAACGACTCTCACCTTTTTATGTAACAAAAGAACTTCTATAACTACGTGTCTTAAACTCAGTTTTTGCATGAGAGCATATTTTAGTTTTGAATTTTCAAATATAGTGTGTCCAACAGTGTTAAAAAGGTAAATGAAAGATTAAACCGGAGAGACTTTCATGTTAGATATGGTTCAATTAGCTCAAACAGTTAAATCATGGTCAAAATATCAAAGATACCCAGTTCTGTTCATATTTTATTTAGTTCAACTGGTTAGTTGAGTTCGTTCCAGTTTTAAAAATATTATCTGAAATTGCTGACTTTTGACGAAAAATAATGAGAACACTATTATATTCTGACAAAACTCATTAATATTTGATACAATGTACCACTATATCATGCATTTTCATGAGAGGGGCAGGCTGTCACAATATCATTGCGTTTGATAATGGTACCACTTACGTACCACGGATCCTAAAACCGACAAAGCATGTTCTTTAACTGTACAATGAGACTCATTGAACCATTTGCAACATGTATCTGATAAGACGGTGTGGTTATATCAATTTAGGCAGTTTTTTTTTTGGGTATGTTACAAGAATCCTCCATGTGAGGCTTGCATCATCGCATGCAATCTTACCCGAGCCGAAAAGATTCATATCTTGGTGAAGTTAGCTTTCTCAATGGTGTTTTCTTTTTCAACTTGAATTGATGGAAGATCTTAATTTTGAGAATCAAACATATACCATTGAGATTTATGGATAGTAAAATTGGTCATGACCACGAATAGCCGTGGATAAAAACTCGTTGTCAGTAAAGTTATATGCATTCAAAAATACCCACAGAGTTATATGACATATATTTTCTGTAATGGTTTGTTAACGGGGAGAGTACGGATATTAGCACATTCTAGATTCGTTTAGTGGAAACCATCTAGGTGAGTTACTCGCAGATGTTCATTTTGACAATTTTTAACTCTGAACGTGAAATGTTGTGTGAAGGTCTCACATGGACTAGAAATATAACTAAGATAATCTTTAAATATGAGAACACAGTCCTTATCTCTAAACTAATTTTTGGAGTAGAATTAGAATTCCCAATTTCTAAGATAGATTGTCATTGACATCCTACTCATACCAACCACCTATTTGTTATCAATTTGAATGTGGAGTCTTCATCACACAGCCTAACTGCCTTGCCTATTTTTTAATGATTGAATCATAGTAATATACTAAAGAGAATAAGTTTAGCTGTACAATGAGACTGATTGAACCATTTGCAGAATGCATTTAAGGTGACTATTAACTCGATTATGTGATAAGACGGTGCGTATATATCAATTTGGATAGGTTTTTCTTTTTCTCTGGTACAAATAATCCTCTACCGGAGGAGACAATTTTGTTTGAGTCCAGAATATATGGTGGGACAAGTTATTCTCAAGAATTTAATTCGAGACTTTGCTTTAGATGAATTAAATATGCATCATTTGAACCAATCACGAGTTGGTTATCAATTTGGATCAGTTGAGTCTTACTCACACATGGTTAACTGCCTTACCTTTTTTTATGATTGAATCATATAATATACTAAAGAGATTGCTTTGGTCAACATCGCCTTATTTATTCCACAATTTGAAATCCAGTTAATAATTTCTATGGGCTAAACGTCCCTAACTGCAGTTATAAATACCCCCACAGAACTGTCATCTTAAGCAGCAACTTAGCAAACTAAGAAAGTCATTGTTCAGTTTCAGAGAAAGTTAAGAGATTGAGGTGATGGAAAAGCTAATTTTAAGTGGTCTAATAGTTCTTGTGGGGTTACTCACCTCAGAACTTAGACTAGCATCCGCAGCTTGGATGCAAGCTCATGCAACTTTCTATGGTGGAAGTGATGCCTCAGGAACTATGGGTAATGTGCACCTACATTTTTTCTTTTGTTTAATATACTCATCATTTCTGAAGTAATAAAAAGTACCCTAAAAATTTGTAGTACAAAACAAGTGCATATGATATGAAATGAGTAACAACTAACATGTTTCTATTCTTGTTGTAGGGGGTGCATGTGGCTATGGAAATCTCTACACAGATGGTTATGGAATAAAAACTGCTGCATTGAGCACTGCTTTGTTCAATGATGGCAAATCATGCGGCGGTTGCTATCAGATAGTTTGTGATGCAAACAAAGCACCCCAATGGTGCCTCAGGGGCACTTCCATTACAATTACTGCCACAAATTTCTGTCCTCCAAACTTGGCACTCCCTAATGACAATGGTGGTTGGTGCAATCCTCCTAGACCACACTTTGACATGTCCCAACCTGCTTTTGAGACGATTGCCAAGTACAGGGCTGGAATTGTTCCAATCTTTCACAGAAGGTATGTGTATGTTATATCCTCATTTTGGGTGCCAGAATTGATTTTGAGGAAATAAGCTTCTCTAAACATGTTATAATACAGCTAGATAACTGATATTGTTCAAATTTGTGTTGCATATATGCAGAGTACGGTGCAGGAAAAGTGGAGGCATCAGATTTACCATCAATGGGAGAGACTATTTTGAGCTAGTGCTTATAAGCAATGTAGGTGGAGCTGGAGAGATCTCCATGGTTTGGATCAAAGGGTCCAAAATGAGTAGCTGGGAAACCATGTCAAGAAACTGGGGAGTTAACTGGCAAAGCTTAAGCTATCTCAATGGTCAGAGCTTGTCCTTCAGAATCCAACTCCGCAATGGAAAGACTCGCACAGCTTATAATGTGGCACCCTCCAGTTGGAAATTTGGCCAGTCTTTCACCAGCAAGGTTCAGTTCTGAACAGAAGACTGTGCAAACATTCTTCAGTATACTTTTCCACAGTTCCACTTCATCCTTTCATAAATGTATCCATATCGATCTAGTCAATTACTGATTTGTTGTTGAAGGGATGTGTCATATTTGTATTTTTCATCCAGCTGGTTGTGGGCTTGTGGCTCAGCAATTTTAGCAATTTGCAAGCCCACCAATTTTAGCAATTACAAAGTGATGCTAGTTAAATATTTGAAGCTAGCAAGGATAAATTTACCTCCTAATATGCGAAATGATCTATGTAACTAATAGTATTTCCTTTGTCTCATCTTTTAATCCATGAGGAGCTACTTATTCAGTTTACACCCCTTTAAAAGGCTAAGTTCGGATACACCAGAAAAGAAATATCCCCATGAAAGTTTAGATATACCAGTAAAAGTATCCCTACGAAGCAAACGTCAATCTTTTCTAGTGAGGTAAACTAACCGATGGTTTATGTGGAATAAAACAGAGCCATTTTGAGTGACTCAGAGAGTCCTAAAATGCAAAATATCAATGAAAAATTAAATATTTTGAATATCAGTATACCACATGCAGGTGGCAATATTAATAAGGCACCTAACCAATTTAGCACTGTTACCATTCTAGTCACTGCCACTAGTTCATACCATATCTTAAAGGCTAACAGCAAGTTATTCATGGCCAGACAAATATGGTCAAATATCACAATTCTTTGGTTGCCTCAGAATAGGCCATTGTAAAGAAGATACGCCGTGGCTAAGTTAATACATTCTTGTCACTACTTCACAGTTTTCCTTAGAAAATGCACCAACAAAAATAAAGCACAAGCAGCTGTACACTCAGCTGCTATTTGAACAAGGAAATTAATGGCATTGGGCTTCTACCAATCCTAGTTGTATTGTTGTAAAATAAGCAACTAATATTACATTCAAGTGCTTTGAGCTAAAATAAAAGTTACATTTATGCTATCTCCGCATTACACGGTGACGTTCTCGTTTCCTGAAACGCTCTAACATGAATTCATCTGTGGCAGCCTGCCTCTGCACTGCTCCAGCAGCATCAGTGCTGGAATCATTTTGTTTGGATCCAGAACTATCATCCTGAAGACTTCTATCCTTGTACAACTCTGGATGTTCTGCAAATTAGTCACCATTTTTGTCAGTAATAGGTATGATTTTAAACAAGAGTAAAAAAATCAAAAGACTTCTCAATCCATAAAAGGCAAACGAGCAAGATGAACTTATCAATAAATACATCAACGCTGACAGAGACGCAGCAACCTAACAGCATAAACAAGCAATCATACATATGTGCTCTAAATTGAAAGAACCAAGGAAATGCAACCTCTTCTAAGCTTTTCAGCATAATCCCTGCCACGCTGGAAATAATCAGCGCTGTAACTCGATGGAATGCTACTGACTTCTGGTTTTGTCCGACCCATAAGCCTCTTTTCCTGTAGAAGTTTTTTTGCAGCCTCTGTTTCTTCAATATTTTTCAATTTATATCTGCAAACAAGAAAGCAAACCCATCAAGACACATTACCCAATTTTCTATCCCAATAAATAGATTCATAAGAAATATTTAACTTTAAACAAGTACACTTAATGAGAAGAAAAGGCTTTATTCCCTGTTTAGTAAAATAGATTCATAAAGAAACATTAAACAAGCACTAGCAAAATACAAGACAAAGAGAAACTACTGCACTTCGAAAGAAAATAACCAAGGAAAGATGGATCATCTTGAACATAGGCACTAAGTACTCATTCAGATCAATTTAAAAACATTTAGAAAAGAACTTTCAGCCTAAAAGCCAAACACCTTAAAACCTTGTTGTTTGCTTCCAACTACAGGCACTACGTACTCTAATACAGATAAATGTATCGCCCCTATGAATCAGACGTTGCTAAAATTTAACTTGAAAGAAAAACACAAAAAGATAGAGTATTAAATGCTTCTCCAACAAATAATTCAAACCACAAATTCATCCGATCGAATAGATATGAGAAAACATACTCAATTGGGAGCTGAATCTCAGCAATACCAGTAGTCCATTGAGTAGAGCTTTCTTCTGAATTTCGCTTTTTTACCTGACAGGACACAATAAATTTATAACATAAAGGCAAAATACTAGATGGAAGACACACAGCCATTCATATATCCATAATGGTGCAGTGCTAGCTTAGTTACTATAAACTAGACAGAAAGTAAGGAAAGAACAAAAAACTGTGGACAGTTGAACAAGCAAATTAAGCAACTAGTAACCTTAAGATGCTCAGGGATTTTATAAAGTTCATCTTCGGCGCGTTTCAACTCATTCTCAATTTGATCAGCTTCATCAATCTTCCTACCCCTTTTCTTTGCTAATTCCTGCTCAACATACTTAACCCTGTCCAAGTTAAATAGCACCAAACCAAGATCAGCAACTACTACCTTCAACTTCAAAATCAATAATTTCAAAACAAACACAATGCAATATATATAATAATACACACACATATTGGGGTCTTCATCCATTACAGCAGTCTCTTGAGCAAAAGTGTCCTGAAGAACAAGGTCATCCTTGTCGCCGCCATCACCGTCATTCTTCTCGGCGGGTTTAGCAGCTGAGCCGGCAGTGACTACAGCCTGAGATTGCAAACTAGGGTTTGCTGCAATACCTGATTTCCTTTCCCTCTGCTTCTGGAGGAGCTTGATTTCCTCCAATGCCATTCTGTAACAGCAATTAACACCATTGCAATTGGATCAGTAAATTAATTGAATTGAAACCCTAACATAATAAAAATCCCAAATCAGATTAAAAAAACAGTTTTTAATAATTTTTTTTGTGGATTTCGAAAAAGAAACCTTCTTTCTCGTTCGTCGTCGGATTCATTGTTGTTGTCTTGAGATTGGGGGAGTTGATCTTGTTCAACTGGAGCACTTCTCTTTCTGTAGTTCTTCTTTCGTTGCTGTTTCGAATCTTCCATTTTTCCAGTTCTTAGCGGTAACACATCATTCGCCATATATATATATATATATATAATATATATATATATATATATATGTTATTATTTGATTTATAAATTTGATGATAAAACTTCAGGGAAAAATAATAATTTGAGATTTTTTGTTCTTCTTATATTTGTAGACAATAATTATAATAATAGTAATAATAATAAGTTAATCAAATAGGATTAAATATAAAAGAATGAACACTTAATCTAAACGAACAAATTCCAAAAAGATTAATTATCTTCAAAATGAAATCAGGTTACAATTTGAGTTTTATACCTATAGTAAGCTGACCTCCTTAAATATTTAGTCGATGGTTTGATCATTGAACGATGTGTATGGAAAAAGATTTGTTTACAAAGACGTACTCTATTCACTTAATATGATGCTAGAGTCTCGCGATGATTAATCTCATAGTTTCAGATCGTGAGATAGTACTCGGTGCATATAAACCTTGTAGGCAACGACTTATAGTAACATCATGTTGTGCTATTCATAATTACATACGCAAGTGGAATTTGAATGATGAACTATTTAGGATGTGGGAAGAACTGGATCCCGCAGAATTTGATAGCATGAATGAAGGTCCTAGCACTGCAGGAACAACCTCACATGATGACAATTTAGCAAGACTATCTGATGAAGGTGCAGCTGAAATGACAATGCAAAGGGATCAAATTGCATATTGGATATGGGCACATCATGACATTGATAATTGACTCATATTAACTTTGTTTGATATTAGACCGCACTAGTTTTAAATATTATCACTTTGACTTTGTTATCAAGTTGTAATATGATAATATGACACTTTTCCTAGTTATTAGATTTTAATTGACTTTAACGTATGTAAGTGCTTTTTTTAGTTTAACTTATCTAAAAAATGCATTAATATTCCCATGTTCATAAAATAAGACCAGTTCTTGTTCCATTTAAATATGAAGTTCATTTAAATCTCATAAAAGAAAACAACACAATCAAACAAGTTTTTAATTTTTTAGTTTTCAAAACAAGTTTTCAAAATGATTTTACCAAACAAGTTTTCTATTTTTTCATTTCAAAAACAGTTTTCAAAACTAGAATTATCAAACAAGTATTTTCTCCAATCTCTCCCCAAAAACAGTTTTCGAAAATTGATTCATAAAACAATTTTGAGAACATTTTTTGAAAAAGGTTAACAAACAGGCCCTAAATCCTTAGAATTTTACAGCAAAAAGATATGACATGGTGAAAATGTATCCCTTCTTCAACTCAAACTTCATAAAACCTCAAAAAACTTTTACCCCAACTTCTTCAACCAAAATAAAAGTCAATTAAAGAACACAATCCTCAAGTATTCTTTAGTTAATTAAACCTTGCTGCACTTTCGCATCAAGTAGGCAGTTGTAGAATTTAATTGTCATTTTATATGATCAATTATACAACAATTATGTTCGTCTATTTTGTGCAGCTCTTGTTTATTTATGGTGGCCTTGAATAATAAAATCCATTTTCTACCAAGTAATAATTTGGAAGCCTTAATCAATAGTCCAATGTCTGCATCTATACCATACTCATTTAACTACCAAACCAACATGAAAGAAAGAGTAAGGTGATAAAGTTCCAATCGCTGTTCATTGTCCACAAAATCAATGAGCCCCAAAAACAAGAAAAGAAACCTCATCCACATAAAAGATAACAGCTTCTACTTCATAGAATTCGCATCATTCTTAACACATTATAATCTTCGATACCAATTATTTTACACTCAAATGTAACACCATACGTGGTACAATACATAATCAATTAATCATATCCCTTCAAGAATTATTGGCAAAAATAAAGGGAAATTAAGTACGTTTATAACTTGAATATGCATCTAGCTTATACTTAATTAAGCCTTCTTTGGAGCAAGTTTGGTCTTGATTGCATCAACCTGTTTAGCATCAATCTGAAAGGCCTGGGAAAGCACATCATCAGGCACAGTTGGTGTTGATCCAAAGAGAGCAGAAGCTATAGACAAGGTACCAGGTAGTTGACTACTAAATGCAGAAAGCACAGAAGCAGGTTTATCCCCATTGTTCTTCTGATAGTGCACCAAACCCTTTGGGAACACAAAGATTTCACCTTGCTTAATGGACTTTGAGATGAGCTTGTTGGCTGTGGTGATGAAACCAACATCTAATTCACCTTCCAACACAAACACAACCTCAGTGGCGCGAGGGTGTGTGTGTGGAGGGTTAAGTCCCCCGGCTTTGTAGTCTATCCTTGAGTAAGATACACCCAATGTGTTGAGTCCTGGAATTTTTTCCACATTGGCTGCAGTTACCAATGATCCCACTGTGTTGTTGATGACTCCAGGCTTGGCTAGACCAGCAAAGAAGAAATCAGCTGCTGAGACATTTGCCTCTGGCTTGCAGGCAAATCCATTCACCTTCACTCCTGCACATAGCACACCATGTACATCAATTTATGGTTTTCATAACACAACTCTGGTACAATTTATTTAGATTTGCCCAATTTTTTCTGTTTCTGTATTTTTCCATTAAATAAAAATGTATTTGATTGGTTAGCTTCCCTAAACAATAGCAACTTAGACCCTAGGTCTGTTTGGATACCAATCAGAAAGTATAAAAATGGACTCTTCATATTTTGTTGAGCAACAAATTATGAGAAGACATATAACTTTCGTGTGTCTCGTTCAAATTTTATTTGTTAGAAAATATTTGGTTGTAGATACTTTTTGTTAGGTAAAAGAGTGCTAAGTATTATTGTTTAAGATTACCTATTTTGTGACTTAACCTTTATTTTATCGAGGAGCAGAAATAGAGAAATCAAATTGGTGAATTGTAATGTACATTACCTGAAGAAGGAAGAGCTACACAAAGGTCTTGAAGTGTGTCAGGATCAGAAGCATGGACATAAGAGATGGTACAGCAGAAGATGACCAAGATTGCCAAAGTTTTGGTTGTTGACATGGTTTGGAATGATGAATAGAAACAGAACAGAAATGTTTATTATGTAGCTAGAGAGAAGATAAATGTTTGAGTTGGATGGTAAGAAATGTGGCAATAAGTTTGCCTTTATATATGCATGGATCATTTGTAAACGAGCAACAATGGTTATAGTCAGAGTAGATGGAACTGATGTGATTTTAAAGCATAAAAGTGTGTAGTCCTTCAACTTAAATTCAAAGCAATCGAGTGAAAAGTCTTTAATTGAAATTATTTAAAGATGTAAGTCTTTACTAGGAAAAAATATCATTCATGCGAATAGAAATCAACGTAGGGATTAGGTTTGTCTTCTGTTGGGAAAATGCAAGCATTTGACTGTCTAAATGAAGTGGGGTTTGGTGAGAGATGTAAAGTGATATAAGCAGATATAGGCTTAAATCCATGCATATTAATTAACTCGAGTTGGCCTCTTTATTCTATTTTTTTTTTTCTCTTCAGCCAAAAGTTGTTTTTTTAATGAACAAAATCATTTCTGAGAATTATGACCATTGTTTTCAAACTAGTTCAAATTGTGAACCAATCATGTTTGAGGTTCACTATTTTAATTAGTATGATATTCAACCTGAGTACAATTAAATTATCAAATTATTTCTATTAGGTTATTTAATCATGACATTATTTTTTTCAATTTCAATATATGCATGTACATATGAGCCAGTAACAAGTGAAATTGGCTTTGAAGATTGGCATCAATTACCAAATCTGAGCAACCATGGGGAATGGGTTGGTCACCCACCGCTTTAGTTCAGCTGTTGCTCTCAATGTTATGCTTCTGGATACAGCCGATACAAAGGGATTTTCTGTTATTGAACAGGAATTTGCTATAAAAATTCATAGAGCAGGAGATTTATACTATTCTTATCTTTTTTCTTTCCACTTTCATTCTTGATACTGCACCACATTAAAATCACCAAAACTTATTTTTTGCAATGGAAATCTACGATTTAATGGACTCACGTGAATTTCAACCAATAAAAGAGAGTGAAAAGTAAGTGTTATAGTATTTCTCTTTACAAATTTCAAAACATCGAAAGCCAAAGATAAAGAAAATGTTCAATTAAGGTTGAAATGACCTTTTCATGATTTTCTTTGAACTAATGGTTTTACAATTACACATAAAGATATTTTAGGACCAGAATAAGGTCAATCTTGCAGCTTTACCAAGTGAAAACTGATGTGTGAACTATACTTCTATACTCCGCCTATGCTTGCATGGCCGGTTCCAAGCCTAGGTAAAGGATGAGAGGTTGTGTTAGGTCTCGACAACCAAGGCAAAACTAGTCGATATCTTCGTAGGATCATTAATTACATAACTTCTCTGTCAGTAGCTTTTTGAGCTTCACCCCTGACTGATACAAGGTTCTTCTTTATCTCGTCGCAAAGTCTACCCTCTATGAGACGAACAGGCAACCACAGCTTGGGCTTAACATCAACAATGTAAGAGAGAGTTGTATTAACTTCTTGTACTTGAGTCTCCTCACAACTTCTGCTATTGAACTGCTGCAAAAACCATCATTGTCTAAGTTAGCATTGTATTTGTATGTCAATCTCATTGAATAAAAGGGTTCAAAATCTTATAAACTTCAAAACAAAACCAATGAATATATTGAAAACTGAAGAAGACTACAAAAAGAAAACAAGATCCCTTTGGTCAATAATATAGCTGTCATGTTAGTCCCAACTTGGTCAATAATTTGAGTTCCCAAGATATGATTTATTCCACTCTAAGTAACTTGTAAGTTCACGAAGTTTATATTTTCAATTTTAGAAACTTGTAAGTTCAACATTTGAAAAGTACTTGGAATAGTGCCTCACACCCTGATTTCTGCAAGTGTGTATGATTTATTGTGCTTGATTCAGAAGAATTCTAACAACAGGGGAACAAACAAAAGTCCTACCTGCAAAATAGACCATTTTCCTTCAAAGAGTTGAAAGTCTCCTTCAATCATCTTGAATTCGATATCACGCTTCATTCCAGAAGGAAGAGTCTCCAACTCTTTCTCATAACAATCTACAACTCCTTTAGCATTAAACTTTATCCCAAATGCCAAGTTCTGCTCTCCAATCTGTTTAGATAAAGTAATAACAATAGATATAATTCAAGCCAAATTCATTAAAATGGAAAAATCTCCAACACATCAGTTCATAGTTCAGGTCATGAGAAAACAAATCATAGTGTGGCATTGAATTTCTGAAGGCTGTTACTTAAGTAAATTAGGTAAAAACATGCTTGGCCATACTATAGTGTAATCCCACATAAAGTTTGCTATTCGCCTGGACGCTCAATCATTTATTCTCTATTTGTCACAAAAACTAAAACTCAGTATTATAGGCATAACATCACACTGACTCTCGTTTTGAAAGTAAAATGCTGCACCAACTAGCTGTGCCCATATCATCCTCAAACATCAGTATTCCCATACTTCAAGGGTACAGACACACACACACACACAACTCTGATCAAACACGCAACGTGATCATTCGAGGTACTTATATTGCTCTGGTCAAGCATGGTACGTGATCATATACCATGAAGCTGGATGCATAGAGCCAATCCTTTACAACATAATCAGGCTGGTCTTTCTTTCTTTCTTTCTTTCTTTTTGCTTAACCAATCAATTATGAGGTGTATGTGCGTGTCTGTGAGGGTAATGCAAGTTAAATTTGAGCAATTAAAACCTGTGTATTGACAGAATTGGATGAAAATAACAACAAAAGCAAAATGAAAATTCATGAAATCTGCTAAACCATACTGAATTAAAAACTCTCGAGTTTCGAAAGTCTCTCAAATAATGTGCCTTTTGTTTTACATTGCAATATTCAACAGCAAGGCCATAAGGTCCACCAAAGAGTTGCAAAATCAAACTACTATCAAGTAAAGGAAGGTCCCTAATAGTCTACTACATAGTACATAGCAATAACAACAAAAAATGCAAGTAAACTTTCACTATACCCAATTGCACAAGCATATCCAAAAACATGCAACTAATTTAATTAAAAAACAAACTTTAAGATACCCATTTGGAGCAAAAGATGAGAAATGAAGAAAACCTGCAAAAGACGAGCAAAATTGTGACCCTTTTGGAGCAATTGACTAACAGCAAGGCCAGGAATGAAATCAGCCAACCTCTCATAATCAGTCAAGATGCTCCATACCGCATCAAGCGAAGCATCAATGGAAATCCTGGACTCGATTCTGCGCGAGTTCTTCTCCAGCTTCGTCACCTCTATGCATACCCCATCTTCAGTCAACGTTGCTGACTCTTCAACTCCCACTTCCGAGGTGGTGGGGTTGGATTTGGAAGCACGGTGCAAGAGAGGTTTGAAGTTTGAAGGTGGGGTGGTGCAGAGGGAATGGTAATGAAAAGGGTGTGAGAAGAAGAGGGAAGAGTGGGTTATGGCTATGGAGTTGGAGCATGAAGGGGTTGGTGATTGAGGGAAGAGGAATGCTGCTGCACAGTGTGATGATTCTGAGGAAGATGGGAGGGCGCGCATTGTTTTGTCTTGTCTTGTCTTGTCTTGTCTTGTGTTGCTTGGGATGTGTTCTCTTGTATAGTAGATTGGTCTTTCTTTGCAACCAAAGCCACAAGTTGAAATTGTTGCCTACAAAACAAGGACACCTCTCATATATGACCAGGTCTAGTTTTAAATTTTAAGAATAAAAGTAAGTGAAGATGAGATAGAAGTGAAAGTAAGATTTATAAATTAATACTCTCATAAATTGAGCTCTCAAGTGAATTGACAATTGACAATGTCAATTGAATCAAATCATTGCGTCTATTCCTTTCAAATATGAAAATGATAGGTTACTCTTCATTTTACTCATCGTAGGCATAAGAGCAATCTTTCAGCCCACAATCAGTGAATTAAATGGTAGAAAACTGATTAATAAGTTATTTTTATCAATTACAAAAGTTCGAAATCGAACTCTCAACCACTTATTTAAGAGATGAAGTGCTCAATCACTACATCATCTCATTTAATTAGTGAGAATGAATAAAATTAATTTTAAGGCTTAATTGTATTTTTATATAAATTTAATTGCATTTTTCTTCCTTCTACTTCAAAGTTCATGTTTTGGTCCCTATAATTTTTTTTAAAGTTATTTAAGTTTCAATGCTTTAAAAAATAACTAAATTTGATCCTTTGCCAATTTTGATATATATATATACAACATCCTTAAACATTTATTTTCTATAATTTGAGAGACTTCAGTAAAATAAAAGCAATTGAGATGAGAGAAAAATTCAATTCCAAATTTCCAATACAAGATAAGGCAACTCAAAACTAGGGGTGAACATGGCCGGGTAGATCCAATGAACCCGTCCAACCCAATCCGATCCAATAGAAAAAATGCGGGTTGAATCGGGTAATCGGGTTAATCGGATGGATTTTACTACAACCCAACCAAGTTCGGGTCGGATTTCGGATTCAGTTCAAATCCATCCAACCCAACCCAACCCAGAATTCATACATATAATAATAATTTTTTTTATAATTTTACTCATACTTGGAGTGCTAGTGTCGGAGTGATGACTTTTTAAAACTTCGAGATTTATGTATTTGTAGTTATTTGTCATATTTAAACTTAGAGTATTTGTTCGTAGTTATTTGTTACATGTCTATATATTTATTTGGCATGTTAGAGACATTTAAGTTCTAGGTGTCATGACATGAAATTTAGTGTTGCTTTTCGCTTTTTAGGTACTATTTATGTTAGATTGTTTCATGTCATTTGGTAATAAAGTTTTATGTTTTCATGATATTTGACTATATGTCATTTATGTGGTATTATTTCATGCTATTTGGTATAACGTTTTGTGTCATTTTCATGCTATTTAGTATTTTTTATAACTTTTTCTGAATTTATAATAATATTTGCAAAATTTTTTAATATTTCAGATATATTATTGTTTTAATATAGTGACCCAATCAATCCATCCAACCCAATCCGAACTTCGTCGGGTTGGTTCGGATCGGGTCCGAAGAAGAAATTCGTGAAATCCAACCCAACCCAACCCATACAATTTTGATCGGTTCGGATTTTATTTTGACCAAAATTCATCCAACCCAACCCATGTGCACCCCTACTCAAAACCACTTTAAATTAATTATTTCAGAGAAAATAAAAAATAAGTTAAAACACTTTATCCGTTTGGGATATACCTCTGTGTGGCTGTGTTCCCTCAGTTGAGACGCTAAACTTGGGTGTGTAAGTAAGACAGTACGAGGTGATAAACCCTCAAATCAAAGTATCTTCTTCCAGTCAACTTGTTCTCATGGCTTCTTCATTCTCAACGCAGTTGGTCCAAAGTCAGAACCTTCTTCCTCGTTTTCATCATATCCAGGTTAGCAGTATTTTCTACTATCAAATCTGAGAAGATGTTGGAAACTGGAACTGTGTTTCTTTAGAATCCAATTTGAACATGGTGTATGACAACAATCAAGATTGTTGCTTATAACATGGTGGTATAGTGTTTCATATACATCTATATTTTGCAATATAGATACAACTTCTTACCATCCCAATGTATGTCCTTCTTCTAAGGTGTCTTAGTGATATAGGGTTTGTTTGATTACTATTTTATAAACTGTTACTAAAGACAATTTTTATTTTCAGTTTTGTAACTAAAATCCTAAAATTTATCATAGCATATTTATCTTAGCTAAGTGTGTAGTGGGTGCTTCTAAGTTATAACTCTTTAATATCAGCCAACAAGAGAATGTGCTAATAAAAATGGGAAATTTTTGTTTTCTGTTCCCTTTTTAACCAGGGTAATTTTAGCCAAGATGTATCGAAGGTTCGACGGTCACATGTGGTCTGTAGCAGTATCCGATCTCAGCTTGGTTGCAGTAAAACATTGGCATCACGATCTCATTATGCTGCCAAGTTTCCTGTCACTCTAAAATCTGAAGGAAAATCAACCACATTTAGGAGAATGACATGCAATGCTAAGGAAAGTGTAAGTGTAACATTTAAATTCATGGTTTGGATTTTGTTAGCAGAAAGTTCTAGGCCAATGTGAGACAGTGGAGGAGTAGGATAGTGCCCTCCGGACTAACTTTCTTCACTTTAGGCTTATTTCTGCCCTCATGAGTATTAAGATAAGGGTGAGCAGTGATTCCGGAAATAGGGAGCAGTTTTGATCATAGAATCATTTAAAATGAGGATTAGGTCTCATGTGAAAATTCTCTCATATTCTCCCATGTTGAAATTTTGTGTCTATCTCTGTCTTCATACCTATGTATGAAATAGGTATAGGTGGGACCCATTAAATGTTTATGAAGAGATAGACACAATTTCAACATGAGGAAACATGACAGAATTTTCACACAAGAGGATCCTAATCCTTAAAGTGAATAGATTGAATTATTCCATCTCCATGTTTAAATCATATTGCTTTAATCAGATTTTTTTTTCTTTTGCCAAATCTGCCTTGGTTTATGATATATTGATATCGGTTCATTATCTTACATGGTTCTGTTACTTTTAGGCTCTGGAGCTGCAAGCCAAAGTGACAAGCAAAGTTTTCTTTGATGTAACAATTGGGGGTGAAGCTGCTGGCAGGATTGTTTTCGGCCTATTTGGAGACGTCGTTCCAAAAACAGCAGAGAATTTCCGAGCTTTGTGCACAGGTAATCAATCAAATGTTTTTACAGCTTTGTTCTTGTTGTAGTTGTGTGAGAATTTCCGAGCATTATCATGGTGAAGTGGGTTGTGTGACACCGCATCTTAAACAAGAAATGAATAATCTCTATGCAGGAGAAAAAGGATATGGTTTCAAAGATTGCTACTTCCATCGTATAATCAAAGATTTCATGATTCAGGGAGGGGACTTCACTGAAGGAAATGTGAGTACTGTGATATTTTGCTAGCATTCTTGCATATGTATGCTAATCTGTGCTGCACGCAGTTGAACACTTCTATGTATATTCAGTGTAGCGATAATGTTTCTTTGACTTCATGTGTATTCTAATTGGCTGCAGGGAACTGGTGGAATCAGTATCTATGGTGCTAAATTTGAAGATGAGAATTTTTCTTGTATGTCTCTATACTCTATTGGCCCTTGAGCAGTAATAGAGTTTTATAATTTTTATTAGGAATTGCTTTTCAAAATTTTGCTTTGCTCGTTGTTCCAATTTAAAATTGTTAAATTGATCTCCTTCAAATTGGACTTTCAATGGAAAACTGATAGCTAGCATATCTGAAATAAAATTTCTTGCAGTGAAACATGTTGGTCCTGGAGTTTTAAGCATGGCAAATGCCGGTCCTAATACCAATGGTAGTCAATTTTTTATTTGCACTGTACAGGTGAGAGACATGCGTGAGCTTTCTATCACTTTAAGAATTGGATAAGGCATATATATGTTTTTATGCGTCTGTTATCTGAAAAGAAATTTTCAACCTCTCTTTACAAACAAGGAATTCTCAGAATTATTACTTGAAGGATAACTGAAAACCTGGAAATAGTGAAAACTGAAAACAGATAGAAAAAGACCATATCCCTTTTTTGATGAAGTCACCAAAATAATGCATTCAGCCTATAATTTAGAACTCTAATCTAGCTAACTAAAACTATCTACACCTCTTTTTATGGATCCTAGACTCTGGTCAAAGGCCTCAGCATCTAATTTTAAACTAATGGCAAGACAATTCTGGATGACATTGTCTTAATGGTGTTGACCCACTGATAAAATGAAGCCTTAATTACACTTCAGATCCTTCTAGTCTTACAAATTCATTTTTGGTCGATCTTATTTCAATTGCTACAATGTTATATGATACATTTCAAATTGATGCAACTAAGCCTTAACATCTGCTGAGATGGAAGTGCCTTCTTTTGACTTCGCTCACTTGGAACATATTACCAGCGACGTTGAATCACGTACTTTATTGCTCAATCATTTAACCAAACAATCATAATATTTAGCATTTCAACCAGAAAACGCACATTCTGTTTGAGTTTGTTACTTTGTTTACATTTTAGCTTTGATACTAAGCACATGATATGACTTCATGATGCAGACTCCATGGTTAGACAATCGGCATGTTGTGTTTGGGCATGTCATTGATGGAATGGATGTTGTGAGGACACTTGAGTCACAGGAGACAAGCAGGTCAGATAACAGCCCCCGGAAGCCATGCAAAATAGCAAATTCTGGAGAACTTCCTTTAGAGGGTTGATCTTAACATTGAAATGTACTACATTTTCTGACTATCAATTACGATTCTGTTGAGGGTTTTAGGGGATTAAGGGTGTTGATCTATGCAATTTTATGAGTTTGAATTGTCATTTTTATCTGCTGAAGGGAAATTCGGATGTCACTAAATGTGCGTTTAGTGAATTATCATTAGGAGGGATACAGCACCACATTTTGTATTCCTAGACTTGTACGAAATCTGTAATAAACACAGTAAATGTCTTTTTCTCTTATAATTTCATGCTTCTGCAATTTGCATATACTAGTTTCCACATCTTTTTCAAGATGCCAATTGCGTCATTCATACAATTAAAATCATGATGTTGTGGAGGCAATTGCAAAGTTATTGAAAACTTAGACAAAACTCTGCTAGGTAGAAACTCTTGATTTGCTTGATAAGTTTACTTAGATAATTTATCCAAGCAAAACCTATGCAAGGACTATAGCTTCCACTGCTAAGGATTGGATCATTTGCTGTTGGCTGTCTTCTTCAACCTCCCATATTTCAGGTAATGCTTCTCTGATATTATGAATGCTGTTCAGGGCATGGTTAGCACCAGGGACCAAATCTGAACGACCCACCTGCCATCAGTATGTACTTCATTTTTAGCATGCATTACAAGCAAACACAGATTGTGACATAAGATCCATAAACAGCAAATATAACTTACCATAACAGTGTGAAGTCCAGCTACCTTTGCACTTGCAATATTTCGAGTACTGTCATCAAAGAAAATCTGCAGAAGATAGAAGAGAACTATTATGAATTGATTCAGAGAGTTTTGAAATTAACTAGTCAAATTAAGGAAGTAATCTTCCCATTCCCATGTCACTTTGTAGGTAAGTAATCAATCTTACTGTTTTCTTAGGATCCACATTTGCAATCCGAATCGCAGCTTCGAAGGCTTCCACAGAAGGTTTGCAGAGGATTTGTGTGTGGGAGTTGAAACGTCCACTCTCTGTTACATGATTATCATCTGATACATCTATGTTGGGAGGATTAAGAGTTTCAAAGCATATGATGCCTTCAAAACAATCTTCCAAGCCCAATCTGTTGAGAACTTCAACTGCATGTTTGTGATCTGAGTTTGTGAATATCTGCAAAGAATATTTTCAAGCCTTTGAATATTATGGAATGCTCTTCATTGATCAAACTAATACTAGTAGTATCAAATGTTGAATTTTTTCTGACATACTATTTTACGCTGAGGCATGGAAAGAAGAAGGTTCCTCAACACTGAATCTGGCTTCAGTTTCTCGTATGGTAATCTTCCATGCACATAAGCATGAAACTCATCATTGTCAAACTCATAACCAAGGGCCTGGTAGAGATCAAGACTAAAACTTAATAAGAAATATCATTGACTGTCAATCAGTGTTTCATAAGAAAATATCAACAAGAGAAAACTGAGTGCAATGCAAAATCTTTATACCTTCAATCCTGCCATAGTTGTCCCATGTTCAATATACAAATCCAGGCACATCTTTGGCACTTCACTTTCTTCAATGTGCAAGTGTTCCAACATATACTCTGTAAACAAGATTGGTTAACTAGAATACTTCTATTCTATTCTATCACATATGAGATTATCTGATCAGCAGAATATTTCATGTTCTGGCTTTAGTACTTTATGTTTATACCTTGTATGTTCTTGCGACATGCCAAATTGAGACCTAAGCTCAATGGGTAGAGAGTGTCATCTATATCTGTGACAAACATTTGGAACCAGAAATTTATATCACTCCTTTTCACTCTTTATCATTTAAGTAATACAACAGGTTTAAAGTGGTTGAAAAGGAAAGAGAGAAACGATGAGGGGAAGGAGAGGTTTAAATTAAACCAGAAGACAGAAAGGTAATAATACACTCTTGTGAAGCATATAAGAGTTCACTGCATGGGTTAGACAAATCATACCAAAAAGCAAGCACTCGTATTTGACTCCATCAATCCTGTGAGCATCCATCTTGAACTTGGAAACTGCAATAAATTTCAGTAATCACATAAAAGTTTCCTCACCTTAGGTGCGAGATTCCTATCTATAGCTTAGTACATGTTTGATACACGATGAAAAACCACAATGAAGGAAAAATTACAGTGATAGACACAACAACTAAGTAAAGATGCTTCTGTCCACCATGATTTTGTCTCACATTGATTTTCACTATATATCCAAACATGCACTTAATCACATCATATTTAGAGTTAGATGATCATAGAATATGGCCAACCAGTATGCCAGCATCAGAAAAAACAGCTGAAACACACCTGACAAACTAGTTTCAGCAAAAATACCAAACTTGAAGATGTTAACACACCAAGAAAAACATACCCGGTGATCACGGAATTCACAAAACAAGTAGGAAGCACTTGCACAGGGAAGAAATCTAGAATTTACTGCCTAATAATCTCCAATAAACCTCTGCCTGAATCAAAAAAGTAAGTATCAGTCATTTAATGGGTTATATATGAGTCTTATGACAAATTCAATGCATGAAACATGCCTACCAATTTGGACCATATAAAGTATAAACACAAACTTAAAATGAAATATTGTCAAGACTAACAAAGACCTTAGGGTGTTTAATTGTAATACCTTCTGAAACACGAAATAATTGTGGCTCACGATATCTTATATTTATACGTGTATATAAAGTTGAAGGAAGACCCACCACTAAGCTCAATGTGCGAAGTGACGCCCAATTTCTTTCTTAGGTGGTGAGCATCGTTACTTTTCAATTGTTAGAATTCTTACCCTTTAAAAATCCGGTTCTTATATGTAAACCCCGAAGCTCTAAGACATCCGATCGATATATGCAGATTGTGACTATTTTTTACCCCCACAATCTATAGAGTGTTAAAAAATTGTGTTTTGACGGTAACTTCCAGAAATCGGGCATATTTTTTCATGTAGGAACTTTGTGGTCGTTATATAGAGGTTGAAACCCCAACAATTGCATTTTTTTAAAAACTCCACCACAATTGTGGCGCGTTGGTCTCACAATCACAATCTGCATATGTTAATAGTATGTACTTGTAGGGATGCTCCTATGTCTAACGTTTTTTATTTTTAAAATATTTCTGTCATTTTCTATACCATAATAGCTCTATTTTTTATATGATATTGGGTAAAGTCCACTATTTAAGAGTTTGTTTTTTTGGTAAACAATTAGGAGTTGGTATTTGTAATTACTATTTAGTCATAACTTCATGCTACAATGCATGTTGGCCTAGATGGTGGGGGGAAATCCTATCCTCCATGATCCATATAACTTGGGTGAAATGAATGGGAGCAACTTCCGCTGGAAAAGGGAAAGCATATTCTAGACATTGGACGGTGAAGATGAGGTTTATCCTTTAATAACAATGGAATATAACCATACCGTATCATTGTTAGTATCTATTATTATACTAAAGTGCAAGACTATCGAAATGCTATCTATAATGCCTTTTGCGTCCAAATCAGATGCCATCATCCACAGGATGCTCCTAGTAGAAGCCGAATCAGCATCACTAACTTGTTGGGACTGGTCTATATTCTCACAACAATGCGGACAAAGCAGTGGTTGTTTATGACGTTAACCCAAATTTTAAGTGCAACTTCCTTCCCTCTCCATGTAAAGAGTGAAGTACCAACATGTGTTGGTTCAGTTGGTAAGGACAGACCACTTTCTTTCAGAAGGTTGTGTGTTTGATTCACACTACCAATGTGAGAGTTGTGTTGGTGAGTGATATATAAGTATCTCTGTAAGCGACATGTAGTCTCGGGCTCTGATCCGTGGCGATAAACGGAGTTAACCCACCCAAATCTTTTTTAAAACAAAAAATGTAAAGAGTGAAGAAAATGAAGAATTTGTTTGTTGATTGTTATCTTGGATTAAGTGTGTAGCTTATATACCACATCAAGAGAAGAGGAGTTGGTGTTGCAACTTACTCTACTAAGTACTAACTATATTAATCTTGAATCGGTTATGACTAAATGATTGTTGCATTCTGCACATTCTACAGTCTACACTAATCAAACTAACTGATGACTAACTAGATAATATCCACCTCAAGGCTCAAGCTGGGGGGTGATAAATGTTCTCCATTCCAAGCTTGGAAATCAAATGTTGAAACTATGTAGGGAGCGGAGTTGTGAAAATGTCTGCAGTCTTCTCATTGTGGGCCGAGGCCGAGGTTCTTGTTCGGTCGAAGTGGACAGATTTTTGGTCCAAGCGTTTGGGCTCGGAAGGCCGGTTAAGAACATTTATATTTGGTTCAATTAGTAAATTCTATTTTATACTTTGTGGTGGCTTCTAGAGTGCAAGTGCTTCTTAAGTCTTGCACCATGCAAGAGCAAAAATGACCCATGATAGAAAGTTGAGTGACCTGCTAATAAAAAAATAAAAAAATAAAAAAATAAAAAAATAAATGAAGATTCCAATAATACTCCTTTTCATTTAACATTTTCTCTCTACCTCTCATTTCCCCTCTCATTTCTCTCTACCTCTCTCGTGTCCCTTCAATGTCTGCACACCAGCACCGCCACCACCGGCGAAGAGGACCACCGGTGTAACACCCCGATTTTGGTGGCGTCACTTTAGTAACCAAAAAGAAACTTAATGTGGAAAACGTGAATATATTTTTTTTTTGATAATAACTAAGACAAGACTGAATTAGATAAAACCCAATTGCGAAAAGCAATAAAACTAATATGCAATATATATGACAGCCCCCGCTGTAAATAGCTAGCCACGTCACGAGTAAACCTCCAGTGACGGGTAAGAAAGTGTAACGCCCGTAGGCAATATATATAAACCAAATGAAAAGGGTGAAGTGTCCGCAACACCATCCCTCAAAACTGAGAATGAGCTGGCCCATCGGCCTGAAACAAGATCTCCTATGTCCAACCAACTCTCTGTGATTCCCGTAAAGAAACCACACAAAAAGCTATAGGTGGGAAACTACCCTGTCCCAAAGAAAACAAATGATGTTCAGAGCTAAGACTCTACTCCTACACTAATCCCATCTCGAGGAGCTCACACTAACACTAAAACCTACATGCTAGCATGATCGTCGTCCGAATCTGAATCCAGAACGACCTAGTCTATGTTCACCATCCGTCCTCCTCTCGCTACCGCGATGCGCTCCTGTTCCAGCATCTCAACTCTAGTTCCCCCCGAAGGGTGAACCGTCATGATCTAGTCCGCCAAAGACATCTGACAAAGGGCGTTTGTCCGCCAAAGCACACACAGAAGACGCGAGGGTCAACTCCAAAGAATTACGTAAATAATAGCACCAATAGATATAGATAAGAGAATAGCCACTTAGGCTTATAGCTAGGGATAACATCCTAGGGTTGCATATTCCATAATGAACTTAACAGCAATAATAACAATTAACATGTTCCAAATAGGATTAACAAATAACAATCACATTCGACAACTAAATTAGTATGCATGTTGCATGATATGCAATGCAGGTTAACCCAGTCAACCAATATGCATTCCGGAACGGATGGACATCAAACGGATCAATCCTAGCACCAGCAACGGTGGGACCATTCTGCCCGCGTGCCTCTTACACCAAACATAGGTATGGACATCAACCGAGTCAATCCTAGCACCAGCAACGGTGGGACCATTCTGCTCGCGTGCCTCTGGGATGGACATCAACCGGATCAATCCTAGCACCAGCAACGGTGGGACCATTCTGCCCGCGTGTCTCTTACACCAAACCAAAGTAGCCAGATCAGCCGTAACCCGTAGGTCTGCCATTTCGGTCTGCTACAAGAGACGTCTACAGACGCTCTTACACGGAAATCCGGGTCTTATGACCATTTTGGAATCCGACGAGGTCCAGAGTACGTCCTGTGTTAATACCTCATTAATGTTGCATGAATGCAGGATGATTAGTCAAACAACGTCTCTGATCTCACTCGACACGTCGCCACGTGTTCTAGCTACATTAAAGTCTCTAAAAGCTTACCCTAAGGTAAAGTCGATTCTGCGACAAAAGACACTTCTTCACAACAACACATAATCCACGATGATCTCCAAATCATCCGACTCATCTCAATCCGATGGTCACAACTGCTCAACGAGCACAGAGTATTACACTCTCGGAAACTAACGGTTTCCCGGACTTATCCCCAGGATAGCCCAACAACACATAGCTGCTCCAACAGCACAATAACAACAGCTGCTCCGACAGCACATAAGCATCAACATACTCAATACTTCTCAACTTCCTCAACACTTGGATCCGACGACACTTCTCGTTTTCCAAAAACTAAGATTTGCATCCTAAGCTTCCTTTCGAGTTTGTTATCATTATTTGAAGATTTAGAGGTTGTTTAATGTCTTATGAGTTTTCTTTACAAAATAATATCCTTTTAGTCTTATCGCAAAATCTTATAAGTTCTCGGGATCTCCTAATCCCCAACTGATACCAGAGAATGTCTCGATCCATGAAAACACCACCACAAGGTCCGAATCTCATTCGTCCTATCAAACTTTCTCAAAACTCTCAACATAAAATCGGCATGACCTGCCCGCTATTCTCACTATACAGAATCTCAGATTTCATTGCAAAAGCATAATCACATCATCACAGTCAATCAACATGTCATATATAAACATATTAAGCAATAACCACATAGCACTTAGCATATAAGGCATGCACCACACATCCTAGATTACCCACATAGCACGTAGCATGTAAGTCAATCATCAAAAACATTCAGTAGATGCATCATCTACATTGTCAGCCGAAGCCTCAGAAAACGTTTTTCCAATCAAACACAACCAATTGCATAAACAGTAAATCAAGTCGAAAGTATCGACCCTAAGCATTAGCTAGAGATTCAGTGAGAAGCCCTCACCTGTAGGTTCTCCAGAATGATCGTCTAACGCTTCCTCGCAAGCAAAGCCTTGTTCCTCGGGAAACTCTTCAAAAGCACCTTTAGAACAAAACCACAGAAATCAATCAAAATCTATCGAAAACTAAGTTATCGATACTTACTAAGGTTACTCGAAGTAATCTATACTCTAAGGTACGATAATCTAGCGCGAAAGACAAGTTTTCGGAAAAGGAAATTTTCCTCCTCCTCCCCCTATAGGCTCGGCCACTTTAGGTAATTAGGAGACTCGATTTTTCTTCGATCAAACTTGGTTCCTATGCTATCATTAGCCGTAACTCCTTGTATTCTGAACTCGGAAAAATTATCGGATCAAAAACTGTCGCAGGGGTATTTTGGTCATGATTTTTAACTTAGGATTTTCAAAACTGAAATCCCAAAAATCAAATTTGACAGGGACGTCACCAACGACGTTTATGACAACTAATCCTACTAGCACTAAGCTAAGGCGATAGTTTTCAGCCTAAAGGTTGAAGCTTTACTCCAAAAACTCCAAAAATGGGTATTTAAGGCTAAAATTGATTCCGGCGGAAATCCGGCGGCATAACGGAAAATCTAATCCGGCAGAAGTGATCTTGGGCACATAAGGAAGAGGTTTAGAATCAGAAATGAAATATTCAGGATAGTTTTGCAAAAATCTCAAAACTATCAGCTCAGAAAAGTCTATAGAAAAGCTATGGAAAAAGCGATCAGAGGTAAGGATTAACGACTATACCTCGAAACCTTGAAGCAGCAACTAACGGATCAACGATCAAGCAAGCAATGAAGAAAATTCTTCTTCCTTCTTCCTTGGTGAAGCTCGCGGCCTTGAGGAGAGAAAATGGAGGAGTTTTGTGTTTTTTTCTCACTTGTTTGCTATATATAGAAGATGGAAATTCGCGGGAAAATGAAAGTTTCGCGAATCTGATTTTTCCGGCGTCATTCTCCGTGAATTAATAGATATGTTTTGGCAAAAGAATTCCAAAACTAAAAAGATGTCTCCTTGTATTTTTGGCAACTAATGCATAGTCGGTGTAAAACTATTTTACCCGATAAGTTGCTTTTTGCATCGAATGTCGGAATGGAAAACTTCCTTCTGAAGAAAGATTGAAATCATCAAGAGAAATGGGTGTACGCGTGTAGAATATTCATTTGAAGCTCTGAATAGAAAAAATCTTCATTGTCGAGAAATTCTAGGGTTTTGAAATACCAGGGTTTCGGTTTCGGCAAACTTCCGATGATTGGAATCGGACGTTCGTAGATCCTAGAGTTTCGCCTCGAAACGATTGTTATATATGGAAAAAGAGAAGTTCTAACATTTCTCTGAAGATTTTTGGAATTAACTTCCATCGTGCCTAAAAGTGAAAATTAGCTATATACTAGGGTTTCTGACCTAGGTTAAGCGTATAACGATCGTGCTATAACTTTTATCGATCATAATGCAATCCTTGAACTTTTCCTGAACTTTCTCCTTCATAAATATATTTCATTTAATGAACTTTTGTTCAGGTTTCCCTTCACATTACATCAACCCTA
Organism: Lotus japonicus; assembly: GCF_012489685.1. Lineage (NCBI taxonomy): Eukaryota > Viridiplantae > Streptophyta > Magnoliopsida > Fabales > Fabaceae > Lotus > Lotus japonicus. The sequence continues at coordinate 54,435,898 of NC_080045.1, forward strand.
ATCGTGAATAAGAAATTTATTCACTTAGCATAAGCTTAAAAACTTGGGCCTTACAACCGGAATCTGGGTTTTTGCGAACTCAAGCTAGGGGGACTGAGCAGATCAACACTCCAAAACCAGAGAAGGTGATGTTATTGTTGTTGACCCTGATTTATATCATATCTAGATCTTGATCTGGTGGTGGTGTTCGTCCCTGAGGTTTCGAATCCTCAGATCTGGTGTTCGTTCGGCAAGCCTTGAACAAAACCTTGCATGGCCTTGGATCTTGTGGTGGTGGTGTTTAGATCAGATCCAGTTTATTCCTCCTCCATATGAGTTATGGTTCAGATCTTCAAACCCATATATAAAGTCTCAACTTGGGTTTTATTTTCTGGGCACAGACCGCACAGTAAAGACTCTTCTGTGGTGGGTTCACAATAATGTTGATTTTCAGATTCTGGAGTATGGATTTATTTTACGAACTCTTCTCCTCTTGAAAATATGATACCCATATTTGGAACATCAATACATCATCATTTCATAAATAAAAAATACATCATTCTGAATCTTTGATTTATCAACGAAAATGAAATTGGCACAAACCAAAAAACACTAGAGAAAAGTAAAAAATAAATAAATTAGGGGATAAGAACTACTCGAAGGAGTCCTAGAGAGTTCTCAAACTCAGATGAGCTTATAACCATTACAGTTGATATAAATTTTGTTGATCCTACCAAGTACCAACATAAGCACTGCTTCAGATGGAGTGATATAAGATGAGATGCGACAGAGGAGGAGGAGAAGGGCGACGGAGGCGCCGGGAAGATGGGATGCCACGGCGAAGGAGAAGAGGGGTGGCGAAGACCAGGGTACACATTAAAGGGCTTTATTGCCAAAGCCAAAATAAAATTGAAATAAATTAAAAATATCAATTAATAGAACCATCCGTTACCAGTTTCCCATCATGACAGCTGGTGTAATTTCATTGGCCCAAACATGTGTGGCACAGGTGCAAGACCTACCCACTATTGCACCTTAGTCAACACCCTTTGTTTGATTTATGAGAGAAAGAGAGAAAATAAGTTGAGAGAAAAATGTGAGAAATCCATGAGATTTTATAGGTTATTTAATGTGATAGCATAGTTTTAAAACTCGGCTCGGACCGGCCGGTCCGACTGGTTGGACCGAGACTCGGTCACCTAGTCGGTCCGAGCCTCACACCAGATCGGTTCTGCTTGCAACCCGGTGGGAACCGGTTTGACTCGTCCGGTTCAATGGTTGAACCGGTGACTCGGCCGGTTTTTTGTCAGACCGGCGAGTCAACCAATTCCTTTTTTTTTTAATTTCTATTGAGAATGGGTTTGGATTTTGTCTTATATTACTTATTTAATTTGTTGGGCCTTTTATTTTTTTTGTGGTAAGAATTCGTAATGCATCTAAGAAGCCCAATTCAACTAAAGTTCTTATCCAGCAATATTTAACTTCAAAAAACGTGAAATTATTAGCAGAAAGGTGGTCATTGGAATCGAATACAGGACCTGTAGGAAGATTTAGAAAAACTCAACCACTGCACCAGCATCCAATTTGTTGTATAGTTACGTCATTTATTTATATATATCTTAACTTTATATGTATTTCGTTTTTTCCCTAATTTTTTAATATACACCGAGTTAAGCATTCGACCCAGTGACTCACCGGTCTGACCAGTGACTCATTAACTCAGTACCCCCTCCGAGTCGATGGCCGAGCAGAGTTTTAAAACACTGTGTGATAGATAGAAAAGAGAAAAAGAGAAGAGAAGGAAAGAAGAAATAGTTTGTCTATAGACAATTTTACCCAACTTAATATTCATTTTTTTAAAGAAGCCAACATTGATAAAATAAGTACTCCTCCCACCCATTTCTCATCAATATGGATAGACCTCAAAAAGGTGGTGAGGCCCGCCCTCTAACTCTTTTTTTTCCTCCTCCTTCCTTTCTACAACCAAACAATGTTGGATTCCCTATCTTTTCTATAACTCTTTCTCTATCTAACTCCTCTATTTCTCCTCTAACAACAAAATGAAGGTGAATGTTAATAATATTTTTGAGATTTTGTAGTTAGTTTAGTATGAGTAAAGTGAATGTTGATAATATTTGGGAATTGTTATTCAGACCCCCAAAAATCTGGGAAATGTAAAAAATACCCTTAATGAAAAGAGAAAATTTGAAAAATACCCCTCCCTCCATTCTCACCTTCTTCCTAATGCTTTGTTCAACCCCCCTCACCCCCCTCTCACCACATTCTCTTTCTTCTTCAACTTCCAAACTCACTCTCAACTTCCACACCCACATTGTTGTCGGCCACCGCCTCCACCACCCACGCCACCGCCGCCGTCGTCCTCACCCAACACCATCACCAACACCGCCGCCGTCGTCGTCCTCACCCGACTTCTTCTCCCTCGTTGCTGTCGTCGTCTGTGAAGGTACTGCACTAATCCCGATCTAGATTTATCGCACTTTTAATAAGCGTTAGCACCGTACTCTTTGTGTGCGTTAATGTCGCTCTCTAAAAGTGCGTCAGAGACGTACACTAAGAGTGCATTTTTCTGTGATTATTATCCTGACGCAATGTTAAACCGCGTCTCTGTCTCACTTATAAAGGGCGTTTGTGACGCGCTTTCAAAGTGCGATTTATACAGTTCTGACCTGTAACAGAAACAGTAAACAATTTGCAATCTTCATTTTGCATTTCAGAATGAGTCTCCCTAAGTCATATGAAGTGGGCATGCCACAATAAAGGGTGGAAGAAAGCCAATCCTAAAGGCAATTAGCCAATGTAGAAGATCGACATGATGTGTCAATTGCTGCGGACTACACAGAACAATTTACCGCAGACAGGGTATTTTCATAACCAATGAGTGAGTTTATGTCAAATAAGTTGAATTTATATGTGATGCGTATATGTGTTAATATTATGTAGGTTTTTGCTACTCGGGATGAGCTTTTGGATTGGGCTAAGAATGTAGGAAAGCAACTAGGCTTTGTGATCATTATTAGAAGGTTTGATTGTGGGAGCAAGGGTCGTGGGAGTAAAGGCAGACAATTGGCTATTTTGGTGTGCGAGATGAGCGGCAAGTACAAACAGTACAAGCCAGTGTTGATGCGGAAGGGGACATGAACCAAGAAATGTGATTGTCCGTTTAGGCTCAAGGCGAGATACACATCAGAAGATGGTTTGTGGAAGATGATGGGAATTGTGGATATGGATGCATTGCTTCCTTGATGGGTAAGGGAGAACAAAATTGGCGTCAAGTCCGAGAAGACATGATAAATGAGCTTAGATTACGGCAAGGTGTTTATCATGGTATGTATGGCACTAACACACATTATGAAAAAGTACTACAAGCCTTGCATCTTGCTCCAAATGAGTTTGCAACGGAGGAGAAGTGGTTATGCGTGCCGAATATGGGCCACATTGTTGCTACGATGTATCAGATTGTGTTCGTGACCTTGTCCAATCGAGGGGGCGCCACCTACTTCCCTCTCACCGGTCTAGTGCTACATCCGTCAGAGCACCAAATTATATGTTTACTCCTTGTCAACAACAACCACTGGGTGAAGGTACTGATCAATATTACATTTAATATGAATTTACCTTACATTACATGAACTTTATGAGATACTTAACAATATAATTGATCATTTTGTAGGCGCTTATTTCAAGTGACTTTCCTTTGCCAACGGTTAATCCACAATGGATGTATCATTGTACTGTTGAAGCTCGTGGTTGGCAGCTACCATACCTGGATCGCATGACCCTATTCAACGAACTCTATCGAAAGGCAAATGTAGACATACATAAGATCGATAGAATTATAAATCTCGCTGAAGATTAGTTTCGTGATGTTGTAGTAGTCCATTTGCAAATTTTCGTATTAGTTGTAATGTATCAATGATAAATTATAATGTAACATTTATGTTTTTGTTGTGTTAAAGTTTATGTTTCTGCTTGTTTCCGTCAAGTTTATGCAAAATCTCGCCCTTTAAAACTGCGTGACCAACACACATTCAGTGTGCGATGGTAACGCCTTTATAAAGCGCGACACATATTACGCACTTTGTAACAGCGCGACTAACGCGGTTCACTAAGTGCGTATATGTGCCTTTCCTATGTATAGTCAGACACTGAGACATCAACTCTAGCACTACTTAATCGCACCTTGAACGTGCGCTCGCAACGCATGTTCAAGGGGCGTCTACGTCGCTCCATGGGTATGTGCGATAGACACGCACTACAAGGGTGCGTTCGAAATTTACATTTTTGGATTTCCGGTTTTTCATTGGGTCTGAATAGCTGTGGGGGGGATCTGAATAACAATTCCCATAATATCTCTATGAAAATGATTTGGACAAACATAGTACTCCAAGAAGAAAAACACTTCTTCCTATTTAACCTAAATTCTCTCCCATGGGATGCCTTGCATTCACTGCACTTAGATGAGATTAAGGGTGAATGGTCTAGAGTTTAAAACCAGAGGAATGACTAATTTATTAACATTATTAAGGACTATCATTTCCTTATAATTTTATAAGAAACCATTTTGATTATGTACCCAAAATAATCAAAACGTAGCCAAACAGTTCCTTTTCTTGGTGTTCCTAGTTTGATGGAAGCAACAGAGGCCACGTTAGTATTGGTTTTCAGACACATGAATGAATCTCAAACCAACCACCAAAAATTGCACCTCTACCTACATCGCCGGTAATCAAAACACAACTTGAACAAGAACAAGAAGAAGCATTGATATATAGTTTCTGACATTTGACTTAACCGCCACAATTTCACTTCCATGGCATCATTGAAGGATCTCACCAGGCTCTTCAATGGCGTCTCCTTAATCGCCAACGAATTCGCCAAGCGCTCTTTACCCGCCACAACCGGAGATTTCCAAACCCTAATCAAACGCGCTCTTCTCTCCGCCACCAAAGGAAAACCTCGCCAATTCTCCCACCCCGCCGCCGTATCCTCCTCCTCCGATTCCACACTCGCTTCTTCTCCGACTACTACTACTACTGATTCCGTTGTTTACTTCTCCGATTCAACACCACCACCACCACCAGTACCGCCACCACCAACAGCAGTAACAAACAATGGCGATGTTGCTGCTGATTCTTCCCCTGAAGCAAACCAGCCGGAAACTTCTAATGCAAGTGTTTCTGCTGTGGAGACGAAGGAAACTGAAGCTGTGAGCACTTCTGAAACGCCGCCACCGCCGACGTTGACGAAACGGAAGCCCCGGGAGAGGAAGGTTCCTGCAACTCCATTTTCTAGGGCTCTTGGGTTAGTGTTTTGTTAATTATGATGAATTGAGTTCTAATTGAAGTTGAATGAATGCATAGAGTGTGTTATGTTGTTGTTGTGATTGTTGAATTGTAGGTTTGCTGGGCTAGGTGCTGGTCTTGCTTGGGGGACAGTTCAGGAATCTGTGAAGAGGCTTGCATTTGGTACACCTACAAATCAAGGCAACCAATCTGCACTTTCCCCGTTTCTATCTGAAAAAAATGCCGAACGTTTGGCTCTTGCACTTTGCAGAATGCGTGGAGCAGCGCTTAAGATCGGCCAGATGTTGAGCATACAGGATGAATCTCTTGTTCCTCCACCGGTACTGTCACGTGTCTTTCATGCTTGTGGCTTTATTGATATGGAAAATAAACCTCCTTTGAAGTGAGATTGTTTTTATATCGACACGTGAGGAGAGCATATTTACCCTTGAATTTTAGTGAGTTAAGATGATAGTTGACTTTAAATTAGATGAAGGTGGATACTTTGTTACTTACTCACTTCTTAGAGCATTTAATTTTAGGCTAGCCTTTTTGCAATTGCTATGATGCACATGTATTTATCGTGAATATGCATGTTGTTTAAGAAGAGGCATGATAGTTAGTAGAATTGCAAGCTGATGCTGTGCACTTTGGCTGAAGCTGAGATACTATGGGTATGTTTAATTAAATTGAACCCCATTGAACCCCCCTGCTGAATTTGTAGTGAAAAATTAAAAGCTGAAATTTTTTTTTTGGGTAGAAAACAGTGAATTTTAATTGCTTAAAATGTATGAAAGGAGGCAACTACTGATTATATATAATCAATGGTGTATTAAAGGATATTATTTTCTTTCAATTGTATAGGTAAGTAAGCAAAGAGATGCTGCTCAATACTGTTTTAGTGATCTCTCACGTTCTTAATTTTTGTAGTTCTTTTTTATTTTACCCTTCAGCTTTACCTTATAGTAAACAAACACCACTGAATCATTCACTCAATTGAACTTAAATCAATAAATAAATAAGCTAAAAGTCTGTTTTCAGTAGAGTGTAATTGTATTTAATGTACATGAACCTATATTAAATGTTAATCAACTATAAGACATTCATCCTTCTCTCAAATGACTTAAAATGTAAACTGTCAATCCTTCATCTGTAGATACTGGCTGCATTAGAAATTGTCCGTCAAGGTGCAGATGTAATGCCAAAGAGCCAGCTCAATCAAGTCTTGAATGCTGAGTTAGGTCCTGATTGGTCATCAAAATTGATTAGTTTTGATTATGAACCTTTAGCTTCTGCAAGTATTGGCCAGGTATGTATGCTAGTTTGCTTTTTGCTTCAAATCTATCATTTGCTGGTTTTGAGCGCTAAAGTTCTGTGGTTGTCACCATTTTCCATCATTTCATCTTTCCATTTGGCTTTAGTTATTTTATGAGTAATTTCAAATAATTCAAAGTTTCATCTGTTCACCCCCCCGCCTTTTTGTTACTTTACTTTTGGATTTCAAGGAGTCATTTTTTGATGTTAAGTATATTTATTATTACTAATAATTAATATGAATTAACATAATAGTTTAAATTCCTTAACCCTTGTGCTTTTGGAGCATAACCTTTTCCCTAAAAGAACATTAAATGTTTATCATGAGTCAAATCAAATATAGTCTTACTTTTTACTCCCTATAGATGACTAGATGTGCATAAAAAGCCACTCATGAGTCTTCATTTGACAACTTAAGATTTTAGTAGAGTTAGTCCTTGATACGATGTTAAAGCCTCCTCTGTGGCTAAATGGTTATAAGTTTGATCATTACTATCCTTATTTTTGTAAGTAAAAAGTTAAATTCCATCACTAGATAGGTAGATTTGTAGTTATCTATGCTTTAAACCCAAATATTGTGCGAGCATATTAGGGATATATAAAAATCATTCACAGGCCTTTACCTTACAACATCAGCTAGGTGACTTTTGAACTATCTAATTCACTTTGTTTTCATATTAACACAAAAGTCATTCTTATAAGAATGCCAAACCTTACCATACTTCTTTTTCTTATGCATGTGTTCTTAAGTTCCATATAGTTCCAAGCAAGACAGTTTACATTGTCCCAACAGCAATATCATGCAACTTTATGTTATAGCACTTGTGCTTATTATAATATTATATCTTAACTAGGTTCCTCATATGAAATTTAGGTGCACCGAGCTGTCATGAAGGATGGCACGCAAGTTGCGATGAAAATTCAATACCCTGGTGTTGCAGATAGCATTGAGAGTGACATTGAGAATGTGAAACTTCTTTTAAACTACACAAATCTAATTCCCGAAGGACTTTATCTTGATAGAGCTATAAAGGTGCATATTTATTTATAAATTCATATATACTTTCATTTTGTTTATATCAATATTCTTATTTCATAATCTTTAATCATGCAAAATTTATATCTCTTTCCCCTCTCTTCCTTTCTCTGAGTGATTTGCCTTCTAAGTTATCTGTTAGATCCTAAAGCCATATTCAATTTATAATAATTCTTAGAATTTGGATTAGGCTCTTAGATTTTGGGTTAGGTCTAGCTCTACCCCAAAAGCTAGCGTATGGGTGAGGATTGCTCTATGCCTCTTCCCTTCATAAGAATTTATTTTCCCATATCTCTAGTCAATGTGAGACTTATCAACACACCTCCTCACACTCAAGGATGAACATATGGAGTGTTGAATTTGCAGGAATGGACATTTACAAGTGGCCTAATAAATGGATCTAGGATAGGCTCTGATACCGTCTTAGAATTTGGGTTTGGCCTCTTAGAATTCTAGCTAAGCCATACCCCAAAAGCGCTTAGGGGTGAGGGTTGCAGTACCCTGTATAAGTAAAGAATAATTTTTTTATATGCATACAGAATTGTGTCACTGATACAAACCTGGAAAAAAATTAGGTAAAAGTAAAGATGATTTTTATTGATTGAATGAAAATGAACGAAAACAAGGACAAAGTGTTCTCCAAGGGTTTCCACTTTCCTCTTCAAAAAGGTTTCCTCTTTCTTACAACTGCTTTTGATTCTCTCCAAATACAATTTCCTGAATGTCCTTTATCTGCCTCTAACTAACTACCACAGCTACTTTGACTTTCCTTTATTCTACCCTTTTATCCTATCAGCAATCTACTTTCCTCTGCACCTATTAAACAATCCATCTAATCCATGTACTCTGTTGCTAATTGGATTTTGCAGGATGATATTTATCTATGCAGGAATTGCTCTATAGTCCCTTACCTATCATATAAAAAGATCTTTTCTCCATAATTTGAAAAATAGATCTGTCCATATGTTATAATATGTGCCATAACTTTTTTCCTGTATTTTACCTAGGTTGCCAAAGAAGAATTATCTCGTGAGTGTGATTACAATTTGGAGGCAGCAAATCAGAAGCGATTCCGAGATCTTCTTTCTGGCGTAGAAGGATTTTATGTTCCAGTAGTTGTGGATGACATTTCGAGCAAAAGAGTATTAACTTCGGAACTTGTTCACGGTAATTTTAATAAATTTCACCAGTTCTTGCTATGTCTTAAGTGATTCAAAAGAACAAAAAGATATAAGATATTTGCTACTGAAGCAGATGCACTTGAGAGACTGTTTAAATGGTAAAGCTCTCAATACAAATATTATTTGAGTGGAAGATATAGTTTTCCAAATTCAATAAAAAATCCTGTAAATATTCCCAGTTTTATAACCATTCATGAAATTTCTGGATATCAAACTAGCACTTCCTTGAAATTGTTGAATAGCAAAGCTGATTTAATTTTAGTACATATTAATGTCTAATTGTCAGAGATGTTTTAGAAATGCTTTCACCCCTAATGAGATAATTTTATGATGAAACGAAGTTTATCCATAATATGCTTTTATTTGGTCCTTGCACAAGTATTTCTGAGCTTTCAGTGAGAATGATGCTAATTTGTTCTGTTCAAGAGATGCTTTCTTTTATAATTTTTATCACTCAGTAGGGAAAAAAGAATACGTAGAAAATAACTCTGATTGTTTTTCAATTAAATAAATAATATATTTTTCATTTGTTAGATTAAATATATAAAATGATGTTCTATTAACAAATTATATTGTGTTCTGTTTTTAGCTTTTTTGCTAACATGGATGGTTTTCTCTTGCTACAGGAGTTCCAATTGACAAAGTGGCATTGCTGGACCAGGAAACTCGTAATTATATTGGGAAAAAGTTATTAGAACTCACACTATCAGAGTTATTCGTATTCCAATTTATGCAGGCATGTTATTGCACACTCTGTTTATATATGTCCACATGTTAAGTATTAAATACCGTTGTTGGCACACTGATTAAAGCATCATTAATCAGAGAAGTATGGCCCAAGCAAAGAAAATTTGATGCTGGTTTATGAATGATGATTTTTCATGTTGTTTAAGACATATATCACTGTTGAAAAACTTGAGTGAAGTGCAGCAAAAGATTAGGTTTGAGTGAGACACTGTAACGAGCAAGGTTGATATGTTGTGGTGAATTAACTCGAGCTGTTGGAGAGTTACCAATCCTGATAATATGATAGCCTAAGTTAAAGTACCACTTTGCAAGAACTGACTGAATCAGTTGACATGACATTATGGTAGAGTCAACTTCTGGCCATGGTAGCTGTACTTTCTGAGCGTTTGAGTCTAATTCATATATTATCATCTCCCCCCTATTACTGAGTATCTAAAGGGGTAAACACCATGAGGTCATAGTTATTCTAACAGCTATGCACTTCAGGTTCATGAATTTCACTTTCTGCTGTGTTTTGTTGCTTCATATTTTTCAACGTTAACATGGCGTTTCCTTCAAATCACACACGGTCAACTCTGATTTTCTGGTCTTTTCTAACCTAGCAGCTGTTCTTTAATGCAGACTGATCCTAATTGGGGCAATTTCTTATACAATGAAGCTACAAAGACAATTAATCTTATTGATTTTGGAGCAGCACGGGATTATTCAAAAAGATTTGTTGATGATTATTTAAGAATGGTTGGTCCTCTTCCTTTTTAATCTTTTCATATGAATAACTAAGCTGAGGTTTGAATTATTGATTTGCTTTATTGTTTTCTCTATTTAAATTTTATGCTACTGAGATTTGGGTATATCAAGATAGATAGCGAAAGATGTCATTCTTGACTACTTTTTTTCCCTTCAAAATATTTTCTTATACTGGAATGAAATTCACACTAATCTGTCTATATCTTGACACAATATAGCCATACTCTGGTTTGAAGATTGCTTTATAAGGTAAATTGTTGGCTTAACTGAAGTTGATATATATAGAAGCAGAACATGGTTAAAGATTATGTTGTGGTCCTGTATGGAATTATCTAAATTTTAAAGAATATACGAAAGGAGTATTAAATTGTCCCTTATTAGTCATGTGATGGTGATAACTAAGGTGATCGTTCAGTTGTTTTAATTAATATTGTACACAGGCTCAATTCCAGTACCTCTTTTCATTAATTTAAAGTTTTCTGGTATGTTCTCATGTCATGGAGCAATTCTTGCATGTGCACCAAGTCTATTAGACATAACCACTTAAAAGCTCAAAATACATTAAGAAAATATTTTAATATTATCCTAAGTTTTTAATTGGTCGTACCCAATAGGTTCTTGCTTATCAAGAGTTATTCCATGTTATGACTTTGACTGCTTGTGCTTTCTGCTTCAACGTGGGGGATGGTTAGAGCTGCTTGGATTTTTACCCTCTTCTTAAGATTAGATGAGCTGCAAAATCCTTGAAACTCTTACTGTTTTTAAATTTTGTGTATGAATTGGTTAGGTTCTGGCATGTTCAAATAAGGATAGTGATGGAGTCATTGAGATGTCCAAGAGACTTGGGTTTATCACTGGAATGGAATCAGATGTGATGCTTGATGCCCACGTCCAAGCCGGTTTTATAGTTGGTTTGCCATTCTCAAACCCTGGTGGATTCGACTTCCGAGCAAACAACATTACTCAAAGCCTTTCTCACCTCGGAGCGACAATGCTGAAGCACAGACTCACTCCTCCACCTGATGAAGCCTACAGTCTACACAGAAAGCTTTCCGGTGCTTTTTTGGCATGCATTAAGATTGGGGCTGTTGTCCCTTGTAGGGAACTGTTGCTTGAAGTGTATAAGCATCATAAATTTGGTGAAGTAAATGAGACATTATCCAGTGGCTCGGTGTCTGCATTGGCTAATTAAATTTTGCCCACTAAATTTTGCCAATTATGATTATATGCTGGATGCTTGTTTGCGTCCAAGCTCCTTAGCATAAATATTTAATTTGCTCCATAAATGGAGTCTATTATGGGGACAATTCCCCGCTCCCCATTTGTAACTGTAGTTTTTCCCAGATTGATTCTTTTAAAGGTGATTGATTCTATAAAATAATGTGTTTTGATGTTTATCTTTATCCTGTCACCTTGACCTTGACTCTTTCTTTTGGAGGTAACTCAACATTACCATTACTGCAATAGCATAGGTTTGATGAAGCAAAGATTATTAAACGACCAAGAATCTACATTCACAAAACTGTTAAAAATCCCAAGGGGTCTTTTGAGTGGAACATGAGCTTTCAGGTTGCAGGTTTGACCTCCTCACTCCTCTTAAAATGAGGTAAATCAGTAAATGTAACTCTTTAAGCCTAACAACTAGTGGGAACCCTAACAACTAACAAGTTTCTCTCCCTATGGCACTATTATCTAACCCTAAATTTTTATGTAAACAAAAAAAGTAGTTTCTGTTTAACCAACTAAAAAAGAGCTTTTGGACTTTATGGATGAATTCAATGAAACTTTTACAAAGAATAAATTCCCGCAATAAGTGGACACAGTAAGCTATTTAACGTGATTGGCTCCAATTCGCCATAGCAATCATTGTAGCCTTAAGAAAAGTGTTGTTGATGGGAGTAGTAACAAGAGCGTAAAAGGTCTGTGTTGCATTACAGGCTTACGATTTATGAATAAACATTTTTATATATTATATACCTTAGCTAATAACTAAAAATTATTTCAAGCTTATTTTATTTTATTAAATTTTTCAAATAAGCTCAAGTTAATTGTGTGATAAACTGTTTTTTATTTTTGATGGATGTGATAAACTGTTTAATAAAAGTGAAAATTGACAAAAGTAAAGAAAGCACTAGGAATCAGTTCAGTTCATAATGAGTATGTTGCTTAGTTTACACGATTACATAATGTCGTGATTGTATGAAAAAGTAAAAGAAAACATTATAATGAATAAAGAGAACATACAACAATTGTCCACAAGGATCTTGTCTCTGTTTCTCGACTTATGCTTTTGGCAGCTACAACAAGATAGGGATAGGCTTCATTTTCTCCCAAGAGAAGAGAAAAACGACCAATGCTTCTAACTTACAAGGCAACAGAGACACTGCCACTGAAGTGAAGAGTGTGATTAAATCAGTGAAGTAGTTGTTATAGCAGTGAAGTGGAGAGTGGCACAAACATGATGACAATGAAGCTGTTTTTGATTGCATTTGTTTTTACATGCTTAGTTTCTGGGATTGTCTCCTCAAGATCTGTGCTTTCTGACTTAGAAAACGATGCTGTCTCAGCAAAGCCTTTCTCCTCACCACAACCTATTATGGTTAACCTCACTCTTATTCAAGGAGCTGATTCTAAAGGAGCTGGTCTGTCTCTCTCTTACTCTCCCACTCAAATAACTTAATTTGTCAGTGGCTTCTTTGTGTGATGTTCTTCTTTCTTTAAACTACATTCTGATTTCCTCTGTGATTAGTACTCAGTACTTGACATTGCATTCTTTGAAGTATAGCCTGTGTGTTGAGGATATGAGCCATGCACAGTATGCCCTTTAATGAAATGCAGCATTTTGCAGTTAACCCATTTCTTGTTTCTGATTTTAAAACTGAATGCACTACATTTGAAAGCTGATCCTTTTAGGCCTACCTCGAATTTTAAAATTGTACAAGAGTTTATTCTAAATCTGTTTATTGAACCTACCCGTAAATGTTCAATTTTGCAAATTACACGCTCTAGATATTTAGCCCTAGACGTGAAAGGCGTGTTAAGGTCTCACGTTGACTAGAGAAACTGAGATAAGACCAAATAAGGCATTATAAAGGGTAGAATAATCCTTACTCATCAGATAGATTTTGCGGTAGAGTTAGGCTTATTCTGAAATTTAAGACCCTTGTCCCTAGTTTGCCTTATTATTTACTAGATTTCCTTGCTTTTCTTTTCGCAATTGTTTTTATATTTAAGTACTTCCTATAATAACTCTCATTTGTAGGATACCATAGTGGGACTATGTGATCAATATTCTAAATCTCATTGCCTTATTATTATCCCTTGCTTGTCTCTCTTGCAATGGATACTGGTTTGATTGGTTACTATGTGATCAATATGCTTCATATGTATGGAACTATATATGCTTGAAGGATGAAAATCATTATGTGTATGCTTGTTTGAGTTGTTCATAATGGATAGCAGGACCTATTTTGTTGTAAAGATTTTATCAAATGCATAAATTTACTGGTTGATGTCAAATATGTCAATTAAATTGTGTTTTTGTCCTGTAATGCCAGTTTGTTTAGATGGAACATTGCCTGGTTACCATTTGGACAGTGGATTTGGATCTGGTGCAAATAGCTGGCTTATTCATTTGGAGGTCTGTGATCAATCATTTCTAAGGTTTTATAGTTTCTAAAGTTTACCCATTGTTCTAGGCCTCACTTGGCTATATTAAGATATGCTATAGAGATGATTTTTAGGATAACTTTTAGTCTTGCTACTGTTGTTGATATTTTAGTACCTGCAGGGAGGAGGATGGTGTGACACCGTTAGAAACTGTGTTTATAGAAAAAGGACTCGTCGAGGTTCCTCTAAATACATGGAAAATCAAATACAATTCACAGGAATATTGAGCAATAAAGCTGAAGAAAACCCTGGTCTTTCCCTTTACCTTACACATGCATGCATTTTGTTACTCCAAGTCCAACTAAATTCTGCCCTATTGGAGGCTGCGACTTGTACACTCATCTCATGTATGTGTTTTGTCATTTTTCTGCACATAATCTTCCATGCACAGATTTCTATAACTGGAACAGAGTTAAATTAAGGTACTGTGATGGAGCATCCTTCAGTGGAGATAGTGAAAATGAGGTCAGTTAGAGGCTCAGAGCATGTGTACATTTTTTTTTTCCTTTGCCTATATAATTCCTATTAGCAGCCATTCACATTTCTATGGAAAGCTGAGTTATTGCAGATACGTCCAACAATGCAGCTACATGCTAAAATCACTATAGTTTCTAATAGAAAAGCTAGTACCAGTACGGTACCACAAACTTATGACCACACAAAAAAGGAAGCATAACCCTAAAAAAAATATAGCACTAGCATTGCTCCATCTCAAAGTTGATAGATAGGGGTGCTTACAGTAGAGGCTATATAAATTTTCAAATTGCAACATAATCCTCCAACTCCGCCCTTGCTTGCATGGCCGGTCCTAAGTCCGGGAAAAGGAGGAAGGTTGTGTTAGACATTCAACATCCAACGTAAAACTGGCTTATATCTTTAATATGGACAAGTTATTCATATTACCAACCTCACTTAGTGGGAATTTTGTTGTTGTTGTTGTTGTTCTTTGTTTGCAACACACACCTCCCATTAAACTGTTTAAAACACAATCCACAAATATAATCGTTTTTGTGAATCTTTGCTGGTGTGAATGACATGTTTTTTCTAATGAACTAATTTCTCTTGTATAACCTTTAGTGGTGGTAAGTTAATAGTCATGGAAACACTGATTATTTTCGAATTTATGGTTGCAGAAAGCTAATGTGATTCTTATTTTTTTTCAGTCAGCAGAACTTCAATTTCGAGGACAAAAAATCTGGCTAGCTGCAGTTGAGGAATTAATGTCCAAAGGAATGCAGGAAGCCAACCAGGTTTCCTATGTCCCTTTATATCGTTAAAATTTAATATGGATGCTCATAAATAAATCAATGTTTAATCTTTAATTTTCAAAACAAATGTCCAAAGGATGCTAATAAATAAATGTATATATTAGGCCCTTCTCTCTGGATGCTCAGCGGGTGGTTTGGCATCCATAATTCATTGTGATGAGTTCCAGAGCTTGTTTCCAAATTCTACCAAAGTAAAATGTTTGAGTGATGCAGGGTTTTTTATTGATGCGTAAGTTTTACATTGTTCTTCATAATTTATATCACTTCTTCTAGCTTGTTCCCTTGACTAGAAACTTAAATATAACTGATGATTTGTTCAATCATGTAGAGCTGATGTATCTGGTGGACGCACGTTGAGGAGTCTGTTTGAAGGAGTAGTTCAGCTACAGGTAGCATTTAATGTAGTTATGTGGTAACAAAACTTGAGTAGAATATAGCATCAATAAAGTAAAATTGTTATACTTATCTTTAGACAAAATTCAATTTAATTATCAATGATGGGATTAGCAACGAACAAACTATTGACCATTTAGTCATATTAAGTTGGCTTAATACATCAGAAGGCCCCTGAATTTGTAAAGGGAATCAGTTCCAGGGCCTGGAAAATTTTCGCATCAAATTGAGTCCCTAACAAATTTTTTTTAATTCAATTAAGGCCAAATGCTGTCAAACCTCAATTTTGTCCTAGTCATCAATTACACGTGGCTTTTATAATTATTTTTTAATTAAAAAATTATAATACTTTATTTTTTTAATTCCAACTCATTTATTTAAGCAGAAAAAAAATAAAAAACTTAATAAAATCCCTAATCTAATAACCCTTAACTAAATAATAACCTAATCTAATAATAACAAATTCCTAATCTAATAATAACAATTCAGCCCCAAATTGAACCCTCCTAAGTGATCTTCAGCCCCAATTTGAACCACAACAGGTAAAAGACAGCTTCATAACCACAACAAGATGTGTAATTACCAGTGCAGAGAAGCACTATCATTTGCAGAGAAGCTAGTACAATGGAAGAAGATAGAACCACCATCAAAGAAATTAAAACCACAAAAATCCATTCCCTTCAAACCCAAGCCTTCAATCACAACCACTGCATAGCTAACTGGACCCAGAACCTCAAGCTCCTAAATCAGAACAACACCCACTTCCCCTGTCACTGAATCTTCAAGCAAACAAATCTCCCTAAATCAAAACCAGAAAGAGACGAAGAAGAAAGAAACCTCTTCTCAATCACCACAAAGCCAACCATGTTCCAATCAAACCCAAGCTAACCTGACCTTCCCTTCTGCCGTCCTCCTCTTCCACGCGCCGTCGCTCCTCACTGTTGCAACCAACGCACTACCGTGAGCCTTGCCATCTCGCCGCGCCGTTGAGACCTCCATCGCACCACCATCTCGCCAGGGATCAGTTAGAAGGTGGCGGCTGGTTGGAGGAAGAGGAAGGTCGGCCGTGTTTGGAAGAAGATAGTGAAGAGAGGAAGGAGGAGAGGGTTTGATTATGTTTTCAAATTAAGTTAGGTTTTTTCAGGTTAGATTAAGTTTTTTTTAATGACTTGGAATTAATAATAAAGGAATAATAATTATTGGTTTTTAAAAATAATTATAAAAGCCACGCGGAAATGCCATGTCTGTTAAAATTTAGACACATCAGCATCAGACACGCATTTGACCTTAATTGAATTAAAAAAAATTTGTTAGGGACCCAATTTGATGCGAAAATTTTCCAGGCTCTGGAACTGATTCCCTTTACAAATTCAGGGGCCTTCTGATGTATTAAGCCTATTAAGTTTGATACTATGTCAATTGTCAAAGACTAATCGTCCTAAAAAGTAAAAACCAAGTGAAGGCACATGTACATTCTGTGTCTCTAACTCAACCTTAGCAATAAATTGTTTTCCTTGTTTGATCTAAGGTTAAGAAAACCAGTACAAAGATGTCATGTGGGTGTCACGACCCGAAAACCTAAGCCGTGACCGGCGCACAGACTACCACCCTAGTCTGGCAAGCCTCATCCTCACAGAATCATTTTCCAAACAATTTATTCAACATAACCTTGTACACTTAATTTATAAAAACACCAGAATCTCATTTGTAATTTCAATAGTTACAAAATGATAAAATCTGCCAATAAGCTCTCCCATAACCAGTATTTCAGGTAAAATATAAAATCAACTCGAGCACTCAAGTGCCAACTCTTAAAATAAAATAAAAAGTCACAATCCCAAATCTAAATCCACCTAGGACTCCCTATAGCTGCAGATAACCAAGATTAAATAAAAGACACCAATGTGACAACCGGCCCAAGGAAACAAGTCGAATGATCTGAATCTGGCAACAGTCTGCTACTCAGTTGCCTGAAAATCTGTGGAGGGAAATAAGGAATGGGGTAAGT
The DNA here is from genome assembly GCF_012489685.1 of Lotus japonicus. Taxonomy (NCBI): domain Eukaryota; kingdom Viridiplantae; phylum Streptophyta; class Magnoliopsida; order Fabales; family Fabaceae; genus Lotus; species Lotus japonicus. Next base: position 54,453,543 of record NC_080045.1, read on the forward strand.
CACAAAGACTTAGTGAGGATTTAACAACCACCATGAACAGGAAGGGGAAACATATGAAGCACGAGTTTTTCAATGTCAGTTCAGAGTGTGTAATATATATAATATTAACAAAGTTAATAAGAATCATTTTAAATAAGAGATGATCAAACTGTCAAGTTTATAAATAACCATTTCAATGAAACTGAATAAAAATCATGTCAATCATATGAAAACATTTCAAAATCAGAATATAATTTAATAGGGTCACACATGTAGAACCGTGAGGCGGCTCCATCTCGTTGATAGCCCTCTCCTCCTAAGGGATGGCCTATCCGATAGGGGCGGCTCCATCTAACGGATAGCCATTTCCTCTCTCGTATCACATGTCACATCGTATCATATCATCGGGGGAAGCTACATCTCGTTGATAGCCCTTTCCGTGCACTGGCGGCTCCATCTAACGGATAGCCCTCTCCTCCCGGAATCAAACTAGCTAGGTGCACCTAGGCCGTTACCTCCGTTAACGGCTACAGGGTTCTATCAAGGATCCCCAAAACCGTTTTCTCAAACCAGTTCAAGTCTCGTCAAAAGTCTCATAATCAACTTTCCAAGTTCACAATCTCAGTTTCACATAATTTCCAAAATCAAAACAATATAAATTACTTTCTCATGTCAGTTCATAATCAGAATCAAATAAACTTCATAAAATCAGCTTTCAGAGTTCAAGAATGATAATCAAACATATAAAAACATGTTTCCCCAATTTAGATAAATAGACAATATAATAAAGTAATTAAATCAGTTATAAGACTGTTAAAAATATGTCATAGCAGTTGAAAACCACTCACAGCTACAACGAGCCAACCAGACCGTCCTCAGCAATTTCGCGACAACCCAATGAATCTTCACCCGGCAAATCTGAACACCAAAATTAATTTTCAACCTTCAGCAACTATAATCTTATGTCGTACTACCCGTGAGCAACTACGAAAACCTCAATTGTACACCCAAAGCCCTAAATAATCAAGCATTTATCTAACATACAGTACAATGCTAATCTCCAAATTCGTGGGATTTAGAATATACCTTAAGTAAAATTAAAGTATGCAATTTGAAGGACTAAGTACTCCTCTCGACAAACTCTGGTTTCCAAATACTATCCCAAGAGGTCTCCCACGTGAATGCCAAGGCTTTCCAATATGAATGCTTTCCAATATGAATGTGTATTCAATATGGTGGGATTTGGTGACAAAGAGAACACTGAAGAAGAGAAAAGATGGAGGCAGGGGCGCTAGGTTTCCATTGCAAAGAGAAAGAGAGAACTGACGTGATGGAGAGGGAGGGTTACGGTTTTATTTTTTTCTTCTTTGAATTGGTAATCAAGGTGGGGGGGCTACGCGGGTTTAAAGGTAGGCTAGGTTATTATTTGTTTTTTTTTTCCTATTTGTTTATTAACATTATTATCTAGTTTTTTTTTAACCTTTCCTAGTTACCATTAAAACGGTGCGTTTCAATCTTCCCCCCTTATAAAAATTCGTCCTCGAATTTTATAGATTTAGCTAACTTTATGTTTCTAATAGCGAGAGACACTATTACTCCACGTTCCCAAGACTTCTCTTCACCAGGTGGTCCTCACCAAAGAACTTTCATTGAATCAATTCTCTTAGAATGCTTACATTTCACCCTCATGTCAACCATGGCTACTGGATGTTCCATAAGATAAATGTTCATCTAATTATACATCCTGCAAAAGTTTCATGCCTACAAGTTTAGCTTGTCAAATTTCAAATTAACCTATTTGGTGACCTGCATCACTGACCATACCAGACCTCAAGTAGTGTAATCCAATTGCTAGACTAACAATTGTTATTATAAGCAAATTCCAACAAGGACAACTTCTGATCTGAACTCCCTCTTTGTTCTACAACATAAACTCCAAGCATATCCTCCAAGCTCTTAATAGTCCCCCTCATACTTGTCTAAGCAATAGCTTGAGTATAAAAACAGTACTAAGTTCAAGTGAGTCCTCAAGCAAACCTAAACAAAACACCTCCAAAATTGTGCAATGAATTGAGCCCCTCAATATAAATTCACAACTAAGGGTACACTATGCAAATAAATAATCTCTTCCGAATAAAACATAGCATATTGAGTTGCGGTTTAAGTAGTGTTCACTTGTAAAAAGTATGCAAACTTAGTCAACCGGTCCATGATTACCTAAACAGAATCCTAACCTTTGATCCTAAGAAAACTTGTCACCAGATTCACCACAATACTTTCCAACTTCCATAGTGATATCTCGAAAAATTGATCTAGCTCTTCTAGATCTTAGTGATTTTCCTTCAATCCACGTCATACTAAACATTTGGAAACAAAAGCCACTATGTCTTTCTTCATCTCTTCCCACTAATAAAATTCCTTCACATCTTGATACATTTTACTAGAACCAAAATGTATGGTTTAAAAATAATGATAGAAATCCTCTCATATTTTCCTTCCCAAACTATTGTATTAGGCACACACAACTATCATTCAAGTCATAAAATGTCATCAGATTCTACCGAAAATGTGGAACCTTTTCACTTCAAAATTCCTCTACCATCTTCACCACCTATGAATCTCGACCTTGATCATGTTTAACATCATCAACCCAATCACCAACCAAATTAAAATGAATCTGCACAAAAGTCGACAATCCTTCGGGATGGACAATCCCAAACATAACCCTTCTATTAGCAAGCTTATAGTGCTCTTCTTTATCCTCAGAACGAACAAGAATACCTTCAATAAACACAATCACAAAGTGCTAAAAGAATGACTTAAAGATGCGGTTCATTGAATTCTTAAAACAGCGTTGGCATCACTAAGTCTAAAGGCATGACTAACAACCCATTACAGTCATAACATGTTTTGTAGGTGGTCTTCGAAATTCTCTTTCTTAATATTCCATTTATGGTACCTAGATCACTAAGTCTTTTTTTTTATACCATCATATTCTCCATTTGCTTGTAATCTACACATAACTACATAGTCTTGACTCTCTTCTTCACAGTAAATCTGGTTTAGAAACTAACTATATGGAAAACTCAATCCCTTTATTGCAAGGTACACCCGAAAATTCTCTAAGGAATACATTCTGCAAAACACACTACAAAAATCTCTTCTAGTTTCAATTTCGCTAATTGAGTATCTCTTACCAAAATCAATTGTCACCTACAACTCTTCAGTAGTAACTTGTTAACTTTTAATGCTGAAACTGGATTATGAGGTGTCCAACTTCACTCTCCCGGAAATGAGAAAAATTACTCTCGCTGTACTTTAAATCTCACTACCCTATTTATGACAGTCCAAAGTATCATTGACAAAAGATTATCCAATCTATATCCAAAGATCACATTAAAATCAATTATGTCTTAAGCTGTAACGACTATCAACAACTCTCAATCGATCTCCAGTGGATACCTTAAAAATAATGGTTCACAAACTCAACTATCAAATACTCTCCAAGAGGTTCAGCAATGACCAACATCTTATTCATGAAAGAAGATAATTCACTAAGCTGACAACAATGATAAAAGAGTATATATCTTTAGCACTAAGCAAAACATAATCATCTCAATATCATATAGGGAGTATACTTACTGCCACTTCCTTGGTTGCCTAAACATCTTGATGGGTCAAAATAAAGACTCGAGCTCAACTCTCCTTACATGTCGTTAACATCGACTACTGTTTCATTTACCATTATTTTTAGATACTGCACGACCTCGGCGAAAAGAACTCATAGCTTGTCTACAAGTGTTGTAGGGGTTAAAGAAGATGCCAAATCTGCTTCTACTAACACTTACTCATGACCAAAGGAAGTTGCACAACCACCACTAGACAATCCTCCACAATATGACTTGTCTGACTGCACTACTATTACACCTCTCTATCTCCAAAGAAAGCTACATTATGATCTTTTGACAAGCAAAATAAGGTGTAGATCTCATGCAAAAATGCATTTGAGGAAAAGTGGATCGTAAGGGCCCCTTAAATCTAGTCTATGACTCTACATAAAGCTTTAAGATTATATACTATGATTACTCTAGAGAGTAATTATTATCAATTTTCTCCAGCAGTTCAAACTTATAAGCCAAGTCATATCTAACAATTTAGAAGTAAACGATTTATGAGTTTCTAGGAAATTCATCCACGTTATCAGAGGCGATCCAATCGCTCACGTACCATAAAGTCATTAGATCAATCATGTGCTACAATCCTCCAACTGAATGATGTTAACTTTACCGCCCTTAAGGGTGAGCATCTAAATGCTCTCTATAGCTTCTCCAAAGCATTACTAAACCTTTATAGATTCGGCCTTGCACTAGTACTAGAAAATTAGGAGATTTAAGTTGTATGTGACCAGTTAATATGACCTCAATCTGTCCAGTGGCACTTACTTCTTGTTACTTTCCTCTATCTAACCTCTAGCTGACGCTCGTAAATTTTTTCTCATGTGGGCTCCCTTGTTGCTGTCCAACAACCACTCCAACACGTTATTTCAAATCATGTTAAAATTCCTTTGTACCAACCGTAAGCTCTAACATCCCTGAATTTCATAACCTCAATATAAGCACGTTAATATGGGCTACAACAGCAAACAACTAGCGCCTACAGGCAATGGTCCTTGGCCTAAACCACAACGCCGACCACGGCCTCCTAAAAGAGGGTCCTAATAAGTTAACTCATCTTATGATAAAAATCCTAATTTAGGTGACATCCTCACTAAACAAAGAATATTCATGGAATAAATGACATGACTCGGAATACAGTGAATGAGGAGCGAACTCAAATCACACTTGAAAACAACTTTAGGACTCTCATGAGGTGTTAATAGCATCTTTAAAGTAAATGGTGTCGCGGTTCACAATTTACTAAAAAGATTCTATCACTACCTCATGTCTGCAGCTAATAGGACCTACAGCCAAAGCTCTGATACCAACTTTGTCACGACCCGAAAACCTAAGCCGTGACCGGCGCACAGACTACTACCCTAGTCTGGCAAGCCTCATCCTCACAGAATCATTTTCCAAACAATTTATTCAACATAACCTTGTACACTTAATTTATAAAAACACCAGAATCTCATTTGTAATTTCAATAGTTACAAAATGATAAAATCTGCCAATAAGCTCTCCCATAATCAGTATTTCAGGTAAAATATAAAATCAACTCGAGCACTCAAGTGCCAACTCTTAAAATAAAATAAAAAGTCACAATCCCAAATCTAAATCCACCTAGGACTCCCTATAGCTGCAGATAACCAAGATTAAATAAAAGACACCAATGTGACAACCGGCCCAAGGAAACAAGTCGAATGATTTGAATCTGGCAACAGTCTGCTACTCAGTTGCCTGAAAATCTGTGGAGGGAAATAAGGAATGGGGTAAGTCACAAAGACTTAGTGAGGATTTAACAACCACCATGAACAGGAAGGGGAAACATATGAAGCACGAGTTTTTCAATGTCAGTTCAGAGTGTGTAATATATATAATATTAACAAAGTTAATAAGAATCATTTTAAATAAGAGATGATCAAACTGTCAAGTTTATAAATAACCATTTCAATGAAACTGAATAAAAATCATGTCAATCATATGAAAACATTTCAAAATCAGAATATAATTTAATAGGGTCACACATGTAGAACCGTGAGGCGGCTCCATCTCGTTGATAGCCCTCTCCTCCTAAGGGATGGCCTATCCGATAGGGGCGGCTCCATCTAACGGATAGCCCTTTCCTCTCTCGTATCACATGTCACATCGTATCATATCATCGGGGGAAGCTACATCTCGTTGATAGCCCTTTCCGTGCACTGGCGGCTCCATCTAACGGATAGCCCTCTCCTCCCGGAATCAAACTAGCTAGGTGCACCTAGGCCGTTACCTCCGTTAACGGCTACAGGGTTCTATCAAGGATCCCCAAAACCGTTTTCTCAAACCAGTTCAAGTCTCGTCAAAAGTCTCATAATCAACTTTCCAAGTTCACAATCTCAGTTTCACATAATTTCCAAAATCAAAGCAATATAAATTACTTTCTCATGTCAGTTCATTATCAGAATCAAATAAACTTCATAAAATCAGCTTTCAGAGTTCAAGAATGATAATCAAACATATAAAAACATGTTTCCCCAATTTAGATAAATAGACAATATAATAAAGTAATTAAATCAGTTATAAGACTGTTAAAAATATGTCATAGCAGTTGAAAACCACTCACAGCTACAACGAGCCAACCAGACCGTCCTCAGCAATTTCGCGACAACCCAATGAATCTTCACCCGGCAAATCTGAACACCAAAATTAATTTTCAACCTTCAGCAACTATAATCTTATGTCGTACTACCCGTGAGCAACTACGAAAACCTCAATTGTACACCCAAAGCCCTAAATAATCAAGCATTTATCTAACATACAGTACAATGCTAATCTCCAAATTCGTGGGATTTAGAATATACCTTAAGTAAAATTAAAGTATGCAATTTGAAGGACCAAGTACTCCTCTCGACAAACTCTGGTTTCCAAATACTATCCCAAGAGGTCTCCCACGTGAATGCCAAGGCTTTCCAATATGAATGCTTTCCAATATGAATGTGTATTCAATATGGTGGGATTTGGTGACAAAGAGAACACTGAAGAAGAGAAAAGATGGAGGCAGGGGCGCTAGGTTTCCATTGCAAAGAGAAAGAGAGAACTGACGTGATGGAGAGGGAGGGTTACGGTTTTATTTTTTTCTTCTTTGAATTGGTAATCAAGGTGGGGGGGCTACGCGGGTTTAAAGGTAGGCTAGGTTATTATTTGTTTTTTTTTTTCCTATTTGTTTATTAACATTATTATCTAGTTTTTTTTTAACCTTTCCTAGTTACCATTAAAACGGTGCGTTTCAATCTTCCCCCCTTATAAAAATTCGTCCTCGAATTTTATAGATTTAGCTAACTTTATGTTTCTAATAGCGAGAGACACTATTACTCCACGTTCCCAAGACTTCTCTTCACCAGGTGGTCCTCACCAAAGAACTTTCATTGAATCAATTCTCTTAGAATGCTTACATTTCACCCTCATGTCAACCATGGCTACTGGATGTTCCATAAGATAAATGTTCATCTAATTATACATCCTGCAAAAGTTTCATGCCTACAAGTTTAGCTTGTCAAATTTCAAATTAACCTATTTGGTGACCTGCATCACTGACCATACCAGACCTCAAGTAGTGTAATCCAATTGCTAGACTAACAATTGTTATTATAAGCAAATTCCAACAAGGACAACTTCTGATCTGAACTCCCTCTTTGTTCTACAACATAAACTCCAAGCATATCCTCCAAGCTCTTAATAGTCCCCCTCATACTTGTCTAAGCAATAGCTTGAGTATAAAAACAGTACTAAGTTCAAGTGAGTCCTCAAGCAAACCTAAACAAAACACCTCCAAAATTGTGCAATGAATTGAGCCCCTCAATATAAATTCACAACTAAGGGTACACTATGCAAATAAATAATCTCTTCCGAATAAAACATAGCATATTGAGTTGCGGTTTAAGTAGTGTTCACTTGTAAAAAGTATGCAAACTTAGTCAACCGGTCCATGATTACCTAAACAGAATCCTAACCTTTGATCCTAAGAAAACTTGTCACCAGATTCACCACAATACTTTCCAACTTCCATAGTGATATCTCGAAAAATTGATCTAGCTCTTCTAGATCTTAGTGATTTTCCTTCAATCCACGTCATACTAAACATTTGGAAACAAAAGCCACTATGTCTTTCTTCATCTCTTCCCACTAATAAAATTCCTTCACATCTTGATACATTTTACTAGAACCAAAATGTATGGTTTAAAAATAATGATAGAAATCCTCTCATATTTTCCTTCCCAAACTATTGTATTAGGCACACACAACTATCATTCAAGTCATAAAATGTCATCAGATTCTACCGAAAATGTGGAACCTTTTCACTTCAAAATTCCTCTACCATCTTCACCACCTATGAATCTCGACCTTGATCATGTTTAACATCATCAACCCAATCACCAACCAAATTAAAATGAATCTGCACAAAAGTCGACAATCCTTCGGGATGGACAATCCCAAACATAACCCTTCTATTAGCAAGCTTATAGTGCTCTTCTTTATCCTCAGAACGAACAAGAATACCTTCAATAAACACAATCACAAAGTGCTAAAAGAATGACTTAAAGATGCGGTTCATTGAATTCTTAAAACAGCGTTGGCATCACTAAGTCTAAAGGCATGACTAACAACCCATTACAGTCATAACATGTTTTGTAGGTGGTCTTCGAAATTCTCTTTCTTAATATTCCATTTATGGTACCTAGATCACTAAGTCTTTTTTTTTATACCATCATATTCTCCATTTGCTTGTAATCTACACATAACTACATAGTCTTGACTCTCTTCTTCACAGTAAATCTGGTTTAGAAACTAACTATATGGAAAACTCAATCCCTTTATTGCAAGGTACACCCGAAAATTCTCTAAGGAATACATTCTGCAAAACACACTACAAAAATCTCTTCTAGTTTCAATTTCGCTAATTGAGTATCTCTTACCAAAATCAATTGTCACCTACAACTCTTCAGTAGTAACTTGTTAACTTTTAATGCTGAAACTGGATTATGAGGTGTCCAACTTCACTCTCCCGGAAATGAGAAAAATTACTCTCGCTGTACTTTAAATCTCACTACCCTATTTATGACAGTCCAAAGTATCATTGACAAAAGATTATCCAATCTATATCCAAAGATCACATTAAAATCAATTATGTCTTAAGCTGTAACGACTATCAACAACTCTCAATCGATCTCCAGTGGATACCTTAAAAATAATGGTTCACAAACTCAACTATCAAATACTCTCCAAGAGGTTCAGCAATGACCAACATCTTATTCATGAAAGAAGATAATTCACTAAGCTGACAACAATGATAAAAGAGTATATATCTTTAGCACTAAGCAAAACATAATCATCTCAATATCATATAGGGAGTATACTTACTGCCACTTCCTTGGTTGCCTAAACATCTTGATGGGTCAAAATAAAGACTCGAGCTCAACTCTCCTTACATGTCGTTAACATCGACTACTGTTTCATTTACCATTATTTTTAGATACTGCACGACCTCGGCGAAAAGAACTCATAGCTTGTCTACAAGTGTTGTAGGGGTTAAAGAAGATGCCAAATCTGCTTCTACTAACACTTACTCATGACCAAAGGAAGTTGCACAACCACCACTAGACAATCCTCCACAATATGACTTGTCTGACTGCACTACTATTACACCTCTCTATCTCCAAAGAAAGCTACATTATGATCTTTTGACAAGCAAAATAAGGTGTAGATCTCATGCAAAAATGCATTTGAGGAAAAGTGGATCGTAAGGGCCCCTTAAATCTAGTCTATGACTCTACATAAAGCTTTAAGATTATATACTATGATTACTCTAGAGAGTAATTATTATCAATTTTCTCCAGCAGTTCAAACTTATAAGCCAAGTCATATCTAACAATTTAGAAGTAAACGATTTATGAGTTTCTAGGAAATTCATCCACGTTATCAGAGGCGATCCAATCGCTCACGTACCATAAAGTCATTAGATCAATCATGTGCTACAATCCTCCAACTGAATGATGTTAACTTTACCGCCCTTAAGGGTGAGCATCTAAATGCTCTCTATAGCTTCTCCAAAGCATTACTAAACCTTTATAGATTCGGCCTTGCACTAGTACTAGAAAATTAGGAGATTTAAGTTGTATGTGACCAGTTAATATGACCTCAATCTGTCCAGTGGCACTTACTTCTTGTTACTTTCCTCTATCTAACCTCTAGCTGACGCTCGTAAATTTTTTCTCATGTGGGCTCCCTTGTTGCTGTCCAACAACCACTCCAACACGTTATTTCAAATCATGTTAAAATTCCTTTGTACCAACCGTAAGCTCTAACATCCCTGAATTTCATAACCTCAATATAAGCACGTTAATATGGGCTACAACAGCAAACAACTAGCGCCTACAGGCAATGGTCCTTGGCCTAAACCACAACGCCGACCACGGCCTCCTAAAAGAGGGTCCTAATAAGTTAACTCATCTTATGATAAAAATCCTAATTTAGGTGACATCCTCACTAAACAAAGAATATTCATGGAATAAATGACATGACTCGGAATACAGTGAATGAGGAGCGAACTCAAATCACACTTGAAAACAACTTTAGGACTCTCATGAGGTGTTAATAGCATCTTTAAAGTAAATGGTGTCGCGGTTCACAATTTACTAAAAAGATTCTATCACTACCTCATGTCTGCAGCTAATAGGACCTACAGCCAAAGCTCTGATACCAACTTTGTCACGACCCGAAAACCTAAGTCGTGACCGGCGCACAGACTACCACCCTAGTCTGGCAAGCCTCATCCTCACAGAATCATTTTCCAAACAATTTATTCAACATAACCTTGTACACTTAATTTATAAAAACACCAGAATCTCATTTGTAATTTCAATAGTTACAAAATGATAAAATCTGCCAATAAGCTCTCCCATAATCAGTATTTCAGGTAAAATATAAAATCAACTCGAGCACTCAAGTGCCAACTCTTAAAATAAAATAAAAAGTCACAATCCCAAATCTAAATCCACCTAGGACTCCCTATAGCTGCAGATAACCAAGATTAAATAAAAGACACCAATGTGACAACCGGCCCAAGGAAACAAGTCGAATGATTTGAATCTGGCAACAGTCTGCTACTCAGTTGCCTGAAAATCTGTGGAGGGAAATAAGGAATGGGGTAAGTCACAAAGACTTAGTGAGGATTTAACAACCACCATGAACAGGAAGGGGAAACATATGAAGCACGAGTTTTTCAATGTCAGTTCAGAGTGTGTAATATATATAATATTAACAAAGTTAATAAGAATCATTTTAAATAAGAGATGATCAAACTGTCAAGTTTATAAATAACCATTTCAATGAAACTGAATAAAAATCATGTCAATCATATGAAAACATTTCAAAATCAGAATATAATTTAATAGGGTCACACATGTAGAACCGTGAGGCGGCTCCATCTCGTTGATAGCCCTCTCCTCCTAAGGGATGGCCTATCTGATAGGGGCGGCTCCATCTAACGGATAGCCCTTTCCTCTCTCGTATCACATGTCACATCGTATCATATCATCGGGGGAAGCTACATCTCGTTGATAGCCCTTTCCGTGCACTGGCGGCTCCATCTAACGGATAGCCCTCTCCTCCCGGAATCAAACTAGCTAGGTGCACCTAGGCCGTTACCTCCGTTAACGGCTACAGGGTTCTATCAAGGATCCCCAAAACCGTTTTCTCAAACCAGTTCAAGTCTCGTCAAAAGTCTCATAATCAACTTTCCAAGTTCACAATCTCAGTTTCACATAATTTCCAAAATCAAAGCAATATAAATTACTTTCTCATGTCAGTTCATTATCAGAATCAAATAAACTTCATAAAATCAGCTTTCAGAGTTCAAGAATGATAATCAAACATATAAAAACATGTTTCCCCAATTTAGATAAATAGACAATATAATAAAGTAATTAAATCAGTTATAAGACTGTTAAAAATATGTCATAGCAGTTGAAAACCACTCACAGCTACAACGAGCCAACCAGACCGTCCTCAGCAATTTCGCGACAACCCAATGAATCTTCACCCGGCAAATCTGAACACCAAAATTAATTTTCAACCTTCAACAACTATAATCTTATGTCGTACTACCCGTGAGCAACTACGAAAACCTCAATTGTACACCCAAAGCCCTAAATAATCAAGCATTTATCTAACATACAGTACAATGCTAATCTCCAAATTCGTGGGATTTAGAATATACCTTAAGTAAAATTAAAGTATGCAATTTGAAGGACTAAGTACTCCTCTCGACAAACTCTGGTTTCCAAATACTATCCCAAGAGGTCTCCCACGTGAATGCCAAGGCTTTCCAATATGAATGCTTTCCAATATGAATGTGTATTCAATATGGTGGGATTTGGTGACAAAGAGAACACTGAAGAAGAGAAAAGATGGAGGCAGGGGCGCTAGGTTTCCATTGCAAAGAGAAAGAGAGAACTGACGTGATGGAGAGGGAGGGTTACGGTTTTATTTTTTTCTTCTTTGAATTGGTAATCAAGGTGGGGGGGCTACGCGGGTTTAAAGGTAGGCTAGGTTATTATTTGTTTTTTTTTTTCCTATTTGTTTATTAACATTATTATCTAGTTTTTTTTTAACCTTTCCTAGTTACCATTAAAACGGTGCGTTTCAGTGGGCTGTTTTGAAATTGCAGGAAGTTCAAAAAAATCTGCCTAAGAGTTGTCTCAACCAACAGGACGCAACTTCGGTAATCCTTATACTGCTATTCATAGCTTGAAGTAACTGTACATTCAGATTTTAAATATGCTATCTCTTTTCTTCAGTGCTTCTTTCCTCAAAACATTGTCCAACATCTTGAGACACCATTGTTTCTACTCAATGCTGCATATGATGCATGGCAGGTAAAATGAATTAATACATTGTTTCCTGTATTATGTTAATGAGGTGCTTGATTATATGCTAATTATCTTAGTTTTTCCTTCTAAGTTCCATCACATGGACACCATGAGTTCTACCTTGACTAATTTGTTGTCTGAGATTGTCTTTTTCCTCAACAGTAATGATACTTGAACATATGAACAGTGCAGACACCCAACATACACCTTTATTTTCTCTATCTCTCTTTTTACATATATCATATCAATAATTTCTCTCTCTCTTCTAACTCGGGGTGTCTGTTAGATGTCCGCTCTATGCGGATGTCTACAAATCAATCTCCTTTTATCAAATGATTCCCATGGTTATTCTTTCACCCTCTTTTTTCTTTGCCTGAGACTTTCACCCACCCCCAATTAAAAGACCTGGGCCCAACAGTCAAACCAGGAACAATAATTACTATGACTACGAACATTGATGTTGACCCCTTCATGACATATTAATTCTAAGAGGTACTTCAACCTGGTTATCATTATTAATTTTCTTATGATGTGGACCATGTTTGCATCAGGTCCTAGCCAGTTTAGCCCCACCATCTGCTGACCCCCTTGGCTTTTGGAGTGACTGCAGATCAAACCATGCAAATTGTAACTCATCTCAAATTCAGTTCCTTCAAGGTGTTTATCAATCTCTACTAGTGTGAATTATGCACAGAAATTTATGTACATATCCCAAGACTTTGTGATTTTCCTATAATGAATGATATATCAACTAATGTGAATCATACACAGAAAATGATGTGTAATAGCAGTTATCTGATTTCCTTGTAACATATTATATCTCTTCTATGAAGCAGACTTCAGAAATCAAATGCTAGATGACGTGAAAAACTTCTCAAATTCATCTGAAAGTGGACTTTTCATAAATTCTTGTTTTTCTCATTGCCAGTCTGAGAGACAGGAGACATGGTTTGCGGATGACTCTCCCCTTATAGGGGACAAGGTATGCTCAATTTAGATTTATGTTGTCTTAAGACGGTGCAGTTGGATTTAAGAAATTATGCGGGCTAATGGTAGTCCGTTATATCCTTAATAGAATGTTTGGATTAGTTTCTATTTCCTCGAAATCAATGACACCCAAAAGCTACTCATAAGCTTCTTCACATAATTGATTTTGTCATCAAAATCAATTGTAGAAGGGTTTCCAAACATGCACTTAGACTCCTCTCTTTTTCTTTCAGTTGGGGTAGTGGATATAGTTTGAAAAATAGCTACTTTTTTCTTTGTCCAAGATAAAAGTGAAGCATCTAGAATGCTGTGAACAACAGAGCCAGAGACCAACAAAAATTGAAGTCCAACTCTTTTTCATGAGAAGGGGAAGAACTATTAAAAAACTGATTTGTTTTCTTTTGAATATAAAAGTTTTATTAGTCCAACTCCAACATGAATGACATGAATGCCTTTGTTGAAATATTCACTTGTTCTGCTTTATGATCATTGCTCTTAGATAATAACAATGTTTTATTTTGCAGCCAATTGCTATTGCTGTTGGAGACTGGTATTTCGATCGAGAAGCTGTCAAATCTATTGACTGTGCTTACCCCTGTGGCAACAATTGCCATAATCTGGTCTTTAATTGAGTCAAATTTTGTTGTCACTTGATATGGTAAAATATGGCATTTACACGTTCATCCTTGTAATTGCAATTTGTGTATTTGGCATTCATTAATTGTTATGGAAGACCATTCTTGGCTGAGGATCATGTAATTGATCATCTATCATCTAAATTAGTATAATCGAATATAGAAACATTCAATTAAGATGATAAATTAATGTGGATAGCTACTTGCTACAAATTCTTTTTTTTTCTGCATAATTAGAATATACTCTGGATGATTCTAATGTTAATGTCATCACAAGCTACATCACAAGCAACAATAATTAGCAAAGAAAGCTAGTATATACTGCCAAAACTTCTCACAAGATAATCACACAATTACCATTATGTATTTACAGCCTCCATGGAAAAGCAATGGACTTTTGAGACAAAATTAGCACTCAAGTCATGTGCAGTATTTGGATGCAGATGCTGCAACCACATGTGCCCACATTTTTAGCCGAGCCTTCACATCTTTTGGATCATCACCTGAATTACAAAGTTTGGGAGAAAAGAAAAAGAGAGAAAACCTGTTAGAAAGATCAGTTAATTCTTGTTGCTTAATTCAGATTAATCATGAATTGATCACCCTATGAAAAACTGTTAGAATAAGTAATGTCAATGTGCTATTGAAAGACTTGAGTTATAATTGGAGTAGTGGCTAGCCCTAAGCAGAATCTAGTCTAGCCTAGTGACTCTAGTGTGTAGTTTAGTTACAATTGTGTGCTTGGAACAATGATAGATACACAATTAGGCACGTAAGGTTAGAATTCCTCAACATATTTGGATCGACTTCTCTTTTATCATAATCAATTATGAAACACTTAAGCTTATTCCTAGAATTAGAAGTGTTTCCAAACATGCAGTCTGAAGAGAGCTTCAAACTTAGAATCATTCCTAGAATGAAAAATGTGAATCTAAGCAGTAAGAACAGTATTAACTAAAAAGAGTTGAAAAATTACCAGGACTAGAGATGCGCCAATTGGTGATGGGTGAAGAACCACCACTGCTAGTGTCAAGTGTGGAATTGGAGAGTGAAACAGAAAGACGAGAAGGCACTTCCAATTCAAAGCCAAGATCTTTACAAGCCTTCACTTCCTCCAAATCCATGCATAGTGATCTCCTACCACCTTTAGGCCTAGTTATCACCCATGTGCTCCCATTTCGATCACTTTCCCGACGCATTCCCTTAACCACATGCTCCTCTTCCTCTTTCTCATCAATATTGCTCCTATTTTTCTCTGAACTGTTCCACATGCATGTCTCCTTTCTGATTCTCCTTTTCTTTGTTTTTTGTCCCTCATTGTCACTAGCAGAGTCCTTCACAGTCTGATTCAAATGATAACAGAAACCACTCAACTCATTTTCAGAGTCAGAGCCATCAGAAGAAAACTCCCCATCAGCATCATCACCTTCCCCTTCCAAACTCTCAATTGACATACCTGACAAGTCCACAGCCAAAGCATCATCAAAATTATCATCATCATCAGCACCACACACTGTGCTGCTGGTACAAACAGAAAGCCTGGACAAGTTGTGGGGATGCAGATGGTGATCATGATCATGATGATGATCACCAATATCATTTTCAAAGTCTTCATCTTGCAAAGAAGGGTGAAGCTGAAAGGCCATGTGGTCATTCATGGTGTAGTGCATATACCAGTAATTGTGTATTTTTTCCAAAAGAAAAAGTGAAGTGAAGAAAACAAGAAGGTAGGCAAGGTACTATAGCAGAGTGAGTGTTGGTGGTTAATTGTGTTATGGTGGCAGTGTGTGAGAGGAGAAGGGGAATTAAGAAGAGAAAAAGAGGCAAATGGAGCAGCGTTTGAAATTGTGTTGGGTATTTTGAATCATTATACGTTTCTCATTTCATGATAAGGCTTAGAACAATAGTAGGGGAGGTACACAGACAGACACCATTAACTACCTTATCTATGCCTAACCTTGATTTTTTTTGTTACTAGAAGTTTCGATAGATTCAGTTCTGGTCACCATCATGGACTAGAGCAGGTCTTCGGAACTATAAATCACTTACATGTTGCTCACAAACACAATTGTCACATCATGAACAGAAATTGAACACACAATCTTCTAAAGCGAAGAGTTCTGACTTTACCAATTGAATCAACATGTATTGATCACCTTCAAACGTTTCCTAAGAAACAAACAAGTTAGTAAGAAATTAAAATAAAAAATATCAAATAAAATTATACACTTCCTACCCGTAATTACCGTTGATATGTTGTGGGTTAGCTCAAGTGGTAAGAGCTATGAGACATAAGGGTTGGGTGGGATGAAGAGTGAAAGGATCGAACCATAAGGATGACTAATTTACTAACATTACTAACAATTAACATTTCTTTATAAAAAAAACCATTGATTTGTTGTATGCATAAAGAAAGAGGGAATGCAATGGCGACCTTATGTTCTGTTTGGAACAGCAGAAAAAACCAAGGGAAGAAAAGGATAGAAAGAAAAGTGAAGAAAAAAAAGATATTTTCCCTCGTTTGGTTTCTTCTGACAAAGGAGGAAATAGAAGAATGTAATGGGTTCCACAGTGTAAAATCGTTGTTTCCGATTCGGAAGGAAAACAGAAAAAACAAGTGGATTTTGATGAAGACTAATTTGTCCTTCTCCTCCTTCAGCAGTGGGCCACTAACTCTCTTTCAGCCATGCTTGTCACCAAATAATTAAAAGCACGCAAGTATCACTCATTCACTCCCTTGTACAATTAGATGCTAACTTGATAATCTAATTAGGTGAATTTTATGGTATCACACATTCACAATCTTTGTTCTTCACAAGGCACATTTTCTATCTCTGGTAAGTTGTAACTCAAATGGCCGACATGCGAACCTATCAAAGATTTCAAAGTTGAAAGAATATATGGTGTTAACTTGTGATTTAAATGGCTAAATACCGTTATGTAATCCAAAAGGGGTAAATAGTCAAGTTGGTCTCTAAATGTGTCAACCGTCTTCAAGTTGGTCCATAAACTTCTAAAATGCATCTCACGGTCCTTGAATGTGGCAAAATGTATTCAAGTTAGTCTTTGACGTTAAAAATCATAACAGACGTTAACAAAAGGTTGATATGGATTTTTTTTTGTCAATACCAAAACTTATGTGGCATTTGAGTGTGTTGGGAAAGTTTTAGGACTTCAATTTAGTCCTATGGTTGAAAAGAGCTTCTTTCTCTCCCCACCACCCTCTCTTCCTCCCACCTTTCTCCCCAACCGTCCACCCACTCCACCACCACCACCACTCTAAAATCCCAACTCAAAAACCATAAACCAAAAATCCCCAAATTTTCACAAACCAGAAATAAAAAACCCAAACCCACCCAAACCAAGATATGAGATAGAGATTGAGGATGGTTAAGTTCCAACGAATTGTACGGAAGAAACAAGATCCAACTTAAACTTCATAAACCCCCCACTATAAACACTTTAATCATTGAAGAGTGATGAACAAAGTCCCGATTCAGAATTTGAAAAGAGAATATACAATCATGGCATAGATTGGAGAGTACTTCATACAAAACAGAGCACGAAATTGCTAGAAATGAAAAAAAAACAGTAGAACAAGAAATGGATAGGAAATCAGAGAAAAAAAAAGGCAATCTTTCTCGTTGGACTTCAAGGAGGAAGGAGAGTAGTTGTTTTTCTCTTTCTCGTTGTCAAAATTGGACTCGGACGAAGAATACGAGTCATGGTCATGGATCTTCTCTGCAATAACATGTCAGCATTCCGTTAATGTCTGTTAAGATTTTTAACATCAAGGACTAATTTGAATGCATTTTGCCACATCCAAGGACCATGGGATGCATTGTAGAAGTTTAGGAATCAACTTGAAGGCGGCTGACACATTGAAGGACCAACTTGACTATTTACCAAATCCAAAAGTTAAGCTAAGTAAGACTCTATTATATAAATGTTTGTCAAAGCTTATAAAAGTATCTTAAGGTCTATCGACTCTGAACTCTAAGAGTCAATCCCTATATTAATTTTGAATTTTTCTTTTTGGTCAAATATCAATTTTGAAGTTTTTTTTAAATAAAAAAAAAAACTAACTGTTGCGGGGTAGAAAGAGATTTTTTTTGGTAATAGCTAAAGAGACTGAGAAGTCATAGTTTAAGAGAGATAGTATAGATGAGTAGTAGGCTTCTTTATGGTCCATAACCAGTAGCAGGCTTTTATTTTGGTCCATGACCAGCAGTTTCTTTTTTTTTAAAATAACAGCAGTAGATTTTTATTTCTTAACTCAGTAACGGGCTTGCATTTTTTTTCTTTTACATTCCCCTCAACATGGCCCAGTGAGCCGTGATTTTTGGGCTCCATTTCATTAATCAACTAACCGGCCCAGTAATGGAAATTGCTTTTTTGCACAGCTTTTTTTTTAACTATTTACAAATTACACACACTCATTCTCTTTGACATTAAAAACAAAAAGGCTTAATTGCACTTTTGGTCCCCCAACTTTAGCCTTCCTGTGAAAATCGTCCCCAAATGATCTTTCGTCCAATTCCATCTAAAAACTAACGGAATATTCCTCAAAAAAGTAATTAAAAAATTTAATCTCTGAAACATTCATCATCTTCATCTTAAAAACCCAGAAATTCATCATCTTCATCCCATTTTTCCTTCATCTTCATATAAATGAGTAAATCAAAATTAAGTTTTCTCATCCAAAAAACACTATCCTATATACCAATAAAAAATTATTAAAGCCATCAATTTCAGCAAATTTAATTCTTCACACATCACTCCAGAAGGTAGATCTAGATGGATGAGTTTCGAAGGTAGATCTAGATGGAAAAACACCTCATTATTACAAACATTGCAGGAATTTTCCTGATATTCACAATTTACCAAAAATAGCTTATAAACACTCATCAAGTGAAACCCAAGGAAACAAAATCAAAATTGAATCTTCAGCTACGAAGAAACCCGAAGAGTCTGGCTTGGTGGGTAGTTTGACAGAATGCAGCGAATTTCATGTGGGAATAATGGGGTGAAAACAGCTCCATCACCATGCACGCGGAGCTGAAGATGAAGCTTAGAAACACCTCAACCCACCTGACCCCAGAACCCACCCACACCCAACCTCACCCCATCCCCACCGCAACCTCACCCCACCCCCAGATCTGAAACCCAGCCTCACTTTCGCGTCGCTCTACTCCACCACCGTCACTAACTCCCACCACCGAAACCCAACCCCATCTAAAACTCCCTTTGTTCTTTTTTCTGGGTTTCATGGAGGATATGCAAGATCTGAGTTCTTCAAGAGGTGCGTTTTCAAGCTTGATGGTGTTGTCCGCACGGTGGTTGCTGCGGCGATTGCTGGTGGGTCGGTGGAGGTGAGCGACAGAGTTGGATTTCATCATTTCCTACTTTCTCTTTGATATGCTTCGTTCCCATCCACATGAGGAGCACAACTTAGAGGGAGAAGTAAAAAATGTCCAGACTTTCAAATTGATTGGGCAAGATGGGTGTATCTTCAATTGATGGTTGATTTGAGATTTGAAATTGATGTTTAGGGTGGGGTTGATGATTTTTTTGGTTTGCTTCTGGGTTTTCTAGAGAAGAATATGAAGATGAACAT
The DNA here is from genome assembly GCF_012489685.1 of Lotus japonicus. Classification (NCBI taxonomy): domain Eukaryota; kingdom Viridiplantae; phylum Streptophyta; class Magnoliopsida; order Fabales; family Fabaceae; genus Lotus; species Lotus japonicus. The sequence continues at coordinate 54,473,326 of NC_080045.1, forward strand.
TCATCAATTTCTAGGTTTTTGTTTTAGTTTCTTATTTTTTATTAATTTTTATCCCAGAATTCGTTAAATATTGGATGAAATTGGACGGAAGATCATTTTTGCAACCGGGTGTAAACGTTAGGGACGTTTTTGCTAATTTTGAAGTTTGGGAACGATTTTCGCAAGATACTCTGGAAGACAATCTCACTAAAGTGAGAAATGACCTCACTTAAGAAAGACACTTTACATGAGCTTAAAGAAAAGTTTCACTTAAGTGGGTTGAAGCTAGCTTAAGCTAGCCAAACCGCCTTGAACCCCTATAAATAGTTAGAAATCATACTTTTGCGGGATCCTTTCCATCCTTCTCCTTCTTTCTCTCTAAATCACATAGGGGAGCTGAGCATCACGAAGGAGAGATCCCTAGGTCTGGGATTGAAGGAGTGAAGCTTTAGAGCAATGTGGGAACCAAGGGAGGATTGTAACAACTTCTCAGAGGCCATGGAAAGCTTGATAAAGTTTCTATAATAGTGAATTTGTCTTTGTTTTTTGGGTTTCATATCTTCCTTTCCTATCCCGGTATATATTTCTATTCTATTTTTTATTCAGATTGTATAATTTGATTGTTGTAAATTTATCCATTGATGTAAATGAAAGTCTTTCATGTATGATTTTTTTTTCTATGCTGCACACTTCTAATTTATAGATAAAAGAGGACGCGTTGCTAACCAATCAACTGATAATAAAAGAGCTTTAGTAATTCATAGATTGATTGAGAGATTAATATGAATTAATGTATGCTTAGTTCAATGAAAGTATGACACTTGTCTCTTAGGTCACAACACTGTGTTTAAGTTTTACTTTCTACGCTTCAAGCCTTCAAGTATTAGTGAGTAATTTTTGTTAGATTTTTCAGGACTTGCATGAGACCGGGAGATAATTGTAGGTATTGTTTAAGAAAGAAACCACTCAATGTTTCATCCATTTTAGGATAGGAATATCTTGGGTAGAAACTATAGTGAATTTCCACGTGACAGACGAGGTTGTGAGTTCTAGTAGGAGTTTCCAGGTGATAATGAAAATTCACAAGCCTAGGATACCTTGTCTTATGATAGAATGGTCATTGTGAATGTCTTTGAGATACCTGAGCTATAGTGTTCATTTTGGATTTTCTAGATTTTAAGAGATATCATCTAGGAATTCCAACTGATAGATTCACCTAAGCTAGTTAGGGATAATTAGGTGGATAACTATGAACATTATAAGTGAAATGAACCTTTATAGAGAAGTGTTTGAGTTAAAAACTATTAGGGGATTAGGTGAATGCATTTCGAAATACATCTTCTTTGTCATCTTGTAATCTTTTTTACTGTTTTCTTTATATTTAAAATCACAAAAAAGTTCATTCAAATATTTTTTTATTTGTTCGAATCAATATTTAGCTGGTGGAAGTGATGATCACACAATCCCTATAAATAAAATAAAACTCTATATTATATTACGATGGGATCTCGAAAGCATCCGAAGGTAGTTAGTGTAGGTGAAAATTCTTTCAAGAACATACTTAGTTCTCCTTATTTTGGATTTGAGTATTTGTGTATCAAAAACTCATTAAAAAATACTGTGTATTTAAGTCATGTGCGACTTAGAACTTAATACTAAAAAAATGTGTATTTAGCTCTTTAAACTTTATAAATTGTGCAAAATAATCATTCAATTAATATTTTTATTAATTACTCATGACTATTAATATTTTTATCAATTACTCAGTGAATGAATGAAAAATGATAATTTAATTTAAATAACATAACATAATTTTAAGCACCGTCAATTTCACCTAGTAGTGAAGTTAGGATATTGTTCAGTGATTTATTTTGAGTTGGTTATGATAGTATTCGTGTGTTAGACATGTACTCTCAATGAAAAACTTCCCCCTGCTTATCATTCTTTCACCTTAAAGATTACTTCTATCTTTGAACCAAAATGATACTCACATGAGTGTTGAATACAAGCTATGCAAAATGAGATTCCTGCCTTGCAGGGGAACAATGTATAAGCAAATCCACATGAGTATTCATTTTTCAAATGAATCGTTCATTAGTAAATCTATGGTCTTGATTTATTATGTTCTCACATAAAATTACCTTTCTGATGAGATACATCCACTGTAATATGAACTTATTTATAGGTATGTATAAGTGCTTATTTATAAGCAAATCTCAGCAGCATATGAAAATAAGCTTAAAATAGCTTATGGGTAGGTCGTAAGCTATTTACATAAGCTCTTCCGAACACTTTAATAAGCGATTATTGCTACAAGATAAGATGACCAGGTGCTGATTTAGGTTGTGTTTTGAGTAAACAATTTAATAAAGGAATAAGCGGATTAAGCACTTATTCATAAATCATAAGCTAATTTGAGAAACTTATTTAGATAACTAGAACATAGGTTATACGCTAGCATAAGCTGTTATTCATAAGTTAATCAAAACAGTTTATGAAAATTAGTTCAAAACAACTTATAAATAGGCCATAACACATTTACATAAGCTATGCCAAATACTTGCATAATAAGTGTTTATGTTATAACATAAGCTCAAATAAGCAATTAAAGGTAATCCAACCCCAACAACATTTTGGTACTAAGGAAAACACATGTATAAAAATAGCATTAGATAACAATAGTTTTGATTTACTTTTTTCAGAACTCTTTCATAGATAACAATAGCACCATTACTGTATTACATTCAAAATTTAAAATACATTCATTCTCTCAAAATAGTGACAAACTTTTAAAGGAACAAGTCTTCAGCTGAACACTTTCAATGGGAAGTTTGTCTGCTGGAAAAGGACAGTCAAATTTCCCAGGCTTCTCTTGCAGCAATGCACAAGGTTCAGGAGACACATTGCTTGTAACACCGTGAACATCAGTGCAATTCCATTGCAATTTCTTTCCCACTTTCTCAATATTCGCATTAGAAATGCAAATTCCAGTGAAAGGATCATTAGCAATTCCTTCAAGCTTTGCAGAATATGTGACATTCTTTGCAATCACATCTCTATAATTGATTCCTGTGATGGTAGGTCGTGCTTTTGGGTCAAAGCCAGGGTCAGGGTGTGATCCATAAGAACCTGTCATCCAAAACACATATTTCATGGTGAACAAGTTCATTCCTTTGACAAAAATATTCTTCACATATGCTCCTCTACCAACTGCAGTTTTGATTCTAACTGCTGATTGAGTGTGGATAGCAGTGAGGTCTTCTGCTCTAATGTCTTGTATTCCACCAGACATTTCACTTCCTAAAGCAATCATAGCACTATCAGGGGATATGCATGTAAGTCTTCTGATTATTATGTGTTGGCTTGGCATCCCAACTTTGATTCCATACTCATCCCAACCACTTTTCACTGCAATGCAATCATCACCAGATACAATATAGCAATCTTCAATCCTAGTGTTGGAACAAGAATCTGTAAAATGGAAGAAAAAATAGTTAGAGAATGATTGAAATTTGAGTGAATAGTAACTTTAGTCAATGAAAAATATCAGGGCTAAGAAAGTAGACAAACTAGCAGCCGAAAGATGAAACCAAATTTCAATTAGTCTTTCAAGATTTGTCTTTTTTCATTCTTCAAGGATCATATTAATCATAATTTCCATCTTTTAAGGACTAAATTGAAATCCAGTGGAAATAAACTATATATAATAGAATTACATAAATGATATAAAAATTACCAGGATCAATTCCATCTGTGTTGGGAGAGTCAACTGGTGCAAGAATGGTCAGCCCTTGAATTATAATGTCACTGCAGAGAAAGGTGTGATAAGAACATGAGGATAACAGAACAGAACATAAGGTCCATGAAGATTGAACATAAATTGAAATGAAAATCATTGTCAAACCTGCTGTAAATTGGATGGACAAACCAAGATGGGGAATTGACCAAAGTAAGATTTGCGATTTGAATTTGATTAGAGTACATAATCTCAATCATGTAAGGCCTGGTGAGTTTTAATTGTCCCTTGTGGAACTTGTCCCACCAGTAGTACCATTGTGACCTAATGAACAAATTCAAAACATGTGACATTAAAAATGATTTTCCAAAGGGGCATGATATTAACAAATTCTAATAGAGATGATAATACATGGGCGTTGTAGTTTTACCAGTAATAACAACATCAGTGAGGTGTGTTCCAAAAATGAGACTACTGAACCTTCCAGCAGGTGCATCCCTTCCTCTGCCATATGATGGAAGAACAGGAAGAGAGGGCCACTCTAATTCAACCTGTTAATGTTGGTCAATGGTCAATGGAAATGTTTATTTAGGAGAAAATTAAAAAAAAAAAAACGAACAATTGATGTCAAAATGCTGCTTATCTAACATGCCAAGAAATCAAAGATCGGTTAGAGATTAATGTGATTAGGTAAACAAATTTCCATCAATTCTACTGTGTTAACGAATGCTACATACCTTTTGATAAATGCTACTTTCATAGTAAAATAGAGTGCAAAGGGCATGTGCCATACACCAAAGAAATCATATTCAATTACTCAACAACTATATTTTGTTCACATCTCATATAAACAATACGTGATTGGCCACAAGAACAACATGGGGTTTTATCTTCTTTTATTTTTTACTTCATTCATGTGTCATATAAACAACACATGATTGACAACACGAACAAAAGTGTTTTCAAAAAATTGGATTGGAATTCTGTAACAGTTATGAAACTCATAAATTCACGTAAATAAGAAATCTAAGTCGTTTGATCAAGATTAAGTTTATATTAGCAATCCAATCTGGATGAAACATCTGAGCCATTAGATATTGATGGCTCCGATTAAAATTGTTTTCAACACTGAAATGCTGGAAAAGAAGAGAAAAGTGCATTGGATATACTCAAACTCGAATCACATTCAGAAGAAACAAAAAGAAAAAAGGAATTACATAGGAGTTTCTAAGCTTTGGACACGACTTCATGTTCATGGTATGATTGTAACTTTGAGAGTGGTTTCAGTTCTGTTTGGTGGCTTAGAAGAAATAGACAAAGGTGATATTTATAGTGTTAGATAAGTTAGTATGGAAGGGATTTTAGGCGTTACGTTGAGAAGCAATTAGAATTCAAAGAACTTGTTGATTTAAGAGCTATTAATTAGAATATTGAAAATAATTAGTATTACGTGTTGGGAAAGAACAGTATAGTGGCCGGTTATAGGCAAATGGTACATGCATGGAAATGGATCAGTCAATTTCTTTTGGTAAATGATATCAAGATATTAGTGCAAGTTTGAACCATGATTATCTGCAATTACAATACTCTGACTAGTATTAATTAATTAATTATAAGATTTTTTTCTATATAATTATGCATGCTGAATTAAAATTGGGGTCGTGAGACTAGCGTACCTTTGCTCTGAGGTGGAGAAATGAGTGTTAGTCTGGATGGGGAGGGTGGCGGAGCAATTTGAAAACTGCGGCGGGAATGGAGGGGGAACGTTACAGGATTTGAGGGGTTACAAGAGATTGTAGGGGATGTTGAAAGTGATGAGATGGAGTTTGGTCAGCTGAGCCAATTATTCTTGGTTTGGGTTAGGGAAGAAACAAATCAGCAGCTCATTAAACCTTCTGTTGTGGCAGTTTTGTGCATAACCAACAATTTTTAAACTGTCATGTCTATCAGAATAAAGTTTAATTTAGAGCACTTTTGAGAACAACACAAGAAATGTGCCACATGCTTATGTAAGATGGATAAATCAAATTACTAGGTGGGTTTCCAATATATGTATTCTATCATCTTAAACCAAACCCCAATTTCACAAGGTCAATTTCAAAAAAAAAAAAAAATTCACAAGGTCACAAGGATTCAGTATTATTTAAACCGAAGACTAATATTAAATTTTGCAAATCTTTATTACCACCCATGTTGGTTTGTGGGTTTTTTGGGTTGAACGGTTTTGGTTTTTGGAAGGGAAAAAGGGTTGAGGTGAGGGAGAGCATCAGAGAGCGTGAGAGGGAGGAGATGAGGGTGGAAAGTAGAAAAAGAAGGATGAAGAAGATGAGATGGAGAGAGGGTGATGGTGGTGGGGAGAGGTAGAGGAAGATAGGGGATAGAAAGAATTTTTTTCAGATTCAGGGACTAAATTGAAGCTTTTAAAACTTTCCCACCGGTCTAATGCCACACAAAAAAAATATTTCAAGTCACACTTCGGCGTTAGCTTTTTTTAACCCAAGGACTACTGATGAGGGTGATTTGGCACATCCAGGGACCATGGGCGTCATTTTAAAAGTTTAGGGATGAAGTTGAAGGCGGTTGACACTTTCAGGAACCAAGTTGGCTATTTACCCCAAAATAAATGGTACAGACCAATATGACATGAACTTGTGGCGGTTTTCAAAATGTTTGTGGCTGCTTTCAACACCCAAAACTCATGCCATATGTTTCATGGTGTACTATGGAATCTACCCAGGCGGGCCAGTTTCTGAAAGAATCATGGAGTTTAATGACTTTTTCTCTTGAAATAGGAGGTTTCTTGCTTGCAATGCTTGTTTAGGATAATGTTTCGCCTTTCAAGTGTCCTAAAGGAACTAGAGGACATCGGCATATACACTTGAATGGCCCTTGTTAGCTTGGAAGTCATTGTCTCATTGCACGTACAGTAAAGTGTCCTAAAACGTGTTTTGAATTTCAAATGAACTTAATATGAATACCCGTTGAAGTTAATGTGTCAAAATTCTGCTATTCCGATACACATTAAATTCAACGTCACAAATTCTAACTTCTCCGTGTTAATGCTTTGAGATATGTGTTTATGTGAAATCATGTCTGTGTTGGCTCTAACATCACCACAAACATGCACCGAATATTCAATGTGTGTGTGAGAGAGAACTAAGTATAGAAAACCAAGTACACGAGGTGTTCAAAAATGTCAAAGAATATGCAGATAGGTGTCCAAGCTAAAAACTATTCAGGGGAAATGGTCCCTCTTTGTTGTGTTGTTTAAATTAATCTTTACTTAGGTCACGTCCTTTTCTTGGTGGCAGAAGAGAAATTATTCACCTGTTAATTTGGAGGGTACAACAAGAAACGAGTCTCATTTTGAAAGTGGAAAAGTAATGCTTTCGTGGACTGGTAACTGTCAAGTGTCAAGGCCATTATGGAAGTGAAATATAGTATTCTACTGTCTAGAAAATGATGGACAGTCATGGTAACCTTTGATAGGTAAAAGTGCACCCTATTCAAGTTTAGTGTCATTTTCAGTGCCATCAAAGTTAATGTGACTAGAAGAAGATTATACTGAAAGATATTCACGACCGCATCAACCCGCATCTGCCTGTAAATTCTAAATAAATAGAAATTGATCCAAGCACGTTGAAGAAACTCATAGCATGGTTGGATTCACTTTTCAATTCATCTAATCCAAAATCACTTTTCACCCCACAAAAGCTACTTCTAGTAGCTTCTTTGGAAACCACTTTTCTTTCGAAACGTGAAAACCTACATGACTTGCAAACATATAAGCGCATGTCTGAAAATACTTCTGCAATTGATTCTAAAACAAAATTAATTATGTAGAGAACGCTTCTTGAATAGCTTCAGAGTGTCACTGAAGTTGAGAGGAAAAAGAAACTTCATATGAACCAATAAACAATTGTGATGGCTTGGATATAGAAATTCACCATTGAGGTTACAGTATAGCAAAGAAAGAAAGAGTAAAAAGAAGACAGCAGAGCAATCCTTATTCTGCAATTCTACCCCACACCCAATAAGAAAAAGAAGAAGGTAAAAAAACAAATGGTTTGGCTCACCAGAATCAGCAAAGAGAAAAGAGTGAAAAACAAATGTTTTGTATCAGACTCTGACCTATATACAAGAGAAAAAAATCTGTGGTTTCACACACCTGTACTAAGAATAGCAATCCCTCTAAAATCTTCCTTGCTTTCCTCAAATCATGCTACATGTGTCCAAATGCTGCTCTGAGCTTCTGAATATCCTTGGAAAAGATATTAGATGTTTGGGAAGGTTCTTGCTGCTGCAAAATGGAACCTAAAGTATCAGGCACCAAATGCATGGGAGGCTTTATCTCATTGCACAAAGATTCAGGAGCTTCATTTTGCACAGAACCCATCATTAACATTGGATTGTGAAGGTACTCATCCCATTTATTAGCTTCTGCTGAGTGGTTTAAGTTTTCCATCATATGAATTTGGGACTCTTTAGTAGAGGCACCACAATCTGCCAATCCCCAAGAAGAAAGAGCACTATTCTGAAAGTTTAAGTGGTTGCTGTTTCTCAATTCTGTGCTGCTATTACTTCTATTGCTGCTATTGCTATTATTGGAGGCACTGGCTTCCCAGTAATGGGATCCAGAAATATTGTCAGAGGGAACAACAGAAAGTGGCTTGTAGCATAAAGAACTAGGAAGAAACAAGCTTGTTGTAGGTGTAAGAAGAGAAGTTGCATTCAAAGGAAATTCAGAGTTCATGTCAAAAGGCCTTTGGCTGAACCAATGACTAGTGTTTGAATCGGTTGGAAGACAATCAGTGTTTGAATAACTCATCTGAAGAGGAAAATTCCCCATCAAATCTGAGGGCTGAGTACTCATGAACCTGTCTAGGAACATGTCTTTGCTGCAAGAACCTTCCATATTCTCAGGTGCATAGGCCTTTGGGGAAATTGAAGATGTTCTTTGCTCATAAGAAGCTGCATCTGATTTTGAACTCTCTGATTTCAATAGGTTCAAATTCAGTTCATTGGATAATTGTTGAGGTGCTTTCTCTTGGCTCCTAACATTTTGAATTTCCTCTCCATTCTCACCCTGTGGTAAAGGTTTATGAGTGACAGGGTCTATACCTTGTTGCCTCAGCTTCTTCTTCAGGCAAGAGTTCCAAAGATTCTTTATTTCATTGTCGGTCCTTCCCGGCAATTGCGCCGCAATTTGAGACCATCTGAGACAGAATATGATATCAGAAGAAGCTAAATCACAGTAGAAAAGGCAAAAGGGGAGAATTTATTAATTCAATATACCTGTTCCCTAGTACTGCATGAAGTTCAATTATAAGATTTTCTTCTTCTTGTGAGAATGTTCCTCTTTTTAAATCAGGCCTTAAGTAATTGATCCACCTAAGCCTGCAGCTCTTACCACACCTCTGCAAACCTTACAATACAAAACAATGAAAGAGAGATCAATAACAATGAAAGTAATTGATTACATGCCAAAGAAGAACAGGATGAAGCAGAGAAGGATTAATTTACCTGCTTGCTTAGGCACAGAACTCCAACATCCATGGCCATACTTCGTAATATGCCTCAGAAGTTTCTCATCTTCCTCTGGTGACCACAGACCCTTCCTAAGCTTCTGCTTGTAGCAGCATGAGTGTCTTCCCATTAGTACTTTTCCCCCTTGCCTATAATATTGAGGGGTGAACCTTTTCAATTGACACAAAGTTTGTTTATTCCTATGAGAAATGTCAACAAAGGTGGCACTGAACCACAGTTGAATGTAGGAGGGGCTGTGATAGAGAGAATTTGAGAGATATGAAGGAAGGAAAATGAACTTGCAGATGATAGGATTTGAATTAATATAATAGGCAGGGTGACCCTGTGATATGAAATGAGAGAAGTCATAGTCAATAAGGCTCCTTCTATTTTCTTTTTCTTTTTTACTTTTTTGTAATGTATATATGGATCATAGGATGATCCTTGGCGCAACGTGTTGTTGTCATGTGACTTTGCGGTCAAATGTTCGAGCTGTGAAATCAGCATCTTATAAAAATGCAAGATAAGACTACATACATTAGATCAATAAAGTAGGTTTGGTTTCTCTCTTGAACTCACGCATAGCGGAAACTTTATAGCATCATATTTACTCTTATTTAATGTATATATGGATTGAATTACAATTATATATATATATATGATTGATCTATGTGATAGAGATTAGACTATATATGTGAAACAGGACTTCTTTGTTGTGTATAGGTTGGAGTTGGAAAAAGGGAAGGTTCATTTTGGCAAGGTGAGAAAAAATGGGGTTGATATACAGGATAGCATGTCTTTTCGAAGGTGTGTGAGCATTGATGTCTCTTGCAGAAGTGGTGGGGCTCTTATCTCATATTATCATCAATTGAACACATTATATAGGGTGAAAAATGAAGAAAAATAAAAAAAACTTGTAACTGAAGCATGAAAAATTGATACTTAAGTTACAGCAGGAACAGACACATTGAGAAATGGTACAAATTATTCACCCTGTTGAAGAAATTGCCACATAAGTCACCTCAAAAGTTATTCCTTCTACAATGGATTTTAGAGACAAAATCAACTTTAGGAAGAAACTTTGATAATTACCCTTAAGCTAATTCAAACATACTGATAAATATACTTCATTAATTGTCTTATGACTCACCTGAAGAAAATGAAAGCAATCCTAATAGGTGTAGATATAAAATACAATGCAAGAATTAAAAGAAGCCAGAGCAAATTTCCTTGTCACAGGCCATAGTTTTTGCCCATCTATATCTGTGAAAAGCGAAATGCTAATACCCCTTTTGATAGTGCTAGAAAACTTGTGCCTCAAAATTTTAAAAATACACTAGAATTTTCTATCCGTTCTTTACTCTTTGAGCTTTATGCAGTGTAATTCTTCCATGTCATGATTTCTTTGAAAAGTTCCATCATTACGGGGAAAGAACAACGTTTCTTTTTTCCTTATCTGAAATCATGCAAGTTATTTCTGTCGGTTGAAATCAACGTCCTAGTGCTGCAAATTACTCCTATGATCATAGTTTCCATTTTCAAAGGTTGATTCTCTCAATTCTGCTTTTGTCTGCATTCATTTTTTATTTTATTTTTGCTAATGTAGCCATGTTATATATAGCCATGTTCATCACGTAGACGCATAAATAATAGGTTATAGCTACAAAATTTGGAAAGTATTCTGAATACCCTTGTGCTATATGTGTGAACATTATAGGGTTATATCTGTATTTCACAAATCATCTTTTTTTCAATAATTAACCTAGCGACCACTTTTAAGCCAAAATTTTATTAGACAACTAACTATTGGGGCGCATTCACTTAATTTTATTAATTTGATAAATGGTTTTATTAAAACTTCATTAACTCCACAACCATCACCGGCATATGTGGTCATCACATGTGCAATAGTTTTTCTTTCTTTTTTCTGCAAATAAAATTAAAGTCATTGCTTTTATTTCTTCTTTAATTAATTAGACAGAAACTTATTCAAACTTTTAAATAAACGCCCTTTTTCTTGATTTTGAGTATGACATACGGTATGGCTCTATTTGTCGGTTAACAAGTTTAGCATAATTGTCTAATTGCTATGTATTGACCAAGGTTTCATTAATTCGATATAATAAGCAACTTATATTGATTTGCCCATATGGTGGGAAATATTCCATGATTAGCTGGATTTTTGTATTGTAATTTGAGATTAATTTCTATGCACCGACGGTGTAAAAAGTTTTACACCATCATTCAATCACAACCTTCTATTTTCTATTTTAGATATTATTAAATTCAAAATTAATTGTGAGATAACAAAATGGAGGGATGTGATTGAATGACGATGTAAAACTTATTTATACCGTCGGTGCATAGAAATTAATCTCTTGTAATTTCCTACAAGTGCTTGTGTGTGAAAAAGAAATGGATTTTATTTGTATCCGAGTGGGCCTAGCCCCTCCCGTTGAAAAAAATATATGTATTCGAGTTTTATACTTACGGTTGAAAATGGCCTGTGTGTGCGGGTTTGACCATTCCTACACCCAAATCAAAACTTAACATCCAAACCCAAATCTAATAGGGAATTGTTATTCAAATCCCCCCCCCCCCCGCCCCTCCCCCCACAGCTATTCAGACCCCTCAAAATTGGTGAATTATCCAAAATGCCTCTGTTTAAAAAAAAACTTCCCACTTTCCCCACTAACCCCCCCTTCCCACTTCTTCAAACTTCCCAAACCCCCCTCCCCCAAACACATTTCACTCATTTAAATCTTTCTCATTCAAAATCTCCCTCCCTCTCTCACGCATCCTCCTCCACTGCCTCCGCCTCCCACCGCCATCGGTTCCGCCAGCGACACCGCAACCGAGTGGAGCCGCCGCCACCCCATCGCCACCTTCTGTTGCTAACCACCCAAGATTCTTCCCGAAATCCAGGTTCGTTACGCGACCCGACCCATTCTGTTATGGTTTTTATCGCACTTTGTAGATGCGTCTATGTCGCACCTTAAAGGTGCGTGTTCAGAATACACGCACCTTAAGGGTGCGCTTGATACGCACCTTAAATGTGCGACCAAGACGCACCCTGAGAGTGCGTCTTAGACCCTTATCTGTCAAAGCTTCAATGCCTTTATGTTTTTGTTCTGTTTTGAGTCTTATGTTTCCAATGTTGGTTCAGATATGCCAAGAACAAAGAATTTGAATTTGTCCCCGGCCAACCGTTCTAGCCATGGTAGTAGAATCTCCACCACGACATCGGTACGTAAGGAGCGTGAAACCGCCGCCCTACGAAAGAAAGAAGAAGCACATAAAAGGCGTGACGAGGTAACCCGTAAAAGGCGTGCAGGTAGTGCAACGACTGCTGCCAGTGCTGTACGACCCCGAATTAAATAATTAGATTATTTATTTACTTTCGTCATGTTGATTAATTAAGTAATTATATTTTATTGTTTTATGTTATTTTCATGACTCGAATCCTATTACGAGTCACGAAAACTATTTATATAATAATTAAGTTCAGATTATGTTTAAGGTTGACATTGTAGTCAACTTAAGTAATAGCACGAGCCATATTCGCACCCGACTATGGTCGAGAGTGTCCGAAAAAGGCTATATCCGCTCCTAGAGCACTGTTTAAGAGAATTTTAGAATTAAAGGGAGAATAAGAACCTCTAGGTATTTTTCCCATGACCAGTGTTTCGATACGAAACCCTGGACTGTACGTTTATTAGGTTTTGCTTCCCGGAAGTCCGTCGAAGCTAGACTTTAACTTCTCGGGGACTTTAACTAAGACCCAAAATGAAGAGTTTTTCTATTCGGATCTTCTAACGAAGTTTCCATCCACGTTGCCTCATTTCTTTCGACGTTTGTGATATTTTTCCTGAAGGAAGTTTCTTCATCCGACGTCGACTGCAAAAAGTAGTTTTTGGGCATAAATCGACCCACGTCGTCTTTGAGACGTTTTCCTCAATTAAATGAACCTTGATTTGAGTTTCGACATTCTGTCGCCGAATACTCAATTTTTATCAGCAGACGAAAGTACCAAAACGACCGGCACCGCGAAATATCAATTTTTCGGATTTTCGCCTCACCTATAAAAAGGGGAAAAAATGAGAAATTTCTCATTTCTTCCCATAAGAGGCCGCGAGCTCCAAGGAGGAAGGGGGAGAAGAGAATTTTGTCGTTTCTTGCCCGATCATCGCATAGTCAGTTGCTATACGTAGGCCTCGAGGTACTTATGCTATTCCTTACCTCTGATCGTAAATTCTGTCGCTTTTCTCTATGTATTTCTGTGCTCAAAGTTTTGAGCTTTTTGTAAAAGTGTCCAAATAACTTGATTTTTCTGTCTAAACTTATTCCCTACATGCCCAAGAACATGAATATCCAGTTGTTTTCCGCTGAATCTCACCGAATCTCCGCAAAGATCAAATTCTGTAGAAATACCCATTTTTATGAGAAAGCCTTGCTTTTTGGTTTGAAAACTCTCGACTGAGCTTAGCGCCAGTAGGATTAGTTGTTATAAATGTCGTTAGGATCAAGCTTATCAAATTTATTTTTCGAAATTCCAATTTTGAATTTCCGAGCTAAAAACACTGACCAAAATACCCCTGTTCTAGTTTTCGACCCGATAATTTTTCTGAGAGTTTCCCTGGCCTAGATATCGCCTAAGAATACCTAGGAATTAAATTAGATCGAAGAAAAAGTTCGGAAACCCTATTTTCTAAAGTGGCCGAAACTTAGTGTTATGGTGCCTTGTCCAAAAATAATTTTTGGGTCAGTATGGCCTGAGCTATAGCGTAGCTCTTTCAATTGTCTAAATTGTGTTCTGTAGCTCGAGTTATGCGCGTTTTAGCGAACAAATTCTCTATTGTCCGTTCGTGCATAAATGTCGAATACTAGAGCTTCGAAAGCTTCTTTTCGGGTTTTGATAGTGTTATTAGTTGTATTATTTCTTAGCGACTAAGCAATGATACTTTGCTTAAGGTTTGGAACGAGTTGAGCTGAGGAAAGAGACTTTGGAGCAATTGGTGAGGTTTCACAACTGAGAAGGACGCCCGAGGAACTTGCTGAGTTCGAGAGCTTTATTTTGGATTGGACTGGGATGTTGAGCTTGGGTAGAGAAATTGGCTAAGGTAAGGGTAACTCGGTTTTAGAGTGTCTTTGAGTCTTGCATGCTTTTATCGCACTGCATGCATTTGAGATGAAGATGTTTATATTGATTGGCATTGGATTATGATTATTGTGTTGAACTGGGAAAATGTTTTATGGAGGCTTCGGCCGAGTGAACTTATTGAGACGTGTGTCTTCGTTTTCTGAGAGGCTTTGGTCGTTTACTAGTTTCTGTCATTACTGCTTTCTAGTGGATAAGACTTGTTTATTGTTGATACCTTGATTGTTGTTATGTTGAAATAGTGAGCTGAGTTAGTATGCATTTTGATGAGACGTATGTTTGTTGATAATATGAATAACATGTGATTATGTTAATTTGATTATTGAATTTGAGATTGTTGTTTGAGTGAACACTGAGTTGGATGAGATGTTTTGGTTTGCTTGAAGTGGCGATGAGGTGAGTTTGTCCCACGGAATTGTCCCGTCTTTCGAGGCGTTATAAAGTGGCAATGAGGTGGATTTGTCCCACGCGATTGTCCCGTCTTTTGAGACGCTAAAGTGGCGATGAGGTGGGTTTGTCCCACATGATTATCCCGTCTGTCGAGGCGTTATAAAGTGGAAATGAGGTGGATTTGTCCCACGCGATTGTCCCGTCTTTTGAGACGTTAAAGTGGCGATGAGGTGGGTTTGTCCCACGGGGTTGTCCCGTCTGTCGAGACGTTATAAAGTGGCGATGAGGTGGGTTTGTCCCGCGTGATTGTCTCGTCTTTTGAGATGCTAAAGTGGCGATGAGGTGGGTTTGTCCCACGTGATTGTCCCGTCTTGTGAGACGTTATTGTTTGATTGATATTGTTGAGGTTGTGGATATCTGAGTTGATTATATTGTTGGTTCTATTGATATCTGGGTTGGTTTAAATTGTTGGCTTGACGATATCTGATTTGATTTATATTGTGGGTTTTGTTGATATATGAGTTGATTTGTATTGTTGGTTTTGTTGAAATTTGATCTACATCTATACTGTTGAAGTTATTGTTATTTGAATTAATCTACGCTGTTAAGTTATTGATTCCTGAGTTAATTTATGTTGTTAAGTTGTTAATATCCGTTTTAAAACCATATCGTTTGATTCTGTTAATTATATGATTCGATTTCATGATTGATAGGATGAGTTGTCATCTAACTTGAGTTAAGTTGCTAGTTATTTAGCATGCTATGTAATTAAATTTAATAGCATGCTTTTCTCTTTTATATGTAGTAATTGCATGGAGTTAACCCTTTCTATTTGCTACTTGTTATTTGGGCGCTTAACGCTATTAGGCGATGGAGAATCTTCGATGGAGCTTGACCTTCGTACGAGTCGGAGAGGAGAACTTGAAGAACTGTGGAAGACTTGAAGAATAAAGTCGGGTGTAGGGTTAGAGCCTTGGGTTAGAGAGCTAACCATTATTGGTTTAAGCTTGCATAATGATTTTTGAAATTTATATTTGGGGTTTCGGGTACTCGCCTTGTTCAAGGCTTGATGTAAATCCCTTTGTAGTTGGGAGTATGCATGACATGTTTTGGAAATACATTTGAAAAAAAAATATACTCGTGTTTATACATCCTTTTGGAAAACATTGCATATTTATTTTATCAGATTGTTACCGTAACCCCTGAAATTCGGGGCATTACAAGTGCAGTACAGGAGCCTGAGCCCGAACCTGAACCTATACAGGAGCAGGAGCCTGAAGATGATGATATGGTTGATGCAGAGCAGGATTCTGGTGAAGGAGAAGAGGAGAGTTTTGGTGAAGAAGAGGAGGAGGGTTCTACTGAGGAGGAGGAGGAGGAGGAGGAAGAGGAGGAGGAGGAGGAGGAAGAGGAGGAAGGGGATACACAAGCGGATCAAGGTGAGGAAGATGATGATGATGACATATTCTTTCCTGGGGGGCCTTATGACAATACCTTGCTGAAGAGCTTCAAGCAACATATATCACTGGAGGTGTGGAAGCATTACAAGAAACCTGCTGAAGTGCTTGATAGGGGTGTCTTGAGAACCTACCACCATGAGAATGCTATGCTTGGGAAGGATAAGGAGAAGAATAACGATGTGAGAAAATGCTTTTCAACTTATGTAAAGGGAAGGGTTGTGGCTGCAGGTCTATTGCCTTTGTTGAAATGCAACCTTCTCTCTGTTGACAAGACCATGCTAACAGCGTTTGTGGAGATATGGCAGCCGGAGACATCCTCTTTCCATATGTCATTTGGGGAGATGACCATCACACTGGATGATGTTAGTTCTTTGCTACACATTCCTGTGAAGGGAAAATTCTTCACTTTCCCAGTCCTGAGTCGTGAGGATGCAGCCAGTGCATTGCATAAACAGCTTGGTGTTACACAAGCAGCTTCTGAAGAGGAGATCCGAAAGTGTTTAGGACCTTATGCTCGGTATACATGGGTTATTGGAGGTGGCTGAGGACATGGCTAAGTAAGGGAAGACCAAAAAAGCTGCTAGAGTCTTCTTGCTGTGTTTGGTGGGGATGACTATCTTCTGTGGGAAGACAAACAACAAGGTGGATGTTGCATATTTAGGGATGTTCATGGACTTGGAAAATGTTGGGGAGTATGCATGGGGCGTCATGGCATTGACTTTCCTTTATGAGCAGCTGAAGGACGTCACCAAGGTCTGCACCACTAGCCTTGGAGGATACTTAAATCTGTTTCAGGTATGATTTTATAACTCTTATTTTAGTTAAATTGTAATTAACGTAATTTAATGTATAAAGTATCACATTTTTATGTATGAATATTTGATTGCAGGCATGGATATTTGAGCACTTTCATGCGTCATTGTTTGATAGAAACCTGAACAGGAAATACAGTGAGAAAGACCTGCGAGCTTCCAAATGGGTCACCAAGAGGGGGAATGTGGACCTGCATGCGAAGAGGCTAATCCTAGATGACCTTACGGGTAGCAGTGTTATATAGACTCCATATGACGAGCATAGAGAGAATTGGCCCTTTCAGCGGGAGTGTCTTTACAGTGGGTAGATTCGGCATTCAGGCATCATCCTCCCATATCTGCCAGAGCGTGTGTTGAGGCAGTTCCATATGCTCCAGGATCAACCCAAATTACCACCGGCAAACATTCCTCATGTTGAGGATATTGATGGGAGGTTTGAGAACATGACTCATTGCGTGGCTGGTCAACATACTGAAACTCCAACGACAACACCTCTCTACTTTGAGTGGTACAAGTCAATCTCACACCGCTTTGTTGTAAGACCCAAGTTTTTAAGCTTAGAATAAGTGGAAGAGATTTCCATTTACGATTAGGCTTGATGTATCGTGAAAGGAAACCTGAACTAGAGTTTACCAAATGAAATAAATTTATGAAGGAGAAAGTTCAGGAAAAGTCAAAGGATTGTATCGAAGTCGATAAAAGTTATAGCACGATCGTTATACACTTAAACCTAGGTCAGAAACCCTAGTATATAGCTAGTTTTCACTTTTAGGCACGATGGAAGTTAATTCCAAAAATCTTCAGAGAAATGTTAGAACTTCTCTTTTTCCATATATCACAACCGTTTCGAGGCGAAACTCTAGGATCTACGAACGACCGATTCCAATCATCGGAAGTTTGCCGAAACCGAAACCCTGGTATTTCAAAACCCTAGAATTTCTCGACAATGAAGACTTTTTCTATTCAGAGCTTCAAATGAATATTCCACACGCGTACACCCATTTCTCTTGATGATTTCAATCTTTCTTCAGAAGGAAGTTTTCTATTCCGACATTCGATGCAAAAAGCAACTTATCGGGTAAAATAGTTTTATACCGACTATGCATTAGTTGCCAAAAATACAAGGAGACCTCTTTATGGTTTTGGAATTCTTTTGCCAAAACATATCTATTAATTCACGGAGAATGACGCCGGAAAAATCAGATTCGCGAAACTTTCATTTTCCCGCGAATTTCCAACCTTTATATATAGCAAAGAAAGGAAGAAAAACACAAATTCTCCTCCATTTTCTCTCCCAAAACCGCGGCCAAGAACAAGGAAGAAGGAAGAAGAGTTTTCTTCATCGTTTGCTTGATCGTCGATCAATCAGTTGCTACTTCAAGGCTTCGAGGTATAGTCGCTAATCCTTACCTCTGATCGCTTTTTCCATAGCTTTTCTGTAGAGTTTTCTGAGCGGATAGTTTATGGGTTTTTGCAAAACTATCCTGAATCTTTCATTTCTGATTCTAAACCTCTTCCTTATGCGCCCAAGATCACTTCTGCCGGGTTAGATTTTCCGTTATGTCGCCGGAATTCCGCCGGAATCAATTTGAGCCTAAAATACCCATTTTTGGAGTTTTTGGTGTAAAGCTTCAACCTTTAGGCTGAAAACTATCGCCTTAGCTTAGTGCTAGTAGGATTAGTTGTTATAAACGTCGTTGGTGACGTCCCTGCAAAATTTGGTTTTTGGGATTTCAGTTTTGAAATTTCTAAGTTAAAAATCATGACCAAAATACCCCTGCGACAGTTTTTGATCCGATAATTTTTCCGAGTTCAGAATAACCTTAGTTACGGCTAATGATAGCATAGGAACCAAGTTTGATCGAAGAAAAATCGAGTCTCCTAATTACCTAAAGTGGCCGAGCCTATAGGGGGAGGAGGAGGAAAATTTCCTTTTCCGAAAACTTGTCTTTCGCGCTAGATTATCGTACCTTAGAGTATAGATTACTTCGTGTAACCTTAGTGATGTATTGATAGCTTAGTTTCCGATAGATTCTGATAGTATTTATGTGGTTTTGCTCTAAAGGTGATTTTGAGGAATTTCCAGCGGAGCAAGGCTATGATTGTGAAGGAACTTTAGGAGATAACTCTGGAGAACCTACAGGTGAGGGCATCTCACTGAATCTCTAGTTAATGCTTAGGGTCGATGCTTTCGACATTGTTTACTGTTTATGCACTGGATTGTGTGTGATTGAAAAATGTTTTCTGAGGCTTCGGCTGACAATGTAGATGATGAATCTACTGAATGCTTTTGAGATTGACTTATATGCCAAGTGCTAATTGGGTAATTTAGGATGTGTGGTGCATGCCTTATATGCTAAGTGCTATGTGGTTATTGCTTAAGATATTGACATATGACATGTTGATTGATTTTGATGAGTTAATTCTGCTTTTGCACTATAATCTGAGATTCTGAATCGTGAGAATAGCGGGCAGGTCATACCGATTTTATTTTGAGAGTTTTGAGAAAGCTTGATAGGACGAATGAGATTCGGGCCTTGTTATGATGTTTATGGATCGAGACATTCTCTGGAGTCATTTGGGGATTAGGAGATCCCGAGAACTGATAGGATTTGCGATAAGACTAAAAGGATACTATTTTGTAAATAAAACTCATAAAACATTAAACAACCTCTAAATTTTTAAGTAATGATAACAAACTCGAAAGGAAGCTTCGGATGCAAATCTTAGTTTTGGAAAACGAGAAGTGTCGTCGGATCCGAGGGTTGAGAAAGTTGAGAGGCTTCGAGTATGTAGATGTATTGGTGCTGTTGGAGCAGCGTTTGTTGTTGTGCGGTTGGAGCAGCTATGCTGTTGGGCTATCCTGGGGATAAGTCCGGGGAATTGATAGTTCCCGAGTATGTGATACTCTGGTGCTGTTGGAGCAGCTATGTGTTGTTGTGGAGTGTGTCTTTTGTCGTAGAATCGACTTTACCTTAGGGTAAGCTTTTAGAGACTTTAATTTACCTAGAACACGTGGCGACGTGTCGAGTGAGGACGGAGACGTTGTTTGACTAATCATCCTGCATTCATGCAACATTAATGGGGTATTAACACAGGACGTACTCTGGACCTCGTCGGTTTCCAAAATGGTCATAAGACCCGGAATGCCGTGAAAGAGCGTTTATAGACGTCTCTTGTAGCAGACCGAAATGGCAGACCTACGGGTTTACTGCTGATCTGACTACCGCTGTCGTTGGAGTAAGAGGCACGCGGGCCGAAATGGTTCCACCGTGGCTGGTGTTAGGGCTGATCCGTTTGATGTCCATCCCTTTCCGGAATGCATGTGGTTGACTGGGTTAACCTGCATATCATATCATGCAACATGCATACTAATTTAGTTGTCGAATGTGATTGTTATTTGTTAATCCTATTTGGAACATGTTAATTGTTACTATTGCTGTTATGTTCATTATGGAATATGTAACCCTAGGATGTTATCCCTAGCTATAAGCCTAAGTGGCTATTCTATTATTTGTATCTATCGATGTTATTATTTACATAATTCTTTGGAGTTGACCCTCGCGTCTTCTGTGTGTGCTTTGGCGGACAAACGCCCTTTGTCAGATGTCCACGACGGTCTAGATCATGATGGTTCACCCTTCGGGGGAAACTAGAGTTGGGATGCTGGAACAGGAGTGCATCGCGATAGCGAGCGGAGGATGGAGGATGTACCTAGACTTAGTCGTTCTGGATTCAGATTCGGACGACGATCACGCTAGCATGTAGGATTGAGTGTTAGTGTGAGCTCCTCGAGATGGGATTAGTGTAGGAGTAGAGTCTTAGCTCTGAACATCATTTGTTTCATTCGGGACAGGGTAGTTTCCCACCTATAGCTTTTTGTGTGGTTTCGTTACGGGAATCACAGAGAGTTGGTTGGACTTAGGAAGTCTTGTTTCAGGCCGATGGGCCAGCTTATTCTCATTTTGAGGGATAGTGTTGCGGACACTTAACCTTTTCTTTTGGTTTGTACTTTTGCCTACGGGCGCTACTCTTCTATTACTCGTCACTGGAGGTTCACTCGTGACGAGGTTGCTACTTACAGCGGGGGCTGTTTATATATTGTATATTAGTTTTATTACTTTTCGCACTTGGGTTTTATTTATTTCAGTCTTGTCTTAGTTATAATCAAAAAAAAAATATATTCACGTTTTTCCGCATTAAGTTTACTTTTGGTTACTAAAGTGACGCCACCGAAATCAGGGTGTTACATTTGTGGTCTCTCCTAAAACAAGAGGTCATGTGGCAGTAACTCTTGTAGTAATGATCAATAATTTAATGACTAGTTTGATTTTGTTTATGTTACAATTTATGATTTTGTTCCATTGTTGCTTGTAGGGTGTGCTCGAACAATTACGGGAGTTGAGTGATATCACAGTTGACCCCAGTGAGACGCCACGGCGGATCCTCGAGGCAAACCAGCATATGCGGGATATCATACTGGAGAACTTGGAGTATGGAGGTGATGATGATGACAATGGCAGTGGCAATGGAGTTGCAGCTCATGATGGTGGTGGCCCTGACAGAAAGAAGAAAGGAAAAGCATATGAGGTCTCTACCTCGAAGACTAGTTAGGTCTAGTGTTTTAGGATTAATTTATGGATGACTGTATTGAAGACAAATTACTTTTCACATAGGTTGTGTTAAAAAGACAAATTACTTGTCATTGACATGTTATGTTATGCAATGATGTGATTAATTTAGTCTTCAATTGTTGTGTTTTGTACCATTAAGCTGCTATGTTTTTTATCATGTTTCTATTTTGTGTGATGGTGTTATGGGCTTGTTTCTGTTTTGCCTGAAACGTATCTGTTGCAGAGTTCACTTGTTCACACACTCTCAGGGTGCGTGAACATCGCACCATGTAGGTGTTCTCGTCACGCACTCTCAAAGTGCGACATAAGAATCACACACTCAGGGTGCGTCAAAGCCGTACCCTCAAGATGCATCAAAAACGCTCCATGAGAGTGTGTTATGTTACAAAATGTATGTTCTAACAGTTGTAAGATCAAGTTTTGATCTAGTAGTACAACTCTATGTTTTGATGATTACAAGTTAACCTTTTGATATGAACAATTGTGGTACTCTAACGTGTTTTTCTGAGTGTGCTATTTGCATGCTCTGACCTCAACTCAATCTCACACAAATCAGAAGCACTGTGTATAAAGAGCTACCCAAGCAACGCTTTCGCATTCATCATGTTCAGTATGAACAGTGGAAAAGCTTCAGAAGTTCTGAAGTTATACAAACTCTGATGTGGACTCAGTCACTAGAAGCTCTGAAGATCCAGAAGTTCTGATAACCAAGAAACACTGAAGGTTCAGATGTTCTGATGGTGTAGAAGACTCTGAAGATCCAGAAGCTGAATAGTGGAAACTCTGAAGTCCAGAAGCAAGAAACTCTGAAGGCCATGTTCTTCCCTCTGAGTTCAGAATCAGAAGATACAATGGTCAGAGGATCTGTGCTTTCCCTCTGACTCTGATCAACCGGCTTCACAAGTTCCAATATGAAGCATTCCCCTGATCAGAAGTCTCCTAGGTTTAAAGGTCGCGTCGCTATCCAAGTACAAAAGCTATTGTACCTTCCTGACGACCTACCTAACGTTCTCAGCCACAGCAGAAGCTGGATTTTCCAGAACTGCCCTCCAACGGTAGCATTTCCCATGCATCGCTCAACCCTAATCCTTGGAGTATATAAAGAGGCTGAAGACTGAAAGAAACGGCAAGAAGCATTCACATACGCAAGACATATTCAAAAATCTTCTAAGTTTTCTTTCATCTGAAATTCATTGAGTTTACCATTAGCTTTTTAGAAGCAAATCTCTTGTAAACAATTCTTTGATAAACAATTTGTTTAGTTCCTTTAGGAGATCAAGGTTGATCGGATCCTAGAGAAGACTAAGAGAGTGAATCTTAGTGTGAGCTAAGTCAGTGTAATTGTTAGTCACTTGTAGGTTTCAAGTGCAGTTGTAACTCTTACCTGATTAGTGGATTGCCTTCATTCTAAGAAGGAAGAAATCACCTTAACGGGTGGACTGGAGTAGCTTGAGTGATTTATCAAGTGAACCAGGATAAAATCCTTGTGTGCTTTTCTATCTCTTATCTTTAGCACTTAAGTTCTCGAAAGATTTGTCAAAATCTTTAAGGTGGAAGTTTTATACTGAAAACGTTATTCAAACCCCCCCTTTCTACCGTTTTTCATACCTTCAATTGGTATCAGAGCGCAAGTTCTGATTACCACACCTAACAGTGTTCAGTGATCCGGGCCGGTGTGAAAAACAATGGCTGCCACCACCAGTGAAACTCAAAGAGATGGTTACAATGCAAAGCCTCCTATGTTCGACGGTCAAAGGTTCGAATATTGGAAAGATAGACTGGAAAGTTTCTTTCTGGGTTTCGATGCAGATCTCTGGGATATTATTGTGGATGGCTACGAGCGTCCAGTTGATGCAGATGGCAAGAAGATCCCAAGGTCAGAGATGACTATAGATCAAAAGAAGCTGTACTCACAACATCACAAAGCAAGAGCAATTCTTCTAAGTGCTATTTCCTATGAAGAGTACCAGAAGATTACAGATCGTGAGTTTGCAAAAGGCATTTTCGAATCTCTGAAGATGTCTCATGAAGGAAACAAGAAAGTCAAAGAATCAAAGGCATTGTCTTTGATCCAAAAGTATGAATCCTTCATCATGGAGCCAAATGAGTCCATTGAAGAAATGTTCTCCAGATTTCAGTTGCTTGTAGCTGGCATACGACCTCTCAACAAGAGCTACACAACAAAAGATCATGTTATAAGGGTCATCAGGTGTCTTCCTGAAAGTTGGATGCCTTTGGTGACTTCAATAGAGCTCACGAGATACGTTGAGAATATGAGTTTAGAAGAACTCATCAGCATTTTGAAATGCCATGAGCTGAAGCGCTCAGAGATGCAAGATCTGAGGAAAAAGTCCATAGCCTTGAAATCCAAATCTGAAAAGGCTAAGGTTGAGAAGTCAAAAGCTCTTCAAGCTGAAGAAGAGGAATCTGAAGAAGCGTCAGAAGATTCTGATGAAGATGAGCTGACTCTGATCTCCAAGAGACTCAACCGCATCTGGAAGCACAGGCAGAGCAAGTTCAAAGGCTCTGGAAAGGCAAAAGGAAAGTATGAGTCCTCAGGCCAGAAGAAGTCTTCAATCAAGGAAGTCACATGTTTTGAGTGCAAAGAATCTGGGCACTACAAAAGTGATTGTCCAAAGTTGAAGAAGGACAAGAAGCCAAAGAAGCACTTCAAGACGAAGAAGAGTCTGATGGTGACATTTGATGAATCAGAGTCAGAGGATGTTGACTCTGATGGTGAAGTCCAAGGACTCATGGCCATTGTCAAAGACAAAGGAGCAGAGTCAAAGGAAGCTGTTGACTCTGACTCAGAATCAGAAGGAGATCCTAACTCAGACGATGAAAATGAGGTATTCGCTTCTTTCTCTACCTCTGAACTGAAACATGCATTGTCTGATATCATGGATAAGTATAACTCCTTATTGTCTAAGCATAAGAAGCTGAAAAAGAACTTATCTGCTGTTTCCAAAACTCCTTCTGAACATGAGAAAATTATTTCTGATTTGAAAAATGATAATCATGCTTTGATCAATTCTAACTCTGTGCTTAAGAACCAGATTGCTAAGTTAGAAGAAATTGTTGCCTGTGATGCCTCTGATTGTAGAAATGAATCTAAGTATGAAAAGTCTTTTCAAAGATTCCTAGCTAAAAGCGTGGATAGAAGCTTAATGGCTTCAATGATCTATGGCGTAAGCAGAAATGGAATGCATGGCATTGGCTATTCTAAACCAATTAGAAATGAGCCCTCTGTGTCTAAAGCTAAATCCTTGTATGAATGCTTTGTTCCCTCTGGTACCATATTGCCTGATCCTGTACCTGCTAAAGTTGCTAAAAACCCTCTTAAAAAGGGATCTTTCTCTATGACTAAATATCATGCAAATATTCCTTTAAAATATCATGTTGAGACACCCAAGGTGATCAGAACCTCTGGGGTAACTAACAAGAAAGGACCCAGAAAGTGGGTACCTAAGGACAAGATTATCTATGTTGCAGATATCCTTGATAGCTCCACTGAAACACCAATCATGGTATCTGGACAGTGGATGCTCGCGTCACATGACGGGAGAAAGGCGTATGTTCCGAGAGCTGAAACTTAAGCCTGGAGGTGAAGTTGGCTTTGGAGGAAATGAAAAGGGTAAAATTGTTGGTACTGGTACTATTTGTGTAGATAGTAGTCCATGCATTGATAATGTGTTATTGGTAGACGGCTTAACACATAACTTATTGTCTATAAGTCAATTAGCTGACAAGGGTTATGATGTTATATTCAATCAAAAGTCCTGCCGGGCTGTAAGTCAAATCGATGGCTCTGTTCTGTTTAACAGCAAGAGGAAGAACAACATTTACAAGATCAGATTATCTGAGTTGGAGGCTCAGAATGTGAAGTGCCTTCTGTCTGTTAATGAAGAGCAGTGGGTATGGCATAGACGGTTAGGGCATGCCAGTATGAGAAAGATTTCTCAGCTGAGCAAGCTAAACCTTGTCAGGGGCTTACCCAATCTGAAGTTCGCTTCAGACGCTCTTTGTGAAGCATGTCAGAAAGGCAAATTCACAAAAGTCCCTTTCAAGGCAAAGAATGTTGTCTCAACCTCAAGGCCGTTGGAACTTCTGCATATCGACCTTTTTGGACCAGTGAAAACTGAGTCTATAGGTGGCAAGAGATATGGGATGGTTATCGTTGATGATTATAGCCGCTGGACATGGATAAAGTTTCTAACCCGCAAGGATGAGTCTCATGCTGTGTTCTCTACCTTCATTGCTCAAGTGCAAAACGAGAAGGCTTGTAGGATTGTGCGTGTCAGAAGTGACCATGGTGGAGAGTTTGAGAATGACAAGTTTGAGAGTCTGTTTGATTCCTATGGAGTTGCACATGATTTCTCTTGTCCCAGAACTCCTCAACAAAATGGTGTTGTTGAGAGGAAGAACAGAACTCTTCAGGAGATGGCTAGAACCATGCTCCAAGAAACTGGCATGGCTAAGCACTTTTGGGCAGAGGCAGTAAATACAGCATGTTACATTCAGAAAAGAATCTCTGTGAGACCAATTCTGAATAAGACTCCTTATGAATTGTGGAAGAACATAAAACCCAACATTTCTTATTTTCATCCTTTTGGCTGTGTTTGTTATGTTCTCAATACTAAGGATAGATTGCATAAATTTGATGCTAAGTCTTCTAAGTGTCTATTACTCGGTTACTCTGAGAGATCTAAAGGTTTTAGATTTTATAATACTGATGCTAAGACTATTGAAGAATCTATTCATGTTAGATTTGACGATAAGCTTGACTCTGACCAGTCAAAGCTAGTTGAAAAGTTTGCAGATTTAAGCATTAATGTTTCTGACAAAGGCAAAGATCCAGAGGAAGATGAGCCAGAGGAAGATGAACCAGAGGAAGAAGCTGGTCCCTCTAACTCACAAACTCTGAAGAAGAGCAGAATCACTGCAGCTCACCCTAAGGAATTGATTCTGGGCAACAAAGACGAACCAGTCAGAACCGGATCTGCCTTCAGACCCTCTGAAGAGACCTTGCTCAGTCTGAAAGGATTGGTGTCCTTAATTGAACCCAAGTCCATAGATGAAGCTCTTCAGGACAAGGATTGGATTCTGGCCATGGAAGAAGAACTGAATCAATTCTCCAAGAATGATGTTTGGAGCTTAGTGAAGAAACCTGAGAATGTCCATGTTATTGGAACGAAATGGGTATTCAGAAACAAGCTGAATGAGAAAGGAGATGTAGTCAGAAACAAGGCAAGGCTAGTTGCTCAAGGCTACAGCCAGCAGGAAGGAATAGACTACACTGAAACATTTGCTCCGGTAGCAAGACTGGAGGCAATCAGACTGTTGATCTCCTTCTCAGTAAATCACAACATAGTTCTACATCAGATGGACGTAAAGAGTGTCTTCCTAAATGGTTATATCTCAGAGGAAGTCTATGTTCATCAACCCCCAGGTTTTGAAGATGAAAAGAAACCAGACCATGTGTTCAAATTGAAGAAATCACTCTACGGTCTGAAGCAAGCTCCCAGAGCATGGTATGAGAGACTTAGCTCATTCCTTCTGGAGAATGAGTTTGTAAGGGGTAAAGTAGATACAACTCTTTTTTGCAAGACTTATAAAGATGATATCTTAATTGTGCAAATTTATGTTGATGATATTATATTTGGTTCTGCTAATCAATCTCTATGCAAAGAATTTTCTGAGATGATGCAGGCTGAATTTGAGATGAGTATGATGGGAGAATTAAAGTACTTTCTGGGAATACAAGTTGATCAAACACCAGAAGGAACATATATTCATCAGAGCAAGTACACTAAAGAACTTCTGAAGAAGTTCAATATGCTGGAATCTACAGTGGCCAAGACTCCAATGCATCCCACATGCATTCTGGAGAAAGAAGATAAAAGTGGTAAAGTATGTCAGAAGCTCTATCGTGGCATGATAGGTTCACTTCTATACTTAACTGCATCTAGGCCAGACATACTATTTAGTGTTCATTTATGTGCTCGTTTCCAATCAGATCCAAGGGAAACCCACTTAACTGCTGTTAAGAGGATCCTAAGGTATCTGAAAGGCACCACTAACCTTGGCTTGATGTATAAGAAAACATCCGAGTATAAGCTTTCAGGTTACTGTGATGCTGATTATGCTGGAGATAGAATAGAGAGAAAAAGTACTTCTGGAAATTGTCAATTTCTGGGAAGCAATCTAGTCTCATGGGCAAGCAAGAGGCAATCAACCATTGCACTATCAACTGCAGAGGCAGAATATATCTCAGCAGCAATATGCAGCACTCAGATGCTCTGGATGAAACATCAGCTGGAGGATTATCAGATCCTTGAGAGCAATATCCCAATCTATTGTGATAACACTGCTGCAATCTCATTGAGTAAGAATCCTATCTTGCATTCAAGGGCAAAGCACATTGAGGTAAAGTATCACTTTATTAGAGATTATGTACAGAAGGGCGTACTTCTTCTGAAGTTTGTTGATACTGACCATCAATGGGCAGATACCTTTACAAAGCCCTTAGCAGAGGATAGATTTAATTTTATTCTGAAAAATCTAAACATGGACTTTTGTCCAGAGTGAAGATGGATCAGAACCTCTGACTATGATACTTCTTGATCAGAAGATGTCTAGTCCAGAAGGTAACTCAATCAGAGTGTGTGTACCCACTGGTACTGACTCTGAAGCTGAGACAACAACACGTGTGTCAGTATTTCTGATGCATAGTTCCTTGTGCCCGTGTGACAGTCTGTTATGATTGCGTGTAGATGTGCTTCTCTCCTGTGTGTGATTGTGTATTTACTGTTACTATCTATCTTTAATTTTCAACCGTTGATCTTAAAGTGCTTTTTGAATCAACAACGGTTATTTGTTAAAACCCACTATACACACACGATCTCTTTCACTTCCGGTTTTCACTCTCGCTCTCTCTGCTTTTTCAAAACCGCTTATTCTCGATTTCTCTCTCGATCTCTCTTCATCTTCCAACCTTCATCTTATACCTCAAACCTTCAACCTCTTCAAAGATGGTGAGTCAAACCAGAAGATCTACTGCAGATGCACCTCAGTTCCCTCACATGGTAGTTGGTCTAGCAACGGGTCAAAGGGGCCCTGAGAATCCGACACAAGATCAAGTTCAAGCTCAAGACCAGAGTGTTCCAATTGCAGAACGGGGCTGTGCCGTTCACTGTGTATATGCTCCTGAGGAACTCCAAGTCCTGGCAGAATGGAGATTTGACCTCGACAACCTGGCTACAAATGGGTATGATCTTCGTCCCGAAGTCCAAGCTCAAGGTTGGGGAAATTACTTCAACAGACTTCGAGGACCGGTGTATGATAGATTAGTCAAGGAATTCTGGAAGCACGCCGACTGCGATGATACTCAGGTGGTATCTTACATTCTCGGAAGAAAGATCATCATCACCGAGAAGTCTTTCGTGAATTTGCTGGGTGCAGACACTGCTTATGGGTATCGTTTCCAACTCACGGAATCGAAGCTGAAACCCAGCACCAAGGATATAATTAACCAGGCCATGTACACCACTTACAAACCGGGCAAGACGAGTTACAAGGTGATGGACCTTCACCCCAAACTCAGGATCTGGCACAAGATCCTGCTCCACTGCATAAACCAGAGACCGAAGGGCAGTTCTCCAGACTACATCAACTTCAACCAGAAGGTGATGTTGTTCTTCATCCAAGACCAGAAGAAGATCTGCCTTCCCTACTTCCTGTTCTCCTACTTGAAGGAATGCATCCGGAAGTCTCGCACCACTGCCTCCATCAAGTCAGCAATCAAATATATCCCCTTTGGGAGACTGCTCTCAGACTTTCTCATTGAAAGCAACCTGGTGCAAGATCTGGTCAATGCTGGATGTGTAGAGGATCTGAGCACCATGGTCAGTGATGTCTTCACTGCAAACTCTCTGAAGAAGATGGGTTTGGTCCAGAAGAAGATTGCTCCTGCTCATGAAGACACATCTTCTGAGATCAGAAGCAGAAGGATGCCTCTCACTGACTACCCTCTGTGGACACAGGCAGACAATCCTGACGCCATCAGGTGCTATGTTGAAGACCTCAGGGCTTAAGGATTAGAAATTGATCTTGATGATTTCGTCAGCAGACTACCGCCAGCTCCAGAGTTTCCTTCTCCTCCCAAGAAGAAAGTTCAGAGGAAGATGGTTCTGGAAGAATCCTCTGAGGAATCAGATGTCCCTCTGATCAAAACGAAGAAGAGAAAGCCTGATGATGGTGATGATAGTGACAATGAGGATGGTCCTCCTAAGAAGAAGAAGAAGAAGCAGGTCAGAATCGTGGTGAAGCCTACTCGGGTGGAACCAGCTGCTGAAGTGGTCAGAAGGACTGAACCTCCTGCCAGAGTGACTAGATCATCAGCACATTCAAGTAAGCCTGCACTTGCTTCTGATGATGATTTGAATTTATTTGATGCACTCCCTATATCTGCCATGCTCAAACGCTCCTCAAATCCCCTCACTCCTATTCCTGAATCCCAACCAGCTGCTCAAACCACCTCTCCACCACTTTCCCCAAGATCTTCTTTCTTTCAACCTTCCCCTACTGAAGCACCTCTCTGGAATTTGCTTCAGAACCAACCCTCTAGGTCAGAAGAACCAACCTCTCTCATTACCATCCCGTACGACCCATTATCTTCTGAACCCATCATCCATGGACAACCAGAGCCCAACCAAACAGAACCACAACCTAGAACGTCTGATCACTCTGTTCCCAGAGCATCAGCACGTCCTGCTGCCAGAACCACGGATACAGATTCTTCCACAGCCTATACACCTGTATCCTTCCCAACCAATGTTGCTGATTCTTCTCCCTCCAATAACTCTGAATCCATTAGAAAATTCATGGAGGTCAGAAAAGAAAAGGTGTCTACCTTAGAGGAATATTACCTCACATGTCCAAGCCCTAGGAGATATCCTGGCCCTAGACCTGAACGTCTAGTTGACCCAGATGAACCTATCTTGGCCAATCATTTACAAGAGGCAGACCCTTTGGCTCAACAAGCTCACCCTGTCCCTGACCAACAAGAGCCTATTCAACCAGAACCTGAACCCGAACAATCAGTGTCTAACCAATCCTCGGTTAGATCACCCCATCCTCTGGTTGAAACTTCAGACCCTCACCTTGGAACCTCTGAACCCAATACTCAAATGATTAACATTGGTTCTCCACAAGGTGCCTCTGAAGCTCATAGCAGCAATCACCCAGCCTCTCCTGAAACCAACCTCTCCATAATTCCTTATACTCACCTCCAACCCACATCCCTCTCTGAGTGCATCAATATTTTCTATCATGAAGCCTCTTTGAGGCTCCGCAATGTGCACGGTCAGACTGACCTCAGTGAGAATGCTGAACGTGTGGCTGATGAGTGGAACAATCTAGGCACTTGGCTGGTGGCTCAAGTTCCAATTATGATGCAGCTCCTGCATACAGAGGGAAGTCAGAGGATTGAGGCTGCCAAGCAAAGGTTTGCTCGAAGGGTGGTTCTTCATGAACAAGAACAGAGACACAAGCTTCTTGAAGCTATTGAAGAAGCCAAGAGAAAGAAGGCTCAAGCAGAAGAAGCTGCACGTCAAGCGGCAGCTCTAGCTGAACAAGCCAGACTAGAGGCAGAGCGACTTGAAGCTGAGGCTGAAGCTCTTAGATGCCAAGCACTTGCACCAGTTGTGTTTACTCCTGCTGCTTCTGCTTCCATTCCAGATTCTCAAGCTGCTCAGAATGTTCCTTCCAGTTCTACTCAGTCAAGCTCATCCAGACTCGACATCATGGAACAGCGTCTTGACATTCATGAATCCATGCTGATTGAGATGAAGCACATGATGATGGAACTTCTGCGACGAACTGACAAACCTTAGTTTTAGGATCTCTTCATTTTTCCTTCTTTTTTCTTTAACGTTGTTTTATTTTCTTGTTAAACTCTGTTTCTTTTTATTTATTTATTCTACTTTATTCGTTTGTGATTCTATACATATCTATGCATATTTGTGTCACATATGTTTGCAAAAATCTTTTTATTCATCATATTTTTATGTTTACATCATACATTCTTTCCCTAAAATCTAGAATGGAGGATCCCTCCTCATTCTTCTGCACTCCTGGCGCTGCTCAGACCTATCCTTCTCCAGACGCTCCAGTACATGCTGGATGTTGCTGAGCCTGTCCTTTAGCTCATCCCTCTCCAGAATCTCTTCTGAAGTCCTGAGCTTCTCTTCCAAACTTTCTTTTTCTTCCAGCAGCTTGAGTTCAAGC
The DNA here is from genome assembly GCF_012489685.1 of Lotus japonicus. Taxonomy (NCBI): domain Eukaryota; kingdom Viridiplantae; phylum Streptophyta; class Magnoliopsida; order Fabales; family Fabaceae; genus Lotus; species Lotus japonicus. The sequence continues at coordinate 54,505,308 of NC_080045.1, forward strand.
CGGCTGAGTTCTTGCACCTCCTCCACGAAGGCAAGAAATTCCCTCAGGTCTCTCTCCAACTCTGGACGCAGGTCCTCTTCCAGCAGTGTCCGTGTCAGCTCCGCGATGGTCTTTGTACCCTCTGGATGCCTGATGTTCAGGAACAAGTCCTCCTCAAAGGCCTTCTTCCTCAGCTCTTCTAGTGCTACGATGTATGATGCCATTTTCTTTACTGAAAATTGTTCGAGGTGTGAAGCTTACCTTTCTCTCCAACGCTTTATATAGGCTTCACTTTCTCTCTGAAAGTTAATGCTCCTGCAGTTTCTCGAGGTTAAGTTCTTGGTAACTGACCCTTCTCTTTACTCACTTGACCGGTGGTAAACGTTCTTCTCTTGCATTAACTCTTCTATTTATTTCGCCTAACTCTGATCCTTGCATCATTTTCATTTTCTTTAAACTTGGACCTTCTCTAAGGGGGAGTACCTTGTACTTCAAGCTAAGTTTTTCACACCCCAAGCTTTTTGCTTATGACAAAAAGGGGGAGTAAACCCAGTTTTTGATGTGTAAGATGTGTTAGTGTGATTTATTTTTTCTTTTGGAGATTTTAAGAGTTCCACCTTCATGACCATAGATGTGTCACTGGGCAAATACAAGGAATACATTTCACTTCTTCTGAAGTGATTATAAGTTGACTCTGATACCCAAGACTCTGATACCTTGTCCATGACTCTGATCACTTATGCGCTCTGATTACTCGATTTTCATCTATGTCATAAGTTTTTCACTCTGAACTCTTATATTATTTAGCTCAGAATCTAGACTTTACTAACGTTTTCATCAAGTATTAGATTCAGGGGGAGCTAAGCTCAGAATCAAGCAGTGACTTGAATTCAGAATGAGCAAGATAAACTATTCACATCAGGATAAGTCTTATTCTATATCTCTAAACTCTGAGTGAATTCAGTTTAATGTTTAAGAATTGTTCATCAAAAATCTTAGTTTTGTCATCATCAAAAAGGGGGAGATTGTAAGATCAAGTTTTGATCTAGTAGTACAACTCTATGTTTTGATGATTACAAGTTAACCTTTTGATATCAACAATTGTGGTACTCTAACGTGTTTTTCTGAGTGTGCTATTTGCAGGCTCTGACCTCAACTCAATCTCACACAAATCAGAAGCACTGTGTATAAAGAGCTACCCAAGCAACGCTTTCGCATTCACCATGTTCAGTATGAACAGTGGAAAAGCTTCAGAAGTTCTGAAGTTATACAAACTCTGATGTGGACTCAGTCACTAGAAGCTCTGAAGATCCAGAAGTTCTGATAACCAAGAAACACTGAAGGTTCAGATGTTCTGATGGTGTAGAAGACTCTGAAGATCCAGAAGCTGAATAGTGGAAACTCTGAAGTCCAGAAGCAAGAAACTCTGAAGGCCATGTTCTTCCCTCTGAGTTCAGAATCAGAAGATACAATGGTCAGAGGATCTGTGCTTTCCCTCTGACTCTGATCAACCGGCTTCACAAGTTCCAATATGAAGCATTCCCCTGATCAGAAGTCTCCTAGGTTTAAAGGTCGCGTCGCTATCCAAGTACAAAAGCTACTGTACCATCCTGACGACCTACCTAACGTTCTCAGCCACAACAGAAGCTGGATTTTCCAGAACTGCCCTCCAACGGTAGCATTTCCCATGCATCGCTCAACCCTAATCCTTGGAGTATATAAAGAGGCTGAAGACTGAAAGAAACGGCAAGAAGCATTCACATACGCAAGACATATTCAAAAATCTTCTAAGTTTTCTTTCATCTGAAATTCATTGAGTTTACCATTAGCTTTTTAGAAGCAAATCTCTTGTAAACAATTCTTTGATAAACAGTTTGTTTAGTTCCTTTAGGAGATCAAGATTGATCGGATCCTATAGAAGACTAAGAGAGTGAATCTTAGTGTGAGCTAAGTCAGTGTAATTGTTAGTCACTTGTAGGTTTCAAGTGCAGTTGTAACTCTTACCTGATTAGTGGATTGCCTTCATTCTAAGAAGGAAGAAATCACCTTAACGGGTGGACTGGAGTAGCTTGAGTGATTTATCAAGTGAACCAGGATAAAATCCTTGTGTGCTTTTCTATCTCTTATCTTTAGCACTTAAGTTCTCGAAAGATTTGTCAAAATCTTTAAGGTGGAAGTTTTATACTGAAAACGTTATTCAAACCCCCCCTTTCTACCGTTTTTCATACCTTCAACAGTAACTTTAAGGCCAGGGTCTCTGTACATTACAGAAGTTTTGAATTAATCGCACTCTCAGGGTGCGTCGTAGACGCTTCTCCAAGGTGTGTTTTAGACGCTCCTTGTAAAAGCATCTAGGACGCACCCTGAGAGTGCGATTTGAAACTCGAAACCAGAAACAGATCTGAAACAGAAACATGATGAAACAGATATGAACAGAAACATATCCAAGATAAAAACTTTATTCATAATTGTTTGATGATACATTACAAAATTTTCCAACATACAAGTACAATGACCCCTAGACCCTAAGTCCTAACCCTAGTACTTGACATATACAAGTACAATGACCCTTATATGGAATACAACCAGGAAGAGGAAGTCTTCTTCTTCAGGTCTCTTTCTTGCCTTCTGAGGTCCTCTTCCTTGTCTTCTGCTCCTCGGCATTCCGGATGGATCCAGTGCAGCCACTTGAGCCTGGGTGAGCCTAGATGTTTCCATCACAAAAGGAGACGCCGGAGGGCATTTTCTACTGGAGCATGGACCTATTCTATTTAGCAACTTTGAGTACTTTGAACAAGTAAGGATGAGCAAGGATGGTCACCCCTACATTAGCACCTTTGGCACTCTGAATTTGAAATTTCACTTTCAAAGTACTCAAAGTTGCTAATGTTGGGGATAACATCCACATAACCCTAACCACTCAAAACCCCCCTAAACCAAAATAATAACATTAAAAACATGACATAAGAAAAGCATAGAAGAGGAGGGGAGGAAGAAGAGAAGAGAGATTTTGTGTGAAAAATGAAGGATTGGGAAGCCCTTTTTATAGAGCTGCGGTGACCTAGGTTGTAACGACGCACTTAATGACTCATTTAATGAGTTTTACCGGTTGTTGACTGGATAACAATGGTCGGTGCGTTTTTAACGCACTTTCAAAGTGTGTCACCAACGCTCACTCAGTGTGCGTTCGTGTCGCACTTGGAACATGAGGTTCAAACTGCGACTGTCACGCAATCTAAAGGTGCGTTCGAAAGGGGTAATTTCGGGTTTCAGAAAATTTCTTCGGTCTGAATAGCTGTGGGGGGGGTCTGAATAACAATTCTCAATCTAATATAGGTGCAAAAGTTAAACCCAAACTCAAAACCATGGGTTTCGGGTTACCCAAACCCAAAACTCGATGTGAGCACTGAACCCGCAAAAAACCCGACCCGAAAACAACACGTACATAAAAGAACAACATGAACATAAGCTAATTAAATCTCATCATCTTTCCAATACGGGAAAAAATATAGTTCATGAACATAAGCTGATAAACAACATAATTCGTGAATTTTTTAGTTAAAGAAAACTCTACTTAGTAACTTTGATAATATATATATATAAGGGTTGGTAATTACATGCACAAGGCTTCGGGTTTGGGTTTGGGCGCGGATTTAATCAATCCCACACTCGAACCCAAACAAGTTTTAAAATTCGGGTGAAACCAAATCCCAAACCCAAACTCAAAAAACTTGGGTTTCGTCCAAAAAATTCTGGTTGGATTCGGTGTGGGCTTTCCTGCCATATTTATTTATACCTCATCCAATTAATCATATTTTCCCATTTTTATTTTAAATACTATTAAATTTAAAATTATGAGATTAATGGATATGCACTGTCAGTGTAAAGAAGTTTTACACTGACGTCCAATCACATTATGCCACATAGCACTAAGTGGTTAAAAAAAATTAATTTTAATTAGTAAATTAATAAATTGCTGATGTGACAGAAATCAATTGGGTGCATGTGTAAAATAAGTTTACACTGTCAGTGCACCTCTCATTTTCTCTAAAATTAATTATAACATGATAAATACATAAATTCTAATTGAATGAATGTCAGTGCATATTAATTAAACTCAAAAAGATTATAGACATATCATTAACACTCAATTTAACATTTTCTATCCAACATTATTTTTGAAATTTTTGTGGGTCAAATGAAATAGAGATTCCACTTTCCATTTTATGAAACCCACATAGATTGTATTTAATAAAGTATTGAGTGTTATCACTCTATGGAGTAGTTATGTCCACACAAAAAATTCCCGTCCGAAATTGTTTGGCCCGCTACCCAAAAAAATCCATCTCGGGCAGACGAGCCGGTTATTGGATTGGGCAATTTAAAAAATGGTTTTATATAGTCTGGTTTGGTCGAGTTTGGTTTGGGCTCTGAACCGACCAAACCAACTCTTAGAAAGAAAAACGTTTTTAGCCCAATCCAACCACCCACACCCACTAACCCTAGTCTACCATATAAATACATTCAGACTTCATACTCACTCAGAAACCCTAGCGTCAAGCCGCCACCACCTCTCATGCCTCAACCCTAGCCTCCAACCATCGTGTTCCATCAGGTCGCGGTCCTCACCTCCACGGCTTCACCTCCTCCTTCTGTGTGGTGGAGGAAGTGATCTTGTAACGGCGACCATCTCTGCCTCTGGTTCAACATATGTCGTTGCTCCTTTCTTCTCATGAAAGTCAGATCCACTGTCAGCCACCAGCACCAAGCCCGACCTTCTTCTCTTGTTTGTCCTCTTATCCCTCTCTCATCTGCGTTAGAAAGCATGTGGTGGTAGATCTCGACGCCAGCGGTAAAGAAGGTTGTTGGAGGGAGGGCATGTAGCACCACAGTGAAATCTTGATTGATTTCTTATTTGTTCATAAATTTTTTCTGAAGATTGTATTTTTTTTTTGTATTTTTTGAGGCATTCATTTATCTTCTGAGTTAATTTGTCAAATGAAGTCTGAAATTTTATGTATTTTGGATGTTATTTTCTGTATTTTTCTTAGAACTCCTCCTCATCCTCACTTTTTTGTGATTTTTTTTTCCTAGATTTATAACTGTGTGACTCGGCTGGTCTAAACCTCTACCGACAAATCTAATGCTACTTGGTGGACAGTGGCGGACTGGTGGTTTGGTGTAATTTCACTCAATCAAAATCGGTGTTTGCAGCCCGAACCCACTCGATGGTTAACCCTACTGTGCATAAATTAAAGTAATATTTGCTCTTTAATAACGAAGCCATGCAAGAAAACCTTTCTAACATCAGGTGTCTATGGAAATGTCCTTGCCAAGTGACAACCATTTGCACGAATTTCTTTTTTGATATATGATTCAATAAGTAATATTTGTAAAGTTTGTTTAAGGGAAATGCATTTTACTTATAATCAAATGAGTCAAGGACCTGACTAACTCATAGAATTATGAGCGTAGAAGTTGTATTATAGTATCACCACCGCTTAATATATTTATTATATTTATAATTAGAATAAAAATATTCTAAATGAATTTTAATTTAGTTGCAATTTAGACTTTTCTCATGTTTTTATTTTACCTTTAGTTAATTTTAGTTTATAATGATATTTGTATCTAATTAATTTGTACAAATACAATTAAATTAAGTTAAAGCGTGCATGTTAATTTCATTTAACTAAGACTTGTGTAATTTTTCTTTTACAAAAATAGTAGAATGGAGAGAAAACATTTCCGGACTAACTAAGTTAAAACATGAATATTAGGAAGATCAGCATAAATTCTCTTTTAGGTAAAAGCACCACGAGATCTCCCTGTTCATTAAGATTATATATACTGAACACAAGGGATTCAAATCTTCGATCTACAAAAAACGTAAGAGTTTAAATAAAAACCTATAATTAATTGTATCAACTCAAATAGGCTAAACCGTGCGTAATTGATTCGGGTGGTGCATAAATATCCAATAGCTATAGGAACATTATTATAATATCAGTAGAAATGTGAATTTTGGTACAATCTTTTTGTTAAATGAGAATATGAACATATATTTTAATACATTAGGATTGGACAGAAGACAGATCATATCAATTGTTGTCCTTAAATAGAACTATTTGAATACATATAGAAATGCTTCTCTTTGTTTCGCCCCCTTTTATTTGCTATATGTTTTTATTTACACCTTAATAGGAAGTACCTCCTTATTGTAGCTTTGTGCAACTTTTCCATTACCTTTTCTCAAAAACAAGACAAGAAAAGAACTAATTAAGAAGCCATGCATCTACATATAAAAATGGAAAGAATATTCCCTGCAACTCGATTGACATGTAACACTATCAGAATTAGACAGGGAAAAAACACTAACCTAATCGGGAAAACAAAATCATCAAGCTGACATATATACTTTATAGTAAATAATAAAATAATTCAAAGAGCATATAAGATTATATATATGAAATAGGGAAGAAGGGGGTGTCCGTGAATAATTGCATATCATTAGCTGTCGAGCCTTTGGCCCGCACGAACTATAAAAATGGTGCAGTGTGATTACGTATAAGTCATTTATCACTTTAATTAAATCCTTGAGATTAACGTACATATACATTATTCAAATCATAGATTAATCAATTACCATTAATATATAATACTTTTGAAAAGGGGAAAAAAATATATACTTCCTCTGTTCTCTTTTAAGTGTCGTTTTAGAACAATTTTTTTGTTTCTATTTGATTGTCGTTTTGATGTTTTAGGTTCCATTTTGTCAATTATACTCTTACTTTTTCAATAATTTCACTTCACATTTCCATAAAATTCTTCTTTCTTAATAACTATGAAGACCTTTATGACTTTATGATTGGGTGAGAGTAGTAGGTGGTTTAATAATATGAGAGAGTGGAAAAAAACTAACAATACACTATCTTGGTTGGAGAGATTTATGACTTTATGATTTGTATGTGAGAGGGTAGAATGGGAAAAACAACTCTAATAATCAACTATTTTGGTTGGAGAGCTTTATGCTAAAACGACACTTAAAAAAAAAGAGAATAGAGGGAGTACTACTTATAATTAACTGATCTCTGCTCATCGTCATATTAATATTAATATTAATATCAATATTATTATATATTATAGAAATATATCCTCTTGAGCAGTGACAGCTATCATATTCGTGCACATGATCTTGTTTCCTATGGTCAACTTATGGTCTATCCTGATTTATATATATCCACACTTCTTAATTAGTAATATATTGACATTTCTTTCACTTAGTAATATAAGAAAATGGTTTATGACATCACGTGCATGCACGGTGCACCTATGTTTAATTATATAGTAACAAAAAAATCAAAATGGGGAAAAAATACAAAATGTAAACCGTATGTGGTACTATAAGTTTAGAGTTTTATGTACCATAGATTAAGAACAATATGATTTAAATTTTTTGAGAACCATAGAATTTTACTTAATTTAAATAACAAATTACATCAAGTATTTAACGAAAGAAAAAAAATTATAAGGAATTAAAGTTAAATCTAATAAAGGGTTATTGGGAGAAGCTAGAGGTTTCTTATATTATAGATGTGTTAATTTGGTTGATGGCCCTGGCTAGCCCCCCACTGCATGTTTCTAACTTTTTCATTTCACCAAGGTTTTAAGCCTCACTTACAAACAATGAGTTATGATTTATCCACACCTTTCACCTTTTTTCCACTTCTATTTTCTATCTATTTCTCTTTTATCTATCAATCAAATCATTTATCACATTTTTATTTTATCTTTCTTTTCTTCCTATCTCTCTCTTCCTCCACCTCTTTCTACATCATCTTTGAGGTGTATTATTCCACTTACAATTCACTGGAGATGTAGATTGAATAATTGTTCATTCACACTACCACTATGTTTGGTAGTGTAGAGATGGAGAAGAGATTGAGGGAAGAGAGAGAGATAGGAGAAAGATGGGTTATCTCTCTTTGTTTGGTTGTTAGAGAGATGGGAGAAGAGAGTTTTATTGGTGGGCCCCATGCCTATTTTGGGTCTCTCCAATTTGGAGAGAAAAGGAACAGTGACGGGTGGAGGGAACCATGTGCTAGTTTTTTATATTTTTTTTGCATTTTCGAGGCATTTAGTGGCGGTTTAACCACCACTATCTGCTTTTAGACTTTTTTTTGTTTTTTAAAATAGTTTTTCAATTAAAAGTCAATTTTTTCTCTCTCTTCCACATCATTATTTCTCATCTCTCTCTTCTTTATCTCTACCATACCAAACAACTCAATAAATCTACCCTATCTCTCACATATTTCTCTCAACTCAACTTCTCTCTTCTCTATCTCTTTCTTCACAACCAAACACAGTGTACACCTCTAAGATGAGGTGAAAAAAAGTGGAGGAGGAGAGAGATAGGAAGAAAAGAAAAAGTAAGAGAGAGAAAATATAAGATGTGATATATGATAAGATGGGAGAGATAGAAATAAAAATAAGTGGAAATGAAGTGTATAAAAAATGAGGTATGTATATATCATTGATCACACACTAACATTTTAATAGTTGAGCAAAATAGTGAGAAATAAAATAGCTGATAAAAAATATTGAGTTTTTAATTATTTTTTAAAAATTAAATTGACAAAAAAAATTAATTTCCATATTTTACCCTTGAATCCTAATTTCAAATTGACTCAACACCGACCTATCCGACGCCGACCAAACCCACTTGACTTAAGTCGACACGTCTTGAACCCTAAAATCGACCTTAAACCCTAAATTTGACCCAAAACTCTAAACAATGCCTAAACCTTAAACTTCGTGTAGTTCATGTTTTTGTAGCACCTCTGGTGCTTTTTTGTTTTAATAAAAAATTCAATTGGCCGTTCAAAAAAAAATGCTTGAACCCTAAACTCGACCCACCCATTTTGCTTGTCGACTCGTCGGCGACCCACTCGAATTGGTGTTGACTCGACGCTGAACCGCTTGACGCGATACTGACCCGACCTGTTCAGGTTGTGTTTAATGTCAACAATTTACATAGTATGGTACTTTCAGTCAGTCTGACACGTTCTAGTCTGTTTTAGGTCACTCGACCCATTCAAGATGATCCAACTTGTTCAGTTCAGACCCACTCATTCAGGTTGGCTCGAAACGTTCCGCTTGACCTGAGTCGTTTTAGGTCGAATTTAAGAGTTTATGAATTAGTGTTTAGGGTCGGGAAATTGAGAGAGAAAGATAGAGTTTTTTCAAATTATAGGACCCATGGGCAACCTTGAGGACTTTAATTTTCTTGTATGGGATTTTTTGGTCCTGACCCACGTGAGCTAAGATTGGTGGGCCAAATTGACATCTCGAATTTATCTTAATTACATTCTTTGAAAAAGTTGCAAGAAATTAAAAAATGTTCTGTACTAGGGCAAGCTTATGTAAGAGAAAGACAAAAGGTAAACCCTAGCAGAGCACTAAAATAGCAAAACTACCATAAAAGGAATATTCTCATTAATGCTGAAAAAGTTGGTCTCGTACAAGTGGATGACCTCCCCTTTTATAGAGGGGGTGGTCATGATATGGATCTTTCCTATATTTGGGCCTGACAATCAGGGCCCAAATCCCCGTACACATAAGACAAATCCAAAGGAATCTTCCAGCTGGCTTGTGGGTCCATCACCTAAGGGAGGGCAATGAAGCTCGTCATGTTGCCTTTCCCGCCTTGGCTATCGTCAATGGTTTATTGTTCATTTTGGGCGGGACATAATCTTCTTTATGTCCCGCCCAGTCCACATGCCCCCAAGACATGAGACTCGAGTAAAGAGTTGAAATGTCTTCATCATGTTACCTAGTAGTTCGCCTCTATTGTTTATTCGTTCATCGCCATTTTACCTTCGTTGTTACATCGCCATTTTCACGCTTCGCCACCTTTGTTGCCGTTTCAAAGATATGTCGCCATTAATCATAACCGTCAACCACGTCTTTTCAACTGACGCACGTATCCTTATTTTCCGGGATTTCGTCATCATTTGTTATAAATGCAATCTTCAGTTGCGCGTCTCGAGGAGTAATGTCTTTTCGCTTCCTAACTTTTCGAATTTCAAATCCCACGATCCCACGATCTTCCCCCACTCATTCTCTCTCTTCCTTTCTCTCTATAAAATCCCCTTTTCACTTTTCATTTTTCACTTTTGCTCTGAAAACCCTTTTCACCGCAGCTTTCATTCTCTTCTTTGAACTCCGGTGAACCTTTTCTTCCTCCGGCCGTCGTCATTGCGCGGTGCTCCCCTATCGCCGACGTTCTCCTTTCTCAAATTCACGTTTCTCCCTCTGGTTAGTTTTTCTCTTTCTTGAGACTCTTCGTTTACTTCTTTTTTCTGACTCTGTTCATCTTCTTTCTTCTTTTAACTCTGTTCATCTTCTTTTTACTTTTAACTCTGTTCATCTTCTTTTTATGAAACTGCCTCGCATGTCTTTACCAAACGCTAGCCTTTCTTCCCTAGAACTTTCTTCACCCTCCACGGAGGAGGAAGTTGTCGCCCCTTCTATAATTGAAATTCATTCCTCGCCTTCTACCCATGATGATTCCGGTCCCGCCGGCTCTGTAGACTCAATTCTCTCCTCTAACGGAGATTTGTCTTCACCTGAATGGCGCTCTGACGTGCATTTAGTTGAAGATAAATGTCTGTTGCATTCTATCTGGAGCAGCGTTGGGAGCATTAGTTCGCTTCGAATTTCTGCTCAAGGGTTCACGAAGATAGATCCCGCCACCTCGAATAATGAAGATCATCTGTTGAATGTCCTCCCATGTGGCGAAGATGACTGTGTTCTGTTGCGTAAAGAACCAGACGATGGATCGCCCGATTTTTTCTTTGTTTATGGCTACTTCTTCTTAGATTTAAACATTAAACTTCCTTTCTCGCCGTTTATATGTCACGTTCTTTCTTTTCTGAATGTGGCGCCTTGCCAACTCCAGCCCAACGCCTGGGGTTTCCTCCGCTGCTTTGAAATTCTTTGTGAACACTTGAGTTTCACTCCAACCTATCCCTTGTTCTTCCTTTTCTATAAATCAGTCACCACTAAACCTACTTCTGTGAAATGGGTTCCACTATTAGCCCGTAAGAACATGAGTCGGTTTACCGCCCTTAAAAGCCATTACAAAGTATGGCAGAAGAAATACTTTAAAGTTGTGGAGTCGCCCGAAATAAAGAACTTGTTCCGAGATTCTGACAATAACCCCCTCTTCCCTTTTTACTGGACAAAGAACCCTCGCCGAAAAATATCTGTTTCATACGACGCCTTGGATGAATCTGAACAAGGCGTCGCCGATTACCTCCGCACACTACCAGTAATTTCCGGTCACGACTTGATTGAGGCGTCGAAATCCGGCACTTTAAATCAATTTTTTAGTAAGTTTATAATCTTTGTACGTAACTTCTTTTTCTTTTTGTTCATGTATCTCGTCTAATTGATGTTTTCCGTACAGCTACGATGGGAAAAGGCAAGGTTGACGCGAACCCACTCAAGATGAAGGAGTACCTCGCCCAGTCTGCTGCGGCGGCGAAAAAGAGGGCCGCCGAAACTGAGCAGAAGAAGAAGAATGAAGGTACCTCGGGTTCTGACAACGTCAGGGACCCTAAACGTCAAAAAACTTCAGGTGCTGCTGGTGGTAAGCCTCTCCACCAATCAACTCTTGATTCAAAAAGTCGTCCCGCTGAGAAAAAGAAGGGACATGACAATGTCCCGCCCCCTCAACAAGATTCAAGCACGCTGATCAACCGCCCATCAACTCCATTTGGCCAGGCTGGGCCTAGTTCAGCCATTGGTGGCGAAGCTCCTCCCCCCTTGCTGAGCTTGTCGGATCCTCACTTCAATGGGCTGGAATTCATGACCCGTACTTTTGACAACCGGATTCACAAGGACATTTCCGGTCAGGGTCCCCCCAACATTGCTTCCATGGCGATCCATCACGCACTGTCTGCCGCCAGTACTGTAGCGGGAATGGCTCAGTGTGTGAAAGAGTTGATCTCAGCCAAAAACCGTTTTGAGAAGAAGGCAGCTGATTACAAGACAGCCTATGAACGGGCTAAAACTGATGCTGAGACCGCCAACAACAAGCTGAAATCTGCTGAGGAGAAGTGTGCTAAATTAACTGAAGACTTGGCTGCTTCGGACCTGCTTCTTCAAAAGACCAAGTCTCTTAAAGAAGCCATAAATGACAAGCACACTGCCATTCAAGCCAAATATCAAAAGTTGGAGAAGAAACATGATCGCCTGAATGCTTCCATCCTAGGGCGTGCTTCTCTCCAATATGCTCAAGGCTTTCTGGCGGCCAAAGAGCAGATCAGTGTAGTTGAGCCGGGCTTTGATCTTTCCCGCATTGGGTGGCTGAAGGAGATCAAGGATGGTCAAGTAGTTGGTGATGATGACATTAGCCTCGATCTCCTTCCCCAATTCAATGATGAGAGTGAGCCTGAGGAAGATGGCGAGGATGGGAATGAGCAGCACAGGAATGAGGATCAAGGGAAGGAAGATCCTCAAGCTGGGACAAGCCAGGGCAACAACGCCAACAACGAGAACCTGGCTTGAATTTGTTTTTATTTTACGAAGTTGAAATTTTTCTTTGGGCATTGCCCTGTTTTATTTTCATTCCAAATCATGTATGGGCATCGCCCCCTTTTTTCTACTTTAAATGGATATCATCTTAAGTTCATTCGTTGTTTTTAGTTGTTCCCAACTTTCGTTGTTATATACCTTAGCCGATTTTTCGACGAGGCTTGGTTTCTAGTGGCCACTAGAATTGCCAAGGCTTTTAACTTTTGAAGGCGATACTTTCTTATTCCGAAAGGTTTACTCGCGGTATTGCATACCTTGATACGATTTGCATTGCATGAACTCGTAATAAAAATTCAAAACATATATGATTCTGTTGAAATGATCTTTTCATTAATTTTCTTTCGTATGGGAACAATTGTCCCTTCATTACAATTGTCGCCTCATTAAAAACCTTTCCAAAGAAAGGGAAAAAGAGTGCGACTTTGTTCACATTTGTTGTTTCTACTAACTAAAATACTGCTTTAGATGAGAGGCGTTCCATGTTCGTGGAACCTTTTGACCGCTTAGTTGTTCCAACTTATAAGCTCCTCCTCCAACATCGCCAATAATCCTGTAAGGCCCGCCCCAGTTGGGTGAGAGTTTGTTGTGTTTATCGGGCATTGTATTTTTTCGGAGCACTAAGTCTCCTACCCTCATTTTTCTTGGCACCACTTTTGTTGAGAATTTTCTTGCCACCTTCACTTTTCCCGCCTCATTTCTTATGTGGGCCTCTCGTTGTTCCTCGGGCAGCATAATTAGATTTGCTATTAAGTTTTCTCCGTTGTCATTTTCATTAAACCGAGCCACTCGCCAATTTTGATTTTCAATTTCCACTGGGAGCATGGCGTCAGTTCCATAAGTTAGACGATACGGGGTTTCCTTTGTGCTTGACTGCTCCGTGGTGTTGTATGCCCAAAGAACGCCTGGTAGTTCCTCCGCCCAAAGCCCTTTTGCCTCATCCAGTTTCTTCTTTAAACCCTTCAGGATAACTTTGTTAGCCGATTCAGCCTGCCCATTGGTCTGTGGATGTTCTACAGAGGCAAATCGCATCTCGATTCCCATTTCTGTACAAAATTCTCGGGTAACACTACTTGTGAATTGTGTTCCGTTGTCCATTACTAATGCCCTGGGAACCCCAAATCTACAAATAATCCTTCGCCATAAGAAGCTCCTGACCTTAGCGGCCGTGATAGTTGCTACTGCCTCAGCCTCTATCCACTTAGTGAAGTAATCAACCGCGACGATGATGTACTTCATTTGTGCCTTCGCCACAGGGAATGGTCCTAAAATATCGGTCCCCCACATGGCGAACGGCCAAGGCGCCATCATGGTTGTTAATTCTTCTGGTGGAGCCTTGTGTAGGTCAGAAAAGACTTGACATTTTTCACATTTCTTAACATACTCCAAACAATCCTTCTTCATCGTTGGCCAATAGAATCCTGCTCTTATCACCTTAACTGCCAAGGATCGCCCGCCAATATGACTAGAACACACGCCTTCGTGGACTTCCGCCATTATTCCGAGGGCGTCCTTGATATCGACACATTTGAGCATAGGAGACATGATTCCTCGCCGATACAACTCTCCATCCACCAGTGTGTAAAAACTGGCTTCCCTTCGTTTTGCTCTCGTGTTCAAATCATCCTCCTTTGGTGGGTTCTCTAAGAAGGTTTTAATCGATTCCATCCAAGATACCTCGCCCTCACTGACTGACTTTACAGCTTTCAACTTTATTTCTACCAAATCAATGCTCGGGCGAGGCAGGGTTTCTTGAATGACTGTCTGGTAGTTGCCCAATTTCCCTGTGCTTGCCAACTTTGCCAACACATCAGCCCTCTCATTTTGTCCCCTCGGGACATGTTCTATTTTGATTTCTTTGACCTCCATCATCAATCTGCGCACCACTTCCAAATATTTGGACAGTTGCGGATCCTTCACCTGGTACTCACCTTTCACTTGTTTAACCACTAACTGCGAATCTCCTTTGATAAATAACTTCTGGACTCCCAATTCAATGGCCAACCTTAAGCCGGCAATTAGAGCCTCGTACTCAGATTGATTATTGCTCGCCTTGAACTCGAACTTGAGAGACTGTTCAATGATCATTTTATCTGGACTTTCGATTGTTATTCCCGCCCCACTTCCAGTGTTATTAGAGGATCCATCCACAGACAGGACCCATTCTCCTTGAGTCTTCTCTCCTTCAGTGGGTGTTAATTCCGCCACGAAGTCAATTAAACTCTGGACTGTGACTTGGCCCCTTGGCTCATATTGTAAGTCATACTCTGACAGCTCAACCGACCAGCTAACCAATCGCCCTGATAAATCAGGCTTCTGAAGTACTTGCCTTAAGGGAACATCAGTTTTAATTTTGACTTGGAAACTTTGGAAGTAAGGTCTGAGGCGCCTTGCAGTTTTCAGAATCGCCAAAGCCGCCTTTTCAATTTTTTGGTACCGCAATTCTGCCCCCTGTAAAGTATGGCTCACGAAATATATAACTTTCTGCTTTTTTCCTTCTTCCTGGAGCAAAACCGTACTTACCGCCTTGTCAGTAACCGCCAAATAGAGCACTAATGGAACGCCTGGTGTTGGCTTGGAGAGTACCGGTAATGTGGCCAATGTTTCTTTCAATTTGGTAAAAGCTTGTTCGCATTCCTCTGTCCACTGAAACTTTGAATTCTTTTTTAAACATGTGAAGAACGGGGCCGCTTTGTCACCCGCCATTGGCAAGAAACGTGACAAGGCGGCCATTCGCCCTGTCAAACGCTGAACCTCCTTTATACTTGTTGGGCTTTTCATTTCCAAGATCGCCCTTCCCTTATCTGGGTTTACTTCTATTCCTCTTGATGTTAACATAAATCCCAAGAATTTTCCTCCCTGGATCCCAAAAGAACACTTCTCAGGGTTTAACTTCATTTGATATGTTCTTAACTGATCAAACGCTTCTTTAAGGTCGCCGCCATGATCACTAGCCCTGGCGGATTTTACAATCATGTCATCCACATACACCTCCATATTCCTGCCTACTTGCTTTGAAAAAATTTTGTCCATGAGCCGTTGGTACGTAGCTCCTGCATTCTTCAAACCAAAAGGCATTGTCTTGTAACAATAGTTCGCCTGATTGGTCATGAATGCTGTACTTTCCTCATCCGAGGGATGCATCATAATCTGATTATAGCCCGAATAAGCGTCCATGAGACTTAAAAGTTCATTCCCTGAAGCTCCATCCACAAGCTTGTCAACATTGGGAAGTGGGTACGAATCTTTGGGACACACTTTGTTCAGGCTCGTGTAGTCCGTGCACATTCGCCATTTCCCATTGGCCTTCTTGACCATTACAACATTGGCGAGCCACGTTGGGTACTGTACCTCACGGATGAAGCGGGCCTTGATCAATTTTTCAGTCTCTACTTGCACAGCCTTGTTCTTTTCTTCACTCATTCTTCGCCTTGGTTGGATGACCGGGGTCGCCCCTGGTCGTATGGCTAGCTTGTGGGTGATCACCTTGGGATCAATCCCTGGTACATCATTGATGGTCCATGCGAAGAGATCTAGATTATCACCCAGAAGGGTGATTAGTCTGTCCTCTTGTTCTGTTGTCAACCCACTGCCAATCTTTAGAAACTTGTCCTTGACTTGCACCTGCTTGGTTTCTTCCAGCGGTTGTGGGCGAAAATCATCAGCATCATCTCTTGGGTCCAAGCTAAATCCTTCTTGTGGGAAGATTTCTGTAATTCGGTGGCTCTCCTTGGCGGCCTTCCGCCCATAGAGCGCCACGCTCCTCAAATAGCATTCCCTTGCTGCATTCTGGTCTACACGCAATATCCCGACCTTCCCGTTGCAGGCGGGATATTTAACAGTTAAATGAGCAGTTGAGATGACCGCGCAGACCTTATTGAGGGTGTCTCGCCCCAAGAGTACGTTGTAATTGGCTCTACACGCCAATACTAAGTACTTTACTTGAAACTTCTTGACAAACTCTCCTTCTCCAAAGGCAGTCGGAATTTCGACGTATCCCCGCACACTGACACGGTCTCCTGTGAATCCCACCAAAGTTCCCCTGTATGGTTTCAAATCTGATTCCTTTAGTCCCAGGCGATCAAAGGCGTCTCCATAGATGATGTCTGCCGAAGATCCCTGGTCTAAGAATACTTTCTTTGTCACATAATTGTTAACCCTAATTGTTACCACAATTGGATCGTTGTCATGGGGAATTACATGCGCAAAATCCTGAGGGGTGAATATAATAGGGGAATGATTCACCCAACACTCGCCTTCGTTCGACTCCTGTACTGAGTGTACTGCCGCTACGTAGCGTTTTCTAGCCTTACTTGAAATTGCACCCCCGCCAAATCCTCCTGCAATAGATGAGCATTCCCCAGCAGGATCGCCCAACTCTTCAACTATCTCTTTACCTTTACCTTTGTCCCCTTGAGTGATTTTAGCTACCTCCGGCGCTGCTGTGTCTTTGACAAAGTTTGCCAAATGGCCAGCTTTAATCAAGCGATCAATTTCCCGCCTTAAATTCCAGCAATTATCTGTCGTATGCCCCAACGCTCTGTGGTACTCGCACCACCTATTGGTGTCCACGTTAGCTGGCGGTCGCCGTGGGGGTGGTGGGTACTGCACAACGTTGGTCTGTCCAACCGCCCTTAAAATGGTACTTAAGGGTGCATTCAACTTAGTAAGTGGGATTGGCGTTGGCGAAGCACCAGGCTGACCAGCTGTGGCAGCAGCGGGACCTTGTGAATTTCTGTGCCATGTATTTTGAAAGCCAGGTTTAGAGTTGTGGTATGGTCCCGGTCTTGGTACGCGGGGGGTTTGCGCTATCCTGGTTTCCTTCCCCGCCTTAGATTTGTCTTGTGAAACACCGCCAGATTGAGACTGCTTACGTCCTTCCTCTCTTTCTTGTTTCTTCTGGTCATCTTGCTCAATCAATATGAACTCTTGAACACGAGCGCGAAGATCCATCATATCCTTCGCCGGTCGCCTTGTTAAGTCTCTATTCAAATCTCCCGCCCGAAGGCCATTTTTGAATGACGCCAAACAGACATCTGGATTTTCATCCTCCAACTGCACCGCCATCTTGCTGAAGCGTGCCATGTAGGTTTTTAATTTCTCGCCTGGTTGCTGATGTATGCTGATAAGATCAAACATTGTTGCTTTTGTGGTTTTATTGGCGGAAAATTGAGTCAGAAACTTAGTGGACAGATCAGTGAAATTATCAATGGAGAAGGGCGGTTGTCGAATGAACCACTGCATCGCCATGCCCTTGAACGTGGAAGGCAATAATCGACATTTTACCGCATCCGACGCCCCGCCGATCACCATTTTAGTATTGAAGTATCTAAGATGCTCCATAGGATCAGATTCGCCCGAAAAGGCGTCTAATGCCATGGTTTGCAGGTGCTTTGGAATGTCCACCCTAGTGATGGCTGGAACAAAAGGTTGGAATTCAACTACATCCTCCGCCTCCAGGCGTTGTTCTTGCTTAAAATTCTGCCGCTGAGTAAGATACTCAACTTGGGCTTGCAACTGCTCGTTTTGGGACTGCACCTTCTGCAAGGTATCTAACATTTGTTGCAAAGCCGCAGGCGTGATACCTGTCACTGCCTCTTGCACTCTCCGTGGAGCAGTTGTTTTAAGATCTTCCAAGTTCACGTAGTCAGGCGGCGTTGAACGCCGCCGAACACCTGGATCTGATTTAGCGATCAGATCTGAAGGTCTTCCCGGAGCTGCATTCACCAATGACGCCGGCGACGGCGCCACTGAGTGGACCCCCTCCGAGGAAGCTTCCTGCTCTTGGTCGTCCAGTACGGGACGGTTGTTGTTTCGTCCGCCGGCGCGACCGCCGTGTCGACCACCACCGCGCCGGCGATGATCGCGCCGACCTACGCCGTATGAACGAGTCTCCATGGCTCGCGATTCCTCCTTCTGTCACCGGAAGAGCTGAGTCTTCCCCACAGACGGCGCCAATGTTCTGTACTAGGGCAAGCTTATGTAAGAGAAAGACAAAAGGTAAACCCTAGCAGAGCACTAAAATAGCAAAACTACCATAAAAGGAATATTCTCATTAATGCTGAAAAAGTTGGTCTCGTACAAGTGGATGACCTCCCCTTTTATAGAGGGGGTGGTCATGATATGGATCTTTCCTATATTTGGGCCTGACAATCAGGGCCCAAATCCCCGTACACATAAGACAAATCCAAAGGAATCTTCCAGCTGGCTTGTGGGTCCATCACCTAAGGGAGGGCAATGAAGCTCGTCATGTTGCCTTTCCCGCCTTGGCTATCGTCAATGGTTTATTGTTCATTTTGGGCGGGACATAATCTTCTTTATGTCCCGCCCAGTCCAAAAAAGCTTAATTTTTTTCTATAAAAACTAAAGAAAGGAAAGTTATTATAAATTAGAGATAGAATAGGGTTACATAACTTATTTTATAGGGATAGATCTTGAGATAAATCTATATTTTATATATACATGCAATAACAGCTGTGGGCTGTGGAAGAAGGGTCGATCTGAAGACAATGGCATGGCCTACCAACATGAAGATCAATTGAGGCGACGTATGTGTATATATGGATGTGGCTACAAAACCTTTCAATAATGCATCGATCGCACACACTCGAACTCGATCTCATTGCTTTAATTAATTAAATCACATCACACGAGTGTGTTTATGATTGGTTCCTATCAATTCCTGATTTAGAAATTCTGGTATTCTTTTCCTGACATTTGTCCCTCCCCTCTGAATTAAGGACAAGCTGGCTTATATACCATTTACACATGGATGAAGCTTTCCTTTACCCACTTTATGTTCAACACCGTCGAGAGTCGAGACTCGAGACCATATATATAGATAACTGAAAACATATATAACGAAAATATATAAAACAATAAAATGACAGATATATTTTATGCAATTAATCCAATACAAATGCAAAAAAAACATTTTGTATGTATTTTGGATGTGGCTGCAAAACCTTTCAATAATTGGAATAGATTTATCACCTATGAAAAAATATGGTAACTCAATAAATTTTCCTCTCATAATCAGGGTAAGAAACTTGTATTTATAGGCTTGGGACACGTTATTGTTATGTTTACCGATCAAAGAAAAATCCTTATGTGAGAATTATCTAGCGCATGATAGGTCTCAGACCACTTTGTTTTTGTTTGTTGTACCTCACTGATGGAGAAAACTAATGATCTCTTTGTTGTTAAAATAGAGGCTTGTCTAGAGGTTTTGGATCTTTCGAAAACTGTGCAAGAGGATTACGAAATCCTTTCGCTGCTGAAAATCCCCACTATAGCCCAAATCAAAAATCATAAGGAGAAAAAAAACCTGGAAAGTAAAAAGTCATGCCTTTTTGCTGGTGTTTCAAACAATCTACACTAAGATCATGATTTAAAAAAAAGGCGAGAACAATTTTGATTATTTCAACGAAAAATATGTTGGAGATGAAAGAATACGACACACATTTGTTTAACTTAATAAGATAATTTGAGTCGCATTGGATGAAAGAGTATGGGACAATTCATTCTCATACAAGTGTTTGATTTTGCCAACAAGATATAGCTGTGAGGAAGAATATTGCAGTCCCAAAAATAACGAAGATTCAGTCAATGAGCCTACAAAACATATATCGCGCACTTTTTTCAAAGGTATACTACCTCTCTTCTTCCTTCCAAAATGAGGTTTGGGCGGAGGAAGGGTCGCATGGTTTGATGCCGTTTTGGCACGATGACATTTTGACTTTCATGCCTGCTTTGATTTAATATTATGAGGTTTTGTTAAAAAGACACTTAAAAATAATAAGATAAAATATAATACCCATAATTTTAAAAACTGGGTCACACCTAATTTAAAGAAACAGAAAATATCCTCATCTACTAATAAATCAAAAGCTAATTTATACAAATTCAAATAAATTTAAAGCGTCCAAAAACACCCTCTCAAACTATCAATTTCCATAAAAAGCTTTCAACAAAATAATTAAAGAACTAAATACAATTTGATTCCATCATTTAGGGGAAGATTAAAACTCACGTTTTTATTTCTTTCAAAATAAAAGAAACATTATTCTGATCATGAGTTGTGTGACTATAGCATTACTCTTGATTTGTAAATTTAGTTATAATATCCTTTTCAAATAAAAAGTGTTAAATATAGTCACGAGCGAGAGTGGCCGAGTCAGGCAATCCAAGGTAATGTCACAATCTTCAGGTCGAGTACACATATGCAAGGCCACCATATCTATCTAGCTTCCATTTACAAGAGATGATATAAGTGGCAATAAATCGATGTAAGTACTAATTTAAACAATACATGTTTAATTTCTAGAAGGTTTCAAGCCTTAGTTTCATTGCCTCTGGAAAAATTTCACTGAAAAATCTAGATCCAGAATACACATGTTTTCAGTTCAAATAAAATTACTAAGTGTAAAACAAATGGTTTGGATTGAATTATTGGACACTGGAGAAGTAGCTAGGGAAGGAGAAAGAAAGGGACTGGTGGCACTGGAACATGGCTTATAGGTCACACAAGAGGGAGGACCCAATGCAATAAAATACACACAATCATAAGAAACCTCTCAACAATGGGGCCATTTGATCTTCTTGTCCACTGCATGGGACCCTCTTCAGTGAGTAAGTACCGATTTGATCGATGCATAGCTTGGATTGGACCGTACAGTTAATTATAGCTAGCATACCCCATCATCATCACCATGCAATTGTATTCCAGCAATACCCTGTTATATTATTATTGTCATTGTTCATGCACACTGATTCCAGAATTTATCTTGGTCACACTTTTTGAAATATCTTATATAATAGTGAGAATCTCTAAGGTATACTGAATATTGCAAAATATTTATCCGTCACACATGCAGTTTTTTGTATATATATTAGTCCTTCTCAAAATTGAAACTCTGGAACTTTCACCTTTCTCTATTTTAATCCCTCATGTCACACATGCAGTTAGTTGATAATTTTACTTCAGCATATTATATATTGTTCAATCATTGACGGTATATATAACAAAAAAAAAATTGTTAAGAAAAATCTATTCATTTATGTGTTTCAAAACCTTAAGGGAATTATTTTATCTCGTCTTACTCTCTCGTGCCGATTGTGAGATACTTAGGAAAAAAAAAAAGAATGTTGCAATATATTAATATGACAAAGTCAAAGTGAGTTTCTGGATGTAATTATTGCTTAGTTGATGGTGTGGAATAATAATTGTGTGAATGTGAGCTTAATGTGCTTTGTCACAATGTCAGCATACAGGGATTGTCGGCAAATCCCTCTTTAACCCATTTGTTAATGGTTAATTTGTTGGTTGTTAATGACTAGCTGATGTAAGAGCGAGATAGAAAACTAGAGAATAACTGATGATGGATTTGCATGTTTTGAGGCATCTCTAGCTAACGTTATCTTGCTGTTACAATGCTCAATCCAACAGTTACAAAAAGTGCAAATTAAAATGGTTAATTAATTGCCGCCAATCTATATATAAAGTTTAATTATGATCATGACTGCGATTGGTTTATAGATATGCTTCGACTGTTTTATCAATTCAGGGAAACATCCTTGTAAATTAGGTACGTGGGGTTTATTAATGAAGTGAGTAACGACTATTTCTTATGTTTTTTTTTTATAAGCAAAAATTATATTGAAATGAAGTACAAGGGGTACTTCAGCCCAATACAAACAAAGAGCAATAGAAAAAACTTAGAATTGACAACACTTACAAAGACAAGTATCCTAATACCTTACCCACCCCCTCCTTGGAAATAGACCCTAGAGAAGGGACCTCATTAAAACCTTACTAGGAAAAACCCCTTGGGAAAACCTAGAGAAGGAAAAAGAGTACCACTTGTCTAGGGTCAAGGAGTAATTTCCAAGGAGAATTACAAAACCCAACCCAAAACAACAGGATCTCCAACTCATCACATATAGCACATAGTCTATGAAGCAAGTCCCTCTCACAAAGTCTCTGGCAGCAAATCCCATCCCACAATCATAATATGCTCCAACTCAAAAATCCTCCAAAAGACACTAACCTATCAGTCCACGCCAAGAGAATAAGTGCAAGCTTCACACAGTAAGAATCAATTATGTCCAATTTGCACAAGGTGCCTTAAAAAATCACCCCACCACCACACCTATCTAAACTAGAAAATACGCAGCTCTCTCCCCCTTAGTACAGCAAACCCATTCCTTCTAGGCTTTAGTCTCACCATCACAGAACAATATATATGAGACAACTCAGCAGCTATAACAGTTATTATGACAGAAAGAGTTTTCCAATTTTACCTCCACTACCCAGTCTCATTCACTCAGCAGCACCTAACCTTGGCATTTCAACCCACCTCCTTCTTGAGCCCATCTATAGAGAATCAATACATGCTTGAGGATTTGACTTCCACTCAAACCAAGAATAGGTAAACCCTTCCACCTTTGCTGTCATCCATTGCCAAGCCTTAAGTTGGCATGATTCCAATATTTGTTCCACATCCACAGCCGCGCCATGGAAGATTACTCTATTTCGCAGCAACCATATAGACCAAATGGTGGCCATCCAAATTACCATTTCTCCCATCCGTTGAGTCTTGCTTTTACCGGGTGAGGGAAACTGCATTAGATGCTCGCGCGAGGATGCAGGTAGCACTGTGATTATTCCACGCCAATCATATATTCCAGACCAAATATGAGATGATATTGGACACGAAAACAGAACATGAGATGTGGTTTCAACATCATGACCACATAATGAGCAAACCAATTCCTCTGCACTATTCAGCACTTGTCTCTTCCTCAAGTTCTCCTTGGATGGGATACGGTCTAGCATCACCCGCCACGCATAGGCCTTCACATTTGACGGGACAGGTACACTCCAAAGCAGTTTAAGGACCTGGTCTTGCTCCTCCAAATATTGATCCTGCAAAAATAAATAGGAAGAATTAACAGTAAAACCTCCCTCCCCCTCCAACTTCCACACCCATTTATCTGGTTTGTTTTCTGCCAGCGGCGCTGACCTCAACACATCCTGCAATTCAGATAACCAACCCACTTCTCTCCCCACAAGATTCCTCCTCCACTTAAACTCCCAATGCCACACCCTATTGCTCCAATAGCCCATGTTCTTCACATAAGCTGTCTTCTGATTTGATAAATTATATAGCCTTTGAAATCTGTATTCCAATGGGTTATTTCCTACCCAGTGCTCACCCCAGAACTTAGTATCATTACCTTCCAAGACTGTTTTTTGTATGCATGCCTCAAACCAATTCCAGCCATCCAAAGCACACGCTGAGTTAATGTCGTTCCACCACGGTGAGCCTCCTTTCTCAGCACATCTAGCTTTTATCACCTTCCTCCAAAGA
Source organism: Lotus japonicus (assembly GCF_012489685.1). Lineage (NCBI taxonomy): Eukaryota > Viridiplantae > Streptophyta > Magnoliopsida > Fabales > Fabaceae > Lotus > Lotus japonicus. The sequence goes on from NC_080045.1 coordinate 54,529,256, forward strand.
CATTCAGGTTCATTTAAATACCTCCACTTCCACTTCCCGAGCAAGGACATATTGAACAAGCGCCAATCCTTGATGCCTAGCCCTCCGTGCTCCTTTGGTTTACAGATAACCCCCCATTTGACCCATGCAATTTTGTTTTCATTCTCAACCCCTCCCCAAAGGAAATTACGCATTATGCGCGTACACAATTTGAGCACTCCGACTGGAATTTTATAAAATGAGAGGTAAAATAACGGTATCGCAGATAACACACTTTGGATGAGGCATATACGCCCACCAAAGGATATATGCTTCTGTTTCCATGCCGAAAGTTTCCTTCTTAGCTTAGTGACAACTGACTCCCACAGTGCTAAAGAATTTAGTCTCCCGCCCACTGAGATACCTAGATACACAAAGGGAATTTCCATCAATTTACAGTGCAATACCGAGGCAAATCTGCGTAAGTCGTTTCTCTCCACCGATACACCCGCGAGTTTGCTCTTGTGAAAGTTGACTTTAAGGCCTGAAATCAGTTCAAACATCCTCAAAACACACTTCATTACTGCTACATTTTGAGCTGATGCATCCCCAACAAAGATGGTATCGTCTGCAAACTGCAACATTGATATTTGCAGCTCTTGATTTTCCCCAAAAGAGAAACCCTCAAATCTGCCTATATTCACAGCTTTCATGAATAAGCCATTCAAACCTTCTGCTATGATTAAAAACAAAAACGGCGCTAGGGGGTCCCCTTGCCGTAATCCCCTCCGCATTCGGAACTCCTCACAAGGGCTCCCGTTTACTAACACGGAGACCGATGCAGATTGGACACAATTCATAATCCAATGTATCCACTTAGCACTAAAGTTTAGTCTTCTCATCATGTATGCTAAAAACTCCCAACTTACGGAATCGTAAGCCTTTTCGTAGTCGACTTTAAAGATCAATGTCGGTTGTTTCCTCTTCTTTGCTGCGTTGGTAACTTCATTAATTACCACAACACTATCGAGCATATTGCGTCCTCCTAGGAAAGCAAACTGGGTCTCATGGATCACCTTAGTCAGCACCTGCTTCATTCTTATAGCCAGCACTTTCGATACAACTTTGTACATGCACCCGATGAGTGAAATAGGCCTAAAGTCAGGGTGATTTTCACAAAGTGCTGGATGACTTCTGGGAAAGGGGGGCTTGGCCTAAGGGGAGTAATGCATCGTTTATTGCATTAATCCCGAAGGTTAACTCCCCCTTGGGTTTAAATGACTATTTCTTATGTACTTCTTCATGTTCACAAAATAAAAGCATTTATTCACAAATTCCATTTAAGGCTATATGAAATGTCAGGAAGAACCTTAGATTTAGTAAGACAGTACTATTCTCTTAAATATACTCTTTCATAGACTCCATATATAACTGTTCTAATTTTAAGAAAAAATATCAACACATTTTTCTTATAACTCAAGTATTTTTTAAAATAAAATAATTAGTTAATTACATGAAGTGTGTCAAAAATGTGTTTAAAAAGTATATTACTATACGTTTCAATAAATTAAACACAACTGAACAGAATTTTTTTTTTATTTCAGTTTATAAAAAAATTGATCATCTTAAAAGTAACTTAAATCTAACATTCTTTTGAAATGTAACTTAAATCTTATTTACATTACATATACTTTTAGTACATCGAAAAGACAAATTACATCATCTAGGCACTGATCTTTGGACCTCCTCACCCAACTCACATTACATATACTAAAAATACTCAATAATTATAATTACTATTTATAAGTTTATTATAATTAAGCAATTACTACTATTATAAGTATTATTATAATCAATGTTAGTTTCAAAAAAAAGTATAATCAATGTTTAATGAATAAATTTAAATACTACTGAAAGCAATTATGGAATTTAAACTTTAAATGAATTAATGGGGAATTGATTAGAAATTGAGTGTAATAGAGAGAAGATTTTCCCGAGAAAATGAGGGAAAAAGAGAGAGAGTATGCGGAAGCTTTAGAAAGCTCTTGATACCATGTTACTTGAAATGAATTGATTGAAATGAATTCTTGTCATTCAATGTTGATGAAAGTACATTATATATACAATGCTTAACTACAGTAGCTAACTCTAACATAAATCTAACCTTAGTTAAGTAACTCTAGTTTACTCTAACTAACAATTAACTAAAGCTAACAAACTAAGCTAATACACAAGTAACATGTAACCGACTAAATACAAGTGGAATCACTATGTAACTCCAATAGTTTTTTTTTTTTTTTGAGATGATATGTAACTCCAATAGTAAAAAAGAGAAGTTATAAGACACACTGGTATTTTGTTTTATGGGCCCAGCGGCCGACATTAGAGACCCAACAGCTCACAAGTGGACCGTGGCTATGCTTAAAGGTAACGAGCGATATTCAACAAAAAAAAAAGCCTTTGACAAACAGAAAGAAGAAAAAAATTAAAGCAAGAGGGAATATGATTAAGAGTTTAATTTTGATGCACCGACGGTGTAAAGTTTTTTTACACCGTCAACCAATCAGATTTCAAGGATGTGACATGTCAATTAAAGAAATTAAATGAAAAGAGAGATTTTCTCACATCCTTGAAATCTGATTGGTTGACGGTGTAAAAAAACTTTACACCGTCGGTGCATCAAACTTTTTCTCTATGATTAATGAGGAAAGCAATTTGAAAAAAAAAACAATATTCACAACAACATACTCCAAAGTTACTAAAGCAGGGTGATGGGGTTGGGTCTAAGACTTTAAGGCTTTTAATAGTGTACTTATGGAAAAAATTGGTGAAGATTATGTTTCATCCTCACTCTTTGCTAGTCCATGTGTTCCATTCATTTTCACATGGTAGTATTTTAGAGGGTGAAAAAAGGATATAAACCTAGTTATGTATTTTTAGGTCTAGTTGGGTTTTTGAGCGGAGTGGTTCCTGAAAAAATAATAAAGGTCTCCTATTGAACATCTTTTTTTTTCCACCTACATCTAAAACGATCATGTTTTTTCCTTTGTCACTGCATCATCAGGAGGATTTTGTTCTGCTAGACTTAATTATACTTCAAACATGATCTATTATACTAGGTCGGGGTATCGGTTTATCTGTGGCCCGAAGCTTTGTTGATTTGTTCTTCCTCCTTGAAGCTAGCCCTTTCCGCATGACTCTGGTGTAATATGTGACTGTTTGACACGACCCCTTAGTGCAAAGGAACAAGTTGGCGAGCTTTCTTAGATCTTCTGATGGTGTGCTTCAAGCTACATCATTGCAACTTGGAGGTTGATCCATTGTCCTTTATGCCTCACAACTCGAGAGTTAGTTCACCATGCTTTGTTGTTTTTTTCGGTGATCAAGGGGTGTGGTTCGCTTCTCCCTGGTCTTCATCTGGATGTTGAGTGCCCCATGCACGAGTTTATGGCCAATTTCTTGTGTTTAGTGATTCTTCTGGTATTGGTTCCTTCCTTGCAATTTTTTACTGTATTTGGGAGCCGAGGCTAGGAAGAATTGAGTTTTTCACAAAGTTAGGTTATCATTGGAGTAGATTTTGTGTCGTGTTGGTGGCATTGGTCCCTCATTAGTAGTATTACGGCTTGCACGACAACCTTATATTATTCTTCTTGCGACCTGGTGTCGTCTTGTTGGCATGTTGAGCTTAATTTTGATGTATATGTCTCTCCTTTAAGCTTGACACGTTTTGGTTTTGTTGCTCGGAACGAGCATGGTGAGGCGTTGGCGGCAGGGACAACACCTCTGGAGGTTTTGTCTTTGGTTAACACGATGGCCCTTAACTTCACGTGGATTGTTTCTAAGATATCAGATTTTTTTTTCATGAGGAGTGCTTTGAAACTGGTTGTCGCCAGTTGTTTGAGGCATGACAACGCCCTTCTAAAGGTAGTTCTTATTTTGCATCTATTGTAACTTACCATGATTTTAGTTTCATTGTAACTTTCCACAATGTATCCAAACATGCATTATATACATTAAATTTTATTTTTTTGGTTACAATATACATTACATTTAGTTAGACAATTTCATTATTGTTATACTTTTTTCTATTGCCAAAATTATATTAAATATTTTTTATTTGAATAAATTTGTGATTACTATTTCATTATGTAAGTAATAGAGAATAGAGACATTGCGTGACCAGACGTCGATCGTGTAGCACGAGCATGAGCGACAATGAAATTAGTCACTACTATTAACAGCAGATACACTAACAAAAAACAATATATATGTGAAAAGAATTGAGTTATATTAATTTATTTTTTATCCTCAGTCGGATTCAGTTAACAATAGGTTTATGTGAATGATTTGAAAAGTTCATTTTCTTTATCTTTATTCACATAGAAAATTCTTATATTTAGTACTCCCTCAGTTCTCCCTATTCTCTAGCTGAGCAGTAATATACTCACATCTCTCTTACCCTTACATATCATTTTCACTTTTTTTCTTTCTCTCTCAATATTTCATGTGACATCACATATCATATAACTCATTTACCTTTTTTTTCTTCATAATTCGGCGAGGTGGAGGTGAAATTAATGTGTGAATAAATTATTATATTCATTCTCTAACATCTGGTATAATAAATCATATACATGGATAAAAGGTAAAAACATTTATTAATTTAGCTAGACAGTATTTAACTTTTTTTTGAACGTGGAATACTTATATTAAATCAAAAGTAACATAGAAGCCAAAACTAACGGTGGTAACAATTGTGTTAAGCTCTGATTGATAAATCAATCAAATCAGATTCAGATTTGATGCAATGAATAATAGTAATAAGACGGGGGGAGGGGTGGGTATATTTTTGCTAATTAATAATTAATTGCCAACCATGTAGATCTTCTAATATAAGCAGATTGCATATATCAGTGAGCATATGCATGTGCTAATGTTGCCTTTAATGTTAATAGCCTTTATTAAGTGGGGGTTACATTAAGGGTCTTCTCGATTAGACCCTTCTAAGTGGCATATATAGTTTTATTATAGTACTCGAAGAACATGGTGTGCTTCCCCTTGAATAAAAAGTGGGGCTTTAGGGATGTTGATATCTTTCTGGACGATAACATCAAGGAATTCATATAGTAGCAGCCTAGGCGATGTAAAATGTTCAATAAGGCAACAACCATATAATTAATTATGGATTAATTTCAATGGAAACTAATTATATATTTCAAATCACGGCTTGACCAAGTTTATTCTTAACAGAAAATAGATATGGCTAAACTGAAATATTATTTATTAAATAAATTTGACAGTTAAAATATATATATATATATATATATATATATCATCATAATTAAAATGAAAAAATATTAAAATTGATGATAATCGGAATTCATTAATTATTAGTAATATTTTTTCCTAAAATATACCATTGTCGGGAGTCATGAGACTAATCTTCTCAAGCCTCAAATATCACATTAAGTGAGTAGATTTCCCACAACAAATTTTCTACATAACATACCGGTCAAAAATCAAACCATAAATTAGATAATTAAAAAGCTCAGTTATCTATCAATTATGTTGGCTTATAAAAAAAACTATCATTTTGTTAGGCCTTATTCATAAATTATTAGCAATAATATTGACTTAGCCCACGGTATAATTAATATGCCATGATCCAATGGTGATAATTCATATTTTTTGTCAGTTTGTTGTCATTCTTTGGGAAATGGATGAATTAGAAAAAGTTTAACTAAGTTCCTGGTATGTAAAATATGCTAGATTTAATTTTAGTCTTTTATGGTTGTAAAGTATGGACGACATCCTCTATTATAGGAAATAATTCACTTTTAATTATCGTTGGAGTTTGATCGCTGACCAACTTGTCATGTGGCCTCGTTAAACCTACTTGACATGCATACATGTTAAATGAGGCTAATAAGTAAATTTTTATTTATTTAATTCATTTTAACTCATTTCACATCATAATTACTATCATTAAAATCTAATTAAACCCATTTAAAAACTAATGAAATTACCCCTAAAATAAATTATAAGCACATTTGATCATATATTCATATCCCCCTGAAGTCACAAGTTTATTTAACACTTCTTTCTTCCTGAAGAACATCAACAAACACAAAGAAGCTTAGCAAGGAAGAGCACGAGTGTGAAGTGAAGTTTTTGTGGTTGAAGGTTCATAACACGTTGAAGAGCAACATGAAAATGTTTTGACTCCATCATTTAAACTTTGTCACATTCGATCATTTATTATTTATCTTCATCTTCTGCTCCACAATTACATTTTTTTTTGTTTATGGTGATTTTATAATTTATGGTTAATTTTAAGATTTATGAACAATTTTAGGGTTTAAGATCAATTTTTAAAGTCATCATCGACCAGACACGTCGACGGCGAGTCAACTTTGAATCAGGGGTAAAAATTGAGAATTTCTTTTATATTTTAATTTCTTTTTGCCAATATAATTTTTAAAATCATTGAACAAAAAATAAAATAAAAATAATATAGTTTTTAATCAACTATTTTTTTTATCAATGTTTTGGTTTACTATTAAAATGATAAATGTGAACTGACCTTGTCTAACCCACATCATTAATGGAGCTGAATGAGCTATGGGGCAACGTCCATATTACATGAGCTGTTTGATTTTTATTTTATTTTTTTGTATAAAAAGCCCTGTTTGATTGAGCAAACGCCCAAATCACATGACAACCTTTTAAGGCTTTGACCAAAACAAAACAAAAAAACTATTATAGTAACCAAATTATTGTGAGAAAGAAGCAAGTCAGATTAGGAATACAAATTTGTAACAAAAAAAAAATAGATTAGGAACAAATTTGACCATACATGCGAGCCTCTTCTTTCAGCATTCTAGTTTCCATGTTGTTCTTTACTTGCATAAATATTTATGCTATAAAATAGGCTTAAATAAATAAGTTGTATTCAACTAAAATAAGTTTAATTTCCAATGTAACAAAAAAAAAAAACTAAAATTAGCTGGAATATGATGGTGATAAGCTATTCAAAACAGGGCAAAGTGTTTAAATGTAATAGCTTGTACCCTACCTATGAGTTGTTTAGAGTTTAATATTTATAAGTTGTTAATATTAGCTTATGCTTAATTATAAGTTATTTTAAACTTATTTCAATAGGTTTCTCAAACTAGCATAAAATAGCTCCACTCTCAATATTTATCCCAATTTTTTGTAGCCAATCTAGAATTTAGAGACAAATAGTTGTGAAATGTACCAAAAAAAAGTAGGAGTGAAATGAACATGAAGCAGAAAGGAAGCTAAGAATTACATTTGCAAAGGTTTTAGAATGATAGGAAGACCATGTTGTGGTTGCATAGTGAGGTTGTTCACAGGTGCATGTTCATAATCAGGGGAAAGAGACCAAGAAAATCGTTGAAGAATTAAAGCCATTACTGTCTTTGCTTCAAGCATAGCAAAATTCTGACCAATGCAATTTCTTGGACCCACAGAAAAGGCAAGCAGAGCATTTGGGTGCTTTGCAGCCTTAGCAACTCCATTTATGAATCTCAGTGGATTGAACTCGTTTGCATCTTCACCCCAGTACTCTTTGCTCCTGTGAATCATTGCAATTGGCATTACAAGACATGTTTCTTTTGGGATCAATAAGTTCCCCAATTTCATGTCTTTTGAAGCCACTCTGTATAGTGCCATCACAGGGCAATACAACCTTAACGCTTCCAGCAATACCATGTTCACCTTAGAAAATGTCCCATCAAGTTAATTAGTAACTTTGCATTTCAAGGGTGGAATTGGTGGATTAAAATCTTATGTCCCCCGACAGTGATCGTCCCGTCAATAAAATTTTGACATGTCAATTAAAATTCACAATGTTGATTTGTAAGTGCTCCACTCGTGGCGTTTTAATTGACATGATAAGATTTCATTAGTAAAACGGTATTGAGACGCTATTTAGAGACAGAAGACCTTGATCCTGAATGGATTCTTTAGGGTTCTAGAATCATACCATTTTTAACTTTGATAGCATGTTTGCATCAGGAATTTCCATGCCACAATTCTGCAGGACCTCTTGTCTGAGTTTTTCTTGCCAATCTTTGTGCAAACTTAACAAGAAGACAGCCCAAGTGAGCCAGTTTGAAGTGGTTTCATGACCAGTGAAGAAAAAGGTCTTGCATTCTTCCATGATCTCGTTCATATTCATCTTAGGACCAGCATTTGATTTTTCTGTATCCATCATCACACCAAGTAGATCATCTCCATAAGAGAAATGTGACTTGCCATTACTTGATTGAAGGTGCAATCTACTTTCTATAATGCGGTCAAGTGATTTCTTCACTTTCCCGTCAAGCTTCCATATCTGTAAATTTGACTGAGTTGGAAGATATCTGCATTCAAAACATGAAACAAAATTCACCATTGCAGAACCAAAACAATTCCAGTTATCTAGCAAAGATAAAAGGAAGAAAGATGACTTGAACTCAGCACCGTGCGGACAGTCAATCAACACACGCAATTTCTAGCAGTTTAACTTCGTCAATAATGTGCAAAGTTATCATAAAACTTTCCAGAAACTAATTTTTGGAAAAATAAATCAAAATTCCAAATTAGTTTCAGGAATGTATTTTCTAAAAAAACTAGTTTCCTGAATGTGTTTTTGTGGCAACTAGGAAATGCATGTGTCGATTGAGTGTCACATGATCTATCTTGCGCGACCCCTAAAAGGAATTTGATGTTTAAAGCAAGGGTGAGTAAGAGAAATACTGGCTGCCAGGAATGGAAACGTCAAGACTTGATGATATGCAGTACTTTTGAAGTTCTCTTTGTGCATCAAAGGCTTCCCTTCCTTGGGCAAAGCTTGCACCAAAGGCAGTGTGGGCTATTATATTTGCAGTTAGCTCTCGAAATTCTTGATTTACCTCTATTGTCTTGATTTGGTCCTTGGCTTCAAGGGCTTGACTTTGCCACTCATCAAGCATGGAAATGGTACATTCAGCCATCCTACTGATCATAACCTGTAACAGCCAAAAGGTCACATACATATGGTTGCCACATATGAGTGAAAAGCAAAATGAAATGATAACAAATAATGATGTGTCATAGAATTTGACTTTGTTTTGCATAAATTAAGAATGTATTTGGTATATACTAATGAGTTCTTATATGTGTACATACGCTTTTTCAGCGGTATAGTATCGACACACATTAGCGACGGTTAATTACTTTTTCGATGGTTAACAATTGTCACTAATACGTGTCTATTGGGTAACATTTTGGTATTGTGGTGGTAATTACGAAGTTAAATTTGGGGGTTTAGACCTTCAGTTTGTCCATGGAGAATGCTGGATTGAGTATTCTTCTGTGCCTAACCCAGTCCAATCCCTTGACCAAAGCTAACCCGTTTCCAATCATGGTTTTTATTAAGGGCCTTGTATTGAGTTTTGAGTAGAAACCAAACTTGTTTGATAAGATCTCCTTGGCCAGGTCAGGATCAGGGATGCAAATCCTTGGTTGTGTTCCATACCAATACATAAATGTCTCCCCTGCATCATGGAAATTAAGAATCATAAATACATATACCAAACCACAAATTCTTCAATTATAACCTCATGCTTCAATCCATGATAGTGACTTGTGACTAAGTGAGCATGAAAGTAACATATTACTTGCTTGCCTGACTCTGATCATAAGATCATGTATAATTTATTTGGTGTGTTTAGGAGAAGTGGTTCGCTAGAAGTAGCTTTAATGAGGCGTGAAACCATAAAAATTGATATACACATCATGGGTATAGATCATTAGAGAAATAAGAAAGAAGAAAGATAAGTGATAAATGTGATATGATTGAAAATAGATAAAGAAAAAAAAAGTAGCATCTTAAAGTGTATGTACTATAAAGTGATCTACGATTCTACGTATTATTACTTTTTTTTTTGAAACATACTTATTATTACTAGTATAAATAAATATTAGAAATTTAGTCGTAGATCCAACCAATTTATTCATTATTTATACCCACCAATTCATTTTTTCTAGTTGTATTTGCTTCCATGATTTGAAATATAATATAAAACTATTTTATACTTCTTTATTTTGGTTTTTTTAAGGATTTTAAATATGCACTAAATTAAGTGAGCGGAATTAAGTTTTGTCATTCATGAGGGTAGAAACTAGCTGGAACATGATAATTATATCTTCACACCTCAAAACCTCACTTTTGAGGTGTGGAGAGGTGGAAGAAGAGAAAGATATGAAGAAAGGAGAGAGAGAAAGTAAAGATCTGATATGTGATTTGATTGATAAAGAAGAGAGAAATAGATAGAATAGAGGTGGAAAAGAAGTTGAGAGGTGTCTATATATCGTAACTCGCTGGAACAAGAGGCATGGAAGAGAAATCACCATATATGGAGGACCATTTTTGGTAGTGAGGAAGAACCATTTGAGTGATATCATGTGAGTGATTATCCATGACCTTTTCCCTTGCATCCTTCATCATTGTTCTGATTTCATGGAGAGAGCCAAAAAGAAGAGAGTAAGGTGGCCCCCTGACTCCTTGCTTTTGGAAGTGCCTAGTCAAGGCATAAGGCCTCCAAAACAGAACCATAAAGTTTTTCCAAATCATTGAGATGATCAAAACAGTAAAAATCACCATGGCAACACCGATTAGATATCCCATTTTCAAGTGTGTTTTTCTGCTTGTTTGTAATTGTGTGAGAGGGGGAAGACTGAAGAGATAGACAGATTGCTGCAAGATTAATAGGATGAAGTTGGTTAAATAAAGTGTTGAAAGTGGTGGTGAAGTGTGTTGTAGAAGTCCGGTACCCCCAATGGGAATTTATGTCATGGATGATGTAAGAAATGGATGCCCCTACAACTTTTTGTCAATTATTGTGATATCCTAGGATAATTATTATCATATTATGATATGCTAACATATCGGTTGAGATTAGAGCAAATATATTAAGGATCGTCTAAATCATCTATGAAAAAGTTTAGATTTTAGATTATATAGTTCATAATCTTAGGTGAGGTGGATCAATCACATTTAAGATAAGTGAAGTAGAATTTTCATAATTAATTTATTTATAAATTAATGAGGTTAAGTAACCCTCATAGATCATTTAACAACCAACCCTTAGATATTCATCTTAAACATATATTAACATTAATACAAGAGTAAATAAATGTTAGAATGCAATTCAAAATAAAACTGAACTAGGTCAAAGCTCTCATACCGTGTTGTCGTTCAATTGAACCCAATGTGAGTTAAAATACTATTATAAATTAAGATAAAAACTCGTTCACATTACCATCAATTAATATTAAAACACCTACTTTTATATTGAGATGAAAGTCTCTTAAAGTTAAACTCAAATTGTTATCCAAAGACAGAGTACCATTGATGTTAATGGTTATGCGTCTCTTGTGCTTTTATCATTTTGCTAATATATAATTTTTTTTTCTTCTCTTTTGCTTTTATCATTGTGCTCCAACGGTTTGTGTTTGTCTGTTTGTCCCTCGACAATACAAGGGCAAAAATTTAAAGTTTATTTACTTCCTCGCAAGAAAACAACAGAAAATTTGGGCCGGCCAGGGTTTAACTTTTAACACTACATTCTTGTCTTTTCAGGAACAAAGATAGAATCTATAACCACATGAGATCAAAAGCACAATACCCAAACCACAATCACCCAAAATCAACCCATCAATTATTGCGCAAAATTGAGATTAAGAGCCAAGCGGGGAGGCTCAAGTAAAGTGATCACACGTGTCATTTTTTTTATGTAAAAATGGTAAAATAGAATAAAAACACATTCAGACCACCAGAGTGTGTAAGTGATATGCTAAAGAAATTAGTGGAAGCTCACTCGTGAGTATGCAAGCAAGTTCAAGTTATAAGGGATGACAACGGGTCGGGTTTTGCCTTTCCCAAACCCGAACTCTCATAGCAAACTCAAACCCGTCGGGTTTCGGGTTTACCCAAACCCATTATAGCCTCAAACTCACGTTCTAACCTAACTTGACGCATATAGTTTTTTGCAAAACAAAACGTAACTTATATGATTTTGTTATAAAAAAACTTTTTATATCTTCTTCGCAAACAAATATAGTATCTTGCTGTTCAAATATAATCAAATTGATAACAAATCAATTGTTAACATGATATATAAGAGTAATTTTGTAATTTTATATATATTGTTCGGGTTCGGGTGCGGGTTTCACCAATACCAAACCCAAACCTATTTATATCGGGTTTTACCCGTGAAATCGGATCAGGTTCGGGCGGGCCCCACGAATTCAGGTTATGTTGCCATCCCTACACGTTATACCAGCATGGTCGATGGAGCGTCAAAAGATCTTCATGTGAAGGGTTGTTTGCTCACATTGCTCTATTAGGGACAAATTCAATAGCTTATAAGTTGGAGGGTTGCACTTGCACTCTTAAGGCATTTTGAACTAAATTTCTCCACCAACACTCTCTAACCACTCTCCTAGACTCAACATGTGGTACAAGAGCGCACTTGCTTAACGGCCCATGATCCAAAAAAAAGGCTCAAGAAAAAAACTATCAATTAAAAAGAAAATCAATCATGGGCTTATAAGCCCCCTACTGCTTAGTGCGCTGACTATGGGGCGAGGGATTAGTATCACGGCTGTTGGAATACCTTGGTCAAGACCAAAAAGACTCAAGTTCAAACATAAGAAATACAAGCCCACAACAACGGTTTCTGAGGTTCCGCTTGAGCACAAGCCCAAGAGGAACAACTCTAACTCAACTTCTCAGTTGGGGGACAAATTAAATAGTTTACAAATTGGAGGATTGCACTACCAATTGCCTTAAGCCATTTTTCGGCTAGGCTCTCCTCCAACACACCCTCTAGCCATTCACATGAACCACCAACACCACTTTCAGGTTCAAATCCTCGACTTACGGGTATATTCGAAATAAACCCGGAACCGATGGTCTTTTGTGCCATGAGCATTAGTTTATAATGATTCAACCACACATGACATTACTTAGACTAAAATGTGTAACCAAACAATCACAAATACTCAAAGGGGAAAAATCCCTACTTTCTGGATTGAATTCTTATGTGGGGTGGTTTGAATTTGTTGGCTTCTGAATCCATTATAGCTTGACTGTTGTTAATGTTACATTTTGCTATGCTGTTTGGAACAAGACATGTTCCACTTCCAACCAATGCTATCACTTTCACACTCTCACGTCAACAACACACTCTTCCCATTCTCAACTCCTTGTTCCATCACCTTCACTCCTCACCCAATCTTCACGAAGCCAGAAGATTGCACGCTCTTCTTCTAGTCCTCGGTTTCTTCCACCCCACTTCACCACCTCACAGTTCCCTCTCTTCACAGCTTGTCAATGTCTATGTCAACCTGGGTAGCCTCCGTTACGCGTTTCTCGCCTTCAATCAACTGCCCCACAAGCCCAACCTCGCTTGGAATGCCATTCTCCGAGCTCTCGTTGGTGCTGGACACTTCAGTCACGCCATTCAGTTCTACCACTCCATGCTCCGCAATGGGGTTACCCCTGATAACTACACATACCCACTTGTCCTCAAGGCTTGCTCTTCCTTGCACGCCCTTGAAATTGGAAGGTGGGTTCATCATGCCATCGTGTGCCGTGAGATAAAGCCCAATCTTTTTGTTCAGTGTGCTGTGATTGACATGTTTGCGAAGTGTGGCAGCTTGGAAGATGCGCGTAGGGTGTTTGAGGAAATGCCTGTGAGAGATTTGGCTTCATGGACTGCGATGATATGTGGGACAGTGTGGGGTGGTGAATGGCTTGAAGCGCTTTCGCTTTTCAGAAAGATGAGATTAGAAGGCTTGAAGCCGGATTCGGTGATTGTGGCATCTGTGTTACCCGCGTGTGGCAGGTGGGAGGATGCGAAGTTGGGTATGGCGTTGCAAGGTTGTTCTGTGAGGAGTGGCTTTGATGGTGATTTGTATGTCTCCAATGCTATCATAGACATGTACTGCAAATGTGGCGATCCAATTGAGGCTCGTCGTGTGTTCATTCATATGGGTTGTAAGGATACAGTTTCTTGGAGTACCTTGATTGCTGGTTACTCACAAAATTGCTTATACCGCGATAGTTGTGAATTGTATGTTAGAATGGTAAATGCGGGTTTAACAACAAATGAGATTGTTGCCACGAGTGTTCTTCCTGCTCTGGGAAAACTCAAGTTGTTGAAACAGGGGAAGGAGATGCACAGCTTTGTCCTTAAAGAAGGACTTGTATCGGATGTAGTTGTAGGAAGCGCATTGATTGATATGTATGCAAATTGTGGGTTAATCAGGGAAGCAGAGTCAATATTTGAGTACATGTTAGATAAGGATATTATGGTATGGAATTCACTAATTGCAGGGTATAATTCAATTGGTGATTTTCAGTCAGCATTTCTTACCTTTAGAAGAATATGGGTCGATGAACATAGGCCAAATTCCATAACTTTAGTAAGTGTTCTTCCTATATGCACCCAGTTGGGGGCTATTAGACAGGGAAAGGAAATCCATGGTTATGCCACCAAAAGTGGTCTAGGATCAAATGCTTCTGTTGGAAACTCTCTGATAGACATGTACAGCAAATGCGGGTATCTAGAACTTGGAGTGAAGGTCTTCAACCAGATGAAAGTAAAGAGTGTCATAACATATAACACTATGATCTCTGCTTGTGGAGCTCATGGACTAGGAGAAAAGGGTTTGGAATTCTATGTGCAAATGAAGGTGGCAGGAATTAAACCAAATAAAGTCACTTTTATTTCACTGTTATCTGCATGTAGTCATGCAGGTCTAGTTGACAGTGGTTGGATGTTGTACAATTCTATGATCAATGATCATGGTATAAAGCCAGATATGGAGCACTACTCATGTATGGTGGATCTCATTGGTCGAGGAGGAGATCTTGATGGTGCATACAAATTCATCACGAGTATGCCTGTGATACCAGATGCCAATGTATTTGGAAGCTTACTAGGCGCTTGTCGACTTCACAACAAAGTGGAACTTGCTGAGCTTCTCACAGAGCATATTTCTCAATTAAATGATGAAGATGCAGGCCACTATGTTCTTCTATCAAATTTATATGCCTCTGGGAAACGATGGGAAGACATGTCAAAGGTGAGAAGCATGATGAAGGATAAAGGGTTGGAGAAAAAACCAGGAAGTAGTTGGATTCAGGTAGGAGACCAGATTTATGCTTTCCATGCTATGAGTACCTTTCATCCTGCATTTGCAAAGATTGAAGAGACTCTGGATAGCTTATTGTTGGTGATGAAAAGTGAAAGATTGTATGCTGACAAATGTGAGGTTTTGTTCCCATGTCAGTGATCAACTTTCAACGTGAAATGAAATCATTGATTAGGGACATTAGATGTTTTTTTATATTATGTGATTGAATATTCATTGATTCAGGTTGAAATTGTCAAAAAACAAAAGAAGATTTTATCAGACAACAAATCCTCATAGCACTAAACTGGGGTCCGCTCGCTTAATGATGCGCCAATTGCAAATCCAAATATATAACCTAACCGCACGCTCAGTCGCTCATGTTTAATACATTATATTTGTTCAGCAAAAATTTGAATAAAATGAATTAAAAAGGGAGCATCTCACGTTCAACAAAAGTTTTTTAATCAGGAAATTACTTTAGATTGAGTTAAATACTTTGACATGGTAAGTTTTTCCCGAAATATAATTTACCTAAATTTAACGTGCATCAAATAAGTAAGATTTTGTCACCCTAACTCCGTGCATGTTTGAGTACTGGACGCATCCAGTTGTAGCTTCCTCCGGTATGCGTGTCCCCACTGCTAAAGAAAATAAATCCTTCAACATAAATCTATGATGAGTTCAACGAATATACAAACACACACACTAAGCATTTGAATGGAACTATAATAAGAAACTGGTGTGTTCCAAATATTCTGCTAAGTGTGTCAGCTGAAACTATGTTAAAGCACAACATGTATGAATTTGTTTTTAAGTTTCAGTTAAAAATAATGTTGGGTGTTTAAACTTTGATGGATATAAGTGATCTATCTACATTTAACAGTAAATGAAGAGAGAATTCTGTATTATTCCATTAACAATAACTTATACCAAGTGGCAAGTTTTATAACCAAGAAAAATAACTTCACTTCAAGTGTGAGCTCACAAGATATATTTTTAGTTATACTTCAAAAGTTATTTTACGCCAAGTGAGTGATCACAACATATATTTATATTTATACTTCAAAAGTAATTTTACACCAAGTGTGAGATCACAAGATATATTTATATTTATACTTCAAAAGTAATTTTATCATACTATCCAATTCCAAAGAAAAATCATTTTTTCAAACTTAATTTTACAATATTATGTCCAAGCACACATTTATTATCTCAAACTTAATTCTACCAAATTTAATCAAATAAATTTACATTTACTGAAATTAATTCTACTAAATTTTAGAAAATCGCATCCTAAACTTTTTTCATACAAATCTTTGTTTACGGAAGGGTAGTCAATATAAGATCTGCATTGTGGAAGATGAAACTCCTTGAGTAAGGATGAGTACTGCTGTACTTTGGCAAGTTCAACACTTGTCTGAAATTTTTTCAATCTGTTCCTGCAAAAGATACATAGACATATAAACACAAACACTTGAGCTAGCTAGTATTAATTACAAGCTTTAATAAGACACCTAAAATGTTATTGGATGATAATTAATAACTATACTCTTGTGCTTTCAATGGTCACTTTCTTCACGGCTTTTAAGCACTTATGCATCCAACTATGAGTATCTGTATATCAACTTTTCTGGCTATTATATTATCTTTAACATGTTATAAGCTTAATTTCCTATATTAAGTAGTAACTTGCTTGCTTCTTTTCTGTGGGAAATAAGTGGATAGCTAGTGGTGAAGGGAAACCTGATTCAATGATTGCTTTATTGCATGTTCAGCCTGTCCATGAAGATATGAGTTCTTGGAGACTGAGCAGCAGTTTTCAGCCGATTTGGTAGCTGTGCTAGTTGCCACAAGTGGTTGTGTATGAGTATTTCCAGCCATAGGAATGAAAGGTGCATGACAATTTGGCATGGGTGGAACTTGGTTAGGGAAACCAAACATCCCAACTCCATTATTATCAGTGACACCAGGCAAAGGTGCAATAGGGAACTGAGGCCTGAAGCCCATTCCAGCTCCCATAAACTGAGGTAAATGGGTTGTGTTGATCATTTGATTAGTTGCAGCAGATAACATCATAAGAGGCATACAAAGCCCACCACCCATTGACATAATCTGTATCATGTATAACACTCAGCTTAAGTCATCATACATAACACAAGGCCTAAAGAACAATTTGATGAACTGAAAAATTTTAAGGTCCAGTTCGGATACCACCAAAAAACACTTATTATAACTTCTCTACTAAAATCGCACTAAATAAACTTCAATAAAGACTATTTGGTCAGAAACTAAACGGAGTCTGAGCTTACCTGTAATTGAAGTTTGAGGGTCTTAAGATATTCGATGGCATGATCAAGCATTGAAACTTTATCCTTCTATGAGACACACAAGACAAAATTATATATAGAATTAAAACAAGTGCAAGGAGGTAATTTTTCAGAAATGTTATGTGTATCTGAAAATCTTTGAAAGATATTTTTTTTAATTTATACATGTTTTTACCTTATTGCAATTAGGTATGAGCCCTTTCAATATACGCATCTTCTTGTTGATCTTATCTCTTCGCTTCTGCAAACACCCAAAACTACTTTAGTTAGATGTCATTAATTAGTTCCAAGGCCTTCAACATGGACCCTCTCTAGATACGGGCTAAAGAGCACTTATTGAAGCTTATCTACTAGAAAAAATACTGAATAAGCTTCACTAAGTGTTCTTTGATCTGCATCTAAATAGGCTCATAATTGTTCCCTCACCCTTTCATATAAACTATGAGTGTCTGCATTCCTACTTCTCTTGACTTTGGTGCCCTTCCCAGCAAGCTTCTCCTTCACTGCATATTCAGGTTCCTCATCATTCTGCACCAAGTTATAATCCAGGTTCCTGAGAATCATGCTAAACAAGAAGGGTGGAAGAAGAAGATGAAAAACAGGATTACACTACTTACATCACTTAAACATGTAGCCTCATCATGTTTCCTTTTAAGATTTGTGTTATTTGAGTATCCAAAGGAAGAAGATACTAGCAAGGGTTCATCATGATAGTTAGAATGAGCTTTTCCCTTTGCTTTTAGTCTGGCTAAGCTTGAGGTTTTGTTATGACCAACAACAGCTTCTGACTGTGCATCAGAAATCAATGGTTTTTGTCCTTGAAGTGTTGTGAGAGCATGTGATGATCCTTTAATCACTACAAAATGATGAAGAGCTTTCTTGCCAGTAGCAGCCATGCTAGCTTTCCTGTCAGTATTGTTCTGTTTTCCCTTGGAAGTATGTTTAAGAAAAAGGGAATAAGGTCTTGAAATAGGGAAGCTGAAATCTTAAATACATAGGATGGTGTATGGAGGTGGTCACTTCTACCTACGTAAACAAAATACTAAAAGAAAAAATGATCAATAAGAAGATGAGTTCTGGAGATTAATACTCTCTCCGGTCCTATTTATAAGCAGCAAAAAAAAAATCACATAGTTTAAGAAATGTAGTTAAACTAGATAAAATGCATTAAATATGTCTTGAATCAAAATAAACTTCCAAAATTACCCTTTGTTATTAGTGTTGGAAAGTGGGAAAGAGAGAATAATTAATGAGACACATTTTACAAGCTAGAATTAATAAGGGCATCATTGGAAAAAAATAATTAATATAGCTCAAACTTTCATTTGGTTCTTATAAAAAGGACCAAGATTTTTCTTCTCTTTCATACTTATAAATAGGACCGGAGTAATAATTAACCCTTCTGATCCCCCTCTCATTGCTTTGATGGTAGTCTCAGCAGTGGAAAATTCAGGTATTGTCTCATTGTGTCCACATAATTCTGGCAGTCCTATCTGTCAGTTAGGATGCTAGCTAGTTAGGTGCCAATAGATGAGGTGGACCATCAAATAAAAGACAAAATTCATTCCTCACAATTATTTCCTGACTTGGTGTTGTCAAGTACGTACGTAGTAATTTTACTTTTTCTCTTCTTATACATGGGATATGGATAAGATCAAAACAAGAACTAGCATAAGCATCTCTTGTTTTGATGACTTGATGGATTACCCAGTTGATTTGACCTAATTTTTTGAAGCTCAAAATGAAAATGTTATGAAAATAAAAAGAGATGTTCATTTAAAAAAAAATGTATGTGGAGCCCACTACTAACCTCATCGAAGACTTGAAGAGCCTGATTGTTTCCAATCACTCTATCTTTCCGAGCACCTTAACCGAAGTTAACCCCAACGCATATCTCTTATCAAGTTGTTGGAAAGACTTATATTGACAATATATATGATTAAGTAAATGTTTATCAATGATAAAGCAACTCTAACTTTCAAGCTAGCTTTCAGAGTAGAATTAGGTGGTCTAACTCAAATTCTAATTTGATATCAGAATATCTTATATATGAGTCACACACATGTTCATTTCAACAAATTTCACGTTGTAAATGTCTAGTCATGAGCGTCATAAAATATGTTGAAAAGTCTTATATTAACTAGATGTAGTTAAATAAGCAAAAAAGATTGGTGAACACCCAAACAGTGCAAACTACTATCAGACACTCACTTTTGTGGCGGTTTTTAACTACCACAAAGTGTATTGGCAATGGACAAACCCCACAAAAGTGAGGTGTCTAATAATAATTTGCATTGTTTGAGTGTTTGTGTATCATTGCTGTGTTTATATACGGTAGAACAACTCTACATGCTAGTTGCAGCAATACAGTTATATTTGACCCAAATTCTAATAATAAAAAAAACTGAAACTTTGGTTTATGGTAGTGGAACCCAAAAACAAAAAGACTTCAAGTGTTTTATTTCCTAATTTGGCCCCGGCCCATTCATTTAAGTTGCTGGTTAGAGTTGTAAAGGGAGTTTTTCACTTTTTTGCGTACCATTGTATAACAGTAAAGTTGTGTGACTGTGTCTCTTTGTATGATTGTTCTCGCTGAATAATGAAAACAATATAGCTCACATCACATTGATCAAATCATGTAAATTTCAGTATCTATTCTTCTTCTCGTTCTCTATCTTTTATTTGCATTTCTCCCTATTTTTTGCCATAGCAACATGGTTTCTTGAAATTTAGCTTATCAGTGTTGAAAATAGACGAGTTGCAGGAAAGCAAACATATGACGACAGACGAGGTACTCTTGATCAGAACACATGACTGCAAAAGCTAGTGGAATATGTATAGGATGTAAATAGGAAAAAAATTACATGAAATAATTGCTATATTTTTTTACAAAATCCTAAAAAGTAAAAACATGGTAGTATTTTACTAATGCAACACGAGTGAATAGACCGTTAGTCCCATAATGGGGTGTTTGATTATGATGCATCCCTAGGGGACCCTTCTCGCCAATGTTGACTAACACAAGTGTTGTCTAGATTTATGAATTTATAAAGTGGGGATTCATGGTACGAAGCCATACCTCTGCGTTGCCTTGTGTGGTGTGGGATATATCATTCAGTTCCAATCTTAGGATATGAGGAGGATAAATGTTAGTGGTCACTCATCAATCACGTGATGTTCACATTGCGTCCACGCGCTGGTGCATCTTCTTGTCTGTACTTTTGATATTCATGGTTGTCATTAGTCCTCTGATATTCAATTTATAGATGACAGCATATCATCCAACTACATTCACACTCATTTCACTTAAACCCAGCTTTCACACCCCACAAAATAGAAGCATAAGAGAGATAAGTGATGGATATAATAAATGATGTCATACATAAGAAAATATGAATAAAAGGTAATTAAAAGTGAGATGAAATAATGAGTGTGAATGTGTCAAAGTTGTATAATCAATACTCTGAATTTGTGAGGTGTGACTGTGAGGATATACCACAATTATCTATCTATATTAGAGACCCGTCAACCACCACTCCCCCTCATCCTGAAAAAAATAAAAAATAAACTCATGCATTTTTTTTTCTATTTTTAGTATTGCATAACATAGTCCGAACTCATAACAGTAACAGCTTATGTTTCTATACGTATATTTGTTTTGGTATTAGAATCAACGTAAAAGTAATTTCATGAATCTCAAGGCACTAATGGAGAAACTATAATTTGTGACGTTAAATTCAACATGAATCAGAGAAGTAAAATTTTGACATGTTAGATCGACATTGAGTTAAACGGAAATCCAAACACACACTAATATGACTTGTGCTTTACTTTTTTTTCCCTTCATATCTCTTTCCAAGGAACCTTAGACATCCTTTTTTTAGACATTGTTAGCAAGTACTTGAAATTCAAAGAAAGTGGACCCGCCATATTGCTAGTTGGAAAGGAAAAAAGAAACAATCCTAGGGAAACATGGGGATCTGCTTATCCCCACAAATCATGCTTAATAAACCTAGTATTCGAGTTTAATACAAGAAAATTTAAGTGATGTTACTTGAACTAGGCCAGATGTCTGTTCTATCACACGTTAAGAAGTTCCTCTGTAGCTAACAATACTAAAAAGCGGGGTGCAGGGGGAGGATAATATAAAGTACACAGAAATCTCTAATGATACCAGTACTAAGGATCTACTGAAATCTCAACTTGTGTTACTTCACAGCAAATTTCCTAACTTGTGAGGCATCAGCAGAAACCACTTCAATTTATAATACCCTCTTTCAAGCACATAGTTATAACTTGCTTCAGTTGTAGCAGTTTTCCCCTCGCCATCTGCAGTGAATTAGTAGGATAAAATCAGTCCAACAAGATAAACAGACAGTGCCTTCTGTCTCCATTTACAATGATGGTTAACAATGCTGTGAAGAAATGAACATCCACTGGGGGGAGGGGGAGAAATATGTAAACAAGAACGACTAATACCGGCAGGAGTACATCATATCAAATCCTAAGTTAAATGACAAATTAAAGAATCTCAATTATTTGAGAATATCAATTGTTATATTACATGCATAACAAATTATGAGTTTATGAATTTCTTTTAATTTTTTATCAAGGGTTGATATGCCTCCAGTTTTCCATAAATTGATTTTTTTCACACCAAATTTTTAAACTTGACATGAGAATTTTCTTTTGTCTTCGTAAGGCCTTAAAAAGGTCAATCGAAGTAAATGGTCATCCTGCATTGTGCAGGCTTCAGTAACACTAGTCCTACAACCAATGATTTCAGGTATAATTTAATGCAGTAATATGGTTCATGTATCAGCACACTAATATTCCAAGAATCGACCTTTGATTGATGACTAGCCACCAACTCAATCAGAAAAAATCATGAAAAAACATTGAAAACTTAGCGCAAGTACACATAACAAATACTTACCTCCTGGGTGGCTGTGATTTTCCTTTGAGCATCATTGAGCTGGATATCTACTGCTTCTTCAACTTTCGATAGAAGCTTCTTGTGTGCTACTCCTATAATACAAGACAAATCCAAAACATGGCCACAAACTACTTAATACGTACTAATGATGCGAATGGTACTTTTTTCTTAACAATAGATTAAACCAAAGAACTCTGCCAAACACTAATCCCTTATCGAGCCCAGGACAATGTGGATGCTAATCAAATATTACAAAGAAAATGCTTGAATTTTCTTTCCAAACATCCTAGATGAACTTTGTCAACCATTTTTGTTGCACTATAAATTACAAAGCAGATAAAGCGAAACTATCTTCACGTACTTAAATTTTCAAAACAAAATCATTGGCAGAAATGATACAGAAGATGACATAAATGAGTGCAAATTGGGTAGTGGACTTTCAGATTTGAAAGTCCATATCTATTTGCTCATAAAAGGGGAGAATAAAAATAAGAGTTACTCCACTCCCTCTCGATCTCCCCAACCCTCCAGTCCTTCAAACAAGTGATATGCCTTCGTCTCTGATATAGTCCTAAACATAACAAACATAGTTGACAGAAAGAAAAAAAAGAATAATAGCTTATACAGAATACTAATGACTGAGTCTGTCCAACATCCTGTTGTAGCACAAGATGAGACAGCAATGGCATTAACCATAAGCAGCACCTACTCAACGACCATGGCATACACCCAAAGTTCGTTGACACCCCAATCCCACTTAAGCCAAAATGAAACTATAGAGCTAACATACACAAGCATCTACAGGTTATTCAGGATTTTGTCTTAACTACTAATTCATAAAGGGATTCAAAAAAGATTTTCAAACTTTTAGTATTCCAACAGTTTTAGTATAGGCTAACTTTCAAAGAATACTAAACTGAACACTACACCTGAGTTTATATAAAGATATTTTGTCCCTAAAGTAAAAGGTGTATTTTACATGTTTGGGTGAGAATAGTTTGTAGCGAAAAATGCCTTTTAGACAAAAAAACTCTCGATAAAGATAATAGTAAGTTATTTTAAACATAAATTAAATATGAGTTTTCATACTTTGCTTTTCCAGGGTTCCCTTTATCTCTATCTGATCGGCCTCAAGATCTTCAACAGTGCTTCTGCAATCCTGTAGATGCAGAGTAACCTCTTCCTTGAATCTGTCGTATATTGACCTCAACTGTTTCTGTTGGTCTACATTTTAGTTAGAGGAAGAGAAGGTTAGAAGAGGGATGAACGAGAGGAAGGAGACAAAACCTCTTGTGAAAATCATGCAGAGACATAATCATACCACGAAATTGCCATTAAGAAAAGAAAATAAGGGGAAAATATTGTCCTAATATATTTTTACAAATAAATATATGCTTGTCAAATTCACTTTCTTTTGGACTTATTTCTTCCATTTACACCAACTCAAACCAGGGTTGTTAATGGCGGATAGCGTAGCGTAGCGGTAAGCCCAAAAAACGCTATTTCGAGCACTATTGCGACGCTATAACGGCAAATAGCGCAAATAGCGGTGAATAGTGGAGTAGCGCTGAATCCCCAGGGTGCTACGCTATAGCGCGCTATTAACAAGCCTGACTCAAACGTGATTTCACATATCCTAACACTCAAAGGGAGAAACAGTATTTTATAGCCTTAAATTCAACATGGATCAGCATTGAGTTAAAAGGAAATTCAAACACACACATATTGATTGTTGTTATTGCTTTAGGATAAGGGTATCATGTTTTGTTGAAACTTAGTATTTCTTCTCAGACAGACGTGAATTATTTGAATTTGTCTCGAACTTGAGTAGAAGCTTTTGTATTCCACCAGCATCTAAATTGGCGTTATCAAAATATTATGAAGCCTAAGTTTGAATATAAACCAGATAATTTTGCATCCATTAATTTTTTCATCCTAATATTAATATAATAAAACCAAAAATAATAGTGTTGACATATAATTTGGACTCTTAAAGGTTCAAGTTGTGTTGCTTTCATCTTTGGAAATGACCCTCACATTACTTCTTGAGTGTGTCAAATTCTCAATAAGTCCATTATTATGTCAAGTAGGAAATACTTAAGACTTATGTAGGAACCCATGTAAGTAACTTATATGGTATTTAATGTTACATGTGCAGTCAACTTATGTAAGCTATTCCGTCACAAGTCTTAAACAGTAGTTGACAGAAACATGAACTTGTGAAATGGAATGATGGATTTGTAAAAAAGTTAAAAATTGACACATTCTGGGACTAATTTGTGCATATGGACACTTTCAAACACCAAAGCAACACAAGTTGAAAAAAAGAGTAATGTTAAACCCTCCAAAACAATCAGCCTACCATCCTCCTAATTATTCCTAATTACTTAAAATAGACAGTATTAAACGAAAATATAGAAACATGTAATATATTGATAACATAAAAAAAGCATTTGATATTTTTTCTTCAGGTAATTAGGAGGTGTTTTGATTTGAGTCATTAAGAGGTTGTAGAACTTTCTCATGAATATGAGTTGCACATTGATTCATGAAATCTATTTTCTCCACTTGGACAGAAGGTTGAGAGTTGAATTTAAAAGGAAAATATGAAAAGGAGACAGTGTATACAATAAGTACATAAGTTACATTAAATTAAAACATAAATATTTCCAAGTAAAGATTGTACTCAAAATTACGGTACCTTCAAATCTTGTTTCTAGCCGTTTTCTCTTTGATTTGCCGATATTTGTAAGCTTCCCTCTGAAACATTTTATCAGAAACACATTAAAGCATGACATACCGGAGACTTTAAGAATTGATCAGTCTAATACACCTACATGTCTGTTTGAATCTGGGAATGAACATCCTGCAGCTGTAGATGTATTTCTTCAGCAACAGACTTCAAAATTTCTGAGGATTTCTGATTAGTCATCAACTTAAGTTTGCTCTTAAGTTTTCCCAATTCCAAGGCAAACAGTTCAACAGCCCTAACAAATTGTCAAGAATCATACAATTAAAGATTATTAAATATGAGAAGTCTTTTGTATTTTTGTGGAGTCAACGACCAATTCATAGTAGAAAAAGAGAAATGGAGAAACCACCTAACAAATCCATCTTGATTCTGTTCAGAAGCTCCGTCGATCCAATCACTTGCTCCTGTACCTAATCATTTGTGTAACAAAGAGAATTACAGTATAAAGATTAAAGACATCAGAATAGCATATTTAGATTGAAATTAAATATCATGTACAAGTGAAGTTGTGCCTTTTGAAGAAGCTGGACTGGTATCGTTAAATTTAATGCCTTCATGTTTGCGCAGCCGTTTGATTGGATGAAGCGTAAAACTCTTCCTCTCAGCAGAACGCCTCACTCTTGAACCTACACTTAGACAATATAGATAAAACTAAAACAATGGTAATGTCTTAAAAGGAGACAATTGTAAAAAGGGAGGAAAAACACAGAGTATATGATAACACAGATAGTGCAGCTTAAGTAAAAGCAGCAAATGCATTCAATAACTATCACAGGAATTTTGGAAGATATTGCTATGCCACATTTCTGCTAAGTGCTAACACTATACATGATGACATTTAATTATTCTTGGCCTATCAGGATCAATTGGGTTTGCTTTTTTTTCTTTTTCCCATTTCAGTTTGGTTGGAAGGTCATCCTCTCGAAATAAGAACTGTACATGTTTTAGAACCTCAAAAGACCAGTGGAAGTAGCAGGTTACTTTAACACTCTATAAGCACCAGACACATCTTACACTCAGATCAGAGGTTATGAAGCACTAGCTAGTATCTACATGCTAAATATGTAAAGACCTTTGTGCAGGTACAAAAAATAACATAATTATCAACTAAGTGAGTAATTTACTAATTTCCAAGCAAGCATTACAGAAAGAAGCAAGAAACCCAAACCCCCTATTCCCATTTTCAGAACAATTTGAGAATAAGTGAGACATTAGAATCTTCTATTCTTCGGAACATTTCATATGAAACCATATTTGCTGGTAAAATGAATAATTCAGAATTTTGAAGAACATATAAGATTGAAGTGGAGCAGAAAAAAGGAGATAAATCATCCCTATGAAAAACACATTCATCACGTCTAATGAATGCTTCTAACGGGAATGCTTCTGTAGCTAATGTGTGCATGAACAAATTGGGCTTGTTTTAAAGATGCAACTTATATCAAAATCAGCCTCAACAAATTCTGCGAGGTACATCTGCAGCAAATTAATCAAGTGTCTACAGGAAAATTCACACATATCCTTATTAGATGAGAGCCAAACCTTGATGATGAGATCCTTTGAAGTTCATCTCTTCAGATGATGAATCAGACAAGCCATCCTGCTCTTTTTCCTCTTTTTCATAATATTTTTCTTTTCTGGGGCTAGAATTCTTGAGCTCCTCCATATCCTGATGTCTAATAAGGAATAGCAAACTACAGAAGCACACATGTCAAGTTCAAGGCCTGAAAACATTAAATTATCAACTTGAATGATAAGGATACAGAAGACAGCTTTGGTTCCCTTAGGCCGTTGAAGTCTGGCTCCAAAGCCTGGAAAGTCCTTAAATTACGAATGCTTCCAAGAGAGAATCTTTTGTCAGTCGATGCTGGACTACTGGCATCATTTGCCTTTTTGTTTGTTTTTGGTGTTGAGCTAGGAGAAGAACTTAAAATAGATGTCTTAAATTGAAATGTAGGACTTTGAAATTCATCTTGTGACTTGGCAACATTTTGTTTTATTGGACTACTTCTACACTCTTGCTGCTTTTCATTTTCTGAAACCTCTAGTTCTCCATGCTGATTTGTATTGTTTACAGTTGGTGGCTTGTAAAATTCTTTTTCTTGGTTGATTTTCTGTGCCTGAGGGACTTTTTTCTGATAATCAGATAAGAAACTAGTAAATCCTTCCACTTTCTTCCCAAGTGAAAATGGTGCCTCATCATTCAGTGGTAAATCAGTCTTCGAAGTGTCTTGATGAAGTTTGTCTGGGGCATAATTTTCAGCCAAGCCGATATTCTTTCGCCCAATTCTGGAATTCTTTCCATGGCCCTTTTTCTTCAAAGACAATGAGGAACTATCATTTGGAAAAGCATCTTGGCCCCCAATCCATTTTTCTTCAAAAGAGAATATGGTTTTGTCTCGGCGCTTCTCTGCACCTTTAGATGATGGCCCAGTTTTACCTTTCCCCGATAGAGGCTTCGCTGCACCTTTAGAAGATGGTCCAGTTTTACCTTTTCCAGGCAGCTTCTGGGAAGACGCTTTCTTTCTGGTCCGAGAACGAGTTACTGGCCTTTCACGAGTTTGACCAGAATTTTCTGAATCAGTTTCTATGGGATCTGAATTTTGTATATTCTTAGCAAATTTATGTTCCTTCTGGTACACTCTCAGCTTGATTGGCGAACTTTCCTCATCCATCTTACGAGTATGAGAACCTGAGTCCTGAGTCTTAGGGGAAGAAGTGGTCCCCAGTATTTGGCAAAGCTTCATTCTCAAATTTTCAGTGCTGTTGTCTGTTCTGTTTACTTTATCTTCTGCCTTGGTTTTATCAGACTCAACAACTCCTGGTGCTGTGGTAAATGTAAATTCCTCTACCCTTTCTTCAGGGGTCTCGTCGTTCCTTCCCTTCCTTTTGCTGCTTTCCCCATCAAACTTCTTGTAATTATCAGAAGGAAAATTTGAAGTCTGATACGAGAAAAACTGAACCGACTGTTTCTCAGCTGCACATTTTATTCCATCAGGCTTGTCTCGCCCCCCATGAGAGACTAGCAAATTAGAAGTTTCATTGGCTTGAAGAATGGTCTCAGAAGTAGGAGTCTTTTGGTAAAAGGATTTAGATACCCAAGAATGTTCCACCCCTTTTGCACCTCCAATTTCCTTTATATTAGCAGAAGCTGTCATCCCTTCAACTTTGCTTTTCTCTCCAACGAAATTTCCCACATTAGAGGTTACCCTTTCTGGATTTGACACAACAGCCCCGTCCCCTTTAGCTCCACATCTTGCTCTAGCGTTTGAATCCACCATAATTCCAATAGAAATTTTCCTTGACTGGCTAGACTGATGAACATTGCTGCCAAAACTCCGACAATCACTCGTTCGCTCCTGCGTATATTCAGATCAAATCCATAACATCTCAATAATTTTTCACTAAATAATATAAACATATTGCAACTAAAACCATGAATGCTCGTAGTCTGTAATGTCAATGGCACTGGAAAATGATACACAGTTCACGTTTTTTTTTACATTGCTTCAATTATCATAAATGCTTACTTGCATTTGCATAAGTTCAGAACAAACTAAACATCAGCCAAACAAGATTCAAAGGCAAAATTCACAGTGAACAATACAATAAACCTAATCTAACGAACTACCAACTTTCAGATCGTCTTAAGTGAAAAATATTAAGAACCCAAAATTAGTAACCAAACAAGATTCAAAGGCGAAATTCACAGTGAACAATACAATAAACCTAACCTAACCCAAAATAAGTAACCAAACTAAAATCTCAGTTCAGAAAAATCGCAAGATCAAGGTTACTGCTACTACTTACATCACGCAAAATTTGACGCGCTGCAGAATCCATTGTTAGTTGCAATTTCAGCTAAGCATAGGCGCAATTAACTGACCTGAAAAATCGACAATCAAAATTTAGAAAGTACACACAGTGTAAAATGAACAAAACGCATATAACAGTGTTTATGGAATTAATGAATTATGGAAGAAATTAACTCGTTTCTCTTGATCCAAAGGGCGCAAACTTCAAAACCACCGTTCAAGTTAGCATAACGCGATCGTTTCAATTCACCCAGTAGGGTTTTGGTTATGGAAAGAAACCACTAGTTTCATGAGCAAGCGCAAAATCATGCAGATCAATCGAGGATGCAAAAATGGAAAGTGGAAGCGAAACGAACCTGAAATGCGCCCCCGAAGGAACAGGAACTCGCGGATCGATCACCTGAAAGGGATTGAAGAGTTCAGAAGAATCAGAATCGAAATGGATATGAAATTGAAATGAACGATTCAAACGAGTGTGTGAAGCGAGTGATCTGAGTTTGTTTTCTGAATCAAAACCATGTAAATTGAAGGAGCGGTTTGGTTGAACACTTACGGCGGTGCTCTGATCTGTTCGTGGTGGTCGTTGAGCTCCGATTCCGAAATTCCGATGAGAGAGAGAGAGAGAGTTGAAAATTTGAATGAATTTTGGGTTGCTTGCGATCGGAAACGGAGGGAAAAAAGGCGGGAAAGAGAGGTTAGAGTGAGAGCGTGTGAGGGGGTTAGAGGCGAAACGACCTTGCGTTTATAGTGTTAGCATGATGCGCATTGCGCATGACTTTTCATTTGCGTGGACCATTATACCCCTGTGGATGAAATGCTCATATAATAACACGTTAAAGTGTTCTTATATGCATAAAATTAGCACCTAATAGAAAACCATATTTCTTA
The DNA here is from genome assembly GCF_012489685.1 of Lotus japonicus. Classification (NCBI taxonomy): domain Eukaryota; kingdom Viridiplantae; phylum Streptophyta; class Magnoliopsida; order Fabales; family Fabaceae; genus Lotus; species Lotus japonicus. Next base: position 54,559,124 of record NC_080045.1, read on the forward strand.
GCCCCTAGTTTACTTATGGAGGAGGAATGACTCCCTTAAGCCTTTGGAAAAATCTTACATGATGAGGATGTGGAATATTTTGTGTCCAGAGAAATATAATAAATATTTAACAGTGTGTATCCCTGCGGTTAGTGTTGTCCCCTATATTTTCAACTGGTCTTGGGATCAAGCCCTCATTGCACCTGTTTATAATGGTTTTTTATCAACTATCTAATTGGCTCCACTTTTTTGCTATTAAAAAAATTTAATCCATGTATTAAAATTTAAAAATTTGAAATTATATTATAGCTCCCTCAAATATTCCAATCAAGTTCCGCCCCCGCATGATTGCCTCCCATGTATGAGTCATTTTCTTTATGATAATATGGATGCAATGTCTATTTCTTCTTTCATTATCTTCTTTGTTATTCATTTATGGAAAGCGGCACTATCTTGGTCGGATTTGAGGGACCCCTATTTAAGTACAATGGAGAAGAAATCTTTTGTGATGAATCGGGTGAGGCCATTTTGAGTGTTAAAAACTTTCCCTCCAAGTTGTCAAAACTAAAATGGTTGAATTTGAAACTTGAGACCGTTTAACTCTTCTAGAATTACTTCTCACTCCACAAAAATTCAACATGGAAAACTATTGAGTTTTAGAACGTATTAGTTATGTTGGTTTAACCATCGCTTGCTTCTGCACTTGTTCGTTATAAATAAAAATAAACTAAAAATGAGATAATACTTTTAGGATTGTTATAGTGTGACACTTCGGACCGACGAAGGCAAAGAGTGATTGTTGATACAATGAGAAAACATTGAAAATGAGTGGCAAGGCTTTTAGGTGAAAGAAGACATGAATGAACCAATTCTGCACAAGAACGAGAGATATTATGATACTTAAGTAGGAGACTATACAGTTGAAGATAACTTAAAATATTTGATTCGTACTACTGATAACAACAAGATGCATATTCTTTTATGTAGTCTAACTCATAAAAACTTCATGGTTAAGTGTACTTACATTAATGGTATAGAATACGAATGACCACTAAAAGTTTTCTTATGAAGCATGTGAGTGATGATAAAGCGTGTTGGAAAGACTCGTGCTGTTACTGTAAAGTCGGTCGTTAGATTGCGGTCATACATATAGGGTGGACCTAGGGATGTCAAAATTACTCACACCCACGGATTTATTTAATGGATATTTTCATTATCCATTTCTTGATGGGGCGGATACGGTCTTGAGGTATCCATGCTCATGGATACCCACCCGATATATAAATACTACAATACCATATATATATATATATATATATATAATTCAACAATATAGGTATATTGAGTCTAATCTCTAACGACTTTATACTTGGACCTTGAGTTTTGGTTCTTTTTCAAGTAAACATGTACAATGGTAATGGTAAAAAAAAGTCCTTAGAGCCAAAAAAGGGGAAGAAAATAAGTACTCGCATTTACGCATGGATCGTGAGTCTAATTTTGAATTTAATTTTTTATATTATTCTCATTTGAACAAATATGTGTGAATCCATATAGTAAAATGGGTATCCATAATCCATGGTATATGCTAAAAGTCCACTTAATGGATATCCATGTGGGTATGGAGTAGGTACGAGTACAAATTTTTACCTGCGGAGTGGGTGATGAATATATACTATCCATGTCCACCCGTACCCATTGACATCTCTAGGTGGACCAAAATGATCCTAGGTAGACCAAAATGGTCCACTGATGAGCCTCTGATTAAAAACCGTTGTAGGTAAGATTCTAGGAATATTCTCTAGATTATTTACTATGATTAAATGGGTGATAAAAAGTGTATAAATGTAAATATAAGTTTAACACGTCTTTCCCTAGAATCATAACCTCTATGTCACTAACCACAATGTTACTGATGAGATGCATCGTGGCTCCAACACAGGGATTGCTCTAACATCCTCATGGATGATTTTCGCTGTGGCTCTCTCTTCAAACGTCGTTAAAGGAATGACTTCGGCGCATCGCTCAAGCTATAAACTTCTCAGTCTTCAACCACCTTTTTGGCTTTAGCGACATGAGCATATGTACTATGCTTTCCGAGCTCAAAAAGCATACGATGATAATGAAGTTGCCTACGTGAAGGAGGGCGCGAAGGACAACAAAAGAATCGCCTCAAACGAAGTGCACACGGGTTTGGACAATGGAAGTGCAGGATAATGCCTTGCGCATTCCATTCTTCGATTGCTTCCTAACTGGGTGAAGAAACCTTAATTTGGTTTTCTCCCCTATGTTTCCAAGCATGAATCCTTACTTTGTGGCAGAGCCAGAAAATAAAGGCGGGAAAAGGGTGGAGCACAGTTAAGCATGGCGAGAGAACACAAGACATATAGGGTTCGAGCTGATTTTAGAATTTTGCACATTTGTAAATTACCGAATACACCTTAGTTTATGGATAGATATATAATACATTTTTTTGGTACAAAATAGATCATTTTATTTATGGCAACCCATAGTTTTATAAATTATATAACATAGTTAATAAAAAATATTTTCCAAATCAAACTCCCTTGACCTGTGCAGTGTCTGAAAGTACCAATCGCAAGGGAGCACGGGGATTGCGTTTGCGTCCATATCTGCTCCCAGCGAGCAAAACAGAAGCTCTACATTCTGTTGAAGATAACACACTGAAGCGTGACCCATTTCTCCACCACCACCACCTCCGTCTCCGTTTCCGATCACCACCGCCATGGCCACCGTCTTCAACGAACTCGCATTCGCTCCAACCCAGACCCTCCTCTGCCCCTCAATCCATTCTCCACCCTCCTTCTTCCGCACTTTCTCCTCCTCACCCAATCGGAAACCCCTTCGGAACCCTATCCTCCGTTGCTCCATCGCCAAGGAAGCATCCCCGCCAAAACCCACCGCGCAACCCGGCGACCTCTCCTCCGTCGACTGCGTCGTCGTCGGCGCCGGCATCAGCGGCCTCTGCATCGCCCAGACACTTTCCAGTTCCACCTCAAACGTCGTCGTCACCGAGGCCCGAGACCGAGTCGGCGGCAACATCATCACCGTTGAGAGGGATGGCTACCTTTGGGAGGAAGGTCCCAACAGTTTCCAGCCCTCCGATTCCATGCTCACCATGGTGGTATGTAATGTTAATGTCTGTTGTCCCCTTTGTGAATTTTTGAACAATGTGGTTGGTGAATTGGGTTTTGGTTGTTGAAATTTGCAGGTGGAGAGTGGTTTGAAGGATGAGCTTGTTCTGGGTGATCCTGATGCTCCTCGGTTTGTGTTGTGGAATGGGAAATTGAGGCCTGTGCCTGCAAAACCAACTGATTTGCCTTTCTTCGATTTGATGAGTATTGGTGGCAAGCTCAGGGCGGGGTTTGGTGCACTTGGAATTCGGCCTCCTCCTCCAGTGTGTCCTCTTTCAATCCCTTTTGTTTATAAATTACCTTTTGTGTCAAATGCAAGTGTTCTTAATTTGATTTTCTCATATAATTTAATGTTGACGAAGGTGACAGGGTCGTGAGGAATCGGTAGAAGAGTTTGTGCGTCGTAACCTTGGTGATGAGGTTTTTGAACGCTTGATTGAGCCTTTTTGTTCAGGTGAGTGTTCATTATCATTAACATGTTTTCTGCTCTCTGTTTTTGTTATCATTTGCCAACTTTTTAATCAACCTATCATATTATTATTATTGTTATGTAATCCATCATGATAACTGACCTTGAACATAATAGAATAACAAGTTTCATTTGAGAACCTTGAGATGGAAAAAGTTGCATAGTTGAAAATTTTATTTGGGGAAATGTTTTTCTTAATTCATGGCTATATTTCTATGTTGATATGGCACTTGAAATATAAATGGCCATACTTCTTAGGGCTGTTCATTATCTGTCTGGTTATTATGTAGTGATCCGTTTATCCACCATGTAAGACTGAAGGGAAGGGAAGACATGATTTTCCTGTTTGTGAGTTTGATGGGGGCCAAGTCCACTATTGTCTACTTGCTGCATGCCTTGTGGTGGTTTTGACATATGAAAACACTTAAACTTGATTTACAACATTAACTGGATGAATAACCAATTGTCGTTCTACCTCTTTTTCCTTTTGTAAGTGTCATTGAACTATTGAACTATATCAACAATTAGACAAGTTCTTACTGCAAACTTTAAGGACCTATAAAAGACTCCAAGGACATCTTATATGTTCTCTTTTGCTGAATTAGTGATGGGCTAGCTTCATCTAGCTTTTATCTCCCATTATGAATTTCGTAATGTTTGTGTTAACTAGTTTTTTTCATTGGAAGTTGTGCTTCTGACCTGAATTTCGTTATACACAGGTGTCTATGCAGGTGATCCTTCAAAATTAAGTATGAAAGCAGCATTTGGGAAAGTTTGGAGGCTGGAAGAAAATGGTGGTAGCATTATTGGTGGCACTTTCAAAGCAATACAAGAGTCAAAGAAATCTCCAAAGCCACCTCGAGATCCGTAATAATATATTTTCTCTGGAGTTTCTGGATTTTTTACCTAATACATGTCTTGTTTCACCAATTTCAATAATCATGTAGGCGTCTGCCAAAACCAAAGGGTCAAACTGTTGGATCTTTCCGTAAGGGACTCACCATGTTGCCAAATGCAATTTCTGCAAGGTAGTCTGTACTCTGTAGCCATATGCCAATGTTCTAGTTGATTTGCCACTATTAATGTGATTGATGACCCTAGTGACTTGTGTTCCAATTGACAGGTTAGGTAACAAGGTGAAGTTATCTTGGAAGCTTTTAAGTATTAGTAAACTGGACAGTGGAGGGTACAGTTTGACATATGAAACGCCAGAAGGAGTGGTTTCATTGCAGAGCAAAACTGTTGTCATGACCATTCCTTCCCATATTGCTAATACATTGCTACGTCCCGTGTCTGTAAGTTTCTTTCTCAAAAGGGGATTGTATCAATAATTCATGTGATGACTATTTTCTCAATGGAATATTTGGACTTGGGCCATGGGACTTGTTTAAATTGTTTTTATGTGAAAGCATGCATATTTTTGTACCTATTTGCACGTCTTTAGTTTTTCTTTGCCTGCATGTCTTACGCTCTTTCCATGTTTGAGTGTGTGTTGTGTGTATACATGTGTATATGCTCTTGCGTCTATGTTGCTTATTTGTATAGAAATATAATTGGTTTACTATGGACCTACACAGACTCTTATAAGGGAAATAAATACAATAATGATCATTTTTTTTTCAGGCTCTGGTTTTCATTGCAGAAGAGTCATCATATTTACAAAAACTTGTGTTACCATTCGAAATGTATGAATATATGTATAATTCTGTGCCTTCTTCAATAGTTAGAAATTTCTTATGGTTGTAGTTAAACACATTTGTCGAAATCAAACTAGAATGTGTACAGTTTTCAGAATCAAAATAGAGCAGAACACAAGCTTAGTGTAAATACTGTGGTGCACTACATACGTGCACATCCGTGGTAGTTATTGCTGTCTGTAAGGCTGAATAAGCCTATATCCTCGTATCAAATCCTTGTTTATTTGTGCTTGACATTGAAATAACTACTTAGTGAGTAATTTAGAAAACCTTGTAAATTTTTAGGGTAAGATATTCCCGTGGTCTATTTTTAAGCCGGGTTTTGAGGACATCTTATCCCTTGTGAAACAGGCTTTGCTGGCTTGAGTCTAATATCAAGATTGCTTGTGAACAAATAAATTGTTTGATGATGGCCAATTTATGGCATGATAGTCCCCAATGCATGGCACTTGTTCCTGACAACATTTTTCTATCTCTTGCAGCCTGCTGCTGCAGATGCTCTTTCAAAGTTTCATTACCCTCCAGTTGCTGCAGTTTCCATATCCTATCCAAAAGAAGCTATTAGATCAGAATGCTTAATAGATGGTGAGTTGAAGGGGTTCGGTCAATTGCATCCGCGTAGCCAAGGAGTGGAAACATTAGGTAAGCAAGCAAAAGTGGAGGCTTACAGCACTTTAAGCTGCTTCATTCTTTTTAATTGTTACCAACCAAATGATACCATATTTGTGGGTTTAACAGGAACTATATACAGCTCATCACTTTTCCCTAACCGAGCACCACCTGGAAGGGTTCTACTCTTGAACTACATTGGAGGGGCTACCAATCCTGGAATTTTAACAAAGGTGTGACATTTATACAAAACATGAACATTTAACATAGATGCAATGGTTTGAGCTGTTATGATGTCAAAGTCGGTGGACGTGAAGTAGATTTTTCTGGAAATTTAAAGGATGGTAGAAAGAACCATTCATCATTGTCACCACTGGATTCTTTGGCTGTTTGAAACAACTGTTACCTGATAATCTTGTTTCAAATATTTATATACTTTTCTTCATAAAAATGGAGTATTAAGATTTTTGTGTTTTTAGAGAGCCATCTCAAAACCTAGTCAGATGAGTACTATGCTCAAGAGGAGTATGGTAGGTTTATTGTTCTAGTCAAGGCTTAAGGGTGCACTTTTCCCTTGAGAAGCAGTCTAGGCCTCTTGTTCTGCATCATTATGTCTTGATGACTGTTGGTTCTGGGTTTTAGGCATCATCTCTGTTATTTGACCTCAAATGCTTGGATCCCATAACTGTTACATATTTAACATACCTGTATTAATTTAATTTAATTTTATATATTGAGACAAGTTTCATTTCTCTGTCTGTATTATTAGATTTGTTTCCTTTCTTTTTCTAGCTCCTCCTAAAGCCTCTTGTTTAATGGCAGACGGATAGTGAACTTGTTGAAGCAGTTGATCGAGATTTGAGAAAAATCCTTATAAAGCCAAATGCCAAGGACCCATTTGCATTGGCAGTGAGAACATGGCCTCAAGCTATTCCACAGTTCTTAATTGGACACCTTGATCTCCTAGATGCTGCTAAAGCCTCTCTCAAAAGTACCGGGTTTGAGGGGCTGTTCCTTGGGGGCAACTATGTATCTGGTGTTGCATTGGGACGATGTGTTGAGGGAGCCTATGAGATTGCAGCTGAAGTAAATGATTTTCTCTCTCAGAGAGTGTACAAATAGTGGCAATATTTGTTTTCATTAAATGGGTGGGAACTGACAAAGTTTCTCAGGTCACTTTGCCACCCCATTTTCCCGGCTTATTAGATTACTAGATTTTGACCTGTTATTATATGCTACTGTTATGTAAATTCAGGCAGTGTTTTGAAATAATTACATGAGTTACTCGATGATCACAAGGCTTGTGTCTTCGAACATGTATATTTTGTTTGGCTAGTAGTATTTTACGATTAAACTCCCACTCCCACTTTGCTATCATACAGTACTCGAATTAAAAAATGACTTAAAAAGTGGCTTCCATTTTGGTCCTAAGATGGGTGCATGGTAATACAAACGTGGAGTTTATGTTACTAGTTCATGTTATGGTTATTAGATGAAGCCGAAGCACATTTACTGAAGCCGCTTGCTTATGTAAAAATCTATAGGATTGAAGTGTGTAATAATTTGAATACTAGATGAGTGCAATGTAAGTAGTACTTGATATGAGCAAAGAAGAATTTTTGCACGCAACACTCTGGGTTGGATTGTTGAGGCAAATATTAATGATGTCAAGCCCAACTATTAATGTTGGACTAGTAGAGCATGGGGACATGGGAGATTTCGAAAGCTATGTCTAGAATGTTTGACCAATGAATGATTCAAAGGGATGAAGAATGGTGACGGCGAAGGCAAGCAATGAAAAACAAGGTGATAGACAAATCGGACGATATGGTCTTCACAGCGCAAGACACGTCTGCTGGAGCTGTTTATGAAAAAGGGGGTGTATGCTTTTCAAAGGTTGAGCACAAATAGCGTACTGGGAGACCAAATGACATAGTGATGACTAATCCAAGCAACCTTGTGGTAGGGATGGTGGGGAACATTTTATTTACTTTGTTTTAATTTCTGCCTCGTTTGAAATTTTTTTGTCAAATATTCCTCTTTAGCTAGCATTCGCCATGTCTTTAGATCCAAGTAATTATGTTCTTGTTCCCTCTTGTTAATGAACATGAAGTCAAGTAAATTGCGTTAGACATGCCAGAAGTGAGATCGTGACTCATGAAACTCATCAACAAACGGAGAATGTGTTATGCATTGTGTTGAATGTTGATTGATGGTGGGTGAAGCTTAGAGCCTAGTCTGGTTCTTTACTTGCGACCAAAGGACCAAAAGGTCTAACTCGGATACCCTCAAACAACGACCAAGGGATCAAATTAAGGGATCTATTTGGTGTCAAATAGATCTTCATTTGCGTCAGTCAGACCGACGCTTAATACATGTTATTTTTACGTTGAACAAGTCAATAAAACAGTTAGTGTCAGCTTTTTGTTTATTTAGCGTTGTCACCAACACAAAACTAAGCATCCCCCTTCAGTGACAATTGTATTGTGTCATATTAACATTAGTGATTGACTAACGCTAACTTTGTGACAACCATGGGCTGAGTCGGTCTCGACTCCGAGCAAAGCTGATGCTTATTGGTCATTTGCGTCGGCTTTTAGGGCATTAGCCACGCTAATACATGACTTTCTTGTAGTGTAATCATAAATGAATGAAAGTCATTGTGTTAATAGAGAAACTACCAACATTTAGTGAGTACTGTAATTTTTCCTATCTCAAATACAATGTGTGTTTGGATACTATTTGAAAATAACATTAACAAATTTTCATCTCAATCCATAAGAGTTTCATTCACTTCTAAACTTATCTTAGAATGCGTGTTATGTTAAGATTTGCTTGAGCTATCAACAAATATTCAAGCATTCTTTGGCTTATAAAAAAAGAAAATTCAAGCATAGCCTATCTAGTGAGCAATCATTTTAACCTAAAAAGTTAAAAAAAAAAAAGTAAAAGATTCACTCTTGTCACGTTGTCCATGATGTAATTAATTTATTTCTTATTGTAAAATTGAATTAGATGCCTGAAAATCTGTAACCCTAACTAAAAAACTACTATACTACATGAATAAGGCAAATAAAATTAAACCACTCAAAATAAAGTGAAATAAATGCACACGACAAGTTCTTCAGAATGAAAGAGCAAGGTGGTGAACATTGTCTAGTGTAGTTACTACATGAAAAGGAATTAGAGAACATTTGTCAAAATTATGATCTCATATTTCCCACGGTTTTTCTGCTATTTAGAGTTTCAAGGAAGTACTAGTATTACTTGTTTTTCTTGGTACGTAGCAGCATTTGTAGCCTCACTAGTCACTACTCACTAGTACCAATGCCTTTATACATTTGGTCTCTGGAGCCAAGGTATCTCACGAGCAACACGATGATTATATTCATTGAACATTGATTACATAGATATATTGCATGTGTATGTAGACATGGTTTCAGAAATCAATGTTCTTTTGTCCACCTGAATTTTGCCCATTAACTGTCTACAATTCAAGTTCATTCCATCATCCTCAAAACAAACTATACCTAGTCCGTATATTACTCACTAGCTTTGTCTACCTATTGTCTCTCTATTGTAAATGCCATCACTTTCTTCAAATTTCTACTATTAATTTCCATGTTTTGGAAACCAATTAGATCTTTATGTGAAAGTATACTTAATTTCCATGCTAATACTTATAAAAAAGACATAATTATATTCAAAAGTGTTTAGATATTCGGTGTTAGAATGCATTTTAAAACAAAATGTAAATAAAACTATTTCTTATAAATTGGAACAAAGGTTAATTCACCTTACAAGTACTCAAACAGTCAAACTCAACTGATATTTAAAAACAAATTAACTAAGTTACTAGTACATTTTTTTAAAGTAGAAATAGTAGTATCAACTAAAATGCAATAAATGTTTATTACCCTCACTCTTTTATATATTGACACGTTTAGTTGTCGGGTATCATGAGGACATCATAGGTCTACATATTACATGGAAGAAAAAGAGGTAAGGTAGCCAATGGTTGAAGTTGGAAAAAGTCATAGTCATCTTCATAGAATCATAGTACTGTTTTTCTTTCTTTCATTCTTTATTTAAAGACCATAATGTGGCGGCTTGGTCGGTAACGTAGCTAGCTAGTTCCACTATGGGCAAACCCTCTTCTTCTTCTTCCTCCTCATCTACTAGCAGGAGTAGAAACTCTGTTTTCTCCTCTGCTTCCTCTCTCACACACCAACATACTGAAGGCCTTCAAACAGATCTTAGGCTTGGACTAGGCATTTCCACCACTCAACATGTTGGCTCTTCTACTTCAAGGTTTGTATATATATGTGGATCCAAAACATGAATTATCACTTCCACAATAAATTTTAAAGTCAGAATCAATTGGGAGAAGCTTTTGTCTTCTGAGTGACAGAATTGACTTTGAGGAAAGAAAAACTAATCCTAATATGCTACTAGTCATGATCATAAAACTACGAACTCTTTTTATGTCACAATGGGTTAATTTTAAGCTAGTTCTCTTATATTACATATTTGTGTCAATTTCATATTAGGGGGCATAGTTGGCAACCAATGCAACCAGATCTAAGTAGTTCACAAGCTGCTGAAGTGAATGATTGCAGTGATCATAACAGCTTCTTTGTGAAGGTCTACATGGAAGGCATTCCAATTGGAAGAAAACTGAATTTACTAGTTCACAATGGGTACCAAGAACTAGTAAAGACTCTTGAACATATGTTTGACACTACCATTCTATGTAATGTCTACTGCTATGCCTCCATCATAGTTAATTATCTATGCTTATTGTGTTGCATTTTTGTTAAAAAGTAACAATGTTGTTAATGTGGTTGTGTTATGAACAGGGGGGACTGAGATGGATGGAGTGCAATCAGAGAGGTGCCATGTGCTAACTTATGAAGATGGAGAAGGAGACTTGATTATGGTTGGAGATGTTCCTTGGGAGTAAGTTAACTTTTCTCACACCAACATACATTACCCTTTCTGATTAAGAGCTTATTTGATATCATCATAAAGGCTTAAGCAAGTGTTTAAGAAAACTTATATAAATAGCTTATTACTTATTTACATAAGTTGCTAAAATTAGCTACGCTTAAAAATAAATGCTTATATCTTTTTATAAGATATCTTGAGCTTGTTTCAGTAAGTTCATCAAATTAGCCTATAAATGAACACTTATGATAAGAACTTATATTGTCTTAACGTACTAACACTTAATTAACATTCTCTTTCATTTTTAGCATTAATGTCTTGCTATTTTGGACTTTTGGTCATGCAGAATTTTCTTATCAGCTGTAAAGAGGTTGAAGATCACCCGGGTTGACACATTTGGTTGTTAATTAAGGCATACTAGAGTGAGACTCAATATTAATGATCACTGATCACCAAGTGATTTATAGAGTATGTTTGGGTATTGGCAATGGCAAGGAAGGAGTGTGGTCAAGAAGGCAAGCACAATCAGTTTTGTGTAGAAATTAAGTGTTAAATAATGATTTTTGCCCCTTAATTTGTATATGATAGCTAGCTATTCAAATCCGCTTAGGTCAGTTTTGAAATAAAAATGAACTAAAAAGAGTTTGAAGGGTCATATAAGAATTTACTACGTATTTTCTTTCCATCCTTCCCCTTTCATATACAAGTACTGTAAAAGACATACTTTTTGTGGACGTATCTTCTGGGTTAATGTTCTTTGTAGTTTCTAGAAGTCATCTTTCAGCTTATTTTATTGCCGACACGATTCCCTGATTTCCCCCCATTGTTCATAGCACACAAAAATATGAGGTAAGGAAAGCAAATTTGAAATGAGGATCTCTCAATTGTAAATTCTATCAAGTTTTCTCAAGTTGAAATTATGCGTTATCTCTCTCTCCATATTCATACTTATTACATAGGTAGACTCTATGAATAATAATGAAGTATATAAACACACTTTTTCAATTAACAATGTCAATTCACTTGCGAGAATCAAGATATAGTGTGTAGGAGCTAGAAAGGGACAGATATAAATAGAATGTGAGTACAATAAAGTAATGTTGCATGCGTACTTCTTGTATATTATCAAATTTCAAATTACAGGAATGTTCAATTTTAGATTATATACAATCGCATGGTCGCTACTAAATGCAAATCCAAGTTCATACAACTTAAGTCTACAAATATTCCAATTGAAGGATGAATATAAATTCTCTTGAAGAAGAGGGATCAAGTTAAATAGTATACATGTTATACCTTCATTTAATGGTATGTTGTCTATTCTATACTTTTGTGATCATCAAGCTACAAAGTATGTAACAGTTTATTCTGAAAGGCATTTTATGGAACACCTAGTGAGTAGTGTACAATTGTGTGCAGAAAATGAAACTCCCAGCTTGAGAAACAGTCACAAACGAAAGGGATAGTTTCAAAAGCAACCAAACTGGATCACCAACCAAATCCTACACCAAGCTTGCATGCAAAACCTGCAATCAGCTTCAGCAATTTGCCATTAAGGATTTGCAATGCGATTCTTAACACGATTGGAGAAAAGAAAAGGATTTTGGAAGCTAATCCCATGCGCATTAGCAGCCAAATTTACTCGCAGCTAATTTGAGAGTTAATTCGCGTATTCCATAGCACTGTTTCGCAGCTAATTCACAGCAACAGCAATTTGACAGCTAAATCAGCAGCCAATTTCAGAGCTAATATACAGCTAGGTATCAGCTAATGTCATAGCTAATGCGCAGGAAGATCGGAAGGAGAAGAGTTTCTAAAATAACTATCAATATGTAAACAATAGTTAAAGAAATTTGATGTTCCTGAGCCGCAGGAAAAGCAAAATTTTTAGCAGTAAACAATACAGCATTGAACTCTATATTAAGACCCATGTCCTAACAAAGTAACATTGATATCAATATTAAGACAAAATCTCAAGCTCAACTACATGAAAACAATCATCAAGAATTAAACAAACACTTCTCCTTGGTTTCTCACTTAGTAGTACTTCTACAGGTCTTGAACACTCAAACCTGAAAATATCAAAGAGCATTATACGTTGCAGGGCACAAAATGACTGAGGCTACATATAGCACAAACTAAATTAATTAAAGAAGAGCACAAACATACCTTTTGAATTTAACAGAACAATAAAGACATGCAGCTACACGCCTACACAGCCAATATTAATGCATATCAAACTTAAACTTCAAAAGTACTTTTAAAACTCTTTATAGTCCAAAATATGTTAAGGACATCTTATCTTTTGTGTATACAGTTCAATCTGAGGCTATCTTACACAACAATAAATGTAAAATCATACAATGTGAATTCCATTACTAACCTGGCAGCAGTGTAAAAGGTGTACCTGAGAGACAATCTTTCAGGTTGCCATTGATCATGTACTCATACATGAGTGCCATCTTGTTATCTTGATTATCTTGTATTATAAGGATCTTTATTTAGATGAAGTGCCTCCAATTACTCATTTTCCCTTGATCAGTCCTATGGAGTCTGGAGAGGAATCACTTGATAACTAATTAAACATCAGTGAATTAAGTGAAAATGCACTCTTAATTTACTTTAGTGCGGGAGGCTTTAAGGCTCATGGGCTGCACACTAAGTTTTTTTTTAAGTCTAATTAAACAGGGTAAACTTTAACCTTTTGTGTGAAAATTTTGTTTATGAATATATAGCTGACTCAACAAGAATAGTGAAAGTGGACCAAAACTTGTGTTAATTTAAGTCACATTACTTCAAGGGACTAAAAACATACTTAAATTAATTTTTATTCATCAATTTCTTTAATCCATCTCTAGCAAAATCTAGTGTGTAGGAGCTAGAAAGGACAGATATAAATAGAATGTAAGTACAATAAAGTAATGTTGTATGCGTACTTTTTGTAAGGTGTTTGGGATTATATACAATCACATGGTCGCTACTAAATGCAAATACGTACAAGGTTATACAAGTCTACAAATATTCCAATTGAAGGATGAATATAAATCCTCTTGAAGAAGAGGGATCAAGTTAAATAGTATACATGTTATACTTTCATTTAATGGTATGTTGTCTATTCAATACTTTTGTGATCATCAAGGCTAGCTCAAGCAACAAAGTATGTAACAGTTTATTCTCAAAGGCATTTTATGGAACACCTAGAGAGTAGTGTACAATTGTGTGCAGAAAATGAAACTCCCAGCTTGAGAAGCAGTCACAAACGAAAGGTATAGTTTCAAAAGAAACCAAACTGGATCACCAGTTCTCTCACATTGAGCTTCGTCCTACAAGCACCAACCAAATCCTACACCAAGCTTGCATGCAAAACCTGCAATCAGCTTCAGCAATTTGCCATTAAGGATTTGCAATGCGATTCTTAACACGATTGGAGAAAAGAAAAGGATTTTGGAAGCTAATTCGATGCACTAATTCGAGAGTTATTTCGCGTGTTCCATAGCACTGTTTCGCAGCTAATTCACAGTTAATCACAGCAACAGCAATTTGACAGCTAAATCAGCAGCCAATTTCAGAGCTAAGTTTTTTTTTATGTCTAATTAAACAGAGTAAACTTTTACCTTTTATGTGAAAATTTTGTTTATAAATATATAGCTGATTCAACTAGGATAGTGAAAGTGGACCAAAACTTGTGTTAGTTTAAGTCTCAATACTTTAAGGGACTAAAAACATACTTCAATTAATTTTATTCATCAATTTCTTAAATACATCTCTAGCAAGTAGCCACGCTAGCACATGTGAGGAGCATCATAAATCCATGTATTACTGTCAATAAACTTCTAATGATAAACCAAAAATGGAAAATGCCACTATTACACAAGAGCTTTAGAAGGATTTCTGATATGCACAATCCAAGTTAGGACCTGTATCCACATTAAACAACCCTGCATATCTTTCAAAGTATCCAATCCGATCATTCACCCTTCCATCATCAGAAAGCCCACACTCAAGTCCACCATTGATGATGTTAGTCACCAGACCAAACCCTGCAGTTCGGTTAGCTGCTATGTCAGCTTGAGTTGGCACATATTTCCCAATCATCACATTGTGGCAAGAAGGTTTCGGCTTTCGCTCCGTCATCCAAAACCACAGAGAAGTTCTAAATGCAACCAATGAACTATTGGTCACGATCTCCGGATTTCTCAATCCATCAAATCCCAAAGCCTTCCCAGCTGGTCCATAGTTGTAGTTCCTGCAGCACAAAAATTATATTTCAAATTCAATCAATCAATAACATAAAACCTTACATGTATCTCACTTTTCAAACATTTTCACAATTTACAATCAGTGTAATATACCAGGAAAGTTGAATTGGTCCTCTGCCTTTGTAACTTTTCCCTGGATAACAAGGCCATTCTTTGTTGGTGGAATCACAGTAATCACTTTGAGGACTAACTTCTTCCTTGAAGCACAATCCCCAAGCATATGGTCCATCAGGTGCAGTAGCCCACCCACCTGTGGTTTCATGTGAAATTTGGGCAAGAAAAGCAGCAATCTCACGCTTGCGCGTGGTTAAACTACCTGTAGCGCCAAATGCAGGGAAGCATTTGGAAGCTTGAATGTAAGACTCATAGGTGTAGAAGTTTTTAGCAGGGCATGCAGAGTCATCTTTGTGAAGGAAAATTGAATCAAAAAGGCTTTTGCTAATGAGAGAAGAGATTGGTGTAATGGGTGAGTAACGTGCTTCAGCTCCAAATGATGAGGAGTGAAGCAGGATTGTGAAGCAAAATATGAAGCTAGAGAAAGATACAACAATGGAGGACAATGAGAGTACCATTTGCTAAAAAGGGTTGAATTAAATGTTAATGATTTTGTGTTGGGAGCAAGATTGGGTTTTATAGGCACCATCTGATCTGAAGTGGGAAATGTCTGAACACGCTCGGCTTGTGTGCAGCAATTTGAATTTGTCATATTGGAAAAGTCCATGGAGGTGTGAAGAGTGGAAGGTCAGAGGATTTATTGCCATCCTACACACTAATGCATCTTTTGTGGTCCTTGAGATATGGAAATGACATAACTCACATAAATTAATTGATAGTTGACACTTACTAACTTTTGATATTTGATGAAGCATGTGTTAAATTGGAATGTTGACATAAGCCACCAACAGGAGTGATAGTCCATAACTTGTTGCTAGTGGGCTGCTGCTCTCTGATGTGCATGTTTAGATACATGAGTAAAAATCACAGTTCAGACAAAATTATGGTAAACAGCCTAAAAAGTTAATGAAAGTTGCTTCTGTTCACTCTAATTTTGTCTCATTCTCTGATTTTTTTAGTGTGTATCCGAATATGAACATCCACGGACTTCCCTCTAGGCAAAAATTCTCACTTAAAAAAGCTTTGAAAATGGAATTGCAATGGCTATCTGACTTGGACTCGTACATGTTGTTTACTCTTTCAAAACATATTTAGTTAATGGTAATCGCTACAAACCTCCAAGGCCAAGATATCCCCACCAAAGAATATAAGCATTGATGTTTAAAAAAATATATGGGTAGACTTGACTTTGTCCACGCAAAGCACACGAACACGATGTATCCACCATAAACAAACACCAACTTCATTTGAAAAATATATGGGTAGACTTGACTTTGACATGTTGTACTATCACCTATTTATGTTAGATATTCATGTCTTAAAGTGTAATTTTTTTCTTAAAATAAAATTAAAGATTAATAGGGGCATTCCGAGAATTGAACTCGGGACCTCTTGCACCCTAAGCAAGAATCATACCACTAGACCAAATGCCCTTCACTTTAATTTGTTTTAATAGTCATTTTGCACACAATTTAAAGGAGGATAAACCCTAAAGAAAAATATTAGTAAAACTTTCTCTTACATTTTCTTTTCAATACTCTCTTTTCTATTGGTTCAAGTTCACATGAGATCCACAAAAAATGTTGGTCACACTTTCAATTTAGTAAGACTCACATGAAATTTCACCTATAGAATGAAGAGTGTTGAAAAGAGTGTTTTTTTTGTCAATAATGTTTAGAATAAATACTTAAAGGGTTGCTAAGCACAAATACACGAGGAAATTAAAAATGAGCATGCACAATCAAGCTATAAGCTAAAAACATGATGCAAAACCTAAAATCAAAACAAAACTCCCTATACCAGAGAAGCTAATTAACTTTTGAGCGCATAGAAATAAAATTTTAACCATATCGAAGTTGAAAACCAACTCAATCAACCCAGTCGAAGTTGAAAACCATGCGGCTATCACGGGAGCCCATCGTGGCTACAACAACACCAATTGTGGACAATAAAGCAGCTTTGAGAAAACAAGGGGAGAATAAGGAGTCTTCTGAGGATTCCAAACATACATTAGCAAGATATGAGTAGGTAAAAGGAGGCACACACATCGAAGATGGAGGTGGCTAAGTTGTGGCAGCAGAGACCAAGGCCTAGAGAGGTGACTGAGGCAAGAGCGGTAACCAGAGGTGGGTGAGAGCGAGGGTTTGTGGTGCCTTCAAAGACAGAGGTCGCGAAGCCTATTGAGGCGAGAACACGTGAAGCAGCCAATGAGAGGTGGACGGTGGTGGCCGCGCGGCGAGGGAGGGTGGTAGTGGTGGCCAAACGAAAAGAGAAAGCAAAAAAAAAAATCATAGTTATGTAAGTAACAAACCACCTAATAAGATAGAAACCATCTTGTGCAGGAAAAAAAAAACTAACCAAGTACGAGGAGAGAGAGCTTTCCTAATGGAGTCTAAGAGGGTGACGACTCTGATTCAAAACTATGAAACTCTAGCAAAGGTTCAAGGAAAAGAAAACGGCAAAAAAGAGTGTCGATAGCACTTCCCATTTCCCAACCCCAAAACTACTATTTCTTTTTTTTTGGTCGAAAGATTCATGATTTCATTACCAAGAGGGCAGAAAGCCCACAAAGGAAACAAGACATTAGCCTGGTAAGAGCCCTTGCCACTAGACATACAATAGAAGGAGGGGCACACTAGTGGAATAGGCTAGGCAAGTCAGGACTTAAATAGAAATTCGTTACAATCATTAAATGTTGACTCTAAAACCATGCAACTACTACAAGTACCCTTAAACACGATCTAACTTCAAGAAGTAGAAAGGCACACCCCTCAAGCTGAACAGGGAACTCATAAATGAGAGAGAGAAGTGGGAAGACCATGAATCTGGGGGAGCACTCACAAGGGGAGCATCTACCACATCACATGCCTCAAAATCCCCAGACTCTAAGAGGCTGAAGAGCAGCTAGCAAGGTCTTTCGCGAGAGCTCTCACAATTTTTGGAGGGGGGTTCAGGAACCAGTGTTGAGGGATGGATCTAGATCTGTGGAGGGTTGCTAGGATGTAAGCTACCTGGTTGGCTTCTCTTGGAGTCCAGGAGAAGTTGCAGTGAGTAAACTTCCCCTTAAGGTTCCAAATATCCTCTATGATGGCTAAAATTTCTCCTCTGATTCTTTTTCCGTTGCAGGCCTCAATTGGGATCTGGGAGTCTGACTCAAAGATTACCCTTTCCCAGCCCATATTAGCGGTCAAGATCATAGCATCCCTCAGGGCCAAGGCTTCAGCAAGTAGGGGAGATGGTGCTCTTACCGTTCTTGTGTGACCCGAGAGCATGGAGGCTCTATCATCCCTTACCACAAAGGCAGTCGAGGCAGGGCTCGTTGCATTGATCCAGCTAGCATCAGTATTAACCTTTACCTAATCTTCAGCTGGGGAGGTCCAGGAGGAGCTTCTTGGTTGTCTTTGGGTCCCCGGTGGGTTCCTTATGTTTTGATCAGTCCCTTTATGAATTTCTAGGCAAAGGAGCTGAAGAGATTTTATTCTTTGCAGGGCAAGAACCGGGTTTGGTTGAGTACCTTGGAAGACAAACTCATTTCTAATCTTCTAGATTGTCCAGAGGATGCACCCTAGAAGGGAGAGGTTCTGTTCAAAGGTGGCTGGGTGGGATTGCAGATCCTTACAGGATTGAAGGAACCAGTCCTCAAACTTTCTGATTTGAAATGGATTGAAGACTCTCTGTAGTGGGGAACCAAACCAGACAGAGCGTGTCCACTGGCAGAGAAGAAAGGCATGCTCAGCAGTCACTTCCTCAGATTGACAAACAGGGCAGAGTGCACAGTTAGATACTCTTTTTTTCCTTAAATTTTCCATCAATGGTAGAGCATTGTGTGCTGCCCTCCACAAGAACATCTTTATCTTGTTTGGGGCTTTAATGTTCCAGATGTTTTTCCATAAGTCAGGGTCAGCAATAGAAGAGGAGCTAGCACTGGTAGAATTCACCTGAGAACCTTGTCTGGAGATGTAGTAGCCCGATTTGATGGAATAGCTCCCATTAGGTGAGTGAGGCCAGAGAAAAATATCTCTCCCACCCGTGAGTTGGATGGGGGTCTGAACCACCTTGATAGCAATCTCTGGGGGAAAAGTCTCTCTAACTTTCTCCAGATTCCAGCCACCTTCCTCATGAAGCAGGGAGTTTACTTTGGTTAAAGGGCTATCTCTTAAATCAGAGAGGGTTTCTCCTGACCATAACCAATTATCCCTCCATATGTCAATGTCTTCTCCATTGCCCACCGCCCATCTTCCATTTGACTTTAGGAAGTCTCTACCCTTAAGGATGCTTGACCAAATCCACGAAGCTCCTTTCCTTGTCCTGGCCTCAAGCATGGTGCTGTTTGGGAAGTAAATTGCTTTAAGGACTTTAGCCCAAAGAGACTCAGGGTATTTAATGGCTCTCCAAGCTTGTTTGGAAACGTGAGCAATATTCTGGTGATGGAAGTCCCTAAATCCGAGCCCTCCCTCCTTTTTAGAGTTTGTGATGTGGTTCCAATTTTTCCAGTGAATACCCCGATCTTTTCCCCTTCCTCTCCACCAGAATCTGGCCGTGGCAGAGTAGAGTTCTTTGCAAAATGATTTGGGGAACATGACTAAGGTCATGGCATAAGTTGGTATTGCTTGTATAACTGCTTTAATAAGAACCTCTTTCCCAGCCTGGTTAAGAAGAGCTTCTTTCCACCCCTCCATCTTCCCAAGAATTCTTTCTTTTATCAATGCCAAAGCATGGTGTTTTGATCTACCCCACTCCGCTGGGATGCCTAAATATTGCCCTGCATTCACCCAGATTTGCATTTTGAAGATGTTGGAAAGTTGTGTTTTCAAGCTTGTGGATGTGAGAATATTGCAGAGGAGCCCTGATTTGCTGGTGTTAATTCTTTGTCCCGAGGCTTGGGAAAAAGTATTGAGGAGATGGATAAGGTGGTACGCTTCCTGGATAGAGGTGTTGGTGAGGAGCAGGGCATCATCAGCAAAGAACAAGTGAGTTATAGCAGGTGCTGTAGGGGCTAATTTTAGGCCAGTGAGTTTCTGCTCCCTTTGTGCATCTAGGAGCATGTTTGATAGGACATCCATAGCAAGTACAAAGAGGTAGGGGGATAGGGGATCCCCCTGCCTTAGTCCTCGTTGGGGGAGCAGTTTCTGGCTTATGAATCCGTTGATTTTGTATCTGTAGGAAGTCCCCGTTACTAGAGTCATGATCAGGGTAACCCATCGAGCATTGAATCCGTAAGCTAAGAGGGATTTTTCCAGAAAATTCCAGTCCAGCCTATCGTAGGCTTTACTCATATCTAGTTTGATAGCTAGATGATCTCAGTGCTCCTTCTTCTTGCTTTTCAGGGCATGGAAAACTCCATGGGCAACCACGATGTTGTCCTGGATTAACCTTCCTCCAATGAAGGCGCTCTGGTTCTGAGAGATGATGCTGTCCAGGTCTCCTTTCAATCTTTGCACCATAATCTTGCTGATAACTTTGTAGACAAAGTTACAGCAACTAATTGGGCGATACTGAGTCACACAGTCAGGGATAGGAACCTTTGCCACCAATGTTACCAAGGTCTCATTCAAGTCAGGAGGCAACATACAGTTAGTAAAGAAAAGTTTAATAGCAGCACATACCTCGGGTTTTATAGTTTCCCAGTTGTTTTGGAAGAAGAGGCCATTAAGCCCATCAGGCCCAGGGGTTTTAAGGCTCCTTAGGTTTTGCATCGCCCTTGTAATCTCTTCCTCACTTACTTCTTCACAAAGTTTTGAATTGAGTTCATCAGTTACTACTAACTTGGGGACTGTCGCCAAACACTCGTCTAGATGAGAGGTGGGAGTGGATGCAAAGATCCCTTGGAAGTGTTCTGTAACAGCTTGCATGACCTCTTGTTGCCCTTCTACCCAATGTCCAGCCTCATTCTTGAGTCTCCACATACGGTTTCTCTCTCTTCTCTGTATAGTGATCAAATGGAGCTCCACATAACAAACATGTTCTTAGTATGGTCTGGTTGGTTTTGGAACTAGGAAGGAATCAAAGCCCAACAGATTTAACAGTCAATGAAGTAAAGAGCCCAGCCCATAAAGACAAGGCCTGTTCCTCAATAGAGTTTGAAATGTCCCACAAAGTCACAAACTTTGTCTTGTTTTGTCGAGGCAAAACCCACAGTTGCTGACATCCGTTGGATGATGGAGAAAAAACCAGATCTAGCAACCAGTTAGGAGCGCGGTTCAGTTCAATTTTGAAAACAAACAAACATACACTCAGCTCCACACACCACACTCACACTGTGTAGTAAATCGACCGTTGAGGAGAAGAAGAAGAAGAAACAATGAGAATGAGACGCCATGGATGGCAACGTCCTCTTCACCCTTTACAGTATGTGGGCATTGCAATCTACACTTTCCTCGTGGTTTGTTTCTACACTTTCCTCGGACTCTTCCTCGGAAACCGAACCGCCGAGATAACACTCACCCTCGTATTCTCCTTCGTGGTAATAAATAATCTACACTCTACTACATAACTTTGATTTTTCTATTCTTCATAACTTTCTTGTTGTTGATTTTGACTTCAATGTTCTGCACAGGCAATTTCTGTTATGTTTCTGTTTGTGAGGTGCACTGCGATTGATCCAACAGACAGAACTAGCTTCAGGAAGAAGAAGAAGAAAGGAAAAACCAATGCGGTTTTGAAGCTGAACTATGGGTTTGTTCTGGGTCAGATTGTGATTAGGTTTTTCAGGAGGGTGGAGAGGAAGCTGCTTAGGACGTTTATTAAGAGGAAGTATCTTGATCCCTTGAACACAAGCTCCCAGATTGAGCCTCTGCTGCCTTTCCCACTAGTTATGAAAGATGATGATCATGCTCTTGTCCCTAATCTTAATGAGGATGATATCTCATTTTGCCCACTTTGTGATTTCGAGGTTCGAATAGTTGGAATGATTGATCTATTGAGTTGAAATCAGTTTATACTACTTATATTAGTTGAGAAGCTAGCTGTGTTGAGTGTTGTTACAATGACTAGAGATATGGCTAAACAAGTTCTTATAAATGGAAGTGTGTAATCGGAGTCGAATTAGGGCCCCGTTTGGAAGAGCTTATTTGAGCTTATCTGATAGCATAAGCGCTTATGTCAGTGTTTGGGAGAGCTTATGAAAATAGCTTATGGCCAACCATAAGCTGTTTTGAGCTCATACATGGCTTATTTTCAATTTATTTCAATAGTTTTTTTTAAAATAGCTTATGAATAAGCGCTTATGTCATAAGCGGCTTATGCACTTATGTCATAAGCGCTTATGACCATAAGCGCTTAATTAAGCTGTTTTCCCAAACGGGTCCTAGGTCTAACATGAATGAATTCTAAGAAACTGCAAGTTAATCCAAACTGGAAGTGTGTGATGTAGCATGCAGTTAAATCAAACTATTGTGCGTTTGTGTGAATCAGGTGAAAAAGCATAGTAAGCACTGCAGGACCTGCAATCGCTGCGTGGAAGGGTTTGATCACCATTGCAGGGTTAGCATTTGTCAGGCTGTTCTTTTTTGGTTGTGAAATTTGTAAATTCTTTCTGATATTTTGATTGTTATTGAGGTATAATTGCTTTTCATTGTTTTAACAGTGGTTGAATAACTGTGTGGGGAAAAGGAACTACACGACGTTCTTTCTTCTGATGATTTTCGTCCTGTTAATGGTCAGTACTCAATGGTGTTGATAGACTCTAAACAAAAGAGTTTCAAATAGGTTTAGCTGAACTGAATCATTTCCAATTTTGTCTGTTACATGCACAGCTTATCATTGAAGGAGGGGCTGCAATTGCTATATTTGTCAGGTGCTTTGCAGATAAAAGAGGAATAGAAAAAGAGCTTCAGAGGAAGCTTTTTGTGAAGTTTCCAAGAGAAGTTCTTGCTACCATATGTGTAATAGTTACCATAACTGTTTCTGGACATTGCCGTATTTTGGTCGACATTTGAATTTTAGGTTTCAACAGCATTTCTGATTTACTTTGAATTTCCTGGATTGCTACAGGTATTGCTTCTCTTATTTACAGCTTATGGCTCAGCTGCACTGGGGCAGCTTTTCTTCTTTCACGTGGTCCTGATAAGAAAGGTGGCTTTCCTTCTTGCTTTGAAAATATCAACTATCATAATGCTTTAGTCTTAGGACAGATGCATACCTTAATAATTTACCAAAGAGTTTGAAAGACAAGTGCAGGTTTTCATGATCAATTTCCCAATTCAGTCAATCTGTGTTAATTTTTGTACTGAAATGTTTGTTGCTATTAAGACTGCGTTTAGATAAACAGCTTTAACGCTTAATTAATAAGAATTTATCATATAAACATCAATTGACAAGTTTATTGAAAAACAGAAGAACTTGTATGTAAATATAAGTGTTCATTAATAAGCTAATCTGAGAAACTAACAAAAAATTTCAAAAGAGCTTATAAACATGTCAGAAGCTATTTTCTTAAGCTTAACTAACACATGCTTAAGTGCTTATGTGGTCCAAACGCACCCTAAATCATAGTATTTATTATTTATGCAGGGGATGAGGACCTATGACTATATTTTGGCGATGAGAGAAGTGGATCAATCCATGGAATTGGAATCAATTGATGATTCTGATTTCTCATCAGATGAAAGCATTGATTTTGACTCACCTGAGAAGCCAACCCTGATGTCAAGGTTTCTATGCAAAGGACAGAGTGAAAACCAGGTAGGAATTAGATAGACTGCATCATGCTTATTTTGCCATAATTCTAACTCAAACCTCACAGAGCAGTTTGTTTTGAGTTTCAGAGCTCACCTAGGTTGTCTATCAGGATTGACAATGAAACCGAATCCATCAAGACAAAGAAGTTTCATGTCAGCATTAACCCATGGAAACTCTTGAAGTTTACCAGAGATAAAGCCCTAATGGCAGCTGAGAAAGCCAGGGATAGGCTTCTGAAAGAAAAGCAGACTGGAGAACATAATTCATTGAGACCTCTTCCACTCGAGACAAAATTTGGTCCTTTGATGAATGCAGATAAAAACATGGGCAATGAGGGTTATGGCTCAACACCTTTTATAGCAAAAGGAAAACTTTCTGTATCGCCAGTAAGCTTTTCAAGCCCAAGGAGGAGATTCTCTGCTGGCTCACCAAATGTGTTCTCTAGCAGCATGATGGTGTCTCCACAACACAAATATAGAAGCAGTTTTGACTTGAAGTTAACAGGTGTATCCAGGGAGCTTGAAACACATATTTCAGGGCAGGTTCTTTGTTCAGTTATCAGCAAAGATGGAAGTGAACCATCCCCAAGATAGGCATATTGTATTTTAGAAGTTGAGGTTCTCAACCTTAGAGAAAGATTTGTTTATATGTCCATTTTCTGTGTAACATTGACTCCTTATAATTTTATACATGGGATGGTTAATCTATAAGTGTAACATGGTTTTCTGTTTAATTTAATCATGGGGTTGTTCCAGCCAAAGTGGCTCATTCGATCTGTTAATTTTCATGTGAAGGCAATGCAATCATGTTACTTTTCCGGTTATCCAATATACATGGGGTTGTTCCAGCCAATGTGGCTCATTCGATATGTTAATTTTCATATAAAGGCAATGCAATAGTTTCCATGTGTTATAAAAGCAAAGTTATTTTCAACAAAGGTTTTTTGTATTGATCATATTCTGAATGCCCTCTACTGTGTAAGAATATGTTAGTAACATTTGTAACATAAAGGAAAAATATTAGAGTAACCATATCTTCTTAGCTTTATCAACAGCCAAAGACATTCTTTTCCTTGTATTTCTTTTGAATAAACATTATTTTCATTTTTCTTTTCCAAAACCATGTGTAGCTAGAAAAGAAAGAGATGAAATCATTACATTCACATTTCAGATAAATCACTCAATTATTCGTTATTGCACACGTTACAAGAAAATCATCTCAGTATCATTCTGCAGACGGACAACAACAGATCAGCAACATCATTTAACTTCTTCTGTCAGGTAAAACTTTTCCTGCTGAAAAAAACTCACCAATCCAATTTCAGCTACAAGTGAACTTTGGCAGCATATGTCATAATTTACCAAGACCGCAACCAAGCACCTCTGCTTCTATCACTTGAACTCTTTAGCTGGTTTGGCAGCTTGTAACAGTCTGACCAATGCTCAGGGAATATTCTCTCTTTGAGAGGTTCACAAACTTCCGGCGAAACCAAGTCTGAGTATCCTTTAACGTCAGAGCAGTTCCATGGAACTTTTGAGCTCACATTAAGGCTAATGTTGGATAGACAGATATTGACAAAGTCATAACCTTTTATGCCCTGTATAAGGCCGGCGCGTTTGACATTTTCCCCTATCACATCCTTGATAGTAATTCTTTCAATTAGAGGTAGGGCGTCCGGGTCATAAGCTTCATCTGGATGTTCTCCATATAAACCAGTGAACCTGATAGCAATATCTATATTAGCCAAGGTCATGTTAGAGATATAGACATTTCTAACATAACCACCCCTGCCAGGAGAAGTCTTAATTCTGATTGCGCTGCGCGAATCAAAAATATAAATATCTTCTGCATGGACTTCTGACACACCTCCAGACATCTCACTTCCGATAGCGATTCCTGCACTCGTAGTTTTCCCAACGAGCCTGCGGATGACGATGTTTGTACTAGGTCGACCAAATGAAATGCCATATTGATCCCATCCACTTTTGATGGAAATCAGGTCATCACCGGTGCTTATATAACAGTCTTCAATGCATACATCGTCCGAAGAATCTGGACATAATTGAAAGGTATATATGAAAAGCTGATGAGTCTGGAAAGAAAATTAGCAAGGACAATGACACATGTTTTAAGTCCCAACTAGCATAGAATACATTGCTCCACATATGTAAAAATTCTGTCTTATTTTGGTCCATAAGAAACTTTCACTTTTAAACAATGAATGACAAGAACTTGATACCACACCAAAACTGGGTTAAACATTGGGTTCCTGAAAATTAAATCTTGAAAATTCGTGCACTGTCACGCGAGGGTATGATTTTCAACACTAAGGGAGAAAAGTCACCTGGATCAATCCCATCAGTATTTGGTGAACTAAGAGGAGCAAGGATGGTGACATTCTGAACTGTAACATGGCTGTTCATCGAGAAAAACAGTCTCAAATCTCCCCCTAATCATGGAAGCTTCACTATTGCACAGTTTTAACATGCTAATGAAAGCGCATGAACTTTAGCAAATAAGGAAGAAAATAAAAACACTCAATCCTTCTGGAAGGGAACAAACCTGCAATATACAGGATGAATAGTCCAAAATGGTGAATTCAAGAAGGTTAAGTTTGAAATGAGAACCTCCGTTGAATTCATCAACTCAACCAGATGAGGACGTGTATAATCCAATGTTTTATTCTCAAATTTGCTCCACCAGATACTCCCTTGACCATCTATAGTTCCATTATTACCTGCATTGGGACACTAATGGCATCAATATATTGAAATATGTCTATAGAAGATTATTTTCCATTGGATATCACAAACCTGTTATAATGACATCAGTCAAATTGCGTCCGTAAATGAGGCTTCTATGCCTTCCACCCGGCAACTCCCTTCCACGACCATATGATGGTAGGGGATCCACAACTGGCCAATCATCAGAGTTCTGTAACAAGCACAGTATGGTATTTTTTTCACACACTACAGATCATAATTTAGAGACCACAAGGTCTGAACAGATTAAACTACCAATTTGTTTGAATTAAGCTAGTGAACAAAATACAAACATAAGTTATATCCATTACTTAAGGTCAAAATTAGAGTCAAAACTCAAAAATAGTCCTTGCATGGTAAATTGACAAATATAGCTCAGAAAGTTTGCACATATTAATTACTAGTTAACTGTAATACACTGCTTTATTGACTAATATGCATAACAAACATATAGGAACATTATATCCATGCTAAAAGTGACATTCTAATATGTAATAACTAATAGCATGTTTGAAATCACGTTTAAACCTTCCAGAATAACTTCTACCCCCTTCCAACGTGAAAATGTATTGTGTATTTAAACATGCACTAAATTGCAGACAAACCGGGGAACAACCACATTTTGCAGCTATATTAAACTTTCTATTCCTGGCATTTAACCATATTATTTACAAATAGCAGCTTACCGTTGATCCAAGAATTACAGCATCCTTGTCTAACCACAAAGTGAGGTGGCTGATTAGATCAAAACTTCCGGTTAACCACCGGCCAGCTGGGACAAAAAGCTTGGCTCCACCTTTGTCTGAAAAGGAATTGAGATAGAAGATGGCATTCTGAAATGCCTTGGTATTGAGAGTGATCCCATCGCCAACTGCTCCAAATTCTGTAATACTAACACTATGCGGCCGAACTTCCTTCAAGTTTATCTGATTGCAGCTTGAGCTGCTCCACACTGTCCATGGGCAACAACTGAACAATGCAAGTACCAGAAACACATCCAGCAGCTGCATGAAAAACATGTCAGCATCAGTTAAAAACATTGAGGCGGTTCTAATTTTTTATAAAGCCATGAACACTTGAACAGCAGTTCATTTGCTACTTCAACTGCAAAAAGGGCAGGATCTTAAGGAATACACAGAGACATTTAGCAACTTAAAGAGCATCAGAACTATGAAATTACAGAACTATAATTATAATCAACCGAATAAAATAGGTCAACTAGATGAGTTAAAAATCTACTCAGCAGACAGTAACACAAGATAAATTACACTAAGGTAGACAGGGGAGGATCCAATCCAATCAATGCTTTTCTTGATCTGTGTAAAATCTTTTGAATTTAGATCTTACAGCACCCATTACTAAGCTTGAAAGTGAAAACAAAGATAGGTAGTAACATTTAATCAAACACAAACAAACTCACAGTTGAAGTTGAAAGTCTCTTCATATGAATGAGATCCAGTCTTGAGAGCAGAGGGCAGAGCTTGTGATGAATAACAAAATGGAAATGGTCCTTGTGGTGAATGAAAAATACCCAGAAACAATAGACAGAGAAAAAGAGAAGAAGGGTAGTTTTGATTTATTGATCAAAATATGATACTACTGATTGGAGGGTCGTTGAGAAAAGGGTCAGAGAGAGAGAGAGAAAGAGAGAGTCAAGTTAAAATCATTGACAGAGACTGTGTATGCCCCTTAAAAATTAAGCAGTAGGACCCTCTCTCGTTCTGAGTTTGTCTTACACCATCGTGGGAAACAGAGAAAACCCAGAAAGAGAAACAATGATTTTGAACTACAACAAGGTGATCAGCATCATCAGCAGCAGCAGGGGATCATGATCATGATAATCACCGTTGCGTTGGTGGTGACTGGTGAAGCAATGACGCGCTGACTTCCAAGAATTACAACACATGGAGTGAGTGAGTGAGTGAGTGAGTGATTGTGTGAGACAGATAATGACAGTTTGAGTATGTCTAAGTTTTTAAGGTAAAGAAGGTTTTTTCACCGAATTTAGGCTTGCATGGCGCACCACTTCTGCTGTCTTTTGTTTCTGTGTGTTCTTGGGACAACCTACTTACTTCCTTTTCCTAAAATAACCAAATCCTATATAGATTTTAGGCTTTTAGGTGAACACCTTGATTAAGGGCTTGTTGGGAGTACATAGTTTTTACTTTTTAGTTTTACATTTCAAAATTTATAAAAACTAAAATTAATAAATTCAGTTTTAGTTTTTCGTGCTTTTCAGTCTTAAAAAATTATTGTCAATTTAAAATAAAGATAGCTCAAGTGGTAGGAGCTGGGGGACATATGAGTTGGGTAGGGGAGGTCTAGGGATCGAATCCTGGCGGACGCAATTTATCTTTCCAATGTACAAAAAAAAAAATTAGTCATCTCCGTTAACATACATCTTTGTTTCATAGCAGTAATGGAATGTGGTGTGGTGGCATGGTGGATGATAGTGGTGGGTGTGGCGATGGTGATAGATGACGATGGTGATGGTTGTGGCGCTAGTGGTGGTAGTGACTGTGGCAGAGGGTGGTGTAGTGATGACAAAGGTGGTAGCGGTAGTGGCGAAGGTTGGTGGTGTTAGTGGCGATGAATTACATGTTCTTGAAATTAAAAATCATAATCACAAAATTATATTTTTATGATTTTAAACATTTAATTATTTTTTTAAAATTAAGTTAAAAAATATTTCAGTTACATTTTTACCGAACACAATATTTTTTTCAAATTTACATTTAAAGATAAAAAAAAACTCACAACCACCTTGAAAGAACCCTTAACTTAATTTTTTTTAGGTTAACATTCTATTTTACTTTTTTTTTAAATGACATTCTAATGATTTATGGTACATAAAAAAATGGAAAAAACTACAAGACTAACACCTCTCTAGCCAAGATGAGAGTATTCTGCTAAGACGGAGCCTTAAGATGGGTAAAGAAACACTGAAGGCTAGCTTCAATTCCAGCAAGGCAATATGCTGCTTCAATCTGCTGCTTCATTTGAATATCTAGAGATGTGTAAAAGAGTAACGCTCCCATCATGATTCAAAAGAAGCCGAAGGTCAAGGAAGGAAGTCAGAAGCTAAATCATGAAATTACTCTAAAAGGAAAATATTTTCTCTTCTAATCTCTTGTTATCTTATTACACCCGCCCATAACTAGCTGGTAAAAAACAGCGATTAATTATGTAAGTTTTTTTAATAAACATGATAAATATTTGGATTGGACCGAAATGAGGTTCGTTATTTATTAGCCCCCTGAAAAAAAAGGAAAAAAATGAGGTTCGTCGTTTATATCCAGTACTGTCCCCATTCCAAGATGATGATGATAACTGATAATAAATGAAACTTGATCAGTAGTCCGTAGTTCATGAATCATGAGGACCCCTCTCACCAGCTACTGTCACAGCTTTCTGCTTCATTGATATGAAGATATAATATATATAGAAACAAGCTTAACCCCCACCCCAACAAAAAGTCAGTTTTTTACTAGAAGATATTTGATCGATAATTGATATAGAGAAAGAAAATGACGACTCAAAAACAAACTATCATTATTCTACAAATAATTTAGACATGTATTCAGATACAATATAATACAAAGGCTTAATTGCACTTTTGCTCCCTGATCTTTCACCTTTGTGCGATTTACCTCTCTCATCTTTAAAATGAGCGAATTCCCTCCCTCTTCTATTAATATGTGTGATTTAGGCCCTTCCGTTAGTTAGCCGTCCAATTGCTAACGGTGGTTGCTATTTTCACCCCCCTTTTACTAACCACACCCCCTTATCAGAAATAAAAATAAAAAAATAAATTAAATAAATTAAATAAAATTAATAGAAAATAAAAAAAAACTATAAATTAAAAAAAACTGAAAAAATATTTTTATAAAAATCAAAGAAAAAATAATAAAATAAATGAAATAAGTTAAATACAATTAATAGAAAATGAAAAAATATTTTTATAAAATCAAAGAAAAAACTGAATTTTTTTTTATAAAAATCAAAGAAAAAAATGTTTTTATAAAGTCAAAGAAAATAACATATTTTTTTAATTGAAGATAGAAATTTAAAAATAAAATAAAAGAAGAATTTGTTTCTATTTGCACCACCTACACTAAATTAAAAATAATATTCTTTTATTTTATTTTTAAATTTCTATCTTCAATTAAAAAAAATAATTTATTTTCTTTGAATTTATAAAAACATTTTTTCTTTGATTTTTATAAAAATATTTTTTTCAGCTTTTTTTTTTATTTTATATAAATGTTTTTTCATTTTCTATTATTTGTATTTAACTTATTTCATTTATTTTATTATTTTTTCTTTGATTTTTATAAAAATATTTTTTTCCAGTTTTTTTTTATTTTCTATTAATTGTATTTAATTTATTTAATTTATTTCATTTATTTTTTTATTTTTTAGCTTAATTGCACTTTTGCCCCCTGATCTTTCACCTTTGTGCAATTTACCTCCTTTTTTTATTTTTATTTTTATTTTTATTTCTGATATGGGGGTGTGGTTAGTAAAAGGGAGGGTGAAAATAGCAACCGCCGTTAGTAATTGGACGGCTAACTAACGGAAGGGCCTAAATCGCACATATTAATAGAAGAGGGAGGAAATTCGCTCATTTTAAAGATGAGGGAGGTAAATCGCACAAAGGTGAAAGATCAGGGAGCAAAAGTGCAATTAAGCCTAATACAAACTTAAGACAGTGATATGCATATATTTGCAGTGTCATTATATTAAATGAATTTGGATCTCATTGTATATCTTTGAATTGAAGTTGAATCTTACGATTCACCACGATTACCTATTACATTTCTAAGTTGCGTCTATAGTAGTACATTTTAGTCTGGTCCGGTTGCATAACTTGGCGAAGTGTCCAAGATTAGAAATTCATAGTCATTTAGATTCTGATATATTTTTGTGCTGTTTGAGTTAAATGACCATTGTGAAAGTTAGAGTTAAATAACTCATCATCCAATTACATTTGAGATAAGTGAGTTGGAATTTCTATATTTTATTTATTAATTTATTTCTAACTCATTTATCTCTAATATGATTGGATGACGGATTATTTAACTCAAACTTTCACATGGGTCATTTAGACAATCCCTCTAATTAGATGTACAATTATATTTGAACCTCATAAAATTTCTTACGTGATGGTCTCGTATTAAAGTTGAAGGTGCCTATTTATTTATATATACAACTTCTAAGGTAATAAATTGTATACATTTTTCTCAAAAAGTTAAATACATAATTAAGTTATGGTGATAATAATGACTAGCTAGCTTACTTGACTGCTAGTGTAGCGGTTGATGATGAAGGCCAGGAGTAACATTTGTGAGTTTTCTTTTGGGGATACTTAAGAGTTAAGACCATGTTTTTTTTTTTGAAAGGCAAGAGTTAAGACCATGTATTAGGTTTTAATTAGACAAAAGTCTCTGGTCGCTAAGGATGATCAAAGGGGAACAGAAACATTTCAGCGTGACATTTTGCACTCCATTAGGACCGTTTTATTATGATTAGATATATAAAACAAAGATCAGGTACTGATCAGGGATCCCAACAAGTAATTAACAAAAGAATGCATGCATAACCCAAGAAGAGCACACTATATAGAGTACTCAGTTAGATCCAAGGCCTTTTGTAATTCTCCATATTTTTATTATTTCATCATTTTCTTACTCTCAAGCTCACTGCTAGCTGCCTTAAAAAAAGAAAAACTCATTGCTAGTTTGCTGGACCCATGGTACAGTTTGACAAGTTGATTAATGAGGGAATACTTGCTTGCTATTTTTAAGTACATGTTTAGATATTAGTTTAGTTAATTTGAAATTGCTTTTATTCATATTCATAAGAAAAGTTTTTATTTTTTATAGCATTGCGTCAAGATTTTCTTGTTCTTCAGAAAAAGGCCAAAGAGCAAAGGGAAAAGTTACACAATGATTAATATATAAGGCCAAAGATCATCCTGTTCTTCCTAATGCATGCAGGGCTAATCTTAACGGCAATGGCGAGAAAAATACCAACTCCGTGGTCAATTATCATGCTTAACGGTATGAATTAGTTTGGCATTATTAGCCTATAGCTTGATGCCTAAGTTGCAATATTTATTAATTTGTCATAATGAATGTGGGGTAGTTAGACTTGTCACATGGCTACCTATGCTTTGGAAGATATGCATGAGTTTTGCCATTTTGCCCTCTTGTACCAATTTCAGGTATTTTTCCTGCTATAGTCAATTACTATGATATATATGAATATATATAATATCAGATTTCAGATAAAAGAAAATGTAGATGCCATAATATTATTTATTTTTAGATGGGCCATGCTATTTCCCACCTCAAGCCCACATACAGAAATTCATGGGCCGCTAAAGACATCACAAAACCCTGACCCGCGCGCTATTAAATCTAATATTTCGCTTGAAGCTTTCTGAATTCTGAATCATCGAACGTCCAACTTTATCAATTGCTACAATTTGTAGAATCAATTCTAGTTTAATTAAGGGCGTCTAATCAGAGGATGCCAAGTAGAAGTAGTGCTAAAGCTCCAAAGAAGCAGGGAAACAACTCAAACACAGGAGGAACTGCTTCTCTAGAAAATAAGTATGCATTGTAAATAGTTTCTGGCTTTTATTCATTCTTCTGTTATTAATGTTGTTGTTTTCTTATCATAACATCATTGGTTACTTATCTGCAGTTCCTATGAAGGAGAACGCCTAACCCATCTGCTCCAATCAATCCGCAGGTAAAATACATGTTGCTTACTTTTTTTAATTAAACTTCCAACATGATTTGCTCTATAATATTGTTGTATGAAACTGAGATGAAGGCCTGAGTCAAAATTTAACAGTTTAGAGTGAACCAGGCTTGTTAATAGGGCGCTATAGCCTACAGTGTAGCGCATTGAGGTCGCTATAGCGCCGCAATAGCACTCGAAATAACGTTTTTTGGGCTTGCCGCTATCCGCCATTAACAACCCTGGAGTGAACTACTGAACTGCCTTATGAAAACAACTGTTAGTTACATAGTTAGTTTTGTAGTTAAGCTGGTTTGTTAGATTTCTTAGTATTATGTTAGTGCACACTATCTATGTATAACTTGTTGCTTTGTATCTGAAAACTTCAATTGATGAATGATAGTTAATTTTTCCCTTTATTTTACTGGTTCATTCTCTCTCAAGTCATCTTCTCAATATTTGTGTTTAATTGTGGAAGTAATCAATAGTACTGCAATTTCTCACCTTATCTTATAAATGATCATTCTAATGATTAGGGAGACTGAATTGGCAAGACGTTTAGATGGATGTTCGTTGCCAGAAAAGATTTGGTTAAAGGTTTGACTTCGACTTGGTTTTGGGAACTATGTAACATGTTGATGAGTTTAGTGGAAAGCTTATATAGTCATGTGACCTTTCTGTGGCTCCTTGCAGCAACAATTTTCTATTGGAGTCAATGATGTAACCCGTGTACTTGAGCGCATGGAACCGTGTGCTGAGTTGGAAAGTTCAGCAGAACTCATCCCTTTGATCAGAAGCAATCATAAAGCACCTTCTGTTAAACTTCAGGTTGATTTCTTCTATTCTGCTATGTAGAACATATAAATCTCTGGTTAATAATGTACATAGTACCTGCACGGCTGCACCTATTGTTATTAGTTTTGAACTTCTATGCAAATCATCCAACTTTGCTCCAAAAAAACTAAATTAAATCCTCCAATTTGCTATTTGTCTGATGCTTTAACCTTTACATGATGCGGCAAATAGCCAAATACTAGTAGGTAGGCATTTTGTTCTTGCTGATCCCTGCAAATAATAGTAGTTGACTGTGCATATGGCGGCCTTATTGTTTTCTCTCACATTGCTCAAACACGATTTATTTTCTTTGTAATAAATAGACAAGTTTTGTACTTTTGTTATTACTTGGTAGAAGTAGTATATGCCTATATGGCTCTTTTTGGTGTTAGGTTGTGCTTTGTTTTATATAGTCCAAGAGATACATTATTTACATTTTCTGTTATGCAGGCTGTGCTTGTTGCTTCTGACTGTAACCCACGATGGCTAACAAAGCATCTACAAAGTTTGGCTTCATCAAGGAGTGTGCCCCTGATATTTATTAGAGATAATAAAGAAGGTTCTTTGAGATTAGGTGAACTTGTCAAATTGAAAACTGCAGTTGCTATTGGAATTAAGGTGAGGTCCCAGCCTCGCACTAGATTTATAATTTTCTATTATGTTTGGTTCTGTTCTTTTTAGGAAAATTAATCGTTTCTTTTAAAAGTTCTCTCAATTAATTAATAAAAGTCATGGTTTCTGATAAATAGGTTATTCAAACATGTAGTAAAGTGTCCCTCACTTTAGAAGACAAAGTAAATCTCCAAAAACGTTGAATGAGAAATCTTCTTTTAAGATTGTGATCATATACTTGATACAAATCATTTGGAGTAACTACAAATAGCCTCCATCGATCAAGTTGCATGGGTAATGGATTTCTCCAAAATTTCATTATTACAATCAACTCCCTTATTCAATCTTTATTCAGTCTTACAATGGAGATTCCTTATTGTAAGAAAATCATACTTAAGAACATTTTACACCATTTCAAAGTTTTATAATGCAATGACAGTAACTAATAGTAAGAGAACCTGTTGCCTTGTTGGAAATAAACAAGGAGTCCATGTTATTTGACCATGCCTCGGGATGTCTATATAATATTGGCTTACTTTGGGTTTTTCTATTTTTGGGTTTTTCTTTTTTTCTTAGATTTTAGCTTACTAAGTTATTCATAATCTTTCAATGAATGCAGGTTAAAGGAAGCGTGATCAATAAAACTGTTGAGGATATTATTCAAGCTGATGCCTGATGGGGCCAAGTTCAGAACCCTGACATAAATGGGGAGAAAGTGTAGATCTAATTTAATCACTTAGTTTAGGTCGATATCCTATTCTTGGCGACGGATTGTAATGGTGTAGTTCTTTAATTTTCAAACTAGGAAGAACAAATGGGGAGAAAGTGTTCTGATTATTCTGATTGACTGAAACTGAATGGATATAAAGCTATGCATAGAGCCATACATGTTCTCTGCTACTGTTTCATACTTCTGATTACAAATAACTGACTAGCAAAAGTAACAAACATGTAAAGGAGCCTCTTGCATCTTGTATAGGCATGTCCACTAAGAGTTTTTTGAGACAAAGCAATATATCGTGTGAATGAGTTCGTCTTGGAGAATTTCACGTGAACACATACAACATTTTCCGTTTCTTTTCTGCCTCCATACATTTCATTTACTGTTAGATTTAGTTTGTATCAGTTTGTTTTATTTACACATGAAAAATGTCAAAAACTGCATTTCCACAAAAGCAAAGGTCAGTGAACTACTTTTACAACCAAAGGACAAATCGTTTTATATGAAGAAAACAGCTCCAATGAATAACAAATGTGAATTTAGCTCTTGATCCATAATTCGTGGCTTATTAGATTAGAGTGAAAACAACAACTACATCCCATCGCATTCTTCTGAGCATGTGTCTGGTGTTAGTTTTATACTCACTTTATTCTTGAATAATACCAGTTACTACAAAAACCACTTTGAATTTGTCTCTGTTTTTATAGGCACGCAGACCGGAAGATCTCAGTTGTCCTGGACTGGACAAGTACGTAGAGATCTTCGTGGGACCGGGGAGGACACTTCAATGGTGTTGCCAATTTTGACACAATAAGTACAAACCTTTTTGGTTTAATACATTAGAAGGCCCCTGTAATTGTAAAGAGAATCAAATCCAGGGCCTATAAAATTTTTGCATCAAATTGGGTCACTAAAAAAAAAAAATTAATTCAATTAAGGTCAAAGTATGTCAGACTTCAATTTTATCCCAGTCATCAATTCCACGTGGCTTTTATAATTTTTTTTAATTAAAAAAAATTATTTTTAATTCCAACTCAAATATTTAATCAGAAAAAAAATTTAAAAACTTAATAAAACATTTTCACCCCCTAATAATCTAACTAATAAACTAATCTAATAATCTAACCTAATCTAATCTAATAATCATTATAACCAAAACCTAATTAAAACATTTTCACCCCAAAAATTAAAAAATGTTTCAAACAAAAATTAAAAAATGAATTAAAAAGCCAAATTCAACCACCCACCGTCCACGATTTATCATCACCCATCGTTGAAACTTAAAATTGTTCTTCAATAATTCAAATCAAATCTTAAAATTCATTTAACGCATGCTGATTTGGTTCTAGCCTTCTGTTGGAATCAAGTGTTGGAGTCAAGTCCCACATCAGAGAAGTCAAGGTGAGAGGGAGAGTTTATAAGAGATGTGACCCATAAACCTAATGCCTTAAGGTTTTGGTTAAGATGTGGTGTCCAAGATCTCTTGGTGTCTTGCTCCTCGGCCCATGGGCTCCCCTGTCTCCCCCCAACAAGTGGTATCAGAGCCGATGGTTCGTGGGACCATGACGGCTCCTTGTGTCGAAAGTCTTCCTAGCAGTGTGGCTAGGCGATGGGTTCCGTTGACAGCGAACGGCGGTGCAAGGTGGATAGCTTCCGCAGACGGGAGGACCATGAGTGATGTGGTTGAGGGACTCACACTTGAGGGGGAGATTGTTGGAATCAAGTGTTGGAGTCAAGTCCCACATCGGAGAAGTCAAGGTGAGAGGGAGAGTTTATAAGAGATGTGACCCATAAACTTAATGCCTTAAGGTTTTGGGTTAAGATGTGGTGTCCAAGATCTCTTGGTGTCTTGCTCCTCGGCCCATGAGCTCCCCGGTGCTTTAAAAGCCAAATTAAAATCAAATTATTTCTGGTCTCCTGGGTTGAAAAAGATGAGTTCTTCATCTGGTTGTGCAACCAAAAACCGTTCCTCTTCTTCCCTTCACCATCCTCACCACCTCGGAGCTGGCAAACCCACCATGATCCGCCCGTAGGCGTCCCTCACCCACAACTGCGGTTTTGCAACTGCAGCACCTGGAAAAAAAACCACAACCCCCACAGCTACCCCAATGAGCCACCAGTAGCCCCATGAATTAACCTTTCTACTTCAAACCTAAACCTCCCAAATACACCCATAACAGTAACCATCCAGATCTGCAAATCTCAGATCCACCATCCTAGATTGAAACCCAACAACTCCAGCACCTGCAAACCCATAAAATAACCAGAAGAAACCCAGAAAAACCAACAACGGAACACACGGAACCAGATGCATTCCCTGGATCTATGCGTGGGGGGGACGAGAGGACAGGTTTAAGAACAAGAAATTGACAAGATTTGTGTGTTTTAGGGATAAGTGTCATTCTGGAGTGAAGGAGAAGAAGATCTATTGATGGTGGATGCACAACAATCGCGCAAGCCCTCTCGGTGAAACGGTGAGACAAATATGGAGGAACGAGTAGAGAGGTGGTGGTCGGTGGGGTAGGGAGGAGAAGATCTGTGGTGGGTGGTGACAAAGGGCCATGGTGGAGAGGATGTGCATAAGAGAGTGGTGAAAATAATGATTTTATTTTTTAGAAGAAAAGGAAAATATTTTATTTTGTATTTAAAAAAATCAATTTTTTTTATTTAAAATCAAATCAATCAGGTTTATTTTATTTTTTTAATTAAAAAAAATTATAAAAGCCACGTGGAATTGATGACTGAGATAAAATTGAAGGCTGGCACACTTTGGCCTTAATTGAATTTAAAAAAAAATTCTAGGAACCCAATTTGATGCAAAATTTTTCTAGGCCCTGGATTTGATTCCCTTTACAATTACAGGGGTCTTCTGATGTATTAAGCCTAATTTCCCCTCTGATGCTAAAAATACCGAGGATTCTAAGAAGGATCAAACTGGATTTGAGAACCATTATTGATGATTGCAGCATTAGAGTCTGACTTGTTAGTGGGACCTTGGGCCATGAGATAGGTGCCCAACAAAGCTCATCTTGGAGCTCTGATACCATCAAATTAGAAATAACAAATGAAGGGAGCTTTATTGGATTATTTTGATTGATTGAAACTGAATGGATACAAAGCTATATATAGGGCCATGCTCACTGCTACTGCTTATTTCCTATTATACAAGTAAGTAGTAACTGACTAGCATAAGTAACTAGCGTGTAAAGTTAGTTAAGGAAAGGCTTAATCCAGTTTTTGGTCCCCATCCTTTGTCATAAATATGGCTTTAGTCCCTCGCCGGAGCAAAGGTGGGGCTAGGTCCCCAGTTTTTGGCAAAATAGTTGGCTTGGGTCCTTCCGGCCGGTTGGGTCAACGCCGGAGCTCCGCCGGCTGACGTGGCCGGTGCCACGTCAATTAATGAGCACAGCTGGATTTTTTTTCTTTTTTTCATTAAATTTAAATAAAATTAAAACTTACTAATTAACTTATTAAATAATTTTTTTTTAATCATCTCCTTTGTTCTTCCTCTTCATGTTCATCATCATCTTCTTCTTGTTCTTCTTCCCATAAATTAAAAACATTTAACCCAAAATCACAAAATCCTTTCCCCATCATCAATCAAACCCAACTCAGAAAGAATCCTAAACTCAAGAAAAATTCTCAAACCCACAAAATATCCATTTGCAGAAGAACTTGTTGCAGTGCAAGGCGTGCAACTAGGTCTCATCAAAACATATATCGCATTTCCTGCAACCAGACCTTTTCACCATTGCTTCAGCAAGCAAACAAAATTCAAAAATGGTAATGAAAGTAAAAAAGTATAGAAATCCGTATAGCAAAATGAGGCAAGAAACAGTGAATTTGTACAACAACATTGCTGTGGTTAAATTAAAAAAGGCCACAAGACAAGGAAATCTCAGTGCAAGAGACAAAAAGAAAAAAAGAAGAAATCGATTGTTCAGTGAGCAGGCCAGAAAATTGAAATACCCAGAAGACAAGACCATTTCCTTGTAGGCAGAATAACACTACCTTTCCCCAGCCAAATCTCAAACCCGTTTTCGTTCTTGCTACAACCACTCTCTAATCTCCATCTTTTTCCCTCTCTCGTTGTATTCATCTCCCCAGCCAAATCCACGGCACCCAATGAAACCTCCAATCAACTTAGCTCCTTTTCCACACCACAAACGAAACCAACCAACACCCATCTCGTCTTTCCCTCCATTTCACAAAGAACAAGTGATTTCTGCCATAAAATCCAACTGAAAAATTGCTTCATGTTAACCCACAAATGAAATTGGACCCAGAAACAATCAACTCAAAGAACACACCTTTTGTTCAAGGCTTTCGTTGAACCACCACCAGATCCGAAACCTCGGAGACCAACAAATCCAAATCTAGATTTGGAATTGATCGGCTCAGTCCCTTTCCATTTCCCTCACTCGAGTTTGCAAAAACCCAGATTTCACTGAGATGAGAGGGTGGGATGACGAGAGGGAGGGAGAGGGGGTTGGGGTTCATGAGTTTGGGGTGGGGGTGGGTTGATGATTACTGGGTTTTGTGGGAAAGATTATCAAAATGATAATGAATTTTCTTTGGAGAAGATGAACATTCATTGGGTTTTCTGGAATTGGAAGATGAGCATCATGAATTAAAAAAAGAAAAACTCAATTGGAATAAGTCCCTGCCAGTTTTGATTAGTTAATTAGTAAGTTTTAATTTTATTTAAATTTAATGAAAAAAAGAAAAAAAAATCCAGCTGGGCTCATTAATTGACGCACGTCAGCCGGCGGAGCTCCGGCGTTGACCCAACCGGCCGGAAGGACCTAAGCCAACTATTTTGCCAAAAACTGGGGACCTAGCCCCACCTTTGCTCCGGCGAGGGACTAAAGCCATATTTATGACAAAGGATGGGGACCAAAAACTGGATTAAGCCGTTAAGGAAACTAACTACTAGAATCAACCAGGAGGTTAACAAAAAAAAAAATGCATCTTCTTTTTTCTTCTTTGGGATGTGGGGATAAAAATGGTGTACTTCTTTTACAACTGGCTACCTGCTACATTTCTTTTACAGTTTGAGCATCAAACTTATATTTTACATTAAATTATACATGCAGGGAGGATCTGATCCCGTTAAGCCTTTCGAGTTGTTCTTTCTCGTTCAAAAAGTTGGGATTCCGGTTATATACTTGAAGGCTCAACAGTGCCAATTGGTTCTGAGTTGGTATTGGCTTGATTGCGTGCGTTACGTTTTCCTGATTTCGGATTCTCCGTTTTATCCTGATCCTGCTTTACCATCACAGGTTTAAACTGCCAAAAGTTCAAAGGTTATGAAAGGGAGTTATAAAGCCACCAAGAAAAAAAAAGGATAAGGAGCCTAAAAATCTAACTTGATGCAAACCTGATATATAGAATAAATAACATTTCTTCTTATTTGTGCCATCATTTCCAAGAAAAGGTTGTAGCCCTCAAGCTTGTATTCAATGAGTGGATCCCGCTGTGCATATCCTCGTAAACCCACAGCTTGTTGAACAAATTTTAGTGCTTGTAGATGCTCTTTCCACAGGCGATCAATATTGCTCAAGATCAGGAATCGCTCTGCTTCTTTCATCAATCCTGGTGCTTGTTGCTCCACAATATCCTATGGCAGCATTTATAATCATGTAAGAAAATATCAAAAGAAATAAATTGAAAAGAAAATGTGTACTGAGTGTATGAGTTGTTTAAATATGACACACAAGGTGCTATAAGTCCGAGCATTAGATTGCAAGAACAAAGTCTCTTTCTCACCAAGTGAAGTTAGTTATATGAATCATAAGATGTAATAATATTGCATCATAACAATATCTAATGACAAACTATATAGTGTTTAAAACCAAGTCCTCCATAATGGTTTGACCTATCTGTTTATTAGTCTTATTCTATTTGCCCTCCATTTGATATATTATCTATCCTCTTCAACAGGTCTTTTTCTAG
The DNA here is from genome assembly GCF_012489685.1 of Lotus japonicus. Classification (NCBI taxonomy): domain Eukaryota; kingdom Viridiplantae; phylum Streptophyta; class Magnoliopsida; order Fabales; family Fabaceae; genus Lotus; species Lotus japonicus. Next base: position 54,600,663 of record NC_080045.1, read on the forward strand.
TACTCTCCATACATGCCAATACTTTCTAAAGCAAAACTCAAGCATTACATTATAGTATATTTATGATTTCCTTAAAGGATTGATCTTTGACACCCAAAAACAAAAAAAAAAAAAACAAAAAAACTATAAAAGGATTACAAATATTAAGTAACAGTCTTACTGACCCTTTTTTGCTGATAGGCTTCTTTACCACGAAGCTGGAGATAGTTCTGCAATTCCCCATAATCTGAGCACTTGCTCCTCAGCAAATCAGGAGTCAGATCATTCAACAAGTAGCAATATCTGAAGAAATATCAAATATCTTCTGTCAACAAATTTGTTAAATCTAGATTAAATGACAACATGCACTGGTTTATATCAACTACAAAAAGAAAACCACATCAACAATAATCGACAACCATATCATCAGTCATGTAAAAGTCCAGATCAAATATCCAAGAGATTGCCCTAGTGTTTAAAAACGAATGATTATTAATCTGAAACCTGTACGGACTTTGGTCAGGATTTAAGAAAATACTTTTGGAGGCACCCATGAGAAGAGTTGATAAATTGGTTTAGTCCAGTGATGAGGGGTAGAAAGAGGCCAAAAGGAACATTGGAAGATTGTTAAAAACGATCTCACTGTCAATAACATTTGACAAAATTTGGTTTTTGATCGAGCACAATGGCATTGTGTGATCCATAAAGTCGACCTAACTTAGTGGGATATCCTTTTATTGTTGTTTTAACCAGGGTTGTTAATGGCGGATAGCGTAGCGTAGCGGCAAGCCCAAAAAAGGCTATTTCGAACGCTATTGTGGCGCTATAGCGGTGAATAGTGGAGTAGCAGTGAACCCCCAGGGGGCTACGCTATTGCGCGCTATTAACAAGCCTGGTTTTAACTTCCCTCAATGCACGAGATGATGTGAAGGGAGAAATCTTCAGATTGCTCGCATAAAAACTTTATCTTCCTTGATAAAAAAAAATCTCCCTTCCCATCTAACACTCCACCACACACACACCCCCCCCCCCCCCACAGAAAAAAAAAGGAAAACTAGATCAGTTTGACCCATTCAACTTTTTAATGAATGAAGAAAAATTAAATAAAGATGCAGTACATTCTTTTTTTATAGCGAATTGTTTTATTGCATTAATCACTTATATGAAATAGAAATGTTTTGATTTTTATAAATAGTCTAGTATTTATAAAGGCTTAAATACTCTCGAGGTCCCTGAAATTGTATGAAATATGAAAATAAGTCCCTGAATTTTTTTTTTCCGATTTGGGATCCCTGAGAATTTTTTTTAATCTAAAAGGGTCCCTACCCGTGTTTCAGGCTCATGTGGCTCAATTTTTACACAATCAGCATTTCCACGTGGTTTTTTATTTTCCATGTCAGATAATAATTAAATAATTATTTTAATTACAACTCAGGGACTTAATTACTCAATCCAATTTCCTTCTGGTTCTTCTTTCTCAGCAAGGAGTGAGAAAACCATCATCTTCTTCCTCCAGAACCCTAGCCACCAACCTTCTTCCTCTTCCTCCCAGCCAACCCCCACCTCCTACCTCTTCTTTTCCCAGCCACAAACCTTCACATAAAGGAGATCTGCCGCACTTGAGGAGAAGAGGCAGAGCTTCCTCCTCTTCTTCTTCTTCTTCTTCTTTCCCAACCCCAGCAAACCCAAGGGACCCTAAATCGACCTGCTACTCCAAATACCCCTTTTTCTCTTCAAACCCAGCACCACCGATCTCTTTGAGGTGAATTCAGTTTCTGAGTTTTCAGATCTGAGAAAGAAAATCTGAGTTTTGAGTAATTGGGTGTTACCCAAGTGCATGCATCTGAGTCTGGTCTCGCTTTGTTTCAGTACAGAGGAGGAGGGTTCCATACCATTCATCCATCAACAATTCCACCACCGTTTTCCTTCTATGTCGTTTCCCCACTGTAATTGCTTTGGAGCTTCCCCCATTACTTTTTTTTTAGTTTATGGGTTTTGGGGTTAAAGGATGAAGCTGTATTCATTTTCATTTTTCCGGTGATTAATTTGAAGTGTTTCTCAAAGCTTGAAGCTTCACATGTTACTCACATGTGCATTATATAGAATTATGTTACAAATTGTGTTGCTTGAATTTGTTCCTCTAGTATTTTATTGATGGACAGAGCTAGCACAGATAAGTGAAGAAAGAGGTTGGAGTTGAGGTTCTGGGTATGTTTACAAGTGATGATGGTGGAAGAGTATGAATGAGAAGATGATAAAGAAATTTGATGAAGTCTTTGATGAAGATGAAGAAATGTATTTCTGGAAGTTTGATGAAGTTGAAGATGAAAAGTCTAATTTGTTTTAAAGTAGTTTAATTAGGATTTATGAGATTTAATTAATAATTTAAAGATATAATAAGGAAATTTTTTAATTAATAATTTAGTATTATTTATTAATTACACACATGTAATAAATATATTAATTTAAAATTTCACCTAAGCATTATAAATAAAAAAGAAATCCACGTGGAAATGCTGATTGTGTAAAAATTGAGTCACATAAGCCTGAAACACGGGTAGGGACTCAATTTGATTAAAAAAATATTTTCAGGGATCCCAAATCGGAAAAATATTTTTCAGGGACTTATTTTCATACGCCATACAATTTCAGGGACCTCCAGAGTATTTAAGCCATTTATAAATGCAATTTTTTATACCAGCGAAGTTGATGGGTTCTATTGGTTGACCATTACAACATGTTACTGGTGTCCAGTAAGCAATCATAGGACAGTTATCCCACCGAACTAGTATCAGTTCAGCCAGCTTCATTAAATTCCACCCTAGTTTTCGTCAATTCATGGCAATTAAATTCAGTTGTTAGAAATATAATATAAAACCCCTCATGTCTCGTTTAGCTATGTGCATTGCCCACGCTTCAAGTGTAACGAGCTCTTGTGCAAGGGAGCATGTTAGAAATGTTATATTATCCTACTCATATGTCCTTTACCCAACAACTTATGCTTTTAGGATAGTTGGTTCATGATAAGTCCTATTTGGGTAGACATCAAGGAGACTGAAAAAAGTGACTGGTTCATAGTTGAAGAGACTGGCTGGTCCAGGTTTCAAAAGTGTCTACTTAATGAGAATATAGAGATCAAGCATGAAAGCACAATAGGAATACAATCAAGATTCTGCATATAACTAAACAGATCAAGGCATCAAGCACAGGATCAAAAGATTTCACTTACTGCTGAATTTTGGCGATCAGTTTCTCGAGATCCCAGCTGTCTTTTGTAGAATCAGAGCCAATGTTTGCCTAATTCATCACAAGCGCGCATTTTTACATTGCAAGGTAAAGCAAAGGTACAAAAAGAAGCATAATTTAAATAAGACTTACCTCTAAAATGTCATCCATCGTCAATTCAGCATATTCAATAAGAAGAGACTGAAGATTGTCAGATTCAAGGGCTCGTCTTCTCTCTGTATAAACACGATCTCTTTGGCTGTTAAGTACTTCATCAAACTCAAATAGTTGCTTCCGAATGTCAAAGAAATAGTTCTCTACTTTCCTTTGGGCTTCATCTAATGCTTTGGTCAACATCTTGGACTCAATAGGTAGGTCTTCCACTCTGAAAGCTCGCATTAAGCCCTACACATAAAAAAATATCAACCATGTTTTGGGAAATAAAATTCCAGGGGCAGCAGTAACACAACAAACACATTACCTGAATTTGGTCCCCACCAAATATCCGAAAAATATTATCTTCAAGACTTAAGAAAAAGCGTGAGCTTCCAGGGTCCCCTTGCCTGCCACTTCGACCACGCAGCTTCATGGAAAAGAATTGAGTTTCGAGTTTAAATACTTATTTGACAATAGTGTTTTTTTCAGAAGGGAAGAAGGAGTGGTAGACAGGGGTATATGATAACAGTGAGAATAATAAAAGGTAGGGAATATGTGGATGCGTAAGGCCACAAACTATTCCAGCCCCCACCCCTCCACCTTTCAACCCAGAAAGGCAATGGAGAGAAGCAAAGAAAACCTGATTATCAATTCGCCTAGATTCATGACGCTCTGTACCCACTACATGTAGTCCACCAGCTGCCACGACCTGCAACCATAATTATTGTCAAAAATGTATCAACAACAGACCAAGGAAAGTAGTGACCAAGAAACAAATTAACCTTCTTCCTCTCTTCTTCAGTGAAGACTTTATATTCCTTGCTGATTTCCAGAAATGCATTTCTCAGCTCAGCAATGACTTCATCTTGGGCAGGGCCCTACATATAAATCCATTATGACAATTTGATAAAACAGGACCAAAATAGACAAAGTGAAGTATTAAAGAAGATAAACATCACCTGTGTAAAGGTTTTAATGTAAGATAATTACACTGACTTCAAGCATTGAATACATTAAAAAAGTTCATTATCAACAAAATGTAACCTTTTCACAAGAATAAGATAGGCGCTCCTCTGCTTCAAGCTCAGTTAATGATCTCTTGCCCCAAGTTTTAACAGCTAATTCCACAGCCTTCTCAGCCAATTCAGCATTTATCTTTGATAGTTGGCATGGAAACAGCTTCTCATTCACCTGGATAACGATATATGTGGAGTTTCAAAACAGTAATTGTAAAAAGTATGGATTTAAACACAAAATCCAGAGCTAAAAAACATTTTTTCGAGTAACACAAATGTGTAGGTGCTTTTGAAATTTTGAAATAAATTCTTGGATCCAGCTTTCTTTTTTATCAGACGTCCAGACCTCGCTCCCTCTTCACCGTCCTTTCTCTATTGGCAAAAAGATTCAAATTCACAACTTAATTCTATTATATAATGTGAACTCATATTCTTCCCTCTTTCATGATTGGCAGATTTTCTCACTGGTTCAAAGCCCGAATACTTTCCTATGTATACTGTTCAGTATTATAAACTGATAATGCTGGGAGGATGCAAACATACTAGGTGGGTTAAGTAATGTCTATTAATTGATGTCCAATCCAACACTTCCAAGTTCCAAGTGAGGCACTTTTATTAACCATCGATTCATTATATCCAAGAACTGCACACCTATGCTCTTTTTTGTTTTTCAATAAGTGGAATCCTTCTCTCCTAATTACAGTGTATTTAAAGAGATGATAAGACTAAGTAGGAAGAGAAAGACAGAATCAGAAAAGGAGGCAAGTAAGATGTCATAGATATCTTTATTTACTTTCCCTTTTTAGAGACAATAAAGAATACACGAGATATTTGTTCTAAAAGGAGGTGTAGATAATATCCTATTTCTATAACACACCACACACCACAACTTTGTTTACATGAAGCAATAGTATAAGAAAAACACCATACCTTCCAAAACTTACTGGGAGGAGGTTTCTTTACTGATACAAATTCTCCTTCAGCTGGTTTAACAACTCTGCAACCATATGTTCCGAAAAAGACTGTAATGCATGTTTGATATGATGGCTTCAACAATTTGCGAGTTGCTTATATTGGAATTTTTAGTTAAATACATGACAGGGTCTAAAAAAAGGAATTAACTAAAAGACGTTTCTCCATGAAGGTTTTATAGTGACAAATGAATCCTGGAGATAGGAAGATTGTGCAAGCAAGGAACATGCATATGAAGTTACAATTTATAATAGGTTGTACCTTCTAAACAAAGACAACTCCCACACACGGACACATAATAGCAGAAAGAAATATCAGACCTAGGATATAAACATGGAAATTATGATACACTAAACCACATGCTCTGTATATGAACTTATTGTAACAACAAAACTGGTAGCTTAAGGAATAAGACTATTTATTTATTTGGGACAGTGTAGCCAATCTTGGACAGTGGCGCGTAGCGGTATAGTGCATAGCTGGATGGCCGCTACAGCTACGCTGTTTTTTTTGTATAGTTTGTATGGCAGAACTATATACATATAAAGGGTAAAAAATACTCAAAATTTATGGCAACAAAAGTCAAGGTAACCAACAACTTTAAACCTCTAATTCCTAAAGTGTTCTGTACTTAGTATTCAATAGCGCACTATAGCCTAAACCAAGCTGCTATAACGCTTATCCAGAAGAAGAAAAAAGAGCGCTATAGCGACGTGGCGGAGCGTCACAGCCTCTTGCCGCTATGGGGTGTTCATCGCGTCCCAGATGACGATTGCAGCAGGAGCGGCACGAATCACGGCCAAAATTGCAGGTAATTGCGGCAGATCACAGCGCTAAAAATAGAATGTGTAGTCCCAGGGGTGAGGATTATTTTACCCTTTATAAGGTCTTATTTTAGTCATATCTATTGTCAAATTGTCAATGTAGGACCTTAACATCTATAGTCCCCCACCCCCTCTATCTCTCACACTCACTCACTCACTCACTCACTCACTGAGGACCAGTTGAAAACCTGAAAGCTAAAGCATACTCCACTATAACTACACTGTTTCCCTTCGGCCGAATAAATTCTCTTACTTTCTTATACACAGGCCTAAACACATGACACAAGGGACACTCTCGTTGAAGCATTATTCTCTAACATGCAAGCAGCATACCTCATTAAAAACCCACTCATATCAGTATCTCTTTTTGAGCATCCTCATCTAACCTTTCCTCTAAAGGAACAAAGATAAAAGACCATTTAAATAATACACAAAAGCACATAAAAGGGAAAAATTTCTTGGAAGGGCAAAGTTTCCATAGATAAAACTTGTCAATTAAAGCTCAATAATACCTTGGCATCAGTATCTCACGAAGCTTCAACCGTGCCATAAATTCAGCATTACCACCGAGGATTATATCTGTCCCACGACCAGCCATATTGGTAGCAATTGTCACAGCCCCAAGACGACCACTCTGTGTGACAATCTCTGCCTCCCTCTCAACATTTTCGGGTTTTGCATTGAGAACCTTCAAACAATACACATTTCAATATACTTATACTAAAAAAACAAATTAAACACAAATCGGTATTAGATAAAGATTTATTCTCCTCCTTTCAAACAGAAGAGAAGTAGCTCAGTTTTAGTAGCACTTGATCTAGGTGATCTAGGTTAAGAATAGGCTATCCTTTTTAAAAAACAAAAATTATTTGAAACAGGTATCATTAAGAAAATACTGTGCTCTACTGCTCTCATATTCTATTCCCATTAGGACGAGAGACTTTACCTCATGTGGAATCCCAACTTCTTTTAATTGTTCCGACAAAGAATCACTCTGCTCAACACTGGTTGTGCCAACAAGCACTGGGCGACCAGTTTTATGCATTCTTGAGATTTCCACTACAACTGCGCGCCATTTCCCAGTAGTTGCCCTGAAAACTACGTCAGAGTCATCCTGGGAAACGAAATTGAAGACACAATAAGAAACTAGACAAACATCACATAATTTATAAATATTGTTTTATCGTGTACAAAATAAACCTATTAAAATTAACAGTAAGGCTTCCAAACTTTGCTTTTGATGGAAATAATCTACCAGCACCACCTCTTGTGGAACTATAATAAGTTACCCCATACATTGCCTTTCCCCATATAGTCACAGTAAATATATTAATCAATCTTCCCATTAAGGAACAGAACTACAGATTTCACATAGCAAAGTAATCATCATTCACTCAAGTGTTGCATATGAATGACAAGGAAGAAGAAACCTTTCTTATCATAGGTTTGTTTGTAGGCACAATTGTAACTTTAAGCTTGTAAATGCTCTCAAATTCTGTGCTTTCCGTTGCTGCAGTGCCAGTCATGCCACAAAGTTTTGGGAACTGTGAAAATGCATATATAAAAGCATCAAGTTAGCTTCTAAGGAAAATACATTATGAAATGATGATTCACTCAAACAGGTCAGATATAACATTTCCAACCTGCAGAAAAAAATTCTGGTAACTAATAGAAGCCAGTGTCACGGTTTCATTTTGAATGGGCAACCCTTCCTTTGCTTCAACGGCTTGGTGAAGTCCATCACTCCACCTTCTCCCCTAACAGTAGAAATTAAAAAGAAAATAAAAATCACTTGTGCCTTCAGATATCAACAAAATATACTTCACCAAAGTTTCATTTTTATTGCTCTCTAGGTATAAGTGGTGGTAAGTGTTTTGATATTGGCTAGACAGGCACTACAACTAGCTAAAAATGTAAGCGCCAAGGCACCACATGCTATTTAAAGATAAGGGCAGTGTTAGATATAGAACCATTCATGTGTTTTCACCTAAGCTTACAATTTTGGGCTAGTATCTTACTGTCTTTATTAACACCATTTTTTTGGGTGAAAGGTAAACTCTAGGTGTGTACTATAGACTAATATAAATAGTTTGTTCATTGAAGCTTCAACCTAAATCTAGTGAATTTCAATTAGAACCACTTGCATTATTAATAATTAAATGATTATGATTCAATTGCTGAAGAACTGCATAGAGGACCATGCATTTAGTTATAATTTAATATTATTGTCAGCCATAATCCAAAAAGATCTACCGTAATGTAAATAAACTTCCTGACGGTAAAAATGAGGACATGGAAAAGGCAAAGAATATAATTTTTAAAATAGTAAAATCCAATTCTGCCCAAGAAACTTCTATTGGTGATACCATACATATTCTCATTTGCTTTTCCAGATAAATTGTTTATGCTATAAGGTCAACTAGTCAAGTAGAGTCTCTAAATACCTGCATAACTCGACCAGTAAACTCATCGACAATTAGAACCTCTTTTCCACGAATTATGTAGTTCACGTCTCGAAGAAATAGTTCTTTCGCTTTAATTGCATTTAGGATATATGAAGCCCACTGTTCTCGTGGATCATATAAATCTTTGACAGCTAAAATATCTTCAGCATCTTCATAACCTTGTTCTGAAAGTAAAACTGTTTTTTGCTTTTCGTCCACCTGCCATGACAACATCAATAAGACTAGGATTGAAAATAAAGTATGCATCTACGCCTGTCGGCTGATATAAAACAAGTTATCACATGATGGAAATTTTAAAACCATTGACCATTCACGATGCATGGAAACAAAACTTCTATAAATATATTTACTTTTTTTGTTTTCTGTTTTTGATATCATATCTGAAAACTATCCACCACCCATCTGTTAGTCACAACTCACAAGTGAATAACAGAAGTTCATTAGCATCACCAAGCAGACCACTGAACTAGACTAGACATCAAATTTACTGTATACATTCTATATCAAGTTTCCTCTTTTTCTTTCAAAATGCAAACATTGCCTAGCAAACTTACTGTGTAATGTATTTCTCGTTCGAACGCTTCTGCTATCTTTGCAGCCTTATAATATTGATCACTGGGTTTCTCTGCTGGTCCTGATATAATGAGTGGAGTTCTAGCTTCATCGATAAGGATTGAATCTACCTCATCAATGACACAATAATTGAAACCCCTTATGACAAGCTCCTCGACACTCTGTAAATTCCGCAGTTTGGAGTTCAGTATGATATTAAAGAATAAAAGTTAACTATTTACAAAGCATATATCAAATGCACGAAATATGTAAAGGAAGAATTACTTTCCGTGGCAAGATTGTCTCTCAAGTAATCAAAACCAAGCTCACTATTAGTGACATATGTTATGTCACATAAGTAATTTTCCCTTCTTTGCTCACTTGTCATATTCTCTGCCAACAGATGCATTATCAATTAGAAGACGCAAAACATGATGCATATTAAAGAAGCTAAGTTAATAACAAGAAGAAGAACGGTAGCAACAACAAAGATTGTTCCCACTAGATGACATGGACCGGAAAATGAATACAGAGGCAGATGACAAAGAAGCAAGACAGAAGCTTCAAAAACAATTACACTCCAACTGACTAACAGAAGATGTAGAAACAGAATCCAAAAACAAAGGAGAAAAGCGAAGAAATGAAGCATGAGAGAGACATACGCTGGATGAGGCCAACCTTCAATCCAAGAAAGCGAGGAACCTGACCAACCCATTCACAATCACGGCGAGCCAGATAATCATTGACAGTAACAACATGAACTCCCTTCCCACTTAATGCGTTCAAATAAGCCGGCAAAATGGCAACCAGAGTCTTCCCTTCTCCAGTCCTCATTTCTGCTATTTCTCCCTTGTGAAGAACCATACCCCCTACAAAATCCGAAATAACAAAATTGATAAATTATCCCCACAATCACATACATATACACAGTCACACACAAAAAGGCAAGAACTAGCTACATTACAATATTTAGTATAATATATTGACGGAACAGACAATTCATGTGTGTTTGTATTTACATTCAAGTTGGCAAAAACAGATTCACTTCAATGACACGAGAGACATCGGTCGGCCAAAAGCACATTCAAATTGTCTTGGAATGTGCGCTGACAGAAATACAATCACACTTTGGATCAACAATAGAATGAAAAACTTACCTATAAGCTGGACGTCGAAGGGACGAAGGCCGAGAACCCTCTTGGAAGCTTCTCTGACAACAGCAAACGCCTCCTGCAATACACACACAGTTCCATTGGTCACAATCAGGAGCAACTTCACTTGAATCAACTCTTTACAATACAAACTTCAAAACAACAAAATTCAAAAAAATTCACACTCACAGGCAATAGAGAATCCAAAGCCTCGCCCCGCTGCGCGCGTTCTCGCAGCGCAAAGGTCTTATCCCTCAGTTCCGAATCGGACAATGCAGAAATCTCCGGCTCCAACCGATTGATGAGGTTAACAGTGGCAGCATACTGCTGCCTGGTAGCTTCTCCAGTATCGTTACCTTTGAAGATGCCGCCTAACAAACCACCGAGCGAGGCGACCGCGCCGGACCGGCGCCTCCGGCTCCGGCGTGATTTGGAAACTGACGGCGGAGGGAGGCTCCGGCGGAGAAACGAGGAAGCAGGTAGGGTTAGGGTTTTGTGGCGAGGGTGAGTGTGGGGGTTGAAAGTTGTGGAGGTGAAGGAGGAAGAGAGTGAGGACGCTGCCATAATTAGAATTGAGAAGGGGATTTGAAGAAATTGTGGATTTATTGGGGAAATGGGAAGCGACGTGTTGGTTTCATGCCCTCAGGAGGAGAAGTAACATGCAGAGGCGACGAAGTTTGTGAATTCTGCGGCGCCGGAAGTGTGTGTGATGGATAGCAGAACACCAGCAGCGACGAGCAAGGATAGGACGAGAGATAAGATAAGCTGACTCGATTGATTTATCCATTTTTTTAATGAGAAAAAGTTTGATGCATCGACGGTGTAAAGTTTTTTTACACCGTCAACCAATCAGATTTCAAGCATGTGTCACGTCAATTAATGAAATTAAATAAAATGAGAGATTTTCTCACATCCTTGAAATCTGATTGGTTGACGGTGTAAAAAAACTTTACACCGTCGGTACATAGAAATTAAACTATTTTTTAATTCATAAGTGGCTTTAATCAATTTTTGGTCCATGCATAATTTACTCACATTTTTTTCATAATCCATGCATATTCATATTGTTTCAATAATAATACACTTTTATATGATACATCTCATATGTGTGTGTTTTTAAAGATATCAACTCGTTAGAGCATCTTCAATGGGGTTGCTTAATTCAGTTGGATCACTTGAGCAACGTTACTTATTTTGGAGCATCATTGAAGCAACATGACATGACAGTTTGGTTGCTTAAATTTGTAATTTTGTCACTGAGCGTAACACTTGCGAATATTGAACTTAAGATGAGGTTTATGGTTAAAACAACCTTATAGGAGAGAGAAAGAAAGATGAATGAAGGGGGGAGGCCACGAGTCTTCACAAGAAGCATCATGTGGTGGAGGAGGAGTTGGTTCACGGTTGGAATCAATAATCGCGCAGTAGGATGCCGCCATCACAGTTACCACTCCGATCTCTCTCTTGCAGTTGCTCCAAGCTTCCCAATTTTTCTCTCACTAGAGTTTCCCGTCTCATGTGCGATTTAAGGTTTGAGAGTTTTTTTTATTTTTTGAGTTTGTGATTTGGGCATTTGAGACTGATTCAGCGAGGTTTGAGGAAAAATGACAATGGGTGATGGAAGGAAGAAGAAGAAGTGGTGGGTGGGAGAAGATTGAGGAGGAGATGGCGGTGGGTGGTGGCGGGTGGAAGTAAGAAGAGGAAGAAGATGAAGGGGAAAAAGAAGAAGAAAAAAGATGATGATGAAGAATGAATGCATGTGGTGGGTGGGAGGAGATTAAGGAAGGGATGGTGGTGGGCGAGGTGGTGCGAGGAGGAAGAGAAGGGGGAAGAGGAAGAGGGTGAAGAGGGGAGAGGAAGGGTTGAAAACAAATTAAAATAGCACGTGAGATTTAAATAGTATGATTAGGATATGAGAAATGCCACGTGAATGGTTGACCGTGTCAATTTTTTTTTTGGTACAACACGTAAAGAAAAAGAAAAGAGGACAAAGAAACTAAGGCCTCAAATGGGCAACGCCTGACGCGTCAGCAAGCAACAAAAGACTCATGCCGTCAAGAGGAGCTGCAACACACTTCAGTGCTTCATTATGGAGAGCACCATGCTTGGCCAAGAAATCAACGCAGACATTTCCTTCTCGTAACACATCGTGAAGAGCCACAGTCCAACCACGCCCCAAAAGGACTTTGATATCCCAGATCAAAGAAGCGTACAAATGACTTGCAACCGGGGTTGAGTGAACAAGCTTCACCGCTTCCAAGGAATCATACTAGCAATTGACACGTCGCCAACCTCGATCCCAAGCAATAGTAAATGCATGAAAGATAGCAAGAAATTTCAGGTGAAGAATACAGGAGTCATCAAGACAGCCATAGAAGCCACCAAGCCATTGTCCCAAATATATCCGGAAACAACCACCAAAACCGCCCCTCTGCGGGCTACCACACACACTACCATCGACATTGAGCACAACGCAATCTGACAACGCAGGAGCCCAAGTAACCAAACGCGGCGAACGCGCCGGAGCCTCAAGCAACCCAACAAAAGCGTGATCAAATCAGCCTCCATGACAACGATACTAGTGTCGATTTGGAAGAGGGATAGAGGAGTACCTTCCATACACACGACGTTCCGGGCACGCCAAATCCACCACAGTGTGGCAATAGCAGAGGAGCTCGACCCCATGAGGCCATGCAGCCACGTCTCGACCTCGATGGCACAAAACAGAGGGCTTCTGGTGTCAAATCCACGATGCTGCCAAATGGTTCGTGCTTGGGTACAATCGCGGAGGCTTTGCATGGCTGTCTTAGGGCCATTGTTACAGATAATGCAATTACCAGAGGCTGCCATTCCACGATGAAACCGAAGATCATTGGTAGGGAGAGCATTGTGCACAACAAGCCAGACAAGAAGATTACACTTGAGAGGCATCAAATCCAATTCCAACTAGCAGTGTTGTGGGCCAGAGTTTCACCATCAGCTACTCGATTCTCTAAGATCCAAGCATACCTCAATGGTGTGGAATACACACCAGAGATATTCCCCTTCCATCTGTATCCATCCTGAACCCTCTCATTAATACGCCCAACAACATCATTCACATGAGACACTTGTGAAGGAGGGAGAGAAGACTACAACCGGTCCACACGCCAAGTTCCTCCATCCCATACATCTCTAATACGCAGAGAAATATCATAGTAGTGGACAAACAAAACGGTTTGGCACAAAGGAAGCTGATCACACCAAGTAACATACCAAAATGACGAGTTTCAATGTCATTCATTTTCTTTTCTTGGCACTCAATTTTCACCGCACTTATGTGTGTGAGAACCAATTACACACCATACATATTTTTCATACATCGAAAAAATAAATTACACCCCAAAAAACCATACTTATAAATGCAAAACATACATGATATATGGCGCACATTAAAAATTCAAAGGAGAAAGAGATGAATATCTAAATAATTGACCATCCAAAATAAAATAAAAAATTACATTAGCTTTCCTCTTGGGAAAAAAAAAAACATTAGATCTATTTTTCTTTTTGAGGAATCTATTGGGCTTGCAAAAGATTTTTGTACGGTGTTCCAATTTGATATCTCACGACTAGTAAAAACATCCTTCATTGACAACAAAAAAACATTCTTCTTCTTATTCTATCTCCTCTTATTTTATGCAAATCAAAGATTCTTCCCCAAAACTCATTTCGCTTCAGTTGTTCACTGCTACTGTTGCCACTCACAGTCACAGACATTCCTCAAAACCCTAACATCCCAACCCAACCCAACCATGAACCACCACGACGACCCTCGAAACGGTGCCGACGAGCCCAACCACCGCCACCCCAAAAAACCACGGCTGCCCCAGCCCATCTCAGAACCCGAGATCCGGGAGGAATTCTCCCACCACCAACCAAACGTCGCGCGGATCAACAACGGCAGCTTCGGCAGCTGCCCCCGCTCCGTCCTCACCGCCCAGAACGCCTGGCAGCTCCGCTTCCTCCAGCAACCCGATGACTTCTTCTTCAACACCCTCCGCAACGGGATCCTCGCCTCACGCACCGTCGTCAAGGACCTCATCAACGCCGACGACGTCAATGACGTCTCACTAGTCGACAACGCCACCACCGCCGCCGCCATTGTCCTCCAGCAGATCGGCCGCCTCTTCGAACGCGGCACCTTCCGCCAAAACGACACCGTCATCATGTTCCATTGCGCCTACCTAGCTGTCAAGAAATCCATCGAAGCCTACGTCATTCCCGCCGGTGGCTCCGTCGTTGAGGTTCAGCTTCCGTTTCCGGTTCGCTCCGACGAAGAAATTGTTGCTGAGTTCAAGAAGGGGATTGAAAGAGGTAAAATCAATGGTGGTAGGGTTAGGTTAGCGATAATTGATCATATAACTTCGATGCCTTCCGTTGTTCTACCTGTTCGCGAGTTGATTAGGGTTTGCAGGGAGCAAGGTGTGGACCAGGTTTTCGTCGACGGTGCTCACGCCATTGGGAGCTTGCGAGTTGATGTTAAGGACATTGGGGCGGATTTCTATGTGAGCAATTTGTACAAGTGGTTTTTCTCGCCACCTGCGGTGGCTTTTCTTTACTGTAAAGGGAAATCAAGTGATGTGCATCACCCTGTGGTTTCGCAGGAGTATGGGAAGGGGTTACCGGTGGAGAGTGCGTGGTTGGGAATGCGGGACTATAGCCCCCAGCTTGTGGTGCCGTCGATTTTGGAGTTTGTGAATCGATTTGAAGGTGGAATTGAAGGGATTATGAGGAGGAACCATGATGGGGTTGTTAAGATGGGGACTATGTTGGCTGAGTCTTGGGGAACGAATCTCGGGTCGCCTCCTGAAATGTGTGCCAGCATGATAATGGTGGGTTTGCCTTCCAGGCTGTGTGTGTTGAGTGATGATGATGCATCAAGGTTAAGGTCGTACCTCAGGGTCTATCATGCTATTGAAGTTCCCATTTACTATCAGGCTTTGAGAGATGCTGAGAGGGATCCCAGGGACAAGGATGGGATTATAACTGGATATGTTCGGATATCGTATCAAGTTTATAACAAGGATGACGATTATCATAGGCTTAAGAATGCAATTAATCAGCTTTTGGAGGATAGAAAAATTTGCAGTGACCTTGTTCAGGAGTGATAGAAAAAAGGGAGAAAGAAAATGAGGTATAGCTTTCCCTCACCCCTGGCCTGCTTTTGATTATGAATTAGATTTAGCTTCCGGGCCACATTTTACGAGTGTGCCCATATTGTTGTTGTTCTGCTTCTGCATCCTATAGATTTTGTAAAATACAATAAGTGTAGACAGAATTTCTATGGAATCCTTGAAAATTGAAGGAGCATTTCTACTCTTAGTTGCATGGCAATCTAACTTAGTAATACTCTCAATGATGTTTATTATAATTGATTGTCCTTATAATCAGTGGCGGAGCTAGGGGGACTCACTGTTGCCATGCCCCCTCCCCCAAGGTTTTTCAATTGAGGGTTCATATATCATATATGTGAGCTGTAGAAACCATTGTAGTCATGCCATATTCTTTGATCTTGACCCCCCTGGACTCACATTCCTGCTTTATAATGCAGAAGAAGGGTTTATGAGTATACTTGCTTGAGATTTGATAATAAGAATAGAATTGTCACAATAGTCATAGTGTGATTGATTGGGTGATCTGTGTTGAATGTATTTCATGCTTCAAGTCTGAACCTCTAAAATTAAGCTACAACTTCTCTAGTACATGTGATATTTATCCTTCATCATTTGATTTTCAATCTTGATAATTTATTGGCTAATTTTAGATCTCAAAATTGCCTTTTTTTTCCACTTCTTTTTATGTATCTTCTTAACTTCTTTTAGAAGCCTATGCCACCATGGTTACAGATTATGGTCAACTTACATAACATAAGAATAATTCTTTGGAGTGGCAAGTTTACAGAAGTAATAATCTCAATTTGTTGCCTAAGAGAACTTTTAGCTCTTTTAGTGTCAGATTGTCTTTGTTAGGGAATTCTAAAAGATTTCCAATCGTTGTCATTCCTCAACACTGGTGCTTTTTAAGGTGTTTTTTACACTATGCTTGGTTTAGGATAATATTAATTAAGCTTTTGGCATCTATTTGGTGTAAAGCACATAGCCTTTTTATTTGTAGTTTTACTAACAGATTTCAGAGAATTGGCACTTTTACTACATTGAAATATTGAATTTCTCTTTTTCTTGATTGTTTTCTGTCACGTTTTTGGTTTAGAGGGATTCCATATCATCCCTTCTTGTAATATTTCCTCCTTGTCTTTATAAATTTCTTTTGATGATTTGGTCCGATGATCTCTTTTCTCTAACATCTATTTGCCATCTTCAACGTGTGGGATCCTTATTTAGGTAGTTTTTCAGCACTTGCATTGCACCTACTGAGATGGCAAAGCCACTGCTGTAAGCTGGTGCAATGACTGAGCTGCAGATTTTATTTAATTGCATTGAGCGTTGTTCAAACTTAAGCAATATATGTGGAAAAAGAAAGAATACATCAGCATTCTTCTGTTTTCTCAATTGGATCCAACTGTTTCATTGTTACTTGGTACCCAATCTTTGGCAACTGGTCTATGTTCATTTTAGATTCACTCCCATTTTATTCTGCGTCACTCCCATTTTGGGCTGGATAGGTGTAATAATTTGGGCATTGTCGTTCAATACAATTTCGCCTTAGTTACTCCTGCTTTTCTTTTTGGTGAATAGTTACTCCTGCTTTCCTAATCCGTTTATGCAAAATGGGTCATTTTTTTGTCAATAGTGAATAGGCCAGTTCAGAACAGGCCCAAAAGATAGAATACCCTCCCTGATGTACTTCTTGCGCCCATCATTGAAAGCAACTACTATCTCCATCTCGTGCATCTCCGTTTTTGCCATTCTATCGAATTCTTTTTCTTGAATATGGGTTGAGCATGAAACTACCGTTTTTGTTTTTTAAATTAGCTTCCGGAATGTAAAATTCACAAGCAGCGTCTGTATTTGCTCCGGAGATTTATATTTGGCACATTATTTTGAGGTAACTTACGGGTTTGTCTCGCAAAGCTGAACAGTGGTAAACACCCGAGACACCAACTCCACGCTGGGTAAGTGAACCAGTTAGTAAAGATATGGTTACAGATGTGGACTCAACATGTTAGCGGCGAGAATGTAAAAATTGAAACAACGGGACATGTTTGTATAAACATTTCAAATATTTTAACTCGAACCTCTAAACCTTTCAAATATTTTAACGCATCCCCTCCTTAAAGTTAGGCCTAACACACAAGACTTTCGAATTGTCTAATCAGAAGGAAGGAGAAAACCCCTGTCGAGAACTCTTCGTGAGACGAAATGCCTAATATCTTGGATGAAGCAATTTTCAAACCCATAGAGAGGTCAAACCTGGAAAGAAGAAGAAGGGTCAAAGCCTAACATGAGCAGAACCTAGAAGATGAACTCTTAAGACCCTAAGAAGATATCATGAGAATAAGGTCGACTTCCCTATCAGATTCCTTTCATTAACGACTCAAAACCTAAGTCTCATTCGATCCCAAAAGTTCACGACAATAGAAGAAGAGACAACCACCACCACCAGCTACTAGCCTACAAGTGGAGTAACCCACAAGGTAATGACACTAAAGTTCATAACTCGGAGTTGGACATTTGGACATTCCAAGCAATCTAATGTCTAGGATACTCAAACTGGGGGCAATTGTTACATAATAGAATAATCGGCCAGTAGTTTGACTTAATTTTTAAAGGTCCCACGCATTGTGAAAATGAGAATTCCTAATTAAGTCTCTTTAGAGATATACTGAGTGTTCCTTTATATAAGACCCCTTACTAAATTTTAGAAAATTAACATGTATTTCTCTTTTTCATATATACCCTTGCCTTTATTATACTTTTCAAATTTCAATTTTTTATTACCACTAGTAATTAGTTCTCTTCAACACTACTCAATATATTATTTAAGAGTAAATATGAAAGATCGTATTAACATTTTAAGACATATATTAATACTAGTACGATAACCCGTGCGCTGCACAGAATTTTATGTTAGAATTTTGTAATAAATAAATTAGTTTTCATATATATGTAATTTTTAAATTATACATAAGTCAATCATGTAATAATATATGAAGAGAAAAATAGAATAAATAAATGAAATTGTGTTGTACACCTCAAACATTTCCAAAAACTTCATTAAACACTACATTTATAGTACTGGTCTGTTGTTTGCCTGACTCATCTAGTATTCAAAGTTTAAGACTTTTTCTTGAGCGTACTCTAGAGAGAGCTACATATAACTGACCATGAGTGAAGACGGGTCTCAGAAAGAAGAGCCCAACCTGAGATAGTGTTTGCCGTTGACTTTTGTTTATGATCATCGCAAAGCATACTGCAATTGAAAACTGTCTTCTTCTGAATTTAATTGGAAATTTGGATCAGAAGGAACCAAGTCCATTATTAAAATGTGCACTTTGTCATTAGCATTGGTTCCAGTGATAACAGTTGCACCAATATAACGTTCACCAAGTTCATCAACAATTAATCTGGTTCCATTGCATAAACCTGCTGCTTGGTCTATATTTCTCAAAAGCATGATTGAAATACCAACTTTTAATAATAGTTTGTGGTTTGACATTCCTAAACTTTTAGTGTCGTTAAAAAATTATGTGGTAAACCACTCACCTCGGATTTCAGAATGCTCATAAGATCGCAAGGCAGAGTTGGAGCTCATATATTCACGTTCTGGTGCAACTATCAAGCCAAGCATGTAAGTGTTTATCATTTCAACAGCCTCCAGTGTAGGAGTTAATATTACTCTATCTTCAAAGAATTGCGGGTCTTTCATTCTGTGCGGAAGGTCAAGATATGTACATTTAATCTATTCCATTATTGAGTCAAGACGAATTGGGATGAGCTCATCTGACATATCTAGTTTTATACTCGTGCATTGGAGATATTCTATAGTTTTATTTACATAAATATTTTGAAAAATTAAAAAAATACATTGAAATTATATCAAAATTATTTTTGACATGAAAATATATCTTATCGTAAAAGTTTTTAACAATGTAATTTAAACTTAATAATTATATATATATATATATATATATACATTGAATTTTTTTCTAATCCTCATATAACATAATTTTACTACTACATTTTCATTATATCATAATTATGAAAAAATAAATTTTAATAGTTTTAATATGAATAGATTTTCATGTAAAATGTTTCTTCTGTGAGATATTTTCATCCTGCAATTTGTACAAAAATAAAAGAAAACTATATTTACATGAAATTATATTTCAAAGCAGTGAGATTTTCTTAAAATTTACATTTCTAGTATTTTCATGTAAAATTTACTTCTAAAATTATTTTACAATAATGAAAAAGGTATTGGAATGATATTAACGATTTTTCTAATATGCGCGTTCATACTTATTCTATATTTACTCTTAAAACTATCTGAAAAATTATAAAGAATGTACATAAACTATAAGAAATTTTTTTTATGTTAGTTTTATCATGAAAGTAATTTCATTTAAAATGTACCTCCCCGTTGGAACTTTTAACCCTGTAATTTGTACAAAAATAAGAGTACATTATATTGTTTGATGAATTTCTTTTCCTACTTTTAGTTAATGAAAGTGATACACTGGTGCTTTTAGTTTCACTTTTAGAATTTCTTAAACTCATGTTAGTCCAAATTTATTATTTTTCCTTATAGAGTTTGTTCTTAATACTAACTAAAGTGTTCCCTTATCTTGGGGTTACAAATAGAATCTTTAACAAATATGACGGTGAAGTAGTTAAGTTGATATTTTCAAAATTAAATTTCAATTAATGTTATGATTATTCAATTTAATTGATTCTTTCTTTATTTCTCTCTTGTTCTAGTTCTTTGATTGAGACTTTAATGCCATTACGATTTCCCATAAAACAAAATTTAATTTGAAAATTTCTTGACATAAAAAGCAATAAAATTTCTTTCTATTCTATAGTACATTAGCACAAATAATAAGTTTCCTCAAATCGCAAAAAACATGCAACATAAGCATGTTTGTAGTGGAAAAACAAATTTGATTTGAAAAGCTCAAGTTCTTCATTAGAATTAGCTCGATATGGTGTCAAAATCACTCTCTTTATAAATTGTCTAATGTCAAGGTACTTTAATAAAAAAAGAGCAAAACTCGAGAGTCAATGACATGTGCTTAACATGTTAGTTTTAACATCACAATATTTTCATTAAAATTTTCCTTTCCACCATGTCTTTGTACTCTAAAAAATATTGAAATTATATTAAACATACAAAATGTGAAACATCGTTTGATACATCAATTATAATCATAATAGAAAAGAATCATCCCAAACCCATTTTCATTTAAACAACTTGAGGAAGAATTTCTAATCAATCTATTTTCCAGCAAATTTGGAACTGAAATACTTCGAAACCCAAAAACACCATCAGGAGCAGCTCCTACTAAATAGACACCACCTTGTTTCCTAAAACAATTGTACTCTCCAAAATTAACTATCTTCAACACAAATTCTCAGGGTCTGATAGAGAAGTGATCTTACATCTTCCAAAGAAATATCTTTTAAATATATTTTCAGAATCAATCATTTGAAATCTGAACAAAATAACAGCTCTTTGTACAAAAGTTACATATATGAATTCTACAGTGAAAAGCACAAAGTAAACACGGGCAGTCACACCCTCTCTCCATTTCTCAATAACTCAAATGGGGGCCTCATTTTATTATATTGTTACTTCTTCAAGCACATACTGGTATGTACCTACTAATGTCAGTTTCTTATGAAATTATATTAGTAAAATATTTCACTTATCAAATATTGTTACCTTTCTATATTGCACATCAGTGAGGGTAACTTGTGATGAAATAAGAAAAAGCAAAGGAAGTGACAGTGTATATGTTCCACTCCAATATGTTCAATGTCAATAGTTTCACATTTCAAATCACTTGGATATGAACTCTTATGAATAAAGTTCATGCTCCATCAACTACCCCTAAAATTTGAGAATAGAAGTAGAAAAATATTCAATATAGAAGACCAAAATTATATGAATGAAGTGCTTTGGTCACTATCTTGTGCAATTCTGCATCAGGTTGTGAAGAGAGCTTGATAAGTGACAACATAGACTAAAGTATGAAACTGATACACAATATTTTTTTTAAATTTACATTTTAAAATTCTAGAATAATTTTTAAAAGCTTATCCCGTATAGCTTTTGTTTGACAATAATATAACCACTTTATTAGCTTTCTTTGTATCCAATCAACCTTCTCTCTCTCTCTCTCTCTCTCTCTCTCTATGCTCCTGCCTGCTGCCCATTTCCTTCTTTCAGCTTCTTGTTGCGTATGTCCAATGGCACCTTGATTCTTTGAGGTTCCGATTTCATATTAGCCTAATTTAACCAACCAACACACACATGGACCAAAATATAAAACAGACACAAAAGTAGCTTCAAACTAATACATTAATCAAACAGTGCCAACTAAATTAAGTTTTCAACCAAAATAGACCTGCCTCCCGCCATCCCAGCCATGTATGCATGATCTCGTGAGATGTGATCATTCCAGATCCATACTTTCAGTAAAAAACCTGTAAATAAAAATACATTAACGCATATTACTTGAGAGTCTATTATTATATAGAGGAACTACAACCAATCCCTTGGCTTGATTTGTTTCTGACATGTCATCCATGATATTGGAGCAATTCTATATGCCACCTCATCAATGTCATAAGAACCCATAATTCTTCACATACTGCATTCTCTTACCCATTGAAAATTTGAGGACATTCCAAGCAATCTAATGTCTAGGATACTCAAACTGGGGGCAATTGTTACATAATAGAATAATCGGCCAGTAGTTTGACTTAATTTTTAAAGGTCCCACGCATTGTGAAAATGAGAATTCCTAATTAAGTCACTTTAGAGATATACTGAGTGTTCCTTTATATAAGACCCCTTACTAAATTTTAGAAAATTAACATGTATTTCTCTTTTTCATATATACCCTTGCCTTTATTATACTTTTCGAATTTCAATTTTTTATTACCACTAGTAATTAGTTCTCTTCAACACTACTCAATATATTATTTAAGAGTAAATATGAAAGATCGTATTAACATTTTAAGACATATATTAATAAATCTCATTACATATTTTCTTAATTAGTTATTTGAAAATTGTCTTATAATTATGATCGGAGGTTTTTTTTTTGATAGGCAATAAAAATATATTGAATAGAAGTACAAGGGGTACTTCAACCCAATACAAAGAAGAAAACAAAAACAGCAAGAAGAATATGTACAAGACACAGAGCCTAATAGTGACAACTCTACCCACCCACAACCTTCTTGAGAAAAGACATTATAAAAGGGGCCTCATTAAAACCTTATTAGGATAAAACCCCCTTGGGAAAACCTAGTAAGGAAAAAGAGTACCCAATTTATAATGAAAAAGGAAATCCCAAGAAAGTTTACAAGAAGATATGAAACCCCGACCCAGTGTCAAAAAATCCTTCCAGCAACTTGAGCTCCAATCAGAGAAAGAACTAGAAGGCCCGCAATTCCCATTGAAATAAAAAAACCGAAGCCCAACGGACCACTCCTTCCAAATGTGCCAATAAAATGGTAACCAAATATTCCACCATTATCAATTCAGAGATCATATGCGTTACAAAAGTAGCAGCTTTCCTTCAAATTGCTGCATAGTACCACCGAATATTCAATCCCAACAACTATATAGTTCCAGAGCTTATACCAAAAAATACTATCACACCCTCACAATAATCCAGCAGTCCCACGAATTCCTTTTACCCAGGCTCACTTCTGCATCATAAGTGAACCAGCAGCAAACAAAATGCAAAAGGCTATCTACCACTGAGGTTATACTTGACTTATACAGGAATACAGATTCATCACCCATTCCACCATTGCACATTGAAATTCTTTCACCTCTGAAGAGATCCAGATCCATGCTTTCCACTGAATCACATCCAATAAATTGTCCCAGTCAGGAGCCTCGTGGGAAAAAACCAATCTGTTCCTGGAACACCAAATTGTCCACACAATTGCACCCCAAATCGCCCACCACACACGTTGCTGTTTTCGGATCCAATTACCATGAATAAACTGGAGGAAATGCGCCTTACTATCATTAGGCAAAGCTGTACAATAACCCAACCATTTCAAACACGAATACCATACAGACGAAGTCTTCCTACAAGAGAAGAAAAGATGCTCTACAGATTCTTCATAATCAGAACAGAAGGGACATAGTGAATCTGGGGTGTTTAATTGTATTCCTCTTCTAGACAAATTTTGCTTGGTCTGCACACGTCCCCAATGTAGTTTCCAGATGAAGGTCTTTACATTAGAAGGAACATAGGCCACCCAAATATTCATAAACTCATTCAGCTGCTGCTGATTTGAATCCCCCCTGAGTAGTGAGTAAGCCGATTTAACCGAGAAACCCTCACAGATGTTGTCCTTCCATAACCATTTGTCAACAGTATTCTCCTTTAATTGGACCTGACGAATAATACTCAACAGCTCAGCCACCCAAACTCTTTCCCACTCCCTTAAATCTCTTCTCCAATTTAACTCCCAACTCCACACACCATCGTGCCACGAACCCATATTGCCTAGGACCTGTTGTTGCTGAGAAGAAAGCTGGAAAAGTCTTGTGAATTTCGTGGCCAACGAATCACAGCCAATCCATGTATCCTGCCAAAACCGTGTGTGAGCCCCATCACCAATCTTGCGACTTATAGCATTACTAAACCAGTTACCGTTTGGACTTTCAAAACACAGTTTCAAGATATCCTTCCACCATGGTGAGGCATTACGATACTGAGAGGAAGCAAGCACACCGTTGTTCACTTTATACTTAGAGGTGATAATGCGAGCCCATAGACCACGTTCACCACGGCATAGCCTCCAACGCCATTTACTAAGGAGTGCTGTATTGAACATTCCCCAGTTTTTAACTCCAAGGCCACCAAGCCGCTTGGGTTTACAAACTGTATCCCAGCTGATCCAAGCAATCGTCCTTTTATTTTCATCCAAACCGCCCCAAAGGAAGTTCCTCATGATGTTGGTGCAATCTTTTTCCACTCCTGCCGGCATCTTAAAAAATGACAGATAGAAGAGAGGAATAGAGGACAAAGTGCTTTTAATCAAACATAGTCTCCCCCCAAAAGATAAAGACCGTCGTCTCCAATTTGATAGTCTAGCACGTAGCTTGCTTAAGATTGGTTCCCAAAAATCCAGCCGTCGTGGGTTGCCACCCACCTGAATCCCCAAGTAAAGAAAGGGTAGTCGCATCTATAAACACTACAAAGGGAGAAGCTTAAGCTTACTGTTCACTTTGAGTGTTTGTTTCGGTGTATGCTGGTCCATGACAAGGGGGTATGTTGTGTCCTTTTGTGGAATTTTTTAAGGGAAATATCAATGTGCTTTGACTTTTTGTAATAGATGTCGGTTCAAAAAATACTTTATAGGACCCAGAACTGAGTTGTTCAAGAACTATGGAAGGAAAATCTTTTTTCTACGCAAGAAATTGTCAGAGTGCAAATTGGATGATAAAATCTATTAAAAATCAGTGTATCTGAATATATAATATATATATATATATATTTAGTTACTTAAATTATTTAAATAGACGTATGATTAGTAAATTTAAAAATAATTATTTCTATGTATTTGAAAAAAAATGTAATAGAAAATAATTAATTAAAAAAGGTCAAACTAGAAATAAATAATATGCGGAGATATTATTGCAGTAGGTTGGGCAGATTAGGTTTGAATGGTTTATTTTGTAACATGTATTGCTTATCTCTCGCAACTGTGTTCGACGGCTCCAACTCGCTAAGGTCATGAAGATTGATTAACGTTTAGAATTATGGATGATTTAAATGTTTGAATCGTTTTATTGGTTGATTGAGGGTATTGATTTGAGGTTCCTTCTTTAATTTGTGTTATTTGGGTTGAATTTGTCGATAGATTGGTTTTGAAGATTATGTTAGTTTTAATGAAATTTTGTTGGTATAAAAGAGTAAATCAATTTTTTATGTTGGGTGTGATGTCAGAGTCAGAGGCTGAATTGCTTTTTCTGCTTGAACGGTGTTTGAGAATGCTTTTAGGTTCTTTTGATTTGTAGCTTCAGTTTTGGTGCGTATCTGATGCAGTGAAATTTAAAGATTTTATGTTTATGTGTGTGTGTTTTACTTTATTGGAATATCATGTACTTTGAAAAACTTTTGGTGCGTAGGATTTTTTTACTGGTACAGACTGTTTTGATGCCTATATAAGCTTCTTGAATTGTCATTGTGTATGTTGACAAGTACAAATACATTAAGAAGAATTTCTTCCCAAGTTTTTGATATGTCTTCTGCTTCTTCATTTGATTCTGTGTTGTCTCTTTGTCCTCCAAACCATAATTGGAGAATCAAAGTTAGGGTGGTTCGTATGTGGATTGCTGATTCTTATGTTGGAGACAAACAACCTGTGGCAAGGGAGCTCATATTGGTGGATGAATGTGTGAGTATAAATTGAATTAAAGCTGTGTTATTTTGTTTGGGTGTGAAAAATATTTGATGGGGTTTTGTGTTTGTCTTTGCAGGGTGGAAAGATTCAAGCTACCATAAGGAAGTTGTTGTTTAGGAAGTGGGCTGAGTTAGTAGTTGAAGGAAATGTGTATGTGATCACTTTCTTTCATATGATTCCAAATGTTGGTTCTTATCGCCCCACTGAACATGGTTTTAGGATTTTATTTAATTGCAAGACCAATATGACTCCTTGTGAAAGTAGTATCATACCAAGGTGGGGTTTCTCATTTAAGGATAGTGAGAAATTGAATGGGAATGGTGTGCAGCCAGAGTATTTAGTAGGTAAACATTTTTTTTTATGTCGAATATGTGATTGTTTGTCTAATGTTTCAACAAATGATGTAAATCTTTTTGTGTAGATGTTCTCGGATTGGTCACTTCAGTCTCTGATCTGAGGACCTATGTAAAAGAAGGAATTTCCACTAGGATGATGTTGCTAGAGATCAGTGATGAGAAGTATGTGAATGTTGTTCAAATTTGATGGTTTTATGTAGCAATTTAGATAAATTGATGAGCTAACAATTTTGTGTGATTTAAATAGGGGAAAAGTTGATTGTGCTGTCTTTGGGGAATATGCTGATTCTGTTTCTGAATACTTTTCTGCCAATAGAAATGAAAAACCTATTGTTGTTTTTCAGCTTGCTAAGTTGAAAACCTTTCGAGGTTTGAATTACAATTACACGAGTTATTACATTTTACTTTTTATCTGTTTTGTTGTAGTTTCAATTTGTCAATTATTTCTTCCTATGTTGTGTTAAGTTGTAACTTTGTTTTTTAGGCAAAAGTGTTGTGCAAAATGTCATGAAAGCTTCTAGGATTATCTTTAATCCTGCTATTGCTGAAGCCATCTCATTCATGGATAGGTATGCAAACTGTATTTTTTTTTTATATTACTTTGGTTCATGATAGTATGTGTAATGAATTGTTTTCTCTTCAAGGATTGCTATAATTGATTTCAAAATCAATGAACCTGTTGGGCTCATCTACACTCCTAAGCCTGCTGTCCCTGTGTTTGAAGATTTTGTCAGCAACAATCCGAAGAAGACAATTGCTGAGTTGAATGAAAGTATTGAGGTATTTATTGTGTGTCATTGGTGTTTGCAGAATGTTTTATAATCTGTTATTGGGTTAGGGATTTGTGTTGTTTTTGATAGTCCATTTTCTGTAGGATGGAATTTCCATTGTGCTAGGAAAGGTTGTTAGTTTATTGCAAGATGACCAATGGTGGTACTTTGCTTGCAAGTGCCACAAAGGGGTTGCTTATGATGATGGCTTATACTATTGTGGTGCATGTATGAAACATGTTATTGATGTTATCCCAAGGTTTGGTTTTCAATAAGATATATTGCATCTTTTACTGTTTGTAGTCAAGGTTTTAATATATTTTTATGTGGTTGTTTTAGGTATAAGATCAAGATTGAAGTTAGTGATGGTACTGGTTCTGCAAGCTTTGTTTTGTTTGAC
Organism: Lotus japonicus; assembly: GCF_012489685.1. Classification (NCBI taxonomy): domain Eukaryota; kingdom Viridiplantae; phylum Streptophyta; class Magnoliopsida; order Fabales; family Fabaceae; genus Lotus; species Lotus japonicus. The sequence goes on from NC_080045.1 coordinate 54,628,131, forward strand.
TTTGATGCTCAGCATCTCTTAATGAAGTCATGCAAGGAGCTGTTGGCATATGTGAAGGTATTATATCATTGGTTTAGTGTTGGTAGTATGTGGCTACATTTTCAGGGTGTTGGTTATCATGTGTATGACAAGAATGCTATTGAAGTTTTACTGGTCATTAATTGAATATTTTATTGCTATTGATAATAGGATCCAAAGTCTGCGGAGTTTCCTTCAATGATAGAAGATATATTGGTTGGTAGAGAAATGCTGTTTAAAGTTGAGAAGAAGTCAAACACTGTTTTTCAATATGATGATTCTTATCGCATTAAGAGGGTTTGTGATGAAGCTGCTGTGATGGAGGCCTACAAATCAGATGCTAATGCTGTGGTGCCTAATGTGGTATATTGTTAGTTGTTTTGTTTCTATCTGCAATAAGTTTAATTTTTATATAATGGATGAAATTAAGAAAATTGCAATGTGATGGGTTTAATTGGTTGTAGGTTGAATGTTTTAATGCTGCCCCTGTGGTGAATCTATCTGAGGAAAAGGATTTGTCCCAGTGTCCTGTTCAGTCATCTGAAATTTCGACACCGGAGGTTTTGACTCCTTCACTTGCTGCAGGTCCATCTTATGTTGGATGCTCTGGGAATTTGTTCAAGAGGAAGGTTGGGGATGATGTGGCCAAAGTTTGTGAACTTTCCAAACTTAAGTTGAAGCAAGTTAAAATGGAGAAAGAGTAGTGAATTGTGATCAAGATACACCACTGGCATATTGTGTTAGACTTTAAGTAATCATGTATTTATGGAGTCTTTTAAGAATTGAATAAGTGGTGGTATTTGAGTTGTTGGTCTGTTGTTGTAAATGTTGAAACACCTTAGGTGTTTTGATGTAGTTTGTTGTCGTTGGATTGATGTGTTTTCTACAGTTTGAACTATGTGATTATTATTATGTTGATTGTAAACAATGTTATGTTATCTTCAATATTAAGTGGTGTATTATTTGTGGAGAAATATTGTTATTTTTTATATGGATTTATCATCAGTGAGTTATGGTTATATGTGTTGTGCAGTGAGGTACTTTGTTAGGCAATTATCAGGTTGGGCTCCTTTAATGAATTATTTTATATGTTTAATATTTATTGTTTAACTACTATGTTAAATACTTATAACAACAGGTTGTGTTTGGTTGAGTTATTAAAACTATTTGTTAAACACTTAAAATTAGAGTGTGATTAGTTTGTGTTTTCAGGGGTAAAAGTTGTTTGGTAACCGAAGGTTTTTTTTTTCTGGTTTTCTTTAAATCCAATAGAGGTAAATGTTATGAAAGACTCTCTATATCCTGATGCATTTGTTGGATTTTATATTAGAAATGTGAGATTATAAAACATTGTATTGGAAATTCTGATATGTATGCCAGTATTTGTATTTAAAGTCAAATCGGATTTGTTGTTTATTTAAAGAATTTAAGGATTAAGAACTTAGATCTTAATTATGTAGTGGTTTTCACAATATGAGTATACATATATATATTAGTTGAATAAGAGTTAAATTTTTATGTTTGTAGTGTTTATGTTTTGGTATTATATCATATAATTGAATTATGATATTTTTTGTGAAATTTTGTTGATACTATTAGGTTAAAAAATACTAATTTCTGTGAAATAAAAAAAATTAGTTATTCAGTCTAGAAGTGTAAAAATTATATGGTAACTATATTGTTATTTTTTTTTTTTTATAAAAGTCAGCGAAGATGCTGTTGAATTATTTTGTAATTTATAGGAATATCATAACAAACTTTAAAAGGTTAGAGTGGTTAAGATTTGAAGGAAATCATTCAGGAGGAAATTTCAAATTTCGTGGGGAAATATTTTTTAAGTTTTATAATGTTGATTTTTTTTAACTTTTTATGTTGAAGTTAGTTTAAATTTTTTAAGTGGAAGTTAATATATATTATTTAAACTGTGCTGCTTAGAAATTAATTGGATGGTTTAGTATTTAAAAAAATAAATGATAAAAAATAAAAAATCAAATCACGCGTTTAGGTATTTGGGTGTTGTTGGGGAAACCTTTGTTTTCACTCTGTTTGTGTTGAAGGGTAAGATTTTATCGTGTTGCTTATTGTTTGGAATTTGTTGAGTGGATTCAAGTCTTTTCTTGCTATGATGAAGAAATTCGATGGGGTTCAATGTGGATTGCAATAGAAAGGTTATTCTGGTATTAGAAACGTTGGACTTGTGGAATGTTTCGAATTGGAAAGCTACAGGTAAGGGTTTTAATCCTTTTTAAGTAGAGACTGGGTGGATGTTTTTGTATAATGTTGTATTTGATTGAGGTTATTTTTTAGTTTGTACTTTATATTGATAAGGTTTTGTTCAGTTTCTAAGAAAACTGTAGCTGTCTTCCAAATTTGAGTTATGCCAAAAATTACCCTTTTGTTATTGCATAAAATAAAATTAGCCTTTTGTGAAGTGGATGTGCAATGTTTATAAAAGTATGGAGGTACTTTAAGAGATCAGGCAAAGTATATATGATAAGTTTCCTGTTTTGTAAAAGTGAATCAGTACCTTTGTAGAAGTTATAAGACCACAGTTTGCTATTTTTTGAAACCACTAATGAGTCAGAGTTTTGTGAGCTATAAAAGGTTCATTTTGAGGACTTATTGGTTTTTAATTGCTCTACTCTTAACTAAATGGATAGAATTTCTGATATCTGCCCTCCAAGTGTTAGATGGTGTATCAGAGTGAGAGTGATGCGTAGATGGACTCTACCAGTTATCCAGATGAAACAAGAAGTTTGTTCATTGCATATGGTATTCATGGATCAACAAGTAAGAATTTCGACATTAGAATTATGATCAACATGTATATGTATAATTTGTGTAATGTGGTGATATTTATGTATATACTTTGAAAAATTCTTAGAGTGTGTAACATGATTTTTTGTATTTATGCAGGGTAGCAAAATTGAAGTCTCATTGAGTAAGGCTATGTATCGCAAATGGGCTGAAAAATTTGTTGAGGGGAATGTATATGAGATATGCTTTTTTAATGTTCTTCCTGTGAAGGGTTGTTATCGTGCTACTAACCATCCTTATAGGATTCTTTTTAGCAAGAAAACCTCTGTTGTTCAATGTGAGTGTGATTTTATTCCAAAGTTGGGGCTATGTTTGAAATCATCTGAACAAGTTACTGCCTTGAATTGTGATCCTGATTTCTTAATTGGTAATTATATTTTTTTGGTCTTTTTTCATTTTCTTAAAAGCATGGACCTATGGGGTGGTATTTCAATCTTAATATGTTTGCCTAATTATATTAGTTTACTGTTTCATCTTTGATGTTTTTTCCTACAGATATGGTTGGATTATTAACCGCGGTGTCTCCTGTTAGGGTGTGTCATCAAAGAGGGGTGTCTGTGGAGATGATGATAGTGGAATTGCTGGATATGAGGTAATTGGTTTTGTCATGAGCTTCAGTTTTTAGTTTTATTTGTTTATGTTGCTTTCAGTTTCAAGAAATTTTTGATGTCATTTGAGTTTATGTTTTCATGCAGAGGTAAACTTCCATTTGTTTTGCTTGGGGATTCTGTTCAGTGTGTTTTGGAATTTTTGTTGTTGCATGGCAATCAGAAGCCTGTTGTAGTTGTTGAGTATGCAAAGATTAATGGATTTGAAGGTATAGTAATATTGGTGGTATCAATTGTCATATTGTAGTGTTAGTGGGTAATTAAAAAATATTTGATGATTTTTTAGGAGAGAACTTACTGCAGATAGTAGTACCTGTTTCAAAGATATATATGAATCCAGATGTGCAGGAGGCAAAATCCTTCATGAGTTGGTACTGTGTTATATGTGATACTTTTTAATTTTATGGAAAATACATGAGGTGCTTTTTTTGATTTAGTATTTTGAGTTCAGGGTGTGTGGTAACGTGCTTGATTTTGGTGGACCTATCCGGGAGATAAGTAAAGAAGATGATTGTTACCGGATGTTTAATGACTTGGTTATTAGGTATCCTAATAAGGTAAACTGTTTGAAAACTCATGTGTACTTACAGTTATTAAAATGAGTTCCTTTTATATTTGAAAATAACATTGATTTAATAATGGTTGTATAGGAAGGTCAGTATGTTGATTGTGCATCTTTTAGGGAGTATCCATTGTTACTAAGTGAAGTCAATGAATTTGAAGATGAGGTTGCCTGTAAGGATTCAAACCCAGAAAGGAAATTGTGGGAATTTGGTTTTTGTCAGAATATGGATTCTCATTGTGTTTCTCTCTTTTGGCGGAAGACTTTTTTTGTGAGTTGATCTACACCAATGTAATATTATAGTGGAATTGTGTTTGTATATTGTTGACATAATGTGTTTGTTCTTTCTTATTGTCTTTGGTAGGGATCAAGCTTGCAATTTGCTGAATTTGAAGAAGAGTTTGATGATGTTGAAGATTTTATTTTGTATCTTGATTCCCAAAGGGATTCCTCTAGATTTGATGGATTATCCAGTTCTAAGGATGAGAATAAATCAAAAAGGCTGAAGGGATTTGATGGCTTTGAAGGGTTTTCAATTAGGGAATGTAGTGACTGCAAAGTTTAGTATTTTGGGGTGTATTTTTGTGACCATGTTTATTATTTGTATGAAATTTGAATGATTAGTATGTGGCTGTGTGTTTTTATGTATTTGGTATAACATGGTTATCATTGGGGATTTAAGGTCAGGTTGTATTGTAAAATTGTTGTTTTATTAATGAGTAGTGTTACTTTTTGGTATCATTTAAGATATTCATAAGTTGGTCTTACTTCCATTGAATTATTGTCTATTTTTTCTTTCACATAATTAGACGGACAATGCTCTATGGTGGAAGAATTTTAATATATATAATTAATTATATGTGGGTGTTCATACAATTTTTGTGTTAAATAGATGTAAATGAAATAGTAGAACATATTTAAAATTGAAGTGAAATCAATGATTTATGACTTTTATTTTGTTTGAGTTTATAGATCGTCAGTATATGTTTTTTAATATAATATCACAAAGAGAAAAAATATGATAAACTAATAATTTTAGAGGTTTCGATTCTCTATATTCATCAGAAGTCCAAATTTTTTAAGAAAAATAATGTTGTTAAACTAAAAGATTCAATTTATCCCATTGTTCATTTTTTATGATATTAATTAGAATCTTTTTCCTATTGTTATGTAGAAGATAAAAGAAACCACTGGATAATTAGTTTCTTTTGTGTAAAATAAAATACTTAAAGCGATATATATGTGATTAAAATAATTTTAGCTTAACAAATTTAGTTTTGAGTTTCAGAACAAGTATTTTGGTTGTTGCATAATTTTTTTTTTTTATAAAAGCAGGTAACAAGTCATTAAGAAATTATCAATTTCAGATTTAATTTGAATTTCTTATATCAACTTTTTTTGTATCTCTAAGTTTATTAAGGTTTATAAATTATACTTTAGTAAAAAATGAAGAAGGCATGTGCGAAAAAATTGTTAAATGTATTAATATTTTTTGGGTCGCAATTTATGTAGTTTTTTTAATATAAATGTAGATATTTTATTAAAATGTAGTATCTAATATTTGTGTTTTGGGTTTAGTTTTCAAGAAGAAATGAAGGTAATCTAATTTGGCTAACTTAGGTTTGTGTGTGTTTTGTAAAAGGAGTTTGGGATTAGGTTTAGTTGTATTATCTGGTTAGGCTGGTGAGTGACACTTATATACAACGTGTTTCACTAGGAGTTGTCAAGAGAAGCTGTCGGTGGTTTTAGAAGCGGTTTGTGGTTCCAGAGGTTTGCAGAAATATCTTTTCTGTTTCGATAAAGATGGAAGATTTTGTTAATGGTTCCATCTTCTATTTTTGTATGTGTGTGTCAGGTGAGGGCCACTTTAGCCTGTCTTTTGTTGTCATTTGGAGTTAACTATGATTAGATATGTTTATGGATATCCAATGGATTTTGTGTTTTCTTTTAAGTTGTGGAAACAAGTAGAATGATTTGGAAGGACAATCTTTGCTTTTTATCTACCAATCAGAGAGGAGTTGAACTGATGCATGTCTGTTAGAAGATTTATTTTATAAGTAGGAGTAAATATAAGTGTAGTTTTTTTGTTAGATGGTGACTAGAAACTGTTGGCATGCAAATTCATTTTGGGTTTAGTTAATCTTACATGTCTGCTAACTACAGGTTACACTAACTAAGCATGTTATTTGTTATATGTATTTATTCTGGTGTGAATATCTGTCAAGCACTGCAACGCACGGTAACTGTTTGTTAAAATGTGTGAGCAGCCAAAAAAAAGTTCACCACTTACTTTTGGATATTAATCATCCATACATTTCAAAATTTAGATAGCCCGCCTAATTTTCCCTATAAAAGGTACTTCCATGTAAGTTTTATTGTTAGTGTTGAGTGGCTTATTTTTTTGTTCATCCTAATTTAAAAGAATTCCGTTTGTGTTTAATCATGGATGATTGTGTTTCAATGGGTGTTGTCAGATCTTTATGTCCACCATCTCAAATTTGGAGGGTAGTTGTTAGAGTTATTCGTCTTTGGGTTACCTATTCTAAGAATGGTTCTGAAGAACCAAAAACTGTTGAAATGGTGTTGATGGACCATTATGTAAGTGAACAAGAATCAGTTTATTCTAAAATGTTTGGGGTGTATGGTTATATGTATTTGGAATGGGTTTTTTAAATTTATGATAGGTTTCTTGTGTTTTACGTTTGTATGCTGAAAAAATAGTTGGAGTAGGTTGTAACAGATGTAAAAATGATGAAACAAATGTTGGTGACTAAAGTTTGTTTTGATGAGAAACAAATTTAGTGAAGATTTCATGCATGCTGTGTTTTATGTCTTTCAAGTGTTGAACTTGAATATCTATACATCTTTTGAAGTCGTGGGAACATTTGGGGTACATGAATAGTTGATGAAATTTAAATTTTTTGTATAGGAAAAAAAGTGACATGTTTATTTTGGTATTTTTCTTACTATATTGAATTAGAAGTTATGTTCTTTTTGTTAATTTTTTTAGGGTGGCAAGATCCAGTGTTCATTAAGAAAGGAGATGTTTGTGAAGTGGGGTGATAAGTTTGTTGAAGGAAATGTTTATAAGATAACATTTGGGCGTTTAATTCCAAATATGGGAGCTTATCGTGCTACTGACCATCCCTATAAGATGTTTCTAATTGAGAAATCAAGTGTGGTATCGTGTGAAATATCTAAAATTTCAAGGTGGGGTTTATCACTCAAGAATTCTGAAGAAGTTAGAAGGATTGGTTGTCAATCTGATTACCTTCTTGGTATGTGTATTGGATTCTTTTAGTCCATTTTGTTTATAGTGTTGAGCTTTAATATCTGTTTTCAGCTCACAACCTGATTTTTTCTGGATTATTTATTAGTCTAATTAATTGTGGTATGTATTTTAGATTTCATCGGGTTATTGACTAACATCATTGAAGAAAGGACATGTGTGAAGAAAGGAAAAATGTCAAAAATGATGATAATAGAACTTTGTGATGACAAGTAATAATTTATCCCTTAGTCTTATCATTTATGTTAAATTTTTTATGTTCATGTTTTGTTAGTTATTGATTTCATTTGTATATTAATTTGTGAATGTTTTTTAACAGGGGAAAAGTTGAATGTGTGCTGTTTGACGACCATGCAAAATTTGTCACTGATTATGTTTCTTTACATTCCAATGAGGAATCTATCTTGGTGTTTCAACTTGCTAAAGTCAAAAAATTTAGAGGTATTGAAATGTAGTTCATTTATTAATAAGTGATATGTATGAACTGGTGTATATGATTGTGGAGAAAATTCTGTAAGTGTGAATATAAGTACTAATGTGAGTGTATACTTTGTAGGTCAAAGTGTCCTACAAGGTGTGGTTGGAGCTTCTAGACTGAGTTTCAATGCCCAAATTCCAGAGGTTCTTTCATTTTTGAATGGGTAGGCCATATTTTGAGTTGCTTATTCCTGGATTTCTTATAAATTGTTTCTATCTGATATGTTCTTGTGTGTAATTGTAGTATTGCATTGCATGGTTTCTCTGATGATGATCCAAATGAATTTAATGTCAATGAAGATGGGATTTCAATGGTTGATGATTTTATCAATAATTATCCTAGGAAGACTATTAAGTCATTGATTGAGACCAAAGAGGTGATTGTTCTACTTAAAATATTTTGATGTCTAAAAAAAGTTCAGGTTAATACATGTAATGAATTTATGAACTTAATGACCTAGAATTTATTACTGTTGTATGAAGTTTTATATTTTTTTTTGCAGGATGGAGATTTCATAATTAAGGCAAAGATTGTTAAAATTTTACAAGAAGATGGTTGGTGGTTCTTGGCATGCTTGTGTGATCGTGCTGTCATTATTGAGGACGATTTTTATTATTGTAGTGCATGTTTCTGCCGAGTGAACTATGTGTGTGCTAGGTCGGTTGCTTACTAATGTACCTATGTGATTTATGCAAAGTATATTTTATTTATAAATTTTATGATTGTACTCTTTGAATCAACTGTATTTTCTTTTGTTTTTAGGTTCAGGATTAAGGTACAAATATTTGATGGTTGTGATTCGATTGACATCGTCATGCCTGATCCAGTTGTTGAAAATCTGCTTAGTAAATCATGTAGGGATGTGCTGAATGAGATTGTGGTAAGAACTTTAGCGGTTTTAACTTATGATATTTACAAGTATGCTAAGTTCACATTTGTAATGTAAATTAGGGATTTTATTAAATATCTGAATTCTGCAATGTGTAGGATCCAAACAAGTCTGAGGTGTGTCCTTTGATTGAGCCAGGCTTGGTTGGCATAGATATGTTGTTCAAGGTTGAAAAGAGAATGATTAACCTATTTCACTATGAAGATCCATACCATGTGAAGCGCATTTGCAATCAAGCTGAAATAATTGATCTGTTTATGTTGAATGAAGCTATGGAAACCCCAGTTTTGGTGGGTTATTTTGACATAGTTGTTTCATTTTATAGTTAATATTACTATACAAATATTGTAGTTTATGCTGATATAATGAATTCCCTGTTTTTAGGCTAAGTTTCCTGGATCTTTTTCTGCTGTGAGTGTTGAGGACTATGATTTTGATATGGACTTTCTACTGAGTCCTGTGGATTTTCTACCAGCAGTGGAGAAGCCAAAAAGAGTATTTAGTGTAACTGAGTATGGCAGTTGTTCTAAGTCTTATAAGAGAAAGTTGGAAGAAGAATTCGATGAGCAAATGGATAATCATCGTGATAAGGGGCAAGAGTGGATGTGTGGAGGGGTTTAGAACTTTGTAGGTTCCTATTGTATTAGGAATGATTTCATGTGTTAATTTGTTAAAAGTATGGGTATGTCTTTTTGTAAACCATACAAATGTTTATTTGCTATAGTACATGCTTAAAGATCTGAAGCATTATTAGGTGGGTTGTAGCTTCTTAAGTTTTGTCGTATCTTATTTCCAATGATGTAATTTTGTAATGCTGATGTGCTAAATTACCTCCTTGGTAATTGTAAGATACATTGACCTATGTTTAAATTATGAATGAAGGAATATTAATGTTTACTTGTGTTGATTCTGTTATGTTTTATTACGATTCTGTGTATTCAAAATATTGTGAAAATACTGCACTCATTTGGTAATAATTATGTGGCCGCAGAAGTTTATTCATTTTGGTAAAATGGCAGCAAACTTGTGGAGTGTGTATCCAGTTTGTTGTACCTTATTGGAGGGTGGTATAATAAGTTATAGTTAAGCAATTGATGGTTACTTTAAGTAATGTTGATTCAATACTTTTTAGGAGGTATAACAGAATGGTGAGTTTGTAAATAAAGTGTTAGGCTATAATATTTCAAGCTTTTAAGCATGAGTGATACTTTTTGACATTGAAAATTAGTGTAATATGCAATAGGTAGGACAGGTGTGAAATGAAAGTTAAAGTCACATAAAGTTAAATATCAGAACAATGGTCTTTTGAGTACAGTTAGAGTTGTGATTTAAGGGTAGAGTCTATTTATAGTTATAAATGACTTCATTTGTATGCATTCGTGTAGTTCTGTTCCTTTGCTCCCCTTCTCTGTGTCCCAATATTGCTGAGATCTAGATGACTTGAATCAAAATTGTTTTGACTTTGAAGGTACTTGGCAAACTGGTTAAGTGTAGTAGTGAAAATATGAATGCTGATAAGGGTGTGGCTGAAGGCTTTAAAGGAGTCAAACGGGGCCGTGGAGGTGAAATCATATGTTTTCTTCCCATATCATTTGGATTGTATTATAGGTTTTAATTTTGTGATTATAAACTTGATGGATATTTGTGTGCTATATATCTATAGGTTATGAAGAGGATCATCGTTCTAAAGTTGAGGAGATGAGTAAGAGAGTTAAAACAAATTTTATTTCAAGACCTCGCAGCTCTATGGTCAAAGGTAGTGTGATAAACAGGTGGTGGGATCCAAATAAGTCTTCTTTGAGCATGTCTTCATTTGATGGTGCATGTTCGTCAGATTACATGATGCTTGGTATGTATATTGAATTGATTTCTTTCAAAGTAATATTTAATATATATGGTCTAAGTCGTGAGATTGAGGTTCATGAAGTGTTTGGTGAAATGCATTAAAATTATCTATGGGTTAAGGAATTCAGATTCTTATTGATTTTTTTATTATATGTAAGCTATCTGAGAAATATATAAGAATTAAAATTGATTTCAATTGTATACAGATTAAAACAGGATGGATCTTCATATTTTATAATTTAGAAGCATCGAGTATAGAAATATTATTTTGGCGTTTACTAACTGTTAATAATATAAATTTAGAGTGTCCTAAACCTTAATTTGTCCCATGTTTACTAATAAAAAAAAATTAGAATGTCCTAGAAAGAGAGTCCGTAATTTTAGTTTGATCAAAAACATATTTAAGTGATTTTTCTTTCATTTATAAGACATGAAAAAGTGATCAAATTTTGATATTGTAGATGAAATGGGATCACAAGTTAGTAGTAAGTCTAATGATGATGAGGAATCATCAAGTGAAGAAGAAGATGAGTTGCCTTATGAAGTCACTTCCAACGAGTTTGAAGGTAATCATAGTTCATTAACTTTATTCTTGTGTTTCATTGGTTTGATATTAATTTTTTTTATATGGGTAGAATATGCTGATATTGGGGACATGAAGTATAGTTGCCAATATTGTGGCGCTTTGCATTGGTTTGCTGAAAGAACTGGAAATACCAAAATAACTAATCCAACAAAGTTTATGACATGTTGTCTAAAAGGAAAGGTATTAATTCCATTCCTTCAGAAGGCACCGGCACTATTATGGGAGTTAGTAATGGGCCATGATGTGCGAAGCCGCAATTTCATAGAAAACATCAGGTCCTATAATAGTGTATTCTCCTTTACCTCTTTTGGTGGCAAAATAGAAACTGGTCTTAATAATGGAGGTGGGCCGCCACAATTTGTGATCAGTGGACAAAACTATCATCGAATTGGTAGTCTATTACCAAAGATTGGAGAAAACCCCAAATTTGCGCAACTTTATATATATGATACCCAAAATGAAATTCAAAATAGGAGTCGGCATTTCAGGTACATTTGCAAAATCTTTATTTAATTTTAATGTGTAATTTTTAAACTAATGAATTAAATATTTTGAAGTTAATTATTTTTTATTGTTATTATGTAGAAATGTAGATAAAAATGGTGGGTTAAATGAGTCTTTGATCAAAGATTTGGGGGATATGTTTGATAAGTCAAATGTCTTGGTTCATTCATTTCGGATGGCTCGAGACTTTATTAGCCAAAATCCAAGTTGCAAAGTCTCTTTGAGATTGTTTCGAGATCGACCAAAGGATCCTAGGGTATATAATTTACCAACTGTTGATGAAGTAGCTGCGCTTATTGTGGGTGATTTTGATTCAACTGATTGTGGCCGCGATATTGTAGTTAGTGGTGTTGATGGAATTCTTAAACGAATTCATGAGACACATCCATCATTTTTACCATTACAATATCCTTTGCTTTTCCCTTATGGAGAAGATGGATATAAAGAAGACATTAAATTTCGTGATGATGGAGATAGGCGTGTATTTAAAAAGAGAGTGCGAGTTTCTTTGCGAGAATTTATTGCTTTCAGATTACATGAAAGAGTTTTTGAGGATTCAATGATCTTATGTTGTAGAAGGTTGTTTCAACAATTCTTGGTCGATTCATATTCAATGATTGAGGCACAAAGGTTATCATATATTAAAGCTAATCAGAAGACTATTCGTCGGGATTTTTTATCGGGGTTAGAAGAAGCAGTTAATCGTGGAGATCTTGATCCGAAATCTATTGGTACTAGAATTGTTTTGCCTTCTTCATTCACAGGTGGTAGGAGATACATGTTCAACAATTGTCAAGATGCAATGGCTATTTGCAAATTTTATGGTTATCCAGATTTGTTCATTACTGTTACTTGCAATCCTAAGTGGCCTGAAATACAAAGACATGTTTCTAAAAGAGGGTTGAATGCATATGATCGCCCTGACATAATTTGTAGGGTTTTTCGGGTGAAGCTTGACCAATTAGTGGCTGACTTAAAGAAAGGAATATATTTTGGCAAAGTGAGCGCTGGTATGTGTAATGTTTATTTTTTATTTTGTTGATTATTTAGTATCTAATTGGTCATTTAAAATTGATATGAAATTTATTATCTGTTTTGGATGATGTATAGGTATGTATACTATTGAGTTCCAGAAAAGGGGTTTACCGCATGCTCATATTCTTCTTTGGTTAGCCCCAGGGTCAAAGCTGAATACTCCCGAAATGATTGATTCTTTCATATCAGCTGAGTTACCTGATCCCATTGCATTTCCAAAATTATTTGATGTTGTGTCTACATATATGCTTCATGGTCCATGTGGTATTAGTCATAAGAAGTCTCCTTGTATGGTTAATGGTCGTTGTTCTAAGTATTTTCCGAAAAAATATGTCCAGAAGACATCATTTGATTTGGATGGGTACCCTGTCTATCGCAGAAGAAATACTGGTGTGTCTTATGAAAGAAGAGGGGTCCACTTAGATAATGGCTATGTTGTGCCTTATAATGCCAAATTGTTAATGAAATATCAGGCTCACATAAATATTGAATATTGCAACAAATCTAATTGCATTAAGTACTTATTTAAGTATATCAATAAGGGTGTTGATCGTGTGACAATGTCGATGAGTAATAAAGTTGATGAAGATGAAAAGGAGGTTGAAGTTGATGAGATTCAACAATATTATGATTGTCGATACTTATCACCTTGTGAATCTGCATGGAGATCATTGTCTTTTGATATTCATCACCATTGGCCTCCAGTTCAAAGATTGACATTTCATTTGCCAAAACAACAAGTCGTTATATATGGTGATGAAGAGCCTCTTGATATAGTGGTTAATCGGAAGAAAAATGAAGAAACTATGTTTACTGCTTGGATGGTTGCTAATAGAAGGTATGAACAAGGTAGACATTTAACATATGCCCAATATCCTAAATTCTACGTATATGATTCTAAGCAGAAAGAATGGAGACCAAGGAAAAGAAGATTTTCCATTGGAAGGATGAACTTTATACCCATTGGATGTGGTGAACTACATTATATGCGAATTCTTTTGAACTTGCAATGTGGATGCCAAAGTTATACTGACTTGCGAACTACTGATGGTGTTGTCCATTTATCATTTCAAGAAGCTTGCTTAGCACTTGGGTTGCTAGAAAATGATAAAGAGTTCGTAGATGGCTTAATTGATTGTTCAGAATTGTCATCTGGGAGATCTGCAAGGTTCCTTTTTATGGTTTTACTATTATCTAATTCCATGGTCAAACCTGGAGAGGTGTTTGATCAAACTTGGCGGCTTTTAGCTGATGGAATTTTATATGAAAAAAGAAAGTTAATGCTTAAACCAGGTATATTTTATTTTTTCAATTTAAATGTGGAGTCGAATTTTATAATATGATTAAAATATCATAATTTAAATATATGGATCTTATAACTAATAAACTTTGTTAATCATTTTGTTAGATTTGCTTATGGATGATGCTACATTAAGAACAAATTGTTTGATAGAACTTCAAAAAATGTTAGCTAGCAATGGAAAAAGCTTAAAAGATTATCCAACAATGCCATTTCCTATTTCTGGAGAAGTTCCAGAGTATGAGAACATCCTTTTATTTAATGAGTTAAGATATGATGTTGGTGAGATGGTTAAGAAGCATGGTGATCATGTTTGTAGGCTGAATAAAGAACAAAAATTGGTATATGATGAGGTTGTCAATGCAGTGGATAATTCTTCTGGTGGATTTTATTTTATTTATGGATCCGGTGGGACTGGTAAGACATTTCTTTGGAAAACTTTGACCTACAAGTTTCGTGGAGATCGAAAAGTTGTTTTAAATGTTGCTTCAAGTGGTATAGCATCTTTATTGCTTCCAGGTGGTAGAACTGCTCATTCCTTATTTGGAATTCCTTTGGTGCTAAATGAGGATTCATGTTGTAATATTAGAAAAGGGAGCAACAAAGCTGAACTTTTGAGGCATACCAGTATAATAATTTGGGATGAAGCTCCAATGGTAAATAAGTGGGCATTTGAGGGATTGGATAGAACTTTACGTGATATAATGGTTGTGAATAATCCAGAATATAGTAATAAGCCTTTTGGTGGGAAAGTTGTTGTGCTTGGTGGTGACTTTCGACAAACTTTACCTATAGTCCCTAAAGCAAGTCGTGAGGAAATTGTTATGGCAACAATTAATTCCTCTAGGTTATGGAAGTTTTGTAAAGTCCTAAAATTAACCAAGAATATGCGGCTAGGTGAGCTTGGTTCTGGGATTGATATAGAAGCAAGAAAGAAATTCAGCAAATGGGTACTTGATGTAGGAGATGGCAACTTGGGTGATTATAATGACGGAGAATGTAATATGGAAATTCCAAAAGATTTGCTACTTGAAGTTAAGGGGGATGCTATTGCAAGTATTGTAAATTCTACTTATCCTGATTTTGAATCCAGAGCTTTAGATGATAAGTACTTTACTGATAAGGCCATTCTTGCCCCAACTTTGGAGATTGTTGACACTGTGAATCAATATGTGTTATCTCGATTGCCTGGCAAAGAAAAAGTTTATCTTAGTTCTGATAGTGTTGTCAAAGTTGATGAAGATGTTAATATTGATGCAAATTGGATAACTATAGAGTTCTTAAATAGTATCAAGGGATCTGGCCTTCCTGACCACAAGTTATGTTTGAAAGTTGGAGTTCCTATTATGTTGATGAGAAACATTGATGTTGCTCGTGGTTTGTGCAATGGGACTAGGCTAATTGTTAAGAAACTACGTCCAAACTTAATCTATGGAAAAGTTTTGAATGGTAATAATCCTGGATCAGAGGCTTATATTCCACGTATGAGTATTGTCCCTTCAGATAGTGGCTTACATGTGAAAATTCAAAGGCGGCAATTTCCTGTTTGTGTTTGTTTTGCAATGACTATCAACAAAAGTCAAGGGCAAACTCTAAGTAAAGTTGGAGTTTTTTTACCAAAACCTGTATTCTCACATGGTCAGTTATATGTTGCAGTTTCACGTGTGAAAAGCAGAGAAGGATTAAAGATTTATATTGAAGAACAAAGTGAATCAGCGGTTGAAGTTACAAAAAATGTTGTTTATAAAGAAGTCTTCAAAAATCTAGGATAAATATTATATTTTATGTGTAATGTAAGCTGATCATGGTGTTCTGAGTGGTTTCTTTCTTAAATGATTTACAATGATGTTTTATAGACAATTGTTGATATTTTTGTTTTACACTTTTCAATGATGTTTTATATCTGAATAATTTAAACCACTTGAGACATTTTATTTTTATGTATTTTTTTTTACATCCATTTTATTATTATGTTTAGTAGTAAACAAAGTATAGTCTTTCATTTTTGTTTCTAATCAGATATTGACAGTGTTATAATATTTAAATCATTGATAAAAATTATAATAATCCATCATAAAATTATCATTTAATAATAAACTATTAGAATATATAAATTAATATCAAAGTAGTCTATATTTGATATCTCTTGAAATTTTGATAAACGATAAAATTGTAAATGATTTATGCTTATATTAAGTTGTTCAATATAATTAAAATTAGCCACCGTGCATCGCACGGGTCACTATCTAGTACGCTTACAATTCAGAATAGAGGATAATATTTGTAGTTCTCTTTCTTCCACTGCAATGCCTAACAAACTGCTTTTAGAAAAATTTACCTTTAGGCCAGAAGCTAGTTCAAAACAGTGTAAGATGCATTTCAGAGTGAATGCATTCTTCCTAGAAGCTTCACCAATAAACAAGGTGTCGTCAGCAAACTGTAATATAGAAATCTCCTCATCCACCAAGTCATCAAACACATAGCCTCTGAACTTATTATGAACCACTGCCTGTTTCAATAAACCGTTAAGTCCCTCTGCAATAATCAAAAATAGGAAAGGTGCAATTGGATCACCTTGGCGAATGCCTTTACCCATGCAAAATTCCTCACTTGGACTCCCGTTGATCAAGACCGACATCCTGGCAGATTCAATGCACCCCTTAATCCAGGAAATCCATTTACCGTTGAAGTTCATTCGCTTCATCATGTAATAAAGAAACTCCCACCTGACCGAGTCGTAGGCCTTTTCAAAATCGACTTTGAAAGCCATCGAGCTTTTCTTCCTCGCCTTCGCCTCATGGGCCCATTCATTTGCAACTAACACACTATCTAACAAACCTCTCCCCGCAATAAACGCACTTTGAGCATCATCAATGACTGTAGGCAGCACATTTTTAATGCGATTAGCCAACACTTTCGATACTACTTTGTAAGCACAACCAATCAGTGAAATTGGTCTAAAATCGGCTAATTCACTGGGGCAGTCCTTCTTCGGAATCAGAGTTAAGAAGGAAGAATTACCACCTTTTACCCAGCGGCCATTAATATGAAATTCATCCATAAGTCGTTGAAAATCTGCAGCAAACAGGTGCCAAAAGGACTTTATAAGCTTAAAATTCATCCCATCTGGTCCAAGGCTTTTGTCGCTTCCGCATTCCCACACAGCTTCCTTGACTTCTGCAGGGTCAAATTTATCTGTAAGCTTCATGCTAGCTTCCACGCTAATCTGTCTAAAGGGAACACCATCCAGGGAAGGTGCTGGATCATTTAGTTTGCCAAATTTCCTCTCGAAATAATCTTTGGCGCCTCTCTTTACAGAAACAGGGTCCTCAACCCACAAACCATTTAGATGTAACCCTACCAACCTGTTTGATTGTCGACGCCAATTAACAAAAGAATGGAAGAATTTGGTATTTAAATCACCTTCTTGAAGCCACCTACATCGGGATTTCTGATGTAAAATCGACTCTCTGAATTTCGCTGCTCTCCATAAGTCGCCTTGAAGTTCTCTTCTCTGTTGT
Source organism: Lotus japonicus (assembly GCF_012489685.1). NCBI lineage: Eukaryota > Viridiplantae > Streptophyta > Magnoliopsida > Fabales > Fabaceae > Lotus > Lotus japonicus. Next base: position 54,645,583 of record NC_080045.1, read on the forward strand.
AATTCCTGGGCCGATAATCCAACATTCCCCAATTTCTGATCAAGCTCTTCCAAATTCGCAGAGATCTCCCTGAATTTCCGGTTGATATCGCTGAATTCTTCTTTATTCCAGACTTTCAATTTTTCTTTGAGCAGTTTAAGTTTTTCTTTCAAAACAAATCCCCCAGAACCTTGGACTTGGAATCCTTGCCATTCCTTTTCAACAAAAGCCTTGAAACCTGGATCAGAGAACCAACAGTTCATCACACGGAAGGGTCTCGGCCCCCAATTCACATCAGTGCTTCGAAACATAACAGGGCAGTGATCTGACAAGCTTCTAGCCATAACAGTTTGAACACCATGAGGCCAACAAGAGCACCAGTCACTAGATAGCAGGAATCTATCTAATCTGCTTGCTGCCTGTCCGTTGGGTCGGAACCAAGTGTATTTTTTACCCACAGCAGGAGGTTCAATTAGTGATAAGTTGGAGAGGAATGCCTTGAAATCAGCCATATCGCTCCTGCCATATAAAGAATTTGTGATTCCCATTCTTTCCTCTGATCTTGCAACAACATTAAAATCGCCTGCAATGCAAAAGCACGAAATACCAGTGTTAGTAATATACTCCTCCAAATCCTCCCAGAGCTTCTGTTTTCCCCTCAATGTGCAGGGTGCGTAGACATTGATAATTGCAGAGCTATGGGTTTGTTGTTCCCATATTCCACGCATGGCAAGGAAGCCATCACCTTCTATACTATCCTGTAGAATAAATTTCCCTTTCTGCCAGATACATATTAAGCCACCGGACCGATTTGAGCTTGCCTTGAAAACCCAGTCACAATCTACATCTCCCCAAATAGCTCGACATAATCTCTGATCTACTACTTCTAACTTTGACTCCTGAATGAGGATCATGTCAACTCTGTCCTTTTGTACCATTTCCTTGATTGCCCGAATCTTCACACTACTCCCCAACCCCCTCACATTATAAGATAGCATAATCATTGGGATAGGTTAGCATCCCCTTCCACACCTTCCTTTTCCTGGCTGTATAACAAAGCCATGTCTCTCTTTTCTAATTCCTCTAATCTTCCCACTACTACTCCCTCATCTCCCTGAAAAGCCAACCCCAACATCTTCCCCAGATGCCAAGCTTTACTAGCTTCTGCAGCGATATCTCTAGAGCAAGGAATTCCGTCATCTTCAGCTTGCAAAGACCCAGATGAACAACTGAGAGAATGAACTACTTGCCTGACCAATTTCCGTTTGGTTGCTGCCAAAGCCAAACCATGGGATGATGTTGTTTCGCAAGCTGCCCCTTCTTTCTCGTGAAACGCCAAAATCGCCTGACATGGATGGGTTTGATTGTCGCCATTAATGAGAGGCTCGAGCGAAGCTGCAACAGGATCAGGGATTGGCAAATTTGGGGTGAAATTGCTGGTGATAGGCTCCAAGGGAGAACACTCCAGCACATTTGGGCTCGGGTCAGCAAATTGAGACCCACCAACACCCAGCCCATTTGAAGACAACCCCAAATTATCAAAAAGATCCTCTCTTGCATGGCCCACATCCAAACATACCCCTGAGTCAATTCCCATTCCAACTTGGCTTCCTGTGTCAGCAACCTGACTCCTCATGATTGAAACATTATTGTCCTCGCCGTTGCTTGACTCTATTCCCGTGCCAGACCCCACGTCAGTAAATGGATTCCAGTTTTCCATATGGTATCTTAATGGCACATCAGGATTCGAGTCAACCCCAACCTGCGCCACCAAACCGTTGGGATTCCTGCCGGCGAACCCACCACCGTCCAAATCATGGCCATCACCGCCCGATTCATCATCAATGAACTCTGAATCAACCGACTCTGCAGCTCCTCTTGCAGAACCATCATATGACCATTTGGATGATTCGTCATCATCCTCCACGTTTACATTATGATGCAACCTCCAGAAATCTGGTGCAACCGGTGTCTCTTCCACAATTCGAATGCCGTGTACCACCTTGCTAAAGTTCATATCCCAGGCCACATTTATGGATTCCAGTTTCGTTGTGACCACCTTTAATCGAGCAAATTCCACATTTGACATTGTTTCTGTTGTCTTATCCATCTCCACAAGGTCACCAATTGGTTTCAAAAGGTGTTTAAGAGATTCCATCTTCCATATATGGAGAGGGAAACCGTAACACCGAACCCAGACCAATCTTCGCTTCAACGAAATATTGCGGCTCCACGGTTGTAGGGAACTGAACATTCCATCCAACCACTCCTTGGCTTGCTGAAGAATCTCCTCCAGATTTTCCTCCTGCTCCCCTGATAATAATATTAAATCGTCCCCCATATAGCGGGATCTGATAGAGTGAACTCCTCCCACTATCAATGTCTCCGGGAGGTTTTCAATTTTAGACACATCCCGAATTTTACCAACCCAACTCTTCTTCAACCAGTCGTCAACTGTATCTTCAATCCAGAGTTGGGCGACATTGTCTTCCTTAGGAACGTGATTCTGTGAATCAATGTTTTCACCACCGGACACAGCGTCCGCGTAAGATTTCTTCCCCTCCTTAATGTTCCTGAGCACCGTCTTCTGACTCTGAATCGGTGTCTTCCTCGGTCTTGAGATGTTCTGCTTATTCCGGTTCTGGTGTTTTGTCTCAGGGTCCATCAATTGCTTTACAAACCGCGGAGGATTGACATGGAGCTTGGTGCTACCAATGAAAATCTGATCTAGACGGCGGCTCAGTCCCATAGGATCCTCTACGTCGTAAAATCTTACGAATCCGAAGCGTCTTCCTACCTTGTCGCGTTTGTTAGGGATAAAGACCTCCTGCACCTCTCCCCACATGAAAACCTCCCACATATTCCTTGCCTTGAAATTGTCCGGGAAATTTGAAAAGAAGAAAGACGTTACATTAGAACGTTCCCATCTCCTTGCTGCACCGTGCCATCCTTCCTGCGCTCCCCAGCTTCCACCTCCATGTCCACGGTTCTTCCTATTCTCCACCCTTGTCCAACCATCTTATTAACACTTTCAAATTAAATTAAATTAAATTTTAAATAATAAAATGAGTCAACTATATATTAAGTACAACGTGATTTGATTCATTTGAATGTCTCACTCCAGTATTATTTTCTAAATGGCTTTTGTAATTTTAATTTGGATGTGGTAAAAGTTAAATGTTTGTTTAAGAATGCGTCTTTTGGGAATTAAATTCTTGATTTAAATATTTAAACAATTATTTTTAACTACCACAATCGACACCACTCATTGAATTCTCAATCGAGTATTTATGTATCAAGAGACAGCACGTCGGGTTATTACTAATTGTCTAAGCATCTGAAACTCAAGCAAATGCGTTAATAACGCAACAAATACTCGCTTTATAAAGACAAAAAAGAAAAAGAAAAGAAAATCCACATACTTTTGCTTTGGGTAATCTTCTGCTATCTTTCTTTTCATTTTTTTATTATTTCTTTAGACATACAGCAAACTTCTGGTCTAATAATGAACTTGAAAGCCAGGTTGCATGCACGACTCGTTTGCATTATCTACCCTTTGATATTAAGTTACTACTACTTAATTAGAGCAATTAATTGATTAGTTAGATTCTGCATAAAATGTCGTTATCTTCTAGAATTCAACTGATTAGTAGTAGTACTAAGTATTGTTATTATATGACGTGCCGTTGAACTGAATTTGTCACATAAACTAATCTCTTTAATTTCAATTCTTTCAATGAGAACATGTTTAGTGAGCAGCATGCATTGAGTATGTGGCTACCTACACGACATCTGGGTTTGGTGGGTATATAAGTTTCCATCTTTTGAGTTATAATAATAATGCAATTTCGTCACGCATGACGTTTCCAACTTGAATTGTCGTTCTTTATCGTGATCATGGGAAGACAATCAAGACATCATTGAGAACAAGCAAGCTTTAGTCAAATGACATGTATTATATGAGAGAGAATAATTTGAAGATGTTATGAATGATCAACATTAAAGGTGATTTAAAAGTCACTTAAATTATGATGTTAAATTGACTCTGAAAAATAAAGAAGCAAATGAAGTGAGTTCTTATCTATGCCTCACATCGAGCAACTTTGGTATTATGGTGATTATGTTCAATTACAAGAAATTCTTTTACCTTTTATAGGGGAAAAATGTAATATTTAATCCTTAATCTTAAATCTCCTTAAGGTCTGGGGTTAAAACAAAAATGCTTCAAACTTACTTAAGATATTTAAAAATTGTGAGATGCTCAAGAGGTCAGTCCGTTATACTTATGAGATGTCTATAGAACGTAGAAGTCAATAATCAGATGGAGGATTGTGTGATTTTAAACCATAAGTCCATAAGATAAAGTGTGTCTTCATTAAGCACTCACTATAACACCATCTCACCTGCCTAGTCCGCTTAATTGGGTCGCCGCAGCCCGCCTCCTCATACTCTGCTCGCCATCTTCTTATGAGTTTTTATTTATTTATTACTTATAAATTTTAAAGGAAGTATTAATTATATATCATCAATTATACTCTGAACTTAAAATAATTTCGAGTGAAAACTTCAAAAGTAACCGGAGAGATAACTTAATATATTATTTTCTAATATCTGATATAAATGAATCGAAAAGTATAGTGCTGAACAAACTCATTGGAGGCAATTGAGTCTACATGTATTTCAGTATTTTGAGTTATCCGTTTAAGAGTCATTCATGATAACTTGATATCTATTATCTTACATGAAATGGAAAAAAATTATCAGGTATATATTAACCTTCAATTGAGCTTCTCAAAATTTAGTAGTAAAAAAAAAACAAAGAATATAAAAAAGAGGGATATATAGGAGGAAGGTGTGAAAACTTATACAGTTGAAGCACTTGTATGGAGTTGAACCAAGGAAGCATAAAACCCATCCTTGACATTAATGAGCGTTTCATGCCTTCCTTTCTCCACTATAACCCCATTCTTGACAACAGCAATCACATCTGCATTTTTTATTGTGGACAAACGATGTGCCACCACCACTGTGGTCCTATTAACCATGACTTTGTCCAATGCATCTTGAACAACTCTTTCTGATTCTGCATCTAATGCACTTGTGGCCTCATCTAGGAGCAATATCTTTGGACTTTTGATGATGGCACGTGCAATAGCAACCCTTTGCTTCTGCCCACCAGATAATTGGGTCCCCCTTTCTCCCACTATGGTATCATAACCCTGTTAAGTCAAACCACAATTTCCAATGTCAACAGTTCCGCCCATTAAGAACAGCAAGCAATTCCACATAAAAATGTTGCAAAGATAATGTATTAAAATAATGATTCATACACACTTTATTTTCTCTCATATTTCATTTCCACACATTTTTCTTATTTGTTTATATTTTATGTTATATTTATATCACTCATTTCTCTCATTTTTCTTCTTATTCATGTAAGGTGGATGTGAAATACATATATGAACATAAAATTATTAAATGTATAAAGGTGCGTTTGAAATAACTTTATTTTGTAGCATAAGCATTTACGCGGAGTATCTGATGAGTTTATGCAAATAACTTATGATATAATGATAAGTTATTTTGAACTTATTTTTCATAAGTTACTTGCAATAGTGTATGGTTAAGCATCTATAATACTCATTTTGAACTTATTAAAATATATTCTCAAATTAAATTATGAATAAACACTCATGCGATAAACACTTATTATTGCATTAAGTGTTTAATTAAATTACTTTTTGAAACACACCCTAATTACATAGCTTAATTAAAAGTTTATGATAATAAGTATTCATCACATAAGTGTTTACTTGAGAATTTCACCGAAACAAATTCAATTAGATTGTAAGAAGTATAAGCACTTATTTTAAAAGCTAAGATGAGAAACTTTTGAAAAGATGCTTAAAAGAGAATAATATGTTTGGAAGTCCTTTTACAAATGATTCTAAAGACAAAGTCTTAATGGAAAGAACTTATGTGAGTAATTTCTAAATTCCAAAATCAATTTTGAGGAACAATAAGCTAATCTAAACACACTAAATAGGTCAGTTAAAGGTATTTCTATTGCAGCTAAAAAAAAGTTAAAGACAAAAAAAAGGTTAAGGGGTGTTTTAATTAATTCTTACCTGTTGTAACCCACTGATAAACCTGTGTGCATTGGCAAGTTCTGATGCAGACGTGATTTCTGCTTCAGTTGCATTGCCTCCTTTTCCATAGGCAATGTTGGCACGGATAGTGTTATTGAATAACACTGGCTCTTGGCTCACAAGCCCCATCTGTTGCCTTAACCACTTGAGTTGTAACTCTCGGATTTCTATCCCATCAAGAGTGATTTCACCTGAATCAGGATTATAAAATCTCTGCAACAAGGCAATCACTGTGGATTTCCCACTCCCACTTTCACCAACAAGAGCCACCGTCTGAGGCAATAACAATTTTGATAATAAAAGTTAGATGCAACAAGTAACACAACTTACGTTTTCAACTCTCAGTTGTACTTTGAAATGAAAGGAGTTTAAAGATATTAAAGTGAGCTTTACCTTGCCAGAATGGATAGCCAAGTTGAGGTCTCGGAGAATTTGTATATCCGGCCTAGATGGATACTTGAAGCTCACATGACGAAGCTCAATTTCCCCTTTAACATTGTCAAGGGTGGTACCAGACTCATCACTTGGATCAATCTCTGACTTCTTGTCAATCATTCCAAAAATAGAAGCGGTAGCTGACTTGGCTTTGCTTGAGTCCGGAGCAAAGGAGCTTGATTGAGAAATGCCAATAGCTGCCATGGTTAAAGCAAAGAAAACCTGCAACACATGAAAATATCTACATTTTCAAATGGAGAAACCAAGTGTTGATGTAAGTATGATAAGTATGAAAGAGTTAGTACCCGAAAAACATCTGAGAATGTTGCCTTCTCAGCATCCACAAGTCTAGCTCCTGCATAGAAACTGGTTGCGTAGACACAAAATAGTAAGAAAAATGAAACCCCGAATCCTGATCCACTTATCACACCCTGCCTTATCCCAGTTTTCATAGGTCCCTCACATTTCTTCCTGTATAGTTCCATAACCTTATCCTCAGCACAGAAAGACGCTACAGTTCTTATGCTCCCAACTGCATCATTAGCAACTTGGCTTGCTTCCTCATACATCATCTGCAACAATTCCCATTTCCATATTGAGAATTTATCTCATACATTATCTTAATAATACAACTATTCATGTATAGCAATGGAGAATGGTACTCACCTTTGCATCTGCGCTGAATCCCTTCATGAATTTCATTTGAACATAGCCATTTACTCCAATCAAGGGGATCAAGACAAGAATAATAAATGCTAGCTCCCAGCTTGCAACGAATGCAATAATCAAACCTGCCAATAAAGTTGCTATATTTTGAACTAATAGTCCTAGAGCATCACCAACAAGGGCACGAACAGAAGCAGCATCTGCTGAGAGCCTTGCACCAACAGCACCGCTCGAGTTCTCAGGCTCATCAAACCAACTGACCTCCATGTTAACCACCTTCTCAAAACATATTAACCTGATACGTTGGATTAACTTGCATCCAGCCACAGAGAAAAAGTAAGATCGTGCTGGAATCACTAGCAATGATGCTATACCAAGGATCATAAACATTATTGCCCAAAACTTGGAATCCTTCTTCATCTCATCGAATGGTTCATAGAATGTTTTGATGACACTGGAAATCAATACGCCAAATATTGGAAATATAACACCATTTCCTACTGCAGCTAAACATCCTAGGAAAAGAACAAGAATCTCTGGCTTGTTGAGGGAAGCAAGGCGACGTAGTGGAACCTCTGGTGCTTTTTCCTTGGGTTGTAAGTTTTCTTGTTCAGGATCAGAGGCATTAACCACTGTAGGTAGACCAAAAGAAACTGAAAATGAATGGTGGCTACTGTTCCCTAAAGATGATCCTCGGCTAATGGATTTTTGAAGTGATCTCCTTTGACTAGATTGTCTAAATGATTCTACAGAAAGTTCATTCTTGTTGTGATGGTCTGCAGTTTCTTCTGATACCTTGTTTACTTCCTGTAATCGTATTAATTGAGAGTAAGCTCCCTCGGGATCCTTGAGTAATTCTGAGTGTGTCCCTGATTAATATAAACAAAGTTATAGTAAGATATGTATACAAGAAAATTTTCCTATTTGTGATCAATGGTTGAATCAATGAAAAAAAGCCTTTTTTTTTTCTAAAAGTGTTGTGTGGTACCTTTTTCGACCATCTTCCCTCTGTGAATTACAGCAATCATATCAGCATTCCTCACAGTGCTCAAGCGATGTGCCACAATAATTGTAGTTCTGTTTCCCATGATCCTGTCTAGAGCCTCTTGCACTACCCTTTCAGACTCCGAATCAAGTGCGCTTGTTGCTTCATCTAGAAGTAGAATTCTTGGATCTTTTAGGATTGCTCTTGCAATCGCAATGCGCTGCTTTTGTCCACCAGATAACTGAGTTCCATGCTCACCAACCATTGTGTCCAATCCCTGCATGCAATGGAAAAATTTCAAGGTTACTTAACAAGTTTCAAGATTAAATTCTAGAACTAGCTTTGAAATTAAAGTACTCTAGATAGAACCTAACCTGAGGCAATTTATCAATGAACTTAGCAGCATTTGCAAGTTCAGATGCATGTCTTATCTCTTCAACCGTTGCTCCATCCTTTCCATATGCAATATTTTCCTTAATGCTAGATGCAAACAACACAGGCTCCTGACTAACAAGGCCAATTTTTCCTCTGATCCACCTAAGCTGAAATTCTTTCAGGTTAATACCATCAATAAGAACTGCACCTGCATGTGGATCATAAAATCTTTCTATCAAACTGATGACTGTGGACTTGCCACTTCCACTTTGTCCAACTAATGCTGCAGTTGTACCGCTAGATATATGAAGAGAGAATTCATTGAATATCAGCTCCTCCGGTCTGGCTGGATAACTGAAATAAACATCCCTTAACTCTACTTCACCTCTAATGTCCTCTAATATTTTTCCACTAGGATCGGATGCATCTATCTCTGGCTTCCTTTTAATTGTTTCAAACATTTTGTAAGCTGCAGCCTGGCCTGCAGCAAAAGCACTCAAGCTAGGAGATGCCTGTCCAAGAGACCTAAAATACACATCCATTTGAAAAAAAGTGAATGAGTTGAGGTTTCAATAAAGAAATATGGAACTTTCAAACTTCCTTAGTAGAGGAAATACATATAAATGAAGCTACTTACATGGAGGAAGTTAAAACTGCAATAATCACATTAATCACTGTGCCGCCATTATATCCTTTTTCCATTATCATCTTTGCACCAAACCACACAGCCAAAGCATAACCACCAAAAATTACAAACATAACTGTTCCTAGGCCTATTCCAGCTGTGGAGCCTTCATGAACTCCTGATTTGTAAGCATCTACGAGAAATTTGCTATAATCAGTTACTGCTTGCTTTTCCCCAGTAAAGGATGCAACCTGAAAACATACATAGAAGTAAAGACACAAGTGCATTCTAGTGAGAAATTATATAATATCTCAATCTTCTGATATCTACTTTGGTTTAACAACAACTTACCGTTCTTATTGAGCCAATTGTCTGTTCAACTACATGTCCTGCTTTCGCATAAGCAGTTTGACCTCGAGAAGCCATCCTGCCTATGATGACAGCCATGGCAGCACCTGACACAACAAGAAGTGGAAGAGTGGACAACATGACAACAGTAAGAAGCCACCCTTTGATGAAGGCAATGATAAATCCCCCAATGAATGTTGCTATTAGCTGCAGAAATTTCCCAACCTGTTTTCAATAAAAGCAAGTATTCAGTGGAATCAAAACACTTGTTTGCTAATAGTTTTCATTCAAGTCTAGAATTTTGCTCTCATAGCATAGCATATTATAATACCTTCTCACCCATGGCATCTTGTATGAGAACCGTGTCCCCTGACATTCTCCCTATCACCTCTCCTGTGTTTGTTTCCTTATCAAAGAAAGCCACATCTTGTCTCAGTATAGTTTTCAAATACAATCCCCTTATTCTTGCAGCTTGTCTTTCCCCTGTGACCATCCAACATGACACCTCTGAAAATTGAAATGGTTCTCTCATGTTAGCTGTCTTTTCATCAAATCTCAAAAACTGGAGAGATTAATTAAAATTCTTCATGGAAAATGAAAAACCACAGTGATATTAATTACAAAATGCACTTACGAAGGAAAGCTGCAACCCCACATCCTATTGCCAAGTATACAAATTTCAAAGAGACCTGCAATTTTATCATGTAACTAATTAACTCTAATCAAAGGTTCAAAAGCATGTCAGCAAAGTAAAGACAAATTTCATCTATATAGTATGTTTGATTTCACAATTTGCACCAGAATTAAAACTCGTAGCTTCTAACCAGAAGTGATTCTAGAGCATTTTACGGTAGAACCGAACATATACTATTAGTAACTAAGACTTGTCATACCTTGGACACTTGTTCCACTACATCAGGGTTTCTCTGGTTACTTCCAAAGCTATCAATCATTTGACCAAAGAGCAATGTCATGAGAGGCAAACCCATTCCATTTCCAACAGCACCAATGGTTCCAATACACATCAACAGAATGTCGGTGGAGTCTGCAAATGAGAACAATCTGTGAAATGGAACTGTCTCCTGTTTTTCTTTCTGTTTGCTCTTTCCTTCCTTCTCCCCATTTGTGCTAGTCTCTGCAGGATTCGTTGTCTCATCATGCTTATTATTCACTCCATCTTCTTCCACACTCATGTTGGATCACTGCCTTCAATGTTCCAACTATGAAAACAAAAGCAACTGGTATGAGTTAACAAATACAAGACCACATAATCAAGGTTGAAACAGAGCAAAACAGAACACTACCAAGTTTTTTTCTAAATTTCTTGGATAAAACTGAGTAAGCATAGAAAGGGAGAATTGGTATGAGTTGTTTTAAAGCTAATCAAGTTCCAAGGCCAAGTTGGTATTTAGCAGATTCACCAAACGCGTTATTCTAATGTGAAACTTCAGAGACACTAGGAAACGTGAAGCAACAGAAAGCAAATTTGATAAACAGCAACGTGTTGTTTCCAAGTACTTTCACTTTCAGACTAAGATTCGTTCACATCATAACACAACTATCATACGAGCTTAGAATCCATTCATGTCACTATTTATTCACAAAAAAGCATCAAACATAAAGAAACAAGTGTTTTAGTAACCACTCATGAGTCATGTCTGTAAAACTTTACAACCGAATATGTTACTTTTGGAAATGTGCTCTTGAATTACCAGTGTAAGAAAGAAGAAAAAAAATTAGCTTATCACCCTCAATCATGGAAACCCAGAAGGAAGAAAAAGTTGAACTTTTTAAAGTCAAAGGTTAAGATGTTTGACAAAAGAAAAATGACAAAAATTTAAAGGTACCACCAACTTTGTGGAACCCATCATACACTGATTAAAATTTAGTACAAAATCCATGAATCAATATGAACAAACCTGAGTAGTAAACAGAGAAAGGAAGAACAAGACAGAGAGAAAGATCAAGGAGAGCGGTTGAGGAAAGATTTGATCAACCCAACATTGGAAACAAATGCAAGTGTGAAAGTATAAATTTATATTCATATGCATACATACTATACAATATAATATATATATATATACATATATATATTATTTATATTATTGGAGGGTGGAAAAAGGGGTACCCAAAACTGTGAGGCTGGAACTACCAGTTTGTGGGATCTCTGACTTTCAGGGGCAGAAATCTGAGTGTGTGTTTTAGCAGATTCTTCTTCTACTTCTCGGTTAGATATTGATTTATATACAGCACAACAAGCTATAATTGCTTATAGCACAAGCATCTTCTTCGGTGGTGGGAGACTACTAAACCCATTAATTAATAAATAATATGGAGAAAAGCATCTTTGTGACTTCATGATCCGTGATGGATCGGATTTCTCTGTAGTTCTATTATATTTTTATTGAGAAATTCTTGCCTGATTTGGAAAATGATGTTAAAAAATAGTATTCATGCAAGACATGAATGTGGAGTGATTTGAATCCTATATATTATTCAAGCTTAAATTCTTTTAAATAACACAATATTATATGATGATGATTTTGATTGAACATTACTATTTAAAAAAAATTACAAATTTTGATCAAAGTTAAATTAATTTTTTAAATTTTCTTTTTATAAAATTCCATTTCTTAGATTATTTAATATTTAAAATTTATTAAAATTATTTAAATTAATTCTTACCATTTTTAATATGAGTTTAATGGATGTGCGCCGTCGGTGTAAAATAGTTTTACACTAACAACCAATCACAACCTTCCACGTAGGAGAAATAATAACTTTCGTTTTAAATTTTAATTAAAATAAATCTATATTTGATGATGTGACGGAATTCAATTGGAGGTGTAAACAAAATTTACACTGACGGTGCACACTCCTTTAATTCTTTTAATATTTGAGTAAGCATTAATGAAATTATTAACGAACTAAAAGCTGAGTTCTCTCCTATCATTGATAAGGTTAACTTCAGGCTAGCCCCTCTTGGAAGATAAATATGTTGAATAGAATCGATCGTCATTGCTTTGCCAAATTTGTGCTCTCGTCCCTCTCTGTGTACACCATGCAGACATTGTTGTTGCCTCAATATGTTTGTGATCATGTTGATAAAAGAATACGAAGTTATATTTGGGCCAGGGGAATCGCACTAGGGGTTGGAATTTGGTACCTTAGCAGAAAAGAATAAGAAGTTGTACCTTCATTACTCTCCCTAAAGAACGTGGTGGCTTGGGCAAGCTATTAGGGGATCAATCCAATTTATTATGTATGGAGACTAAGAACATATTTAACCATCTATTATAATATAGTAATGCTGAAGCGCGGGCTGTGACGTCGCCAACCCACTCTCTTTCCATTCCTAAGGTTTGCCACATCATATTATAGTCCCACGTGTCAACTTCTATTACTCCAACATTGTTATTGGGCTGTAGCTATTCTCCACTTTCTCATTTTCATCTCCTAATTGATCAACCCACCCATGAAACTTTTACGTTATTTTCCCCACTCTTAATTTACACAACTTTTTGTTTTCCAATTCAATTTTCACCTAAAGCATTTATTTTGAAACTGTCAATCAATATCCTCTTCACAAACTAGCAACAGTTTGCATCACAATGAATTGCAAATTTCAGATCACATTCACAGAGTACCATTGAATGATAACGTTTTTGCATTACCACTCCTTCTTCAAGAACCAACGCCCTCCCTTTCCCTTTTCCTAACTCTGCTCCTCCTCCTCTCCACCGCCTCCTTCTCCCAAAGGTAAAATTGCAGAAAAATGCCCACCCATTTCTCTCTTTTCACCAATTTCGCTTCTCACAATTTATAAATATAAAAAAGTACATTGCTTGACACTGTTTTTTCCACTTTTTTATTTTGCACTAGCAAGGACTTGAGGAACAAACACGTCTGGTCCAAATCTCTTGGCAAGGAAGTTCAGGCACTTCCCCTTAGCCATTAAGTTATGCAGATCCTATATTTTTTCTTTTTGAAATGGATCTTATATTTTTTCACTTATATATACTAGCAGTTTTTTACTCACGTTGCTTTTAATTTTTCATTATTTGATGTTGTTTTTTCCCTGTTGTTGTAGGGCCTTTCTCTACAAAGGTTTTTTTTTTCATACAAGGAATGTGACTACTGACTACCTTATTTATTTGGTATGATACTGCTTATTTGATTTTGGGAATACATTGTCAGTTTTTATTTTCAATAATGATTATAAAGCTGGGCATCCCTTTTCTATGTGTCTAATTTTTAAATTATAAAATATGCTATCCGTAGTTACTATTTCTGATACACAAATACTCTACATTTTTCATTGTAAAATTGTATTTTTTTTTTCTTCTTTCCTTTGCGGGTTATCTTACTTGCATTTTGTTTGTTTGATTGATATTATGGAATTTGCTCGCGAAGGTGAAAAGGCTGTAGCACAACTAATGGGCACTAGGAGGTATCATCATATTGTCAAATTTTGTTACTTGATTCTGAATTTTATAGTATTTTATTTTATATTTTCCGATGTATCAAAAAAGTATTTTATTTTATGCGACTTTCTACTCCCTGCATCAAAGAAAAAATAATATTAAATGAGCATTTTTGCATGCTTTTCTTTGTACTATTAAGTATTTACAAGCTCCGATTCCTTTCAAATTAAAAAAATTGAAAAATAAAAATAAAAGGAGCTTTTTTGCATACTTTTCTTTATCGTGTATAAACTGCAAGCTAATATGCCAAAAACAATGGCTAAATAAAAATTGTTTTTCTCACCGCGCAACGCGCTGGTCTAAGTCTAGTAATTAGTTAATTATAATGCCAGTACGGTTATATCCTGCCTACAACAGCTGTGTGTGCGGTCTCGTGTTTCCATTTGAATTTTCAGTCAAAGTAAACCATGCAATTCTTTTTTGTCAACCATACCACAAATATTTTTCTACTATATTGTATAACTACAAATAAATATTAATATTGTCGACATATATACATATCTTCTTGATCAGTGATACTGCAATTCTTTTGACTTTTATGCTAATGAAACGAAAAAATCAATTAAAAAAACAACCAAGGCAACTTCGAGGTGGATTCTCACAGAATACACAATGCTTATTCACTAAGAATATAATTGGACTTTTCTTTTTTCTTTTCTTACTCCAATCGGAGATATTGAACATAAACTTTTTATATTTCTAGTTCCCAATTTTCTTTCAATTTTACAGGAAACCCATTCAAAATAGTAGATCTAGGGAATGCAAAAGGAAACATATATAAGAAGGGGCTACATGGTAAACTCAACTAAAGAGTTTTATTCAAATGATGATGTTAAAAATACTATTAAAGTAAGAGATGAATGCGGAAATGATGTTAAAAATTCTAAATTATTTTGTAGAGTTTAGCAAAACATTTTTTGTGTTTATGACTACATTTTTCAGTTGTTGCAAAATTTTAGGGTTAGGTGTTGCGAAAAGTAAAAATTGTTGTAGTACACTAGTCGGCAAAATATGTGAGAAAATAAAGTTTACATATAAAAATACTAATGAAATTGTTACAGTAGTATATGATAAAATGAATTTTATTAAAAACTAAAATATATTAAAAGTAATATTTTACTTTTACTTTTTCTTTACATCACACCTGAATACAAATTTTTAAATAAAGAGCTTGTAAAGCTAAAAGTCACAAATTATCACCTAATGCCAATGGTGCTCTTTTGTTGTGGTTTTGACTTCTGAACCAAAAGGGTGCTTCTTTTTGTGGAAAACTGAACAAAATCGTAAAAGACTTGTCGCCCATGTATTGGGACACCATAATTAAGCTGCTTTC
Source organism: Lotus japonicus (assembly GCF_012489685.1). Lineage (NCBI taxonomy): Eukaryota > Viridiplantae > Streptophyta > Magnoliopsida > Fabales > Fabaceae > Lotus > Lotus japonicus. The sequence goes on from NC_080045.1 coordinate 54,660,962, forward strand.
AATTTAATGGGATTCTCTTTTATAGTAAAAAAATTATGGGGGTTAAGTGATTAACTTCTATTTTGAATTAACAGGGGATTACTTTGAAAGGGGTAAACAAGCGTACTTAATCATGCAATTCAGTTACTTAGGGCTCGTTTGACACGCCGTATTAGGCAAGATAGTATAAGCTTATACAATACATTATGAGTTTATCCATTATTTGATGATGACCTTGTATTGTATAAGTTTACCCATCAAAGTCCTCTTATACGTTAAAATGACGTATTATTTAATCCATCATGTGAGTGATGGATAAGGCATGATAAGGTTGTGACGTATAAGTCACCTTCACCAGCACCCTCTATTGCTGCCAACTTACACCACCATTGGCACCACCACCGCCACCACCCGATCACCGCCACCGCCCTACCGTCACTCCTGGTGTTGCCACCACCACCACTGCCGCCGCCCTACCGCCACCACCACCATAATCACCGCCACCACAACCGTATCGCCACCACCACCATAATCGCCGCCACCACTCTATTGTCACCACCGACACCACAACCACCACCCTATCGCCACCACCACCACCAATGCCTCCACCCTCCACCGTCGCCGCCACCGCCTTACCACCACCACCACACCCTATAGTCGCCAACACCACAACCACCATCGTTGCCACCACCGCCACCACCCGATCACCACCACCGGTGTTGCCGCCACCGCCACCACCACCGCCGCCGCCCTACCTCCACCACCGACACCACCCTATCGCCACCACCACCATAATCGTCGTCACCACTCTATTGCCACCACCGTCGCCACAACCACCACCCTATCGCCACCACCACCACCATTGCCTCCACCCTCCACTGTCGCCGCCACCGCCTTACCACCACCACCACCACCACCATCGCTGCCACCACCACCAACAACCTATCTCCACTGTCACCACCACTGCCACCAACCTACCACCATTGCCACCACCACCAACCTACCACTACTTCCATCACCACCGTTATAATCACCTCCATATTTGATTTTTATAATATATCATTATTCAATACTTCATTAAACATTAAATTGCATTAATTTAAACGATATGGTAAATTATACAGAGTATGTCCAAACGTTGGATAGTATAAGAAAGTTATCAGGGCTTATACTATCAGGCCTAATACTATCAGGTCTTATACTATCAGGCCTTATACTATACGTTGCACCAAACGGACCCTTAAGGTTCATTTGACATGCCATATTAGACCTGATGACTGATAGTATAAGTTTATACAATGTATTATGGACTTATCCATTGTTTGATGCTAACATTGTATTGTATAAGCTTATACATCAATCCATTCTTATACATTAAAATAATGGATTATTTAATCCACCATATGAATGATTGATATGACATGATAAAAGTTTGATGTATAAGCTACATGAAAATACATGAAAATATTAATCCACCGCCACCACCAGAACCCCTCACCATCGCCACCAACACAACCCCTCCACCATCGCCACCACCACCACCCTCAACCTCCACCAATGCCTCCACAACCACCCTCCACCGCGGTTGTTGCCGCCATCGCCACCACCCTTCACCACCATTGTTGCCGCCTCCACCACTACCACCACCATTGTTACCGTCTTTGCTATTTCTATTGCAACCGCTGCCACCATTATCACCATCACCACCGCCACTTCCTTAATCGTTGTCGTCATCGCCACCACCACTACATACTGCCATGACCCACCACCACCATCAATACTATCATAACCACCTCCCTCCACCACTGCCACCACCATCATTACCGTCACCTTCTTACACTACCATCGTCGTTGCCGCCACCTGAGGCACCACTGCCACTGCCATTGCCATCACTACCGCCCTACAACATTGCCACCACTACAATACTATCCATCCACCCCACCACCACCACCATCACCACCGCTATTGTATCACCACCACCATTGTCTACCGCCACTACCCCTCACCACCATCGCTTCCGCCACAACCAACGCCACCACCACTCATCATCCCAATTATGTCACCACCGCCATTGCCATAGCCACCCCAATCGCCACCTCCATCTTTACCACCCACTACCAACATCTCATTTTTATAATATTTATCAATATTCAATATTTCACGAAACATAGGTTTATATGAATTTAAATGAAATCATAAGTGTATAACCAAATGTTGTATAATATTAAAATTTTATCAAACCTAATACTATCAGACCGTATATTATCAGGCTTTATACTATATTGTATATTAAACGAACCCTAAGGGCCCGTTTGGTACACTGTATAGTATAAGGCCTGATAGTATAAGGTCTGATTGTATAAGGCCTGATAGGATAAGGTCTGATAAAATTTTAATACTATACAACGTTTGGTCATACACTATACACTGTATAATGTGGGGGCAACACTGGTGGTATGGTAGTGGTGGTATTCGAAGGTGATGATGGTGGCAGTGGTGGTGGATGGTGGTGGCGGCGGCGGTAGTGGCAGTGGCGGTGGTTGATGGTGGTGGTGGTGGTGGTGATGGAGGATGGGGGCGGCGACAATGGTGGTATGAATGTATCAACGATGGTGGCAGTGGTGGAGTATGGTGGTGGCGACGGCGACAGTAGTGGTGGTGGTGGCGGCAACGGTGGTGGTAGTGGTGGAAGTAGTGGCGGCAGTGATGGTGGAGGGTGGTGGTGGTGGTGGTGGTAGTGGCGATAACGATGACTAGAGCGTGGTGGTGGTGGCGGCGACGGTGGCAGCAGTAGTGGTGGAGGGTGGTTGTGGTGGCGGTGACGGTGGTGGTGGTGGTGGTGGCGGCGACGGTGGTGGCGGTAGTGGTGGAGGGTGGTTGTGGTGGTGGTGGTGGTGGAAGTGCTGGTGGTGGTGGGGTAGTGACGGTGGTGGTGGTGGCAGCGACGGTGGTGGTGGTGGTGGTGTCGGCGACGGTGGTGGTGGTGGCAGTGACGGTGGTGGTCGTGGTGGTGGTGGAGGCGGTGGTGGTGGAGGGTGAATGTGGTGGCGGTTGATTAAATATATTGAAGTAGTTTATACATTGCACTCTTGTCATGCCTTATCCATTATCTATAGGGTGGAACAAACCAACAATGTGAGGAGATTGATGTATAAGCTTATACAATACAATGTGAGCACCAAACAATGGATAAACCCACAATATATTGTATAAGCTTATACTATCATGCATAATACAGTGTACCAAACGAGCCCTAAAAAAATATGAAGATTTTGGCGGTCCTAATACAACGTTTTTAGCTAAACCGCCATTTTCTGGTTGAACTTAATTTAATGATTTTCTAATGGAACAAACCAACAATTCTACTAGAATGCAAGCAGTTGGTTTAAATTCATAGCATCAGAAGAACTGTCGATTCAGTACCAATTTAGAGATTCATTGTGTTGTTTAATTTATTATACAGTGCACATAAAATTGGGTAAACCGAAGCGTAAACATGATAACCAAAATTGAAATTAGAGGAAGAAAAAATTGTTGTTTTTTTGTGACAAATGAATATATAGTCTCCTGATCTCAAGCAAAATTAATGTTGGAGCATGATCAAGTGGTGCTAGTTTAGTTAATTAACTTGTAGGAATTAATGTTCTTGTATCAAACTTGTATGACCCAAAAATAAAGCCTGCTTAGTGCTTTCACAGCTTTTGTATGATACATTTAGGCTCCGTTTGGAAACACAGCTTAATTAAGTGCTTATGGTGATAAGCGCTTATGACATAAGTGCTTATTCATAAGCTATTTAAAAATTTATATGAAAATAAATTGAAAATAAGCTATTTATAAGCATAAGCTCTTTTTCGTAAGCTATCCTGAGTAGCTTATGAAAATAAGCTCAAAACAGCTTATGGCCTACCATAAGTTGTTTGCATAAGCTCTCTCAAACACTGGCATAAGAACTTATGCTATCAGATAAACTCAAATAAACTCTTCCAAACGGGGCCTAAGGCCCATTTATCCGCGGATGACAAAAGCTTTATCTCAAGTTTGAGAAGAAAGAAATTAAAGCTACTACTGTATAGCAAGGTTTTGTCTTTACACAACATTGCTTAGAAAAGCTATAATTATTTCACGTTAAATTGATCATTTTCAGGTTTGAGTTACCATCTCTCTCTTAATTTTTCTATGAAAAAAAAATATGGGTAGTTGAATTAAAATATATAAATTGAATTATCTAGTTTTATTATTATAAAATTAATAATAACAAAAAAATATTTGAATAAACAGTTTAAAATCTATATATATATGAAAAGAAAGTTTTCTTGTAGAAGACCTATGTCACATGTCCCTTCCTAAATGATTCATTTTCCCTCCAAAACAAAAAAATTATGGCTTGGCCCTATGGCTTAGCAGCCTTCACCAAGCCAGTACTCATCAACTTTGGCTGTTCTGAAAAAGTTGTCTGTTTACGCTGAATTTTGGTAAACAAATAGAATCCAAAAGCAATTTAAGGACCGGATTCGGAGTCCTCTTCGGGTTCTTTAGTGAAGACGTTTTAAATGTCAAGGTCAGATTTTTGTGAAGAACAGTATGAACGAAAGGGAAAAAATGGTAGAAAGGTAGAAGATTGAAAGGAAAAAAGAAGAATAAAAAGTAAAAGGAAATCAAAATGGTAAAGGAAATGAAATTGCATTGAACATAAAAGGTGAGAATCACAGCACACTCTTAGTCTCTTTGTAGCCATATGTCACATGAGACTTGGAGGCATCCATGGAGAGTTTTGAGTAATTGTGTGAGTCTGAGTAATTTTACAATCAGATTTGCTACTTATAGAAAAAGAAATGAAACTGCCACTAGATCCTACGGTAGAGATTAAATCTTAGAAAATAACTCCCTACACTAGAGTCATACACTTGGCATAATTACAAATAAAATAACTTGCAGCCCCTTCCATTTTCCAAGCCACTCTCCATGTTGCATCTTCAGTAAGTAACTTCCACATTTTCCACTACTCCACTTCAATAGCCACTAATAACTTCCACTAGCTTCCATTTTGCTAACCGCCATCTTCAGATATCTTGGTCTTAATATTTCTTGAGCATTTAATTTCCAACGTGACCATTTTTCCACTTGATATCATGCAAGTCTTAATATAACAGTTTCCTTGACTTTGCCAATTCAAAGATTATTCCTAATCATCTTCCAATGACTTCGACCATGGAAAACATGGATGAATGGTCGAATATATATTTTATCTTCTGGTCGAAAAATAGTATCCATAAGGCTTGGTCGAGAAATGACTATGATTGGAAAATGAAACTTGAAACACCACTTCTAACAAATCAATGTTGAGATGCAACTTCCAAATGGCAATACCAGTAACCAATCTTCTTTCTATGATCCTCAAAATTATATTTGATCAATAAATATCATGGATCTCTCAAAGACTGGTCGAAGAACATATTGGTCGTAAAGCTCTCAACCACATTTTCTCTATTGCCTTTCCAATGTGGCATAAGATTTCGACCAATGACAAGTCTTAATATTTCGGCACACATACGTGGTCCATAATAATTTGGCAACATGATAAAAAATCCACTAAATCATACCATGCATCCATGTACACCATATCTTAATTATCAATTTCCAAACTAGGAAATTTTGGTGTTAACAGAGGCCCCCCAAAATGTTGTTTCTCGAAGGAAGTGAGAGGAATAACATTTTGAGTAAAATCACCAAAATTGACCAAGACTGTCTGGCCATTTTATTTTAAAACCAAATTCAATCCATGATGAGGCCTTTACATGACCATGTGAGTGATCTATTGCCAAAAATAAACATTAACGTATCCAAACCTCTCAAAGATGAATTGGCAATATATATCATTCATGCACATACTCAATCAGGAGATCAAACTCACAAAACTCTTGGTCGAGATAACTAATCCTTCAGACATCACTGGTGCAAAATTCGACGAGCGTGCTTGGTCCAAAAACAACCATTTTTCGACCATCATTTGGTCTACTGTCTTGATAATTTAGCATGTAATCTGACCAATCTTTGATCTCAATAGTTTTCGACCCAATGGTTAAGTGATATGTCAACACAAAATTTTTTTTTTCCATGGCTTCGAAAACCATCTCTTCTATGGCTTTAGAAACCATTTAATTTTATTTTCGGCCACATAGGCCGAAATTCAAATCAAGGTGCTCATGCTTCAGCCAATCCCTTTTGGTTTTGAGGTCCTTGGCAAATTCTGGCTCGTTTTCACCATAACCTTCTGATAGTCACTTGTAGTCTTCAATCCTTTGAAGGATTTTGCTGGAAATTTTCCTTTGCTCTCATCTTCATAAGTATAGGGAGACTTTGGCTTAAATTCAGCCATATTCACTTCATTTTCATCACTACCACTATCCTCATCAGATTGATCAATTTCATCTTGACCAATTTCAGGATTCTGAGTGGCTCTTATGCAAGAACTTTCTTCTCCTTGAAAAACTTCTTCAGGCTTGTATTTCTCAAGCCTTAGTTTCTCTACCCTTTTAACCTTATGAGCCAATTGAGTCATATCTATGAACTCATCATTAACCAAATTCTTTTTAATCGAATAGTCTAGGCCCCCAATAGCCATTTTTACTAATTCGAATTCAGGCAGATGAGTAGAACATCTAGTTTTCATATGCCTAAATCGAATTAAGTAGTCATCAATTGGCTCATTCGGTTGCCTCTCAACATTAGCCAAGTCCATTAATGTCACTTTGGTTTCTCCTCTAAAGAATTGCTCATGAAAAGCCATCTCCAATTCATTCCAATTATGGATCGAATTAGGAGGTAGAGTAGTAAACCAAGTGAAAGCATTTTTCGTCAAGGAACTTGGAAAATATTTCATTTTCAACAATTCATTGTTAGCAAGATCACAAATTTCAAGTTGGTACCTTGCAATATGCTCAACAGTTGATTCACCTGTGTCTCCTGAAAATTTAGTAACTTTTGGAACCTTTCCTCCCCTTGGAAGTTCTGCTTGAAGAACTACTTCAGAAAACGGAGACGTGACATTTGGACGATTGACATATCCAACATTGAAACCATGATGATTTAGAACTTCTTCGACAGCATTGGCCACATTTTGTGGCCCCCCATAGTCATTTTGATTTCGATTAACTAAGACATTGTTGTCTAAATTTTGATCAAAATTCTGTTGCTGATTTTGGACTGAATTTTCTTGTCCATTCAGAACTTCGCTTGGACCAAAATTCTGATCTTGAGGCAAATTTTGAGGCTCATTTTGACTAAAATTCTGAACTTCATGTTGAGTAAAATTTAGAGGCACACTTTGACCATAATCAGGAACTTGCTGGAACGTTTGGTTTAAAGGCGGTGCTCCAAAAACATCAGCAATTCGACACAATTGTCGAGTCAAGTGTTGAGTATTTTGAATGAGAGGATTAAGCATAGTCGACATCTGTTGTGTCAACATGTTCACCATGTTGTACTTACTCTCATCAATTTGTTGCCTAATTAATTGTAAATCAATATTAGTGGTTGAATTTGAAGGAAATAAATTCATTGAACCACTTTGAATCAAAGGCATGGTCATTCCCAATGTGTTGAACTGGGTATGTTCTTGACCATTTTGATTTGCTCTCTGCCCAGAATTTTCATAAATGGCATCATTTATTATTCTGCCATTAAACATTTCCTCAAAATTCTTTGCTTCTCAAATTGAAATCAAAAGGACCAAATTCAAAGGCTGAATACGATCACACGTATATAGCCTTTATAAAGTGGTGTGTATATCCAATTGGAAAGTAATATTGGGTGAACGAACAGATTCTAGTCACAGTCACTATGGTCTTGATATTTGAATCCACCTCCAATAGACTCAAGACCAAATTTAAATGACACTTTAAAACTTAGTTTTCACTAAAATGGTCCCACTGGGCGTGCCAATTTGTTTACGCTGAATTTTGGTAAACAAATAGAATCCAAAAGCAATTTAAGGACCGGATTCGGAGTCCTCTTCGGGTTCTTTAGTGAAGACGTTTTAAATGTCAAGGTCAGATTTTTGTGAAGAACAGTATGAACGAAAGGGAAAAAATGGTAGAAAGGTAGAAGATTGAAAGGAAAAAAGAAGAATAAAAAGTAAAAGGAAATCAAAATGGCAAAGGAAATGAAATTGCATTGAACATAAAAGGTGAGAATCACAGCACACTCTTAGTCTCTTTGTAGCCATATGTCACATGAGACTTGGAGGCATCCATGGAGAGTTTTGAGTAATTGTGTGAGTCTGAGTAATTTTACAATCAGATTTGCTACTTATAAAAAAAGAAATGAAACTGCCACTAGATCCTACGGTAGAGATTAAATCTTAGAAAATAACTCCCTACACTAGAGTCATACACTTGGCATAATTACAAATAAAATAACTTGCAGCCCCTTCCATTTTCCAAGCCACTCTCCATGTTGCATCTTCAGTAAGTAACTTCCACATTTTCCACTACTCCACTTCAATAGCCACTAATAACTTCCACTAGCTTCCATTTTGCTAACCGCCATCTTCAGATATCTTGGTCTTAATATTTCTTGAGCATTTAATTTCCAACGTGACCATTTTTCCACTTGATATCATGCAAGTCTTAATATAACAGTTTCCTTGACTTTGCCAATTCAAAGATTATTCCTAATCATCTTCCAATGACTTCGACCATGGAAAACATGGATGAATGGTCGAATATATATTTTATCTTCTGGTCGAAAAATAGTATCCATAAGGCTTGGTCGAGAAATGACTATGATTGGAAAATGAAACTTGAAACACCACTTCTAACAAATCAATGTTGAGATGCAACTTCCAAATGGCAATACCAGTAACCAATCTTCTTTCTATGATCCTCAAAATTATATTTGATCAATAAATATCATGGATCTCTCAAAGACTGGTCGAAGAACATATTGGTCGTAAAGCTCTCAACCACATTTTCTCTATTGCCTTTCCAATGTGGCATAAGATTTCGACCAATGACAAGTCTTAATATTTCGGCACACATACGTGGTCCATAATAATTTGGCAACATGATAAAAAATCCACTAAATCATACCATGCATCCATGTACACCATATCTTAATTATCAATTTCCAAACTAGGAAATTTTGGTGTTAACATTTTCCCATCCTCTGTAGGTTGTGCAGGTGGTTCAGGGTAATTTGGTGAGATCCGATTAGGAGGAGCATCCCTTTGCAATGTCCCAATGGTATTAAAAGCTAAATTCGCAATCAAATTAACTTGCTCTTGTAACTGAGAGATTATATCCATTATCAAAACACCTTTCTGGAGGAAACTTGGACTTGATAAAGTTCAACTACAAAATAACAAACAACGTTATAGCTTGAATAGTTGTAGAGTGTCTCCATTCCATCCAATTCCATACAATTTGGGGGTATGAAAACTAATGGTAAATAACCTTCCCATTTCATCCTCATTTAACATAGCAAAACAATGGAACATAAAAACATTCATTCTCATTTCATCCATTAGCGAAATCAAATCAACATTCTGATATGAATTAGCTGATCAGACAAAACAGAACAGTTCAGTGCTTCAGTGATAGAAGATTCGAAGTTCAATTCCGTTAGGAATTAGCAAAAACGGAATAGAGATCAGGGCATACAGAATGGAGGATCAAGCTAAGGGTTCCAATTTCAAATTCACAAAACTGAATAGATAAACAAAGGGGTGTGAAGGGGAGAAGAAGTGAACATTCGCAGAAGTTACTCACCAGTCACTGTGACAGCAAAGGTGCATGGAGGAGAAGCTTCCGGCGGCGGAAACCGGCAGAGAGCGACGGAGAAGAAGAAGCTTTGCAGCTCGCGGTCGCAGATTGTGTTCTTGTAAATTTCGAGTATATGGCCTGTTTGATTGTGTTCTTGTTTTTTAAAATTGTTTTGTGAAATAACTTTTAAAAACTGTTTCTCAAAATAAAAGCAGATAAAAACATGTTTGGTAATATTAACTTAAAAACAGTTTAAAAAATGAAAAAACATAAAAACACGTTTGATAAATTTATTCTAAATTCATGTTTTGTAAATAAAAAATCAAAAACTTGTTTGATTGTTAGTCTAGCCTCACTTCGTCTACCATGACCATATGCAATCATTTGGTCACCCCATGTTAATGGAATAATGGCTCCCTCTTCTTGTTAGTCATGTGTCTTTCTCCATCTCCACGCCCAAACAGTGGGTAGCTCTACCCCACGAGCTTATTGTTACAGATGTCCTCTTCCTCATAAACTTCCATCTCCCATCACTGCAACCAACGTCTGTGCTTCTCCATCAAACCAGATCAAATTGCCTTTGAGTTTTCCTTATTGCCATGATGCCATCCATGGTTGGACACACATATATATGAGAGGAGTAGTCCCACATCGAAACGGAAGAGGCTAGTCATAAATCTATTTTCTAATTCAATATAATTACAGCCTTGCCATTAATGAAAAAACAAAAGAACAACCTGTTCTCCGTGTGTTGATATTTCGGGAAAAAAATTAAAAGTTAAAAAACAAAAACAAGTTTAAAGTGTTCTTGTTTTTTAGTTCTAAAAACAAAAAAGTAGCGAACAGTTTTCAAATGAATTATTGCAAAACATGCTAATCAAACAGATTTTATTGTTTTTAAAAATTACAAAACAAAAAACTGTTTTTAAAAACACTTATCACCCATATTTTCCAATTCCGAAAGGTTAGATCTACAAAGTGAAAACATTAGAATATTATACCGAATTTTAAAATCCGACAACTTAATTCTTAATTCTGAAGGCAGGATTTTAAAAACTAGTCTCCGATTCTAAAGACTTTTAGTTTACATAATGTAATAATGTAATACGCAAAAAATTGCACCAAAAATATGAATTCAAAATTTCGGAATTTATACTACCGGATTCTTAATTTCAACACGAAAAAATGAGTAGACATAATGAAGGGCAAGGAGAGTTGCACGAGCATATGAATTTCTCCTCCAGATTCTTCAGATGGCATCTCATTGCAGAGGAAGGAGCATTTTGGTGGCCCTTCGCGAAACAGGAATGATGCGATAAACTCTACTTTTATGAAAAAAAGTTTATAAATAATAATTTTAGACAATTGAAATAAAAAATCATTTCAGATATTTTTTTGATTAGACAATTCTGATATTATTTCATAGACTAATGTATAAGATATTTCTTGGTTCGGTTTTATTAATTAACCGAGCAATATTAATCGGTATTAGCTTACACTTTTCACCTAATGAAATTACTTTATGGTAATCAAAATTTTGAAAACATGCCTAAATCATAGACACAAACATGTATAATATGTAAAATCAAAAATACACTTATTCAACAAACAGACCTCCATAAATAGCTTAATATTCCCGCCAATAAATCTAAAATGGATCTCCAATTATCATCAACAATAGCCATGTTATGATTTCCATTCCATAAGACAGCCATGAAATTGACTATGGCTTACAACACTCTAAAATAACCAAACACAAGCATTTCATTGTAAAACTACGGCACAGAAATTTGAACAAACTTCATCCAAACTACCTATCTCCTTACCATATGCTAAATTCCAAAATGACTTGTTTCATAGCTTAAAATCCCAGCTACTATAACACCCGGTAGAGAAATCGAAAAGGGTATCACATAAGTGAGTGTAAGAACCACCATGATAACACCAATACCATCATCAATCGATGTAGTCGTCCCCTATTTCCACAATAAGTAACCTAGTGAATAAAACGAACATAATACTAGTGAAGCTGTGGAGGGTCAAATGACTCTAATGAATCTGTCATGCTGATCCATTAAGAAATCCAAAGTAAGGTTCAACCAAATGAATCAAAAGGAAAGACACAGATCAAATATCAACTCAGAAATCAAATCAAATGAAGAAGATTGAGATTTAACAAAGATAAATAATCTTGATCAAGATCAATGACGAGATCTTAAACTGAGATTAATAAGATGTCCCAAGAAAGATGAACATGTGAATCAGTGCGTTCTTTAAAATATCATACCTGCTCCATTCTGCAACATATTGGCAGGCACAAACTGCCATCAGAACAGAACTTGAAGAATAAAAAGTAACAGATCTAGATGTAGGGATCATAAGTTTATAACAGCAGAAAATATTGTAGACCATTCTACCTGCCTCATCCAATTCAAAAAAAAACATCAAGTTAAGCTGCCCGGCCTTCCCACGAGTCCAAGTAGAATTTCTGTTATGATAAAACAGCATAATCAAAATACAATAACCATCCCAACCACAACTTGTCTAAGTTAAGGATAAATAACAACAAACTAAAACAACCTCTCATGACCAAAACCCCAAACAAGATGCACCAGTTAAACGACCTCCTAACCAACCATCTGACAGTGTTCTTGTCAGAACATATCCAATATAAGACAAAACGTAAACACTAGAAAAAAGAAACTAAATCACCACTCACGTTGATAATTGTAAGAATGGGAAAAATGAGCAAAAAAGTGATTGATCCCTCCCTGACAGCAAAGGAGATTCAATTAAAAACAAATAAGTCACTAAGCAAGAGAGAACAATAATCAGTGATGTGATTGTTTGACTTGATCAGATTAGGTAAAGAAACTCCACTACTTCCCAATCCCCTCATGAGACATGCGCCAAGGTGCCAAAATCTGTATTCCAGAATTAATATCAGTCTTTAAGGTAACAATAAAAACATCAGGAAGCCTCACAACACAGTAAATATAATGTATAACATAAAATTCATGGATAGCATCAAGTTGTCCATCGATGCTCGAAAAATTCATGTGTCTCATATAATGAGGCAAAGATTACAACAACCTTCATGAATGGCAATGCAAGTACTATGCTCATCTCTTTCTACCACCACGCTCTCTTAAGGATAGGGTAAGTGTTTCTCCTCCGCTGACATTGTAATGAGCAAGTGACAAATTATCCTTAAGAAAGCCTGGCTTTCCACTCAATTTCTGCTTATTAGCAGGGAGCTGGATATCCCCAGCAATTTTTTCCTTCAGACTGGCAACAGTTTCAGACAGAGATTGCACGGTTATTTCCAGAACTTGTCCTTTGAGATTTCCTTCATCAACATTAGGAACAGATATACTGATGCGAACAGGTCCCTGAGTGAAAGACCACAAAATTCAAATTAGGATGAAGTGATGAACATAAATAACAGTATAATACTGCTGGTAAATATGATGCAATGTATAACTTAATTTGAAAAATTAAGAGGTAATTGTTAATTAAGTAACTCCATACCGGATGCTGAGCCAGAAATTGATCTTCTGGAATCAGAGAAGAATCATCAAGCTTTTGCCTCTTTGGTTCTGGTTCCTCTGGAAGTGGGGGAAGAGCTTCTTCAGGCGGTGGGGGTGGTGGCATTCCTTGAGGCAAGGGTGGTGGATGCATCATAGGCATCATTGATGGTGGATGAGACATAGGAACAAAAGGAGGCCGTGGAACAGGAGTGAACTGAGATCCAGGTGGTGGTGGAGGCATGTGCATTCCTTGGCTATTCATAGAAATTGATGGAGGCATCATCGGATGTGGTTGACCACCCATAACAGACTGCTGTCCAGAATTCATTTGCATTGGAGGAGGGGGAGCTGGGCGGACAGATGGAATCATAGCTGGTGGTCTTGGAGGAGGCATTGGAAGGCCGCCACTGTGCTGATACTGAACGACATTGGGAGGAACACGAGGAAGATTCAATGCTAGTCCCGGTGGTGGCGGAAGAGGACGAATTGAAGGCATGCCGGGCCTTGGAGGGGGTGCAGCAGGACCAGGAAGGTTCTTGCCTTCATAGTTAGAAGCATCATTTTGATCCTCACTCCCAATACTCTGTGACATGGCTTGGTTTGCAGTACGGCCAATACTTCCAGTGTGACCATCCCATATAACCTGCTTAGGTTGCTCATCATTTTTCTTCTCAATTTCTGCCTTGACAGCATTGGAAACCTCTTCCTCCGTTGTACCAAAGATATCAGGACGAGTCCTAGCAAGTCCAACAATGTTTCTTGAGATTTCATCATCCTGAGCCAGAGTTGTTTCTCGAATTTTGGCAAACATCCTTTCTTTTTGTTCTTTGTATTTAGGATCAATGAGAGAAATTCGTATATGTTCTGACATTTCACTAATAGGAATTAGCTCACCAGTGATAGGAGAAACAACAAACTTGGTTGGATCTCTTTGTGCAGGAACTCTGTCCTCTGGTCTCTTCCAGTTCCTCACAATCCTCATTGGCGGTTCAGGGTCTTCAGTAACCCTCATTTCGTTCTTCTTCCCATCATCCTTGTCTTCCAAACTAGCAGCTCTCATGCCCTCTGCAACTAACTGGGCCTCTTCCTCATCCATATCCATTTCCATTTCCTTTCCAGGCTCAACAATATCTTCTTCCATGGCTGACGACACCTTGCTTCTCCTTATCACCTCCTCAAGGGTCATAGGAGCAGGTAACTCTTCATCCTCGTCGTCAGCAAAGTCTATTGTTTCAACCACCACAAAATCATGCCAATCAATCATAGCCATTTGTATCCTTTCCTGCTCGATCTCATCCTCAGCCTTTTGCCTAGCTTGCTCCTGCGAACGCTCCCATTCCAGCCTGTTCACACACCTTTCAAGGACAGTAGTCATGTCAGGGACACTCTTCCTAAGCTTCTCTGTCAAACCCTTTGGAGGCATCAAAACCTTCGAATACGCATCCGCAAGGGAAGTAAAAAATGTAAACATGCTGTGGGTCGGCTTCAAGAAATGGAACGGGAGGTTATTAACTTCCCTACTAGTCAATCCCGTCAAAAAAGATTTCCCATTTCGAGCCACAAACTGCGCTGTAAGCTTTATAATATCCAGCTCTTCCCCTGTTATTCCTTCAGGAAGCCTAACCGTGTATTGCTCAGCCTCAGGCGGGTCAAGCACTTTCCTTACTGGTCTAAACTGGGCAGAAATATCAGGCTTTTCTCCTGCTGCTTCTACTACACCATTACTATCAGGGGCTGGTGCTGATGGGGTTGATTCAGGAACATCCGAATCTCCAGCCAAGTCACCAGGTTGCTGGGTAGAAGACTGATTCTGAGCACGAAATTCAGCCAAGCGATGTTGATAATAAGCATGATACGGATCGGACAGTGAAGGAAATTAAACTTGGCATTCCCCGCGTTATTCGCAACAATCCTCTTCTCGAATTCCGGACCGTTTTTAGCCACAAACTGCGAGGTTTTATCAACAATGGTTCTAATGTCCGGAGGTGGATGAATTATTCCAATGGTTCTAGTGTGTGTGGCAACTGTTGCTGCTAGTGTCGCCGGTCTCTGCTCCCCATCGGAGGGTCTCTCCTCGATCACCTGAGACTCGGGAAGCGGACCGAGGTTTCCATCTAGCGGAGGAGCCGGGAGAGGCAGTATAGGCAATGAACCTAGCATAGTGATGGTGACTGTAAATCCCTAAAACCCTGCAACGAAAATGAAAGTGGGAAATACATCAAGTTCTGTAACGAAACAAGACCTAATTGTTGTAGATGATGATAATATGTATAGACTTCACAAATTTTCAGATGCAAATTGATTTGTTGAGAGAACAATAAAATTAGGGTTTAGTAAGTTTCATTCATAGCTATGGAGTTCAAATCTAGAGAGAAAAATTGAAGAAGAAGAAGAAGAAGAATTTCTGATTTACCAGATTGTTCCGCAGACTGGGTGATGGAGAATCGAATCTGCGAAGAAGAAGAGACAGTGAGAGAATGAACGACGAATCACAGATGCTGCTGCTAATCGAAAACAGAGAGAACGAAAGGGAAGTGAATCTGAAGCAAGAAAAATCAGAGCGAATGTAAGAGGGATGGGCTCGTATCTATTGAAGTGGGTAGTTATGGATTGGGCTTCCTCTGGCCCAAATATACTAAGACCTAACCGCCTTGCAACCCATCACAGGTCTTTTATGCTACTTAAAATTTAAAATCTTCTCGTTGATAGTCATGATACTAATATCATCAAAACTCATAGTTCACATTAAGTTGATAGGTCTCTATTATTTTTTATACGCACCACTTAAGAATCGAATTTCGTACTAAATGTTTAAGAAGCTCAACTATGCTAGACGTTGGTGGTATAATATAACTTTTTTGTGTGTGTTAAATTGCTCTCGCAATCTGACCTATAGTGAAGGCCAAAGGTTTCCCGAAGAGTGCGGCTCCTAAGTATTGAACTCTCGACCTAAGGATTCGAACAATCACTTTACCACTACGACTGACACCCGTTTGGTATCCAAAAACCTTTCAAATGTAGCTTGTCAACTTTTAAGGAAATTAATATAAAAAAATATCATTGTTACTATTATATTGAAAACTTTCGATTTTTTCCTTGTAGCCTATTTACAAATTAAAAGGCCTAAACTTGGTTCTCTATAACTATAATGACTTGAAATCTATAGCCTATTGAGAAGGAAACCCCTCCAAGTATTTAAATGTAGCTGCATGTCCAAAACTAGAACCAATGAATCAAAACCCACCCCCACTCAATTGTTTTTGGGAGCTTCTCCTTTAGAATAAACACTCAATTGTCTTTCAAAAAAAGAAACACTCAATTGTTTATTCTAAGGGTTGATGTCTTGACAAATCAACTTATATAGATCTCATGAGTTTTAGCTTTGGAAAATTGAATGAGATAGAATCGCATGTGGATACCACTTGATGAAAAAGAAGGTTAAGGTCTAGAGCCAAATTACAGAATGCAACTCTCATCATCTTAGTGGAGGAGTATAGATCCTCCTCCTTTCCAAAGTTATAGAAAGAGGTTAATAGTATATGATTCGATCAACTTCTCTTTTATCAAAATCAATACTGAAATTCAGAAGTTACTACATAAACTTATCCTTATAATTGGTTATGAATTCAAAATCAATTGTAGAAGAACTTTCAAACATGTACTAAACGCCATCTAAAGGTAAATTGACATATAAATAAAATAGGTCACCTAATAAAGAGTCAATGGATAAATTGCTTAATACAGTAGATAATAACTCTGTTAACCACCTAATATGCTTGAATGTCTTTGTGGTCAAGCAACTAATGGAGTTTTCCTCAGTTTATCAATTTTCAAAGCAAAATGTATAGCCGTAGTCTCCATCCCCGCATCAATTAGAGCTTGCTTCAAGGTACTAAACAAGTTTGCAGGAGGCCGAATACCAACATCCAACATTTGTTGAAAGTACTTACAGGCTGCATCCAACTTATTTGCATGGCACAAGGCACTGATTAACACAAAAAACACATGCATTCCAGGAAGGATTCCCCTGGCTCTCATCTGATCCCAAACCGCCATTGCCATGTCCAATCTCTCCTCATCACAAAACATCCTCAAAATGATGTCATAAGTGCTCACAGTAGGCTCACACCCCATCTCACTACTCATTCTCTGGAAAACCGAGTAAGCTTCTTGGGTTCTTCGAGCCTTTATCAGGTGAAGTATTATGTCATATGTTCTAGAATTTGGACCAACCCCACATTGTTTCATCTCATCAACGACCCTATAAGCATCATCCATCCGCATTGACCAACAATAAGCCCCAACAACAGCATTATAGGTAGGTGTTTCTGGAGCAAAACCATTAGCCTTGAATTTCTCATAGAATTCAAGAGCTTCATCCAACCTCTTATCAGAACCCAAACCATTAATCAAAGTGCTAAATATGTGGGGAGATGGCATCATATTCTTTTCCTGCATCTCATGATAGAATCCAACCGCCTCATCATATTTTTTGGCCTTACAATATGCATTGATGAGTATACCATAGGTGACCACATCAGGCTCAAAACACTCACACTTCATCTCCCTACAAACCTCATTGACCCTCAACAAGTTTTGCTGCTGACTCCACCCTTCTAACAAAATGGTATAGGACTTGAGATCAGGGACTAAACCTCTGTGCCGCATTTTATCAAACAGCTCCTGTGCTTTCTCAACGCTCTTAGACTTGCACAAAACATCAACTAGCTTGTTGAAATCCGAAACTTCTGGCTTCAATCCATACTTCTCCATCTTCTCAAACGTCTCCACTGCTTCCTTGACCTTCCTAGCTCTTGCGTACCTCCGAGCAATGAAGGCAAAAGTGTCCCTAGTCAACAATTTCCGTTGCTTCATGTCTTCCACCAAATTCCAAATCACCTTGAACTGTCTGATCTTACCCAGTGCCTCGATCAGAGCATGGAAGCTCTCCGTGCTGTGCTTGAACCCTTTCTGCTTCTCAGCCCAATGGAAAAACGAGAGCGCGAGAACACCCGCATTGCTCAGCTTGTTCAAGACCTCAGCCACCAACTCCGGCGACACCTCACCGGAAGGTCGGCAAGAGCGGCGTCGATGGTGGAATTTGGAGATTTGGATAGGATTTTGCAGATTCTGTCGGCATGTGGTGTGGGAGGAATGAGAGTGTGGATTCTGAGAGACCCAGATGGGTTTTGGGGGAGTTTGATGGTTGGTGAAGTTGAAAGGGGTGTCAACGAAGCAGGGTAAGGTTTTGAGAGTGGAAGATTAGAAGAGAAGAGGTTGAAGAATCTCTTGGGTGATCGTGAGAATGCCATGGGAGAATTGACAAAATGTAGAAACAGAGAGTGAGATAGACAGAGCAACAATGAATAGGGTTTGGTAATGATTAAGAATTTATTATCTTTCTTTCAAATAAATTTAGGTCTAAGGTTGTCGAGTGTGAGTCTCGAGAGAATTTGAACTTTGGACTTATGGGGAGGTGAGAGTTAAACCCAAAATATGAGGATTTAGAATTGACACCCCAAGCACTAGATATGCCACCCCACTTAATAGTGGGGAAATACTTAAATGTCCCTCTGTGTTTTTCTCCGGGATATACAATGTCGGACCGCTCCGAAAGGTAATTTTTCAGATCGTTTCATTATTAGAACAGAACACAGGGTTCACCCTCTTCACTTTCATTTTGAAACTCTCAAATTAAACTCTCGAACTGATTCGGTACTTAAACTCTTGAACCGATTCGAAACTTAAAATCTCGAAGTAAGGGAATCGAAATCTCTGACTAAACTCTCATTTGAAACTCTCAAATTAAACTCTTGAACTGATTCGATACTTAAACTCTCAAACTGATTCGAAACTTAAAATCTCAAACTAAGGGCACTTCTAGCATTTTTTTAAAATGGTTGGGGTGTCAAATCCTGTGGTTGGGATGCGAATTCTAAATCCCAAAATATGTGGTCAGTTGTGTCAACTCAAATTAGCAGTAAGTCATTTTTTAATTATCACAAACTCAATAAGTATAGAACTATAACTACTTACTTGAACTAACAATTCATAATCTGTCATAAATGTTCATTTTATCACAATTTCAACCAATTATTTTTTCATTGACCATTTCTTGTACATCATCCTTTGAAGTGTATCATTTTAATTTAGAAGTGCCAAATTCATGGTTCTCCTACTATCTTGTTTGGCTTATCTATTGGAGACTCATCCAAACTTTTCAAAGTGGCTTTAATCCCTCCATTTATGACATTTTAACCTCTTCAATCCATCTCTGAGTTTGTTAACATATGGCACTTGGAAGAGTGCACCGAAGGTAAAGGATCAGAGAATGGAAAATGACAATCACGTCCATAAAAGAATAAACTTTCTGCTTGAATCGTCTAAAATCTCTATGGTCATACAGAACATACAACATGATGAAAATGGAACCAGGAGGAATATCCTCCTAGCCTCTACTATTAAAGGTATTGGAGGATCAACCATAAATATTAAGCCTCCAAAACTATACAGCCCCAAAGCTCATACATTATTCCCTTCTCCACTCCAACTCAGAAGTTTTGCTATGCAGTATGCACACTCACCTGCAAACACTGCTAGCTATGACAGGAGACCCTCCTTCCCAGATTGATATTAAACTTTGGTGGCCAAAGAATTTGTTCTTCAGTAAATGGTAACTTCTACTGATTGATGAATCACAGTACAAAAAACTGCACAGCTTCCTAAACTGTTTCTATTGATGTGTCTGTTCACTGGCACTGATTGGTCTGTGAGCCCAAGTCATCAAGGAGGCTTGAAACAGACCCCTCAAGCTTCTTAGCCTGAAGACCAGGCTTCAGGATATTGACATCACCCCACTGGGAGCATGGATCCACCCACCAGCTCCTCCTCCCGGTGCACCATGCCCCGGGGGCAGCTTGATGGCGACCGCGACTGAGGATCTTTTCATCAATCATGTCCAGCACAGGGTTATCAACTTGGAACTGTCTTGCAAAAGCAGCTCCACTTTCCACCATCTGATCATAAACAGAGGCGTTCAGGAAGAGCGGTTCCATCTTTGGAGGATTGTCCCAGATCATGTACCGTAAGTCGCCATTTACTGTTGTGTTCTTGAATTCTGGTGCATTGCAAATGACTGAGTGAAAGTACCCTTCCTGGGATAACTTCACATTTGTAAAATACATCAGCAGTGTTCGAGGCAAATTATCCCAACCAAAAATGCAGAACTCCAGAAAGGGTCTGCTCAAGATGACCCATGGTGAACCTGCAGACAAGGAAAGCATTCAACATAATTAACCTGAGGCAACAGTGTTACGCAAACACAGCATGAGAGAAACAATAATGATACTTAGACATCCAAACAGTTAGACACCTCACATACACCTCATTTTTCTCTATCTCTCCTTATCACATACATCATATATCATATTCATTACTTCTCTTCATTTCTCACACTGGACACTAGGCGGATGCCCACGAATCATTTTTGCCTGATAGAACAGATTTACCTGTGAAGAGTTTGAATGCATCAGGTGTTGCCCTCTTCTCTGTAGCCTGAAAAATTTGGCTTCTCCTAGCTAAATATAGCCCTGGATCAACTACAATAGGTTGGAACCTATCACTCCTGCATGGGCAGATGAGTACATAAATAAATGATCTAGGACTAATTGAATATGGCCACAAAGTAGCAGCTAGAGCTAGTGGTAGTTTTCATACTCTTTCCATCCAAGGTCACCAGTATGATCAATGAAATTTAGGTCCCTCCTTACTGAAGAGAAAACATGGGACAGATCTGATAAAGAAAACAGAGCACGGATCAGTAACTTAGACAAGTCAGGAAAAGAGACAATTGTCAAACTGAGATACAAGAATATAAATGAGAAATGGCTCATCTATGAACTCACAATAAGCACAATTCAGTGAATAAAGGTCATTACTCAGAACAATATGAGCATTTATGCAACTACCTTTATTTTTAGTATTCAACAGTAGCAACTACCTCGAAAATAACAGTCTCTTATAGTTTTCTTAAAAAGAAAACTAAAAATAACAATACATGTCAGGTGTCATGCTTTTAGTGTAGAAAATAGGTCCTACAGAAGGTTTGAAAAATTTTCCCCTCTAGTCACCATATCAGTCAGACTGCCAATTTAAAAAAAAACAGTCAGACTAACAAATGCCAATTCACCAACAGAAACTTTATTCGACCTTTAGATTCCACTTCACAAGGACGCTAAAATTCTCTCTATCTGGAAGCCCATAGCTTCAGCAAATATGAACAGTCACAGAAAATCCCATGCAATCAGAAGAATATTGTGGTCCATTATCAGATTTTGGCAATCATAAGCACTTAAGATATTCATTCATCTCAGGAATAAATAGCACAGGTTAGAACCACTCTCTTCTATGTGGAAATTAATATGCAACGCCAAAGCAGTTTGTCGAACATGCACAGGCAAAAATAGAAAGAAGAAGAGAGGGGTAGAGTAGAGAGAAAGAAGACTGAATAAGAAACCTTCACCCTAGTTCTCTGTATGTTTACAATGTAGTATTGGTGTATTTATACAAAGAACTACAAACTAACAAGCTAACTAATAAGCTATTAGCTAACAGACTCTGAAACAGAAGTTAACTAACTAAAGTAACTCTAACTGCTTTTATTTTCAACATACCCTTGTACAAGATCCCCATTTGAACCCCTCCTTCCTCCTTAAATACCCTTCTATGTATGGTTCTACCATTTCAACCTCCATACTCCTCTCTCCTAATTTGTGACTCCTCTTTCAACTGTATACCTCTTTTCCATTAAACCTAAAACTTCAGGTCTTAAAATTAAAAATAATAATAATAATAACTTAACAATGATGAAAACTCACAAAAGTATCATATTAAGAAGAGTAAAGTACACTCACCCCCCTTAAGGTTTGTTAGAATTACACTCCACCCCATTCTTATCTAAAATCTACATCCCACCCCATTTTATATAGAGGCAAATTTAGTGACGAAAAATATTTTTCATTAATAATTAGTTATTATTTAAATTGTTAATCAATAATTTCAAAAAAAAAATCAATATAATCCAATAAATTTAAAAATGAAAACATCACAATCCTCCTCATTCTCTCAATCGTGTTTTTCCTCCGTAAATTCATAATGCAAATTATGCAATAGCACACCTGCCCGATTTACAAACCATATCTCGAACATAGTGAAACATGCTTGTGTTTTCATATTTGGTAATAATTCAATTTTAATCAAAATAATCTCTTTATACCTCCAATTTTCAAAATTGGGTTGTAGGCCAAAAAAGCAACACAAATGGGTGAAGAAAATAGAGAAACAAAATTATGAAAATATGAAGTGGATCTGAGGTTATTAGAGCCCAACGAGGCGGTGGAGCATCGTTTTTAACAAAATCCAACAATATCTAAGACCAACAGAGCGTTCGCTCACAACTTCAAGGGGTGAAATTCACAAGAAGTAGTTGAACAAGTGGCTTTAGGGATGTGCGATTCACGTTCTGGGGTTCAGGTTGCAACAAAACTTTGAGGCATGGAGGTGCCATGGGGTTTCACATTGTGGGACAGTGGAGCCGTGTTAAAGGGAGTAAAGGCTTGGTGGTGGCCGTTTGTGGTGAGAAATATGATTTGGAGATAGATGGGACGTGGAGTGAATGGTTTTTTTAAATTTAATTCAGTAAAATTATTTTCATAAATTAATGTATGATAGTGTATATGCATTAAATTTATTTAAATTTTTACTAATTAGTAATTAGTTTTTAGTAGTGAGGAATTTGTTTTCGTCACTAAAATTTGCCTTTATAAAAAATGGGGTGGAGTGTAGATTTTTAAAAAGAATGGGGTGGAGTGTCATTCTTGCAAATCTTGAGGGGGGGTGAGTGTATTTTACTCTATTAAGAATAAAAAAATAGTGCAAGGGCCACAAAAGAAAAACATCTATAAATACTTAAGCTAAGATACATAGATTTAAGCTTATCATCTAAGATATTCAATGAAAAGACATTGTTTTCCCATAATCTGGGATAAATGAAGTGAGAATACTGGCACCTTAGATCAAGCTCATTGATTTGAATATTAAATCTACTCAAATTTCCTAAAACAGCCAACTTGACAATATAAAGGTGAACAAAAGGAACAAAAGATGACAATATAAACAAATCTTCTAAAAGCTTAACAGAAACTTTCCCATGAGTACCAAGGCACCACACATGCAAAAATCTTAACATCGAATCATTCATGTCAGACTCACGAATCACGATATTGAATTGCCAAGCTAGTTGAATTGATTGAAAACCAATCATACATATTCAAATTTCCAATCAATATGACACCAATCTTAGCATAGCACAATCCAAAATCAAATTCAAGGTACACAAATCCATGGAGCAAACAGAAATGACAAAATTGGCATACCATCCTGAGTGATGAGAGGATAATCACGTGCACTCAAAGTGATGAACCAATCCCACCCACTATCCAATTTCAGCATAATCGCCGCAGCTCGGAGAGTGATGGCAACATTGGAGGACCCCAAATAGGTAATCCACTCAGCCTTACCGACCACATCAACGTTCCGAAAGCCCGAATCGCCGGCACAGACCTCACAGCAGCAGCCAGGGCCGCCCTCTCTGCATCCCCAGCATCCATTCCAAGATGAAGAAGGTACCGATTCCGAGGATGATAAACTGCCAGCAACAACCGCAAGATCCGATCCTTGTCCCTGTTTCCACCGGAGATAAAGTACGCAAACGAAGGAGGGTAGTGAACAAGAGAGGGAAAAGCCTTCGGCGAGCTGAAGGCGGAGAAGGAAGACATCAAGAGAAGCATGAGGGAGACGAGTGCTGCAACGAACAGCGTGAAAAGCCATTTCTTCTCAGCTCCCATAACCGCTTTGTTTCTCTCTGTTGCTGGTGTTTTTGCATATGGGTATGGATTCTTCTGATGAAATCAGAGATTTCGAGAACTGGGTATGGCTAAAGTTTGGATTTTAAGACCTTACCTGTTAATGGGGAATTGAGTTTGGTGCCCCACCCCTTAGGCTTTGCACCCCACTTTATTAAATATGGAATTTAAAGTTCCGTATCAATACGGAAAATAAAATTCCGTATCTGTTTTAGTATATAATGAGTGGTTGAAAATGTGACACGCATGCTTAAATACAGTACGGAATTTTAAGTTCCGTATTCAATAGGGAGAATACGGAATTTTAAATTCCGTATTTGATAAAGTGGGGTGCCAAGCCCCATAGGTGGGGTGTCAAACCCAACTCCCACAATGGGTCGTTGAAGATTTCATTGTTGGTGATAATGGACATGGGTGATATCAAACTAACCAGACGAGACAAAAATTAAATTAAAAAAATGGAAAATTGTGAAAAATCAGATCAGAAACTTCCAAAATCTTCCTCTGAATTGCCGATTCTATGCTCTGATTCAACCAATTTGGTGGAATGAGAAGAAGAGTGAGCTTGGTGAATGGTGAGAGAGTTAGGGTTTTTTTTACAGGAAAGAATTTGTTGTTGGGTGTTGTAGAAGAAAATGGAGATCACGGATTTGTCTCTTTTCTCACCATTGTTGTTGATTCAAGTCAAAGTTCAGGTTTATTTTTTAGCAACATAAATCAAACTTTTTTTTTATGTCTAAATCCAACTAACTACATAAAGAAATAAATAAATGTGAGGAGTGATATAATTTTTTTAGTAAAAAGAAAAGACGTGTACAAGGAAGATACTTGTACGATTTATACTTTTCTTGTGTGGAATAGTTGGCTTGTTTACAAGGAATTAAGCTTCTGTACCCAAATTATATATCATTTCATTTTATTAGAAATATGATTATTCATTTGTCTTTTACTCAATAATACACTCCTAATCATCATTGTAAATTCGTTGGTAAGTTAATAATAAATGTTTACTTAACTATGAAAGTAATACTAAATTTGAAGTTTAGCTTACTAATCTTCAACACCTATAATGGTGGTTTGCATGATTGCATCTCATAAGTTCCACACTAGTTAAATTATAAAAGAACTAGTATAAGATTTAAGAAGGAAAGATTTAATTTTAAAATTTACAATCCTCAGCACCCTGGTGTCAGTTTTAACAAAATTCCCGATCTTCAGAATCAGAATGGCTTATTACATTCTTGCAACAATAATGATGAATGATGAAAGGGAAAGACCCCCCCAATTTTGCAATTTCAGATTGAGTTAACAGTGTCTTCATCACTGCCTTCACTATCACTGCTGCTGCTGCTGCTCCTGCTCCCACTACCGCTGCCGCTTTCACTACTTCCACTTCCACTGCTACTGCTAGAAGTAGATGTTTGCTCATCCTTACCTTCTGCATTTACCTGAGCTCTGAGAGCTTCGGCAGCATTGGTTCCTCTGTCCATCTCATCACCACTATCGACCACGTCGGCAATCTCATCATCAGTTTGAGGAATGTTCATGTCAAATCCAACATTATCTTTTTCTTCAACATTATGGTCATCTTCTGGTGATACAATGCCAAAAAGGTCATCAATATCTATATCTCGATGTTCCTCGACTTCATTATTCGCACCAGGTGAGGTAGCAGCGACAGTGGGTGCCTCAGTTAGATGATCAGCTGACCTCTTAGATCCAGATTTGATGCCTGTCATATAATAAGGACATCAGATTGCTACGAGTTCAATAGATAAGTAACAAAGCCACTGCAAACCATTTGATCAACTGGTGAATGCATCATTTCTGAGAAGAACAGACTCACAACAAAGCACATATCCAGAATCCACCAAAACAGTCTCTTTTTTTTTTGGTTACATACGGAAAATACCAAAACGGTCGTGAAAACTTGTAATCAGCAACAAAAACAATATGAATATCGTAAAGTTGGAAAGCGCACAAAGAATAATTTGGCGCAGGAGTTGATGTAATAAATAACTCCTCACGGATTGAAGCAGATTAACAGACTATTTCCATCAGCATCAAGTAATAAAAATGAAAAACTTAGCATATGAATATCCTCCCAGCCCTGATTGAAGGAAAATGTTGCACAAGGGGAACCATAATGGAAAAGGGAAAAGAACCAAAAGTGGAGCCTAATGCAAAACTCATACTGTGTTAAGGGCAACTCCCATTTCATCTAACTAGACTATCAGGAAATCAATTAATCTAGGAAATCAAAACAATGTTCAGATTTTCAATTTCAGAAACCTTGTAACCATATCATACATACCAGTATTTTCAGGTTCACCAATATCAATGCGTTCCACCTCAACCTGTGCATAATCAATGTAAATATCATTTAAGGTCATTGGGCAAAAAATAGATAAGAAAGGGCGCAAGACATAAGCTATTTACTTTCCTCCCATTATCACAGAAACAACTCACACCAAAAGAAAAAGATATGGACAACACCCAAAAGATTTATCCAAGTATTTATGCTTCATTTAGAAACCCACCTACACTGATCTCAAAAATATTTAAAGGTTTCATGTCCTTCTACAATCCACTTTCTTTCCCTCAATCACAAAAGTCTTTAATTATGTTGATAAAACAAGAAAAATAGCTGAGTATTGAGTAATTCCATGATGTAAATATCCACCTAAAAGTACCTCCATGAAAAAAATAAACAATCAGGTTTACATCACCCCTCTCTAGTAAAATTCTATCTCTATCTAAAAACATGTTAAATATATCATAACGGTATAAAGAGGGTATGCATTATGATATTCACACACAAAGCACCACAACAAAAAGCTTTTCGCTTCCATAAAAACAATAAAAATTCTAATATATGTTGCAAAAATAACCATAATTATAATTGAAAGTCTCCAGCTGCCTACATTTTTTATGATGTAACAGACTCAACTTCTAAACAAACAGTTATGCCATAGATAGTTAGTATGCACTTACTGGCACTGCCTGAAATGAGCTCCTACTGACAGGTGCTGGTTTTATCGCCCTTCCAACAGGGGACGACCGAGGATCCAAAGCTGGTCCAGATGGAGCAGCCACAGCTGCAGCAGCTGTAGATTCACCAGGCATTCGTAGGTGACGCAGTTGCTTTACAGCCCTATGAAGCCGCTCCAATCGAAGAGTTTCACCATCAAAGAACAATACAGCATCATTTTCCTTGTATTCTTCACTATTCCCCTCAAATGTCACCTTGGGTTTTCCTAATTGGTTGTTCTGAAATTCCACAGACACCCTATTCTCTTTGGTCTTGCGTAGCAATCCTGGCTTAGTCTTATCAACTGACGCTGGTTTAAATTCATCTATACATATTTCAAGAGTTCAATTATTAGAAATGAAAATAGGAAAAAAAACAGAATAAAAAATCAATGAAAAAAGCATAGCAAAAATAATTATTGTTAGAGGAACTAAGATTAAACAGATACTGATGAAGCAGACAGAAATATTAGAAAGGTTTAAAGTAACTTACATCGTAGAGTGCAGTATTTGTTAGATGAATCGTTTTTGAAGGAATCTCCTAGACTGAGATTGTACCACCTATCTGACTCAGGAGCAGTCTTGGGCTCTTCTTTAGATTTGTTGGCCATGTTGGGAAAAAAGTTCAGGAACCTGATACAGCCTGTTTGGAATATTTTTTTTATCAAATTTAATAAAAAATAAATGAGTAGATTAACTCAATCAGAAGGACACTTTGTATAGTGTCATTAACCGTCCTATTTCAATCTCTCTAGTCTCTACAAGAGTCCATCTACAACATAATTAAAACTAAAAAAAATATGCCGAATCATAAGGAAAACAATAATAATGGAGTACGTTTTCAAGGGATAAAGGATCATGGAAATTGGAGGTGAAAGAGGCACCAAAAAGCACACACCTCATGTAAGCAACGTGTTAACATTAGAAAAAGAAAACAGAAATACATTTGACTATTTTGCATTTATTTCGCACGCAAAATAACTACTAACTCAAACATAACATTCATAGTTAAAAAGAAAAACTAATATTCGGAATTAGGATGCTTAACTTACAAGCCTAGCAGATAGCTGTCAAAGTCCCAAAGAACAAAAACTAGTAATTCTTTTACTAGGGGGAAATGCAAATTAGTACCTTGAAGTGTGGGTCACATGCGATTTAGTCCCTGATATTTCAAAATATGTATTTCACTCCCTAACGTTTTTATAAACACGCAAAGTACCCATTCCATCAACTTGTCCTTAAAAAGCAAGAAATAAGCTACTGAATAAACAGCATTAAGAGATTAGCAATGGATGTGTTGGCCAATTAGGGACAAGTCCGAGTTGGCCCAAAAGACAAATCATATGTGAATTTACGATCCCATAAGTAAAATTATACATACTATATGTTCTGTAGAACACTAGAACTAGATTCCAATCCTATCAATGATAAATTTTAGATTATAATCCACAAAGACTATTAAGATCTTCACAACCAAAGCATATTCCCATCAGCAAAGAGAATTTCCATCTGCGAGGAGTTGACATTGAGATGGAAGATGACCATCAAAATCAAAATTAATAAATTTTGGGGACCCAATGAAGGTGAAATAGAATGTGCAATTCGTGGTTTTGCTAATTCATGGTTGAAAAACATAACAAATTCCATGATATGAACATATTCCTATTAGAATAAAATCAAAATCAGTAATCAGAAATTGCAGAGAAAGCCCAAAACAGCTCATGATCAAAGCAATTATGAAATTGCATACAAGCAAATACAAGAAATATGAAAAAAGCACAGAAAGGGGGAAAGACGCAATACATACAACGAAAGTAAAGCTTGAGGGTGCGTCGTACTTCTGAGAAGCGATCTGGCGACGGAAGAGACTGAGCTGGATGTGTGGGCAGTTGAACCCTCAAAGGGAGGAGGGTTGTGAAGGTTAGGGTTGCGGTGGTGATGATGAAGGTTGGCAGGAAACGAGTTTGTTCCGGAAGAGAGAGTCTAGAGTGGCGGAAGGAAAAGCGCAATCTATGGCTTTAGGGTCAATTGTGGGGGGAGAGACGACGGAGGAATGAGAGGATTGCCGTGCCGGTGAAGCAATAACACGGCGGTGGCTGGCGGACGTTAAAGGGTCGATCTCGCGAGCACCGCGGTACTATCGGTGAAACGAAAGTACGAAAATAGGTCCTAAGGTGTGGTCGAATCTGACAGTACGCAGAGGAAAAGCAACAAGGATTCGTTTTATTATTATTATTATTTTTTGTATAAGACACATGAGAGTAAAAGATATAAATAATAGAAAAAAATACACTCTTTATATATAGTCAAAAAAAAAAAAAAATTGTGATGTAACCGGTGTTTTAACTCGACTCAATTATCGACTCGGCTGAGGTACTGAATGTTAGGAACCAAATGATAAAACTCAGAGAAATAAGAACAACAAGGAATTAAGAGGGAAGAACTTGTATTAATTAGTAATATGGAATGAAGAATTACAGAGGAGAGGAATGGGGATTCCTCTTCACTGACAAGAGCTAGGCTCCTACAGAATTGCAGCACAATGCAATATGCTCTCTAACAAAATGATCCTAACAGAATACCCTCCCTCTCTCTCCTCACACTCCTTTTGATTACATGAATGATACTCTCTTTCCCCCACGTCACCCCTTGGCTAACTAACTATGAGTCATGCCACCCTTGACTCTTCTAGAATAGACTTTCCAAGCCTTGGGCCCTACTGGCCCATCAGCAATCATGGGCGCATTGCCAAATTGTTGGAGACCCTGGACTCCATCAATGCCCCCTCCATGAACACTTGCCTTGTCCTCAAGGCAAAAAGAAGGAAACTGGCTTTGCATCATCTCAGCATCCTCCCAGGTAGCCTCCTCAGGTTGTTGTCCCTTCCACTGAATGAGAAGTTGCTTGGTGGATTGCCCTTGAAATTGAACTGACCTGGTTGCCAGAACTGCCAAGGGTTCAATAAGGGAACCACTTTCCCCTTCAAGATCAGGGAGTTCTTCTCCTTCCTGGTAATTGCCTACAACCTTCTTCAAAAGTGACACATGGAACACGGGATGCACCTTTGACCCTGGAGGTAATTTGAGTTGGTAAGCCACTGCCCCTACTCTAGCTACCACTGGATAAGGACCATAGTACCTAGCTGCAAGCTTAGCATGAATTCTCGTAACGACGGATTTCTGGCGGTGGGCCCTTAACTTAACAAAGACCCATTCTCCAATGCTAAAGCTTTTGTCACATCTTTTTCTGTCAGCAAACTGTTTCATCCTATCCTGAGCTCTAGTTAGCTGCTGCCTTAGCTGTCTTAAAGCCTCATCTCGCTCTAACAGCTCTTTTTGGACCGCTTCCACCCTGGTGTCACCTTGTATCCAGCGTGTAATAGTAGGGGGAGACCTCCCATAAACCACCTCAAAAGGAGTCATACCCGTAGAAGCATGGAAGCAAGTATTATACCAATACTCTGCCCATGGAATCCAAGTGACCCAAGACTTGGGTTGATCAGCAATGAAACATCTCAAGTATGTTTCCAAACACCTGTTCACCACTTCAGATTGCCCATCAGACTCAGGATGGTAGGCTGTACTCATCTTCAATTTAGTCCCTTGAAGCTTAAACAATTCTTTCCAGAAATTGCTTACAAATATAGGATCTCTGTCACTCACAATGGAAGAGGGCACTCCATGTAACCTAACTATTTCCTTCCCAAATACCTCTGCTATGCTTCTAGCTGTATAAGGGTGCTTGAGAGGAATAAAATGAGCATACTTTGATAGCCTATCTACCACCACTAGAATTGACTCATATCCTTTAGACTTAGGAAGGCCAGTGATGAAATCCATGGACAAATCTTCCCAAATTCGATCAGGAATGGGTAAGGGTTGAAGAAGACCACCCGGAGAGCTTGCAAGGTACTTTTGCCTCTGACACACATCACATTGCTTCACAAAATCCTGTACAGCAGCCTTCATACCTCTCCAATAGACATTAGCAGCCAATCTTCTATAAGTTCTATAGAATCCTGAATGTCCTCCTTGAGGTGTAGCATGAAATTCATTTAGCATAGTCTGAATCAAAGAAGAATGCCTTGGTAGAACCAACCTTCCTTCATACAACAAAATGCCATTGTCATAAGAATATCCCACAAAGCTTTCTTTCTTCTCTTGTACAACCTTTATTATCAATTGCAACTCCTCATCCTGACTCACTTCCTCTTTCAAATCCTTCCCTGCCAACCAATCAACATGAGACCCCATCTGGTGCAAATATTCTCATTCACCCTTAAAAGTGCATCAGCACCTTTGTTTAGTTTCCCTGGCTTGTAGCTAATTTCGAAGTCAAACCCAAGCAACTTGGCTGCCCAATTCTGTTGCTCCATGGTCACCACCTTCTGTTGAAGCAATTCCTTCAAACTTCTTTGGTCAGTGGTCACCTTAAAGTGCCTTCCCAGCAAATACGGTCTCCAGTGCTGAATTGCTAACCCCAAAGCCATCAACTCCTTCTCATATGCAGACTTAGCAAGATTTCTTACCCCTAAGGCCTTGCTGAAATAGGCAATGGGTCGTTTGTCTTGCAGCAAGATTGCTCCTACTCCTACCCCTGAAGCATCACACTCAATAGTGAATTCTTTGGAAAAATCTGGTAAGGCCAGCACAGGTGAAGTAGTGAGTTTCTGTTTTAAAGTGTTAAAAGCCTCCTGAGCCTTGTTATTCCACTCAAACCCATTCTTCTTGGTCAATTCAGTCAAGGGTCTGGCTATTTTGCCATAATCCCTGATGAACTTCCTATAATATCCAGTGAGGCCCAAAAATCCTCTCACCCCTTTGACATTTCTAGGTGTAGGCCAACTAGTGACACTGTCCACCTTGCTGGGATCAACTTCCACCCCTTTATCAGAAATTAAATGTCCCAGATACTCTACTCTCTCCTTGCCAAACAAACACTTTTTTTTATTAGCTACCAAGCCTTGCACTTGTAATATGTCTAAGACCTCTTGCAAATGCTCCAAGTGTGAAGACCAATCCTTGCTGTAAACCAATATGTCATCAAAAAACACCAACACTCTTTTTCTGAGAAGGTTTCTGAAAATCTCATTCATGAGGCTTTGAAAAGTGGATGGGGCATTCATGAGGCCAAATGGCATGACCAAATACTCGTAATGGCCCTCATGTGTCCTGAAGGCAGTCTTGTGTACATCTTCCTCTTTAACTCTTACTTGGTGGTAACCAGATTTAAGGTCTAGCTTGGAGAAATACTTAGCTCCATTAAGTTCATCCAGCAATTCCTCTATGATGGGGATTGGAAATTTGTCAGGTATGGTAGCTTTGTTCAATGCCCTGTAGTCCACACACATTCTCCAGCTTTGGTCCTTCTTCCTCACCAAGATCACAGGACTAGAGAAAGCACTAGTACTATGCCTTATAACTCCACCTTCTAACAACTCTTTAACTTGGCTCTCAATCTCATTTTTTTGGTGGTGAGGGTATCTATAGGGTCTTACATTCACAGGTCCTTCTCCCTCTTTGAGTGTGATAGCATGCTGCTTGTTTCTTTTTGGGGGTAATCCCTTGGGGTCTTGGAAGATCACTGAGTACTTGTCCAGAATTTCCTCCAACTCAGCCTGTTGGTCCCTTGTCACCCCACTATTAACTTGCTCCAGGTCAACTCTTTCTTTACCTAAGTACCCTGCGAATTCAGATCTACTCATCATAGTCTGAAGAGCCACTAGCAGACCATCTTGTTCGTCATGTCCCTGGAATGTGACCCACTTATGCCCTGACCAGAAACTCATTTTCTTTTTTTCCCAGTTGACTATCATGTCTCCCAAGGTCCTGAGCCACTCAATGCCCAACACCATGTCCACATTTCCCAGCTCAAAGAGTTGTGCATCAACACATAAGGGGTGATCCCCAACGACCAACATCAAGCCCTGGCACTTCCCTTGAGTCCTTGCTCGAGACCCATCACCCAAGGTGATCCTCAAAGAAGGTGTGTCCAGGATTTCCTTCCCCAACTTGTGAACCAGTGAAGTGCTAATGAAATTGTGTGTTGCTCCACTGTCTATCAATATCACAATTGGGATTCCTTGGATGAATCCCAATAGTTTGATAGTTTGAGGTTTGTCCCTTGCCATTTGCCCCAACTGAAACAAGCTCATGGATCCCAGCTCACCATCCGACACCTCTTCCTCTTCATTGACTTCGACTGCTAACAGGTTGCCTGCTCCTTCAGAATCTTCTTCATCCTCCATGATCAAAACCCGCAATTGCTTGTCAGGACACTGGTGCATAGGATGGAAAGCTCCTCCGCACTTGAAACACAGACCTTTCTGCCTTCGCTCCATGAGTTCATTGTAAGAGAGGTGGGTAAAGCCTCTATCCTTTGGATTTGGACGCTTTTTCTCTGGTTGGGCTGATTTGTCCCCTCGAGGCCCATTACCTCCGGAACGCGGGTTATTGTAGCCCGATCCATTATTGGCCTCCTTGTTTCCCTTGACAAATACCCAGTCGGAGCCCCGACTGGTTCCTGACCCATGGCCCCGATTGCCTCCAAAGGATGGGCGGGTCGGGCGCGCATGACCCGGTCCATTATCGTCCATCGTCTCCCTCTCTACAGCTCGCGCGATCTGTAAGATCTTCATCCGACTCAAATCCGCCATCGTCACCATGCTCCGGACTCGTCCCCGGATTTCCCCCTTCAATCCATGAAGGAAGTAGCCCAAGAACTGCTTCTCAGGCAGGCGCGGAATCTGCGCTGTCAGGTACTCAGAGGCCGTGATGTATTCTTCCACGGTGCCCCGTTGTCGGAGCTCGGTGAGCTGCTCGTAGATGTCGCCGTCTCCCTGACCTCCGTAACGCTCCAGTAGCGTGCATTTGAGGCGATCCCAAGTCAGATTCTCATCTTCGCTGAGAAGTGAATTGAAAAAATGAATAGTTGGACCTTCCATGCAGAGTTGAGCCAGGCTAGTTCTCACCTCCGATGGAGTGTCTTGGACCCTAAAGTAGACTTCAGCCCTCGAAATCCACCCCGCAGGATCATCGCCATCAAACATAGGAAGTTCCACCTTCTTTGCTGATTGTCGAAACTCAGAAAGCACGTCTCCGGTGAGTCGGATCATGCTTCCCTTTCCCGATCCTGATCTCAGATCCGTTTCCTTCTCAGGGAGTGCGTTGTCGCCAGAGGAATCTCCATCGAGCCTTGCCTTGCCCATGGATTTCTCCAGCATCGCGATGAGCGTCTCCTGGTTACGCTCCATCGACGTCAAAGACGACTTGACTCCAGAAAGCTCTGCTTCCAACGTCGCGATTTTCGCCTCCATCTCTTTGTTCGCTCCTTTGTTCTGTTTCCTGGGTGGCATTCACTGGCTCTTCCTCGATTTGGAATCCGGCAGGTCGGACCAAATTGTTAGGAACCAAATGATAAAACTCAGAGAAATAAGAACAGCAAGGAATTAAGAGGGAAGAACTTGTATTAATTAGTAATATGGAATGAAGAATTACAGAGGAGAGGAATGGGGATTCCTCTTCACTGACAAGAGCTAGGCTCCTACAGAGTTGCAGCACAATGCAATCTGCTCTCTAACAAAATGATCCTAACAGAATACCCTCCCTCTCTCTCCTCACACTCCTTTTGATTACATGAATGATACTCTCTTTCCCCCACGTCACCCCTTGGCTAACTAACTATGAGTCATGCCACCCTTGACTCTTCTAGAATAGACTTTCCAAGCCTTGGGCCCTACTGGCCCATCAGCAATCATGGGCGCATTGCCAGATTGTTGGAGACCCTGGACTCCATCACTGAATTAATGAGTTACTGGTCAGATAAGTGTTTTACAACAGGTTCGTCCATCCCAATGCAGAAACCTGAACAAACAGTTAAAATATCAAACAGATATGCTTAGAAGAAGTATATGGTGTTCATGCCTTCATGGCATGTATAATTGCTGATCAAGATTAAACAAATGACAATATCAAAACAAAATCCAGACCCTTGATAGCAAATAAAAACCTAACAGAAAAATCAAATTGATAACACTACTAATACTACGAACGCGCAAAGCTAAACTTCAAGCAAGCTTCCAATGCTCATTAACACCTACCCCTTCTTCCTCCCTAACCCAACCAATAAAAAGAGCTCCTACCAACAATCACAGTACAATGAGCAAAACCAAATCCCACCTAAGCCAATGAGATACAGATACAGCACACAACCACACAAAAACCAACCCCCAAAATCATCAAGAACACACCACCAAACCAACCCCCAAAATCACGAAAAAAGGGAAGAGAAATTCGAAAACAGAATAAACAAAACAAGAGAACTGTTACCTGTCCCGCTTGAAGAGGAGAACGGCGTGGAGGAGCAGGATTGGAAGAAGGATTCGCGTGGAGAACTGGAGAACGGCGTGGACGGAAGAAGGATTCGCGTGGAGGAGCAGGATTGGAATTTGGAGAACGGCGTGGACTTGAAGAGGATTCTGGAACCTCAAACCTAATTCTATTCTAATAACATATATATACCTAAGGATATATCTGGAATTTCACTTATACAGAGCCGGGTTCGGGTCGGGTTCGGCCAAACCCAAACCCGAAAACAGTTACAGTGATCGGGTAAAACCCGAACCCGAACCCATTTAACTCGGGTTTTCACCCAAGAAATCGGGTCGGGTCGGGTGCCCATGGGTTCGGGCTTCTCTGCCAAGTGATATTTAATTTAGATAAGTTGGTGATTCAAAAGTTCGTGGAATTAGTGGTGGTGAAAAGAAACGCTTATCCATGGCATGTGAACTGCTCGCAAGCCCATCGGTTATATTTGCTGATGAACCCACAACAGGTAAGCATGCACTTTGGAATTTGCTTTGCAGTGGATTTGAAGTTTGCTTACTTTGTAGGATGATGTAACAATAAAAGAACTTTGCGCTGAAGTGTATTCCTGCCTTCCTGGTTTACATTCTAAAATAAGAAAATAGCAATGTCTGAAATTTCAATATGCATGTTTAGCTTCAGATGCTTTCTGACGATTACCACTGATATTAGCGGTATAGGAATTTCAATTTCAACATGCTCCCATGGTGGATATCTGTTAGGAAACCAAAAAAGAATGATCTTATTTCTCGACTGAAAATGAACAGAACAAGGAGAAAGATAAATGTATAAGTGAAGGGGTTTCCTCTTTCTCAACTGAGCTTTGCTTGCTCTCTCAATACAATTCCCTTAATGATCCCCCACCCTTGCTTCCCCCTATTTATATATCTTACTAATCCCTCCTGACTCTATGTTCTAAATTTCTAATTGCCTATATTAACTAACCCCTTACTGTCCCCTTTATTCTTTCAAGCGACTACCATTCTTTCTAAACAGTATCCTCTAATCACTCTGGGGCTGCTAAGATTTCGGGTTGCTTCTTAAAAAGGAAAAGAAGTCTACTTTGTTGCCTTGCTGCTTGTTCAGCATTGGCTTTATCATATTTAAACCCTGTCCTATAGGATTGTACTCATGGTTTAACCTGTTTTGCTGGGCTTCAAGCTAATGAAAGTTCTCGAATCTTGTAATTCTATCTTGGTTTGAGGGATATGATATGTATCTGATGACCTGGGTATGTCTACAATTTTACACAGATGTTATCTTGGTTGCTCACACCATTTTAACCATTTATCAGAAAATAAGTTCAATTTATCATTTAAGGTTCAGATAGTCTGAATTACTTATCAAGTTAATGGAGTATCTGAATAGTAATAACTTCATTTTAAAGTAGGCTAAGTGCAAGAAACCCCATTCAACTTACAAGTGAATTTCAGAAAACTATCTTGTGGTTACAGCTCGTCTTCTCCAACTTATGACTGTTCATATCAACTCCTTACATGGCATCTTTCGTACATGCACAAGGGGTTAGCTTCACATTAAGTTTTCACCCTTTGGTAGGTTTAGGTAGTTGAGTTTTTATGTGTTGAACCACAAGGGCTTTTTATGATGCTGACCTATAGCTAGAGGGAGGTTGTTCCCATTTTGGCTTATAAAATATACAGCGGAATAATGTGCATTGTCCTGTCTGCCTTTGATGATTTTTCTGTTAAGAACTCTTGTTTTCATTTTAATTTTGAGGTTATAATGTGTGAATGGAATTTCCCAGCTAGTAGCTGCTACCAGATGCGGTTATTTTGTACATACATTTATAACATCTTCCTCTCTCCCCCTCCTCCCACTTACTTTGTCATAAAGTTACTTTCAGGACTTGATGCGTTCCAGGCTGAGAAAGTCATGGAAACTCTCCAACAACTTGCACAAGATGGTCATACTGTAATTTGCTCTATACATCAGCCGAGAGGTTCAGTGTATAGTAAATTCGATGACATTGTCTTGCTAACTGAGGGTTCACTTGTTTATGCTGGTCCTGCTCGTGACGAACCATTGACATACTTCTCAAAATTCGGGTAATTGGCTATACCTTATTTATGTCACGCCATCATACATTTTTCACATTGGGAATTCTCTCAGTGTTTTATTATTTAAGAAACTGAGGCTGAGTTAACTTATTTA
The DNA here is from genome assembly GCF_012489685.1 of Lotus japonicus. Taxonomy (NCBI): domain Eukaryota; kingdom Viridiplantae; phylum Streptophyta; class Magnoliopsida; order Fabales; family Fabaceae; genus Lotus; species Lotus japonicus. Next base: position 54,698,723 of record NC_080045.1, read on the forward strand.
TTAATTGATTCATTTTATTGTAACTAATTATTTATAATAACACGATAACACAGACTTTTCTGTCTATTATTTGAGAATCTTACTTTGAAACATAAACTTTTAGAAAAGCCAATGAATCCAGATTATAAAAGCTTGTCAGAATTTCAAATTTAATCTTTACATTTAATTTATCATTTTATCAACTCTTTAATTAGTTGATATTGATAGCAACATTGTGGTAAGTGATAATCCTTGGAGTAACATCATGCATCTATAGTTATTCCACTTATTTACTTTTTAATCAAACCGTATTACGAATGAAGCTTTTATGCCACATGTCAAAGAATTTTTATAGTAAAGTCATAATTTGAATAGATGCACTTCTAACTCTCTTCACTGTGTTCTAAACTTCATATTTGACTAATACCCAATTTTTACGCAGTTGATAGATATTTCTGTTTTGGCTTCAATTTGAGATGGCAATTGATAAAAAAATTTATGAATTAGTCTTGAATTTTTCATCATTGTTTTTTTTTTTTCAAGTTAAAGGACGATATGTATTCATATTTCATCCGATCAACCAAAAAAGCCTAGTCTCTTTCTTTGTATGGTTTGTTTGTTGTTAAAATCTCAACAGATGTAAGAAATAATGCATTGAAATGATAATCTTGTTTAACTTATATCTATCACTTTTGGACCAGTAGTTCTGAACAATTGGTTGATGATTGTCGATGAAACAGGTACCACTGCCCGGATCATGTAAATCCTGCTGAATTTTTGGCTGATCTTATATCCATAGACTACAGTTCTGCTGACAGTGTCTATTCATCTCGAAAAAGGATTGATGGGCTTGTTGAGTCATTCTCACAAAGACTATCTACAGTAATATATGCAACACCAATTACTATAGATGATATCTCAAAAAGTAGAAAGAAAATCAGCCAGAGGACTGTAGCAAAGAAGAAAGGTGGTTGGTGGAAGCAATTTTGGTTGCTCCTTAAACGAGCATGGATGCAGGTCTTTCCTTTTAATTTCATCTTTTTTTTGTACTCGTCAAATGGCAGGACCTAGATAAATTGCATGATAGGACCTGTATTTAGTTTTCCTTCTTTCCCATGAACACATTTGATGTGCCTTACTTAAAGACTTCGGAACTTGATCAAGTCATCTGGCAAGACATAATCACAAAATTTGCATTATTTCTTGCTTTTATGTTGTGAAGTTAAATTATTTATTTTCTCAATTGTGAATTACACGGCAGAGAGAAGTATATATAATACGCGTCATTAATATAAGATCCTTAGTTTCTCTAATTACGGTAATTATAAAATAATACACAACACATAATCAGCCCATACTTATCCTATTTTCATTTTTCTAACAAACCATATGACCTATATATTTTCTAGTTTTGGAGCATAAAAAAGGATAATTTATTTCTTGCACACAGGGTAAGGAGAATGGAATTTATTTCTCATCTATTTGACTCATAGTTCTCTGGATGACTAGGCTTCACGTGATGCTCCTACCAACAAAGTTCGGGCAAGGATGTCAATTGCATCAGCAATTATTTTTGGGTCAGTTTTCTGGAGGATGGGAAAATCTCAGACTTCAATACAAGACAGAATGGGATTGCTTCAGGTTTGCGATGTTCTTGATTCCTGCATGCTTGTTTTTCATATTGACCTGCTGCTAACATGCATTGGAGAACCACTTTGATTTTTGGCAAGACACATGATTTGCTTATTAACCTAAAGTAAAACTTAATATTATGATAACCACCAACTAATTGGGCTTGGCTAGTGTTATATTAAATCTAGTACACTTGACTTGACTACATGAGCTCCATCTTTTATTTAATTATGCTGACGAATGCTTTGAAATGCTTTGAAGTTTAAACTCAAATCTTGTTTTGTTATTAAAATGAAAGTCTCACTTGGCTAAGTTTGCTTTCTTGAATTACATGGACTGTACTCAGGTTGCTGCAATTAACACAGCTATGGCCGCTCTCACAAAGACTACTGGTGTGTTTCCGAAGGAACGGGCAATTGTTGATAGAGAACGTGCTAAAGGCTCCTATTCCTTGGGTCCTTATCTGTTTTCAAAACTGTTGGCCGAGGCTCCCATTGGAGCAGCATTTCCATTAATGTTTGGTGCTGTTCTGTACCCTATGGCGCGCCTTCATCCTACATTGATGAGGTCAGTTTCCTATCTTGGCCCCTAGGAGCTTTAGTTTCAATCATATTTCAATTTCTTTTCATTTTATTTTGCTCTTTTTTGTCAGTAGATCAAAATCTTATGTAATGCTTCATACAATGAAAATGGCCATGAAATGTGCATGATTTTCTATTTTCCTCATAATCCATAAATGCCTTTATTTTATTTTCAAAGATTATTTATATTGGCAAATCCCAATGGCCACAGGGGTATACATATCCATAGCCATAGGTGATGAATCATGAATGAATGTTCTGTAGAAAAAGAAATAATAAACTAAATATTTTTTGTTTTTCTCTTGATCTGTTTTGCCTCCATTCTAAAAACAAGAAAAAGTGAAATGGAAAGTGGGAAAAAGTTCATTCCCCATGTTATTATCTTGTCACTCCTTACTTTCTACCTTTGCTCTTGAGATCTTCTATTTAATTCTTTCAATCTCATATTATAACTAATTAGTTTTAAATTGTAGATTTGGAAAATTCTGTGGAATTGTCACTATGGAATCTTTTGCGGCATCTGCGATGGGTCTTACTGTTGGAGCTATGGTTCCAACTACTGAAGCAGCTATGGCAGTAGGCCCCTCTCTTATGACTGTTTTTATTGTTTTTGGAGGCTACTATGTTAATCCTGAGAATACCCCAATCATCTTCCGCTGGATTCCTAGTGTTTCTCTGATTAGATGGTAAGCACAATTCTGATTTGAGTAAGAGTTGTTAACTTCAACTGTATAGGTCAAACAGAAGTTTAGTTGAGCTAAACATCCATGTAAAGTTTGATATATGTTTCTCTTGCTCTGATACTAATGACTACCATATTGATTTATGCATTCTTTCAGGGCCTTTCAGGGACTTTGCATTAATGAATTTAGAGGTCTTCAATTTGATCATCAGCATTCATTTGATGTTCAAACAGGAGAACAGGTGAGGGGAGAGAGACAAATATTCTACCTCAATTTAGAACTATTGTCAAGTTCAATAGAATTGAATAAAAACAACATATCTTATGACTAGTGCACTCCAAAACCAAAGGGAAATTTTATCTTTTCTTTTTCTAATATAAAAACGCTTACAAAGGGAAGAACCAAGCCAGAAAACATGATTGCTTTTGGGTATGATAAGGATGTATAAATGAGGGAGGAAAAAACAACTAACCCTATTAGCTGGCCTGATTGAATAGACTAATCACCATCAGTTTTTACCGAAATGGTTTTGTTCCTTGAGCAGTAATGGTTTCTAACTCCTTCATATAAGCGCTAAATTTAGAACATTAACATGGACTAATAATTTGCCATTGTTCAACCATTTCTTTAAGTTGAAATTGTGATACTGTCATAGTTTATTGGATATCTATTTAAGTAGAAGAGATAGTAATTAAACATAATACCTATCTGGTTTTCTACTGTCACATACGTGGAAAAAGTAGTAGTTTATCTGCATGTGGTTTCTTGAATGCTGATGTGTTTCCCTTTCTTATCCCCTTCCCTCATTCACAGGCACTCGAGCGAATTTCCTTTGGAAAAAGTAGGATTATGGATACGGTGGTAGCACAAAATAGAATACTGTTGTTTTGGTATTGCACCACCTACCTTCTCCTGGAGAAAAATAAGCCCAAATACCAGCAACTTGAAACACCCCCTCTTGACCATGAAAGACCACATTTAGAACTGGAGGAGTTCGATTCTGAACAACCTGACCAGACACCTGAAGCTCCACCCGTTAACCAAGTTGATTCCAATCAGCCCCTTGAGTCACCTGATGTAGATCCTGTTGGCCCTTTTATGCTAGAAGGTTTGTAATCAGCTGGGCATTACTCCTGTTCTTCTCAGACATTCATCTATTTATTGATTTATCTGATACAGGTGCTAAGTAGATATCTTTGCAAAGGATCATCTGCAATTACTGAGACAGTAAGCCGTTTCCTATAGAACAGGACCACAATCACGATGTCATTATTCGACATCCAAAACATCAGCTTGTACTTGTCACTAATAAAAAACAGTGACTGGATAATTTTAGGCTGTATCATGGACATGGTGGTTCATTTGATTATAGCAGCTATTTTCATGCGGAAATCATCCTCATTCTTGATTGCTTTTTCCTTGAGATGACTCATCCCCTAATTGTATGTTCATGGCTCTATTTTTTGGCCTCATGGTTTTAACTTGTCACCATTAACTTGGGTTGGTTTTTCTTTTTTAATTTTGCATTTTAGTCTCTACATTTATCAGTCACGGCAATTTGTTCATACTGTAACTTCTAATTAGTTTTTTTAAAAAAACTTCTAATTCAATTTCTGTTTAATAATGATGTCATGTTCAAATAATTCAAGGCTAGGCTCAATATTTGACGCATCGACATTTAATTTTTTAGTGTCTCAGTTATGTTGGCTTTGCCATGTCATCTTATTATATATATATTCTTTAGGTGCATAAAACGTGTAGGATTGAGGAAGATGACACCTACCCATCAAACGGAATGACACCTACCCATAAAGTGGGATAATTTTTCGGGTGTCAATGTGAAGTGTAAATATTTTCCTCTTTCTAAATGATTCATATTAACTCGTGTTAGCACAATTATATAGTAGCATTATAGTGATAATATCAGATGATTGGATAACAAACAAATCCACCTTGGTATCGTGAGAAAGACAAGGAAGGTTCTTGGCGTAAGAAACAACCACATTAATAGACAAACACGCTAACGTATATGGTGTGTCGTAACAATTTCAAAGCCCAACTTCCACTCCACCGTCCTTTAATTTCCTTAACATGCAATCCTCAGCACACGCCAATATTCCTTTGTATATAAACATTGATCATCACCATCAAACACATACAACAAAACCTTTCCATCCCAAGTTACACATTCATAGCTAATTATCTACTGCAGCCCCTCATCGCTTTGAAGCTTATTCAACTCCAAGACAATGCAAGCAATCTCCCTTAGCTCCCTTGTACTACTACCAGGCCCTCGTTCAGGCAACTCGTTGCGCCGAAGAACACCCTTTGTATCTGCAGCATCGAAAGGAGACGCTTACGGCCACCACCATCACTATGGCGGCAAGTTAGTGGATGAGAACATGATCATTCTTAGAATGAGAATCCGTGAGATTGAGATGGTGGACATGAAGACTAATGCTCCTTCTGATTGGACTGAATGGGAGAAGAACTATCTTGAGAATTATGGTTCGGATGTTTGTGAAGCAGTTGGAATGTTGCAGAGGTTGTTGATGAACATGAGACCTGGTTTAGCGGTGGGCATGCTGGCTCTGGTTATGATGAGCATGACCATGTCAATGTCGATGCTTGTGTTTCATCTGGTGGAGTTGGCTAAGGGAATTACATCATCATATAATTTCTGAAGGCCAAATTTGAAAAATTAGATTTTAGTACACATTTTGTCTGGTGCTATGAATTACCCTGTTAAAAAGTTTCATTTACAAGTTGAGCGTAAATATAACAAAAAGCTCATCATCTTATGTAGTATTTTTTTCCTTATTAAATAACATTATATGGAATTGAAAGTAATGTCATTTTCCCAAAATTTGAGATTAGAGCCTACTTTAAAAGTGAACAGATGTTAGTTAGCACACACTTTAACATAAGAAGTGATTTTTTTATTAACTAGGTTGAATGTGTTTTCACATTAATTCAATTAATATCCAAAGATACACTTGGAATTTGGATTATGTTTAACTATATCCTAAAGCTAGCTTGTGAAAACTACTCCATCCTATAAACTACTACTCCCTCCGTTCCCATATATAAGTCACATTTTGAGAAAAAAAAAATTTCCAAAATATAAGTCACTTTTTAGATATCTAGAAAGCATTAAATTCAGTTTTCCAAATTTACCCTTATATATACTCCTGCTTATCATTCCCCATGCCACTATCATTTACCACTAAATTTAATTACTCCATAAACTAATCCAAATTTTCACAACATTTTGACTTGGTGACCGAGACAATTAATTGGCACAAGAAAAGTTAGAAAAAATTGATGAATTGAGGTGTTGTTGCTCTCAATATAAGTCTAACAAATTCATATCTATTTCCATTTGGAGTAAACTGTTTGGAGCCCACATTAACATTAGAGTATCAATATATAAGCTGAAACTGTTTTGGTTCCCAAAAAACAAATTTGGTGGGAAAAATTTTAGTGTGAAAATTTTAGTGAAAAGGCTTGGAAGGAACTGTTTTGGTTCCAAAAAAACAAAATTGATGGGAAAATTTTTAGTATAAAAATTTCATTTCAAAGCTTGGATGAAAATTTTGGTGTTGGAGGGAGTTTTATTTCACATGATAAATTCATATCTGATTTTACGCCTAGCCTACTCAAACTTAAGTTGGAGGGAGTAATGTACAATTAAAACAATATTGAATGACTCATTGTTATATGGAGTAGTACAACTTTAGAGATAGTGGGATATTAATACAATTTTCAGATAAAGAGAAGAATTAATTGGATTGCTAAACTTTTAAATGGGGGCAGTTTAGGAAAATTAATTAGAAATTTTACAAATTTATTGCTTTCTAACTAGATTTTAACTACTTTCTTAATCTAAGATAATTAGTTAATTGTGACTTATATATGGGAACGGAGGGAGTAAAACGTTAATTTATTATATATCTCTAATTAACAACGTGAAACCTAAGCTTCCTCATGCTCATATTGTGTTTGTTTGAACATGATTTGGGTAAGAGATATGGGGAAGAGAGATTTTGGTGCGAAAAAGTTTATCCACCTCGTTTGGTTTGCCTAGGATCAACCAAAGAGAAGTTTTCTTTGCGAAGGTAGGCCCAATTACTTTTTCTTGTCTTCAAAAGAAAAAAGTGTTCAAAAGAAAAAAAGAAAAAAGTGTTCGTCCATGCTTGTTTTTTCCTTTCACGTCCTTATTAGTAGTTGTCACATTAATTGGATGAAAATGTCACTTGATTAAAATAACTTTGTCTTGACAAAAATATTTTAAACTTGAAAAATATGAAATACATGCAAAACAATACAAATTTTGAGATCTTGTTTAGCAAGTGTTCATCACTCAACAAATGTTTTTTTATACGCACTACTCAGGAATCAAACTCTGGATTAGATACTTAAAAAACACAATTACCATTATACTATATCTTATTGGTAAAATTTGTTCTTGAATTAAACTCTCCACACTAGATATTTGATAGTATTCTAGATTGTTGAGTTTGCGGGATAAGAAGTATAAGACCATTCTTTGGTGCCAAAAAAAAGTATGCACATTCTTGAGTTTACAGAGAAGGTCAATTTTTTTCTAGATTGGTGGAAATATGCATGGCTGAATATATTGTAGGCAGAATAAGTTGATTTCTTCCCCAAAATTGGGTTCAATGACAATTGACAACTAGCTAGAACTAGAAGCCTAACCTCAATTAGGCAAAATAATATGATTGATTAGGTTGACCCAGTCCATGATCTTATGGAATCACACATTTGCCGTATGGAACCCTATTTTCCCTTCATTTTCTAACTTCACGACATGCAGTTCTAGTCCTAGACTATTAGTCCAATAGTTTTTTTTGTCTAAATTTCTTCATATGTCTTTGGTTTTTTTTTCCCTCTGTATATATAAATTACGATTTTCAGGAGATCAACATTATTGAAATGTGATTTCTCAATCATAGATGATCCCAATCTTTTCAGTGACGTACGTACTGACGTGTTTTTTTTTTTTGAAATAGTACTGACGTGTTTAAAAGGTTTTTATCATGATTTCTCAATAAGGACATATGTAGAAGTATCTACATAATGTTTAATTTTTAATACAATTAATATATGAATAGAAAAACTGCACTTTATTTGAGCTAAAAACAGCGAAAAACTTCTAGATCAGTTGCTTTAACGTGTTTTTTGTTTCTCAGTATATAGTTATTTTAATTCTGGAAACTATAGGGGTTGATTACTTTACACATTGGGCTGAGTTTAGCTTGCTAAGCGCAATTAATTTGCTAACATTACTAATAACTAACAACTAACATTTGATTTATAGAAAAAATCATACTTCCTTCCTGTTTGATAACTGTTTCCAAAACAGTTTTCAGTTTTTAAAAACTGAAAACTTGTTTGGTAAGACCTATTTTCAAAAACAGTTCTCATTTTCAGTTTTTAAAACTAAAAAACCAAAACAGGTAAAATATGTTTTCAGTTTCAGTTTTTAGTTTTCAGGTATCAGTTTTCTAAATGTTCGAAAACATGTCATTCAAACTGTTTTCTTTTTCTGAAAACTGTTTTTAAGAATTGTTTCTGAAAACTATTTTAAAAACTGAAAATTAAAACTGCTATCAAACAGGCCCTTAGTAATGTGTTTAACACAAGCAAAAAAAAGTTAGATGAAGAATGCATGAGCACAAGCTTATGATCAGCTGGTCGGTGCCATTAAATCTGAAATGAAGCCACCATCTTCTTAGACTCAATATCTTCCAGCTCATGCAGTTCCTTAACTGATCCAGGGACTATTCTTGAGAGGATTGATTACGCTTTGGTTAATGATGCTTGGGATGATATGTGGCCGACTTCTTCTGTCACACATTTCCAGAGGCATCAATCCGATCATTGTCCTATTCTTTTGTCTTGTGGCAATCGGAGAGGGAGGAAAGAGCTGAAGCGAACTCGTATGTTCCGGTTTGAGGAGATGTGGCTAAGGGAAGGGGATGAGTGTGCGGAAGTGGTGACTGAGAATTGGTGTCATGGAGGGGAGAATGTGATTTCCAGGCTGTCAGGTTTGAGTAGTGCACTGGATGGGTGGGGAAGAGCAAAGTTTGGAGATCTCCCGAGGAAAATTTCCGATCAGAGGGCTTTACTGGATGATCTTCAGAAGAAAGTTCAAACCGAGCAAGTGAAATTGGCGACAACTGAGGCAGGAAAAGAACTCGACTCTTTGCTGGAACAGGAAGAGATTTGGTGGGGACAAAGGTCTAGGGCATCTTGGCTGAAACATGGGGACCGGAACACAAGATTCTTTCATCAGAAAGCGTCCCAGAGAAGGAAGAGGAATATGATTGAACTCATAAGAGATGATAGAGGCAGAAAATATGAGGATGATAGAGATATTTCTAGTGTCCTGATGGACTATTTTACTAACTTGTTTGCCACTTCACACCCTTCGGGGGTGGAGGAAGCTACTTCTCTTGTTGCAGGTCGTGTCACCCCCTCTCATCTGGGAATCTTGGAGGAACCTTTCTCAAGGGAGGAAGTCGAGGAGGCTCTCTTCCAGATGCACCCAACTAAAGCACCAGGGGCAGATGGACTTCCTGCACTTTTTTACCAGCATTTCTGGCATGTTATCGGGGATGATGTAGCAGAGTTCTGTTTGCAGATTCTGAGGGGGGAGATTTCCCCAGGTATGGTTAATCACACTCTATTGGTTCTTATTCCAAAAATTAAGAAAGCTGAGCATGCTACGCAATTTAGACCAATAAGTTTGTGTAATGTCATCTTTAAAATTGTCACTAAGACAATAGCCAATAGAATCAAACAGATTTTGCCTGATTTAATTTGTGAAAGCCAGAGTGCTTTTGTTCCTGGACGATTGATAACTGATAATGCACTGATTGCATATGAATGTTTCCATTTTATGAAGAAGAGAATTACTGGCCGCAATGGCACTATGGCGCTTAAATTGGACATGTCCAAATCGTATGACCGAATTGAATGGTCTTTTCTTGAATCAGTGTTACAAAAGATGGGTTTCCCGGTGTGTTGGGTTAATCTCATTATGAGTTGTGTGACATCGGTGTCTTTCTCTATTTTATTGAATGGTAACCCTCAGCCGAGCTTTGCTCCTCAGAGAGGGCTTAGACAAGGTGACCCGTTGTCTCCATATTTATTTATCCTTTGTGGCGAGGTATTTTCTGCCATGTTAGAAAAGTCTTTGGCATCTGGTGATATAAGTGGGATTAAAATTAGTCGGCATGCGCCTGTTATATCTCACTTGCTTTTTGCAGACGACAGTGTGCTGTTTGCACGAGCGACAATGGAAGAGGCCCAATGTTTGAAGAACATTCTGGGCGCCTTTGAGCAGGCTTCAGGTCAGAGGATCAATTTTGACAAGTACAAGCTTTCCGTGAGCCGAAATGTGCATGATACTCGTTTTAATGAGCTTAAAGAGCTGTTGGAAGTAAAGGCGGTTGAAAGCTATGAAAAGTACTTGGGTCTTCCGACTATCATTGGTAAGTCTAAGACTCAAGTATTTAATTTTGTCAAAGATCGAGTCTGGAAAAAGCTTAAAGGCTGGAAGGAAAAGTTCTTATCGAGGGCAGGCCGGGAGGTTCTTATTAAATCTGTGGTTCAGGCCATACCTTCCTATGTCATGTCTTGTTTTATTTTACCCGATGGTTTATGTGCAGATATTGATCATATGATCTCTAAATTTTATTGGGGCGGAGATCCAACTCGCCGGAGTATGCATTGGACAAAGTGGGAGAACCTATGTAAGAGTAAAGAGGAAGGTGGTATAGGGTTCAGAGACTTTAAGGCATTCAACTTGGCCCTTGTGGGAAAGAATTGGTGGCGTATCTATACTCGTCCTGAGAGCTTATTGGCTCGTGTTTTTAAAGCTGTGTATTTTAACAGTTGCACTATGAGGGAGGCAAAAAAGGGGTATCGCCCCAGCTATGCATGGACTAGCATTTTGAAGACTAGTTGGATTTTTGAGCGAGGAGGTATGTGGAAAATTGGAGATGGTACCCAAGTTAACATTTGTTCTGATAATTGGGTGCCGGGAGGAGGGCCTTTGATTTATAGCCAAGGTTTGTTTGATGAGCTAAGTCTCTCGAAGGTGTCTATGCTCATTAACCATGATGGTCATTGTTGGAGGAGAGATTTGATTGAACTTGTATTCAATCCAAGCACAACAGCTAGCATTCTCTCTATTCCCTTGAGTATGCATGGAGGCAGTGACGTGTTCCACTGGCCGGGTACTAGCGATGGTCAATACACATCCAAGGAAGGCTACGGTTCTTTGAGGAAGTTGCTGGCCCGAGATGAAGCTTCTTCATCCACCACAGTTATTCTAGCTCCAAAGTTTTGGAAAAAATTCTAGGCTTCCCGTGCTTTACCTCGCTGCAAGGAGACTTGTTGGAGAGCTATATCGGGTTATTTGCCGTTGAAGGAGCGGTTATTCAGACGTCGCGTTGATGTGGATCCTAGCTGCAGCTTTTGTGCAGCGGAGTTGGAAGATGAGGACCATTTGTTTCTGCATTGTCCAGCAGCGAAGCAGGTCTGGTTCGCGTCCCAGCTAGCTGTTCGGGTGGACCTTTTCTCGTCCTTCAAGGAGTTCTGGCTAGCAGCGGTGGAGCTTGATGATGATGATGCGATAGCCACGATTCAGTCCACGGTTTATGCACTATGGGAGGCACGAAACAACATCTGTTTCAAGCAGCGTGAGTTCGTGGTGGCAGGGGTTCTTGGACGTGTGAGCAACTCGATGGAAGAGGCTATTGTGCGTGACCGTGATCGAGGGCCTATGGCAGCCTTGCCCGTGAAGTGGCAAGAACCAGCACCAGGTACCATCAAATGCAACTTTGATGCTTCTTTTCATGATCGGGGTCCTTCTGGTTTGGGGATGGTGGCTCGGAACAGTGATGGGGAGGTAATGGCTGCGGCTTGCTTTTTTCCTATCACTACCCTCTCCCCCCTCTTGGCTGAGGCGATGAGCATGAGATGGACTATGCAATTGGCAATTGATTTAGGATTCCGCCGGGTGTGCTTCGAAACGGATTGTCTACAACTTTTCAACCATTGGCGAGCAAGTCGGGAAGGGCGTTCATATCTGAGTTCGATTATCCATGATTGTCGTTTATTACTTTCTGCTTTTGATTATGTTAGTGTTTCTTTTGTTAGACGCACGAGCAACACCGTTGCGGATTTTCTGGCTAGGAACGCTGAAACCTATGCTAATTTAGTATGGGTGGAGGAGGTTCCTGTAGCCGCTTTTCATTTGGTTTTTTCTGATGTAATGACTCAATTGCCGGTTGGCGCTTAATAGTATTTCAGTTTAATTTCAAAAAAAAAGTTTGATATTTGATAGAGCTACCCGGGTCCCCTGTTCACAAAGCGCCGGTGTTTGGGTCTATGATTTTCTTTTGTATGAATAGATACAATAATACTTGATTAATATTGCTAAGGTGCTTGCTGTGGTACCTTGAGTTAATTCAAGGCGTGATACCCAAAATGAGTTAAATTAGTTGTAAAAACGTATATATCCGTTAAAAAGTTCGATTTTGTTATATCATAGTAATGTAGTATTCCATTGTCAAAGATGTGAAATTTGTTTGTTGTGTTTTTTAACCTTTGTTATTTCGTTAAATATGGTAATTTGACGCGCATCGCCACCATCATCGTTTTTCTTCACTGCTCATCCATTTTTCACTAAAAAATGAATTATATGGAATATAGATAATTGAAAAGTAAAATAAAATTTGAAAATGTAAAATTTACGTTGAACAATATAGTAATAATCTATTAAATAACCAAATGTGGGTATCACACCAAAAAAATATTATGGGTACCACATAATTTGCCTATTGCTAATGGGGATGCTAGGTTGTAAAGTGTTTGTATTCAACAATTCTGTAATTGAAAGTAATTGTGTGAATTGTAGTGTTTATATAGTTATTTACTTATTTACAATTAAGGTGGTTGGTTCACTTAGTACATACCACTAAGGGCTTTCGTCAAATAGTTCATAAATAGTTTGCTAAATCAAACCTAATATTACAATAAATTGAAGGGAATTGGACGGGACAGGCTTCCATATGCCACTTCTCTGAAGAGGCATGGGTGCCACCCCTGTCTTAGCCATTGATTTATAATATTTTAATTGAATGGTCCGGATCAGTTGAGGTAAATAATTATGGCTTGGCCCTATGGACTATTCGAAGTATAATATTGGCCCTATTACATTTCGTTATCCACGTAAATGGCTGCAAGGTTTCTCTACTCGAGTATAGACCCTTTGAGTTGTAATATCTTGAAACTAGTCCTAAGTATATATACCGAAAACCAAGCAATTTCAATACTCTCGTTCTCCTATGATACCATGGAAGCTAGCCTTCTCTGAGTCTTTGGATAGTTCTTTTCCCTTCTATAAGATTAGTTTTTGGTTCTCATACATATCACCGGCAGTAAATTCAGCTTGCAGAGTTCCATATTTCTCCCCGTTTCGTAGATCTGGTAAACTTAACTTCCATTAAAATCACTACCCCGCAGATCTTGATCTAGTAAACTTCTTTGTCAAAGGTATTAGCACCAAGGCGACGCGTTTTGGGGTTCAGTCACGCGTCTCAGATCTGATTTGTGCACTACGAATCTGGGCCGCCTTTGAAAACGGAACCACGCATATCATATCGGAGCGGTTTTAGCGGGGCGGAGAGGTGCTATTCCTTCGGTTGTTTTGGCTATAAGAGGATGGGATCCCCCAAACTATTTCTTGTTAAATTTTTAAAAATCTGGAAAAACTCTGGAAAATTTCCAGATTTTCCACGCCGGAGAAAACGAAGTTGTGCGGCCACGGCGGAGTGCATGCCTGAGAACAATGGACCACATTTTTTTTTTGGTCAGCAAAATGGCCCACATATTAACTCTATGGACCATATATTGGGCCAGGTAAATGCACGGCCTCATTCATAATTGCTGAAACTAACAAGCACAAGCTAATGGGAAACAACAAAAACATTTCAAGTCTTGCCACAATTTGAATGGGCCAAGGTAATGCAAACCCAATACTATGATTGGTAACATGGTCCATTAAATCCTGCAAACGCTCTAAAGGCCTAATGATGCGCCGTTTAATTGAACTCACTGCCCCATTCAGTGTACAAAAATAATTTTGGACCCAAGATACTACAAAAATTAAGATTAATATGGTATCACCAACCCACACATGTAACTTACACGATGCATTGGATAAAAAACAATAAAAATAAAATAGAAGATACTGTTTGACGTTACCAAGTAGAGAGAGGAGCAAGCTACCCCTGCTGTTCACGTGCTATTTTTTATGCAGCTTTATGAATTGAAATGACATGTTTCTTTTCTCTTCGACTGACTTGACCATTTACTTGACTTTGCCATTACGGCCAAAATAACGTGCCTGACTTATTTTTTATGCATGCTTTATGAACATTGGACCAAAAATTCGCAGTCTTTTACTCCCTCACACGTTTGAACACAACTTCGTTTACATATTTAATATATATATATATATGAAATATTATAATTATTATAATTTTTAGGAGTAACAGAATATAAAATTTATATATTCAATAATATTATAATTATTTACATTTATACTAAAACTATAGTAATATTTAAATTTGGAAAATTTATTATTAATATTAAACGTATAAAAAATAAAAAATCAATAAAGAAGAAAATTGAAACGTACGGACTAAAAACTACACACGTGAATACAATATGCATTTTCTAGTATGTACACTGGCAATATAGAGAATTTGATAGCGCAATCAGTTTTCTTCCCACTTTGGGCGGAAGTTTGAGAGCATGGGTCCCACCAATTCTTTTCCTTTCCTCTACTGTTTATGGTGCATCCAAGGAGAGAAAGTGTATGTCCCCTCCTGCAGTTTTCTTGGCCGTCAGATCAATCTAGTTGTCCTGAAAATTCCAGTCTTAAATTATAATAATTTTATACTGCCAAGTCATCCCAACTGTGAGATTAATCTTATGGTTGGAATAAAATAAGGTGTTTCCAAACACAAACTCAGTAAACGTTGTCGTTCTCTACCATCGTGAGTTTAGCTTCTCCTCTCAATGAACCTGTTCCGATCAACCGCTCTTCCTCTCGCCGCACTTCACACTTCGTTTGGTCCATCACCCTTAAGGGTTGCACGCGCCATCATCGTTGTGGGAAGTTAATGGCGACGTGAGAAAACACTTGCTCCAGTGAGACCGTTCATCCGTGACCTTGCATCTGGTATTTCCATTTTTTAAAGACTTGTGATAGATTGGTTCCAAAAAAAAAAAAAGAAATGTGCCAAAAAATATTTGGGATTTCAATTTCAGTTACATGGTTCCAATTTTTGAAGACTTGAGATTATCCGTATTGACTTGTGAATGGTGATAGATTATCGGTTCCAATTACTTGGGGTTTTAGATTGGTTTCCATGGGTTGATAAAAATTAGGTTTATTTTTTTTTAACCGTTAGATGCATCCGATTACTGTTATTTAATGTCTATTATAATTCTAAGATTTGAATTTTCTGGACCACAAGATGGATCCGATGTCCAATAAAACTGCAAGAGGGGCTGGACGAATTTTTCTGCAGTAGAGGATCGGGATTCGTGTTTTCTTTCCATTGGCAATCTGTTCTCTCCCCTTCCGTCAAGACTCAAGACCCTATTTTCATCTGTCTCCTTTATGTCAGCCATCATATGTCATAGTTAATGTCATAAGCTTTCTGTCACACAAACACGAAACCGAATAGTTAGATATGGAATAAGATATATAAGAACAAGTCATAGAAAAATTAAAGATTTAAAAAATAAATTGATATATAAAATAAATATAAATAGATAGAAAATGAGTGTGGAAAAACGTCGAGGTGTTTATATTTTACAATACTCACCTTTTCACATTTAAATCACTTTTATGTTCTATATATTCCTTTATTTTTTATCATTAAGAATATCTATCTAATCTTAATTTTTTTTTGTGGGAGATCTCTATATACTTCCTTGAGATGTTTACAAAAATTATTCCTTGAGTTGTGATATATATATACATCTATACTTCTTTTCTATCTTCGTTTTCAATTATTTCTCTATTCTCTACCAATTAAATTGTCTATCATATCTTTACTTTCTATATTTTTTCTTCCTATATCTCTTTTTCTCCGTCTCTCCACACCTTACCCCCTTTTATCTTTCACTCCTTGACCTAATTTTTTCCCGATTTGGAGAATAGCCGCCACTCATCTCTCCTCAACGTTCTCACTCTGTCACCCACATTCACAAATCCATCTCCACAACACTGACTGTACCGACTCCACTAATCCCATCAACAAGTTCTATATCTTCAGCTCAGGTTTGCACGACATTCCCCCTTCATAATAGGGATAGGTGCTGTTCTTCGTTCGCCAGGTTTCATTAACACTTTTTGAGTCACTCTGACCACACATGCGTTCATTTGCATATAATTTTTCTCCCTGGTTTTATCATTATTTCATATTCTCTGTAAATCTTTGCATTCTGAATTATGTACCCACAATTTTCTGAAACTTGCTATAGCAATGCATTTATTTGTTTTCCATTTTCAATACATTTGAACAAGTTCTTACTTAAGCTTTCTTTCGTTCTTCCAAGTGCTATACTTACAGGTACCTTTATTTCCAACATAAAATTTAACTTAATTAACTATTTAATGGTAGTTTACATGTTAGCAACATCTTATTATGCATTTTTTACCAATGTGCAGTGGCAATGGATCCAATCTCGTTGAGATCACTTCACTCCAACGGAAGAGTCTTCATTAAATCACTATACGCGGGAGTGGTAATTTTACAGCTTTTTTCATAAGCTCGTAAACCATTTTTTCACTACTGAATTAAACTATTTGTTCCATTTTACTATTTGTTCAATATACAGCCATTTGTTTTTGTCCCAGAAAGGTTTGATCACCGTTTTGGCCATGAAATCAATGATACGGTTGAGTTAAAAGACCCCGTTGGAAATATTTTCGTAGTTCGTTATATTCACGGTCCAGGAGATGCTCGCCTATCCGATGGGATTTTGGAGTTGCGATCTCTCCACAAAATCGAATCAACACTGCATATTCAATTTGTCTACTGTGGCCAAGCAAGATTTACCATCAACATTTACAAGTTATGGCCTTCAAAGATTGACTACAAGATTGGGTATCAAATGAATTCATCTACTATTGATGCGGAATCTTCCACCCCGAAGAAGAACTACAACTATCTGGAACAGTACCGAGGCAGTGATCTGATGTGGTCTGCTGATATAACTATTAAACACATTTATGGCGAGCAACCAATGGTTGGTCGTATGTTTCTTTAAAAATTGCCACCATGTTAATATTCATCTTACTAAATTCAAATGTTAAATGATTTGTTATCTTTATTTGCAGCTCATTCCAATTAGTGTGCAACAAAGAGCTTTCCAGCACTTGCCTACTGAGATAGAGGTTCTCCTTCCTGACGAGAATGTTACGCAATGGCGTATAACCTGGTATTCCAAGAATGATGCCAGTACAACTTCCTCTACGGACTCCGAAGAGTCAGAGAAGCCCGAGTCTATAGGTGAGTTGGCTGCTGGATGGTGTGATTACTTTAGACAAAAATTTATAAGAGATGAGAATAGGTACCAGGTTTTTGAGATGGCTTTGTATGAAGTACCTTGGGGGGTTTGTACATTTTGTTGGTTGATCCAGCAGTGTAAGTGGCTTACTAGCGTACTCTTTTCTGGAGCTGTGTTTCATTATTTTGTGGAGAGCTTGGCGTTAAATTAAGAACTTATTATCTTTTGCAATTGAGATAACCTTTTTTTATCTTGAACTATTTGTAGTTTTATTAGAGTAGTATTCGTAATTAAGTGGAAATAACTCGAGTGTGGGGTCAATCATATTAGTGCGTGAATCCAAAACTCCAAAGGAACTATAGTCAATTGAGCATGAGAATCCTAACACGAGAGGAACTTTAGTCAATTGTGTTTGAGAACCCTAACTCGAGTGTGCCAACAATCATATTATTCAATATATTAATCACTTGTTGTAAAATATTTCACTATTGCATATTTAAAAGTTAAATTTAATACTTAAAATGTAAATATTAATAATATATTGTGTAAGTATTTTAAATAACATAAAGAATGTACTTATAAAAAAAAACGTAAGAAGCATGTTAAAATTTAAGAAATTGTAAGAAAAATATGGAAAAATAAGGGATTGAAGCCATTCCATCATGTACTTTAGCAATCATGTACTTTAGCAAGATAAAATCCCACTACGATGAGGAGTCATATTGAACAAAAGTTGCACCGTTTTTTATACATTAATCATGTTTAAAATAAACGCAACACTGAAATTAATCAAAAAAATAAATGTAACAACGGGACGGAAAAATAATTTAATGACAAGTTCTTAACCACTAGAACAAGTCAAGGTGATGTAATTCATAGCACTCTGCATATATATAAATGGAAAAAATAATTTAATTATAGTTTCATCAAATCTATCTATCTTCTATATATATTATATATATGTAAAGCACACTTGAGTTTTTTGCATTTAATTTATAAAATAAAGGAGTTATTAAAATATAATTTTCAATGCTAATTACGAAAATAAATTATTAAATTTAAGTATGTATTTAGTCAATCGTGCGTGATAACCCTAATTCAAGAGTGACTACAATCATATAAGTTCGTGATATCACTTACTCTGACACGAGAGGAGCGAGAGGAACTTTAGTCAATCGTGTGTGAGAACCTAACTCGCGTGTGACTACAATCATACTAGGGCACGAGATCCCTTAACTCCAAAATATATTAATTACTAGTTGTAAAATATGGAAAATATTTCAAATTCATATATTTAAAATTAATAAATTGTGAAAATAATTTAAATAACATAAATAATTATAAAGAATGTGCTTATAACAAAAAAAACGCAAGAAACATGTTAAAAATTAAGAAATTGTTGGAAAAAAATATGAGTATATATGGAGCTATTGCCCAAATAACCAAGAGACAATTTAGTATATTTTTTTCAACTTTTAATACAAATATTATAAAGCAATATATTTCCAGCTGTATCACACTATTCCCCAACCTATCTTTCATTGTGAGAACCCACTCTCAGTTCTTCTCTATACGGTCTCATCAAGCCCCAATATAGGGAAGAGAGACATAGACATTGTGTAGGCCTTGGTATGCTACAAATTTGAGTTGATTGAATTGAATCCGAACGTCAATCACCATTGAATACACTCAACCGGTGCAAGAAATCGAATCGCCAATGGGAAGAGTGCTCTCTTCAGCCCGATTTAAATACCCCTCAGTTCCCATTGCAAAAACTTTACACTTCCATCTGCTGAAGCTCAAGAGGTTAGTCCCTTTTCGATTTTGTAGAAAATCTTCATCTCCGGCTACACGATCCTGCTTAATTTCATTTCTATTTAGAGTTTGTTTGTTTTTGGTGCTTTTCGTTCATTACTTCTCTCATCTGACCATGTTTCTGCTTCAGCTCAAATTAGGGTTTGTTTGTTTTTGGGGCTTATTCGTTCAGTACTTCTCAATTGACAATGATTCTGCTTAATTTCTATTTTGGGTTTGTTTGTTTTTGGGGCTTTTTCGTTCAGTACTTCTCAATTGACCATGATTCTGCTTAATTTCTATTTTGGGTTTGTTTGTTTTGGGGGTTTTTCGTTCAGTACTTCTCTTAATTGACCGTGATTCTGCTTTATTTTTATTTAGGGTTTGTTTGATTTTGGGGCTTTTTCGTTCGTTACTTCTCTTATTTGACCATGATCTTGCTTAATTTCAATTTAGGGTTTGTTTGGGGCTTTTTTCGTTCATTACTTGTCTGATCTGAACATGATTAACCTCAATTTCTATTTAGGATTTTAATTTCTATTTAGGGTTTGTTTGATTTTGGCGCTTTTTCGTTCATTACCTATCTTAATTGAAACGTGGCAGTTTTTTTCAATTTCAATTTCAAATACGCTTCTTACTTCCTTCGTTATCTGATTTAGATTAAGTGTTTGATTGTTCTGCTATAATACACTTGGCCACTAACTTGCAAAAAGAAGCGTGTAAATTCAGGCAGTTACAGAAAAGTAACACTCTTCAAAACCGTTTGAATACACTTGGACACTAACCCTCTTTACACATACTCACACGTTGTTTAACTTCCCCCATTAATTATCAGTTATCTCCATGTTGTGTAACTGCTCCTTTATTGTCTATATGTATTTACATATGTTCTTAGTTTTGTTAACTTATTTTCTGAATTGTTTCTTGTAGACCAATCAAAGAACACCTGAAATGGCTTCTAGGACTGTCTGCAATCCCATGACCTACAATTCTGAGGACTTATTTGAATGGAATGTTCCTGGCGCAGACCAAATTTTTAACTCCCCACTTCAGTGCATCAACAATGCATCATTTTCTCCAATTTACCCTGAACTTGTTGAGGAGTTTTGGGGTTCTGCTACTTTGAATGAAGAGGATGGTATAGTGGCAGACGTATTTGATTTTGCTGTTAATTTGAACATGGCTAGGATTGCTCAATTGCTGGGTGCTCCAAGCCAAGGAGCACAATATGAACGGGCATGGAACCTTGAGATCGGAAACAGGGACATCCACCGTGCTGTTTATGGAAGAAATTACATCTCCCCTGAAGAAGCCACCGAAGTGAAAAATCTGACCCCTGCTGCAAGGATGATTCACACCCTGGTTGTCAACGTCTACTGCCCAAGGCTTAAGTTCCAGGACTACGTCCTGGATAAGGATGTCTTCATAATATACCACACCCTCAAGGATCTGAGTATAGATCCTGTCCACCTTGTTTTTGATCATATCAAGCGCGTGTTCAGGAACAACACTCATGCAATCCCTTATGGATTTCTTATCACACATGCCCTGAATGACATGATGGCTCATCCCTTTCCAGGGTGGAGCCATTTCTGTCCAGTGCATTCTGATGTGATCACAAAGGAGTTTCTTCAGTGGAAAGGCCTTATCGCTCGTGAACAGGTGGATGAGGGTGCATCAATGGACGTTGCTGGGGGTGAAGCTTAGGGGAGTTGTTGCTGTGTTGCAGTGTTGCTGGTCTTTGATTAATTTGTGATGACAATGTTGACTATTTTTATATATTTTATGCAATGTGTTGTGTCCAATTGCATATCTGTGTTTTATGGTTTAATGCTTATATTTTTCAGTGCTGTGACATGCATTTTTGTGAAAGTTGTTTCATTTTTGACTTGATTTCAACTACACTTGCACACCTTGCTTCACTATAACAGGTTGTTTAAATATCTTTTTGTGCATCAATACATGTGTGCCTCTTGCCGAGATTGAATGTTCATGTTACTAAGATTGAATCATTTGGAAAAATAGTCCCTTATGCTTTAAATCTGAAAATTAGATCCTTAGTAAATTTAAGTTTATTCAACTTTTGTTGTCATTATTTTTTCTCTGTCATGTTTCCTCATGTTATTTTTGCTTCTATATAATAGATCAAAAATTGTATTTAAAGAGACTTTTTTTTATAAATAATTGTATCTTATACATTATTTTTTAATTTTCAACTATTTATTTGATATTATTTATCGATAAATGTTTTTAATAAGTCAAAATACTAATAAATTTTATTTTTTATTTTTTTTCTAAATTTATCAACTTATAATTATCCAAAATTAGTAAATAATATAAACTAATTGTTATGAACAATGTATTATTGTAAATTTCAATTATAATTATTATTTTAAAAAAATCACTCAATTTTCAATGAATAAATAAAATTTGAATATTTCATTTTAAATAAGATAATTTTAGTAATGATTACAATGAATAATAAAGAGATGGGTTTTTCCAGATTAAAAATAAAATTAATAAACTGAAGATGATGACAATGTTGACTATTTTTATATATTTTATGCAATGTGTTGTGTCCAATTGCATATCTGTGTTTTATGGTTTAATGCTTATATTTTTCAGTGTTGTGACATGCATTTTTGTGAAAGCGGGTGAGGAGAGAGATAATGTGTGTTTCATATTAAAAAAGAAATTAACATCCAACTTACCATCTTCTCTAGAAGTTTGAGTTAATTTTAAAAAATAACCTGGTTATGCAAGACTATAGAAAAAGGTGTCACCTGATATCTTGCACCTTCGAAAATATCAAGATACGCAATTTAGGAAAACCCATGTTTCATTACTTCAATGCGAACGAGGTAGGGAGTCTTTATTTATGTTTAAAAGTTTTTCCCGGATACTATTTGGTTGTGGTTTTTCGTAGAAAATAAGTATAAAGTTTGAAATATGTATCTTCCGGGTTACAACAATACACGCATAGAGCTATGAGTTTCTGTTAAATAACCTACCGTACATTAATTTAAAAAAAAATACCGTAAATCGCTGCCTCTTGCCCACATTAGAAGCCAATGGCATTCTGAAAAAGTAAATTGACAAGTAAAAAAGTTCACTACCAGGAAAATAAATTAGAGTAAAACGTGACAACATCCACTGTGAACAAATTTGATATAAACCAAAACGGCCCCCATATATTCCAATTGACATGGTTGAACTTTTGTACATTTCAATCGTAACTGAAGGCATTAGGATCCGGATATTAAAAATATGCTACAAAAAACAACACTGCTACCCTGAAGTCACACATTGATACGTAACTAAATCATTAAACATTTAATAGTTGTTAGCAAGAAACTTTTTAAAAGAAGATGGATGAGGACAGCGACATCGTCGAAACGTACTAGAGTAAGGAATAAAGTTAATATTTGTCCTCGAATCATTGATCCCTAGTTGCCTCAATTTCCAGGGATGTGGACCATTTATGTTGTACCCGTAAATTTTTTCTCTGGTTGCAAAGATTAAACAGTTTCCATTAACAACAGTATATGGCCATCTTATAGGCTCTCTAAAGATCGAGTTGGGTGAAGAATGGGCTGCAGAAAGCACTAGATCATCCATGGTAACATGAAGAATTTGAACCCACGGAGAATTTTGAGAAGTAGGGGCTGCACAAGTGAAAAGAGTGAAGGAAGAGTTAATAAACCTTACTAGGCAAAGAGACTCTTGAGATGTCCATCTACAGCCCCATGTGAAAACTCCATATGACCCGTGGAAGAGATATTCAAGAGCATTATTGGGAAGGTCCAACCGCACGCTTGTATGATCAGTGAGAGAGTAGGCCATTATGTATGGCATGATGGTAGCATCATCAATGAAGTTCATGTAATGATAATTGTCAGACATAAAATATATCCATTCATTCACAATTGCAGGTTTACTAATATTCAATTTCCGGTCACCCAAATTCATGTCTGGGTTAAGAACTTGCCACTGGTCCGCTATTTGGTTGTACTCCTTTAAGACATAAGGCGGGAAAATCTTATTTTGTCGGGTCACCGAAAGCAATCGGTAATCATTGCGGGTCGGGGCCGTAGCTAGGATGATGATGATATTGACATTAGCATTCGCGTCGTACTCACCACAACGTGTCCTGAGGGGAGCCCATGAACTGGTCACAGGATTACAGATCAAGAGACGAAGCACTTTTTTCCGCCTGAAACGGACAACAATCAAGCCATTCCATGACGAAAGAATCTTCCCCGACCGTGCAACGACATTGAAAAAGTCTGTCGGAACACCAGCCGCAGGCCCGTCCTCTAATAAATTATGTAGACCCAACCCTGTAACTTGGTGATAGTCAGAGACCGGAGAAGTAAAGATGTGGAGATCGCCAACTGACAGCATATGGTCTGCTTGTTCCTCACAAAATCTGGGGATCCTGGTGTAGTCCACTCTTTTTCCTACGCACTTAAACCTACATACAATGTATGCAGGTAATCTATGGAACACGTGGTAAAGCACATCTTGCCAGGCAGTCATTTTGCGATTTCGCAACAAGGAGACAGAGGTTTGATTATGAGAGGATACGAATGGAAGAAGTAGGAAGGCTAATCACAGATATAATCTGCCTTTAAGCTGATGGTCATATATAACGACGACAAAACACACAAATTTGCCCCTATAATGTATGAGAGCTAGATTTGGCACCCCACTCATTAGAAATGACACCCCATTTTCGGAAGCTTAGTTTCCGAAATATTTCGGAAATAAGGTTTCCGAAGTATTTTTTCACTCAAAAGTGAGATTTTACATGTATTTTGCACTACAAATCATAAAGAAATTTCGGAATATAAGATTCCGAAATAATTCGGAACCCAAAAATCCGAAATTTGGGGGTGTGAAATCTAAGGGTTGGGGTTCCAAATCCAGCGGTCATAATGTATTAATGTCATTATTTATTTGTTTATTTCCTTCAGACAACTAACATGGAGTTCTTATGTAATTTTGCTAATATTACTAAAGTAGTTTTGATATTTTTGTTTCTGTGATTACAGTAATAACAATGATGAAGTGAAATTAAATTAAAATAATTTAATGTGATAATAGAGTTATTTTTGAGATCTATTTTACTAAAAAAATTGTTTAGAGTTATCTCCAATAGTTTAAGTTTATTGAGGCCAAATACATTACCAGGAAGATATATTTTGATTTTGAGGCGACAGACTTAAAAAAATTAGATTTATATTAATAGAAAAAATAATAGATTACTTATGGTGAAAACATAATAAAAATATAATTAATTTAAAATTAAATAATTGAGCCAAAAACATATAATAGTCTCTTATTTTTTGTATTCGATAAACTTGTCCAGAAAAATATTCTTGGGGATAAATTAGGCACTTTGATTTATCATTAATTCAGTGAAATAGTATTAATGTTCAATGTGCAAATATGGACTTAGTAAACACTAAACAAATCCAACTGTATTAAATGATTGTTGATCACGTTATAGTTAAGTTAATGGGTGTAATAAGACGGGATTGGTCGAATTTAAGGTCCTTAAATGTCTAAACAAATCAAACAATTGGTCTGGATTGATTAAAATTACTAAATTTTTGTTTCAGAACTAAAACGAACCAATAGATTGAGATCGAATAGATTTGGTTCAACATTCGCAATTAGAATAAAAGTTATTAAAAATTCGCTAACTAAATAGTCTAAAAACGAGAATAATAGTAAACAATCCGACATTCCCAAAGAAAAAGACATTTGATAAGAATTTAGGTGACCCCTAATGTTGACCACTTTTTGGTTGGAGGGAAGGGAAAAGAAAGGGAAAGAAAACACGGATATCGAGGAGTGAATTTCGACTAATGTTTAATTCAAGTTCACTCCTCGATTTCCGTGTTTTCTTTCCCTTTCATTTTCTCTCCCTCCAACCAAACATAGCAAAGTGGTCTAGACCACTTTTTTTAACATGCTTTAACAGGTCAACACATCTTTTTTTAAATAAATTTAATATATGACAAATTTTTAATGACATTTTTTCTTTAAAAAAATAATGTGTTGAACTGCTATATACCCAGTCAAATTACACCACCTAAAAATAGTGCATATTAGGTTCTCCCAAGAATTTAATATTGGCAAGGCAAATAGGATAAAATTTTAAGTACAAACCTAGGTATACGGGTCAGTGTGTCCTAGAGTTAGCTTATGGGACATAAATCTGTTGACGTGAGGTCGTGAGCGAAGACCTTTGATGTGTGACTTAAAGAGGACATAAAGTTGATCCGAAGACATATTCGTGCTCCTTGCGTATCAAACCTTTTACTTGATGTCTCTTCTTAACTCACCATCAACCTGTGTGTACTTCCTGTTTCCATTATACTATTTTGAAATGCACGGACCAGAGGATAATGTTCGATTGGCATTTAAAAAATGAGGTGGAGAGGTGAAAGGAAGAGATAAATATCGATACCACTCTCAAGTTGTCGTACCTTTACGAAGCCATCGTGCCGGTGTTGCAATTCATGCTACAATTTAGGGATTTTCTAGGATCTGAAGTGAGATCTGTAGATTTGTAGCCAAATCTACAAGGACCTAAAATCCCCCTCGTGGTGGAGCTCCCCTACTTACCAGGGCAACCGCAAACATTGTATGGTCGTTGTACCTTTACGGAGTTGCATGCCGATGTTGCAGTTCATACTACTACTGATAAATTTATTAAAAAATAAACTGATTTATAAATGGTGAAGTTATTGTAGTTACTCATATAAGATAATTAAATTTTCATCATCACTTACTACTACTTAGTTTACATTATTTTTCTTTATTTATATTATAATTACACTAAATAATTCTTCACTAACAATAAAATAGGCTACTCACATATATATAAATATTAATTTTTTAATAGTAAATAAAGACTAATTTATATATGATAGTATTTAAAATTATTTCTCTACTGATATAATTATAAAAAATAATTTAAATATAGATTATTTTTGAAAGAATAAAATATTTTTATAATTTTTTAAAAATTGAATAATTTTTATCATTAATCACTTACCCGAACTAAGTTGAAACTCATTGGTACACATATAATAATTTTAATTTAAATAGACTCCCTTTGAAAACATTAAGAAAGCCAAATTATTTTAACAAATTAATTTTATTTAATATTAAAACATAATCTCATTTATAAAAATAAAATAAAAAAATTTAATAAAATAATCACTTTAAAAAACCAATTAATAAAATTAATTTTTTAAAAAATATTATGTATTTTTTATTTCTGATGCATTTTTCATTGTTTTTATCATATCCTAGCAATATCTTGTTCACCTCAAATGCAAGATATGATAAGAGTCTATTATGCTTTTATTTTATTTTGACCATCAAACAGACAAATTTTAAGAAATAAACTAAAAGTTAAACAACATTAATTTTTTTATAAATAGATATTCAATCAATTAATGCTTAAAAATTTCACATTAATTAATATATTAAATAATTTGGCATTTTTATACACTGTCATTAAATTATTTCTATATTAATAAGATTAAACTAAATTTTAAAAATTATGCATTTTAATTTAATTTAATTTTTATATCTAAAAAATTGAATTACCTTACTTTTGCAGCAAAAACTTGGAAATTAAGCACATGATAAAGCTCAATTGAACTGCTATTAGTCAAGTCAGCCACCTATTAGATTGGAGATTACTTCGGCCAGTAAAACCTCACAATTGGAAGCATTTCTAGATTCAATAGAGAAACCCTCCACAAAGAAAATCCAAAACTAGATACATCAAAGTTTAATATATGACCAAAAACACACTTAGAAAAAAAGGAAAGGAGCATCATTCTACTTTTGATAGTGATTCATCTAAGGTTCCAACTCTCTAATCAATGAGTGAAATTGCCAAATTCCTTCAATTAAATACAACAAATTTGGTAAAGGACATTGCCACTTTATTAAAGGTGAAAAGAAAGCTCCACCTGGTAATGGAAAAGGGCTCCTACCATAACCATTAGATTAGACTCTCTCCTCTACCTTTAAGCTGATAGGATAGGGAACCAATGAGAAGGGCAATGGAGAAGAAGTTGCAGAGGTTGTTTGTGTTGCTGAATGTGCTTGTGTTCAATGCCTCTCTTGTGTTCACAACAAAGACCAATTTCTCAGCTGTAGGAGACCCAGGAATGCAGAGAGATGGTCTGAGAGTGGCGTTTGAGGCTTGGAACTTCTGCAATGAAGTTGGGGAAGAAGCTCCTCACATGGGTAGTCCAAGAGCTGCCGATTGTTTTGATCTTTCAGGTTAGCCAAATCACACTGAAAAATATTATCTTATTTCTTGGGTTACCACATTTTTTGTCCTTAACCAACATGATCCTCTGTTTCCTCTGTTTTCCTCTGTTTTTTCTTTCGTTGAAAGTGTTAACTGGTTGTGATGGCCAGGTTCTTCTTTGATTCACAAGGTCACAGAAGCTGATAACAAACTTGGGGTGGGGGATTCACTTCCTGGCCTAACACCTGAAGATATCAACAATGCAGACCTTTATGCTGCTCATAAGGAACTGTATTTGGGTTCTCTATGTGAAGTTCCAGACACCCCAAGGCCATGGCAATTTTGGATGGTAATGCTGAAAAATGGCAACTATGACACCAGGTCTGGGTTATGCCCTAAGGATGGGAAAAAAGTACCCCCTTTTGCTCCGGGGCGGTTCCCATGTTTCGGAGAAGGGTGTATGAACCAACCCATCTTTTGTCATCAACAAACACAGCTGAAAGATGGCACAATGAGAGGGGGATTCAGTGGTAGTTATGATTTGGGTTCTGATTGTGGGAGTGAACATGATGGCCTCTCTTACTATGAGGTGGTTTGGGAGAAGAAAGTTAATGCTGGGAGTTGGGTTTTCAAACATAAGTTGAGAACTTCAAAGAAATACCCTTGGCTAATGTTGTACCTTAGAGCTGATGCAACCAAAGGATTCTCTGGAGGTTACCATTATGATACAAGAGGAATGCTAAAAACTGTAAGCCCAACTTTTCCTTCAGAATCATCATTTCAAAACTTCCAATTTTTCTCAATCTTGATAGAAATATTACAAAAAATTGTTTGTTTTCCTTCAACAATTGAAGTTTTTGGATAGTTTATTCAAAATGAGCAATATAATGTATATAACATCACTTAACAAGTGTTAGTCGCAGTGGTTAAAAGTGGTTATTTGAACCTATAGATCGATATTTCAATTTTCAGGAGTGTCATTTGTATGAAGACTTTTACCCTTCACCACACTCGTATTGAAATTGCGATGAATAGCAATTAAGTACACAAAAAATGTACATAGCGTGTTTAAATGAACTTCCCTGTTCATCAAAATCAATTCTTCAATCCAGAAGCTATTTGCATAAGCTTCTCTCGAGAATTGATTATGATGCACACAAATCTACTTAATTTTCTTCGTTCATCTTATTTAATTTGCCAAATTTAACCATTTGGGTTCATTATTCAGCTTCCACAGTCTCCAAATTTCAAGGTGAGGTTGAGCTTAGATATCAAGAAGGGGGGAGGATCCAAGAGCCAGTTCTACCTTTTAGACATTGGAAGTTGCTGGAAGAACAATGGTGCTGCATGTGATGGAGATGTACTCACTGATGTTACAAGATACAGTGAGATGATCATCAACCCTGAAACCCCAGCTTGGTGCAGCCCCACTGGTTTAGGGAACTGCCCACCATTTCATATCACACCAGACAACAGAAAAATCTACAGAAATGATACAGCCAATTTCCCCTACTCTGCATATCACTTTTATTGTGCCCCAGGCAATGCGCAACACTTGGAGAAACCTGTGAGCACTTGTGATCCTTACAGCAATCCTCAGGCACAAGAGATAGTTCAGTTACTTCCTCACCCTATTTGGGCTGAGTATGGCTATCCCACCAAAAAAGATGATGGCTGGGTTGGGGATGGAAGGACATGGGAACTTGATGTTGGTGGATTATCAAGTAGGCTCTACTTTTATCAGGTCAGTAATTACTTATAGTTATAGGATGTTTGTATCATTTTCTCTTCTATTCATGTTCCGATATGCGGTGAAAAATCACCATGAAGTCAAAATCATAGCTAATAGAGCAACTTCCTTAACTTTTGCAACTGTCCACCGTGATTTTGGTCTTACCGTGATTTTCAATCATGTACCCATGCACTCAAATAGTCAAATTCTTCCTAGAATCAATTGTAAAAGAGTTTGAAAAGATGCACTGGTAGCATGTTTGGATTCAAGTTCATTTTGTTATCATAAAAACTACTAGGAGTAGCTTTTCCTAGAATCAATTTTCCTTGTGTGAAAATTTACTGTGTATCCGAACAGGTACTTAATGCTATACTCTTGGAATCTCATGAGTTACCCATCACATGCTTATGGGGTCTGAAAATTTTGATTTTTTATGGTTGTCGCAGGACCCGGGCACACCTCCTGCCAAAAGAGTGTGGACATCAATTGATTCTGGTACAGAGATATTTGTTAGTGACAAAGATGAAGTAGCAGAGTGGAGTTTGAGTGACTTTGACGTTATTGTAACACAACCAAAAACCAGCTTGACGACTCAGGTTTATTAGGTTGAGAGAAAGAGATAGATTTTACCCTACACTGAACTTTTGAGATCAGAGGGTCCACAAAGGCTACGGTTCTGGATCTAGGCAAGGAGTGCTTGAGCTTAGAGACATGTACCAATAATGAAATTCTCATTGTCACGGTCATAGGATGCCAAGCAGCCAAGGAATAAAGTATGAATGATAAAGTGTTGAGCAATGAGTCCAATAAATTATACTCATTCTTATATTTATCTACAACTATGATTAATTCACAATCTCCATTCATTTTGTAAGATAATTGAATGGGTGACTTTCTCATTCATTTGGAATCAATATAAATACAACAAGTATTGCTAAAGTCAAACTATCTACCATAATTATAGGTAATCAATTAACATAATTACAGGAGACTATTAACATAATGTCATATCTACTAACTTAAAAAGCAATATGCAATTTCACTGTTCATGAGAGCCAATTTTTTTTTTGTTCCTTGTGTGGTTGCTTTTGGGCCTGTTTCTTTCGTGGGCTGCATTGAGAGGATTTCATCAGCCTCTCCACGTAGGGTTAGGAGTATCAGGCTACTCGAAACCTCCTTGCCTCTCCACGTGATCTCCTTTCCCCCTTGAACCTACTGCTCCAGCGCTCTCTGTCACTGGAATATATGTAGCATTCAGGATAGGAATGTATCGAATAGTTGGAATTGTATATACTATATACTGTTGATAGATGAACATGATTAATAATGAGGTCGTTTATTTTGGAAGTATGCTGCTGAGGGTGCATCACTTGCCATCATTTTTTGAGCCTATATATATTTTAATATGAAGCAGGGCTTTGTCTTGCATTTTAGAGGTTCAGCCAGTGCCAGCAATGCCTGATGAAAAGGCTAGATAGCAACACCAACTCAGTATTCAATCTATGATATCATCCCACTTACAATTCACCTCAACATTACAAATCATTTGAGACACCCCTACATGATCAAGACACAAGTGACATCATGGAGCAAGCCAGCAACAGAGAGTACAGTGTGGAAGCAGAGCATGCTTGCTCAGAGGCTGTAGCCTGTAGATATCAAATAATCAAATTGAAACCTGCTTTCAAGTTTCAACCAGTTTTGTTGATCTATTGAGGGTTAATTATTTGATTTGTTCAGTGCTAGCTTGTGTTCATTTTGGTGTTCTTGCACAGAGCAATTTTTCTTTGCTTATCTCCTCTTTCGTCTAGATAATTGTTGGTTGTTGCTACTTATGACTTTAAATTATTTTAATTTTACCCCACTTTATATTCCTTTTATGGCTTCATCGTTTCTCTTCTTCGCGTTTGCAGGAAAAAATAACCTTAAAACCTCTGTGTCCACAGCTTCTGGATTGTTCCAACTCTAGCATTTCGTTGTAGATATTCTTATTCCAAATTTCAATTGCAAGCTGGTATGATATCTCCTTGCTGTGATTTATTCAATTGGTCTATTACTGTGATGATTTGTTTAGGTGCCCTGTTTTCATCCTTTTACTTCAATCCGGTGTTATCTTTTCTTGCACAAAATTCTGAACTGAATCTCCAGTAACTTATGTTTGTGTAGCAACTAACTGCGGATATGTTCACTAAATTAACTCAGCTTAAATGTATGTAATGTAAAAAATGGTGGTCTTCTGAAATTTGATTTTTTTGTAGTGTGAAAACTTCCCTTTGTTACCAATTTAAATTTAAATTCAATTTTTTATGAAGTGTAATGTCTTTGGTTGTTTTGTTATACTTCTTCATGAAAAAGGCATGAATAAGTGACTTCTATAGAGATGAGTAGTAAGAAGATGAGAGGCAATAACTAAGAGAATACATGTCCTCTAATTACAGTCTTTGCTATCTCCATGGCTGTTTTCATACTGATGGAGTGTATAATTGAAGTTATAAAGTTTCAAACTGGTCTAAATATGGATATACTTGCATCATCTAAAGCCTATCAAAAAAAAAACTTGCATCATCTAAAGCCTTTCATATTTTTTTTTTTAGCAAGTATTGTTTGTATTTTTTATTTCTAAGAATTTTACAAGATGCAATGCACTGCCCTTGATTTTTTTTGTAAAGGTACTGCTGGTTGCAGACCCAAGTGCTAATGGGAGCTTGGAATCAGTGGCTCTGGTGTCTACCATGAGTTCTGAAATGCTCAAAAAAAGAAGAGCATTATGTCAATATAGCATATCAATGGGAGGAAGTTTTATATCACACACAGGGCGCTACAGGTACACGACAAAAAAAATTAATCATGCGCTTGGCTTCGTTTCTCTAGGAGTTAAAAGAACTATCTTTATCTAAGTGATTTGTGTTTAGTTAGTGCAGGATGTTAACTGAAACCTTTTCTTTTGTAGATACATGTTGATTAAATATTTTTTAATGGTTAGATTGATATGGTTGAATGCAGGCAAGTAATTGTTAACAAATTGAAAGACTGTAGCGGTAAGGAATCCATTTTCCAATTGGGAAAGTCATTTTAGAAGTAAGTTTCGATAAACAACATTCATGTGTGCCTTGAAAAATAAATTGCTACTACATTAGTACTGAACTATGATGTTTTTCTTCCACTCTTCTTATACATACTTTGAAGGAATTTTTTTTGTATCATGAGTCTCAAGAGAATCAGGAGTCTCAAGAGAAATTGGATTTACTTGGTAGATAGGAACGGTCTTTTTTAATGCTCTTACTCAAAGGCAACATGTCTCACTTACTAACCCACCCTCTAATTAACCACCTCTCCCTCTAATTAATCACCTCTCACTAATTAAGGGTGTCTAAAGAAACATAAGTACGATTAAGATATGAAGCATATAGAACTTTATTTTCTAGACATATGTCATTTGGGACTTGAAAATCTTTCACAAATGAGAGCATAAAAGAGGCGTGTGTATTTTATTTGCTGGTTTAGGACATCATGAAAGAATGGCTGGAAGTTGGTAGACTACATACCAGATATAAAAAACACTATTTCTAAGTTCTAATTTCCACTATTCACAAGCACTTAAGCACAGAGTTCTAACATATACACACCTCACATTCTTTTCCATTTTATTTACACTCATTATGTCACTCATTTATTTCTCTTCTCTTCATATTTTATAGAGGTGGAAGTGTATTTGAAGAGTGAAGATAACTTTATTGCTTAAGCACATGTTTTCAAATTCACTGTTCGTCTTTCTTCATTTTTGGGCCGGCCCTCATTTCCTTTTAGGCCTCCACTAGAGCTGTAGAGAGGTTCGCTGGTGTACCTAGCCAGAATTTCCCCTCTCCAGGTGAGGATCTCGCAGCCTGATTTGCGCCGCACCTCTTCTCCCTGCATAATCCTCTCCTGATTTCATCCTTTAACAATCACTTTCATGCATGTTACTTTCTTTCTCTAAACTAATCTCTGGGTTTTATATCCATCCATTGGCAATCACCTTCACTTTGATCTTTTCGTTATCTATCTAATTTGGGGCTTTATATTTTCTTTCATTGATACATTGATTCTTATTGTGGTCCAGTTTTGATTTTCGATACTGTCATACAGTTTGAAACATTGATTCATATATAAAATAGGTTAACACTGTCATGCTGAACCACCAAAGGGAAAAATAGGTTCATACATTGATCTTAGAGCTTAATGGTTTAGGAAGAAGTATGCAGTGTTTAATCCCTGTTTTCTGGAGTGGAAATCTTATCTTAATTTTGGTGTGATGATCTCACTTTTCAAGAAAATTCGATGTTGAAGGAACAAATTGAAGTGTTGATTAAGTTTGATTATGATTTAGTGGTTTGCCTTATGGATGGTTTGAGTTATGGGTTTTACTTTCTAGCATTGTTAATTTTTTAAAATTTGAATCTTGAAGTGCCTAAATGATGGTACTCTTAAGTGAGGGATGATGCATCTTCTGCATTGGCTACAAAAGGGTGACCTGTGCTGGAAGAAAATAGTTGAAAATGGTGATTGGTAATTTTTGCTGCAGAATATGTTGGCCTGAAGTGGGATGTTGAAACACTAATGATGGATACACTCTGTTGTTATTGAAGTTTTATCTTGCAATAGTTGCTCTCAACCTAAAATTGCTTTTCTCACAGTTAAATTTTTGAAAATCATTCTTTTAGGGTTTAGGGAGAAGAGGATTCAAAATGATCCAAATTTGGTAAAAGAATAACCTAAGCGTTATTCACATACATACTATTAGTGAAGTTAGTGTTTTTCTACTTTCGTTATGATACGTAGACATTGAATAGTACATACATCTCACTTTTTTTTTCTTCTCTATTTCTTATTATATCTCATTCATTATTTCTCTTTTATTTTTCAGTCGATCAAAGTATTTAGGTTGAGTGTCTACCAACATTTTTTTTTTTTTACTTTAGAGTAAAAAACTACCTCTATTGTTTAGTTATACTTCTCTCTAACACTCAATTGAGATTAAATGCTTCTCTTTTTCTTGCTCGGACACTCAATTGCCAACTACCAGCAGAGCATGGGTTGAATCATTTTGAACTCTCATTCTGATACAAAAACAATATAGTTGGATGGTTCATATTTTTTGTTGTCTTATGTTATAAGTTTTTATTTTGATTAACCTTCCAATATTCAAACTTATTTTTTTGTTTTCCTTAACAGGGCATGGAGAAGCAGTAAAGTGAACTATTAAACTCATCAAGCCTTTCTTTTAATGACTTCAGATTGATTCTCTATCACTAAGCATAGAGCAGATTTTAAAGTTCTTTTCTACTTGTCCCTATCAATGTTTGTTGGATGCATGCAAATGCAGAAAGAAAGGGAAGTATATGAAGTGATGTGAAGACTTACGTGTTCAAATTGAGTTATTCACTTTGCTGTTATGTGAAAATTTAAGTTATGTTGTATAAAGAGTTATTGTTATATCTAATGTAATATTCGTATGAACAAGGTCTCCGACACTTGCGTAGTTGTTTAAGTTTTAGTCGGGCATCTTCATCTCTCCGTGCCGGTTGTTCTATTTTATCTGTTATCTTGGTAAATATCTAAATACTAGCTGTTTGTTCCTCTCATATTGTGTCTATTTTGTTATTAATGGTAATTTTATATGTTAAACATAGGTATTTTAATTGACATCATGATACATATTCTAAACATTTCTTTTGTATAAATTGCAAAAAACAGAATTGTTAAAAATTGTGTTTGTTATATGTATTATAGGTGTGTCATATGATTTATATGCAATAAGATCGTGTGTACACACTATTTTCCATCAAATAATGCCATAAATCAGTGATTAATATTTAAATTTATACCTCATGTGATTATATAAATTAGTACAAAATTATGAAATATTTAAGGTGACTAGATATTCTTCATATTTATACTTTAGGTTTATGGATAAAATTTAATTATTTAGTTTTGCCATTTACAATTCATAAAAATTGATCTAATAAATAAGTACATGGACTTCAATGGGTAACAAGAAACAACTCTCTATAAAAATCCTTTAGGAATGGTTTGAAGTCAAGTGGTGGTATATTTAGTTTTGATTAATCAATAATATACGAGTTAAAATTTTGAAATATTAAAAGATATCTTAATAAAAAATAAATTTAAATTATTGTTTAATTTTATTATTGTACAAAACTTGAAATATTAAAATATCTTAATAGTCAGGCTAATTGACTGCTCATCTTAACTACATAATTTTTTTTGAAAGCCATCTTAAGTTAACTACATAAATGCTCTTAATTATATTGTGTGATACATTTCATAGAAATTTTTTATGAAATTAAAACAAAATCAATGATTTAATCTCCGGGCATCGCATGTGTTAATAGAAGCTATGAATTTATATTTTTTTTGTATTATGCTTCTGTCCTTGCTAAGAATCTCAGTTGGTTAAATGAAACTTCAGGGATTGAGAAAATGAACTAGAAAATGCGGCAAGTCAACCTTAACATCTGTTCTAGAGTATTTACATAAATACTCAAATTTTCCATTATTGACTTATCTAATGCAATTTTATTTTCTACATATACTTTGCTCTCACCTCTCATTCTCACATAGTTTGGATTTGAGATTGTTACATGTTTATTGTTGATTAAACTTTACACAAGTTCATCCTTTTATATTCACTTGCAGCAATCCTACATAATCCTCATTGTATAGCTTACTACCGACTATATTAGGTGTATTTTCACTCTAAGCCTTTTTGAAAGACTGTAATCCAGTACTCCCATCACTGATTATGTCGACAACTGATTATGTCGACATTGTGTACCGTGATACATAAATTTGATATATGAATGATCATCATAAGTATTCTAATGAAAGACATTATACTGAGGTAGATATGTAAACATTTTTAATTTGGTCGTTGATAACGCTAAGTAAACATGAATCATTTATTTATGAACATATTCGCAGTTAGTTGCAATACATTTCGATTAGATCTTAACCCATAAAAAAATGACGTATAAAGACCCCGTGCATAGCACGGGTCACAATCCTAGTTCTATCACATTTCTACATTCATATTCTATCCCTCTTCTCTTATAATCATATACATTTCTTACTTTATGTACTTTACTATAAATTAAACTCGTTTGTTGCACGGGTTTGTTTTTAAATTATGTGTCTATTATTTGTAAAAATAATTTATGTAATATGAAAAATTATTGAATAGTAGATAATTAAGAATATGATAAACATATGTAATGTAATTACATTAATGAAGCTCAATAAAAAAATTATTGTACACTAATTTTTTAGTTTTGGTTTTGGTATAAACATTTGGTACCGGTCACCCTTTGAATATACCGACAGATTCGAGATTTAGTCACAATTAAGACTCATCATCCCTCCCCCAGAGTGTATTGTGTGGGGATCGAATCCGAGAGCTCTTCACACACACTCAGTCTGTGTTGCCAACTGAGCTACCCCTCTTGGGTTAATTTTTTAGTATATTAAAGCACATATTTTATATTTTATGTTTCTTTAATAAAAATTATTTTCAATTTATTTGGTGATTATATGTTTAAATATTAATGCACTCTCAATATTAAGTAAATTGATGAAAATATATAATTAGAGCTGAATACACTGTTTGTGTAAAATCATCTATAAAAGTAAAAAGACTTTTATAAAGTGGTATTTATCTCTTGCTTTCATGTTTTGGCCATGAAATTAGTGTTTTCAGTTGAAACTTTATGAAAAGTGTGCTAATGAAAGTTTATTGTCGAAACATATTCTTAGTAACACATATAAAATTTATACTATTTATTGCATAATGAGTATTTAATTAGTTAATATGCCGTTTGTAAGAGCATATATTTCTTAACTTAATTATGAATTAAGATAATAATTTATCTTATTCGATAAATTTTTATAGTTTTATAGAAAGTAAAAAATTATAAAACCACATAAAACAATTTGAAAACACAAATCGTTCAACCTAATGAATGTCTATTACAATGGTTAAAATTAACTCTTTGAATCCCTGAGATTCCGTCTGTAAGGAATGCAATTTATGACCTTTAACTTTCACTACACTTGAGTAGAACATGATTCTCTCAGTAGATGATACATGTGGTTAACACAAATAAATTATAAGGACTTACTTAAAAAAGATTCTTAAACTCGTGTAGTATAAAATAATCTGAAAAACTGAAAGTTGGTTAAGAATGATTGTAATTTTTTATCAATGAAGAAACATTGTAGATATATCAAATATGATTTCATTTAGGAACTTTATTAAATACTTCACTGCATAGTACATTTTGTCTATTGTATATGAGTGCAACAATGATAAACCTCATAGGAGGTTATAAACTCATATTAAATATTATTAGAAAACATATGTTAAATCAAAATTATAACTACTATTGACCAAAAAAATTAAAATTAAACAATTTTGACCGATAAATTTAATTAAATTATTCTATTATTTTTTATAACTAACATGACATGCATAACATATTTAATTTATATCTCCTAATTTAACTAAATTAGTTTGTAATATATTTAATTTATTTATCATCATATATGTAGTTAAATAGAAAAATTACTCTATGATAATTTTAACTATGAATAATTATTTAATAACAAATATTTCTTAATTTTAAATCTATTTTATCTAAATTAATTAATTATAAATAATTTTGATTCTTAATATTTGTCAACTCAAGTTATTTTTTAAAAGTATAACTATTATTATTTAATATAGATATTTTTGTGAATATTTAATGTAGGTAGTTGAATAGCTTTTAACAATACAATTATTTTTTCAGTTTTTAATCTTATTATTTAATATATTTATTACAAAGATAATTTGTTATTACTTAATGCATAATAATACATGCAATCTTTACTAATGTATTTAATGTAATGGTTCAAGTGTGCTTTACTTATATATATAGATAGATAGATATAGATTTTTGTTCTCCACATACGACGCCAATGTTCCCCTATAGAATTAGGGGTCCTAAACTCAAAGGTTGAGTTCAAGTTTAAAGGTAAAATCAGGGGTCTTATAAGGCCTTCGCATGTCCTTTTGGCTGCTAGGCTAGGGTCTTTAATCATACCCTCCTTGGTGTAACAGTGATCGGGTCCATTGGTTGCGTCATAATGTTGATCGGTAAAGGATAACTCAAAGGCCTTCATTAATGGAATTGTTCGAGCTTCATCATTAAGGCTCCAATGGATGAAGCTGAGGTGGCTCGAGGGTGACCGTACGTATTCACGCGGGTTTGATATGTTGGCATTGGGCCTAAGGGAGTTAAGTCTTGATAGTTGCCCCAATCGTGGCTCGTCAATGGGCCTTCAGGAAAAGTCACATGTCTAATGGACTTGCGCTAGGTTTAGGGGCGAAGCCCTTCAAGCCCATACGCGTGAGACCTTATTGAGCTTTATTTAAATCTAGGGGGATCAATTCATATCACTCTTTTCCCTCAACTCCATTTTCACTTTAATGGAAGTGTGAATGAAACTTAATTTTTTTATCTATGATGTTACATACCTTTAATTGACTTATGTTACTCATTTTGAGGCTTATGTTTATTTTTTTTTATGAAAACAGAGACTTACGTTTATTTAACAGGGTTTTCCTAATATAAACTATTAAAAAAAAAATTTAGACCTCATTTTTTACTGGCTATTAAGGGTCATACCCTCTTTATTTACATAATTACCATTTCTATCTCCTCTACCTTCTCATGCATCATCATCATCCGTCTCCGACAATGCCCAAATCCAGCCAAAACTCAATCACACCATCCAACCTGTGACGACACCACGACCAGTTGCTGAACTAGTCATCGTATTATGTCGTGAGTCGCATGACCCGACCACGCACAAATCATAAGGCTTTCTCAACATGGCGCTTGAACATAGTTTCCAAATCAAGAGGGGTGAAGAACTCCCTAACACCACCTAAGTTGTTGCACCTTGGAAGTCGTCGCTTCCTCGACGCCAACGGACACGACTATATCCTAGTCTCCTTCATCATCAGCGTTGTTGAACGCTCTTCTTCTTCCTCCACAACGTCGTCGATTTATTCCCCCTTCTCCTTCATTTTTATGTGCTTTAGAGACCGAACTGCGATTCCAGTAATCACTCGTTTCATCGAAGGTTTCAACTTTCGCTTGTGGGTTAACCAAACCAGCATAGAGGTAAATTGAGTGTGGATCAGAATCACCTAAAATCAAAGATGTTAATGAAAAAAAGACAGAGATTTGGTTGTAAGGGCACAATGGGTGGTTGAAAAGAATAATATTCGGGTGGGAATCGCAAAGACATAGGAGAAAGGAAAATGAGTGCATAAATGAATGGAGAAAACAGTGGAGTGGGAGGGAATTACTACATAAAGATGAAGGTAAAAATGTAAGATAAACTGGGATGATCTATTGTAGTAGATAATATTCAAGAGTCTAAGTCGAATTTGAGGCATGCCATATTTAATATTTGGGATGAGATTTTAGATAATGGTTTGTTTGGGACTCAAGGTCCAAGGGGAGTCTTTGGCGCAACAGTAAAATATTATGAGGTCATGTATTTAAGTCCTAGAAATAGTCTCTTGTGTAAAAAAAGGTGACTAGTGCTGCCTTTAGTTACTAATATCTTTTTATTTTCCTTGTTAGATTGAATTTATTTTTGACATAATTATTATATTTATTTTTACCCCAAGGTATCCTCATGGCCGACATCCATATGAAACTAATCCTTCGAGACTCTAAGATCATATTAAGTGTGTAGGTTTCTCCATAAAAATCATTCTTCAGACACCATTCACGAATAGAACCCATGAACATATTCTTAAAGAGTTCATATTATACCTTGTCGGTCCATAGTCCAGTGGCGAAAAATAATATAGGGGGCCAAAATAGAATTTTAAACATAAATTAAAGTATTTAATTTTTTGGGTATATTTTAACAATAGACACATATATACACAAAAAACAATGATTAAATTAATACATATACTCATTGGAAATGAAGCCTCAAACAAATTTAAAAATAGTAGAGAAAATAAGTTTTAAAAATTTTACACTTATACGAAAGTACTCACTTTGAGGAGAGAATTGAACACCTATATGAAAGTATAACTAAAAGAAACCCACTTTGAAGAATTGAACACCAAACATTGATTGAATACATGTTTTTTTTTTTTGAAAGTGAACTGAAAAAATATTAAGGGCCAACCGGCCTAGAAGCAATTACATCCAAATCAACCAAACCAGAAACGGCATCAGGAGCCTCTTCCACCCATACACAATCCGCATAAGTGGAAGCGTTCTTAGCCAGAAAGTCTGCAACTGAATTACCAGAACGTCTAACAAACGACAAAGAAAAAACATCAAAAAACGGAACTAAAGAACGACAATCTCCAATGATGGTGTCCAAGTAAGATCTCCCACTGTACCGTTCTGCCACCACTGATATAACTGAAGACAATCCGTCTCTAAACAGACACGACGAAAACCAAGCTTTCTTGCCAGCCGTAAAGTCCACCTCAACCCGCTCGCTTTTGCCAACAGAGACGAAAGAACTGGGACCAGATGGGAGGTCGCAACAACCATGATCTCCCCAAGACGGTTGCGGGCAACCATCCCCAATCCCGCTCCCATACCATCCACAAATGAAGCATCAAAGTTTAGCTTAATCACCCTTCCCTGTGGCCTCCTCCACACGCTTTGGTCCCTCCCCGCTCCTCACGCACCGCCGGAGAAATTGGTACCAATAGCCCCAAGGCCCGATCAATAACATCCCCAACAACCAATCTCCCACTCCGAAAAATCACCCTATTCCTCACATCCCAAATGTTGTACACCAAAGACTGACACATCTCCACCACCTCGGATTCATGCTGCTGGAGAGTAATGTGCCAAAAAACCTGGAAAGATGCAAAATGTTCAACTCTAAAGGAGAGTGGGGACGCATACCAAATTGCCATGGCCGCCGGACATCTCAAAAAGATATGATCAATGGTCTCTCGCTCGTGTCCGCAAAGGGAACACCCCGGATCCGTATCTACATGACGGTGGAAGAGCTGGTCGCGAACCGGAAGAAAGCCACGGATAGCTCGCCAAGCGGTCTCCTTACACCTCGGTAATGCATTGGTTGCCCAAAATTTCCGCCAAAGCTTGGGCTGCAACGTCGAACCCGTTGTGGAAGAGGACGTAGCCACCTCCAAGGCTAACAAGCCGCACACATAATTATAACCCGTCTTAGATGTATACTGCCCTGTCGTGGTGTGAGGCCATGCAAGGACATCATCACCACCGTGCGCCCCCAATGGAAGAGTTAGAATATAAGCTGGTGTTGTAGGATGGAAAAATTCCTCCACCACGTCCCTTCTCAATCCAATCTAAGACCATGACAATGCCAAGGCTATCCACCACATCATGCCGGTAAGTGAGTGGCACACCATTTGGCAACCATTTATCCGTCCAAGCATGAACCTTTGAACCATCTCCTATACGCCAAAGCCCACCTCTCTCAAAAATCCAACTAGCTTTCAATATACTAGACCAAGCATAACTTGGCCTATACCCTTTTTTGGCTCCCAAAATCGATCCCCTCGGGAAATACACACCACTGAAAACACGGGCAAGCAAGCTGTCAGGTTGAGTATAGACTCTCCATCAGTTCTTTGCCACTAGGGATAAATTAAAGGACTTAAAATCTCTGAAACTTAGGCCACCATCAGCTTTATTCCTGCAAAGGTTTTTCCACCCCGTCCAGTGTAAACCACGCCTGGTAACATCACCACTCCAGAAAAACCTGGATATCATGCTGTCTATCTCTGCACAAATACCATCTGGTAAGATAAAACAAGACATAACATATGAGGGGATAGCCTGAGCCACCGCTTTAATTAAAACTTCTCTACCTGCCCTCGAGAGGGCCTTTTCTTTCCACCCCTTTAATTTCTTCCAAACACGTTCTTTGACAAAATTAAAAATTTGTACTTTCGACTTACCAATAACAGTTGGCAACCCCAGATATTTGTCATAGCTCTCGACCGCCTTAACATTCAATAGCTGTTTTAGCTCATCAAATATATTATCAGTCACATTTCGGCTTACTGAGAGCATGGACTTATCTAGGTTGATAACTTGTCTGGAAGCTCGCTCGTACGTAGCTACAATAGCCTGTAAAGTTCTTGCCTCATCCACATTTGCCCTAGCAAACACAATACTATCGTCTGCAAAGAGTAAATGAGATATAGCAGGTGTCGCTCTGGCAACACGGATACCACTCAGGTTTGCAGACAAGACAGCTGTTTCAACCAAAGCTGAAAAAACCTTCCCACATAAAATAAATAAGTAAGGTGATAAAAGGGTCCCCTTGCCGTAAGCCACGACCTGGGCTGAAAACAGTTTGGGGGTTACCATTAAGCATAATAGAAAAAGAAACAGTTGAGACACATCTCATAATCAAACTCACCCAATTTTGTGGAAACCCCATCTTTTCCATCACGGATCGCAAAAATGACCATTCAATTCGGTCATAGGCTTTCGTCATGTCTAATTTCAGAGCCATAATGCCATTATGAAAGTATAATAAACCTGCTTTGAGCAAAGAGTTACACCTATAGTCAAAAATAAGTTTGAAATTTTTTACACCTATATGAAAATATGAAAGTATAATAAACCTGCTTTGAGCAAAGAGTTGAAGACCAATGGTTAAAACTTAAAATATCAAATTGAAAACTTAAAAAAGTTTGAGATGGGAGTCAAACTCGTGCAGTGTAGGTAAAATTAGGAAAGGCTGAACCAAAGGAACAACGCTTCTTAATTGGCCTTATGTGCACCGTTTATTATAGATAAGAATATGCAAATAATAAAATACCCATGTACTCTAGGTTATCTAAGATCCACCTACTTCTGGCACTGCCATAGTCGTTATATTGATAACTAATTGTAACACTTTTTAATTTCTCATATTTAAGAATGAATATGAATTTTACCTAAATGTTAATTACTAATCACAATTCAGAACTTCAAGAAAAACTTTAATAATATTATTATGATTATTATTATTAATTGTTACTAATAGTAAAGATTAGGGACCTCGAATCCTTTGTTGGTGGAACTTTGGGTCATTCGCATCGCGTTGGACATGGTTGGTAGAGGGTCGTTTCCTAAGGTTGTGATCGAGAGTGATTCGGCGGAAGCCATTGCAGTGGTTTCGTTATCAACGTTGTTGGTTAATCCGTACCTGGGGATGGTTGAGGTTATTCGTCGTGCTATCCCACCTCATGCGGAGATTCAGTTCGAGCATGTTCTGCGGGAAGTCAATTCAGTGGCAGATAGTTTATCTAAGGCTGCTCATGTCTTTGGTTTTAGAACTCAAGTTTTGCAATTTCCGATAGTGAAATATCGCCATCTTTTGTATCAGGACGCCGACTAGGCTTTAGCCTCTCTTTATGTTCATGTAGCTTAGCGTTTTCTTTTGCTTTCGGGGTCTAACCCCTCCATGTTACCAAAAAAATTATTATTTAAATTTTAATTGTGAATAAAAAATTGACATTTTTTAAAAGTATAATAATAATTATAATGACAAGTAAAATTAAAGATGACTTGAATTTGTCAATTTCTCATATATTAAAATTAAAATTAATTTTATTTAAATTTTAATTATTAAAAAAAGCTGAGGATTTTTAAAAATAGTAAATGAAATTTATTACTATTATATATATATATATGTACATATATATAAGTAAAATTGAATT
Source organism: Lotus japonicus (assembly GCF_012489685.1). Classification (NCBI taxonomy): domain Eukaryota; kingdom Viridiplantae; phylum Streptophyta; class Magnoliopsida; order Fabales; family Fabaceae; genus Lotus; species Lotus japonicus. The sequence goes on from NC_080045.1 coordinate 54,742,824, forward strand.
GACCTATACATTAATAACAATATTAATTAGTTACTAATTGATTTTTTTTTTCATATTAAAAAACAACATAATTCATTATTGAAATTATAATTATAAATCACAAATTGATAAATTTTGTTTAAAACAAATAATTATAAGTTTATAATAATAAGAAAAATTAAAGTTGATTTGAATTTTTAAATTTCTCATATAATAAAATTACGATTAATTTTATTTAAGTTTTAATTATTAAACACAAGTTGAGGAATTTTTAAAAAATAATAAAAAAAAAAATTACTACTTTTAATAAAATAAAATATATAAAATCTCTATATTCATTTTAGTAAATTTTACTAGACTTTTATAATAATAATAATTATTATTTATTTATTATTAATTTTAATGAAAGAGTGTTAATTAGTTTTATTTATTACTCTTATAAAAATCCTCACTTGTTATTCGTAAATAAGATTTAAATAGCATTAATCTTTATATTAATATCTGAGATATTGTAAATTTTACGACTAGTTATGAATATAAAATATTATTAATAACTAAAAGTAAATTATTAATATTATTTAATTGTTTTCCTCAAGTTTTTATTAATAATAAAAATAAAAATTATTTTTTTAATATTAAATTTAAATATGAGAAATTGAAAGTTTTACAATTAGAAATTGATACAATCAATAATATAAAATTTTATAAATAAATGATTAATATTTGTATTGATGTGAATGTCAAGTAAATTTTAATTTTTACAGAAAATATTATTATTTAAAAAAATTATCATTTTGTGATTAGTAATTAGAATTTATTTAATAATTATTATTGGTTTTATATATGAGAATTTTTACTATAGTATATAGGAAATAATTCATATTGTTATTATGGATATACTATTTAGTTTTTCCAGTGATTTCACAGCTCATATTGATATTGATTTAGTAGGTAATAATTAATATAATTAATGATAAAAATTAAATATATGGATTTTAGTCTTTTTAATGCTCACGTAACTTAAATGTATAATATTTTACTTAGTAATGAAAATAAATATATTCATTCATTATATATCAAGTAATAATTCATTTAGTATAGTATTTATTGTTTTAATTATGACAATTATTATTATTATAATAAATATTAACTTTTTAAACATTTCCCATTTTGTATTAGTAATTAGAATTCAATTAGACATGATATAATAGCATTAATCATATCATGCTGTAATATGTTGTTTATTGCGTCATGATAACACTATTCTGTCTTTTATCTTATCCTGTCTATCATGTGTAATAAATGTAATAATAAATATTCTATATCGAATATATTCATTCGTTGTATATCATTTAATAATTCATTTAGAATTAGATTAATTACTCTTTATTTTTTTTATTATTTCTCACTTATTTATTTTCCTATATATATGTTAACATATTATCCTTCTATTCGACAAGGAAGAAATTACAAGGTGAAATATTTCAAAATGGCTTTTGTGATCCATCAATCTCTTCTTCTATGGGTTTTGTGCATTACTTTAGTTTTTGTTATGGTTTTAGGTAAGGGCACAGAATGTTATCCTTATCGCTTAAGTTTCATAAGCAATATACAATTTACTACTAATTTATTATATTAGTAGAACTTCACAAGTTTGTTTGTAATGATCTTTTAACTTTTATAAATTTTCATTGGTAGTAGATCTTTGCTACATCCTAAGATCAATTATAAAAATTCTAATTTGTGTTGATTGCAGGTGAAGGGCAAACACCAGCAATAGGTGGAGGTGAAGGGCAAACACCAGCTATAGGTGCAGGGCATGTACTCACTACAAATGGAGGGCAAGTACTCGGTACCTGCTATTTCAGTTGCGATGGGAAAGAAATATGCTATAAACGTTGTCTTTCATATGGCTATCGTTGGAGCTTCTGTTATAACATATACAGCCATTTTTATGCCTGTTGCTGTGCTCATTGAGTTGTATGATGCTCTTCAATTCTTTACAATGAATGAAACATGATTTAAACATATTGAGAGTTAGCAAGAATTTTATGTTGGTCTTGACTTGATTACCAATGCATACAATTTAAAATGAAATCTTTCATTCGTAATTTAATATAGACGTTTGACTTATTAAAGGTAGTAAATGACATAATTTTAATAAGGTTTATTATCATAAGTTTTTAAAAAATTTACACTTCAAATAATTGTATGGCGAAATTTTCGATGAATTTGTTTGAAGAGGCCAGAGCCTAAAGTTTTGTTTTTTTGTTTTTTGAAACTCCAGAGCCTAAAGTTATGTAAAGTACAGATTTGTTATTAAAAATAAGGGTTAAACATCATATTAGTTCATGTCTTTGTGTCGCTGTCTGACCTAGGTTCCTCATATTTCATAAAAAATCATTGGTAAGAGTGGACTTTTTTTATGAAATTTAAGATAAATATGCAATTTCAAAGAATGACTCAAACATCTTAAAGTGTTATGTTTTCATACTCCCACGACCTTAAATATCAAAACACTTTAACCTCTAAAGTTTAGATAAGCTCTCAAAAAATAAAGTCTTTAATTAATGGATCAATTAATAATACAATTAGAGTTTGAAAATGTAAACCAATATTTCGAATGCAAAGAATTCATGTTATTTTGAGAGAAAATATATCACAAGGAAAAATGTTATATGTTGCAAGAAAGCAACAAATAAAATTCACATAATTCAATTTGAACATAATTCAATTTGAACTTAACAGCCCAATAAAATTAGTTATATGCATGTCGATTAAACAAATATACTCAATAGAGTTTTCACATATTATTAATTCAAGATTTAATAAATAAGTGATTATATATAAATACATGTGAAATTACATGGATAATGAACACTTGTTTAGTCAAAAGAACATCTTGAACTAATAAAAAAATAAAATGTTAATAATGTGCAAACACTTACGATCTCAGATAAAATTTGTGTTAAATCACACTAATCTTAGATAGACCAATGATACTTTAGATAAGTGAGCTAAAAAATTAATATTTATCATTTATCTCAAATATTATTAATCCACTTAAAATTATATGATTTAATTTAAGCTTTTGTCGATGTGTAATACAAAATTCAGGTGCCAGAAAAAAGGTGCAGTGCCACAGTACGAGCTAGAAGTACAGTTCCAAAGTAGTACAGCTAAAACTTGCCAGTTAGTACTGATGCATGTACTGCAAGTGCAAAGTACAAATCGTTCACCCTTATGCTACTACATATAGAATCGAACTGAATAATACTTTCAAGAATGCATTTGTGCATGATCTAAAAAAGTCAGTTTTTGAACTAGAAAAGAGTGGAGGAAACCTTATTAGATGGAATTTTTTTACAGATATAATCATTTTATGCATTTAGTATCTGCTTAATGTTATTTTGCTGATGTTGACAGGGATGAGCTAAGTTAATCTTGATGGAGAGACAAGACAATGGCAGGGAAGAGGCAGAGCATGGATGGAGCTATCAACAAAATAAATTGAGAATGGGAGATGTTTGTTGTGGCTCTACTCATGCACTGCCTCTTCCCTGGCCACGTCTCAGTCTCCATTTCTCATGAGAGCATGTTAGGATACACAGTAGAAAAAATACGGTAAGCTAAAATTACAGTGGATAGAAGCAAATCGCCTTAGTTTTTATGGTTGTCTGATTTCGGTTTCACCATCCGTGTACTCAAACATGGTTGTCTTATTTCTTCAACTTATGTTTTATACAGCAATTTGTAGATTGAACATCTTATTTCTTAATTCCATATTTGATTCAATGCAACCAAACTAGTAAGGAGAGTTTATTTGGTTGAATTTTAAGGTCATAAGGATTCTCATACATGCATTCTATTCAGGACATGATGCCGGGCTTGCCACACTTCAATAAGCAGTTCAGAACCACATCAACTGGGATAATTCACCATCAAGATCCTTGGCATTTTGTCTAACAAAAGATTATTCTTTTGTCTAGTTTGTGGAGCAAGCATTATTAAAACCAAAATTGTCTCTGCAAGATGGTTAGGGGAACCCATCATCATGATCGATCCAACATATCAATCTTTCTAGTTTCTACTGTCTCATAAATTTCTGTAGCAGAGTTGACACTGTAATCAGGCATTTTATGTATTCTGTAACTTTCGGCGATGTATGTATGTTGATCATTGTAAGTTGAAATGTAAAAACAGAAACAAAACAGAGAAAAGCAGAGAAAATAAATGAGCAGAATTTGCAGTGTGGGCAATGAATTGTAATCTGACACCTTTGAATTTAGTGTCAAAATTGATTCTGATAAAAAATAAGCTGCGTGGTCTAATTCTACATATATGTACACAGTTCTAACTTCTTACCAGGTGAGAGATAAGAATTTTTGTTATTCCACAAAGAAAAAGTTACTTACATGTTTGTTTCATCATCAGAGAAGCATAAGGACTTGATACCTTCAACAAGGAGACAGGGCCTAGCCTCTCCCAGTTGTTGGTCCAGTTTTCCAGATTCTATAAGCTCTAAATCCTCCAAAAGAATCACATAATGCTTTTGAATCTCCCCTGCACTCTTTTTTCCTCCAAGCAAGGCTGCAACCACCTCCCACCTTTGTGGGTGGTTCTCATCCACCATTGCTAGAGCCAGCTCAAACACCTTGTTCTCCTTCCAACTCCACTCACATATTCCCTTATGAAAAACATCCATCTCACTAGCCTGAGCCTCACTCATTTAGAATGACAGAGTCAAAAAGTGAATAAAACTCTTCTTATTATGAATTGGAATGAAAGTTCATTCACATTGGACTTAACTGATATTCAAACACACACATCGTGACTCTGAGAAAATTTAAGATATCCCAGTAGTTCATTTACATTATGATAACTTTGGAGGGTGATTCACTGATTCATACTAGAGAATCTCACTGAACCCTCAGCTGATTCTTCATTGTTGTATTCTCTTGATCATAATCTCACACCTCTATGATGCTTGGTGGAGTCAAATAGCTGCAGTGACCTGAAAAATCATCTAATCTTTCGTGTGATTAGAAGGGCTAGATATTGAGACTAAATAAAACTCAAGACAGTGAAAGATTGATTATTTTGGGCGAAAACAGCAAGGGATAATATAAAATAGACAAAACAAGTACCTCACTTTCCATTTCTTCCAAGAATTAGCATCTACTTGATGTCATGTGGTGCCAACGCTTGATTCATGTGGAAATTTATATGCACAATTATTGGAACATTGATGGAAGGAAAATGGCCAGAAATTGTCCAAAAAATATCCATCCCTGATTTTTAATTTCTTTTCACATATTTTACTTGTGGTAGGTGAATTTGGTGGTTAAGATTGAATGGTGCATGATCTTTCTGAAAGATTCGAAAGGATTCGATGCCTCACCAACCACAATGAGGTCACTTTCGAGTGTTAGTGTCTGATTAAAGGCTAAGATGTGGAATCAGGAAGTGAACTAAATGGGAAAAATTTAACATGCACAAGTAAAAACTTGTGTATGGTTGCACATTGGCATTTTGACCCACTATAGTAGGTTTAAAAAAAAAAATTCTTAATTAAACATTTATTGTTAATTTTTTTTATTTAAAAAATTCTTAATTAATCTGTTCCTCTTCTCTCTCCCTAATCACTAAATTAAAAACCGACAGGTTGAAATCACACCAAAATGCCCTTCAATTGAGGGTGAGAATCAAGTTCTGTTCTTTTCCATTTGGTCCAGATTCAAAATCTCAAAATTTATAACTAGAAATTCTAAATCTAAAAATTTATAATGCTAGTGTCAGTGTTCCATTACAAAATCAGATCTGAAGAACAGTTAAGAAATTGGAGAAACTGCTCAATCAAATCTTATTCAACAAGATAGAAAAAAGGCCAAGTTTATAGACTTAGCACTACAGCTGACAAACAGAAAATAGGAGAAATACCCACGAGCTAACAACATATCCTAAACGTGGGCAACTAATTAGAAAACAATTAAATTGACTAAAATAGAACCAAATAAACTAGCTTAGCTGAGTTGGAACCTTGACTCAGTCAACAGTCAGATCCACCTGAAGGTATGAAAAACGGTAGAAAGTGGGGGTTTGAATAACGTTTTCAGAATAAAACTTCCACCTTAAAGATTTTAACAAATCTTTCGAGAACAAAGTGCTTAAGATAAGAGATAGAAAAGCACACAAGGATTTTATCATGGTTCACTTGATAAATCCCTCAAGCTAATCCAGTCCACCCGTTAAGGTGATTTCTTCCTTCTTAGAATGAAGGCAATCCACTAATCAGGTAAATGTTACAACTGCACTTGAAACCTACATGTGACTAACAATTACACTGACTTAGCTCACACTAAGATTCACTCTCTTAGTCTTCTCTAGGATCCGATCAAACTTGATTTCCTAAAGGTAACTAAACAACTGTTTAAGAAAGAATGTTTACAAAGAATTTGCTTCTGAAAAGCTAAGAGTAAACACAATGAATTCATATGAAAGAATGCTTAGAAGGTATTTGAATATAGCTTGCGAGTGTGATATTCTTCCAACCGCATCTTTCAATCTTCAGCCTCTATTTATACTCCAAGGATTAGGGTTTGAACGCTGCATGGAAATGCTACCGTTGGAGGGCAGTTCTGGAAATTCCAGCTTCTGCTGTGGCTGAGAATGTTAGGTAGGTCGTCAGGATAGTACATTTGCTTTTGTACTTGGATAGTGACTTGACCTTTAAACCTAGTAAACTTCTGATCAGGGGAATGCTTCATGTTGGAACTTGTGAAGCCAGTTGATCAGAGTCAGAGGGAAGCACAGATCCTCTGACCGTTGTATCTTCTGATTCTGAACTCAGAGGGAAGTGCATGGTCTTCAGAGTCATCTTGCTTCTGGACATCAGAGTTTCCACTTTTCAGCTTCTGGATCTTCAGAGTCTTCTACACCATCAAAACATCTGAACCTTTAGAGTTTCTTGGTTGTCAGAACGTCTGGATCTTCAGAACTTCAAGTGACTGAGTCCATATCAGAGCTTGTGTGACTTCAGATCTTCTGAAGCGTTTCTACTGTTCAGAGTGAACATAGATGTTGCGAAAGCGTTGCTTGGATCACTCTTTATGCACAATGCTTCTTATTTGTGTGAGATTGAATTGAGGTCAGAGCCTGTAAATAGCACACTCAGAAAAACACGTTAGAGTACCATAATTGTTCATACTAAAATGTTAACTTGTAATCATCAAAACATAGAGTTGTACTACTCGATCAAAACTTGATCTTACACCACCACCGCCGGTGGAGGTGTGATTCTTCTCCGCCAGATTCTCCGTTTGCTGCCGCTGTAATTTTTTCTTTTGGCTCCGACAGATCTGGAGGAGTCGCCGATGTGACACCCGGGGCTGACGAGGGCGGGGAGTGATCGCCGGTGCAGTGAGGCACGGACAAGGAGCGGCTCCTGGCAGGCTTCTAGGCGGAGGGTCACAGGAATGAGCCAATCTCACACCCGAACAAGAGCTATTCCGAGACTGTGTAGGGATGGACTATACAGTTGAGGAGGGCATAAAAGATTTGATTGGTACTACTCATGACAACAAGTTGCAACTTCTTTTCGGGAGCCCAACTGATAAGAACTCCATGGTTAAGTGTGCTTGCCTTGGAGCAATATCGTGATGGGTGACCTCCTGGGAAGTTTTCCCAGGAAGTGCGCGAGTGAGGACAAAGCGCACTGAAAAGACTCGTGTTGTTACCGTGAGGCTAGTCGTCAGATCGGGATGTTACAAGTGGTATCAGAGCCAACCTCTCCCAGTACGGTGTGGTTCGAGGACGAACCAAGCAGAAGCTGGTGGGCCTGTGACACCCGGGGCTGACGAGGGCGGGGAGTGATCGCCGGTGCAGTGAGGCACATACAAGGAGCGGCTCCTGGCAAGCTTCTAGGCGGAGGGTCACAGGAATGAGCCAATCTCACACCTGAACAAGAGGTATTCCGAGACTGTGTAGGGATGGACTATACAGTTGAGGAGGGCATAAAAGATTTGATTGGTACTACTCATGACAACAAGTTGCAACTTCTTTTCGGGAGCCCAACTGATAAGAACTCCATGGTTAAGTGTGCTTGCCTTGGAGCAATATCGTGATGGGTGACCTCCTGGGAAGTTTTCCCAGGAAGTGCGCGAGTGAGGACAAAGCGCACTGAAAAGACTCGTGTTGTTACCGTGAGGCTAGTCGTCAGATCGGGATGTTACAGCCGACGTCGCTGTTCTTCGATGAAGAAACGGAGTCGCCGGCAACAACTACCGTTGCCTTGCATGTGACCAGATCTGAGATCTGAGATGGGTGAAGAGTAGCCAGCCTGCAGTGGTGGCGGCTGCGGCGTGCGATGGGCGGCGACAGCAGCACGGTGGTCCATCATGGGTGAGGGCTTCTGGGTTAAGATCGTGGGTTCTGGGTAGGTGGTGGTGTGGAGATTGGATGGTGATGGTGGTGGGTTCTGGTCCTCTTCATTCTTCTTATTTAGGGGTTTCTGGTGATGGGGGTTGAGAGCTAAAGCACTGAGATTGAAGAAGAGATGAGATGAGGTGGTGTGGTGGCATGGAAAGAGGTGGTGGGTTCTGGGTTGGTGGTGGTGGTGGTGGTGGTGGCATGGATATTGGTTGATGGGGTGGGTTCTGGTCGAAGGTTAGTGGTGGTGGATTTTGGTAGAGTGAGGGGAAGGGTTGGGGAAGAAAGAGAGATGAAGATGAATGATTTAATAGATCCATTTAACTTAAGTAAAATTATCACAGGTTAATTGTTATAATTAATAAATATGTATTTTTTATTTTTTTAAAAAAACCGGAAAAACCTGCTATTGCAGGTTAAAAGTAGCTTGTGTAACCTTACACAAACAATCAATTGTGCACCGTAAATTCCTCCAACTAAATGACCATGTTTAGATCATAGAAGAACATGGGGAAAATTTATTATGATCACCTAAAAACTTGTGTATAGTTACACAAACTATTTTGACCTACTATAACAGGTTTTAAAAAAAATCAAAATAGATATTTTCTTAATTAAACATTTATCTTTAATTAATTAAAAAAAAACATTTATCCTTAATCTTAATCTGTTCCTCTTCTCTCTCCCCCTTCATCTCCTCTCTCTCTCCACCAAACACCACCACCAACAACTAAAACCCAAAAAAAAATATTTTCATCATATCATCCAACAAAAACCCATTAATCAGAGCAGAAGAAATCCACCACCAAAAACCCATCAGCCACCGGCACTACTCTTCCTTCCCTAACCTCCCCTCTGACAACCGTGAACCATCACACTCAACCTTCACCTGAAACTTCCGGCCACCACACAACCATCTTCCTCCACAAACTCGCAGCTCCCTGTAACCACTATGAAAGTCTTCCTCAATCTGGTCTTCATACGCCTCCTTCGCTTCGATCTCCGTCAAAGCCACCAGGTGCAAAGCCGATGCAGAGCAAATTGGTGGTGGTGGTGGTTCAGTCTTCACCGCCGCCGCCCACGAGCCCACCACCCACGGCAAACATCGTCCCTTCCTTCCTTCATCCCCAACACCACTATCCACTTCCCTCTCACCACCACCACCAAATTTGCCATAACCGAACCACCACCAATCTTTATTCTTGTTATACTTGGATAACAATTATGAGAACCATGAACGGAAAGCTTATTTCTCCTCCTTAACAAATCTTTATTCTTGTTCTACTTGAATAACAAATTTATCATCACTTTCTATTCATCATATCTTCTCCTTCTTGACAACTTTCCAAAGCTTATTTCTCCTCCTTTACAACTTTCAATACATTTTGTTGGCAAATCATCAACTACAATTGAAAAAGACAATAACTCAGTATTAGTTAACGAAACCAAATCAGATGTAACAGGTCAATTGAATAGAAAGTGCGAAAACATACCTTTTGATATGAGAAGTTTGAAACTTCATACTTGCAGAAAAAGGATGGCAAAAACACATTTTGAGTATGTGATGAAATCAGCAATAAGAAGGTTAATTTAAAGGAAATGATTTTGAAAAGCACATTTAATGGGGGACAACTAAACCAAATTATAGGGAAATCAATGCAATTAATAAATTTGTGAGAATTGTTGTGGTTGTGACACTTGTCATGGAATGTCACGTGTCTAATTCTTTTGGATAACGTTGTTATTTTATAAAGTATATAGATTAGTGCTATTATTATTGTAATTAAAAAAAAAAATTTAACCTGTAAAACCTGCTACTATAGGTCAAAAGTGCATGGTGTAACCTTACACAAGTTTTTAGGTGATCATAATAAACTCCTCCAAGAACTTGTTTGGATTTTTTGTCTTGGAAATTTTAGGTTCACCCACAACGACAAACAACTTAAATGGGTTATCTAAATGACCATGTGGGGTTACTAACCAAAAAACTTAATGGACCAATAAGATTTTTTATAAATAAATTAATAAATAAAATATAAAAATTTCAACTCATTTATCTTCAATGTAATTGGACAATAAGTTTTTAACTCAAAATTTCTCATGGGTCATTTAGACAACCCCGTGAAATATTTTGGCTTCATTGCATCGTTTCGCTACATAAAATTAGACTATTAGACATTTTTTTCTCGCCTCTTTCTAGTTTTAAACAAATTTGACCCCTCTCTCAATTATAAAATCATTAACTCTTCATTACTATTTTTCAATATTTTAGGGTTTATGGGTGAATTTTGTTCCGTACAATTATTACTTACTAGGCTGAAATGCTAACTGATCCAAAGGACTTACAATTACGCGGTGTCATAAGGACGAATTGCATGACCAAATAAAATTACATCACCCATGAGAAGTGTTTGAGCGGCTATGCACTAGCTGAGATGCAATCAACAAAACATGATGTCGCGCGTAATGATTTTTTAAAAGAGATCAAACCTATTTCACACTCATTTGGTAGTGCACGTTAGAATCCGCCCAAAAAATATTTTGTGAAAGAATCCACCCAACTTTGACCACATAGCTAGTCCATGTGAAGCCTTCTTCCCAACACTGCCCAAGTCCAACTAGTCTAGTTTCTTTCTATTTGGGCCGGTCTAGTTTTGATTTGTTTTAAATTTCTAGCATGGGCTTTTACTTCAAGTTTAAGCCTTATAGGTCACGTGTCTATGTACATTTTTCTACTGTGTGGAATTATGTTCTTTGAGTCAATGTTTACTTATTCATCCACCGTCACTATTCTAATTTTTATAAAATATAAAAATAAGATAAATTCGAGCATATATATTTTCCAAATATAAAATAATGCTTTTTTACGTCAAATTTCATCATATATTCATATACTTTTTTTGACAGAATCATATATTCATATACTTATTCGGGAACATAAAATTTAAAAAGGCAGGTAATAATTCAAGAATAATGGTATGCACATTAACTTTTTTTTTACATCGGAAAAATAAAGGCTTAATTGCAACTTTGGTCCCCGACGTTTACCAATGTCACGATTTTGGTCCCCACCTAATTTAATTACATGAATGGTCCCCGACGTTGTAGGCCGTATGCAACGTTAGTCCTACCGTTTATTTCTTAATGGAGGAGGCTTACGTGGACGTCCAGTTGGAGAGAGAAAGGAGGTTGAGGAGAGAGGGAAGCACGTGAGTATCACGTGACCCTTATCTGAACCCATTATACCCAAACCCCTGACCTCCCTGGAACGAAGAAGGTAACACGATTTAGATCCCTAGGGTTTCAGATTTGGGTATAATGGGTTCATATAAGGTTCACGTGAGTTCACGTGATACTCATGTGCTCCCCTCTCTCCTCAGATCTCCTTTTTCTCTCCAACTAGACGTCCACGTAAGCTTCCTCCATTAAGAAATAAACGGTAGGACTAACGTTGCACGCAGTCTACAACGTCGGGGACCATCCATGTAATTAAATTAGGTGGGGGATCAAAATCGTGGCATTGGTAAACGTCGATGACCAAAGTTGTAATTAAGCCAAAAATAAACTGCACCTTCCAGTTGATTGATGGACCTCCTCATCCAACCCACATGCCCTAACTACATATTCTGACCACTTGAATTATCATTCGGGGACACTGTAAACTTTGTTTACACGTACAATCATCCAAATGAATTTCAGAATTTTTAATTAAAATTTAAAAACAAAAGCAATTCTCTCTTTCACGTGCCATTGCCATATTCTGATTTGTTGTTAGTGTAAACGTTATGACTTTATCCATTAAACTTATAATTCCATTTGTATCAAAAAACTGAAAATTCCATCAACTAATATGACAAAATAATTTTAGAATTATCAACTTTTCATATATAAGGCCATCTCACTTATAAAATTTGGTTTGACCTATAAACAATTCAAGCTATAACAATATTTCAAAATTAGCAATTAAAAAATTCATTAGTTTATCTGTTAGTATTTATTTTGATGAATAAAAACTTATTACATATTAAATCAATGAAATAATTTGACTTAAAATTTGAAAAATATATTCATATAGCGTCAAACACGGGTTGATTACCTAGTTGTCATTTATGGAATTTTTCCTCCCTCCCCTTTTTCGTAGTGCTTTCTTTTGCCCAAGCGTTTCACAGAGGCCAAGTTCGTCCAATCTGGGCTGTCGAATTCCACCATTATCTTCCAATTCCTCATCATCATCTTCGTCTCCAGAGGAAATATCGTTCTCAACTTGGCCTTTTCATGAATATCTACTTCTTTAATTAAAATTAATTAATTTACTACTTTTGGAATCTTAATTGGTGTGCAAAGATCAATTGATATATACTGATTAGCATTTGTCTAAAAATAGTTCATAACTTTCATGGGCTGGTGGTGATCTGTGCGTGCCTGTTGAGGCCAGATCTGCCTGGAGAGGCTTGTACTTTGCTTGCCTTGATCTGTGCGTGCCTGTTGAGGCCAGATCAGCTCGGATTCATGGATTCGGGTTCCCTGGCAGCATTGATGGTCCTTACCCTTTCTAGTGTTCGTGAGTGTGGAGGGTCCGTGGTTGGTGATGTCATTTTGGGCGTCGTGGGTGATTTTGGGTTATTGGTGCTGTAACCGGGGCTTTTGGATATAGTTGGCAGTGATCACTTTGCTGGTTTCTATCTGTTTGATGTACTGTGATTATTTGGGTCCCAATGTCGAGTCGAGCTCTATTTTTTTGGGTTTGTGTGACGTTTGCCACACCGAGGTCCCCGATAGATGCTTTTCTCGTAGGTTTTAGGTGTTTATTCGCCAGGTAGTAATCTTAGGACTCTCATTGTAGCATTGTGGACTATTCACACGTTGTGTGTTATCTGTACTATCAACCTTATAATTATATATATATATATATATATATATATTCTGTTTTCAAAAAAAAAGTTCATAACTTTCATAAAATTAGCATTTCTTTCCCTTTCACTTCTTCGGATATTTTTTCCCACATTTTGTGTAAATAATCTTTGTAGTACTAATGAAAATATCAAATAGCATAACTCAAATTTTAATTTCAATATAATAATATCATTGCATCATTATAAGAGATATATAACGTGATTACATGATCCATCATTCAGGAAGAAAGAAACAATTCATTGCATCTCCCTAGTAATATCATCATCATCATCAGTGTACAACGCACACCGACGACAGAAGAATCATCTAGTCAACAAAATAAAAAACCAAATGAAGTGTTGCATGAGCATATGCATACTTCATAAAATCACCTCCTCAAACGCACTCAATATTTCAATATATATCTCTCACTCTGCTAGAAAAGAAAAGTTATATAATATGTATACTACGTACTCAATCAAAGCCTTTGAATTTTTGTAATCAAATTAAGCTTTGGTGAAGGTAGGGTCGACAGGAATGCCAGTAGCTGGGACCCATGTGCTAGCTTGGATCCATTGCTCAGCGGTGAACTTCTCAGCATCAGCCTTGGAAATCAAACCTTTTCCAAATTTTGCCCTCGCTTGAGTCACTGAACCGGGTCCAGAGTTTCCAAACTCAGCAAAGTAAGCGTTCTCGGTGTTAGGTTCGATCGGGTTCCATGGAATGTAACCTTCTGGTTGAATCAAATCACCGATGGTGTTTTCAATGAACACGGCTCTGGAGAATGCCTTCCATGGCCTAGCGAGGTAGGTCTTCACGGTGAGCCTGTCGGCGGCGAGCTCAGGTGCTGCTTGAATCTGGCAGTTCTGGAGGACGACTCCGGTGGGCATGTTCTTCTGGGCGGTACCGTCGGCGACGACGATGTTCTGCTGGTTTGACATGGGCTTCCTGACCAAGATCTTGGAGTTTTGGATCAAGGTGGTGGCGTAGCCGAAGATGAAGTCGATGGTACCGGAGATCTCGCAGTTGCGGTAGAACTGACGGTGAGCGTGTGCATACAGCGAGTCTTGGTAGCCGCGGATCGCGACGTCGAAGAAGGCTGAGCAGTCACCATTCACACGGAGTGCAACTGCTTGGTGTCCCTGTGGCCCGGCGGTGTTCTCAAATGCAATTGACTTGGCAATGAAGTTTGGAGCAAGGGTGGCTGCACATTGCACAAATTTTATCAATACACAAAGAAAAATGCGTGAAAATGAGATGAGAGATGAATGAATTATTATCTTATGTGTAACCAACTATCCCTAAAAAATGACTATTAATTGAAAAAATGACCAAAAAAATTATTTCCGCATATCAATTACACTTTCATCTTCATTTTGACAAAATATATAGAAAAGAAAAATAAAATGAATGATATGATAAGAAATATAGATAGATAAGAAAAATGAATGAAAATGAGGACTCAGAATGGCTAACTTACTGAATGTGGCAGTTCTCATGGTCTTGACACCGGCGGCGTAGTTCTTGTTTCCGGTGATGATGGTCTTGGTAGGGCCGTCACCGTACAAGAGAATGTTGGGCTTCTTCTTGTCAACGTTGATGTACTCGTCATAGACACCAGCCTTGACATAGATGAGGAATCTACCTTGGTGCTTCTTAGGGTATGAGTTAATGGCTTCAGTAATGGTCTTAAACTGGCCACTACCATCCTTAGCCACAATTGCGTTGGGCAGAACATTTGACTTGGACTCCACGAGTTTACGATCAGCAAAAGAGAGCCATGTAGGGTACCCTTCAGCATCAATCTCAAGAAGGCGACGAGCGGGTTTCAGGTGCAGGTTGAAATCAAAAGCTCCGAGGACCTTGGAGATTCCGGAAACAATGTCAAGTGCCAAGCCAGTAAGTTTACCAACATCGTCCAAGCTTCCTTGTTGAAGCTTGTCCTGGACCTCTTTCTCGCCCTTGGTGTCGAACCCGTCCAGGCAAGATTGCTGGTAAGCAACGACTGCGCTGAGCCAGTTTTTAAGCTCGGCGGAGCGCTGGTTAACATCAAGGAGGCTGCTCTCCTGCACCAGAACCCCGGAGGCTTGGAGCTCTTGGATTGCGGATTGTAGCAAATCCTTGCAATCCTCGAGCGCCATTTTGACTCCGGGGTTGCTGTTTTCATGCTCAACGGTGAGCCTGTCGCTCATGTTGAAGGCCTTGATGACGCTGTCCATGGAGGTTTTGACCACCGCGGCCACGTATTCTTTAGGGTCTGAGGTGTTGATAGGGGTGAGGACATCATGGCAGAGTTTCTTGTCATCAGCACCGTCGCAGAGTGCCGTCACTGCCTTGTTGTGGTTGCTCACTTCAGATCCACCGGCACCGGCAGCGGCGGCATGAGGCTTGTTTGTGGTGTAGACGGTGGCACCAATGGCGCAACCAACCACCAGTAAAACAGCCAAACCTGTAAAAGCTACTTTCTTTCCTTTCATGTTTTTTTTTATATAATTTTTTTTTAATTCAATGGGAAGGAATGCGAAAGGGTACGTTTCCTCCCACTGTTTAGTGTTTTGAGGAGATGGCAATGGTGAAGAATGGAGAAGGTGAGGGAGGGTTTATATATCCATGGAGTTTCTTAAAATAAATAAATTAACCATTGACCCGGTGATCGAGCGGTTTTGTAAAAGCTGTGTGTTTTGTGGTTTTTGCTAGTTCTGCTATAAATGGCATGAAATAATCTCAATTGGTTCCAAAAGTTCCAACAGTTGTATTATTCGACGTTATTTTGTTTAGTAAGACACGGAGGATCAATCATTGCCATGAAAAGAAGGGGTAAAAATAACTAAATGGATGATTTGTTTTTTTATAAATTGTTCTTTTATGAATATCCTTCTTGATGGGATTGGCGAATTGTTTACCACAAATTTTAGGGTTCAAATCTAGTTACATCTTTTCAATCCGTTTCCAGCTGTTAAAAATCGATATTGTTGCGACTTAATTATGAGTCATTCACATGTCAATTCTTCCCTCATTTAATTTTCACATTATTTTGGCTGAAAAAAAAATTCACATTATTTTTCTTAATATGTCTTACATCTATTTCTATAATTATATTATCAATCATATTTTTTATTTCTCTAATTTTCTTATATTATATATCAAGGTGGAAATGCATTTCGACTTTTGAGTGTTAATGGAATTTTATTGAAAATAACCTACAAATATC
The DNA here is from genome assembly GCF_012489685.1 of Lotus japonicus. Lineage (NCBI taxonomy): Eukaryota > Viridiplantae > Streptophyta > Magnoliopsida > Fabales > Fabaceae > Lotus > Lotus japonicus. The sequence goes on from NC_080045.1 coordinate 54,759,334, forward strand.
GTTAAAAAACCTACAAATTCAATATAAATAAGCATTTGCCATATCACATACATCATCATTTATTCTTCTGCCTTCAATAATTTCATTTCATCTTTTTTTTACTATAATTTCATTTCTTTTTGGTAACTTTTTATATGCCATTTATTTAAATAAAATAATCAATTAATACTGCTAATTAACAAAATACTACTACCTTACATGGTTTGAAAGCTTTCCGATGGATCAATAGTCGTAGCTGGAATTAATATGTCACACACATTTGGAAAGTTTCCTTTTGGTGTAAGAGAGGTATGGCACAGCTTTACTAATTGAAGTCTTAAATCAATCACTCGTACGTTGATATAACGATAAATGTTCATATAAATAATAATTAATTAGATGTCCTTAAAAAAGTTAATTAGATAAATTTATTCTGATACTTTTGAAAATGAGAGAGCTCGGTATCCTCGATTTATGACAAATCAAAATAAAATATGTGCAATCCCTTCATTTTGAGTGAGTATAAAAAATTGCCTTAATTAAATTTTAAAGAATGATACTTTTTATGAATAAATCAATTAAGCTGCTACGCCACATGCATTTGGTAGGTTTTTAAATATAATCATTAAACATAAGTAACTATGTTAGTTTTTGCTTTTTGTTTTTTGTTTTTTTGTTTTGTTTAGTAGGGATCAATAAGTTCCAAGTTAATTCCAACAGTTGTATTAGTCGTAATTTTGTTTAGTAAGACTCGGAGGATCAATCATTGGTATGAGAGGAAGGGAGTAAAATAACTAAATAGATGTTTATTTATTTATTTCTAAATATCCTTTCTTGATGGGATTGACAAATTATTTACCACAAATTTTAGGACTCAAATAGTCAAATCTGGTTAATTACATGTTTTTCATCATTTTTCCAATTAAAATTTAATAGGTTATGATTCATTCACACTTATTTTTATTTATTTTCACGCTCTTTATTTTTTATCTCTTATTTTTATTACTATTACATCATTCATCATAACTCTTATTTCACTTTTTTTCCTTTATATATATATATAAAAGATTGAAGTGTGTTTTGACTTTTGAGTGTTAGTAGAACTTTATTTAGTGAATCGTCTAAATCGTCCCTAGAACTGTACGGATCGAACACTTTCGCCTCTGAACTCCAAAAATGGTTCAAAAAACCCCTTAAATTACATCCGTCGATCACATTTGTCATCTTGCACATTTTTCATTCGTCACTAGAGGAAAATGTCAATGAGTCACATTATGTGTCACGTGAGTTTCAATTTGGTCCCCGACATTATCAAATTAAAACCCACGTGACAGGTAATGTGACACATGGACATTTTCCGTCTAGGGACGAACGGAAAATGTGCAAGAGGACGAATGTGACTGACAAATGCAATTTCAGGGATTTTTGAACCAATTCTGGAGTTCATGGACGAAAGCGCCCGGCGCCTATAGTTTCAGGAACCATTAAGATGATTTAGTCAAAATATATTCTCTCTCTAGATTCCATTAAGCAAGTATCATTCATATAGAAAAGCCTCACAAAAAGAAAAGCATCCCAAAAGTTATGTTTCGTTACCGAACCAATATACCCAACCCAGTAAACAAAATCTGTTAATTCATGTAAAGTTCCTTGCTTTTCCATTCACCAAACCGATCACATCAATTTTCACTGCGAAACCGATCAAAGGGACGAGTATGAATGGAGGAGAGCCATGATGGAGAGAAGGCCCCACATGAAGCACGATTGCTTTGTGATGAGGAAAGGTGGGTTGTAGGAAATTGGCTATGAGGAAGAGCCATGATGGAGAGAAGGCCCCACATGAAGCACAATTGATACTCACACACAATTTTGTGTCATTACTCACTTTTACAACACTTTAATCATAAATATTTGAACTGATATTTAAAGATAAACATATGCATTACATAGTTTAGTTGGGGATGAAGAGTATTGGCCATCTTACTCAAGTCCCAATTGCATACCAAATCCTCAGCTTAGGCGAGAACTTGCCGGTATACCAAATAATTTATTATCAAAGTGCTGCAAAAGTGAGTAATGACATAAAATTGTGTGTGAGCATCAATTGATTAAATACCATTTTAATTTCTAATTTAAAAAAAATTAAAAAAACGTGTGGGCGATTTAAAAAAAAATAAAAAAGGTAAAAAACGCCAACATAGTTGGCGATTGTTAGAAAAAAAAAATAAAAAACAAAACATAAGAAACGCCAACATGGTTGGCGATTTATATAAAAAACGAAAAAAAAAATGAAAACGCCAATGCTATTGGCGATTCTTTAAAAATATTAAAAAAAAATAAATAGAATCGCCACTGTCAGTTGCAATTTATACTAGATTGGTAAATAAATAAAAAAGTACCCCAAAACTGTAATTTTCAAAAAAAACTATACTACTAGGGTACAAAAGCCGAAGAGGCAAGTGAAGGAGGAGTGAGAGTGAGAGGAAGAAGGAGAGGCGTGTGTTTTTTTTTTTTTTTGAGGATGATGAAGTTGTAGAATGTGCTAATTCTATTCAAGGGTTTCTACTTTTTATTTTTTTAATTAATTTTATCCATTAAAATACTATTTATAAATGCCACGTAGACATGAAATGGTAGTTTTCTGACGGAGTACTAAAACTGTTGACAGAGTGTAACGTTGGAAATTAATTATGATATTTTTAAAATTTAAGAACTCATCTTGCACAAATCAAATTCGTGGGGGACCAAAAGTATTTTTGAAAGCCTTTTATTAATTGGTATAATATTCATAGCATTTCAATTCCGTTAGTACTTAGTAGTGAGTTTTAATTGACTATTGATTTTCTTTCAATTTTATAAAGTAATGTACATGACAATTATTTTGAATGTGAACATTTTTTTTCTCTTTTTCCTCTCATGAGCATTGTTGTAGAGGCTCTCCAACTTTAGGATTCGGAGTGCATAATGACTGATAAGTGCAAATTTTATCATGTTCTTTATTGTATTTTAGGCACTTATCTTGTGTAATTATGAGAATTATCTTGTAGATTAACTTTCTTTATGTTTAGAACTTGTAGACATGCTAAATTTGAGAGTGAATTGAATGAGTTTAATATGTGATTTTATTCTCAATTTAAGTTGTAGGTTGAAGATTTTTGGAGGAAATACACACTTATTGAGTTGCTGCCCAAAAGGTGTTGAGCGGCCAAAATAGGGTGATGAGCATGAATTCAACAGATTGAAAAAATCAAAGTTTGAAGAAACATGGCGTTGAGCGCCTGCTCGTAAAAAAAGGTTATAAGGTCGGTTTTGCTGATTAAAAATAGATCTCGTCAGTTAGAAATCAGACCCAAACAGAGAAAACTTGAAGGAGATCATCAAGGAAGGTCTAGGAGGCTAGAGAGAAGGCTTTGGAGCTGATTTCATCGTCGGAGAACCGTCACAGATTCGGTTTTTCATCGTTCTTCTTCTCTTTTATGATTGTAAAGCTATCCATTTCCATGGATAGCTAATTTCTCATTTGTTGGGATTAGAACTAGTTGTTTTGATGCTCATGTAATCTATTTGATTTCCGTCATGCAAATTTTATGTTTCTATGTTAATGAATCAATGGTTTTTTCTTTTGCTTCATGCTATATCTTAGGTTGATCCCCTTGGGTATTCTGATTGATTCATATGTTTCTTTTCCATGATTCAATGATTTTTACCTTCTGTTTCATGTTTGTTTTGGATTGATAACCTATAACATAAATTTAGATTTAATAGGATGATGAGAACTAGCTATTTAAGTCTGAAATATGTAAAATCATCTAATGATTCTAAGGTATAGGGATAGAGTTAGATCATTAGTCTATTGATACATCCAGCTTAATGCTACTCACTATTATTAATCGATCAAGGGATTGAAAGTTAATATAGCTGAGTTGAGAATCTTCTATGCCGAGGGGACTGGGTAGTAAGTTAAGAAATGGTGGGAGGAATCAATTGCATGGAACAATATCTGTATGTAAATCAATAGAATATATAGAGGTTAAACAGCGAAACTCTAACATAGCAAAACTATCTACCTTGGTGAATCCAACTCTTTTGTCTTCTTTATTTATGTTTTTATACTCTACAACATACAATCAATGTTTTTATAATTAAATCATCATTTAAGTGTGTTAACTATTGAACGACATAAGTATATCTCACTGTGGATACGAAAAAACTCTTTATTATACTACAATTGAGTCTTAAGAGATTCGAAAGTAGAGTCCTTAGATAAAAATCTTTCATCAATGATCTGCGCGACTATGTTAACTTTGGGAAGTAAATCCAATACCGAATTATGTTGGATTTATATCGAAATTTCACTTTTATGATTTTTTTTTATTGACTAAATTTTTAGAGATTTGATCTCTGGCTTTTCTCATTCCCCATATTTCCCTAACTCATATCATTTGAGCTATTCTTAGGGGACAATTTCACTTGTAAGATAGTATCTAATTCTTCTATGGTGTAACTTTCACCTTTATTTTCTAACAACATATATGGGAAGAGAAAGAAAAAAAAGATATGTGATACATAATGTGCCATATATTAAGAGGGATGAAGATATATATATATATATAGAGAGAGAGAGAGAGAAACATTAGATATGAATGTATTATTGGAATGTAAAACAAATTTGATAAAAATCAAAGCAAATAAAAAAGAATTAAATACTATATATAAACTATACATAGGGATAGGCTATACAGAGGATAGTGCCTCAACTTGTACTATCCACATTCATTGAATCTCTATAGATCCTACATATATATTTCTTTTTTAACTACTTTGTTGTGTTTCATTTAAAGGCTTCAAGTTTGATTGACCTAAACTCAGAAATGGACTAAGCTGTTAGTAGTGGCCGGTTCTTCTAAAAGATCAAAACACTATGATCTGATTCCAACATCACACAATGCATGGTTCTCATCATGCTTTAGTGAAGCCAGGATCATAGGGTATGCCGGTAGCCGGTAACCACTCGCCTGCTTGGAGCCACTGATCAGCAGTGTATTTAATAGCATCACCTTTGCTAAGAACACCTTTTCCCCACTTGACTCTCTTCTGAACATTGGCACCTGATCCAGTGTTCCCAAACTCCGCAAAAAAGCACGTGTCAAGAAACTGGGTTCCTTGCCAAGGAAGAAACCCATCTGGCTGGATCAAGTCACCAATGTTATTCTCCATGAAGATCGCCCTTGAATAGGCCTTCCACGGCCGAGCCAGGTACGTCCTCACGGACTTATCCGCGGCAAGGCTTGGCTCCGGCACGATCTGGCAGTTCTGGATCACTGCTCCTGTGGGCATGTTCTTCTGGGCTGTTCCGTCGGCCACTACTATGTTTTGCTGATTCTTACCGGGTTTTCTCACTATGAGCTTGGAGCTTTGGATTAGGAGTGTTGAGTAGCCGAAGATGAAGTCCACCGTGCCGGAGATTTCGCAGTTTCGGTAGAACTGGCGGTGGGCGTGGGCATATAAGGTGTCTTGATAGCCGCTTATAGCACAGTCGAAGAAAGCCGAGCGGTCTCCTTGCACGCGAAGCGCTACTGCTTGGTGCTTGCTGGCGCCGGCTGTGTTCTCAAATCCCATTGACTTGGCCATGAAATCTGGAGCAACAGTCGCTGCACATTGATCAAACATTCAGTTTATGTGCTAAACTATGAGAATAAATTCTATGATTGTTATGGCAATTTTGGCAAGTATGCAGAATAAAAACACTAAATAAAATAAAATGGTTAAATGATCTATTGAGAAGCACTTACTGAACGTGGCAGATCTCATAGTCTTGTATCCATCTACGAAATTTTTATTACCAGTGATAACAGTCTTCTTAGGGCCATCCCCGTACATCAAAATATTAGGTTTTTTCTTGTCAATCTGAATGTACTCATCATAGACACCGGCCTTAACATAGATCACGTACCTACCCTTATGCTTTTTAGGGTAGGCGTTAATAGCATCAAGAATACTCTTATACTGGCCACTTCCATCCTTGGCAACCACCGCATTTGGCGGAACCGAACCTCCATTTTTCATCTCTGCCAAGAGCTTTCGATCCGCACCCGATATCCAAGATGGTAACCCATCCTGATCCACCTCAAGAAGGCGGCGAGACGAAGGTTTTACTTCCAAAGTCAAGTTCATGGCAGACAACACTTTTGAGATCCCAGAAACAATATCAAGCGCCAATGCCGTCAACTTCCCCACGTCATCCAAGCTCCCCGTTTGCAGCTGAGACTGGATCTTCTTCTCAGCGTCTGTGTTGAACCCGTCAAGGCATGATTCCTGGTATGCAAGTACCGCACCCAACCAGTTTTTCAGGTCAGCTGCACGCTCGTTCACATTGTTCATATTATTGTCCTTGACTAGGACCTGTTGAGATTTCAAGTGTCAATAAAAAATAAAAATAAAAATTAAGAAGTATCATATTAAATAAAGTATAATGCCTATAAGCACAGCATAAGAACGCACAACCCAAGGGAAATTGATTTGATTGGAATTAATTATATTTAGGGGTCCACTGAAATGAATTTGATTAGTTAAAGTTAATCGTTGTGTTGGTTGTGCTAGAAATTCACTATTTTGTCTACCATTGCTATCAAATTAAAAAAATGAAATGTTGAATAATATATAAGTGAAAGGATCATAACAGGACCTTGGACGCTTGTAACTCCTCAATGGCAAACTGTAACAAGTCCTTGCAATCCTCCAGGGCCATCTTGATGCTGCTATTGCTGTTTCCATGCTCTACCGTGAGTTTGTCGCTAAGGTTGAAGCCTTTGATGACGCTGTCCATGGAGGTTTTCACCACCGTTGCGATGTACTCCTTTGGATCGTCTGAGTCGCTCACTGGTTTGAGAGTATCAGTGCATAGCTTCTTGTCTTCGGCGTTTTGGCACACGGCCTGCACAGATTTGCTATGTGTGTTTATGTCATTGTTGTTGCCGGTTTCAGGGGCCGCGCTATTGTCATTGTTAGTGCGGACAAGTGCAACCACGCCGACGACAACACCCACAACGAGAATGAGAGAAACGGCGGAGGCAACTGTTTTGTTCTTTTCCATTTTCTTTTACCCTCCTCTTCTTAATTTGGTTTTGTGAACTCTTTTCTTACCCTTTAAATGGTGTTTTGTATGTGAAAGGGATAATGCAATGGGTTTCAAATTCTCTATGTGGGGATGGTGTTGTGAGCGATATTAATGGGGATTGTTGATTGAACCATTTCTAGAACTTTGGTTTCCTATTGATGGTTCAAGATTTTTATTTTTAGGGACATTGACCATTTCTCTCTTACTTGATTCTTGGCTTCAGAGAGCTCTACTATAAGTATAAATCAACCACACCACTCATTGCGGGGGGAACTTCATTTGCCATGTATTATGCATGCTCCTTCGCTATCCTTCACTTCGGTTTCCACAACTTTCAACCTTTCAATTATCTCCATTTTACGAAATTACTATAATAACAATATCTGTGTATAATCAACAAAAACTTACTGTTGGATCATAAGAGTGGACATTATTTTCATGTGGCCATTTTGTGTTTTTATTGAGAGGTGATCATGCATAAGTTAAGTAGTTTGTATTAAACTTTCATTATATCATTTTCGCATGGTTCCTTTTTTTAGTTATTTTTTTAAACGACAACTTTTCCTTGGTATTTTAATTTCAAGTGAAGAAACAACACGGGGAGAAATTCGCTCATAATGTTTGGCTGAGCGAAAGTTGAGACAGAGACAGAATTGCACAATTTGGAAAAGCAAGGATTCACTATTTTTCATTTTTTTAATATAAAGAATAGATCATCTAATTGAATCACTCGTATTTTCTAGGAATGGAGTTAGGTGTATGAGTCACTAATTAATTAAAAACATCTGAACTTAATGAAAACTTCTTTGTTAATCATTTGAGGGATCGGAATTTAGGAAAGATAGTTGATCAATCAACTTATTAAGGAATTAATGAAGTTTGATTGAATTGAAGTTGATGATATTCACTACTTAAAAAACCCAAGTTAACGAGGGGAGAAATCACTCAGTCGAAGTGAAAAAAGACTTTTTTACTTTGAAAGTATACTTTTTACATATATTTACTAATCTAGTGTATCTTTTTTTTTAATTACCAAGTTAGTGTATATCGCCACTTAGAGTGGCGATACCACTTTTTTTTTTTCTTTTCTTTTGTTAAAATCGCCACTACCAGTGGCGATACCAATCTTTTCTTTTTTTTTACTTTCTTCTTTTGCGACGGAAAACTCTGTCACAAAAATCATAGTGCAAAATATAAACAGCACTAGTGACAGAATGTGGAGGAGAAGTAATTCGTCACAAAGAATTTAGCGACGGATATGTATTTGCGACGACAGTTTTATCCGTCACAAAATCCTTATGAATTATGGAAACTGAATTATCGACGAAAGCTTGAGAAGGTTCCGTCGCAAAAATAAGTGACGGAATATGCTTCGTGACCGAATTCTCCGTCGCAAAAGAAGAAAATCACTAATGCTGGTTATATTTTGCACTAGGACATTGTGACGGAAATTTCCGTCGCAAATAAAGAAAGTAAAAAAAAACTGGTATGATTTTAACAAAAAAAAAGAAAAAAAAAAGTGGTATCGCCACTTAGAGTGGCGATATACACTAACTTGGTAATTAAAAAAAAAATGCACTATATGTAAATATTTGTAAAAAGTATACTACCAATGTAAAAAAGTTGGGAAAAAAATCCTTGCTGAATTAGCGACGGCAATAGCGAGAGATTTAAACTCGTCGCTGAAATTGACGTAAGTAAATTTTAGACACGGATTTTGGTTTCCGTGACTAGACTATACAATTCCGTCGCTAAATAACTTACCATTTCAGCCACTAATTGTGACGGAAAATTCCGTCGCTAAATAGGAGCCATTCTTAGTGGCGGCGGAATAATACAAAAGCGCTCGCGAAGACAATAATGCCACGCTGAATCCCTTCGAAAGTTTGCGACGGAATTATTACCTCGCTAAATACTTTCGCACGTTTAGTGGCTACTTTGTGACGGAATGTCAGCGACGGAAAATATTCATCGCTAAATTCATAGCTAAAACTCAGATGAAAACTTGAGGCATTTAGCGACGGATTCTTGGCGAGTAGTGTTGATGCATAGGTAAAATATATATGTTGAATCATTACGATACTGAAAGAGGTGATTGATGAAATGTAATCCCAATGTATCATTGTTATATCCATTTTTTTAATTTTCACTTGTTAATTACTTATAAATTGGTACTCAACAATCATTTTTCAAACTTGTGAGTCTCAAAACATCAAAATCTTCAAACTATTGAATGACACATATAGTATCGAACTATCAATAATTTACTTTGTTAATTGATTCACCACCTCTTCAAACACAAAAATCACTCATCATCTCCGCATCAAACACAAACTCGCCTATGCATGTAGCTTTTCAACCACAAATTAACTTTTACTCGCTATGTGCTCCAATATTATTTTGCCCATCGTAATCCTTCAAGATATATTTTTTAAATCAAGCTCCTCAATGTTTGCAACCACTTTATCCAAGCCAGGAGCCACCAGCCCACCATCTGCATATTTACCATCCGTCATCGATGGAGTGTTATCGTACTACAGTTAAACATGGAGATGATGACAAAGATGATTATGATGCCAGTTATAAAAAATAACAAACATAGGAGTTTCTTAAAACGTAATAAGAGATGCATAATATATTTACAAAGTACATAAGTTCGAATTTTGGAAATGTCATTTATTAAAACGAATAACACTACAGTTTCTCAAACACGTGAGACATCGGGCCAAACACAAAAAAAAAAAAAAATTGTTTGCGAAATCATTTTCTAGAAGTCTTCAATATCATTATCTGTACAATTCTCCCATGCTTCCAAACCGCATGTACAAGATGATTCCACCTGAGCTTCAAAGTAAAAGCTTCCAAGTAGAATCGAAGTCTGCTGAAAACGAATGAAGCTTAGCTAGCTTGTTCTACATAACTAGATAGATTTGTGTACATAAAATTACACAACTACAGCTAAAAACAAATCCCCAACCGCGAAGATTTTCGCGCAGCATCATTCTCTCATTGATTGATCTAAAATACTAAAACTCGCGTGCCTTTTAACCTTTGACAAAACCAACTGTGAAAGGAACGCCAGTAGCCTTCAACCAATCCTCAGCTCTTCCAGCAGGTCCAGCTCTGAGGAACTGGCCAGCAGTGAATTGTGCAGCCTCATTCTTATTAATATTGGGATGGTAACCCTTCCACCTAACCCTTCTTTTAAGGTTAGCGCCAGGTCCCACGTTAGCATGTTCAGCATAATACAATGTATCGAGAAACTGATTCCCTTCCCAAACACTCCACCCTACTGGCTGAATAAAATCACCCAAATTCGACTCCATGACCACTGTTTTAGCATAAGCCTTCCATGGCCTTCCAAGATACGACTTGAACTGAAACCTTTGAGGGAACAAGGCCCTTTCCGGAACTATCTCACAATTCTGGATCACGATCCCTGTGGCCATGTTTCTTTGTTTTGTGCCGTCTGCGGTCACAGTGTTGAACTGGCCGGGTCCTGGCTTCCGCACGATGATTCTAGAATTCTGGATGAGGGTCGCCGAGGCGCCAAAGATGAAGTCCACCGTGCCAGAGATTTCACAGTTGCGGTAGAATTGACGATTCGCTTGGACGTACAAGGTGTCTTGGAAGCCGCGCATGGCGCAGTCAAAGAAAGCTGACATGTCTCCCTGGTTCCGGAAGGCAACTGCTTGGTGTTTGGCGGGACCGGCTGTGTTCTCAAATGCCATTGATTTGGCGATGAATCCTACAGCAGTATTGGCTGCATGCATGCTTGCAAACGTTAATAATTCATGCATGATTAGAAGCCATAACCAATAAAAAAGTTCAAGACACTATCAAACTTTTGATTTGTTTCTAATTTTATAGACATGGTATACTTACCAAAGGTGGCAGTTTGCATTGTCTTCACACCATCTACAAAGTTCTTGTGACCAGTGACAATGGTCCTTGTAGGGCCATCTCCATACAAGAGCAAATTCACAGCTTGTTTGGGGACGGTGATGTACTCATCATAAACCCCAGCCCTGACATAGATAATGTATCTTCCTTTGAACCCCTTCGGGTACGAGGCAATAGCACTCGCAATGGTTTTAAATTTACCACTTCCATCTTTAGCAACCACGGCATTCGGTGTCACCTTACCTCCCTTCTTCATCTTCCCTAACAGCTTCCGATCAGCACCAGAAAACCATGAGGGGAGCCCTTCATGGTCAACCTCCTCAGCCTCTAGAAGGCGACGAGAAGCAGGGTTTAGGTCCAGCTTCAAGTCAAAGGTCTGAAGAATCCTGGACAAGTCCGAGACAATGTCAAGGGCTATCCCAGTGAGCTTCCCCATCTGGTCCAAACTACCCTCTTGCAATTGTCCCTTAACCGCTTCCTCACCACTTTTCCCATCTTCAAACCCTTCCATGCAAGATTGTTGGTATGACATGACAGCGCTCAACCAGTTCCTGAAGTCAGGGGTCTGTTCATGAACAGCTTGTATGTTGTTGTCACGGACTAGATTAGTCGCGGACTCGAGACTATCTATGGCGAACTGCATCAAGTCCTTGCAGTCGTCAAGGGCCATTTTCATGCCGGGGTCCTTGCCGCCATGATCCACCGTGAGCCTGTCGCTCATGTTCATGGCTTGGATGACGCTCTTGGCGGTTGCTTCCACCACTGCCGCTATATAAGCGTTCGGGTCAGAGGAGTTGGTGGGTTTCACGGTGCTGAGAGTGTCGTGACAGAGCTTAGGGTCTTCGGTTCCCTCACACATTGACTTCACGGATTTTTGTTGTGCTGCTACCACAGGATCAGTTGTGTCTTTTTTGTTAACAACTACCACAACGCCAATGGCAACACCCACCACCAGGATGAGGGATACACCAGAGGCAATTATTTTTGTATTCATGGTTTTGGTTTTTTTCTTTTTTTTTTTCCTCTTCTTGAGATTTTTTATCTTGTACTTATTCTACCAGGAATAAACGAAAAGCACAGTTAGGAAGGATGAAAAGTATATATAGATTTCCTCCCCTTTATTGGTTTCTTGTGTGGGAAGGTGATATGATTAGTTTATTAGTGTAATAGACAAATCTACCACAAGGATTGATGTTTTTATAGGTAGTTCAACTTTTTTCCATCAATCTTAGAATAGTGGTGAAGGGTAACCTTAACATGAATGAGTGTTCAGAATTGTTGTTGGTTTCAGAATTGTAGGGGAGGATTAATTAGGACACTGCTATTTCTTGATCAATTTATATCTACAATAGAGAGAATATTCCTATAATAAGCGAGAATGGTATTTTCCGGGTAAAGTTTTGTGTTGAGTTGGTGGTAGAAAATGTGGGCTTGTATTTGTGATGGCTAAGAATAGTTGAGGCCTCCTAGTTCTGGACCATTTTTCAGTCCATAGATATTCTTCCTAGTCGTCCTTTGTTCAAGCTAAACCGCAGGATAATTCGTGGTGGACTTAAAAGTAGAACAAACAAAACAACAGCCTCAACATTGAGCAGTGAAACAGTAACTCACTTTCACTTCCAGAAAATCGTAATTGAAATTACAAGTTATACAAACCCAATTGAACCAGCATTTTAATTAAAAAAAAATAAAAGAATTAATCTAGTAATAAAAGGCTTTTGTCACTATAATTGTCTCCAATAAAGTAGTCCAATGACTAGCTATTTGCTAAGAAAAGAATATACTCATTTCTCTTTTGCAATTTTTCACAAAACTAAAATGGCAATAAAAAATAGAGAAAACAAATAACATTTAAAAGAATAGAAGCAAGAAAACCTCAAAGGACCTCATAGATTATGAACAAAATGAATGCAGAGTAGGACAAAAAGCCTTGTTCGAGTAATTTACCACCAGCATCTGAAGCAGTCTCTTATATTTTGCATGCACAATTGTGCACATACTCACAGATATAGAGATATAGAGAGAAAGAGATACAGAGAGATTAATTTGCTGTTTCACCAGCAGGTCCAGGTCGTGCAGTCAACAATGGTTGAAGAGCTTTGACTACAATGCTCATGTTGGGTCTGAAATCAGCTTCATATTGCACACATAGTGCAGCAACAGCAGCCATCTGTAATTAATCAAGCATCATGCTGTTATAAATGAATATTCTTCCAGGGATTTTTTGTATTTATCTTTAAGGGTAGTTATTCCGAGTGCGTGTGGTTCCTATGATGGTTTCTACAAACATGTTCATATTATTTTGCATATTTTCCTCTAGCATAATGCAGACCAGTAATGGCTCTTCCTATTGCTCCACTAATTAATACATTCAACGAATTCCTCCCAAAGGAACTTATAGAGGTTTTAGATTCAAATTCTGGCCTCCTTCATAGTATTACTATTTACTATTAAGTACCCAAATAAAATACAAGAATTCTGAGGCTATCTCTAGTGGAAAGCTTCTTTTACACAGTTTTCCAATTCATATCCATATAGTCAATTACAATACAAGCTATAAAACACCTCCACAAACAGTTCAGACCACCATAGCAAGAAAAATGGTGAAGATAAAAATGAGATGAAAAATATATACTCAGATAAAAAATACCTTAGCAACAGCTTTCGGTGGGTATTCTCCTCCTAGTCTTGTATCAACACACTGCCTGACTTTATCTTCACTTAGTTTCGGTGTAGCCTGAAACAAATACCAATTGTGAGCAGCTAGGATCTTAGAGTTGAAAGTAAATCATAATAAAGAGGCTTGGATTCTGGTTCTTTTTCTCTTTTGTTGGAGCAGGGGAGGAGGGTGTAAAGATATAGCTTAAATTAGTACCCAAGTAACAAGACTCTGCTGTCCACGTGGTAGGGTATGATCAACTGGTTTCCTTCCAGTCAAGAGTTCCAGAAGGACAACACCAAAACTGTACACATCACTCTTAGCATTCAATTGTCCGGTCATAGCATATCTGCAATCACAAGATTAGACAGATTATTGTTTAGCAATTGAGGCTAGGAGACTATATATTTATACTTGGTTTGTCCTTGTCCACATTTATAAAAAGATAAAGAAACACAAAATATGTGGGAATTGGTCATAATTGTTTAGTCAACTTTGGCTGAAAGGACATTTCCTATAGCTTTTTCCAATAATTCTTCAGCATTTACATAACAGAACGAAGGGTTCTATCCATGATATCCAATAGGTATTGTTACGCATATAAATAGGGATTGGCCTTGTAATTGAGATATGTTGAATATTGTTGAGATAATGAAACCCCTTCTATCCCTTTGTTCTCTCTTCTCTGTCCCTATTCCCTCTCTTCTCCCTCTCTCAGATTCTGGTTATATCATTGGTATCAGAGCACCGATCCGGTGCACCTGAACCAGAGAAAAGAAAAGAAAATGGAAGCTTGGTGGGAAAAATTTGAAAGCATGTGTGAATCCTGGACCCGGGAGTGTGAGGAACGACGCAGGTTCTGGGTGGAGCGTGACGCCGCACATGAGCGATACCTGGCGGAGCAAGCGGTGAGGTACGAGGCGAAAGCGGCGGCGGCGATTGCTTTGGCAGAAGAAAAACTCGCAGTGGAGGCTGAAAGAGAAGCCACCGCGGAGGTCAAGCGAGCAGCGACAACCACCGCTGAGGCGGAGCGAGCAATGACGGTGAAGGAAGAGAAGGATGGAATCTTCATATTCCAGAAGCCACATATTGGGTCGTCAATGGTCGTTCCCATGAACACAGGAACGCTCATCTTCGTCAAGAAGCTGCGAAGTGTCTCTTCAATGGCCAACCGGCCACCGGCGAAGCCGCCGGATTCGGTGGATTCAGTTCGAAGAGCTGTGCAAGAAGACGGAAGAAATACGCCTGCGTGAAGAAGCTCGCCAGCGTGAAGAGGCAGCGGCGGAGTACGAGTGGCACGTGGCAGAATACCATCGGTACATGGCGGCGTATGAGCGGTACGAAGCCAAAGCGGCGGCGGAGGCCGAGCGCATCGCTGAGGAAGAGCGCGCGGCGGCGGCGCGAGAAGCGTCGAAGGTGCCGGCGATTCAAGAAAAGGAAGAAACAGAGTGTGCGATCTTCGTCCAGAACCCGCAGATCGGGTCTCCCATGGTGATTCCGGTCCCAAACAGCAGCGATTTCAGGTCCATTGAAGTCGTCGTACCTCGAATTCGGGAATCCAGATTCGTATTTTCCCAAATTAAAAATCTAAGGTTCCAGGAGCCCCAAATCGGAGTTTTAGGGTTCCTCGATGGTGATTTGTCCCAATCCGGCGATGTTCTTTGCAATTACGGCGGCGATCTAACTTTCGGAGGAGGAAGAAGGCCTCCACGGAAGCCACCGGACATATTCCTTCCCGGCGGAGACCCCTGCTGCTTGGTCAGAAAGCGTTACCTTCTGGTCTTGTCCAAGCGTCCACCGGCGAAGCTGCCGGACTCATTTCTTTGCGGCAGCGAACTGTCCTGGGCCGTGTACTCTCGCCGACCACCTCGAAAACTGCCTGATTCCTCACCTTGCGGCGGAGAACCTTGTGTTTGGACCTCAGTCATGGCGACAAGGCCGCCGGCGAAGCCACAGGACTTCGGCGTCGGACCGGACACGACGGCAGAGGCCACTGATTCCATAGCTCAGCGGCGAGGGGTGTGCGTGTGTGTGTGTTTGGTTGCTACAATGACAAAGCGAAGGAAGAGGGATGAACAGTGCTCCCCTCCGAGTGGGCCAGGCCCAAACTGCTCTTGGTAGGACTTGGGCCTTGCAGGAGGAACAAAAACAAAAAGTCCAAGTGCTGCTGCAATGGGTGGACATCAGCTTGTGTTGGCCCATTCGTTTTTTTTTTGGAGTTTTTTTTCATTTCATTGTTGCTTCGAGCCCCTGTTTCTGTGTGTTACATTTTCTTGTTTTTAATGTGGTTTGGTTGTATTTTGTTCTTGTTAGTGTTTGGATTTTGATGAGTTTCCTTGAGGACAAGGAAAATTTTAAGGGGAGGGATATGTTACGCATATAAATAGGGATTGGCCTTGTAATTGAGATATGTTGAATATTGTTGAGATAATGAAACCCCTTCTATCCCTTTGTTCTCTCTTCTCTGTCCCTATTCCCTCTCTTCTCCCTCTCTCAGATTCTGGTTATATCAGGTATAAAATGATGCACGTGATCTGATATCTAACTTTAACAATTTGATATTCATATCTTACTCTGGTGCATGATAACCAAAGGTCCCAAGGACACGAGTAGAATGAAGACGTGCAGCCATGTCCGGAGCCTGATTCGATAAATCAAAATCTGCAATTTTAGCAACATCATCATCAAAGATTAGCACATTGCTTGACTTGATGTCCCGGTGGATAATGTGGGGATCAGCCTTCTCATGCAAGTATTCAAGCCCTCTTGCAGCCCCGACGGCAATTTTCACTCTCTGTGCCCATGTCAAAACAGGACCAGGCTGTGCTCCTTTAACACCTTTTCTGCCTGCAAGTAAGAACAATGGCAACATTTATATATGATAACAATACAGACTAAGCTCAGATGTATCGCAAGTCGCAAGCAGTGACATTACATGTCAAGGCATCCAAAGGAATAAAAAATTGTTAACATCCATAATCTTCTCAGTTCCTCTCTAACATAGAAAAATAATTCAGCATGTGTTGATTGATCTTAATAGTTTTCCAAATCGACCAATTGAAAGGAAAAACTATATACCATGTAAAATATCATGAAGAGACCCATTAGATGCAAACTCATAAACAAGAATACGGGAATTTCCATCAACTGAATATCCAAGCAACTGAACAAAATTTTCATGCTTCAGCCTTGATACCATTGAAACCTGAAAAGTCCAAAAACCAAGTAGTGTATGTGATTTGAACATTTCGTGTCCTGATAAAAGAAATATTAAGCCAAGGTTGTAAGACATATATACCTGAGCTAAGAATTCCTCATCAGGCTGTTTACTAGCATCTAACTTCTTGATTGCTGCAGCCTGACCATTTTTAAGTACACCATAATATACTCTTCCATAGGATCCCTCACCAATAAGAGAATCTTGCCCAAAGTTATCTGTAACTTCTTTTAGCTCATCTTCTGATATATTAGGAACTTCAATGGGTTGGGGTTTAACAGTCTGACCACCCTGCTTTGCAGTTTCAGAAGCATGATGATTTCCATCATTCCCTGCACATTAGTATTTATCAGAATAATCTCATCACATCCAATCAAACAAATCAACACAACAAAGTATCTAATAACAGTCTCAATCAATTATTACGGATAGAATCCAATCAATATGAAAATATCACTCAAAGATGCACCAACGCTTCAAAGTAGAAAACTACACTCGCCGCCCCTAATGCACACCTCTAGCTAATAAGAGTCAAATTACCTGACGGATTTTTTACAACATACGGTCCTCCGCTTTCAGCAGTCTTGTGGAAATCATCCTCTTCGCAACAATTGAAACAGCTCATGATTCTTTCCCACTGAAATAATCCATAAGCTTGTAAGATCATACAAATAATAGTTTACTTTTAAGCTTGAATATACAGTCTATTTATTCCAAAAACAAAAACAAAATGTACATGCTCATTGCTAGAAAGAAAAAACACCCTGATGATACTGCAAATTTGTTAGTTTTTTTTCCAATTACATCAATAACTAGTATTAACTATCCACTAATTCGATTCATATTAACTAAACTACGCAATTACCTGCCTAACTCTTAGAAATGCAATCAAATTCAAAAAAATGAAGTGTTATCCAAAATTATTTGCATAATCTAATCACTCTCAAGCAACAAACAAGTGATGCACAAAAAATTCACAGCATGAGATCAATGTTTCTCAAATATGCAATCGAGTGAAGCTAAATGAAAGCAGATCGAATCATTTTCTGCACAATCAGTGCAATTTGCTGTGAAATCAAAGCCAGCAGTGACAGATCATTCTATAGCAGAATCAGTTATCACCGACCGATATCAAATTCGCCAGAAAACAGAAAATTAAAAAGCAAGTGAGAATGAAGAGTGTGGTAGATCGATGATGAGTACCTGAAACGAAACGGAAGAGCGAAATTGCGGAGAAGAGAGTCAAGAGCGAGGCGCGGTGGTGCGGCGACGGTGTGAAGGGTGCGCAGGATAAGCAGGGAGGAGTGCGTAGGATAAAGGGGCGGATCGAAGCAGTGCTTGACTCGCTTTTGAAATGGAATCGAAAGTAGAATTATTGCTTGCGGTTACAGGGATTTTCTTCTGTCTAGAGCAGTACAGCTATGATTATCGATTATGTAAATATCTCACCAACTATTTAAATACTACCATTAATTCAGGCTTTTTACTCTCCTTTTTCAGCACAGGCTAGTCAGCATTTGACTTGTGGGACGCATACACTCGGTGTAAAAACAAACGTTACTTTGGCAATTGGCATGGTTTCGAGTTTGGAAAGAGTTTTCTCCTATTAATAAAAAAATTGTTTATTTTATTAAAAAAATAAAGCTATAAAACTATATTTATTACGAGGTGTGGAATCTCGTATTAGACTAGACATGCTTGGGTATTGAGACATCTTGATGTTGTTTGTGTATCTGATTGTAGGGAACAATTGATGCTTTTAGTGATAATACAGACGTTCATAGCTACTGATGGAGGAAGAAAATTATCTCAGCGTTCGTGCCATGTTGGATAAAAATTGGATTGTTACATTCTCTCATGTTCATCAAGAGCTCAATTTGATAGCGGAAACTTTAGCTCGTCATACGTCTAGAGATGAAGTTCCTTGGCGGATATGGAACTATGGAAGTTTTCTCTTTCCATCTTGATTTTGTTTTGTGAGGCAGAATTTTGTGCAGATATGATTGAAGAACTAGTACCCTATCTATTTTGTATTTTATTTTTCTTTCTGATAACATTCTTTAACATTCCAAGTGACTAAAGCAAATGATATATGGACGGCTCCACAAGGTTTTATTAAAGTGAATGTTGATAGTGGGTGGACAGGAATGTGAGTTCAACAGGTTATGGGCTCATTGCTAGATCATGCAAGGGTGAACTACTAATTGATTCGCTCATTGCTAGATCATGCAAGGGTGAACTACTAATTGATTCGTCTCATCCCCAAGTCGAAAGACAAGACCCTTTGGTTGCTAAGCCTTAATGCTGCAATGGAGCATGACAGTTGCACAAGATTTGGAGCTGGAAAGTGGAAAGTGTCATTTTTTAGTCGGATTCGGCCTTTGTGGTGATATGATCCACCTCCTGTTGTTGATCAAGCTATCTTTGTAAGCTCATCTCTTACATCTTAATATGTTGAGCATTTTCCTTCCAAAACCATGTCTAGCAAAAAAAAAATATTTTTTTGAAATTTTCCTTAAAAAAATTATTGTTTTATATTTATTTCCACATCTTTAACATAATTTTTATTTATTAGTCTTTTTAAAGATATTAATATAAGTCTTGTAAACAAAAAAATAGTAAAAGTCAACGCCAAATATGTCATTTAGAGAAATTATTTATATTATTCATCGATGCAATTATAGTAAAAGAACAAAGATGTAATTATAGTATAATATCTACAACCCATTTAATTTGTATTATATGTTATTTATAACATTTTTATAACAGAATCTTGACCAATTAATTAGTTTGAATTGGTTTGGTTAGTGGTTCACTACATTTTAAACTCCAGTCCAACTAATTGTAATTGATTCAATTATTATTGTTCCCTCCAAATTTCACAGATAGGTTAGAGGACAATGGAGTGTTCAGCACTTCAGCCTTAAGGTCCAAAATTCATAATGAGTGAAGAAGTACCCGCTGTTGGACCAAAATTCGCTTATAAAGGCTCATTTTGTTCTTTAGCTAGGCCGTTGGAGGTTTCTGATGATTTTATGGTGCAGTGATGGTGTTTAATTAAGTGTCATGACTGGTCCATTAAATGGGGTGGCGCCATTAATTCAGGTGAAGGAGGGACAACCGCCCCACTAGAAGCGGGGTTATGGTCTGCACATCGTGTATGAGTCTGGCGACTAGATCCAACACTATTGAGGAGATCCAGACATTATCACATTGGCATAGAGCTATCCCTTGATCAGACTAGAGGCTTGTGAAACATGGTCCATCCGGCTAGGTAAATCAAGTGCGATCTGCGTGTGCTTGGGAATAGCCACATGGAGGAGAAGAGAGGAAAACTTTTCATACCATTCTCAGCTAGCTTGCTCAAGCTCATAGAGGGACTTGAGCAATGTATAGACTTTATTAGGTTTAGAGGATGAAACCCCTTGTGGCAGCATCATGAATACATCTTCCTAAAGATCACTAATGTAAATGCCACAATGAATGGATGCAAGATCTAGAACAGAAAGAGAGCAACTAACTAAATGCTCTAACAAAGCTGCTGTAATGGTTCTAACATAATCCAATTCCCAGCTAACTAAACTAACTTGCTTAAGCAACCTGAGCTAGCTCCTTCCTCGCTCATCATGCTCTATAGAATGTATTTAAGCTGATTTTAGCAACTTAGATTTTCTAAATTGGAGCACAGTGGACATGAAACAAATACTTAAATGTCGCATCCAGAAAAAGTGCCATCAATGCTAAAATAAACAACAATAGCTATGTCATTATTTAACAGTGCAGGAATCAAGTACTGCAATATAAGTAGTTTCAGTTCACTTTACAGCTTAACATGACAAAAGGCATCAACACTTTTTGGGTCTTGGAATTGAACACCTCAGGATGGTTGATACAGATCAAGCTTTGGATTCGCTCCACTCTTGTAATGTTGGGGTTTCAACTCCAACATTTTTCATGTCAAACACATTGGCTGAAACCACCCAGATATTAGCCTTCATTACCATCTAATAAAATTTGATCACAATCTTATTTTTAAAAAAAGAACAAAATATCTCTCTGCCTTGAGGGAACCTAGAATATCAAAATGTAGCCACGAAGGAAATGGGTTTAAAGAATTGTGGGGCATGATAGCATAAAAAATATATCACCAGTGCAACCATGTTAATTCAAAGGAGAAAGCAAGAAATTTCATCTTCACAACAATAATGTCCTCAACTCATCAAACATGTCACCACTTTTATGAATGCATTATATTCCACTCCATAAGCCAATACCAACTTACTCATAGTTAAAATTTGATGTAATCATTCATGATGAATAGATTTCCGATTTACAACTATACACTCTTATAAGGGTGTTGCTAACTAAACTACACATCTTCAATGTCAGATAACTCCTTAATCTCTAAATTTCTAAGACGTGTTTTTGAAAATTGGCCAAACCCTAGTAATCATAAGTCAAACTAACCGCAACATAACTTCACAAAGATCAGAGATTTATCTCTCTGCTCAAATTCCTGGGCTTGGGCATATGAATGAATAATATATTTGGAACTACTAGATACTCTTCCCATCACAACACACAAATTTAAAAATAAGACATTGTTAAGCTGATCACACTAGTTTTCTGACCATTTTTTCCTTAAATATCTATGGCAGAGAAGGTCTTTAATAGATGGTTATCAAAATAAAGTTCCTACCATTTAATATGCAAGGATTTCAAGAAGCTGATAAATACATACCAAGATGAATGTCAGGTGTCGCTGCCGCTGTGGCGTCAACAATAACAGTTACAGGTTTATAGTCCAATGCTACAGCATCAAAGACAGTTTGCCTGATACAGTTTGGAGTTTGAACACCTACAAATAAAGCTATATTAAGTCTACACATAAATGTAAAACTGCAAACTCATGTACAGCATTAAAACACTTACTCACCAGTGACCACCAGACTATTAATTCCAGCTCCTTGAAGGACTGAATGAAGGTGTGTAGAAAAGAATGCACTAAACCTGGTTTTCACCAGTTTATAATCCCCTTCTCTAATTACCAACCCATCAACTAACTCTGCTCCTTCACTTCCTTTAGAGGTTGGACCAACTTTCCCTGGACTATATAGATGACGACGAAAGAGTTCAACATCTCTTCCTAAGGGATCATGTTCGCGTACAACCTGGAAATATTTTGAGAGACATTACTCAAGTCACTCAACAATTACAGAACTATTTTCTTAAATATCAACAGCACAAGATATCTAGTGAATATAAGTAGTTTTCTTCATTTCTTCATGTTGGCAAATAGAAAATATATGGACCATTCTGATAATAAGTCTCTTCAAAAACACTTAATTTGAGAACCTAAGGAATTATGAAAACTAAAATGAACTTAATTCTATACACTTTCAAAGAGGGAATGAACAGTTGTTACCCAAACTATAAGAATTCCACGCTCCCTGGCAACTTCCACAGCCTTAATCACATTGGGGACAATATCTTTCCCTCCTTTCACTAGCATAGGACCTCCTTCTACAAAATCTTTCTGCAAGCTCACAAATAAAGAGAAAAAGTTTAATATCTCCAAGAACACCCTGAGGGACAAGAAGAACAACATTGGGAAGAGACAGAGTGTACTAGTATCTACCTGCATGTCGATGACAAGAAGAGCTGTGCGTTTCCAATCCTCTGCCATTTTCAAAGGGTCAACTCCTTCACCAAGTCCGGATTTTGAGCGCTGTGACAACGATTATGGCCAATTGGGTCGCTTAGTATGTATTACTCCACTGCACAGGCGCTTCACAAAAATTTCAAAAACTCAACGAAACTCAAATACGCAGATCGAATCATTTTCCGCACAATCAGTACAATCTGTTGCTAAAATCAAGTTATCACCGACCGATATCAAATTTGCCGGAAAACCGAAAAAGTTAAAAGCAAGTGAGAATGAAGAGTGTGGTAGATCGATGATGAGTACCTGAAACGAAACGGAAGAGCGAAATTGTGGAGTAGAGTCAAGAGCGGGGCGCGGTGGTGCGGTGACGGTGTGAAGCGGCGGTGTTGTTCCGAAACCGATGAAATATGCGCAGGATAAGCAGGGAGGAGTGCGTAGGATAAAGGGGTGGATCGAAGCAGTGCTTGACTGGCTTTGAAATGGAATCGAAACTAGAATTATTGTAGAGAACAATTGATGTTTTTATTGACAACAAAAACGTTAATTGCTATTGATGGAGTAAGAAAATTATCGGTTCTTGTGTCATGTTGGATAAAGATTGGATTATTACATTCTCTCATGTTCATCAAGAGCTCAATTCGGTAGCGGGAACTTTAGCTCGTCACACGTCTAGAGATGCGGTTCCTTGGCGGATATGGAACTATGAAAGTTTTCTCCTTCCATCTTAATTTTGCTTTTGTGTTCGGACCTTATATTTTGTATTTTCTTTTTCTTTCTGATAACATTCTTTAACTTTCCAAGTGACCGAAGCAAATGATATATGGAAGGCTCAAAATGTTTGATTAAAGTGAATGTTGATATTGGGTGGACAAGAATGAGTTCAACAGGTTATGGGCTCATTGCTAGATCATGCAAGGCAGCAAGGGTGAACTACTACTTGATTCGTCTCATCCCCAAGTCGAAAGACAAGACCCTTTGGTTGCTAAGTCTTAATGCTGCAATGGAGCATGACAATTGTACAAGATTTGGAGCTGAAAAGTGGAAAGTGTCATTTTTTTAGTCGGATTCGACCTTTGTGGTGGGATCATCCACCTCCTATTGTTGATCAAGCTATCTTTGTAAGCTCATCTCTTAAACTCTTACATCTTAATATATTGAGCATTTTCCTTCAAAAACTATGTCTAACAAAAAAATTATTTTTTTGAAATTTCCTTAAAAAAATTATTGTTTTATATTTATTTCCACATGTTTAACATAATTTTTATTTATTAGTCTTTTTAAAGACATCTATATCTATATACTTTATAAAAGAACAACGTTATCCAAAAGAATTAGACACGTGACATTCTAAGATGCACTCTCATCACACACCCCTCATTGGCTGACAAGTGTCACAGCCACATGAATTCTCACAAATTTATTAATTGCATTGATTTCCCTATAATTTGGTTTAGTTGTCCCCCATTAAATGTGATTTTCTAAATCATTTCCTATAAATCAACCTCCTTATTGCTGATTTCATCACATACTCAAAATGTGTTTTTGCCATCCTTTTTCTGCAAGAATGAAGTTTCAACCTTCTCATATCAAAAGGTATGTTTTCGCACTTTCTATTCAATTGACCTGTTACATTTGATTTGGTTCCTTTAACTAATACTGAGTTGTAGTTGATGATTGCCAACAAAATGTATTGAAAGTTGTTAAGGAGGAGAAATAAGCTTTTGAAAGTTGTCAAGAAGGAGAAGATATGATGAATAGAAAGTGATGATAAATTTGTTATCCAAGTAGAACAAGAATAAAAATTTGTTAAGGAGGAGAAATAAGCTTTCCGTTCATGGTTCTCATATTTGTTATCCAAGTAGAACAAGAATAAAGATTGATGATAAACCATCTCTCTTTTGCTACTGCTTTTTACATTTCAAGTTACTTTTGGCATTTATTTTTGTTTTCGATACCGGGAAACGGAAAGTGTTTGAATTTATGTTTTGCATATTAGTTTTCAAGGTTTATTAATAAATTACGGTTTATATTTACAATTGCTTCTTTTATGATGATATGTTATTATTTTAGATGGATTCAAATCTTTCATTCTACTTGTGTTTACAACTTTTCCCTATAATGAACGAGTCTCTTTTTTGAAAAGCAAGATATGTATTGAGGTTGTATAATTTTATATACTTACAAACATTTTATATTAATTTCCATCATTTCAAAGCATCAACGACATATATTCTTAAAATACATAATTTGCGTGTGTGGAAAATCAATGAATAAAGATGATGATTTTGCATCATTTCTTTGATTTAAAATAATGTCCATTTTTAGAATGGAAAAAAACATTTCAAAAAATTAATTACTTATTAAATTCAAAAGCTATATATTTAAGGAAATTACAATTCGAAATTAATTTTTAATTTCCTTCAATTTCCTTACATAAACAACTTAACTATGGTAATTTGTAGTCAACTCATAAAAGATCTAATAAATGCTATATGGAATAAAAGTTGTATTCGTTTTCTTTTTAAAAATCTCATTTAAAACAATTAATTACATTTTAATACAGTAATTATTTCATTTTTCCAGTCAATTATTGCTATAATCGTTTTTTTAAACCCCATGTAAAATAATTAATTAAATTTTAATTCATTCATTATTTATTTTAGGAAATTAATATTCAAAATTAATTCATTAATTCCTTCAATTTCCTTAAATAAATTAATTAATGACGTGAATCAGTGCGAATATGTTTTGAAATAATTTCATTTAAAAAAAACGTTTTAAATATTTAATTACTTATTAAATTCATTAGCTATCTATTTAAGGAAATTATCATTCAAAATTAATTATTTATTTTCTTCAAATTCCTTATATAAACCACTTAATGGTATATTCGTTTTAATATTTAAAAAACCTCATTTGAAATAATTTATTACATTCTAATGCAATGAAAATTTGTTTAAGGAAATTCTTTTTCGAATCTCATTGATTAATTCTAAACAGTTTAATTATAACCGTTGATTACATCACTTAATTTAAATATGTATCATTGACAATTTTCAACACTTAATTCAAAAACATATTTTAAAAAAATCATAATACAACATTTAACACTAATTACTATTTAAAAAAGAGAAAACGTTGATTTCCTTATTTAACATAAATTGAATTGAATTGAATTAAAAGTATTTTACTACACATCAATCCTATGCCATATTTCAAATAGTCATGCAATTAATTCTGAGGCAAAATTACGTTATTAACTTTATTTATAATTAATGGTTTCCAATTTTAAAGCAATAATTACGGTGATTAATGATTCTAAAATAATAATTAGTCAAGTAAGTTTTATTTCCCTAATTACAAAGTCATTAATTTTGGAAAAAGTCAAAATAATTAAACATAATATGCGTGTGTTGTTACTTTATAAAGTTGTTTATATGTTTGTATAATCACTAAATAGAAATACGGTTGTATGTACTATACACTTTGATTTTTTGGGTGCCAAATAAAACTGTTTTTGAATTAAAAATACATATTCTATTTGAGAATGAAATATTCTTGACAACTTTAGTCATTATTAACCCTAATTTGAACTATATATACCCCTTATGTTACATTTCTCCTCCATCATTTCATCCATTTTCCAGCACTTGATATATTTGAAATTAACCTTTCTTCTGATAGCTTCAAGAATCGACGGTATGGCCAAAATCGATGGCTCCAAAGAGACCTGGACAATTGTTCGGAAGTCAATCGTCTATGGCTAAGTCCGAGTTTATATGGCTCCAAGCTACCCTTTTCAATTGACATGATTCTTATGGATGACAAGGTATAACACTTTTTTTTTGAATCACTCAGTTTAATGTAATTTTTGGATGGACATGGTTCTTATGGATGACAAGGTATAACAATTATTTTTCTAACTACTAAATTCTAATTCTGTGTTGTTAATGTTGGACAATCTCTGATCTTCTTTACTTATCTAATTTCAGGGTGTTAATATTCACGCTTCAGTTAGGAAGACTCTTATTTACCGATTTCAGTCTTTGCTAAGTGAAGGACGTGTATGTCAGATCTCATTCTTTGGTGTTGGTGAAAGCGGTCATGATTTCCGACCAACCTCCCATCCATTCAAGATCAACTTTGATATAAATACTGCTATACGATTTGTTCCTAATTAATAAGTCATGTTGTGGTTGTTGTTCAATATGTAAAGATAACGCATTTTAAAGGTATTTTTCTATTTTACTGTGTGAAATAATTAAAATTTATCAACAACATTTTCTAATTTTTCTCCTTATTTTGATACAGGTAAGACAAGTCTCCATAATATTTATGGGGCTACAAGAGTTCTTTTTAATCCTCTTATAAAAGAAATTGCCCCTCTTCGAGCTCGGTACATTCTATTAATACTTATTTTTCTAACATTATTCGTATTCAGATCTAACTGGTCTCAGGTTCTTAGAGACAAATGAAATTTTGGAGTGGAATGATTGAAAAAAGGTAAATTCTCTTTTAGTGACTAGATTTTGATTTTTCCTTTCATAATAATTATTTGAGTTTTTTTTTTACTTTTTTTTAGAAAAAATTTACAAAATGGAATGATCTCATAGATCAAGGAGTGAATATTTAATATTAGTTAATTCTATTATTTTTAAAATTGTAAAAAATAATTTTGCGATTTGAGTTTGAAATTTAAAAGGCTAAAAAGCATTTTTGGCCCCTGATGTTTCAAATTTGTGCAAACTCTACCCCTACTCTATTTTTGTCGACGTTTCTACTCCTCATGTTTTCAAACAGTGCACCGTCTACCCCTCCGTCAGTCAGGCTTTCTCAGGAGAGGTTCCTGACTGGATTAGAGAGATGAAGAGGAGTATATGAAGTTGATGATGATCAAGGAAATGATATAAAATAAATTTGCTTGATGTATATATCAATTATGTATGTAACTGAACTGGTTAAATGCATGTTTTGCTACTTACAGGTCTTGAGTTTGAATCCTCCATGTCCCTTTTTTTCAATTTCACTTGTAATTTCCACGTGGCAGGTCCAAAAAAAAAAGTCAAATCAGCTCATTCCGTTAGTTTTTTAACGTCTGACTGACGAAGGGGTAGACGGCGCACTGTTTGAAAACATGAGGGGTATAAACATTGACAAAAATAGAGTAGGGGCAGAATTTGCACAAACTTGAAACATCAGGGGCCAAAAGTGCTTTTTACTCTAAATTAATATATACACTTGTTTTGGATGTTCAGGCAAACATGAGGAGAGACTTCTCAGCTCCTTACACAAGAAGCTTCTACTTGTGTTTATTGGCAAACATTCAGAGTGTGGTCATTGCAGTGGGCTTTTAGCACAATCTCGCAGCTTAACAGTAATGGTGCACTAAATAATAGTAATTTGATCCAATTTTTCACTCATATTTTAATTATTTTGCTTAGACACAAAATAAGGTTTTTTTTCACTTTAAATCATTCGTGAATTCATTCATAATAATTAATTGGATTTCTTTTACTTTTTTAAGAAATGAATATAATTTATTGAATCAACTCATTGATTAAGGAGTCATAATTCAATTTAAGTTAATGCATTTCCTTTTTTAAAAATTGTAAAAGAAAAATTAAGATTTGAGTTTGAAATTTAAATTGAGCACTAAATAATATAATTGGTGCCAAATTTTCAGTCAGATTTTAAAACATTTTTCTTAAATGAGTATCATATGCTTATGTTTAGATTGCATGGTAAAAAACTTCCACAAGGAAAAATATTTTATATCAAAAATAATTCATGTAAAAAAAACTAATAATTTTTAGGTGACTCTTCATTCGCCTCCATTATGACTCCTAATTCTTACCACTTTTGTTAACTCTCGGGAACAATTTTTCATCTAATTTAAATATATTTTTCATAATTTTAAAATATTTAAGATTAAATATATATGAAGTTTTTGTCAAATTTTGCAAGTTGTGTGATACTCATTGTGGTTTTGTTTGGTTGAGTACTCATTTTTTCATATATTAATTCATTAATACATGCCTAAATAATGAGATCAATATTCGTCGTGCAACGCACGGGGTAAAAACACTAGTTATTATACATTTTCCGATGTATAAAAAAAAAGACATTATTATAAAAAACAATAGTAAAAGTCAACGCCAATTATGTCATTTAGAGAAATTAATATTATTTATATTATTCATTGATGCAATTATAGTAAAGGAACAAAAGCTTCCGTTGTAAAACAAAAAAAATAGTAAAGGAACAAAGATGTAATTATAATATAATATCTGCAACACATTTAATTTGTATTATAAATCGTCATGTTATTTATAACATTTTTATAACAAAATCTTGACCAATTAATTAGTTTGAATAAAGAATGAGTTGTTACATTCTCTCATGTTCATTAAGAGCTCAATTTAGTAGCAGAAATTTTAGCTCGTCAGACGTCTAGAGAGATGCAGTTTCTTGGCGGATATGGAACTATGGAAGTTTTCTCCTTCCATTTTGATTTTGCTTTTGTGTTCGGACCTTCTATTTTGTATTTTCTTTTTCTTTCTGATAATATTCTTTAACTTTCCAAGTGACCGAAACAAATGATAGATGGATGGCTCCACAAGGTTTTATTAAAATGAATGTTGATACTGGGTGGACAGGAATGAGTTCAACAGGTTATGGGCTCTTGTGAGATCATGCAAGGGTGAACTACTAATTGATTCATCTCATCCCCAAGTCGAAAGACAAGACCCTTTGGTTGTTAAGCGTTAGGTAGCGACGTAGCGTTTGGTGACAGAACAGAACAGGACAGAACAGAACGGAACGGGATAGAACAAGATGAAACAGGACAATAATGTTCTCTGTGTTGTGTTTGATAACTCTAGATCATTTGAACAAAACCATTAGTTCAATTACACATATAACCCTATTATACGTTATATTTTATTTGAGAATAAAAAATGACAAACAATACATAACATTCTTTCATATTTATATTTACAAATATATAACAACATTGGATTAAAATTAATGTTAAAATTTATATTTTTAATTAAAATTTCCAGAAAACCCTATAATATATTTCCTTCTCCATTCGCTACCCCTCTGAAACGCCTCTTCCTCCTCCTCCCATGGTTTCACTATTGCACAAGTGCAGTTCAAAATTTATTGGTTTCGTTTGAAAAATATCAAAATTCAATTTTGCGTGATTTCTTTCTCTGATTGAATTATTGGCTCAAATTCTTTCACAAATTATTTCAATCTGGGCGTGAATTCAATTCACAGATGTGAACCATGTGCATTGTTGAATTGATTTTTTATTTTTTCTCTGGAGTTTTCTTTCTTTCATATGCTGTCATAGGGCACATCTCAAGTTTATTGGCTCACATGGAATCAATGCAATGTGAATAATATATAATTGACTTTCAATCACAGCTATGGTCATTTGTTTCATGTTTCAATCGAGGTTTCCAGGATTCACATGGAATCCTATTTTACTGTTCCGTGAAGAAGAAGAGAAATTAGGGGAGGGGTCTAGCGAGATTTTAAATACTCCCTCCGGTCCTATTTATAAGCAGCAAAAAAAAAATCACATAATTTAAGAAATGTAGTTAAACTAGTTAAAATGCATTAAATTTGTCCTAAATTAAACTAAACTTCCAAAATCACCGTTTGTTATACCTCTTTCTATCATTAATAGCTTTATTCTTTTTCATTGATCTCTTTTCTCAAAACTCTTACTACTTAATCAAGTTAAATTCTTTTTCCAAGGTGCATAATAACTACAGCAATAGTGCAATGTGTGTCCACCTTAACGGTTGCTTCTTACTCAAAAGTGTTTAAACTTCTCATGCGTACTATCTAGAAAAGATTTATTCTACTACTGCTTTTTGCATCTGAAATTTGAAGTTTTGAGGGTAAAAATTTTGGCGCAACATAGAGCTGGGTACTATAAATATGTGATTTACAAAGACAATTCTTGCACTTCAACTTTTTCTTACCAAATTAAGTCTTGTTATGCCTCTAGAAATTGATTTGAATTATGAGCCACCACTATTGGTAATAGCATTAACAATTGTTATCATCAATTGAACTTCTCTTAAAAAAATACATATTACAAGAAGTAGTTATTAATGTTTGATAGTGGAAGAAAGAGAATAATTAAGGAGAGATATTTTAGTAGATAGAATTAATAAGGGTATTGTTGGAAAAAAATAATTAATAAAGCACAAACTTTCATCTATCTATATCTATATATATATGAAAAGAATGTTTTCTTCTAGAAGGTCTATGACACATGGCACCTCCAAATTCATCACTTTTCCCTCCAAGAAAAAAAAATGGTCATTTTATTTTTTTGTCACAACATACAATAATGACTCATTTATTATGGTCTTATATTCAAAATTATATTTTTCAGTTTTTTTATGTAACCATTACCTATGAAATCATATTTTTTTTTTGAAATGGCCTATGAAATCATAATTGGAAGTTGCAAATATTTCCAAAATAATTGAATCTTATATATTTGATTATTAATTTTACATTAAACGATGCATTTGAAAATATTGCGAAAATGATGAAAAATTATAAATTAAATGTTTAATTTTACATTTAGAAAATTAAAGATTTTAAAAATGTTTTTTATCACATATATTTGAAATGTTTTTTATTTTAATTTTTATGAAATTTTTACCAATAAAAAAACTTCACATTTTAGACATTCATCATTACTAAACATTTTATCCCTTATAATTGAAATTAATGACTTCAATTAATACCTATAATTGATGAATATAATTAATTACCTTTTTAAAATTCACATTGAAAATAAAAAATTCAAATTCAAAATATATTTTTGGAAACTACCATATTAATTTTACATTTAAAATTTGAATTCCGTTCATTAAGTTGCGAAGAAAACTGAAACAAGACGTGCCTTTCCTATTTTGTCCTATTTTCTTTGCTCACTACAGTATGTTGCTGGCTACTTTTTTACATAATCAATACAACCCTTTATAATTTACACCGATTTAATTTTTTTAGTGTTGTCACCGATTTACCTTATACATACTCTGCGCATCCCTTTAATTTTTTTTTAGTTCCAACATCCCTTTAATATATTAATATAATATATATACTATAAATTTATAGTATTTTAAAAATACATTAATTTAGTAAAAGAACGATATAGTTTTTCCAAAAGATTTATATAAAAGGGTAATATGGTAATCATATATATATCATTTTAACTTTTTCTTTCACTCTCCATTCTTTTTCTCTCTCAATCCAAACAATTTGAAAATCCTCTCATTTTTCTCATATATTCATTTCTCTTATATTCTTTCCTCTTATATTCCTTCCTCTCATTTTCATTTCTGTATCCAAATAGAGCATTCACGACTATCTCAAGTAAGCCTCTTCTCTCTTCTCTATAAAAGGAAGATTATCCATCAACTGCAGTGGCACATAGTTAACATGCTTTAAACATTCCAAAGCTTGTGATGTCCATGTTGCAGGTCATTGAATGAGAAAGGTGTATGGTTTATGTTAGTGGCCTCTCCTTTTTTAAAATATTGTTCAATTCATACCATGTGTTTTATAGTTGATAAAATATTTTGTTTTTTTTTTATACATTGTCCTGCATTAATCTGATTCTAAAGTGTGACATGTGTGTTTTTATTCTATTGATCACACTATTTCTTTTTGTTCTATTGTTAGAGCACTTTGTGATTCAAATTTTTTAGGATAATGCATAGAGCCTTGAAATTTTACAGTTTTTAAAGATGATTTTTCATGTCATATGTGAAATACTTAGATCTTTATTTCAAGGATACCTTCAACAGTTTTGTGAATATAAATGTCAATCCTGAAAGTGTCTCCAGGCATGAGTAGAGCATTCCATCACTTTCAATTAAATACAATAAATTGTCAATATAAGAAAAATTACACCAATGTCTATAATTGCGAAAATGATGATTAAATAGTTTGAGCTTTAAGAATAAATTCAGTTTTATTACGTTATTTGGGTGTGTTTGATGTTGTAAATCTTCGAGGTTTTTCACACGGTACATCTTCTCCTCGCAACTTTGAATCTTTTATTTTAATTTTTACAGTGCTCTACAATATTAATTTTTTATTGTTGTGCTGAGTTGCATCTCACAATATTATTATTATGAACTTTTTTACATAATTATAATTAATTAAGGGAGTATATATTTATTTAAACTTTCTAAATTTTAATATCCTATAGATCTATTAGATTGACTGATGAGGATGGGATGTGTGCTGCTGTATTGAATGCTGAAACGGGGTAAGGACCTTGCTTTTGGTTCGTCGTAGACAATCCTTGAAGGGTTGTTGTTCCTGGCTGGCTTCTTATTGTTAGGGGTTGATTTAAATTAGCTTAAGGTTATATATGAGTATGTTTTCTTTTGTTTTTGGTGATTGAAACAACATTGTATCTTATTTGTGTCTAACCTCACATGGGAGAGGTTGTTCTCATATATGTTTTATACTTTAATGGATTTTTGCTTAAGCTTAAAAAAAAATCATGTCACATGAGATGATCCAAATCTTCTATTTGTCCAGATGGAGTTCGAAGAACCAATTTTATACATTTCTTTCCTACGTGTATATATTTGTAACAAACATGTATATATTTATGTTTATCAACAAAATTTATATATTTGTGCAATTAAAAATTATGAAAAGATGAAAAATATAATAATACACAAACTTCACATTTTATTTTATATAACATAAGTCAGAGGTGGATACGGTTGTGGTCATGGCAGTGGTGGTAATGGTGGTGGTGATAATGGTAGTGTTGTGGGACAGTGGTTGCGACAATGACGATGATAGGGACGACAACGACGGTGGCAGTTGTGAAGGGTGGTGTTTGTGGTAGTAGAGGTGGTGGTGGCAATGATAGTGGTGGGTGGTGGTAGTAGAGTGGTGGTGGTGGTAGTGGTGATGACGGTAATGGAGGGTGTCGAGGAGGTGGTGAGAGTGGTGGTGGTGGCGGCGGTAGTGGTTGTAGTGGCCGCACCGTTGTAGTGTGGTGGTGGTCGTAGTGAAAGGTGGTGGTGGCAGTGGGTGGTGGTTATTATGGGAGTAGAGTTGGTGGCAGTTAATGTGGTGGTGGCGATGACGGAAACAACAGTGACAGTGGCAATGGCAATGACGACATCAATTGTTGTGGTAATGGTGGTCGTGGTTGTGGCAAGTAGGTTATACGTCACAATATTATCAGGCCTTATCATTATTTATATGGTGGATTAAATAATCAATCATTTTAATGTATAATATTAGATTCATGGATTAGTCTATACAATACAATATAAGAACCAAACAATGGATAAACTCATATTTATTGTATACGTTTATACTATCATATTTAGTACGACGTACCAAACGAACTCTTATAATAATAATTTTAAATGTAAATATCTTATATAAAATAATCATCCAAAAGATTTTTCTCAATTAACATTAACATCTTATTGTTTACGAAATATTAATATATAAAATCCATCAAAAATCAAATTTAAATATTTATCTCTAACAAGTGATTGTTTGAACTCTTAGGTTGAGAGTTCGATTTCTAAGACCCGCACTCATCATACTCGGGTCGAAAATGTGAGAGTAATTTAACAAAAAAAAAAATCTAACAAATATTTACATATTTATGCAATTAAAAATTATAAAAATTACAAAAATATAATATGACAATTTTTTAGACATTATATAATAAAAGTCACCCGTGCTTTGCACGGGTCATTCAACTAGTTTGGTTCTTATAATAAGGACCAAAAATTTTCTTCTCTTTCATGCTTATAAATAGGACCGGATGGAGTATAAGTTAGGGTTTAAATTTTTTAATAGGGTGTTCTGTTTCGTTCTCTTCCGTTCCACCCTTTTTCAGGGAACCAAAATGTCCTGTTCCAGGAGCCTTTTGTTCCGTTCCGTTCCATCTAAAAACTATGACAAACACAGAACATAACACATATGTCCTGTTCCGTTCCGTTCTCACCTGTCTACCAAATGCTACCTTAATGCTGCAATGGAGCATGACAGTTGCACAAGATTTGGAGCTGGAAAGTGGAAAATGTCATTTTTTAGTCGGATTCGGAGTTTGTGGTGAGATGATCCACCTCCTGATGTTGATCAAGCTATCTTTGTAAGCTCATCTCTTACATCTTAATATGTTGAGCATTTTCTTCAAAAACTATGTCTAACACAAAAAAAAATTGAAATTTTCCTTAAGAAATTTATAGTTTTATATTTATTTCCACATCTTTAACATAATTTTTATTTATTAGTATTTTTAAAGACATTATTATAAGTCTTGTAAACAAAACAAAAAAGTAAAAGTCAACGCCAATTATGTCATTTAGAGAAATTATTATTATTTATATTATTCATCGATGCAATCTATATACTTTAGAAAAGAGGAAGGCTGTGAGCCCCACCTCCATGACTTGGCACTTCAAGAATTACTCTCCAACACCCCCCCTCTTTACATGACAAGTGTCACCTTCTGATTATTTTGGACTAAAATAATAGAAGCCCAATTTAATTTCAGTTTTTTAATGGAGGCCCAATAATCAAATCTTAATGATTTTGTTTTTATGGTTTATGACTCCTAATTTATTGCATTCAAAATAATTCCAGCTATGTGTAAGCATGGAAAATTCGAATTACTTGACTTCTTTTGCAACCAATAAAAACTGAATAATTTTCCTAATATGTTTTAAATGAAATTGAATGCAAAATGTGTAAATGCATTGACCAAATCATTATTACAATAAAATTAAGTGGTGGTGTACGCATAACATTGAATAAAAAAATTGAAGGCATATTGTGTAAAGAGAATAATTTCATTGACCAAAATGCCCCGATATGCTATTCATATTTAAATCATTCCTTATTTAAAATGGTGGAATTAATGAAAATTACATGGAAAATTTGAATTCTGTCAAATATACATTTAATGCTCTGCGTTTAATCGTGACAAGCAAAAGTCAAGAATGAATATGGAGTTTCAATTCCGCATATAATTATTTTTTCGTTACAAACTAATCTCTTCGTTACTTTTTTTTTAATCCTTTTTTAAGATGAATATACCAGTAACCCTAATTCTCAAATTCCTATATAAATCACCTCATGGTATTCTTCAATTTCATCATTTTTTTCCCACCAACTATTGGTTTTGAAATATACTTTGTTCGAATGGCAATCGACGATCTCGCCACCATCGATGCCTCAAAAGAAAACTGGTCTATTGTCGCAAAGGTGAACCGTTTGTGGCTTAGTCCGAGCTTATATGGATCCAAGCTTCCATTTTCCATGGACATGATTCTTATGGATGACAAGGTAAATCACTTTTCACATAAACATCATGTTTTACGTCCTTTTTTGCTTAAACTATAAATCTCTAATGTTCTCATTTTAATGAATTTTAGGGTTGTAAGATTCATGTGACCGTTAGGAAGACTCTGATATACCGATTCCAATCTTTGATAAGTGAGGGTCGTGTATATCAGATTTCGTTCTTTGGCGTTGGTGAAAGCGGACGTGATTTCCGACCAACCGGGCATCCATTCAAGATCAACTTTGATATTCATACATCTGTGCGCTTGGTTCCCAACAGGGCCATCGATTTAAGCCCGTACAATTTTGTGCCGATATCTGATATAATGTTCAAGGATCTTGATACGTCTTTTCTTATAGGTATATACTCTTTTTGGCCCTTTTGATTTTTAAATTACTATTCTGGGATTTGGATTAATATTGCTATGATTTTGCAGATGTCATTGGAATTCTCACTGGTGCAAGTGCTGAACAAGAATTCGAAAAAGATGGCGGGAAGCAGAAAAGAATTACTATTGAACTTGACCAAGACGGGTACACCCAAATTTCATACCTTATTTCAAATTTTGTACATCTTTGATTATTAAGTTTTTATGGTTTTATAATTTCTCATTCGTCATAATAGGGCTCGGGTTGAATGCGCCTTTTTTGGAAAGTATGTTGATGAGGTCGTTGGTTACCTTGGATCTGCTGATGCAACCAATGCCGTTGTTGTTGTGAGTTGTGTCAAAGTAAAGCCCTTTAAAGGTATTTTAAAGCTTCATCTGGTGTCAAATAATTAAAGTGCAGTGACAATTTTTTTGAAAACATTCATAATTTTTATTTTACAGGTAAGACAAGTCTCCAAAATGTTTATGGAGCTACAAATGTTCTTTTTAATCATCTCATAGAAGAAGCTGCTCCCCTCCGAACTCGGTGAGTTCAGTTCTGTTGTTTAAATTACTCTCCTTTTTTATTGATATCAAATTATTTAATCGTCTATCTTCTAGGTTTTTGGAATCACATGATAATACGGTGCATGTCATTAGTCCTCTGCAAGATTCTACAAAGAAATCTACCCTTGAAGATGATTTTCTAAAGCAGAATGATGGGAAAACCATCGAGCAACTAAAAGATCTTGCATAGGTATGTATATGGGTTCATATGTTTTTATTTTTAAACTTAATTTTTCCCTGGAATCAATGCTGCCTGCAATAACCACCCACTGTATTTTCAGAGGGTTCATGAAATTTTAGAAATTTCAAAATCTTTACCGATTAAAAAATTAATAAGTCTTAAGGTATATCACTTTAAATTTATAACCTATATTTGACTTCAGAAAATAAATCATAAACAGCATTAAAAATGAATCATTGATGCCAACTTCAGAAAATAAACCACGTTAAAGTTTATGAGATTTAGGGTCTACTAAAACCAATCACTGATGCTTGCTTTGCTATGAACCAAAAAACTAATCTATATATGACTTTTACGGCATTGAAAATGTTTGTGAAGTGGTAGTCATTTTATTGAGTAAGCCCCTTTAGAATTCATGATTGATTGAATTAATTCAGGCATTTTAAATGGTGTTAATGTGATTCAGAGTTCAAATTTGAATACATATACCATGTGTATGAATTGAAATCCATACAATCTAAGTTCTTTAGCATGCCTACACTATTTAAATGCAACATATATCACACATTCTAAAATATATTATTGTTTTTAATTTTTCAGAAGTCCTATTATGTTGTTCTTAGTACTGTTAAGTATATTGCAGAGGGTATGGATTGGTACTACCCTGCGTGCAAGTGTAGCAAGAAGGTATATCCTGCCGACGGTATGTATTTCTGTGAGCCATGTAATCGTCACGTTGTTTCTCCGGCTCACAGGCAGTTATATGTTGCACTTTCAAATTTGTTGATCTGACTCACGGGCAGTTATATGTTGCACTTTCTAGAGTTAAATCTAGAAAAGGGTTGAAGATGCTCATCATAGATTACGAAGGAGTTGTAACTAACACTAGACGCAACGTAGTGTATCAAGAAGTCTTCGATAATATTTGACATGTAAGTGTTTATTTATCAATGTTTTTTTCAATTTAAATGGTAGAAATAGAAATACTGATATGGTTATTCTTTTTATTGTTTTACAGCATAAAAAGATATCAAGCAAGTTATTGATCATCTAATAATACTAATAATTATATTCGTATTAGTTACTGATTATTATACTAATAATTTTTCCTTCCTTTCTAGGTTCTATAGCACAAATATGTTTGATTGACAACAAGCTCGGTTATGAAGTCTTTATCGTTAATCATAGACTACAATTTCGAATAAAGGTTCATGTTGTTGTCATTGTTATTTTTATCTTATTTCAATTTTCATGTAATGCATTACTTAAAAACGTGGTTTTTATTACTATTCAAGTGTAGTCCATGTGAGGTATCTACAACCTCATCGAATAAATATATTTACTGTGGTCAATTCATCTACATGTTTGTAACATATGTTCTATTCCATATATTTTATATATACTTACTGAAAAGAGTCTAAACTAAATTAAAAACGCATTACTACTGATTTATCTTTACAATAAAATTAATCGCCGTGCAACGCACGGGTAAAGAACACTCGTTATAGTAAAGGAACAAAGATGTAATTATAGTATAATATCTGTAACACATTTAATTTGTATTTTTTTTTGTTATATGGAGGGTCAAGCCCAGATTTAATTTGTATTATAAATAGCCATGTTATTTATAAGTTATAACATTTTTATAACAGAATCTTGACCAATTAATTAGTTTGAATTGGTTTGGTTAGTTGGTTCACTACATTTTAAACTCCGGTCCAACTAATTGTAATTGATTCAATTATTATTGTTCCCTCCAAATTTCACAGGAGTGTTCAACACTTCAGCCTTAAGGTCCAAAATTCAAAATGAGTGAAGAAGTACCCGCTGTTGGACCAAAATTCGCTTATAAAGGCTCATTTTGTCCTTTAGCTAGGTCGTTGGAGGTTTCTAATGATTTTATGGTGCAATGATGGTGTTTAATTAAGTGTCATGACTGGTCCATTAAATGGGGCGGCGCCATTAATTCAGGCGAAGGGTTACAACCGCCCACTAGAAGAGGGGTTATGGTCTGCACATCGTGTATGAGTCTGGTGACTAGATCCATCACCATTGAGGAGATCTAGACATAATCACATTGGCATAGAGCTCCCTTGATGAGACTATGCTACTTCTAGTCCCAAAAAGTACTTGAGGGGATCCAAGTCTTTGATTCCAAAGTGGTGAAGGCCTTAAGGGTATTCTTGAATCTTGATGATTGTGAACTCATTCAATGTATTACAACTAAGATCACATCATCAATGTAGACTAGAGGCATGTGATACATGGTCCATCCAGCTCGGTAAATCAAGTGCGATCTGCGTGTGCTTGGGAATAGCCACATGGAGGAGAAGAGAGGAAAACTTTTCATGCCATTCTCAGCTAGCTTGCTCAAGCTCATAGAGGGACTTGAGCAATGTGTAGACTTTATTAGGTTCAGAGGATGAAACCCCTTGTGGCAGCATCATGTATACATCTTCCTAAAGATCACTAATGTAAATGCCACAATGAATGGATGCAAAATCTATAACAGAAAGAGAGCAACTAACTAAATGCTCTAAGACTTGGGGTGGGAATTGGCCAGGCCGTTCGTAGAGGCCTATGGCCTAGCCTACACAGGCTCAGGCCAGACCAAATTGGTAAATAGGCAAGGCCTGCTTTTTGAAAAACCTATTTAGTTAAAAAGGCTAGGCTCAGACTATTCAAAAAGTATTTTAAGCCTTATAGGCTAGCCTATTTAAGTAAAAATGATTAATATTTTTCTTTCACATTTTATATATGATTTTTATAAATATATTTTACCATTGATGATGTCTATATATTAGAAATTTATCATAATATCTTGATATTATATACTTATTGACATTTTTATATATTTAAGCAAATTGACATATATAATGACTCAAAGTTATAAGTCTATTTAGAAATAGATATATAACTTATTTAAATACCTTAATATGAAGTGTGATTTTATACTGGCTCTCCGACTCTAAGAAACCAACTTAATCTCTCGTTTAGTTTCATCTCTACCTAATAGCTTATAATATTATGAGTCTAAGTGTTGAAAAAATTATTTTACTATAATTTAACCCGTTAGTTTATAAGTTTGATAGCTTTTGTACAAATAAGTTTGTTAGCAAATGTAAAACTCTTGTTGTGAAATAGACCTTTAAATAGGCTACCAGGCCGCTTTCGAGAAGGTCAGGCCAGACTCGAAAAAAAACCTTTTGCAAACCACATGCCAGGCTCAGGCTTTAAGATTTTTAAACAGGCTAGGCCTATTTACGCAAAGCCTACCTAGGCCTAGCCTATTCCCACCCATAAGACTATCTACAATGGTTTTTCCATCCAACACCCTCATTTTTCACTTTTTATACTCCACATCATCTTCTCTCTCTTCCACCTAATAATTCAACACACATTCAATTTTTACTCACTACAATGGTTTTGTTTAATAAAATTCAACACCCTATCCCACCCCTTTTATTTCATATTCTTACTTTCTTTTATGTTTTTGTTTTTGTGATTATCTATTTATAACAATTATCGATTTAAATTCAATTAAAATAAGACTTAAATACTCTAGAGGTCCCTGAAATTGTATGGCGTATGAAAATAAGTCCCTGAAAAAAAAAATCCAATTCCGAATCCTTGAAATTTTTTTTTAATCAAAACCAGTCCCTGCGCGTGTTTCATGCTTATGTGGCTCAATTTTTACACAGTCATCAAACAAGAGAAGGAGAAGGAGAAGGAGAAGGAGAAGAGGAGAAGGAGAAGAAGGAGAAGAAGGAGAAGGAGAAGAAGAAGAAGACCAAAGGTTTACCGATTCCCTTGCATGACTGCAATCTGATGTGGTTCCTTCTCTATGGGTTTTTAGGTGGTGGAGGTCGCAGATCTGGAGATTTGGGCTTCGATCTTTGGGTGGTTCGGTGGGTGTTGGTGGGTTGGGTGGAGGCTGTAGATTTGGGAGTTGGTGTGATATTTTCTTGGTTGAAATAATTTTAAGTGAGTGATGAAGAAGTATGAAAAAGAAGAAGAGAGGATGAGTTGAAGAAGACCTCTGAACTTCATCCTATTTTTTTCCATTATTTTTTGGTTTGTTGTTTAATAAAAATAAAAAATTTCAATAAAAATATAAAATTGAGCCACATAGGGTATGGATTTGATGACTGTGTAATAAAAGAAAATTATAAAAGTCACGTGAAATTGATGATTGTGTAAAAATTGAGCCACATAAGCATGAAACACGCGTAGTGACTGATTTTGATTAAAAAAAAATTTCAGGGATTCGGAATCGGATTTTTTTTTTCAGGGACTTATTTTTATACGCCATACAATTCCAGGGACCTCTAGAGTATTTAAGCCTTAAAATAATTAAGAGTTAATTTTTTTCTTTCTAGGTTAGTGATTTTATATTCTAATTAATTTTTTCTTGCAAGTAAAAAAAGACGATTAGCGTTTTTCCGGCGAGTAGGAGCTGAATCCTTTGCATTTAGAGTGGTTTCATGACAACCGCTCGGAACAATTGGAGTGGCTTCACCAAGACCCATTTGTGTAGAAAATTCAGGAAATTCATCAAGTTCAACATTTGGAACATTTTCATTTCCCATTGGAGTAGAAGAATAACAAGGGGGTGCTTGAGATGAATAAGACATCATTGATCCATAATATTGACTATAATTTGGATTAGATGACGGCATGATGAAATTTGGAGAAAATCCATAACTTGGTATAATTTAAGGACCTCGTTGGTTGGAAGATTCATTTTGAATTCTGTAGTTGTTGGGATTTTGGTAGTTGAAAGGGTAATTGGTAGAGTTTTGGGTGTTAAAAGGGTTATTATTTGGGATCCATTTCACTTAAAATATGTTTAGAGCTACAAACAAGAGTTTATTGGAGGCTAAATAGAAAAACTAGAGGGGAAAAAGTCGTTTTTTTTCTGTGTCCAAATCAAATGAACCAAGTCTCTATTTATAGAAAAAAAATGTTAAATTTTCGTGAAAAAAAATTAATTAATTTACTACGAAATAATTGACCCCAAATAATTAAGATGAGATAAGAATCTGGAAATTACAACAACTAATGAGATTTTGCCATGTGTATTGAGTAGGACCAATTTACTGTTCATTCAACATGTTGAATTTATTCAACATGTTGAATATTACACAACTTATTCAGCAAGGCCATTGGAACAATTCAACGGTTGAATCAGTTATTCAACCCCCATTCAACATGGCCGTTGCAAGTAGCCTAACAAAGCTGCTGTAATGGTTCTAACAAACTCCAATTCCCAGCTAACTAAACTAACTTTCTTAAGCAACCTGAGCTAACCTCCTTCCTCGCTCATCATGCTCTATAGAATGTATTTAAGCTGATTTTAGCAACTTAGCATTTTCTAAATTGGAGCGCAGTGGACAAGAAAAAAAAAGCTTAAATGTCGTAACCAGAAAAGGTGTCATCAATGCTAAAATAAACAACAATAGCTATGTCATTATTTAACAGTGCAGGAATCAAGTACTGCAATATAAGTAGTTTCAGTTCACTTTACAGCTTAACTTGACAAAAGGCATCAACACTTTTTGAGTCTTGGAATTGAACACCACAGGGACGGTTGATACAGATCAAGCTTTGGATTAGCTCCACTCTTGTAATGTTGGGGTTTCAACTCCAACATTTTTCATGTCAAACACATTGGCTGAAACCACCCAGATGTTAGCCTTCATTACCATCCAATAAAATTTGATCACAATCTTATTTAAAAAAAAAACAAAAAATCTCCCTACCTTGAGGGAACCTAGAATATCAAAACATATCCACAAAGGAAATGGGTTTAAAGAATTGTGGAGCATGACAGCATAAAAAGTATATAACCAGTGTAACCATGTTAATTCAAAGGAGAAAGCAAGAAATTTCATCTTCACAACAGTAATGTCCTCACCTCGTGAAACATGTCACCACTTTTATGAATGGATTATATTCCACTCGTAGAAAATTATGAACAGAAAAAATCCTTTCCATAAGCCAATACCAACTTACTCACAGTTAAAATTTGATGTAATCATTCATGATGAATAGATTTCCGATTCACTCTTATAAGAACTAAATTACACATCTTCAATGTCAAATAACTCCTTAATCTCTAAATTTCTGACACTTGTTTAGCTTGTAAATTGGCCAAACCCAAGTAATCATAAGTCAAACAAAGCGCAACATAACTTCACAAAGATCAGAGATTTATATCTCTCTGCTTAAACTCCTGGGTTTGGGCATATGAATGAATAATATATTTGGAACTACTGGATACTCTTCCCATCACAACACAAAAATTTAAAAATACGACATTGGTAAGCTGATCACACTAGTTTTCTGACCATTTTTTCCGTAAATATCTATGGCAGAGAAGGTCTTTAATAGATGGTTATCAAAATAAAGTTCCTACCATATGCAAGGATTTCTAGAAGGTGATAAATACATACCAAGATGAATGTCAGGTGTCGCTGCCGCTGTGGCGTCAACAATAACAGTTACAGGTTTGTAGTCCAATGCTACAGCATCAAAGACAGTTTGCCTGATACAGTTTGGAGTTTGAACA
The DNA here is from genome assembly GCF_012489685.1 of Lotus japonicus. Lineage (NCBI taxonomy): Eukaryota > Viridiplantae > Streptophyta > Magnoliopsida > Fabales > Fabaceae > Lotus > Lotus japonicus. Next base: position 54,802,932 of record NC_080045.1, read on the forward strand.
CCTACAAATAAAGCTATATTAAGTCTACACATGAATATAAAACTGCAAACTCGTATACAACATTAAAACACCTACTCACCCGTGACCACCAAACTATTAATTCCAGCTCCTTGAAGGACTGAATGAAGGTGTGTAGAAAAGAATGCACTAAACCTGGTTTTCACCAGTTTATAATCCCCTTCTCTAATTACCAACCCATCAACTAATTCTGCGCCTTCACTTCCTTTAGAGGTTGGACCAACTTTCCCTGGACCATATAGATGACGACGAAAGAGTTCAACATCTCTTCCTAAGGGATCATGTTCGCGTACAACCTGGAATTATTTTGAGAGACATGACTCAAGTCACTCAACAATTACAGAACTATTTTCTTAAATATCAACAACACAAGACATCTAGTGAATATAAGTATTTTTCTTCATTTCTTTAACATGTTGAGCATAGGTGAAAGTGTACATAAAATTGAAAACCTAAGGAATTATGAAAACTAGAATGAACTTAATTTTATACACTTTCAGAGAGGGAATAAAGAGTTATTACCCAAACTATAAGAATTCCACGCTCCCTGGCAACTTCCACAGCCTTAATCACATTGGGGACAATATCTTTCCCTCCTTTCAGTAGCACAGGACCTCTTTCTATAAAATCTTTCTGCAAGCTCAAAATTACAGAGAGAATATTTAATTTCTCCAAGAACAACATTGGGAAGAGACAGAGTGTAACTAGTATCTACCTGCATGTCGATGACAAGAAGAGCTGTGTGTTTCCAATCCTCAGCCATTTTCAAAGGGTCGACTCCTTCACCAAGTCCAGATTTTGAGCGTTGTGACAACGATTTCGGCCAATTGGGTCGCTTAGTATATATATTATTCCACTACACAGGGCGCTTCACAAGAAACCTAGATTAGTGGGGCAAGAAAAAAAAGGATAAAAGACAAGAAAGTGATAGAGAAATAATGGTGAAGAGAAGGAATTACCGATAACTCAAATTGGGCGTGTCAGCTTGAGAAATGAAGGTGGTTGAAGCTTGAAATCTGCAGTTTGTTCAATGCTTGAGACCTTGAGTGTTGTTTTTATTGCAGATATTATCAGAGTTATCATGAAGGGATGTGACTTATGACTAGTATTGATCCGCGGCATGGACGGATGGAATAAGAGAATTTTATCGATATATAACACACATTTTCATATTTTTTTCTTTTATTTTTATTTTTTTAAAACGTATGTGACACATTTAAGTTTTTTTCTCTAATCGTTGTTACTGATTTCCTTTTTTTTGTAATTTGTTATGCTTACGTTTAAATTTTTTTTGTTATACTTTAAATTAAGATATCAAAACCATTTAAAAAAAAAAAGTCACAATTGACTTTTGTTAACTATTTTAATGTCATAAATAACTATTAAATGTTCTTTAAAAAAATAACTATTAAATGCAATATTAATTATTTTCGAAAATATACAATTATTTAATATTTAAATAACTAAAAAAATCAGAAAATATAAATATGACATCACCTACCTACTAATTATAGTATGAAAAAAAAAACTTATGATGAAAAACATAGAATGAATTGGTGACAATTGTTGGAGTTGCCACTTTTTGGTTTCGGAAATAGTATATAGTATATGATTCATTGTGTTGGGCCATACGAGATGATTAAAACTACCAGGACACACTACATCTTTCACTTGAAACTTTAAATATTAGGTGTATGAGTTCTTTTATTTATAAACTACTCAACACATTCTATGGCACATTACATCTTTCACTTGAAACTTTAAATATTAGGTGTATGAGTTCTTTTATTTATAAACTACTCAACACATTCTATTTTTTCTAAAGTGTTGTCTAAATGACCCGTGAGAAAATATGGGTTAAATAACTCATCGTCCAATCACATTGAAGATAAATTGGTTAGAATTTCTATATTTTATTTATAAAAAATCATATTGGTCCATCAAGTTGTGGGTTAGTAATCCACATGAATCATTTTTTTTTCTGAAAAAATTCGTTTTTTTTTTTCTGTGTTCAAATCAAATGAACCATGTCTCTATTTATAGACAAAATAAAGATAAATTTTTGTGAAAAAAATTAATTTACCCCAAATAATTAGGATGAGATAAGAATCTGGAAATCACAACAACTAATGAGATTTTGCCATGTGTATTGAGTGCGACCAATTTACTGTTCATTCAACATGTTGAATCAGTTATTCAATCCCCATTCAACAGGGCCATTGCAAGTAGCCTAACAAAGCTGTTATAATGGTTCTAACAAACTCCAATTCCTAGCTAACTAAACTAACTTGCTTAAGCAACCTGAGCTAACCTCCTTCCTCGCTCATCATGCTCTATAGAATGTATTTAAGCTGATTTTAGCAACTTAGCATTTTCTAAATTGGAGCGCAGTGGACAAGAAAAAAAAAGCTTAAATGTCGTAACCAGAAAAGGTGTCATCAATGCTAAAATAAACAACAATAGCTATGTCATTATTTAACAGTGCAAGAATCAAGTACTGCAATATAAGTAGTTTCAGTTCACTTTACAGCTTAACTTGACAAAAGGCATCAACACTTTTTGAGTCTTGGAATTGAACACCACAGGGACGGTTGATACAGATCAAGCTTTGGATTCGCTCCACTCTTGTAATGTTGGGGTTTCAACTCCAACATTTTTCATGTCAAACACATTGGCTGAAACCACCCAGATGTTAGCCTTCAGTACCATCTAATAAAATTTGATCACAATCTTATTTAAAAAAAAAACAAAAAATCTCCCTGCCTTGAGGGAACCTAGAATATCAAAACATATCCACAAAGGAAATGGGTTTAAAGAATTGTGGAGCATGACAGCATAAAAAGTATATAACCAGTGTAACCATGTTAATTCAAAGGAGAAAGCAAGAAATTTCATCTTCACAACAGTAATGTCCTCACCTCGTGAAACATGTCACCACTTTTATGAATGGATTATATTCCACTCGTAGAAAATTATGAACAGAAAAAATCCTTTCCATAAGCCAATACCAACTTACTCACAGTTAAAATTTGATGTAATCATTCATGATGAATAGATTTCCAATTTACAACTATACACTCTTATAAGAACTAAATTACACATCTTCAATGTCAAATAACTCCTTAATCTCTAAATTTCTGACACTTGTTTAACTTGTAAATTGGCCAAACCCAAGTAATCATAAGTCAAACTAAGCGCAACATAACTTCACAAAGATCAGAGATTTATATCTCTCTGCTTAAACTCCTGGGTTTGGGCATATGAATGAATAATATATTTGGAACTACTGGATACTCTTCCCATCACAACACAAAAATTTAAAAATACGACATTGGTAAGCTGATCACACTAGTTTTCTGACCATTTTTTCCGTAAATATCTATGGCAGAGAAGGTCTTTAATAGATGGTTATCAAAATAAAGTTCCTACCATATGCAAGGATTTCTAGAAGGTGATAAATACATACCAAGATGAATGTCAGGTGTCGCTGCCGCTGTGGCGTCAACAATAACAGTTACAGGTTTGTAGTCCAATGCTACAGCATCAAAGACAGTTTGCCTGATACAGTTTGGAGTTTGAACACCTACAAATAAAGCTATATTAAGTCTACACATGAATATAAAACTGCAAACTCGTATACAACATTAAAACACCTACTCACCCGTGACCACCAAACTATTAATTCCAGCTCCTTGAAGGACTGAATGAAGGTGTGTAGAAAAGAATGCACTAAACCTGGTTTTCACCAGTTTATAATCCCCTTCTCTAATTACCAACCCATCAACTAATTCTGCGCCTTCACTTCCTTTAGAGGTTGGACCAACTTTCCCTGGACCATATAGATGACGACGAAAGAGTTCAACATCTCTTCCTAAGGGATCATGTTCGCGTACAACCTGGAATTATTTTGAGAGACATGACTCAAGTCACTCAACAATTACAGAACTATTTTCTTAAATATCAACAACACAAGACATCTAGTGAATATAAGTATTTTTCTTCATTTCTTTAACATGTTGAGCATAGGTGAAAGTGTACATAAAATTGAAAACCTAAGGAATTATGAAAACTAAAATGAACTTAAGGGTATGACCTATCACTCAAGACCTGCCATTCTCTTTACTCCGACAGGCAAATCACTACTAACGTAGACTACCGTACTTTTCAGCCCCTCAGCTTCAATGCTAATAATTCCTTTCCTTCTTTTGGATTAAGTTACTTGGTGCTTTTATGATAACACAAGCTAAGGTTTCACTAAAGAGAATCGAGGTTTGAAACCATCCCAAAGGGTCTTTTGTCTTGGTGTTGCCTTACCACTTCCATTATCCTTTCTCTACGCAAACCTTCACTGCCCTTCCTCTGTCTTTCCACTTCCTCGGATGTAGAGCATCTTAAGCTCCTGGCGATTCCGCTTACTCCAGCCAAGTTAGCTATTGGACTAAGACTAAGCAAAGCGAGTAGCCCTGATGGCCTAGTTTATGCTTTTTTAGGCTCCTTTCTGAGGAAGATTTAGGCTATTTCTGTTATGCTTCCGAAGCCTAGACCCACCCTCACCCTAAACAGATCTTCAGAGAGGCGTTAACCAGAAGAGGTAGGGCCAGGAGGATTTCTGGGATTTCTATCTATCCATCCGTAAAGAGGAAGGGGGCAGCCGAGACCAACTCCCTTTCATCCTGCCTGATAGGGCATCTATTCAATTCGATCTAGAGCTTATATTCGAGGAAGAAGAACCACACCAAAGCTGGCTGGACCAAGAACAAAGACAACAGCGAAAAGAGAAAGAAGGGATTGAGTAAGGACAGGGTCAGAAGGCAGTGCTCCCAACCGCAAGGCAGGAGGGCGGGAGCTCATTAACCACCCTTGGATCAGTCCATCACATATTATGGATAGACTTTCAGAACTACTTTAATAAGTAAAGTAAATAGCCTCTGTGTTCTTTCTTTTATTGAACTAAGTAAATTAGCTCCATACACAGATTAAGGCTACAACTCGCTCCTTCCTGATCTTATTCCACTTGCCGGAGCCTAGAAGAGAACACATTTTCTTTAGGATGGAAGGACCGTTTCCAGAGAAGAACACTAAGAGATATTAGGATTATCACCTATCTTTCTAACTACGAAAAGAAGTTAGGCCTTTTCCCAATGCCTTTACTCAACTCAAGGCAAAGACCAATACCGGAAAAGAGGCGTAAACACCAAAAGCTTATTGCCATTCATTCATGCTCCTTGAACTCAGAGCTGCGTTAACTACCTCAATCCCCTTGCCTCAGCCCTCTAGTGGAATTGAATCTAGGAAGAGAGCTACCATTAACTATACAACAAAGAGAATAACTGACAGTGCTTGCACATTCCATTATCATATGCACCCATTTCTTTTATCACAAAAGCCCATTTTAGGACTTTGTTAATTCAATGCCATTTTCATACAAGGAATTTCGACTTAGAATGACAATGACACCTTATTCGCTCTGCTACAACGAACGAACTAAAGACCATCGACGTGTTCGTCTTCCAAAAGCTATCCTATCCCTCGGACTGAGCGAACTAAGGCCCGGTTAGAAGGAACAGAACCGTCGGTTAGTCTAATGTACTGACTCGGAATTACTTCGTATACTTTAGCTTTAGAAAAAAGGCTCTGCTCAATACCTGTAAAGTAAAGGCCCTTCGAGGCCTGCCCCCTACCCCTTTCCCTTTAAAGGCATCCGGGGAGGACGTCAACCGGCTAGTGCAAGAATTCAGGCTCGACTGAGTTGTTTCGCCCAGAACTCCATCCTGGGAAAGTTTACTAAAACAGTAGTTTTGAGCGCTGCTATCAAATCTGTGTCTTTTGTTCCTGGGAGTCAAGTTGAATTGGTCTTCTTTGAGTTAAAGACAATCCTAGGGAAAGAAAAGACTAGTTGTCGCATTATCTGCTGCGATGTCTTTGTATCTTCCCCTGTCGCAGATCGGCTGTTAGGAAGAAGAGTTATATCTCTTGCATATGAGCTGTAGCGAATGAGCTGTTATCGAATCTAATACCTCTGTAACTCTTCCTTTCTTAACGGTAGGCTTTCGCCATTTTTAGATTTTTGACCTGAGGGAAATTCAAATAAACAAAACAAAGAAGAGTCTTAGGGCGGCGCTTGCACGAGACTCGAGTTACTGTAAGAGTAAGAGAAGACTTCTCTTCTAACCAACAATAACATAAAATACCTAACGGAAATGAAGGCCTGTTCATCATTAACTTCTAGTTTAAGCCGCAGCATACACGATCACTTTACTTAAATAATCTACCCGGACGAAAGCCACCTGTGTTATGGGAATATTACCAGGTCAGGCAAGTCCTCAATCAATGAAAGACGAGCGATTATTGATATTGATTGCGCCAAACATTGCTGTAGAGGCTCTTACTAGATAGGGTGGCAGAATAGGAGTCTCACTACTAGTAGTATTAAGCGGGCAGCGGTAGGGCAAGTGAAACATTCTTTGTCAGGCTTAAGTTAAGCTAAAGGGCATTAGAGAAAGAAAGTTATTGTTTCCGGGCATATCGATGGGAATAAGAGCAGGCGGTAAGTGAGGTAATTCCTTCCGGTAGTGGATCAGAGTCAAATCGCTCATCATAATAATCCGATTCTCCGACACACGATATGAAATGGAAGTCTTACCGAATATAAAAAGAGCCTTTCATACAACAAAGAAGATTCAAACTCGTCTTCCTGACGGACACTGAAATGCTAACCTAGGGCTCGGACTGGTTACTACATAGCCCTTTCACCAATAAGCGATTGGCGGATGGTGCTAGACCCGTAAGACTCGCTATCGACTACTAAGAAAGAAAGACTCAAGCAAAAGAATGGATTAAGGTGATACTAAACACTTAGCCGATTCGAAGGCTTCAACCGCTGTTAGGACCGAGTACCGGACTGATAGAATGGAATGATAGAGCGAGATGCAGTAGTCTCCTTAGTTAGCGTCCGAGACTCAACTGTCAAAAGCTCAGAAAAAAGGTTCCAAGAGCTTAGTGGAAAGGTCAGGGCGAAGACCTAAGCCTAAGCCTTCAACTCCGCAAATATCGATAGCCGAATTGAGGGGAATGAGGGAGCAAGATTCGGAGAGAGAGAAGGGAAGGAATGAATGGCCTATCGATCTTTTTGTATTATTTTCCCCGGTGGACAAAAGAAGAAAGTTTGTCTACTAGAATATGACTCGAGCATTGATGAATAGCTTATTCAACAATCTCAAGAGGCATTGTGCCCTTTTCTGATCTGGTACTCTTCTGGGCATGTCTGACGGGGGGTTTCAGTCCCTTGCTTTCCTTCCCCGCTGTCACTTCGCCGGAAAGAAGTTCCTTCTAATTAGATTTAGATAAGGGATATGCTTTTGTAATTGCAATTGGATGCTTTCTCAACACTGATTCCGACGGCTTATTCACCATCAAGCGCGGTAAGAGCTGCTATTTACTCAAAAGCGGCTAGTCTTGCAGCGGCAACTGCTTGAGCTCCTACTCTCACTGCGGTTACGAAGACAGCAAAGGGATATTGAAAAGAGGGAGCACAAGAGCTCTGAGTCATCCAACAAGGCTTACTGGAAAAGACTAGAAGAGTAAGGTCATCAGTCCCAGAGCCTATGAGTGCAATGCAAACAGCACTGATTCACCAGAAAGACCGTGACGGTTCATGTCCAGCTCCTTCTATTCTATAGTTCCTTCCCCCTTTCCTTCACCACCAGCTGGAGCGCAGTCTTCGCCGGTCTCAAGGTTATCAACAAGACAAGACCGATAACGTGGCTACGAGCTCTTTCCTTACTCAGACAGACCCCGACGCGGGCACGGTGACAAGACTTTGATGCGGGGTTCGGAAGATAGGCTTGCAACGGATTCAACCGATCGATTCCCCGTGGCATATAAAGATTGGCGAAGCATAAGGTTAGTAACATCGGTGCTGATAACTTCCTTTTCTCCTTCGGGGGTGGGCTTTGTAGGAGTTGGGCGAGATGCAAGACTTTTTCCTCAAGGAGTTAGAGCAGAAGTTCTTTACTCGTATAAAAGAATAAGACCGGCTTACCATTCTATTAAATAAAATGAAAGGGTTGAGAGTGGATTCCTTTCTTCAATGCATTCCACCGAGGCGACTAGGGCACCTTTTTTGTAAGAGACGCTCAGCTCAAGCCAACTTCTATCAGTTCAGGCGGAAGGTGACGGGGGAGTGGTACAATTAGGCCTTCCCTTCGGTATGCTCTATCAGTATGTAAAGTTCATTTCTCTCGTAGGCCCAGTCAAAAGCTTTTGAAACTTCTGGTTTGAGGGACTTCACCGCTAACGAGCATCGATAAGATGTCGCAAGCAATCAAAGCGATTCCCTTCCTTATTCTAATAGAAAAGGTAATCCGGGCCCTCCCCCTGTCTACAGCTATGCTATCTCTATCACTGCTGACGGTAAGGTTTTTTTTGCTGGATCAGATATGGAGATTTCAGCCCTTTCCTTCCTTGTTTGCATTCCAGGTTGGTTCTAAAGAAAGGGTTGGAAAATGGAATCAAACAAAAGGTCAGATAGGCCTCCCGTCCCATTCTATTTCCTAAGACAAGATCCGTCGTGGTTCGGAGTCTCGTCCCCGCCTCGCCCTATCTAAAAGGCGGATGGAAGATGGCCTTCTTAATGAGCTCTCTCGCTTGACTTTATCGGTATAGCATTTCTTGCTAGATCGGATTGAGAGTGACTTCTTCCGCTGTCTATGTTTTCAAACATTTCATCGGTGTCGACATTTTCTTCATCTCAGCCAGTCCAGTGTAGGCTTGCTCCGCACACAAAGGCTACATCTGGGCCTTTCATTGATTTGACTTTTCAATTCATTTTGGAAGCCCTTCCTTCGCTCCGGGCACGCTGTTTAGATCTATTTCGGTTGCCAATGAAATGGAATATGGGGAACTCTCCGTCTAAGTGGTTAATCCCACGAGTCAATTCTCAATGTGATGCTGCTATCCGTTCGACGATCCTACTTCTGATGTCACCCCCGCCTCTCCCTCCCAGTGGAATATCCCACCCCTTCTCTATCCAATTCCGGAAGAATGGATCATGAAAGATTTTTGCTTGAGATGCCGATAAGGAAGAGCCAATTATAAAAGCGGGTGGCAGGGAATGAAAGCACTCCTTTGATAGCAAAATATAAATCTTTTTTAGAGCTAGGGGCAGGCCATCTATTCCTGCTTTACTTTCTTCAAAGAAGCCTTAGATCTCTTTCTCGGTCGAGGTGGGAGTAGGCAGTTCTCTATGAACTGGATGTTGAATTATCAAAAAGATGAGAGGAAGGCGCTTCTTCGATTAGGTGTCTCGTGGCAGGGGCTGTGCACAATCAAAGAGGGGCGGCAACTTTCCAGCTTGCTGACTTCCCCACCTAATCTTCCTCCACTCCATATAGGCGGGGTATAGGAGAAGCCCCAGAACTACGCTTGAAGCTTCATTCAGATCGATTCCAGTCGCCGCTACGCCACATCAATCCGTTATGGCTCGACCCTCTTCCTTAGCAGCTACGGATTCTCCGGGCAGCCATATTTGCGTGGAATTACATCAGTACATTAGTTAGACGAGCAGGAGCGTATGTACCCCGATTCGCACCAAGTTTTCTCTGTCGGGCATGGAGAAAGCTCCGACGGATTGACCCGCTCTACAACCCTAATTCATCGTCATTGGGGCTATTCTCTCAAAAGAAGAGTCTTATAGAAGCATATCAGTTTCAGCCTAGGGATCAGCCTATCAAACAAAAAAAAGTAAGCGCGTATGCGGTCCGCCAGTCTTTGACTTTCTTTGAAGGCTGGTTTTTTAGCGGAATGTTTTTGACCTTGAAAGTCTTTAGGCTTCGACCTGCCAAATCAGCCTAGACCTATTCTAAGGGATACGGCCTAGATTCCCCAACTCCTAAAAAAAAAGAATTTATTTCAGAATAGCTATTTTGTTCGATTCAGCAGTAGTAGGAATGGTGTATCCAGCAGACGGTCTTTCATCAGTAAGCGATGTGCTAGTCTTTGTTGGTGAATGCCTATCTGGCTGGTGTTCAAGTCTCCGGTCCCTGTCCTTCTATTAGTGGTGGTATCCTAAGATTCCGGTTTAGAAATGATCTATTTCTGTAATTAGAAATTTCATAAGAGAAGAAAGATCGTAGCGTAGAAAAGAAAGGCCTTTCCTTCACGGGCTTACGTCAGTGCTTGTGCTAAGGAGCGAGAAAAACGGATGCGCTGCCTATTCATGTTCAGGTGGTTGACGCTCGACCCCCCCATTCTAGTCTAAAGGCGAGCCCCTATCAGAGATGGAATTGGCGCGCGGGAGCGATCTTTGAAAGGTTCGCTAATCCTCGTCGCTGGAAGAGGGGAAATCGTTTTGATTCGAGGCGGATCCCTTTTTTGTTTGCCTTTACGAGTTGAGTAAACAAAAAAGCCTTTATCTTCCTTTAAGGTGACGGTTATAACACTCTAATGACAAAGCGTCCGCTCACGTCAGGGCCCTTTGTTGAATGGAATCTGGAGATGTAGTTGCGTGTAGTTCACTTTTTTCTTCGAGATTGGCTTGGTCTTAAGTGTACCGCTTGTGTAGCCTAAATGAACTTAATTTTATACACTTTCAGAGAGGGAATAAAGAGTTATTACCCAAACTATAAGAATTCCACGCTCCCTGGCAACTTCCACAGCCTTAATCACATTGGGGACAATATCTTTCCCTCCTTTCAGTAGCACAGGACCTCTTTCTATAAAATCTTTCTGCAAGCTCAAAATTACAGAGAGAATATTTAATTTCTCCAAGAACAACATTGGGAAGAGACAGAGTGTAACTAGTATCTACCTGCATGTCGATGACAAGAAGAGCTGTGTGTTTCCAATCCTCAGCCATTTTCAAAGGGTCGACTCCTTCACCAAGTCCAGATTTTGAGCGTTGTGACAACGATTTCGGCCAATTGGGTCGCTTAGTATATATATTATTCCACTACACAGGGCACTTCACAAGAAACCTAGATTAGTGGGGCAAGAAAAAAAAGGATAAAAGACAAGAAAGTGATAGAGAAATAATGGTGAAGAGAAGGAATTACCGATAACTCAAATTGGGCGTGTCAGCTTGAGAAATGAAGGTGGTTGAAGCTTGAAATCTGCAGTTTGTTCAATGCTTGAGACCTTGAGTGTTGTTTTTATTGCAGATATTATCAGAGTTATCATGAAAGGATGTGACTTATGACTAGTATTGATCCGCGGCATGGACGGATGGAATAAGAGAATTTTATCGATATATAACACACATTTTCATATTTTTTTCTTTTATTTTTATTTTTTTAAAACGTATGTGACACATTTAAGTTTTTTTCTCTAATCGTTGTTAGTGATTTCCTTTTTTTTGTAATTTGTTATGCTTACGTTTAAATTTTTTTTGTTATACTTTAAATTAAGATATCAAAACCATTTAAAAAAAAAGTCACAATTGACTTTTGTTAACTATTTTAATGTCATAAATAACTATTAAATGTTCTTTAAAAAATAACTATTAAATGCAATATTAATTATTTTCGAAAATATACAATTATTTAATATTTAAATAACTAAAAAAATCAGAAAATATAAATATGACATCACCTACCTACTAATTATAGTATGAAAAAAAAAACTTATGATGAAAAACATAGAATGAATTGGTGACAATTGTTGGAGTTGCCACTTTTTGGTTTCGGAAATAGTATATAGTATATGATTCATTGTGTTGGGCCATACGAGATGATTAAAACTACCAGGACACACTACATCTTTCACTTGAAACTTTAAATATTAGGTGTATGAGTTCTTTTATTTATAAACTACTCAACACATTCTATGGCACATTACATCTTTCACTTGAAACTTTAAATATTAGGTGTATGAGTTCTTTTATTTATAAACTACTCAACACATTCTATTTTTTCTAAAGTGTTGTCTAAATGACCCGTGAGAAAATATGGGTTAAATAACTCATCGTCCAATCACATTGAAGATAAATTGGTTAGAATTTCTATATTTTATTTATAAAAAATCATATTGGTCCATCAAGTTGTGGGTTAGTAATCCACATGAATCATTTTTATTTTCTGAAAAAATTCGTTTTTTTTTTTTCTGTGTTCAAATCAAATGAACCATGTCTCTATTTATAGACAAAATAAAGATAATTTTTTGTGAAAAAAAATTAATTTACCCCAAATAATTAGGATGAGATAAGAATCTGGAAATCACAACAACTAATGAGATTTTGCCATGTGTATTGAGTGCGACCAATTTACTGTTCATTCAACATGTTGAATCAGTTATTCAATCCCCATTCAACAGGGCCATTGCAAGTAGCCTAACAAAGCTGTTATAATGGTTCTAACAAACTCCAATTCCTAGCTAACTAAACTAACTTGCTTAAGCAACCTGAGCTAACCTCCTTCCTCGCTCATCATGCTCTATAGAATGTATTTAAGCTGATTTTAGCAACTTAGCATTTTCTAAATTGGAGCGCAGTGGACAAGAAAAAAAAAAGCTTAAATGTCGTAACCAGAAAAGGTGTCATCAATGCTAAAATAAACAACAATAGCTATGTCATTATTTAACAGTGCAAGAATCAAGTACTGCAATATAAGTAGTTTCAGTTCACTTTACAGCTTAACTTGACAAAAGGCATCAACACTTTTTGAGTCTTGGAATTGAACACCACAGGGACGGTTGATACAGATCAAGCTTTGGATTCGCTCCACTCTTGTAATGTTGGGGTTTCAACTCCAACATTTTTCATGTCAAACACATTGGCTGAAACCACCCAGATGTTAGCCTTCATTACCATCTAATAAAATTTGATCACAATCTTATTTAAAAAAAAAACAAAAAATCTCCCTGCCTTGAGGGAACCTAGAATATCAAAACATATCCACAAAGGAAATGGGTTTAAAGAATTGTGGAGCATGACAGCATAAAAAGTATATAACCAGTGTAACCATGTTAATTCAAAGGAGAAAGCAAGAAATTTCATCTTCACAACAGTAATGTCCTCACCTCGTGAAACATGTCACCACTTTTATGAATGGATTATATTCCACTCGTAGAAAATTATGAACAGAAAAAATCCTTTCCATAAGCCAATACCAACTTACTCACAGTTAAAATTTGATGTAATCATTCATGATGAATAGATTTCCAATTTACAACTATACACTCTTATAAGAACTAAATTACACATCTTCAATGTCAAATAACTCCTTAATCTCTAAATTTCTGACACTTGTTTAACTTGTAAATTGGCCAAACCCAAGTAATCATAAGTCAAACTAAGCGCAACATAACTTCACAAAGATCAGAGATTTATATCTCTCTGCTTAAACTCCTGGGTTTGGGCATATGAATGAATAATATATTTGGAACTACTGGATACTCTTCCCATCACAACACAAAAATTTAAAAATACGACATTGGTAAGCTGATCACACTAGTTTTCTGACCATTTTTTCCGTAAATATCTATGGCAGAGAAGGTCTTTAATAGATGGTTATCAAAATAAAGTTCCTACCATATGCAAGGATTTCTAGAAGGTGATAAATACATACCAAGATGAATGTCAGGTGTCGCTGCCGCTGTGGCGTCAACAATAACAGTTACAGGTTTGTAGTCCAATGCTACAGCATCAAAGACAGTTTGCCTGATACAGTTTGGAGTTTGAACACTGTTCTGGGAATGAACATTGAAGAGAAGCATAGTACCTAGAGGTAGAGGGATTGTGCTAAGAGAGAATGAGAGTGAGAGAGAGTGCTGAATTTCGAGTGTTATTTCATCAAATGAGCCAAAAAGTCCCATACACTTGATAACTACCTCCTATTTATAGAGCTTGGGTACTACCTATTGGGCCAATTGGGCCTCCGAGGTCAAGGCCCATCTGAAGGCCAGGGCCCCGCCTCAGGGCGGGATACATGCTGGGCGTTGCCCCTCTAGGGGCTCGCCCAGTCCACTAGTCCACAAGACACCGAGCTCGAGGTATGAGAGCTAAGTGTGTCTTTTAAATGCTTTTACATATGTCTTACAGTACACCGGAATCTGCACTGCCAACATGGCTTGAGAAAAGAGAAGTAAACTATATCGCCAACATGGCGTGAGCAAAAGGAAACTAGCATTTTCGGTTACCCAGTCCACTGACTTGACGAGCAATCCGAGCTGGCAAGTCCACAAGTCCACAAGCGGCGAGAACGATTACTTCGTATTGGCGATAAGTTGGAGCAGGTGTATGATCGTTCGCCGGCGGGAAAGGTGGCAGGCATGGGTCATGTGCTGATCATTCAATCATTGACTGGCGGTAACCCCGGCGAGCGACTGAACTTTGTTGTTGGTGTCACCCGTCAGGCGATGGTGTTTGATCCTTATAGTGGCGAGGCTTTTCGCGCTTTCCCTTATTTTAAAACCCTTTCAAATCTCTATCTGCCTCGCGTGGCTGCCCCACGTGATGTGTCGGTTACATCAATTTCCCTCTTTCTCCGGAACCGTCACTTCACCTTTCATAACCGTCCCATCGTGCGCAGTAACTCCCCATTGCACGCGACCCACCTCCCCAAAACCATCATGACTTCCAACCTTCCACACGCGTCCAACACGCGTCACCCTTCTAGCTTCTCCCCTTCCCCTATAAAAACCCTTCTTCCCCACAGTCATCCCTTTCCGAGACCCCTCTTTACTTCCCTAATCGCTTACCAAACTCCCTCTGCCCATTTCCGCTCCGGAGCCGTCGCTTATCACCCTTTCCGCTACCCACTCTTCACATCCTACTCCGGTGAGTCCCACTGTCCTTATCTTTGCATCACACATATACTCATCTTTTCCTTTCTTTCACTTCACTGTCTTCTAAAAATGGCTTCAAGCCCTACCTCCCCTAACCACTCCTCTTCTTCCTCCGGAAGCGACCCTGATGCCACCGCCGCCGGCGGCCTCCGTTTAGAGGCCCCGGAGATCCCACCTTACCGACTAAAAACCTACGCCACTCTGCCCCTTCCAGTCCAAATAGCCCCCACTCACGAGGCTATAGACCAACCTTCTATTTTCCAGAACAGCGATCTCATCGTGCAGTTCGTGAACTCCCTGGGTGGTTTGTCGAATGACGATGAGTTTAGCGCGAAACTCAGGATCTGGATTTGCAGTCCTGGGGACCGCCCCTGGCTTCATAAGCCAGACGGCGACGTAAAGAGATCCCATTTTTTCTTTGCGTATGAATACATGTTTAGCGAGCTTGGAATCAGGCTTCCTTTCTCGCCCTTTGTCCAAACCGTCCTCCGCGACATCAACGCGGCTCCCTGCCAACTCCACCCTAACGCCTGGGCCTTCATTCGATGTTTTGAAATCTTAAGCGCCGCTGTCGGCATCGCCCCATCCCCCACCAGTTTCTTCTACCTCTACGACGTCGACCCCAAGTCCATCAAAAACAAAGGATGGATTTCCTTGAAGGCCCGAGCCGGCCGGAAGTGCTTGCATCCCCACAAAAGTAACGCGAAGTCCTCCTTCGCACGGAAGTACATCCGTGTGGCGGTTCATCCCGCCTACCCAGAGGCATTCACCCTTAGAGACGGGACCGCCCTTTTTCCTCTTTACTGGACGGAGAAGCCCAATGGGATCACCGATCCTTCAGAGGAATCTTTGTCCGCCAACGACAAAGCCTTTCTTAATCTCCTTGCCCCACTTCCCATCCTTGATTGCACAACAGTCCTTGAGGGCGCTGACCTCTCAAGAACTCCCAAATACTTAGGTTGCCCATAACTCACTTTTATTATTGACATTTCCTTTCTCGTCTCCTATGTTGTCACTGATCGTATTTTTTATTGTTACAGAAGATATGAATTTCACGAACGCCGAGCTCCTGAAGGCCCGCGAGAGGAGAATGGCTCGCTTTTCCCCAAAATTCAACACTGAGGGCGACGCGAAAAAACGGGGCGGTGCTGAGAACCAAGCCGAGAGCACCAAAGCTCCCAAGAGGAGAAGATTGGTCAAAGCCTCCTCCGGCGCCGGCACATCCAACCCTGGCGCTCAGCCCACCACTGCTGCTGCGCCTAAAGGTAAAAATGTCACTGAAGCCTCCGTCGTCGCGGCTATCGAGCCAACCACCGTACCAGCTTCTACTCCTGCCACCGCCGGTGCGACCGCTGCTGTTGCCGCTGAGTCCTCTGTTGGCGCCACAGCCGCCTCCGCCGGCGTCACAAAAGCTGCTGCGTCTTCCGACACTCCTATTGGAGAGAAGGAAAAAGAAAATGAAACCCCGAAGTCTCCCCCTCGCCAAGATGCGCCTCCTAGCCTGCCCTCAACACATGATGCGGGCTCCATGCCTTCCCCGCCTCATCAAGGGGAAAAATCTTGTCCTGGCGCTGCCACTACCTCTGAAGCGGCTCAAATTGAACAAGCCCCTGCTCCCGAGGTCGGTTCTTCAAGCTATTATAATATGCTCCCCAACGCCATTGAACCCTCAGAATTCTTACTTGCTGGTCTTAACCGTGACGTCATAGAAAAAGAAGTTTTGAGTCGGGGCCTTAATGACACCAAGGAGGAGACTCTTGCTTGCCTCCTACGCGCTGGGTGCATCTTTGCTCACGCGTTTGAGAAGTTCAATGCTGCCACCGTTGAAGCTGAGCGGTTGAAGGCCGAAAGTGCTAAGCATCAAGAAGCCGCCGCTGCTTGGGAAAAGCGTTTCGACAAACTGGCGACGCAGGCAGGAAAAGACAAAGTCTATGCCGACAAGATGATTGGCACGGCGGGGATTAAAATCGGCGAGCTGGAGGATCAGCTGGCGCTGATGAAGGAAGAAGCAGATGAGCTTGATGCAAGCCTTCAAGCTTGCAAAAAGGAAAAAGAGCAAGCTGAGAAGGACTTGATCGCCCGAGGCGAGGCACTGATTGCTAAGGAGTCAGAGCTTGCCATACTGCGCGCTGAGCTGGAGTTAGTGAAGAAGGCGTTGGCGGAGCAAGAGAAAAAGTCTGCGGAGTCCTTGGCCTTGGCGAAGTCTGACATGGAGGCGGTGATGCAGGCTACGTCCGAGGAGATCAAGAAAGCGACCGAAACTCATGCCGAGGCCCTCGCCACGAAAGATGCTGAGATTGCTTCCCAACTGGCAAAGATCAAAAGACTAGAGGACGAGCTGGCGACGGAGAAGGCCAAAGCCACTGAGGCGAGGGAACAAGCCGCTGACATCGCCCTTGACAACCGCGAGCGCGGTTTCTACCTCGCCAAAGATCAGGCCCAACATTTGTACCCGAACTTTGACTTTAGCGCCATGGGAGTAATGAAAGAGATAACCGCCGAAGGACTGGTTGGTCCCGACGATCCTCCCCTGATTGACCAACACCTCTGGACAGCGACTGAAGAAGAAGAGGAAGAAGAAGAACAGGAGAAAGAAAACAATGAATAATGTAATTTTAACATTACTTTAGCTCTTACTGTCACCTTGTAGTGTACTTTTCCGCCATTCGTCTATGTTTAAGCAACCCTTCGCCATAGCTTTTTATACCGCCGTTGGATATTTTGTAAATCATGTTGGAATGCTTCCGCTGTACACTTTTTAGTCGCCGCCTTCTTATGGCTTAAAAAATTTAAGAATAAGTTTCATAGTTTAACCCCTCAACACGCCAGAGTAGTAAAATATTCAACATCCTGAGTGACCGAGCACTCGCCTTCCACCTTATTCATTCGCCGACCTTATATCTTGCGCTATTTTTCACGCGTCATATGATTGAATTACGCCTAACGATTTCGTGCCTTAATTTTAACTAGGACTTGTTGCTTGGTATTCCACCACCAAGACTTTAGACGTTTTTCCCCAATAGGAAGAAACGGCCTCCATTCTCGAGGACTTCGCCCGGGGCTTTGCCCGCTCGGGGCTTACAATGCTTGGATCCCAATGGCCATTTGGGGGTCCCAAGACTTTTGCCTAGTTAACGGCGCTCGTCGTATTCTGGCGAGACTTACCCAGCACATCGTTTACGGGACCGGCGATCACGTCAGACTTTCCGGAGGGTGATTCCCAGGCGTCAAAGGCCATTTGTGGAATCGCCACAACCTTCAGGGTTCCAGCAAGCCCCTTTGGGGATCAAGCTTGTCCCACTTAGTGATCGCCGTAATTCTTTATGTCGATCGGCAATTCCGATCGTCAGGGAATCCCTGGAATTTTTGGACACGAATTTCGTGAATTTTCGTTTTATTTTATTGATGGAGCGCCTCATTAAAAAACTCCTTTCGGAGAAAAAGAGCACGCCTTGTTATTGCATTACATTGGAGAATTTGAAAACACTTCGGAAAATCTTAAAGATATCTGGCTCCGGCGATTCCGCCTTGTTCACTTTCTCGCCTGCGATCAACTATAAAAGTAGCGCAAGTTCAAACCATTGAACGATCGAGGTAACCGCCTTCCATCAAGCTCTTCTAAGTGATAGGCCCCATTACCAAGAACTTTAATAATGCGGTAGGGCCCTTCCCAGTTGGGAGTAAGCTTGTTCCCCGGGGCTCCCGATCGCCACTTGAGGACCAGGTCGCCGACCTGCATATCTCGGACGCGAACCCTGCTGTTGAACTTTGCCGCCACGCGCTGCTTCATCGCTGTTTCCCGAATGTGCACCTCGTCGCGCGTTTCCGACAAAAGGTCCAGCTCCATCGCCAGTCCCCACAGACGGCGCCAAATGTTCTGGGAATGAACATTGAAGAGAGGCATAGTACCTAGAGGTAGAGGGATTGTGCTAAGAGAGAATGAGAGTGAGAGAGAGTGCTGAATTTCGAGTGTTATTTCATCAAATGAGCCAAAAAGTCCCCTACACTTGATAACTACCTCCTATTTATAGAGCTTGGGTACTACCTATTGGGCCAATTGGGCCTCCGAGGTCAAGGCCCATCTGAAGGTCAGGGCCCCGCCTCCGGGCGGGATACATGCTGGGCGTTGCCCCTCTAGGGGCTCGCCCAGTCCAAACACCTACAAATAAAGCTATATTAAGTCTACACATGAATATAAAACTGCAAACTCGTATACAACATTAAAACACCTACTCACCCGTGACCACCAAACTATTAATTCCAGCTCCTTGAAGGACTGAATGAAGGTGTGTAGAAAAGAATGCACTAAACCTGGTTTTCACCAGTTTATAATCCCCTTCTCTAATTACCAACCCATCAACTAATTCTGCGCCTTCACTTCCTTTAGAGGTTGGACCAACTTTCCCTGGACCATATAGATGACGACGAAAGAGTTCAACATCTCTTCCTAAGGGATCATGTTCGCGTACAACCTGGAATTATTTTGAGAGACATGACTCAAGTCACTCAACAATTACAGAACTATTTTCTTAAATATCAACAACACAAGACATCTAGTGAATATAAGTATTTTTCTTCATTTCTTTAACATGTTGAGCATAGGTGAAAGTGTACATAAAATTGAAAACCTAAGGAATTATGAAAACTAAAATGAACTTAATTTTATACACTTTCAGAGAGGGAATAAAGAGTTATTACCCAAACTATAAGAATTCCACGCTCCCTGGCAACTTCCACAGCCTTAATCACATTGGGGACAATATCTTTCCCTCCTTTCAGTAGCACAGGACCTCTTTCTATAAAATCTTTCTGCAAGCTCAAAATTACAGAGAGAATATTTAATTTCTCCAAGAACAACATTGGGAAGAGACAGAGTGTAACTAGTATCTACCTGCATGTCGATGACAAGAAGAGCTGTGTGTTTCCAATCCTCAGCCATTTTCAAAGGGTCGACTCCTTCACCAAGTCCAGATTTTGAGCGTTGTGACAACGATTTCGGCCAATTGGGTCGCTTAGTATATATATTATTCCACTACACAGGGCGCTTCACAAGAAACCTAGATTAGTGGGGCAAGAAAAAAAAGGATAAAAGACAAGAAAGTGATAGAGAAATAATGGTGAAGAGAAGGAATTACCGATAACTCAAATTGGGCGTGTCAGCTTGAGAAATGAAGGTGGTTGAAGCTTGAAATCTGCAGTTTGTTCAATGCTTGAGACCTTGAGTGTTGTTTTTATTGCAGATATTATCAGAGTTATCATGAAGGGATGTGACTTATGACTAGTATTGATCCGCGGCATGGACGGATGGAATAAGAGAATTTTATCGATATATAACACACATTTTCATATTTTTTTCTTTTATTTTTATTTTTTTAAAACGTATGTGACACATTTAAGTTTTTTTCTCTAATCGTTGTTACTGATTTCCTTTTTTTTGTAATTTGTTATGCTTACGTTTAAATTTTTTTTGTTATACTTTAAATTAAGATATCAAAACCATTTAAAAAAAAAAAGTCACAATTGACTTTTGTTAACTATTTTAATGTCATAAATAACTATTAAATGTTCTTTAAAAAAATAACTATTAAATGCAATATTAATTATTTTCGAAAATATACAATTATTTAATATTTAAATAACTAAAAAAATCAGAAAATATAAATATGACATCACCTACCTACTAATTATAGTATGAAAAAAAAACTTATGATGAAAAACATAGAATGAATTGGTGACAATTGTTGGAGTTGCCACTTTTTGGTTTCGGAAATAGTATATAGTATATGATTCATTGTGTTGGGCCATACGAGATGATTAAAACTACCAGGACACACTACATCTTTCACTTGAAACTTTAAATATTAGGTGTATGAGTTCTTTTATTTATAAACTACTCAACACATTCTATGGCACATTACATCTTTCACTTGAAACTTTAAATATTAGGTGTATGAGTTCTTTTATTTATAAACTACTCAACACATTCTATTTTTTCTAAAGTGTTGTCTAAATGACCCGTGAGAAAATATGGGTTAAATAATTCATCGTCCAATCACATTGAAGATAAATTGGTTAGAATTTCTATATTTTATTTATAAAAAATCATATTGGTCCATCAAGTTGTGGGTTAGTAATCCACATGAATCATTTTTTTTTTCTGAAAAAATTCGTTTTTTTTTTTCTGTGTTCAAATCAAATGAACCATGTCTCTATTTATAGACAAAATAAAGATAAATTTTTGTGAAAAAAAATTAATTTACCCCAAATAATTAGGATGAGATAAGAATCTGGAAATCACAACAACTAATGAGATTTTGCCATGTGTATTGAGTGCGACCAATTTACTGTTCATTCAACATGTTGAATCAGTTATTCAATCCCCATTCAACAGGGCCATTGCAAGTAGCCTAACAAAGCTGTTATAATGGTTCTAACAAACTCCAATTCCTAGCTAACTAAACTAACTTGCTTAAGAAACCTGAGCTAACCTCCTTCCTCGCTCATCATGCTCTATAGAATGTATTTAAGCTGATTTTAGCAACTTAGCATTTTCTAAATTGGAGCGCAGTGGACAAGAAAAAAAAAGCTTAAATGTCGTAACCAGAAAAGGTGTCATCAATGCTAAAATAAACAACAATAGCTATGTCATTATTTAACAGTGCAAGAATCAAGTACTGCAATATAAGTAGTTTCAGTTCACTTTACAGCTTAACTTGACAAAAGGCATCAACACTTTTTGAGTCTTGGAATTGAACACCACAGGGACGGTTGATACAGATCAAGCTTTGGATTCGCTCCACTCTTGTAATGTTGGGGTTTCAACTCCAACATTTTTCATGTCAAACACATTGGCTGAAACCACCCAGATGTTAGCCTTCATTACCATCTAATAAAATTTGATCACAATCTTATTTAAAAAAAAAAACAAAAAATCTCCCTGCCTTGAGGGAACCTAGAATATCAAAACATATCCACAAAGGAAATGGGTTTAAAGAATTGTGGAGCATGACAGCATAAAAAGTATATAACCAGTGTAACCATGTTAATTCAAAGGAGAAAGCAAGAAATTTCATCTTCACAACAGTAATGTCCTCACCTCGTGAAACATGTCACCACTTTTATGAATGGATTATATTCCACTCGTAGAAAATTATGAACAGAAAAAATCCTTTCCATAAGCCAATACCAACTTACTCACAGTTAAAATTTGATGTAATCATTCATGATGAATAGATTTCCAATTTACAACTATACACTCTTATAAGAACTAAATTACACATCTTCAATGTCAAATAACTCCTTAATCTCTAAATTTCTGACACTTGTTTAACTTGTAAATTGGCCAAACCCATGTAATCATAAGTCAAACTAAGCGCAACATAACTTCACAAAGATCAGAGATTTATATCTCTCTGCTTAAACTCCTGGGTTTGGGCATATGAATGAATAATATATTTGGAACTACTGGATACTCTTCCCATCACAACACAAAAATTTAAAAATACGACATTGGTAAGCTGATCACACTAGTTTTCTGACCATTTTTTCCGTAAATATCTATGGCAGAGAAGGTCTTTAATAGATGGTTATCAAAATAAAGTTCCTACCATATGCAAGGATTTCTAGAAGGTGATAAATACATACCAAGATGAATGTCAGGTGTCGCTGCCGCTGTGGCGTCAACAATAACAGTTACAGGTTTGTAGTCCAATGCTACAGCATCAAAGACAGTTTGCCTGATACAGTTTGGAGTTTGAACACCTACAAATAAAGCTATATTAAGTCTACACATGAATATAAAACTGCAAACTCGTATACAACATTAAAACACCTACTCACCCGTGACCACCAAACTATTAATTCCAGCTCCTTGAAGGACTGAATGAAGGTGTGTAGAAAAGAATGCACTAAACCTGGTTTTCACCAGTTTATAATCCCCTTCTCTAATTACCAACCCATCAACTAATTCTGCGCCTTCACTTCCTTTAGAGGTTGGACCAACTTTCCCTGGACCATATAGATGACGACGAAAGAGTTCAACATCTCTTCCTAAGGGATCATGTTCGCGTACAACCTGGAATTATTTTGAGAGACATGACTCAAGTCACTCAACAATTACAGAACTATTTTCTTAAATATCAACAACACAAGACATCTAGTGAATATAAGTATTTTTCTTCATTTCTTTAACATGTTGAGCATAGGTGAAAGTGTACATTAAATTGAAAACCTAAGGAATTATGAAAACTAAAATGAACTTAATTTTATACACTTTCATAGAGGGAATAAAGAGTTATTACCCAAACTATAAGAATTCCACGCTCCCTGGCAACTTCCACAGCCTTAATCACATTGGGGACAATATCTTTCCCTCCTTTCAGTAGCACAGGACCTCTTTCTATAAAATCTTTCTGCAAGCTCAAAATTACAGAGAGAATATTTAATTTCTCCAAGAACAACATTGGGAAGAGACAGAGTGTAACTAGTATCTACCTGCATGTCGATGACAAGAAGAGCTGTGTGTTTCCAATCCTCAGCCATTTTCAAAGGGTCGACTCCTTCACCAAGTCCAGATTTTGAGCGTTGTGACAACGATTTCGGCCAATTGGGTCGCTTAGTATATATATTATTCCACTACACAGGGCGCTTCACAAGAAACCTAGATTAGTGGGGCAAGAAAAAAAAGGATAAAAGACAAGAAAGTGATAGAGAAATAATGGTGAAGAGAAGGAATTACCGATAACTCAAATTGGGCGTGTCAGCTTGAGAAATGAAGGTGGTTGAAGCTTGAAATCTGCAGTTTGTTCAATGCGTGAGACCTTGAGTGTTGTTTTTGTTGCAGATATTTTCAGAGTTATCATGAAGGGTTGTGACTTATGACTAGTATTGATCCGCGGCATGGACGGATGGAATAAGAGAATTTTATCGATATATAACACACATTTTCATATTTTTTTTCTTTTATTTTTATTTTTTAAATACGTATGTGACACATTTAAGTTTTTTTTTCTCTAATCCCACTTACTGATTTCTTTTTTTTTTTCTAATTTGTTATGCTTACGTTTAAATTTTTTTTGTTATACTTTAAATTAATATATCAAAACCATTTTAAAAAAGTCACAATTGACTTTTGTTAACTATTTTAATGTCATAAATAACTATTAAAT
The DNA here is from genome assembly GCF_012489685.1 of Lotus japonicus. Lineage (NCBI taxonomy): Eukaryota > Viridiplantae > Streptophyta > Magnoliopsida > Fabales > Fabaceae > Lotus > Lotus japonicus. The sequence continues at coordinate 54,826,895 of NC_080045.1, forward strand.
GTTCTTTAAAAAAATAACTATTAAATGCAATATTAATTATTTTCGAAAATATACAATTATTTAATATTTAAATAACTACAAAAGTCAGAAAATATAAATATGACATCACCTACCTACTAATTATAGTATGAAAAAAAAAACTTATGATGAAAAACATAGAATGAATTGGTGACAATTGTTGGAGTTGCCACTTTTTGGTTTCGGAAATAGTATATAGTATAAGATTCATTGTGTTGGGCCATACGAGATGATTAAAACTTTTAGGACACATTATATCTTTCACTCGAAACTTTAAATATTAGGTGCATGAGTTCTTTTATTTATAAACTAATCAACACATTCTATTTTTTCCAAAGGGTTGTCTAAATGACCCGTGAGAAAATTTGGGTTAAATAACTCATCGTCCAATCACATTGAAGATAAATTTGTTAGAATTTCTATATTTTATTTATAAAAAATCATATTGGTCCATTAAGTTGTGGGTTAGTAATCCACATGAATAATTTAGAGTCCCTTGACTTACTCGCATTTAATATCACAACACATTCACACATTTCTTTCTTTTTCATCTCATTTTAACTTTTTTTCATCTCAATGTATTTCGCCCAATGATGACATTATAAGATGCCACCACCTGGAGGACCAGATACCTTACTTTCAAGACCCTTGCACACTCATCTTCCCCAAATATTGTGTCCAGATCAATGAATCCTCGCACCATTACTTGCTCTCCTGCAAAACCCACCAAGGTTCCCGAATATGGAGTCAGATCATCGTCAGTCAGTCCCAACTTGTCAAATGTGTCACCATAGATAATATCAGCTGAACTTCCCTGATCCAGGAGTACCCTTCTAACATTGAAACTATTCAACCTTAATTGCACCACTATTGGGTCATCCTTGTGAGGTTTTATCCCCTCAAAGTCTGCCATCGAGATTGTTATGTCAGGGTGCACGAATCCGAAAGCAACTTCATGAACTGAATTAACTGCACGAATATGACGTTTCCGCGCCGCGTGGGTGTCGCCTCCACCGCCAAATCCTCCGGCGATGGTGTTTATGGTCCCTACGGGCGGTCCTGAGTGTTGGGCGAACGTGTCATCAGCCCCTCTTGTGGCGATAGCCGCTGATTCTTGCTTCTTCTCGCCCTTATTGTCTGTTCGCTCCTCCTCTCGCCTATCCGTTTTGTTGCGATCGACATTGTAGCGCCACTCCCTTTGGAGATTTCCTCGATATTGTCCAGCACCGGAACGATTGTCCTGACGTCCATCGCCTTGACGCTCGTCTCCTTGCCCATCGCGCCTGAAGTGTCCCGCCCGAATCAACTTGTCAATCTCCCGCTGCAAAGTCCAGCAATTGTCTGTGTCATGCCCAATGGACCGATGGTATTCACACCACTTCTTGGGATTGGCGTCCCGTGGTTGATACTTTGGGGCTTCTGGCTCATCCACTAGATGTGCGTCCCTCGCCTCGCGGAGCATATCCGTTAAATTTGTGTTCATCACCATGTCAGTCTCCTCCCGCTGGCGATGAGACTTAGATTGCCAAGGCCGGCGCTGTTCATAATCATCGCGCCGTGGATACAACTGTTCCCTGGTCGGCTTCAATGCTGCCTTTCCTTTATCTTCTCTTTGCCGCCTGCCATTCCCCTTATCTTCGCCATACTTATCTCTTTTTGCACGCCTGGGTGACGTGTCGCCTTTTTCCAGTTTCGCGCGCTTTCTTTTGAAAGCATCGTCCTCCTCGTCAAGAATATAAGTGCTAGCGCGAGCACGCATCTCTTCCATCGAACGTGCAGGCTTGCGTGTCAACTTGCTGTTCAACCTTCCCGGTAACAAACCATTCTTGAATGCTAGAGAACAAGCTCGAGGCTCCTCATCCTCTACCTTGATCGATGCAGCGTTGTACCTTGCCATGTACTTCTTCAGTGACTCTCCTTCTCGTTGGTGAATGTTGTATAGATCATTGATCGTCACCTGCTGATTCTTATTCGCCGAGAATTGCACTAGAAACTTGGATGAGAAGTCTCTGAAATTCGAAATCGATCCGCGCGGCAAAGTTGTGAACCACGCCATCGCCGTCGATTTGAAAGTCGATGGAAACATCCTGCACTTCACCGCATCTGATGCCGCAATTATCACCATCTTCGTGTTGAAATACAGAAGATGATCCTTCGGATCAGAATCCCCGCTGTAAGAATCCAGAACCAACGTTTTCATATTATCTAGAATCGCCACATTCTCAACGTCCTCCGAGAACGGACGGAACTCAGCTACGGAATCCGCTTCTCTGCCTCCATCATCTTGTTGCTCGCGGCGGTAGAAATCCAACTGAGCTTGTAAATGCTCATTCCGCTGCTGGATGTCGCCAATGCTGCGCATCATATGGCGTCATTCCTCCTGCGTCATTGCCGGTTGTCGCTCCGGAGTAGGTGAATTCTCCGGTGAGCGCTCCGGAGATCCGATCTGCGAAGGCGATGGAGGAGGTGGTGGTGATGGAGGAGGAGAAGGCGACAAAGAAGTGCGTGTAGCCTGTACTCCCACTGTTCGCATCGGAGAATCCAAGACAACTCGCTGAGGCCTCCGAGGCGGCGAGATTCGCCGCCGCTCCGGCGAATGATGCTGCTTCCTGCGTCGAGTCTCCATCAAAACCAGGAACGACACAAACTCGATCGGAAAACAAACACCGATCACAGAATCAAACCAAGAAAAACTTTAGAATCGTCGAATCGTAACCAGAGATCGCCTCTTGCACAATCGGTCCACGTGAATGGGAATAGAAAGTTTATCGTCCCCACAGACGGCGCCAAATGTTCTAGGAATGAACATTAAAGAGAGGGATAGTGCCTAGGGAGTGGAAGAATGTGCTAGAGGGAGAAAGAGAATGAGAGAGAGAGAGTGCTGAATTTCATGTGTTATTTGATAAAATGAGCTAAAAGTCCCTTACAATTGGTAACTACCTTCTATTTATAGAGCTTGGGCACTACCTATTGGGCCAGTTGGGCCTCTGAAGTTGAGGCCCAACTTAAGGCCAGGCTCTCGCCCTTGGGCGGGCTGAACCCTGGGCGTCGCCCCTCTAAGGGCTCGCCCAGTCCACAATCTTTCTATTTATAATAACAATAACAATAATAATAATATATATTTTGATTCAAAATGTTAATTTCGAAGAGAAATCAATATGTAACAACAAAATGAAACCCCACTTTTACTAAAACTCAAATCAAATCATAGAAAAAGTTACCAGATTAAATAAACTAAAATAATAGATAATATACGAAAATTATTTAGATCGAAAGGCTTCTCTTATTTTTTAATAAAGTCTCACGTGGCTATTATTTTTAAGTTTGAACTCATTCCCTTTTTTAGTCTTTGGCTCTTCGATCATACCTTTGGTAACCACCGCCTACCAGGGACGATGGAGGAGAAATTCATTTTATCAATCCAAGCAGATAAATTGAAGGATTTTTGCATGTCTTTCCCCTTCATGATTTAAAAAGGCTTAATTGCACTTTTGCTCCCTGATCTTTCACCTTTGTGCGATTTACCTCTCTCATCTTTAAAATGAGCGAATTCCCTCCCTCTTCTATTAATATGTGTGATTTAGGCCCTTCCGTTAGTTAGCCGTCCAATTGCTAACGGTGGTTGCTATTTTCACCCCCCTTTTACTAACCACACCCCCTTATCAGAAATAAAAATAAAAAAATAAATTAAATAAATTAAATAAAATTAATAGAAAATAAAAAAAAACTATAAATTAAAAAAAACTGAAAAAATATTTTTATAAAAATCAAAGAAAAAATAATAAAATAAATGAAATAAGTTAAATACAATTAATAGAAAATGAAAAAATATTTTTATAAAATCAAAGAAAAAACTGAATTTTTTTTTATAAAAATCAAAGAAAAAAATGTTTTTATAAAGTCAAAGAAAATAACATATTTTTTTAATTGAAGATAGAAATTTAAAAATAAAATAAAAGAAGAATTTGTTTCTATTTGCACCACCTACACTAAATTAAAAATAATATTCTTTTATTTTATTTTTAAATTTCTATCTTCAATTAAAAAAAATAATTTATTTTCTTTGAATTTATAAAAACATTTTTTCTTTGATTTTTATAAAAATATTTTTTTCAGCTTTTTTTTTATTTTATATAAATGTTTTTTCATTTTCTATTATTTGTATTTAACTTATTTCATTTATTTTATTATTTTTTCTTTGATTTTTATAAAAATATTTTTTTCCAGTTTTTTTTTATTTTCTATTAATTGTATTTAATTTATTTAATTTATTTCATTTATTTTTTTATTTTTTAGCTTAATTGCACTTTTGCCCCCTGATCTTTCACCTTTGTGCAATTTACCTCCTTTTTTTATTTTTATTTTTATTTTTATTTCTGATATGGGGGTGTGGTTAGTAAAAGGGAGGGTGAAAATAGCAACCGCCGTTAGTAATTGGACGGCTAACTAACGGAAGGGCCTAAATCGCACATATTAATAGAAGAGGGAGGAAATTCGCTCATTTTAAAGATGAGGGAGGTAAATCGCACAAAGGTGAAAGATCAGGGAGCAAAAGTGCAATTAAGCCATTTAAAAAAGAGGTGAAACAATATATAATGGTGAATCGAATATGGAAGAATGAGTAAATAATAGGATAATGAAATAAGGGTGTTCATAACCGAACCAAAATGAATTAAAACCGCTCAAACCGATCCAAAAAACCTAATAACCAAAAAAACCGAAAAACCGCAAAAACCGATATTTTGTGAATGGATCCGTTTGTTTTCAGTTCCCATGTTAAAATCGAACCAATCCAAACCAAAAGTATTTATTTATTCAAATTTTGACATACATAATTACCCATTTAACCATACTTATGATGTTTTATTCCATGTATACCCAAACCTTTACAGTAATGTGTTTAAACTTTTCCAAGTTATGAGACATATGTCTTCTTTTCATTCAGCGAAAGTGGAACCATCAATGTTCTGCTTCTTTGCCTCTTACTCAAAACAATACGTTTGTAAAATTGGTTGAAAATCAACTTAGATAGAGTTAATTAGATATTGTACATGAAATGTAGTAGTGTTACAAATCACAGTCATCACTTAGCATGATATCTTCTCTCTGTACAGTGCTACTTGTTTTATGATTTTATTTTATATTTCGTTATTTATTTCAAGATTTTTAGTTTCTTTGAAAAACTGAAATGCAATCCAATCCAAACTGATAAAAATTGGTTTGGATTTGAAAAAAAATAATTGAATGATTAAATTATAAAACTGAAACAATCGGATCAGATGAATTTGTCCTTTAAAACCGAACCTCGAACACCCTATCATGAAACATGAAATAAATTATTTTACACAACAAATAAAAAGGAGTGAATAAGACTATAAAAGGATAATAATAAACTTATAATATTGAGATCATACAGTGGTGGTGGAGAATTATAAAATAAAAAATGGAATAAAACTCTAAAAACAATAAATCAAAATAAGGTAAACACAATGTCACAAAAAACGGGTGAAAGAGAATGTTATAGATTAAAAAAATAATGTGAGAAATGTCTCAAAAGAGAAAATGAATTCTAACCAACGTGCATGTATAGCTAAATTAATTATTATTGCATTAAGATAAAAAGTATTACCTGGCACATGATTGATAAATTATTTTTCTCTATAATTGTTTTAAATGAAAGAAAAATTGAAGGTGAAATCCTTAACATGAAATCGAATAACGAATTGAGAAACTGAAAAATGAAAGGGAGGAAATCGAGGAGTACGGAAAATATGGAAGAAGGTTGAAAATACTTACCATGCAGTAGACGAATGGAGAAAAACAAAACAGGATCAGTTCTTTTCATAAGAAATCCCAAAGATGTTCAAATGATTCATTAATTAAATTATATCAATTTAATTCTGAAAATATGGAATATTCCATTTTGAAAATTCAATTATTTAATCAATCTTGTCTAATCTAATTAAAAAAATTCGTTATTTATTTCAAATTATTTCATTGTTCCAATAAATTATCAATTCTTGAGCACCATCGTTTTTAAAATTTGAATTTAAAAACGATAATTAATTATACTTATTAATTTTAGGAATTAATTAGAGACATTAATTTCAATTATAAGAAATAAAATTTAGGGGTGTAATCGGACCGGATTGGTTCAAATTTATGGTGTTTAAATGTCTGCACCAATCTAACATGTTCGGTTTGGGTTGGTTCAGATTTCATGATTTTTAATTCTAAATTCGAACAAAACCAACCAGATCTCAATCGGATTGGTTCGGTTCCGATGGTCGGATTTGAAATAAAAAAAATATTATTTGGAAATATGCACGAAAATTAATCTAAAAACGTGAAAAATTATAAAAAATATAGAAAAATCTAACATTTTCAAAGAACAGAACATTCGATAATGACATAAATCATATAATCTAAATAAAAATAACACCTCTAATACAAATATGAATATGTAATGTAATGGGTTGAAAATGTTTGGGATTAATGTAAAAAAATTCTCAATTCATTAGATTGGTTCGGATAGATCGTTTTTTCAATCCACAAATATGATACCTGAACCGATGGTCATCGAATTCAGTAAATAAACCTGAATCGAACTAATGATCTAATCCAACCCATCGTAATGTGTTTCGGTTCAGATCGGTTTGGTCGGAATCGCGGAACAGACCATACCCGCTTGCACTCCTAATAAAATTTGTAGTAACTAAAATAGGAAGTATTTATGCAATTGGAAAATTTTCGAAAAATTCAAAATAAAAAATTAATGATCCTGAAAATTAAAAAATTCAATATTTATTTTATTTTCAAAAATTCATTTGCTCATCGCACACATTTTATAATTAATCTAGTATTAAAGGAACTTCGAATTTCATAAAAAATTAATTTATATTTTAAAATCATTTTAACCATAATATTAAGGGAAAACAAATAAATGAATTTTATAACTAAAAATTAAAAGATCCAATATACATTGATTTTAGTTTTTTTTTTTCTTGGTGTCTTGTTTGTTGCTGGAACTCTTTTGGGCTTTGCCCCTTTTAATATATATTTGGCTTTTCCAAAAAAAAATTAAAAATAAAAAGGATTCCAATTATTTTTATGAATCGTATTTTCAAATTTATAATATTTTTTTAATATTTGATATATCTTAAAAAAGAATTTAAGGAAAAATAAAAATTGATTTTTTTTATAATCAGAATTGATTATTTTCAAAAAAATTATAAGGTGGAATTTTTTATAATGGATGAAATGAAATAGGTTCAGAGATATTCATGTATTGTATCATCTTTTCGAAAATTTGGACGGGGTGAAAATAATATTATTTGGAATTTATATCCTTACTTTGATAGTTTTTATAAGTATTACCTATGTTTTATTCTTAAAAAAATAATTTACCTTTGAGTGTAACAAAAAATAAAATTAATGTGGTTACTGGTATGTAGCAATTTACTTTTGTTGATATATTATTTTTTTATAAGCATTTTTTTAAAATTATTTATGTATTGTGTATGTGGCCATAATATTATTAAATTTAGCAATTCATGAGATAAAAAAAGTTGAAATCATTTTTTTTTGTTTTCGAGGGAAAATAAATTACTTAAGAGGATACATGTGGCATAGGTCTTCTAGAATAAAACTTTCTTACATTCTTTTCATATTTATATAAATATAGATATAGATAAATTATTATTTAGAAAACGTAGCTTTTAAAATCAACTATGAAGGAGAGAATCACTTTCTTCAAAGCATCTAGTTAATTATTATGAAGCATCTGCGACCTAGAAGAAACATTAAAGAGGAAAAAATTTGTATGGCACTAATTTTAAGGGTATATTATCCAAAAAAAAAACCATTTTAAAAGTACCTATAGAAAATTAACCCTGCATATGAATGAAACTAACCTTGAAAGAAAATATGACGGAGCAAAAGGAAATGAGCGAACATAAGTACGGTAGAGTGAATGATGGGGGAAGAGAACGTGAGTGAAAAAGAATATACCTTTAAGAAATTGTTATTGCATCTAAACAAACTCCTTAATGATACCAAAGATAAACATGAATGAGTAAAAATAACGAAGAATCGTGAGTTACAACGAATAAGAAGGTCTTGCGTTTATAATTAATAGTAAACATATAAGAATTACAATTTAAATTAGTGTGTTTTAATTGCTAACAAAAAATATAGTCTGATTTGATTTATTATTATATTATACTGTATTAATTAGAATAACTAAATAAAGAATTATTAAGAGTTCTTTTTTCATTCCATGGAATGATTAGGAGTTGATATAACTGAATAATGGAAAACATTAAAAAGTGTATATTTTATAATTGAATCACAAAATTGATTGTGCTAAATAAATTATTTGAATTTGAAACACTTGCTAATTTAAATGTTTAAAGTATTTATAAAATTAACTAAATAATTTAAATATGCGAAGTAGATGACTTTTTTTTTTAAAGTAGAAGTAGAGAACTTGAATACGGGGCATTAATAATTTTTTGACCAATATATGCAGATATATCTTTGTAAGAATAAGAGTCATAAATGTAGTAATAATTATTTGAGATTGATTGCTCTTTATATTCCTTAATTGACTAATTTGAATTTAAATTTTAAAAAATTTACTTCTATAAATTATTTAATATTTATAACTTAATTTAAATAAATTACATCATATTTATATGTTGATATTTTCGAATGGAAATGGCCTTATTCTAATGGAAATGGCCTTAGGGAAAGGCGCCGAAGCAGAAGTTGATTTTAAATTCGGTAACTGCAATTAAGAGGACAGTGAGATTTTGTTAATGTAGGGGTGCTTGGACTTGCAGTCTGTGTCTGTTTTGTTGGGCAACGCCCTGAGATTCTACTCTTGTATTTGATTAGGTACTTTAATGATGTCTCAGGTAATGTTTCTTTTTTCTATGCAAGAATGCTTGTAGTCTAGTTGCATGTCATTTAAGCTTGTTGCTACTATTTGTTAGAAATTCTGATCTTTCTAAAATAAAAAAAAAAATGAAATTTTATAATAGTAGAGGATATTAAATATGGTGAGAGATAATCATATGCTCTTTTTTTGAAATTTGCCGAGATGATCATATGAAATAAAAAACGTGGGAGTACCAAAATTAAAAATTTAATTAGAAAAAGAACTAATATCCTTACCATATAGTTTTCATAAGTAATATTGATGTTTTATTCTTAATTTTTTTTACTTCTAAGTGTAAAAAAAAAATGAAGTTACCGGTTTCAAAATAAATTTCTTTAAGTTTATATTTTTATAAACTCTTTTTCAAAATTATTAATTTAGTGTGTATGTTGTCATGGGTATTATTGAACATAGCAATTAATGTGACCAAAAAAGTGGAAATGAGTTTTTTTTTTGTTTTGGAGGGAAAATGAATCATTTAGGAAGGGACATGTGGCATAAGTCTTGTAGAAGAAAACCTTATTTTCATATATAGATATATAGATATATATATATATATATATATATTTCTCTTTTTTCTTCATCCCATTGTATATCATAATTTCTTCCATTTCACTAATTTTTTTCATTTTCTATCTAAGACTTTTTAACATCACTAGTTTATTTTTCAAATTTATTTACCAATCTAGTGCAAGTTTTGAATTATTTACAGATTTAGTATAAATCGCCATTGACATTGGCGGTTTCTTTAAATTTTTTTTTATCCCTTATGAAATCGCCATTAACATCGGAGATACCTTTTTTATTTAATGAAATCGCCACTGCAAGTGGCGACACCATTTTTTTTTTGTGACGCTACTAGTTAGTGACAGAAATACGTCCGTCACAAAATCCCAGTGTATATAATATGAAAGGTATTAGTGACGGAAAGTTAAGAGAGAAGAAATCCGTCGCAAAATATTTAGCGACGAAGTTATTCGTCACAAAATCCTAGTGAATAATAAAAAACAAAATTAGTGACGGATAGTAGAGTAGAAATTATTCCGTCGCAAAAGTATTAGCGACGGAATATTGTTTGTGACTTCTTTACATATTATATACAACGATTTTGTGACGGACGTTTTTCCGTCACTAACGAACAGAGTCAAAAAAAAAATTATGGTGTCGCCGCAGCAAGTGGCGATTTCATTAAAAAGAAAAGGAGGTATCTCCAATGTCAATGACGATTTCATAAGAACAAAAATAATATATTAATGAAATCGTTAATACTAGTGGCGATTTATACTAAATCCGTAAATAATTTAAAACTTACACTAAATTAGTAAATATGTTTGAAAATTACACTAGTGATGTAAAAAAGTCTATCCTATCGTTAATCAATACTGGAGTATCATTTTTCACTCAATCTCTCTATATGACATTAATGTTTTGGAAATTTGAAGTACAAAAAGAGAAGGTAGGGAGCAAGAACCTGAGGCCTGATCCAAAACTAAACTACCTGATGGCCCAACATGCATAACAAGTGAATTTGTGTGGGTTTTCGGGTTAAATGAGTCATAAAATTATCTAGAACAATTGATGTCTGACGAGTTCGAATGTGAACATTTTTCTCCACCGGCATCTAAACCTGAGTACCTGACTGATGGTCTAATATACTAAACAAACAGTAAGGCTTTGACGGGGCACACGCTTTCTATAAGAAAATGTAAGATTCAAATTTCAAACTATAAATTGCTTCTTTAGTAAGGCTCATACGGGCCTTACTGAAACATGTCGGTTTAGGTTGGTTTCAATCAAATTGAACTTAATTATAAACCGAATAATACCGATCGAAACTCAGACAGACCATTTTTTAATTATTTATTATGAAAAATGTGGAAGAAAAATAGAGGAAATAAAAGTCTTAATTACACTTTTAGTCCTCATGTATTGCGATTTACATTCAGAGTTCTACTTTGTCGAAATGAGTGACCTTAGATTTTTTTTCACGATTCGTAATCAGATCCATCCTTTAGTGGGACAAATTTTTTTTACTGAAATCATGTGCATTAAAAAAAATAAAGTTCTCTCTCTTGTTCATTGTCCTCTTCATAAATAACTAGCATTTGTCCTCCATGACACGTGGGGCTGACGAGAACTGGGAATGACCGTCGGTGCAATGAGAATGCATGGACAAGGAACGACTCTTAGCAAGACTTATTGGCAAAATGACACATGAATGAACCGATCACACACTCAAACGAGAGGTATTATGATATTATATAAGCATGGGACAATAAAATTGAGGAGAGCTTATCAGATTTGAATGATACTACTCATAACAATATCGTGCATCTTCTTTTATGGAGCTAAACTCATAAAAACTTCAAATTTAAGTGTGTTGCTTCCCTTGAAAAAAATATTGATATAGGTAGCCTCCTGAAAAGTTTTCCTAAAAAACACAAGTGAGGACAAAACATGCTAAAAATATTCGTGTAAAGCCTATAAGGCGAAGACCTTGCACACAAGCCAGAATTATGGAACGACAAAGGCAAAGTCTCACATCATTACCCTTAGCTAAGACCTAACCCAGCAGAGAAAAACATGGAGAGCCGTGTCAATTGAATGTAAAGTAACACAAAACCACTTTTGATATTGGTTGTTACAGATTTTCAATTCCACTTTTCAAATACAATGTATGTGCATTCACCCAATCATACACTTAATAATCTACTTAAGTCTAAACATACACTTATTTATGTAAAAAGTAATTAAAATAAGGTTTAAATATTCTATATGTCCCTGAAATTGTGTCCAGTACGAAAATAAGTCCCTGATTTTTTTTTCCGATTCCGGGTCCCTGGAAAAGTTTTTTAATCGAAATAGGTCCCTACGTGTGTTTAAAGTTTAGGTGGCTCTATTTTCGCATAGTCATTAATTCCACATGGCTTTTATAATTTTTTTTAATTACACATGGAATAATAAAACGAAATTAAACATTTTAATTTTAAATTTAATCCCTAATCCCTAAGAAATCAAATCAGATCATCTTCAATCCAATTCCTCAGGTCTACCTTCTCCTGCAGATTTGTTTGCTTCAGCAACCTCCGACCACCGCCACCACCACAATCCACCCCACCCCTTCTCTAGAAACCCACTCACCTCTAACCACCGCAACCGACCCCACCCCAGAAACCAGAAATCCACTCACCTCTAACCACCACCGCAACCCACCCCACCCCCACCCTAGAAACTAGAAACCCACTCACCCTCCAACTACAAAAAAATTGCCCCTGCCACTCCAACCCAACCTGTTCTCTTATATATATATCTCGCAGCATCCTTCTTCTCCGTGAGCCTTATCCCTCTCTGTATGAATCCTGCTTCCTCTCTTCTTCACAACCTTGGCTCACCCATTCACCCACATGCGGCGAATGTGTAGATCCAGTGGTCCTCTACAACACAAAGGTCGGATCTTTTCAAGATTTGGCGGTGAGGGAACCCAGATCGAGTGAAAACACAGATCGAGATAAAACCCAAATCGAGAGAGGACACATATTGAGAGAAAACCAGATCGAGGTGAACATGTTCTCCGTTTTTTTCTCTTCTCTGTTATGCTCTTCGATTTTCTGTTTTTTTGTGAAGATTGATGGCTATGGTGGAGAAACAAGGTGGTGAGGATAGAGAAAATCGGTTATGGGTTTACTGTTTTGGTTATGAGTTTGCAGTAATGAAGAGGGAGGTAAGGAGGAGAGATTGATGATTTTGAGACTTTCTGGCTAAATTTTCTTCTTCCTCGACGCACCAGCAAACTCCACGGTTGATTCAAGAATTTGGTGGGTTTGATGGGGTTTCAAGAACAATTCAAGGGTCGAGAATGATTCAAGGGTCAGATTTTTGGTGGTGGAGACCCACTAAAGTTTGATTGGGAGAAATTAGTTTTGGTTATGGTGGCTTATGGTTTTTGGGTTTTATCTACTTCTTCAAGCCTGATTTTTTTTCTTCCGGTTTCCTCACATCTACAAACATTCTGGGTTTTAATTAATGGAAAGGATAAAGTGTGGGTATTTTGAATTTTAATTTCTGAGTTTTATTTGTAATTCAGGTTTTTGAACTTTGGTTTTTTTTTTTTTTGAATTTTAGGGGTTTTTAAGTTTGAAGATGATAGAAGTTGAAGATGAAGATCATACATGAACATGATGATCAACAAAATGTTTATGGATTTTGTGTTATTTTAATAAAGTTTTTAAGCCTTTCGTTTAATAAGCCATGTGTAATTAAAAATAATAATAAAGGTCACGTGGAAACAATGACTATGCAAAAATTGAGCCACTTAACCTTTAAATACACGTAGGGACCTATTTCGATTAAAAAAATTTACAGGGACCCGAAATCGAAAAAAAAAATTCAGGAACTTATTTTCGTACGAGTACAATTCTAGGGACCTCCAGAGTATTTAAGCCTTAAAAAAATTATTTTGTTCTTTATCACACTTAATTTTGTTTTCTACTCATCGTTTTAGTTATTTTTCATCTCTTCTACGCATCAGCACATAATCAAAGACCAAATCCACATAGAAGTTGACTATAAGTAGATGTAGAAGAGTCAGAACTTCATAGCAGGCCTAAATAGTTTGAAATACATGTGAAAAAGACTGACAGCAAAGAAAAATAAACCTAAGAGTACTATTTTTTTTTTTGGTTACATGGAGGGCTATGCCCGGAAAAGAAAAGAAACTATACTAAGATGGTGCGAGGGAAAGTGATTCCCATCCGATAAAAAAACAAAAGATTCAAGCAGCTAGGAGGAGGGGTCTCAAAGCAGTGCAACCCCAAACTGAGGACATGAGATTCATTTGCCAGACAATCTGCAACTTGGTTCGCCTCACGTAGGATATGAACACAAACAACATTCCAATCTCGAGCCAGGAAGACACGAATCTGATTCACAAGGGACGCGTACGGGTGAAGGATAGCACAACCCTCATTTATCAGATTCTCAGCAACAAGAGAGTCACTCTATACTATTAATATTACTCTATACTAATATAAATCACATAATACAAGTTTCATGACCTAAATCAGACCATTAAATCTTGACCAATTAATAAAGAACATTAATAAAGAGTAAACGAAAAGTTGTCGTATAGTGGCTACACATGGTTGGGTTGGGGTTGGCAAATGTCATGTGGTGGTGACAAGGAGAAAAAAACAGTCTGTTATAGAGAGAAGGGAAGTGAAAGAAAGTGACGTCTACTTAACGAAATGAAACGCATCGCGGGAAGTAACCGAGGATTCGAGAAACAGTAGAAAATGAGCCATTAGATGAGATGTATATGTAAAGGATAAAATAGTAATTATTCATTACACTCTTTTTCTTTCCTCTCACTTTTTCTTCCACATTCACTCATACCAAACAATTCAAATAATCATCTCCCTTTCCGTTCTCCCTCCTTCCTCTTTCTTTCTTTCCTTCCACTTTTCTTTCCTCTTACTTTCTTTCCGAACCAAACAAAGCCTAAATCCTCATCTGCAAGCAGTCTATAGTTCGATCACTGAATGATACGTATGAAGAAGAATTTGCTGGAATGGACGTAATATGATCTCAGAAAGTCTCGAGATGATTAGTCTTATAACTGCCAATTATTTAGTATAACTATGGCATGAGGTAAAAAGGACGAAGAGAGACATGCAGCGTGTGCAGGTGGCCCACCACTATGAAAGCGGTGCGGTGCACTGTACTGTTCCCAATCCCTCACCCCCACATACGACTTATAATTATTTTATATTTTTATTTATTTTGTCATGTGTGTTGTGGAGTAGTGTACCATACCACAATAGAATATATCGAACCATTCTTTCACCAAAAAGAAAAAAAAATAATTAATTAAAATTTTCATTCACATCACCACCATCATCACCAACAACAACAGCAACAACAACGTTTTCGTCCACAGAACCTGTTGCTATTTGCGTGTGTTCGCGATCTGCTTTCCTTGTAACGCTTATCCTCTGACGTACGAGTACGATGATGTTTACCTTCAATCTCATCATTTTGCTGTTGAATTTTAGTTTAGTTTTCAATTTTCAGCTCAGCTAGGTTTCTGTTAATCTGTTTATGTAGGTAACTTGCCAAATTGGAAGACCTAGTTGATAGTTTCTAGTACTTGGCTATGAAGGTTGAGCCTAATTGGAACCATGGTTGCGTTAGGGGTGCACTTTCTGGACTCTTGGGGTTGAATTGAGGCTAATTGACTGTGATTCTGTGTTTTGTCAATTTCTTACTGTGACTTAATTTAGGTTAATTGGTTGTGAGTTGTGACGATGGAAGCTAGATTCGGTGCAGAAGCTTATCATTATTATGGTGTGGGTGCCTCTTCTGATATGAGGGGTATGGGGAAGAGGTCTGCTGAGTGGGATTTGAATAATTGGAGGTGGGATGGGGATCTGTTCATTGCTAGTAGGGTGAATCCAGTGCAGGAGGATGGGGTTGGTCAACAACTTTTCCCTCTTGTGTCCGGGATCCCAGCGTCGAATAGCTCTTCTTCGTGTTCTGAGGAGGTAGATCTTAGGGATCCCATGGGGAGTAGGGAAGGGGAGAGGAAAAGGAGAGTTATTGTGCTGGAGGATGATGGTTTGAATGAGGAAGGAGGTACGCTTAGCTTGAAGCTTGGTGGGCATGCTGCGGATAGGGAGGTTGCAAGCTGGGATGGGGGGAATGGGAAGAAGAGCAGAGTGGCTGGTGGGGGTGCTTCGAATCGCGCTGTTTGTCAGGTGGAGGACTGTTGTGCAGATCTGAGCAGGGCTAAGGATTATCACAGGCGTCATAAAGTTTGTGAGATGCACTCCAAGGCCACTAGGGCACTTGTCGGAAATGCAATGCAAAGGTTCTGTCAACAATGCAGCAGGTGAGTTTCCCTTCTAGATTGCTTTCCATTTTTGTTGTAGTTGATCAGTTTGGTATTGGTTTAAATTTATATGTCTATATATGAAATAAAGGTATTAATTATGACACTTAGATGTAATAAATTGATGAATATGGAAATTATATCTGAAATTCTGAATATAGAAGAAGATCATTATGGATTTCTTTTAGAGGTCCTTTATGCTATTGTTTGTTATACACTTTGACTCAAGCATTGAAAGTTTAAATTACTTCTTTTACTCCATCAATAGGTTTCACATGCTTCAAGAATTTGATGAAGGAAAGAGAAGCTGTCGAAGACGCTTGGCAGGCCATAATAAACGAAGAAGGAAAACAAATAATGAAGCTGTTCCTAATGGAAATCCTCTAAATGATGATCAAACTAGTAGTTATCTGTTGATAAGTTTGTTGAAGATACTTTCAAATATGAATTGTGAGTATCTCTTAAATCATGATTTTTATAACTAGAGCCTAGAGGAGTTGGTGGCATATAAATTGTTTTGTATGGCAATGATTGATGCTTGTTTCTCTTATTTCAAACAACAAAAGGCATATTATTAATTTAAACTAATACTTCTTATATATAACTGCTGTTGGTGGTGGAAGGTAGTAGTTTGGTCAGCTGCAAATATGGTTTATTAATACTGTATTTTGTCAGTAACTCTTAGTCTCTGAGAGAGAGGTTTCTTACTGAAGGTAAATCTGTATGTCCGGGTCCGGTTTTTCAAACAGAATCATTTCTAAGTAAGCCAACACACTGCTGCAGGAAATTAATTTTCTTAACTTCCATTTGACTTCATGTCGACTGATTAGTTTAGTAGGCTTTTCACTTAACTTCTATGAAAATAGTGTCAGATGGAAAACAAGAAGATTAATTTCCATCCTTGCTTTGTGGGGACTGAATGTTGAACTTGAAGGCTGGTTGATATGTAGGGAGTTTTTAAAAGAGGAAGAAACTGGATCTGACAGCTTAGAAGAGGAAAAATAAAATGATTTGACCTTGAATTTGTGTGTTAGTCAACTTTACCTAGTGAGCTCTTATCAAGGTTAGTTTCCACTGTTAAGCATATTTAGGATTTTAGGTACGTTGCTGGACAACACATGGAATAATATTCTTCAATTTTGATAAAAGATCCATTGCCTAGTCATTGAACTCCTAACAAAATTGTATCAGTGGACCCTCGACCCTCATCAATGAATTTCCAACTCAAAAGTAAACTTGCTAGCACCTTGAAAAGTGGTCCTAAATCATTACTTTTGCTACTCATGAGTCATGAGTAACATTTACTTATAGCATATAAAATCAATTTTTAGTGCTTTAATTGTTGGTGTCAAGCATGATTGACTTTCAGTTTTCCTAGTGGTAATGAGTTGTTTTGTCAAATAATTTGTGTCTCATTGATAGGGTGACTTTGTGAACACATGTAAAATGCCCATGCATATACCAGTCAAGTATAGGATATATCCATCTTTTTCATGGGTTTTTCTAGAAACTAACATTGTGTTCATCTCTTTATTAAATTGGTCTGAGAGATCAATGGTTGACCTCTAAAAGGGGATCTAGGAGAGGGGTTACAATTTTAGCAGAAGTTATATTGAAAAAGATAAAGATACAAGGCCCTATAATAATATTTGTTCTCCTCCATTGGGCAATAAATGCATTTCAGCAATTGGCATGCAATAAAATTTTAGGTGATCATAACAATATTTCATTTTAGGTGATCATAAAATTTTAGGTCAATCTTGTGGGATGTTATGAACTTAGGAGACTTTTTTTTTTATAACAATGAGATACTTGAATTATTACTGCAATTGGTGAAATTGCATTTTAGATAAATTCCTGTATTTGTTTCTCTGTTGGTCTTTCTTCTTTAACTGAGGTTTTTTGGGATGGATAATGACATGTTTAATGAATTTTAGCTGACAGATCGGATCAGACTACAGACCAGGATCTACTGACTCATCTTCTAAGGAGTCTTGCTAGTCGGAATGGTGAACAAGGGGGCAATAACTTGTCTAACATTTTGCGAGAACCAGAGAATTTGTTGAGAGAAGGGGGTTCATCTAGGGAGTCAGAGATGGTGCCAACTTTACTCTCCAATGGTTCTCAAGGCTCTCCAACTGATATAAGACAACATCAAACTGTATCTATGAATAAAATGCAACAAGAAGTGGTGCATGCACATGATGCTAGGGCTACTGATCAGCAGCTCATGTCTTATATAAAGCCCAGCATTTCAAACACTCCTCCAGCTTACGCAGAAGCCAGAGACAGTACCGCTGGACAAATCAAGATGAATAATTTTGATTTGAATGACATATATATTGACTCAGACGATGGCATAGAAGATCTAGAAAGATTGCCTGGAACTACTAATCATGTCACTAGCTCTCTTGATTACCCATGGACACAACAAGATTCCCATCAGTCAAGTCCACCTCAGACAAGTAGAAATTCAGAGTCTGGATCTGCCCACTCCCCTTCTAGTTCCACTGGAGAAGCTCAGGTATGTCCGATGCGCTTCATTATTTTGAATTGGCTGCTCTACTTGCAATTTTCAATACCTTCCTTGCACTCAAGTGCACAACTTGGCTCCTTGATTGTGTAACTTTGTATAGAAAATTGAGGATGTTTTACTGAAATTACCACAAGTCTGTTTGCGGTCTTGGTTATTAGACTTTTTTGGTGATGTCTTGACACACAATTCCATCTTGGTGGTATGACTATAAAAAATGAACTATTTCATTTAGTCATGCTCCGAAAGTAGCATTATCGTCATCTTTAATTGGTTTAGCTGCATGATTTCTGTGAAATATATGAAGAATGAAATTTGGTCTTTTTTTGTTTTGGGGGTGGGGTCCAGAGTTTTTTTATATATTTATTTGAAGGGGGGTTTTGAGACCTTGGGAGAGGATTGGAAAAGACTGGCTTTGCATATTTGGAGGGATTGATCCCAGGATATTTGACCTCCACAGGAAACCATAGAAACTTTGATATGAATATATGAGTATTTTGATTTGATCACTCTAGTTCTTACTGGATGCGTCTCCAGTCTTTATGCTGCTTCATATAGTGTACTGTATAGAAACACATATGCCTGCACAAATCCTGGTTTAAATAGCTTGTCTGGATTTAGCCTTTTATCCCCATTGACCTGTCTTGAGGATGCTTGATGGTGTTGTTGCATCCAGTAGTTATGGTAGTGAGAAAGATTCAGACAATGTTGGTCCTTCCTTAGGGTCAAATGTGATGCTGCTTGCTTAAGTAGTTAAGTTGCTGAGGCAAAAGTTTGAAAAACAAAAACAAATTGTCTGTATTCCTATTAATTAATCATTGCCTGCCTTCATATATGGAATTTATGGTACTCACTGCTTCCAGTATTTGATTAAATAAGCTCTCATAGTCAAAACCCCACTCTCACAAAAAAAGGACTTTGGGAAAATATAACAGAATAAATCAATAACAATGGGGTAATTATTTCCCCTTTTCACCCAGGTTTTTGAACAATGCATTTTTTTGTTAAATTTATCATATATTGAAATTGTCATCATTTAACTGTTAATTTTTTGTTTCCACGTTTCAGTGTCGCACAGATCGTATTGTTATCAAACTCTTTGGTAAAGAGCCGAGTGATTTTCCTCTTATACTTAGAGCACAGGTACTTTAAGCTTTCTAAAGCAGCTACGAGTAACTGCTTTTCATTTGTTTCTCTCCAAATTTAATCACACTGAGGATTTCAATTGCCAGATTCTTGACTGGTTATCACACAGTCCTACTGATATTGAAAGCTACATACGACCTGGTTGTATTGTTTTGACAATTTATCTGCGCCAGGCTGAAGCTGTTTGGGAGGAAGTAAGCTTTTTCTTCTTAAGTTATTGACAAATGACCTGGGTGGTTATTTCTCTTTAAATTTGACTATCATGACCTGGTTGTTATTTTGCAGATTTGCTATGATCTGACTTCTAGTTTGGGTAGGCTACTGGATGTCTCAGATGATACTTTTTGGAGAACTGGATGGGTTCACATCAGGGTGCAGCATCAGATGGCATTCATTTTCAATGGTCTCTTACCTTATCTCTGTTGTTGTTACATATTAGGGGTCAGGATCATTGGAGTTTTCAGTAAATGAGTTCCATCAAATAAGCACATTAAGTCATTAACTGTTAAAATATTTGAAATCCTTGCTTTGATAAGTTGTCTATATTAGAGACTTGTATCTACATCTAATTTATCTC
Source organism: Lotus japonicus (assembly GCF_012489685.1). Classification (NCBI taxonomy): domain Eukaryota; kingdom Viridiplantae; phylum Streptophyta; class Magnoliopsida; order Fabales; family Fabaceae; genus Lotus; species Lotus japonicus. The sequence continues at coordinate 54,846,996 of NC_080045.1, forward strand.
CAAGCCACATTTATAAATTTGGTTGGTCGACTGCATTGAGGATTCATGTAATTATAATACTATGCTTCATTGTCTACAATCTGCATTGTTATCATCGTTTACTATGTTTGTGCATGAAGTAACTATATCATTCGGGACTAAAAGTATTTGTTTATATGGCTAGGTATCTTACTGCAATTTATATGCTGCAGGTCAAGTTGTCATCGATACATCACTACCTTTCAGAAGTAACAATTATAGCAAGATTTTGACTGTTAGTCCTATAGCTGCACCAGCATCAAAGAGAGTTCAATTTTCCGTTAAGGGTGTCAACATGATACGCCCTGCCACGAGGTAATCTCCATTGTTTTGTGACTTGTCAATCCTTTGCATGTAGATAGTTGAAAACAAAGTTTGAAAGTGACATGGATTGAAGTTTTATGATTTTATTTAGCTATATGTAATTTTGTTGGGCTAGTGTGTTACATGACCCTTAAATCTGTCTTCAGGTTAATGTGTGCTTTAGAAGGGAAATATCTGGTCTGTGAAGATGCTCATGAGTCGATGGATCAATACTCCGAGGAGCTTGATGGACTTCATTGCATCCAGTTTTCTTGTGCTGTCCCTGTAACAAATGGAAGAGGATTTATTGAGGTGCTTTTACATAACTCTCAAATTATCAACAGAAAAAAGTAGGCAGGGATAAGAAAATTGTGCACTGATCACTGAAAATTGTACACTGCTTTTTCATCCACTTCATTTGTAATTCAATTAAGGGGATAAGGAAATTCCTCTGTTTATCCTACTTTATGGTACCCCTTTACACACACTGATCACTGTTGAGTGTTAGTGATATCCTTAGTCCTAACTCATAAGCTTTTTTGTCCAATTATTTTTTACATTCGCTTCCATTTGCCAGTTTTCCATATTGTTAACTGAAGACAAGGAACCCTATACTAATGCTGTGTCCGCGCTTCGTGTTTTTTAATTGCTAGATTGAGGACCAGGGTTTGAGTAGCAGCTTTTTTCCTTTCATTGTTGCGGAGGAGGATGTTTGCTCAGATATCTGTGGGCTTGAGCCTCTACTAGAATTAAGTGAAACTGATCCAGATATTGAAGGGACTGGAAAGATTAAAGCCAAAAGTCAAGCTATGGATTTCATTCATGAAATAGGTTGGCTCCTTCATGGAAGCCAGTTGAAATCTAGGATGGTTCACTTAAGCTCCAGCACAGATCTCTTTCCATTGAAACGGTTCAAGTGGCTCATGGAGTTCTCTATGGATCATGATTGGTGTGCAGTAGTGAAAAAACTGCTGAACCTACTGCTTGAGGGAACTGTCAGTACAGGAGATCACCCATCCCTGGATCTAGCACTTTCAGAGATGGGTCTCCTTCACAGAGCTGTAAGGAGAAATAGCAAGCAGTTAGTGGAGCTGCTTTTGACATACGTTCCTGAAAATATCTCTAATGAAGTAAGACCTGAAGGCAAAGCACTGGTTGAGGGAGAGAAACAGAGCTTTTTGTTTAGACCTGATGCTGCCGGTCCTGCTGGTTTAACACCCCTTCATATAGCAGCTGGGAAAGATGGTTCTGAGGATGTACTGGACGCTTTAACTAATGATCCTTGCATGGTAAAATTCCTACTAACTGCTATCTTAAATTATACCAATCACCCTGAGAATCAATTTCCTTAAATATGTTATGCATCAAAATTGTTTTCCTATTCTGTCCTTTTGGAAATCATGTGGTCACGTTCGTGCTACATTTGTGACATGGGTTTTTAATACAGGTGGGAATTGAGGCATGGAAAAATGCTCGTGACAGCACAGGCTCCACACCTGAGGATTATGCGCGTTTACGTGGCCACTATACTTACATTCACTTAGTGCAGAAAAAGATTAACAAGAGACAAGGAGCACCTCATGTGGTGGTTGAGATTCCCACAAATCTGACAGAAAACGACACAAACCAGAAGCAAAATGAGTCGTCCACTACCTTTGAGATTGCGAAAACCCGTGACCAAGGGCACTGTAAACTTTGTGACATTAAATTATCTTGTAGAACTGCAGTTGGCAGGTCTTTGGTATACAAACCTGCAATGCTCTCCATGGTGGCAGTAGCAGCAGTCTGTGTCTGTGTGGCCCTTCTGTTTAAAAGTTCACCTGAAGTTCTTTACATGTTCCGACCCTTCAGTTGGGAATCGTTGGATTTCGGAACAAGCTAAGGTTTATTAACTTGCACCTTTAATAAAACTCGATAGGTGTTGTATGAGGATGTTGTATTCATAGGCTGAATAACCGAGATTTCCTGTAGGACCGGTTCTCTGTATTGGCTAAACTGTGCTATATTACACGTATTTGTTATCCGTCAATGGACTGTCTTTGTACAACTTTGTGCAATGTATGTGGACGCAACATTTTATGAAAGTTGAAGCACTCTGTTTAGGATCCTTTGTAGTTTAAGAGTTATACTTGTATGGAATATTCAACCTTGTCTTTGATTAATGACAAGGTTTTTTAGAAGGTAATTAAATTGAAATGGAGAATGTAAAGGCTACTAGCATGTTTAATTTTGGCTAGCATTTGCGGGTTCACAAATTAATCCACCAATCCACATTTATTTTATAATAGGAAGCATTCTGTGTTTTGTGCCAGATTTTTAAGCATCAAGTACTGAAGCAAATATTCAGTTATAGAAAGTGTTTTATCTATTTTTCTTTAGGCTTCTGAGCCAAAACACCATAAAGAAACCTAGACGTGAGTTAAATATTAGCCTTTTTTTTTTGGGTCAAAAAATATTAAGCCTTAAACGTGAACCATGTGTGAATGAATGACCTTTAAATCCTCCAATCAGGATCAAAGCACTAGGCCTTAGATGTGAGCTGAGTACAACGGACTTCCCAAACTGACTTATGAAGTCAACTTGCTTCCTTTAATATTGTTGATATCTGGCTTTAATATTATTATTACACATGTGGATAATAGTAATAATTGACGTAATTAGACTTTTGATTCCTTTAATATTGTTGATATCTGACTTTGATCCCCCAATATTTTTTTAAGAAGAATTAGTCCATAAGATTTTTTAGTTGTTATAGTCAAATCTTCCATTAGTTTTATTGTACTCTTTTATTCTCATTTTTGAAGTAAAGTCTTCACATTAAAAAAAATACTACAATGTTCCTTCTTTAAACTTTAACCTCATGTCTTTAACATCCTAAAAAGTTTTCAAATTTTCACTTACTTTCTCACTTTTGAAATTATTTCATATCTCGAATCCATCATAAATCTATCTATCTATCTATCTATCTATAAACTATATAAAGGGAGAGTTTTTGCAGCATTGAGGGTAAATATGTCAATCAACAAATAATTTCAAAGACAATGAAGCTTGACCATGGATATTTTGGTAAAAGTCTCTTTTATTTCACTTGAATTGAATCTCAGCCATTGATTCACAGTAAGTTATTATTTGTGGATCAAATCTTGGCCGTGGAAATCCTGCAGCAATCTCCTTCTGTATTTTCATCCGTTTTCATTCATTCTTCCAGGGCTTTTAATCGCGTGCACGTTATCTATCCCCTTCATGTCTTCCGTTCCATCTTCACTCTCTTTGCCTCTCTCCGTCTTCTGTTTCTTTGTTTGCGATGTTGAGGCCAGGGATTCCTCTCCCCATTACATCACAAGGCCCTCTCTTTAACCCCAAAGTAGTGGCTGCCGTTTTTTCCGCAGCGGCATCGAGATCGGCGACGAGGTGAAGACCCTGATGTTTGTGCGCGTGAGAGAAACCGCGCGACACAGTGGAGTGGAGGGGTGATTGTGTGAGCGATCAGATCTCTTTCGCCTAACCTTAGGTATGCATTTTGTGTGCTACAATGTTTGTTTTGAGGCCCTGCCGTTCGGTTTTGGTGGAGACTTTCAGCTTCACTCTGTATGTTTCAGACCCTTCTCCTTTCCTTTCATTTTTCATTGTGCATTCTCTGATTTGGACCTGTCCGATAGGTTTTCATACTGGCTTAAGGTGTGGCATTCTGAAGGTTTTGGTTGCTCAAAAGATCCTCCGTTTTGTGAGTGCTTCTAATTCTTCCGCTAGGTGATATTCAACATTCTTTTCTCCTTTCGTTTCATTTTGTATTCTGCATTGAATGAAATTATGTTATTATTGATGAAGGTTTGATCTCTTAAAAGTTCTGAAATCATGTTTTGGGCCTCTCTTGAGTTCCTATTATCATGTGAGTATGTCTTCCATTGTTTGTTTTATGCCCAAATAATTTACTAAACATATGACCTTGCCTATTGTAGCAGATAATGTTTTCCTGAATCTATCACGCCATGGTTCAGCAAAATTTTATTTTATTCAATCTCCTCAATACTCACCTTGGCTTTGTGGAATTTTCATGCAGGACAAGGCTCCTCCACTTCCTTCTTGCCCTCCAAATCCGGCGGTGGCAAGCAGAATAAGGTTTTTCGTTTCTCTTTTTTTGGTTTCGTTTCTTTTTCTCCCCTTATTGTAATTATCGCTTGATGGGGGTAATCGGTTGGATTTGTTTTATTATCCATGATGGGTGCCGGAGCTCATATAGAAAATTTGATGCCAATAACTTTAAAGAGTACATTTTTGTTGAGATTTATGCAATATGAAAGATTGGGTGTGTGGTATTGTGCTCATATATTTGTGCTTAACACAAGTGGAGCAAGGGAAAGAAAAAGTATCAAGCCAGCTATGATAAGCTCCTCACTGAAGCACCCAAATACAAACTCCTCACTCCTTCCATTCTCTCTGAAGTCTAATTGTTTAAGGATGTCTCTTTTTCTCCCTGCCTTTTAGTTAGTTATGATATATGTTATTCATGTTGATGAGAAATCATGTGTTGGTGTTGGTTTGGTGCATGTTCTGTATTATGGTTACATCTGATTTCATTTTGTACTTGACGCTGATGTCAGGTGGAGTTGTCGAAGTATAGCAAACAATGGTGGATGAATGTTTAATGGCAAGATTTCGCTGGACAAAAAGGTTTGCTTTCTATTTCTTTGATTCTCATCTTTGTGCCTTTAGGTAATGTCATCTCCTTCTATATTTATTTTCCTTTTATCTCATTAAAAACACCCTTATTTTCCCTTACTATCGTTTTATACATGTTCCACTCCTCTGCCGCGTGCAATGAACACAAGTGGAGATGATCAGGATGTGGGCGTCCTGGAGTTAGGTGAACTTCTTTATTAACTTCTTTATCCATCTCTTATGCTCAAGAATCTGGGTCCACTGATTGAGCTCCAAAAACATGCTTTTCTGAAACTTTTGTGGCTGGGTTTGTTGATGTTGCCCATGTTCCTGAGCTTTCAATGCCGGAAATCTTTCATGGACTGCAGGTACATCCAGCTTCGCAAAGCTGTACAGTGTATCAAGATATAGAAAAACTATAAATTGTATCATATTTTTTCAACTTTCTTTCTTTTGTGGGCTTAGGATACCCAATAATTTTTATTCCTTCATCAGACATGAGAATCAGAGAAACTGACAAAGATGACATTCTTTTTTCAGTTCTGTTGAACCACTCTTCAACAAATGATGAACACATTGGATACGATTGTGGAAGGTCCCTTTGGTTATAGAAGCACTTCACCTTTGAAGGCTAAATAAGTTGTAGTTCAAACATGAATCCAGAATGAAAAGAAACAATAGGGGAGCAAGAGTTTTGGCCAGGTTTTGTGAAACTTTTGCAGGGTAAGTCGCAGTAGTAGACTAGAGCAATACACTGCAATTATATATATCCACAAACAAAAGTATGGAAAATAAAGGAAAATGCTACTTATTTAAATGTAAAATCAAATTTCAGAAATGCAGGAGTGGCAGAGAAAAAACACTATCTATTGAAGCATTCCACAAAAATCATAATTGTGGAGATGATCAGGAAGTGGGGTTCCTAGCAGCATAGACAACCATGTTCTTGCGAGAAGGGTCAATATGAGAGACTTGATTAGAATGGTGAGAATGGAATGACAGTTTCATCTGAGGAGACTGCTAAATCTGGCGTTAGAAAGTAGAAGAAGGTTTGCTTTTTCTCTTTTTTTTTGTTTCCTTTTTTTTCTCCCCTAAATGTTGAACAACAGCTAGGTTGACATTTTCACTAAAGCTATCAGTTATAATCAGGTTGATCATATTTTTAGCTGAATTATCATGGCTGTACATGTATGTAATATTTAGCATATTAAGTTTGCACTTTTGTCTTATAGATTGAAATCAATTCTTTATTATAAGAGGAAATCTCCAACTAATCTTGGGTGAACTGCAACTTAATTGTTTTTACCTTTGAGATCACTTAGTGGTTCTTATCACGGGTTCAAATGATAGTCACATACGAGCCTTCTTAATTTGTAAGAGAAAAGCTTCCATATCACTGTTTGCTTGCTCAGTTTTTTTTAGCTCATACTAATTCTCTTCAACGTAATATGTTTGGTTGCTTAGTTTTTTTATTTAACTTGGCATTTCTTGAACTTCTTCTTATAAGCTATTTAAAGCAGTGTCCATATCCTGATGAGAAGCATATATTTAGTCCCTTGAAGGTAAGGATTTTAGAAAGCTGTCATGGTTTGTAATTTATTTAGTAAACAGTGACATCCTTAATTGTACATGGTTTTTGGTTAAAATAGGACTGCACTTACGTCCTCTAACCTTTAAGGAAATGAAGACTGCATACTATTTAAACTTTTCTCTTTAAGCCTGTCTAAAACAATTCATTTTCACAACTGTAAAACCTCATATTAGAAAATTACTGCACTTCCTCTCTTTTAAAAAATCTTTTTTGGATCATAGATATCACAAGAAGGGACATACAAATTTAAATAAAGTTCAAGACAATAAGATAAAAAAAACAAACAAAAATTTTCCAACCCAGAGAAATGGAATGACTATAGTTTTTGAATAGGTTACTAATTTGGAGAAGTGAATTGTTTTTTTGCTGAAATTCCTATTTGCAGATAAGTGTGTGAATACAACATGTCTTTCTTCTGCCTGTGTTTCATTGATTCTCCATGGTGTGACTTTGAATCTTCCTTCAACTTTTGTTGTTATTTTTTTTAAATAACTTTTCCTGTTATTATATCCAGTGTATGATGCTTTCTGGTCATTCATATTGCCTTCATTTTTTAAGAGCTGTAATTCTCTTATTCTATTTCTCCCTATGTGGATATCTGTGTGTCATTTTTCTTTTGCATGTGACCTCCCTGGCAGGATGTATTTGACCTACCTTTTCACACAGTTAGAGATCAAATAGAAGAAAGCCTTTGAACCAAGATGGCTTCTATGAAGGTAATCTCATAGCTTCCCTGATTTCAATCTTGCACATATGAATAGGTTACTAATTTGGAAAGGTCAACTTCTTTCTTAACTGCTTTATCTGTCTCTTATGGTCAAGCAGCTGGGTCTACTGATTCTGTTCCAAAGAATGCTTCTTTGACTCTATTGTTGTGCAGGTGTATACACTTATATCTCTTCTTTTAAATTTTCTATGTAATAAGTTGAGAGTGCTGCTAAAAGGACTGAGGGGGGTGGGTTTGTTGATGTTGCATGGATTGCAGGTTCAACAAACTTTTGAAAGCTGCAAAGTGTATCAAGATACAGAATTAATATATGTAGTGCATCAAGTTTTCATGTTTTTTGAACTTCCTTTGTTTTAAGTTTTTTTCTTTTGTGGGCTTCGGATTCTAAGTTCCATTTGTACTGTCAAGAGATGATATCTTCAATTTTGAAGGGCATTACGACCCAACTATGATATATTGGAATTGAATTATTACGGTCTTTGCAAGTCAAGTTTTGGTTCCAAAAAAGAGTATGTTTAATTTTTCCACTGTTTATTCTTTTGGTTTCGTTTTATTTTTCCAATGTCGTGGAATGTGTCACGTACTGACTACAATTCTTTGCCTCAAAGCTGAAATCCTCCCTTTTATTCAACCAGGTTGATGTTCAATCTTCCATAATGAAACTTATGACAGGTTGTGATTTCTTTGTCCTTCTGCAATGCATGTGCAAAGGACTCTAATGAATGAGATGATATGGGATCCCTCCGTTGCTGGCATGTTTAACGTACTGAGTGTGTTGAACAGTGGCTAATGCATAAGAACCTGTATCATTTGTAAGCCAACATGGGTTTATCATTGACCTTTTAAAATGGTATTTAACAAAAAAGAAGAAAGATGGAGATGGACTATAGAAAGATTAGTTGCACAGGGATATTCATGTACAAATCCAATCCAGATCATTTTAATACTATTCACAATACTAACATGGCATATTTAGTTGCACTCTAATGTTCTTCCCTCACCGTGTCACTATTCCTTTCTAAATTCTAACTGCTATATAGTGAAATTAACATAATAAAGCTTATGTAAGTTGCTATTAAAAATGGTTAATGGTGAAATTTAAATTATAATTGAAACTAAAGTGAATTGGTAAACACTAATTAACCTTTTAACTTTTGTTTGAGTATTAAGATTCACATAGCTAAAACAATTGTATATTAATGGTACTACATTTTATTTGTAACAAAAAAACATCGGTTTCAAAAAATATATATAAAAAAAAGTAAAAAAAAACAGAATTCAAAAAATTACAAATTAATTGAAAAATTATAAATATAATAATACAAATTGATAATTTTTTTTTAGTTAAGAATGACTTCAAAACTATTATATTTTTATATAGAACAAAAAGTAAATAATGTAGCATTTACTAAAATAGGGGTAAAAATTACAAATAAATAAACGATTGCGCTTTTATATAACATAAACAAACACATTCATCACAATTTCCGAATGATAGCTCGAGTGATAAGAGCTAGAGGACATATGAGTTGGGATGGGGGAGGTCAGAGATCATCCCTATATGGTGCAATTTATCTTTCCGATATACAAAAAATCACATTCATTACAAAAAAAATTCTCATATATATAATTCATTTTTTCTTTTAATCCTTAAATTATCTTTTAATAAATATAGTAAAAACAACAAAAAAAATAATTAATTAATAACTCACGCGATAAACTAAAATGAAAATCCCCCGTGCATCGCACGGGTCAAAATACTAGTATCTACTATTTGAAAAGAAAATTAGTAAGATTTAAGGATTTTATGGTCATTTGGAAATCCTATTATTGTGAATAAAAAAAACTCATTAGTCAACACTGTAGTGCGTTGACCGTGAGGCGATGGACTAATCTCATTGCTACCAAATGTAAGAATACCTTGATTTTGATTAAGACATGAAAAACAGTCTCTTCAAAACTCATTAATATTCTTTTATCTGCATACAAATGAGGATGCAGCAGACCTGTTGCAATGAAGAGCACCAAGACCCACAAAAAGTTAAATGGGCAAACCCCTCACAATTACATAGCCCATCAACTTCTCCAGTTTTCAGCCCAAAAACAATCAAAATTACAAGAAACAAAAAATATGCGGTGAGCGTGGATCGAACACGCGACCTTCAGATCTTCAGTCTGACGCTCTCCCAACTGAGCTATCCCCGCACGACACGTTCACTTCATATCCCACAAACAATATAATCTTAAATCAGTTCACTGTGACGTGTTGAATCAGAACTTCGAAAACAGAAGATTAGTTTACAGTACACGAACTCACTCGTGTTTTCTCGATTCTTCTTCAACACAACAACGACGACAACATGGGAGGAAGTTCGAGTTTCAAGGATGAATTCACCTTCGGTGCGCTCAATTCTTCTTCACCCTTTCTCCCAATTTCCCTTACCTAATTCACTCATCACTGTCTCTCACTCTTCGATTTCGCGCGCGCAGACCAAAGACTCGAAGAATCGCGGGAGATTATCGCCAAATACCCCGATCGTGTCCCTGTCATTGTGGAAAGGTATTTGAAGTCCGATCTGCCTGAGCTGGGAAAGAGAAAGTAAGATCACCTTCCACTGCATAACTGGAAGCATGTTAAACCCTAACACTAACAGTGTAACCCTATATGATTTAAAGTTTGATTGATAAATGGATATATCATTAACATGCAAGTAATTGCATCATAAATTTGTTTGGAAACCATTATAGAGTTGATTACCAAGTCAGAATCAATTTTATTTGAAGCTTTCAGGTTTTAGAATTGATTATGATGAAAGAGAAATTGATGCTAATAATAGGCTGACATTGTGATATCTATTGCCATGATTTAGATCAAATAACTCATTTTATCAATTCTCTAATACATGTTCCTAATATTTTGTGTTTGTCATAGATACCTTGTTCCCCGAGACTTGTCTGTTGGTCATTTCATTCATATTTTGAGTTCCAGACTCAGTCTGCCCCCTGGAAAAGCTCTCTTTGTGTTTGTCAAGAACACCTTGCCTCAAACTGGTAAGCTTGTGCTATAACCGAATAAGTTAATGCTTTCTTTCTCTCTTTCTTTATTTGTTTCTTCTTTCGCGATTATTTTCTTCATTTTGTTGTCGTAAATGGTGGCGTGCTTCAACATGTTGTGTTTGTGATTATCTGCAGCTAGTATGATGGACTCTGTTTATAGATCATTCAGGGATGAGGATGGATTTCTTTACATGTACTATAGCACCGAGAAGACCTTTGGCTCTGTACATAATATAAACTGTTAAAAATCTGTACACTATTGTATATATGCAACACTGACATTGTGAACTACTTCTTGTATCACAAACCTGGTAAAAATATGTTGTATGCATGAAAGTGGGGAAAAAGGTAAAATTATTATATCCTTGTTTTGATTTGGATCCTCTTATGTCACATGATATAATTATGTTAAATTTGTTGTCTATTTCTCTCTTCATAAGGGTATGAGAAATTTTAATTTCTTCATTAGCCCACAATATTGGTTGATACTTATTCTCTCGACTATTGCTCGCCTCTTCTTTTCAGTTATACAACTAGGCAAACTCAAAACATACATAAGGCTTGTAACATACATAGGCTAGTAACATAAACCTAAAATGATGAGTGCAAAATTAATTTCTTTGGATTTAATGTAAAAGTAATGTATTTTGTGCTTAATTTGATGCATTCCTTAAAATTTAGGAATTCCCATGAATTCTGGAGCTAAATTTGAAAGGTTTCTCTTAGAAGCATTTACAGCTTAGTGGACCTATTTGGCAGGTTGGGGGGGGGGGTGAGATAGGGCAGGGAAATCCCTTTTTCCACCTCTACACTTTGACGCTTAAGTCAACGAGTATTTTAACAAAGTTAAATTATGATAATAAAAAACATACATGGGGGTGTCACGCCTTTTCATATTAACGATGGTAGTGTGCGGGTGAGTCATGAGTCATAATAGGTGATAAGATCTGAGTTCTATGTATGTCCCTAGCAGTAGACCCTGTTTCTCATTGTAAAAAATCCTAGTTGCGACTTCTCCACACGGTCTCCTATAGCTACCCATAAGGAAGGCCTCCCCTGAATGAAGGTTTTCTACGCACACTTGGTGAGTTATTCCCCCTTATTGGTTAGAGAATTCCTTCCCTGTTCGCACATATTGCATTCGTGGGGGACCAAAAGTGCTATTAAGTCTTCCTCTTATATGTTTTTTACCCTTTGCTCCTCTTGTTCTTTCCCTTTGCTTTCACTCTCTTTTGTCTAAGATAACAATGATACTGAGCAACAGATTATGGTGTAATTCTGCAGTGTTTAACCATTCTTGAATACAACTGGAGTACTGGACACATTTTCTATCAAATATCAATTTCATAAATCTATATACTATAGAAAAGAAGAACTCTGTGAGACCCACTTAGATGAGTTGGCACTCCCAGGTTCACTCTTATCCACCCTCCCTCATTAGCTGACAAGTGTCAAGCTCTAAATGATTCTGACAAATTTATGGTGAGATAATTTCTCCTTAATTTTGGTTTTGTGGCCCATCATTAACAATCTATTGAATAATCATAAAAAATCTCATTAATTGTTGATTAATTTTTTTTAACTGTCCATTTATCCTGAATCAAAAGTCATCACCCATCATTAACTACTTATGGAATAGTCATTCAAAATACTATTAATTGTTGTTTAATTTTTTTTAAACTCTCCATTAATGCTGTAACAAAAGTCATCACCCATCATTGACTACCTATGGAATAATCATTCAAAATCACATTAATAGATGTTTAATATTCTTATTCATACATAAGGCTTAAAAACAAAAACTTTCTCACTTTTGTTATACGTATTTTGCTTTTTTTTTTATGTGATTAAAACTGATTTTGCTAACCTTTCAAAAAGTACGTTTTTGAAATCAAGATTCAAATTTTAAAATTTTGACAACCTATAAATTCAAATTTTGAATATTCTTTTTGGAACAATATTCTCCTTCCTTTTTTCACGTGCAAACAACATAAACCCTAATTGTTTTCATCTATATAAACTCTCTTATGTAATTCTTCTCCTCTATCATTCCATTATTTAACCATCATCTAAGAGCTTTGAAATAACTATTGTTGTGATGACTGGGAAATTGAGAAGCAAATGTTGAAAAAGCAAAAAAAGTTCAGGTATTGCTTCTGATTCAACCAGTTTCTTGCCATATCATAAGGGTATAGTTACATTTCTATGAACATTATGAAATGATCTGCAACGTGTGTGATTTATTGAAATGATTTTGATTGGAGTGATGCTTTTTTACTTTTCATTCTGTAATTTCATAGGCCTCATCACCATGGGATTATTGCGAATTGGAATTTGGGATGGTGAGCTTATATGAAAGATTCTTCAAGAGTGAATACAACAAGTGAGGTTTTTGCCCTCTTCCTACTTTCTGTTAGATTTTGCTGAATTTTTTTGTTTGTTTTTCCAGAGTGGCTTGGTTGAGTTTTGTTCTACAATTAAAAACCAAAGAAGAGATACGAGGAAGGAGAGGTAAGCCTTATGAATTTTTTGATTCACATTTATTTTGAGCAAAGCATATTGAAACATATAACTCAAGAAACATATACATCTTTATATTTTAGGCATGAATCTTCATCTACTGACCTTGCTGCTTGATTTAATGTTTAGCATGTTACAATTTGGTTATACTCTTTTTCTTTTGGTGTTCACAGATTTTGGTTGATGATGACAGTGTTGAACAGTTGCGGCTTACATAATTAGTATTAAGTGATGTAAGTTAAAATAAAATTAAATCCTATTATATATGCACATGCTATCACTATAGATAGTTATGTATTGTGAATTTCAATTTTTACTCTTATTTCAGGATAGTTCAGATCCGTTCATGACAACTACTTCTAGATTAAAGGCTGATGCATCTTCTTCCAACTTAGCAAAGATTGTCGTTTTATGTTGTAATTTATTTATTTATTTGTGCACTTTGAGTTATTTACTGTTTTGCGTTTAGATTATGGTGTGAATATTATATTTTTTAGGTCATATAGAATTTTTTAGATCATAATATTATATTTAAGTCAATGGAGTTCTTTTTTTATAAAATGTAAACAAAAATTGAGATTTGAGTTTGAAATTTTAATTGAGTACTAAATAATAGTAATTGGAGCCTAATTTTCACTCAGATTTTAAAACACTTGATACATTTTTTTTTAACAAAATAAGCAAATCAATAATAAATATAATGGGTAGATATTAACTTTCTTATGCAAAATCAGATTTAGTTTGTGATCAATATAAATAAGAGAAATGAAAAGGAAATGAATAATCAATTTTAAAAAAATCATTTTGATTGGGATACATTTAATTTCAAGGTAAAATAAATTAAAAAATGTCAATTCTATTTTAGTGAATAAATTTGATTTCTCCTTTAATAATAATTAATGGAGTTTCTTTAACTTTTTTATGTAATAAATATAAAATTTAGAATAATTCCATAGATTATGGTGTGGATATTCAATTTAATATTGAAATTTGAGTTTGAAATTTGAAATTGAAAATTGGTTGTGAATAATAGTACTTGCGCCAAAATTTATGGTGTGATATTAAAAAAAAATGTAAACTCTTAATCCTATAGTTTTAATGAAAAAAGAAAATAAATATTGAATTTAATGAGTGCAGCACATAATCAACTTTCTTAAGCAAAATCAGATTTAGTTAGTTATGAGTATAAATAAGGCAAATCCGTTTTTTAAGTAAAAAGGAAATGAATAATCAATTTAGAAAAAAAAAACATTCCAATTGGGCAACATGAAATTTCGGAGTGGAATGATGAAAAAAAGAGTCAGTTCCGTTTTAAAAAAGAGTCAGTTCCATTCCAATTGGGGTTTCTTTTACCTTTTTTAGAAAAAAAGGTAAATAATGGAATGATCTCATAGATTAAGGAGCGAATATTTAATTTTATTTAATTAATTTATTATTTTTAAAATTGTAAAAAATAATTTTGCGATTTGAGTTTGAAATTTAAAATGGGTACTAAATAAAAGTAATTTGATCCAATTTTTCACTCGGATTTTAAATTATTTTGCTCAGACACAGAATACGCTTTTCTTTCCACCCTAAATCATTTGTAAATTCATTCATAATAATTAATTAGGTTTATTTTAATTTTTTAAGAAATAAATATAATTTATAGAATGATCTCATTGATTAATGAGTCAATATTCAATTTAAGTTAATGAATTTCCTTTATTAAAAATTGTAAAAAAAAATTGAGATTTGAGTTTGAAATTTAAAATGAGTACTAAATAATAGTAGTTGAGGCCAAATTTTCAGTCAAATTTTAAAACTTTTTTCTTAAATGAGTACTATATACTTATGATTAGATTACATGGTAAAAAAGTTCAACGGGGAAAAACATTCTACACAAGAAATAGTTCATGTAAAAACTAATAATTTTTGCTAACTCTTCATTCCCATCCTTCCCTTATGGCTCATAGCTTTTACCACTATTGCAAACTCTTGGGAACAATTTTTAATCTAATTTAAGTATATTTTTTATAATTTTAAAAATATTTAGGATTAAATGTATATAAAGTTTTTGTCAAATTTTGCAAGTTGTGTAATACTCATTGTGATTTTGTTTGGTTGAATGCTCATTTTTCAATTTTTCATATCTTAATTCAAGGCTTAATAGCTATTTTGGTCCCTCACTTATCACAGTTTTGCACTTTTGGTCCCCAATAAAAAAATTAGCACTTTTGGTCCTCCACATTGCTTATTTGTTTGCAAAAATGATCCCTATTTAGACGAAAACTACAAAAGTGTGTAAATATGAGGGACTAATTTTGCTAATTTTTTCCTAAAGGGACCAAAAGTGAAAAATTATGATAAGTGAGGGACTAAAAGAGCTATTAAGCCTAATTCATTAATCGTGCTTAAATAATGAGATCAATATTCGCCGTGCAACGCACGGGGTAAAAACGCTAGTATTTATTAAAGGAAACAAAATTCAAATTGGTAATACATTGAAATTAGTGGTGGTGGGAATTGGGAAGTAATATGTTCCAAAGACTTCCCACCTCAAAGTGAAAGCTCAACTCATAACAGATATATTGTTAGAAATATCTACTCTAAGATATATCCAAGTTGATTTTGTACCTGTACCCCTTCAAATTTGACAATTAGTTACAGTCATTCAAGACAAGCCATCCTCCACATGCTAATCATAACTTGCACAATAATCCCGGTCGAAATTGACTCTAGCCTGGAAAGAGAAAACAGAAAAGAAATCACTGTATCATCAACCTTTCACATACAATTTTGAGTCTTACCCCAAATGGAATTTAATTTCTCTGAAGAAGTGTGACCAGATGAAATAGTTGCGCTTTTCGTTAATCAGCTTAATGGCATAGCACAACTAATCATCAGTTATGAACTTGTGCCTTCGAGTTGATGTATTTCCACTATACATCATTTGTAGGTTTAACTGTTCCAGATCTTCTTTAAATACCCAACGATACCCGCATTTTTTCACCTCGCCTTGGGGACGACTAATTTCGGCACTAAATTTCAAACCATCAAGATCATTTGTTCCCTTTGGCACAAGATATTTTACATAATCACGAAATTCCTTTTGAGTGAGAAAGAGTAGCAACAGGTGATCTGATTCAACAGTGAGATCTTTCTCAATATGTATTGGCACCAATGTAAAATTGCCAACCTGATTCTTCATATTAAAACCGTAACAAAAATGAAGAAATCCCCTTTCATCTTCCAAATTAGTTGGGCTGTCACGCACCACAAATTCTACACAGCAAGCAACACCTATCCAACTTGAAATAGTGGGAGATGGATCCAAGCTTATTGAACCGCCCATATTTTGTTTGTTGAACCACATTGGAATTTGAGCTCCAGGAATAACAACTTGAATACGACCCTTGCAGAAAGGGGATCGCATGTGCACCTGGTACCAGAAAAAAAAAGTTGTATTAGACTGTCAATTTAATTACTAGCACGTGAAAGTGAGAGAAATAGAAAGTAGGAACCTTAAGGATTTGGATCATCCAAGAAAAAACCACGTCATAACAGTGCTCTATCACACGCAATTTTGGGCAGTTGAAAATATACAATCCTGCGTGAGGTCTACGACCAACCCATCCTTGGGTTCTTGATGGGAGCTCAGGAAAATATCTCAAATCCTTACAGTGCTCTAAGTTCAAAACTCTAAGTTTGGATAGTTCTTTGATGCTAGGAGGCAGTGAAATAAAATTGTTTCCCCCCAAATTTAAGTCTTCTAAAGCATGTAACCACCCAATAACATCAGGGACCTGACGTAGATTACAGAAGCTGAGGTCAAGATGTCGCAAACATGAGAAATGAGGCAAATCAGGCAACAATAAACCAATCGAATCTTCACGTCTTCCAGAATACATAAATTCAAAAGGCAATGTCAGAACTTTGTAGAGAGATGATGTTGCCTGCTGTTGATTCATTTCAAGTCTCTCTACGTGCTCTTCATCCTTTGGTTTCTCTAACAGCTGGTTGATCTGAGAGAGTTTTATACATCCTTTAAGATCTAGCCACTCAAGATTTGGGGCCTCCCTAAGTTCTGGCATCTTAATAAGATTCTTCGAGTTAGAAAGATCCATTCCTCTCAAATTGTGTAGAAGCTGCAGAGAATGGCAACAGGATGAAACAAAATTAAAATGACATTTTTGTTTCTTAACAACTTAAAGAGAAGGAAAAATAACATAGCTTCTTTTTCTCTTTATTTAATCATTAAAGGAAAGAAGAGAAACGAGCAATAATTAACAGTACCTTTGAGCCTTCCCATAGTTGTTTGATGCTGCTATGCTTGAGGATCAATTCAACAAGTTTATCTGGTCGAAAACTTGGTGGCAAACACGGGAAAGGATACTTTTCCCAAGAAAGATATTGCAATTCACTGGAAAGATGATTGAGACGTCCTGAAAAGTTCACACCTTTAAGAATGAGCAACTTAAGGTGATTCATTTTTGACAAAGCATCAGCCTTCATCGTGGTTTCTGGATCATCTCTTCTTATTATTATTATGGCCTCGAGATTTTCCGCTGCCTAAAACATTGCAAAGAAGAAGAACAATAATTTTAACATTTTAAGTTATAGATTTTTGAAAAATATATATATATGATTTCGTAGAAAATCCATTTTACCATATTTTGTAAGGTGACATTGTGTAGATCCTCGTAGTCCCATAGTCTGCTCCACTTTCTTGGCTCTTTTGGAGATACTTCTCGAACAATACTTCTTCCCAGCTCTTGCAACAAATCATGCATTATAATAAACCCATTTTGGTCTATTATGATTAGTGATTTTTCAACGAGAACTCTTAAACCAATTTTAGGATAAAATCCCCGAATATCTAGAAGATCCTCCACATAAGAACTAAGTTTTCCATGAAAGAAACAAGAAATATCTAAAAATATTTCTTTTTCTGTATCCCTCAATGCATCATAACTAATTCGAAGCACATCCATGATATCTTTTTCTGGATTTTCTCTCAATCTAACCAATGCACTTCTCCACTCACAAACATCTCGACCGAACAAAAATGAGCCCAATACTTTAATTGCTAGTGGGAGGCCCTTAGCATATGTCAGTACTTCACCTGTCAACTCCATGTAATCTCTTGTTATATAATTACATTTAAAAGCCTTTCTACAAAACAATTGATGAGCATCTTCAGAATCCAGTAGTTGAACTTTGTAAACTTTATCCACTTCATACTCTATCAAGATATGCTCATCCCTAGAAATTATGATCATCCTACTTCCTGCACCTAGCCATTCACGTTTTATAGCCAATTTGTCCAGCTGCTTCACATCAACATTATCAAGAACTATGAGGACCTTTTTGTGGCGTAACCTAGTTCGCATCAAATTAGTCGTCATGACAGGATTGTACAACTGCATAATTCCCTCATTTAAAGTTTGACCAAGAATTTGCTTTTGTGCCTCAATTGGACCATAGTCTCCAAAAAGCTCATCAATGAAACATGACGCATCAAATTGACCAGAGATTCTGCAATATAAACTAGTAGCAAGTGTTGACTTCCCTATTCCACCCATGCCACAAATCCCAACAACTCGAACATCATCTATTGAGTCTAAAAGGAGAAGCTTTTCTAACTCTTCCACTCGTGACTGCATCCCAACTATATCATCGGGTGGAGTTAAAAGTTTGTGATCCAATAGCCGAGTTACCTCATTAACAATTTTTCCAATCTCTCCATATTGTGGCCTAAAAGATTAAGGACAAAAACACCAACTCAATACTTGAAAGCCACTCTTAGCAAACAGTTTTTTCCAATTAAAATTATCATTAAGAAAACATGGGAAACACACACACACACACACACACATATATATATATATATATATATATATATATATATATAATTACACATAAAGCAGAATGCTTCTGTAAACATATATATATATATATATATATATATAGGATATATAAATCTTAGTGAATACTTACCTATTGCTGATATCCCAGCCAGAGAGATTTGCTACGCGTGCAAGATCTTCCCTCCATGATTGAACCATCTGCAAATGTTGTTTGAATCTTTGTTCATGCTCCAGAAAGGCTTTTCCATAATTCTCAGTTTGTTTTCGCACCTCAGATGGAGTCACATCATAGAAAATAGGCAAGACAGTTTGGCCAGGCACTTCAATGCAATCCGCAATCTTTGCCAGTTCTTGCAAACACCAAGTGGAGGAAGCATAGTTTTTTGAGAAGACGACAATGAGAATATTGGATCCTTCAATTGCTTGTAGAAGCTCAGTGGATATATTTTCTCCTTTTCTGAGTTTGATGTCATCCCTGAATGCAACAAAGCTTCTTCGTTCGAGAGCACCGAAGAGATGATCAGTGAAGGTGTTTCGTGTGTCCTCACCATGAAAGCTCACAAACACGTCGTATTTCCAGTTCATGCAAGAAGAAGAAGAGCTGGTTTGAGCTCCCTTGTGGTGGTTATCCATGGCGAAACCGAAGCTTGTTGAAGATGCTGCAATGACAGTGTTGAGAAGTGAAGAAATATAATGGTGGGTATGTGAGAAATAGAAAGCGTGTTCTGGAACTCTGATAAGGAAGGAAATTATCTCTACCAAATTTCAGATCTGAAAATTGACGCTAAAAGGGAGACAACTGAGGAAAACCATGGCGAGAGTGCGAGACCAATTGAAGCTAACTTGTTGACTTTGTTTCAATAAAGCTACTTTGTCTGTCTGAAAAAGATAGATAGCTGATCCAACGTGTGGTTCTAGTGCATTCAATAATTGAATTATAAACCTACCCTCAACGTTTTCAATAAAGAAAGGACGGGGTACCCCTCGGCAATAATAGCAAACCTTCGTTAATTGGTTAACTGAGTTCCCAAATATAATTGTGTATGTGTAAAATTAAATGTGTTAATCATGTAGAATGTAAAGTGATTAGGATTTACCTTATGTCACTTTACTAACAAGATGTTTGTTTAGTAGTAGGAAAATTAAATCCTATGCAAATATGAGGTCATATGATTGAATTTTCAAAAAGTTAATTGTTTAGCGACAATTATTGTATCCCAAATAGCGTTAGAACAACAATGAGCAAATAAAGAGTAGATTGAGAAACACATAAAAACTCTAGTCACGTAGTTCGGCTAAATTTCTATGTGTGGATTGCGAGTATAGAGCAGTTATAGTTCCGTTTATTTGATTAGGATTCAAAATATTATAGGGTTATAGTGTTACAACTATATACAAGATACTAATGATTCATATTAGAATTATACCCCTAAATTGTATTGTGGGGTTCCTTAGCATTATCTATGAGTCATACTCAACAAATATATTTACACATGTGAAAGAATAAAAAAAAATCCTCTTTTAATTGGATATATGCAGAATTTCATTATAGTGTTGTTTATAAAAATTAGTTTGCTACATTATCTTGCCAAACCATGCAGCACAAGTGGCTTGGGCTGTCCAATGCTTCTAACATGTTGTGGGTTCAAACCTAGCACTCACCCTCAACACCCAAAACCCAATTCATTACTAAATAATGAGGTACTTCATAGTTACCTCTCTTTTCATATGTAAAAAATTCCCCTAGTTTATATTTTTATTTATTTATTCATTGTTTTTATAAATGTGAATTAATTGTATTACTAAGGCGAAATGTAATAAAAAAATATGCATATGATCTTAATTTTCTGTAACGTGTTCTAAATATGTAGTTTTATTATGATTTACTTTCTAGAAAGAGTTTAATTTTTATACACCGACGGTGTAAAGTTTTTTTACACCATCAACCAATCAGATTCTAATGATGTGAGAAAATCAATTATATTTATGAACGAACAATCATGTGAAATAAGTAAAATGAAGATATAAAATTTAACAAAGTAAAGTATTAAAAATAAAGATTTTTTCTTTACATCGGAAAGATAAAATGCACCCGCAGGAATTGATCTTGGAAATCCCTTTTTCCACCTCTACACTTTGACGCTTAAGTCAACGAGTATTTTAACAAAGTTAAATTATGAAAATAAAAAACATACATGGGGGTGTCACGCCTTTTCATATTAACGATGGTAGTGTGCGGGTGAGTCATGAGTCATAATAGGTGATAAGATCTGAGTTCTATGTATGTCCCTAGCAGTAGACCCTGTTTCTCATTGTAAAAAATCCTAGTTGCGACTTCTCCACACGGTCTCCTATAGCTACCCATAAGGAAGGCCTCCCCTGAATGAAGGTTTTCTACGCACACTTGGTGAGTTATTCCCCCTTATTGGTTAGAGAATTCCTTCCCTGTTCGCACATATTGCATTCGTGGGGGACCAAAAGTGCTATTAAGTCTTCTCTTATATGTTTTTTACCCTTTGCTCCTCTTGTTCTTTCCCTTTGCTTTCACTCTCTTTTGTTCTTACATTTTGGTTTTCTTTTTTCTTGCCACAACCTTGCAATTGGGCATTTCATGCACTGGTCCATAATATTATCTATTTAAAGAGCTAGCCCGCATTTCTCAGCAACACTTCACACATTGTCTCTCTATTTACGGTGATATTTAGTAAATAAACATTCTCCAATTCGACTGGAAAATGTTTAAAATTAAGGGTTCTTTTGGGAAAACTTCTTGTCAAAGTGTTATGTGCAAAATGTGTGTTTTTCGACTGAAATAAAGTTGTGCAGAAAATCAACGATTTAAAAGAAATAAAACTCGAATTGCATTAAACTTAAGGAAAGTGCATAATACAATAAAGGGAAATTTGAAGGGTAAAGGTTACACTAAACAAAAACTCGACAGTAGTTTAAACTGAGACACAAAGCAAAGCGCCAAAGCAGGAATCATAAATCTCTGGTTCTGTAACATACTCGTTCATCGTCACGTTAGGCTCTTGAAGTCTCTTTGATGCGGACATGTGAGCTTTTTAGGGAGTTTTAAGAGTCAAGTTGGGAACCTCTTTTCTGAATGATCTTCTCCTATTTATAGTGTTCCATTGCTTCACATGTCCTTGGCAGTTTTCCTCTCACGCGTTCTTGGCGGTTATTTCCTCTGCTAAGTGAGTTAGTGGGGCGTTATGCTCCACGATCTCCTGCTTGTTCCGGAAGCTTCTTGCGCCGTGGGGGATTCTGGAAGCTTCTTGCATCGTGGGGAAGGTGTGCGTTCTCAACTGCTCTCAACTGCTCACTTCTTCTGTAACCGCTTTGTGCGTTCAGCTGCCGTTTCCTTATGTGGTCGAAATTCATAGTTATGGCTTACTGCCATCTAACTTAGTGTTTTTTGTGGCTACCTCTTCGGCCAAATCTCGACTGGTGTCGATAAACTTTCCTTTGACGAGGTGATGTCGAGTAACTTCTCTTGGTGAAAATTTGAGTAAACACTCTCATTAGTACTCATAAACCATTATAGTTGAGGTAGAATGGTTTATCACTGTTTGCTACTTTGGAAGTTGTACCATTTGCAACCTCAGCCGAGGTTGCAAAAAATTTAGTGATTATCAAAAAAAAGGAAGAGAAAAAAATCGCTCAAGTTTTATTTGTTTTAAGGCTAATTAGCACTCTGAATTGTGCAAACAGGGTCCTTTAATTTTGAAAATTGCAATATCAATTCGAGTTAACCACTCAAGGAGGAAATCAAATTTTGCCTTAAATCCAGCAAATTAAAAGGGTAATTCGGGGTTTACAAAAAATAACAAAACCTGCTACTGGACGGGAATTGGGTTTAACACCCCAGCCCTTAGGCTTCCCGCCCCACTTAAAGTGGGGAAATTACCGGAAACCCTCAGGATTAATATCGGTAAATGATTTTCCGATACGTATCGGTTTATCATTTACCGATTCGTATTGATATAACAGCATCAGATAGGTTTTGAAACATAATTTTCAAAACCCATTTCCCTCCCCAAATCACTCCCTCTTCAAATCTCTCCCAAACTTGCGTTCGGTCCCATCATCATCAAAGCTTCCTCAAAGCTCCGGAACTCCCATTCCATTACATTCAAAAGGTAAGTTCCATTTTTATTGATTCTCTCACATTGATTGATGATTAGAGGTAGTTGATGGATTATTAGGTGAATGTTGAACACTAGGGTAGTTGATTATTGATTAGAGGTAGGTTTTATTGACTGAAATGGCATGAAACGGTCATGGGCACGAGTGGGTCGTTTCCAGTTCTGGTTTCTGGGTTACTGTAAAATCGGAAAAACATTTTCCGATTCTGTAATGGAAAATGTTTTTCCGATTCTGTAATGGGAAAACATTTCCCGATTCTAAACCAGTTTAAGGCAGTTTAAGGCAGTTTTTTTAAGCCAGTTTTTTTTAGTTTTCCTCCATCTATTGGGCTGAATATTTTGTACAAATTTTCAAATATTTTAGTGTCATGACACTGGGAAAGGGTGTTGATGGTATCGGCTTATTAGAACTAGGGAACTTCCTTAATGTTGCATTTTAGTTATCTAGATTGACAAATTAGAAAGGGTGTTGATGCTATATGAGAGATGTTTGTTTCTATATGAGAGATGTTTGTTGCTATATGAGAGATGTTTGTACAAGTTGTAACTGTTAAAGTTGTTCAAGTTGTAATTTGATGTTAAATTTGTTTGCTTTTCATAGGAGAATGAAGGGCGGGAGGAAGAGGTCTCGATCTTCTACAGTCGATGATGCAGAGGATCGCCACGAGCGCTTGCATGCTTCTACGCGGCGCGGCGACCATCGAGCAGCTAGTCAGGCGGTTGAGGCTTCGGCCCCGTCTCCGTCTCCGTCTGCTACTCCGGCCGGGGCTCCGTCTCCGTGTCCGTCTGCTACACCTCCGTCAGGTGGTCCATCTACTACAGCTCCGTCAGGTACTCCGGCTGAGCCTCAGCCTCATCCTACTCCGGTCTCTCCGATGGTTGAGTTACCTCTTGAGGAGACATCTGGCGAGCAGTCTTCTTCGGAGCCCAGTGGCGAGGAGTCTGCTTCTGAGACTGCTTCTGAGGCCAGTGGTGAGGAGGAGGAGCCTCTTATTCTCCAGGAGGAGATTGATGCTGCTGATGTTGTGCCAGATGTGGTGGCAGAGGGCGGCGCGGATGACGACCTCATCCAGAGGGTGGCACCGTTTCCCGGGGGGCCTGAGGATCTGTCGCTTCTTGCGCATTATCCTGACCACAAGGCTCCTTGGACGTGGCAGGCACTTCTTCGCACAGACCCGCGGTACATCTTTCGTACGTCGTCCTTTTAGCCTAAAAGGACAACCTGTCTTTTGTGTTGACGTTCCTTCAACAAGATCCGGTTCTCTGTAGGGAATATACGCACCATGCTTCTCACACCCCAGAATGACATATTCTTTTCTTCCCTTCGCACCACTATCAGACTTTGTTGTCACCAAAACAAAATTATTTGCCATAGAAATGTCGCGAACCCATTTCATAAGATCATCTTTCAAAGGGAAACGCTGTTTCAGGATAAACAAGGCATAAGGCATAAAACAAGGCATAAACAAAGCAAACAAAGCATGCAAAAATTTGTGCAATGAGTACCTGATCAGTATTATACAAATGAGAGACATCTATAGATATAATCGGAGGTTCAGCTAGTGATGGTTGCTCCTCTGGATTATCATTTTCCAATCCAGCAGCATGTATCAATTGTGATTCACCAAAGAAAAATGACTCTGTCATCCCTGGAACAAAAACGGTAAATCAATAACCGACCATATAACGGTAAATCAAATTCCGACCCCATAACGGTAAATCAAATTCCGGTACTATAACGGTAAATCATTTACCGATTCAGTTCACGATTCAGCAGCCTAAATTACCAACTTAACTAACTAAACTAACTACTTAAACTAACAACTAACTACTTAAACTAACTATAAATAAAGTACCAAAACTAACAACACTTACCAGAAGTTAAAAGCTTTCCCTTGGTGGTGGTGGTGTTGGTGGTGGTGGTGGTGGAAATGTGGAGATGGTGGTGGTGGTGGGAAGGTGAAATGTGAGGGAGGAGTGGAGTAATGGAGAATAAGGTAGTTTGGGCGAGTTATGGGGGGCTGGTGGGGGGTTGTTGGAGGGAGGAGTAATGGTGGAGGGGTTGGTGGAGGGAGGAGTAAGGGTGAAAAGGTGATCAAACTTCCAGATTACAAATCGGTAAATGATATACCGATACAATATTAGAATCGGTTAATTATTAACCGATATTGTTCTTCGTGTTCTGGGTAATGGGATGAAGGTGTTCATACTGAGGAACAATAACGGTAAATGATTTACCGATTGGTATTTTGACATCGGCAAATCATTTACCGATGGGTAGTTTTGGAATAAAAAAAAAATGCTGGGGCGCGTAGCCTAAAGGGTGGGGTGCCAAACCCAAATCCCCTACTGGACGGGTTTCTTCTCCATTCTCCTTCCAAGCCACGCACATACGAAAGAATCCTAGGAGAAGAAGAAGCCATCGCCGCCGTCGGAGTGGTCACCACCGCCTCTGGAAGTCCTTACTGTGCTTGAACTGGTGAGTGTTCTGACTCTGACCTCTTCTCATTTCTCTTCTCACTTCTCTCATTGCACCTTCTGCTCCCTCCTTCTGAATTCTGAAATCTGAAATCTGAAATCTGTTTTCACTGTTTTGAATTTGATCTTGATGATTTCAATTCATTGTTTCATCCATGCTTGCAATGCTGATCTGTGTTATGCAATTCTGTTCACTGTTCAGAGAGAAATGAGATTCATAGGAGCACTGAGGAACATTGTTCGTCCTCTGTCTCTCTCATCACCAAGAACCTTACCTTCACAAATCTGCACCAATCCTACTACGACTGCATTGTTGGAATCTCCTTGCAAATTGCCCCAATGGCTTTTCCCTCTTCGGAATCACTTCCATAGCTTGACGGACACTCGCTTCCCGAAGAGACGACCCTCTGATAAACCCCGTCGAAAGAGGGCTAGTTTGAGACCCCCTGGTGAGTTGGATTTGGATTTTCACTTTTCATGCTTTGTTTTTCAAATTCAATCTCAAACTTCAAACTTGTTATGTTGTTGTTTTTCAGGGCCTTATGCTTGGGTTCAATACACACCTGGTGAGCCTATACTTCCAAATAAGCCAAATGAAGGGAGTGTCAAGCGAAGGAATGAGAAGAAACGCGTGAGGCAGCACCGAGCCTTTGTATTGGTACGCTCTCCCTTTATTTGTTAGGCAATGAGTATTGGAGAGTTTATGAGTATTCAGGGTGTTTTTTTTGTTGGTGACTAAACAAAATAATAACCATTTTTTAAAATGTAATGCTTCTAATAAGGGTGGGCTCAAAATGTATTGGAAATGCGACAGGGGAGGAATTTCCCTGTCCTTGCTGATCTTGTGAGAAATTGATGGCAGTTTCATTCTGAAATAGTTTCATGTTATGCGAGTCATAGTATTTAATATTGTAGAAGGCCATTTGATTGGCAAAACCATGCCATGATTTTGTCTTAATAATTCAGTTACATGGTGGGTGAGATATCTGATGATGTCATACGGCAGTGTCAATAGTTTGTGAATATTGTCCATGAGGGAACTGTATCATCTATCTGGTTGTTTAATTAGGTGAATGAGTTTGGAAGAATGATATTATCTTTTGGTTTTTAGAGTATTTTGCAATGAAAAATCATATCTTTACTTCTTTTGACTGCATTGTACTTCTGAAACCTTAATAACATCACTTCTGATTAATACCACTAACTCCATTTAGCCAGACCATATGATGCAAGCTTTAAATGCAACTATTTTACTTCGTTAGCAAGTTAATTTCCTATTGTATGTCAAAACTCAAAATGATTCCATATTCATGTCCATAGCCAGTATGACCACAGCGTAGAAGTTTGAATTCAATAACTGATGGAGTTTATTTATATGTATTTTTTACGTATCATATCATCATGTTGTCAATATATTGGCATTATTTGACAAGTAATTGACTGTCAAGTGTCAATTAATTAAAATGGTTTGTTTTATACAACTTCACAATTTGCTGTGGCTAAATGGTTTTGGTTATGTCCATTTTTTTATGAATAAGGAGCTGCTTATGAATTAGGGTGGGGTAGTTTTCAAAACTTATCAAAAGTTTCTCTCTGGTATTGGTTCAAAATTGGAAGAACTTGGACCTTAGTTTCATATCAATCAAATAGGCTTTAAACAGAAATTATGTTGATAATCGTTTTACACCTACGATAAACTTATGTTCAATGTGGACTCTATTTTGCTTACAGGCGGAGAGGAAGAAAAGGAAAGCTCAGCTGCAAGAGGCTAACCGGAAGAAAAGCATTAAGAAGGTAGAGCGTAAAATGGCTGCAGTTGCAAGGGAAAGAGAGTGGGCAGAGAGGCTGGCTGAATTGCAACGACTTGAGAAAGAGAAGAAAAATTCTATTGCTTAATTTTGTTTAGGACCTCTTCTACAATTGGTAATACCATTTTAGTTTTTCAAGTGTTAGTACTTTGAACTAATCACAATTCTTATATTTTCAATATGTTCAATGTTGTCTGTTATTTGGGTGACTCAACTTATTTTGAGCAGTTTTTCTTTCTGACACATGGAAGTGGGAAGCTTCTCATTACTTCCTCAATCCCCTCCTGTCCCTAGAGAGTAATGCCATATATATATGTTCCCCATTTTACTCGAAAATGAATAAAGAAAAAACATTTCTCTGCTGCTAGATCACTCTACATATTACTAAATCTTGCAGTTCAAATTCACGGGTGTGAGAAATTTGTAGTCTCACTTATCGTGGGTTTCGATCTATCCATATGTATGGTGATTGGTGAGCTTGTATCTCTCCTTTTCATGTCCAATGTAAAATTTTAATCCCCCTAAGTTACAAGCTTTGTCGCCTATTTGGTTCATACCGTATGACTGCTTTGTGCAGTTATCAAAAGTAGTTTATAAGGGATAGTTGCAACAATTTGTCTGAATGATGTAGCTTGATAAAATGTACCAGGTTATTAGGTTAATACTCTTGCTTATGTGGGTATTGTGGTAATGTATAGGGGAGAACTTAGATGCAGTGCTAAGAGTGAATTATTGATCACACCTCATCAATATCCAACTCTAATGAACTTTACACCGTCACTCTTCCGTTAACTTAGAAAAAGGGCATCTTTGAATCTTTCTCATCTTTGTGCCCCAAGTATGCCCTCCCCCTCCCCACTGAGCCTCCCACCACCATTGAGACCTCTGGCGGTGTAGAGTCAAGCTCGTATGCTTAATGACGATGAGAGACTTTCATGATCAGGTACGACCAGTATGACATGTTTGGCTTTTGCCTTCTATTTTCAATCCTTATTCTGATTTTGCCTTCTATTTCCAATAAGTTCACCGTTTTGAGCTTAGAGGCCACATCTCTAAATCTGCAAATTTTTTATTTTTTTTGTACATCGGGAAAATAAATTACACCCTCAGGGAATTGATCTCCGGACTATCCCCTCCCCAACCCAGAACTAATTTTTCTTTGAATTAGTTATTTTCACCTTTAGTATTCGAAGTTAACTTGTAAGTTGTAATTGTGTTTGAATTGTCACATGTTAGCAGTCGAGTTGCTTATTGAATTTTGCCTTCTATCCGTAGCCGTGCCCATTGTCATTCCTAAGCGCATCATAATGGTCAACAACCCCAAGGCTTTGAGTTAAGAAGTGACGAAGAAGCTTTAGATTTGTGGTTGAAGCTTAATGAGGTGAACGATGTCAACCGGTTCACGACCGGCCATGAATTTGGCTGACCATGATGAATGAATTATAACTGTCTACAACCCCAAGTTTTTCGCTTCCTTCACTTTTATGGCAAAAGAAATCTCCCAAGTTTTTATTGAAAAAAGTGAGTCTTTTTTCTTCCCATATGAAATAAAACTAATTCTTGCACGCGTCATGGTGGCTGAGTTTGCCATTACCAGGTCCTCTATTCATTGTAAATGTTGCAAGTAGATCAAATGCCATATGTAGCCTGCAGTAGCCATAAGACAATAGAAAAGTTCAAGTTCTGGTCCCTATCCTCAAGTGGCTGGAGCAGCCAAGTCATCGCTTTTTCCCTAATATTCAAATGATATTCTAACCTTACAAGATTTAAAACAAAAAAGATGGCCAGTATAAACAGTACTGTTACCTCAGGAGCCAGAAGAAATGTTCAAAGGAAGATTGCTTGAATTACCATCTAATTTTGAAGGCTACAGCTAAACACGTTTTATTTGATTTTCAAGGTAATAACACCTACTCTCACCTCACAACATATTTCTGATGTAGCGCGGCTGACTGATGTAGCGCGGCTGGCTGCGCGCTTCGACGATGATGTCGCTCGTCGAATGAGCCCGATCGGATTTTAGCCCATCTAATCAGTCTCGGGCCCGCAAAACAAAATCTAAGTATTTTATTAGGATTTTATTTATTAGGATCTTTAATTTTCAATTAAGATCTTTTAGGATATTATTTATTTTTTGTTAGAAACTTATTTATTTTAATTAGGATCTTTTATTTTCAATTAGGATCTTTCAAGATCTTATTTCTTTTTGGTTAGGATTTTCTTTCTTTTCCTATTTAAGCAATTGTAAGGCATAGCCTATTCAGTTTTGATTGATAATAAAATTTAAGAGTTTTCTCTTCTTCTCTGGTGGATTCCAGTGTATTTTCTAGGGTTTTAGCGCTTGCTAATTTCCTTTCTGGTGGATTCCAGAAACCTTTTCCTTAGGATTTGCGCTTGCAATCCTAGTACGACTTCCGCTGTATCAAGTGGTATCAGAGCATAATTTCTCCTTAATCAGGCCAAAACTTTGCTCCTGTTCAAATCCCCATTTGAACTTTCCTTTCTTTAGACATTCAGTGATAGGTGCAGTGATAGTGCTGAAATCTCTGATAAACCTCCTATAAAAAGTAGCCAAACCATGAAAACTGCGTACTTCAGTTACTGACTTTGGTGTGGGCCAATCCCGGATTGCACTCACCTTCTCTTCGTCAACATGAATCCCTTCTTCTCCAACAATAAAACCTAGGAAGAGTAATTTGTTGGTGCTAAATGTACACTTTTTCATATTAATGTATAACTGGTTCTCCTGTAAAACTTGCAACACCTGCTTCACATGCTCCAGGTGTTCTTTCTTGTTCTTACTATAAATCAGAATATCATCAAAGTAAACAACCACAAAAGAACCAATAAATGGACGCAGAACCTGATTCATCAACCTCATGAAGGTGCTGGGGGCATTTGATAACCCGAAAGGCATCACCAACCACTCATACAATCCATCCTTGCTCTTGAAAGCTGTCTTCCACTCATCTCCAGGCCTGATTCTGATCTGGTGATAGCCACTACGCAAGTCTATCTTTGAAAACACCTTAGAACCAGCTAATTCATCAAGCATATCTTCCAAACGGGGAATTGGGAATCGATACTTGATAGTTATCTTATTGATGGCTCTACTATCAACACACATTCGCCACTGACCTCCTTTCTTAGGGACAAGGAGGACTGGTACAGCACATGGGCTCATGCTCTCACGAATGAATCCTTTCTTCAGCAAGTCTTCAATCTGCTCCCTTAAGATTTCATTCTCTTTCGGGCTCATCCTGTAGTGAGGAAGATTTGGCAAGCTAGACCCCGGAATCAGATCAATGTGGTGCTGAATATCTCGCATCGGAGGCAACTCGTTGGGTAGCTCATCTGCAGTCAGCTCTTTAAAGTCCTCTAGAATCTCTAGGACCTCTTCTGGAATTATCGGTTCCTCTTTGACAACGCTCATCAATCCTTTAATTACCACTGGACAGAAGCATTTAGTTTCTTTTACATCCTCATCAACGCTCATCCGCTTGCAATCCTAACATCCTTCAGGTCTGCTTTGGTCATTGGTTGATCTTCCATGGTTGATCAAGCAAAGAAAAGAGACAGGAGAAAGCCTGCTCTGATGCCACTTGATACAGCGGAAGTCGTACTAGGATTGCAAGCGCAAATCCTAAGGAAAAGGTTTCTGGAATCCACCAGAAAGGAAATTAGCAAGCGCTAAAACCCTAGAAAATACACTGGAATCCACCAGAGAAGAAGAGAAAACTCTTAAATTTTATTATCAATCAAAACTGAAAAGGGATATGTCTTACAAGTGCTTAAATAGGAAAAGAAAATATCCTAATAGAAAAATAAATAATATCCTAAAAGATCCTAATTGAAAATAAATAAGTTCCTAACAAAAAATAATTAGGATCCTAAAAGATCCTAATTACAAATAAGTAAAATTACTAAAATACTAAAATTATCTTAAAAAGCTCCTAAAAACTGATGTAGCGCGGCTGGCTGCGCGCTTCGACGATGATGTCGCTCGTCGAATGAGCCCGATCGGATTTTAGCCCATCTTATTTTTTTTTTTTAATTTTTTTTTTTAAGAAGAGAAAACTCTTAAATTTTATTATCAATCAAAACTGAAAAGGGATATGTCTTACAAGTGCTTAAATAGGAAAAGAAAATATCCTAATAGAAAAATAAATAATATCCTAAAAGATCCTAATTGAAAATAAATAAGTTCCTAACAAAAAATAATTAGGATCCTAAAAGATCCTAATTACAAATAAGTAAAATTACTAAAATACTAAAATTATCTTAAAAAGCTCCTACATCAATTTCCCAACCTATAAATAAGTTGTTTCCACCTCCACCTTATTATCCAAAAATCATACACATACTTGCATAATACACCCTCCTCCTTCTCCTCTAATTACTTTCCTTTGTACCAGGCTAACCAAAACACTAATTAACACATATTTAGATATTAATTACAACCATGGGTAGAACTCATCTACACATGCATGTAATGCTCTCTAGCCTGGTTCTAATCCTCTCAATTTCATCACTGGCTTCTTCAACATCACTGAAAGTGGATTTCTATAAAACCACATGCCCATCCGCTGAGGCAATTGTGAGAAGAGCTGTGAACAAAGCAGTTTCACTTAACCCAGGCATTGCTGCTGGCCTTATTAGATTGCACTTTCATGATTGCTTTGTCAGGGTAAGTTCATATATCTTCACTCTAATTAATTCCATACATACAATTAATTCATCTCAATTATATATCTCATTGAGATGAAAAAATATATGAAATGAAAAATATTACTTTTGCACATACACTATTATTTTGGGCATACAACATACACAAATATTTGATACAGTTTCTAACCGTTGCTAAGTGATGCGGCAGTTAAAAACCGCGACTAATGTGTGTGTCTATTATTTGTTCACAAAAAAGTGTATGTATAAATATCATTACTCATCTGAAATTGTTGTGTGTTTTTGCTTGCTTCAGGGCTGTGATGGTTCTGTATTACTAGCCACCACACCAGGCAATCCATCTGAGAGAGACCACCCTGCAAACAATCCAAGTTTACGTGTCCCGAAACCGTGTCGTGTGCTGACATTCTTGCATTCGCAGCACGAGACAGCGCTAAGAAAGTCGGAGGCATAAACTACGCGGTAGCTGCAGGACGCAGAGATGGTCGAATCTCCATCAGTGACGAAGTGACACAGAATCTGCCACGACCATCCTTCAAAGCTGAGGAGCTCATTAGAAATTTCGCTCGAAAAAGGCTATCAGTAGATGAAATGGTTACACTTTCTGGGGCTCACTCTATTGGTGTCTCACATTGTTCTTCTTTCTCTGATCGCTTATACTCTTTCAATTCCACTTCCTCTCAATCTCAAGATCCCTCTATGGATTCCAACTTTGCTGCCTTGTTGAAATCTGAGTGTCCTCGTGATAGCGCAGCAGCCGCAAGTTCAACGGTGGTGTTTGATGGTTACACGCCTAATCGTTTGGACAGCAAGTACTACAAGGGGTTGAAGAATCACCGTGGTTTGTTGACATCGGATCAGACGTTGATGAGTGACCGCTCTACAAGGAAAATGGTGTTGAGCAATGCTAATCATGGTTCAATTTGGGCTGTGAAGTTTGCCAAGGCAATGGTTAAGATGGGGTCCATTGATGTACTTACAGGTTCACAAGGTGAGATTAGGAAGAGTTGCAGCGTTGCTAACTAATTAACTGAAGCTGCAATCTTTTGTTGTGTTAATTAATGTAAAGATTTCCTTTTTCTTCTTCATTTGTTTGTGTTTTGGGATAAAATATGATTTGTTCATTCTTTGAATTTGTATTTTGTTTGTATTCATTCTTTTAGCTTTGAGCATGATCAATTATCATGCTCGTTTATCAGTTCAAGTGTAAATGTGTAATCTCTTGTAATGAAATGTGAAAAGGTAGTGAGCTACTTGTTTGAATTATGTTAGATCTTTTAAATAATTCACTTGACCTCTTCAAATTGTTTTGTCAAGGAAAGGGAAAGAATAAAATGTTCCAAATTATTTAAAGTAAAACACATGGTGAATCTGGATTTGTTTATTTTCATCATCATTTTCCCATTTGTCCAACATTCTCACCTGTTGTGCCAAAATGTACATTTATCCAAATTCCACATCAAAATAGTATGAAAAAGAGGCAATCATCCAAATCTCAATGTGAAGAAGAAAGAAGTTAAAGAGTTATTACAGCATCCACAATGCACATTGTTGGGTGCTTACCCCATTGTTTTGTTGCTTAATTTTTTTGGAGCATGTAACAGTAAAAAACAGTAAGAGTCGATTTTATGACCAAAATGAACTTGTAGTAAAAATGCTATCAGGTTAGTGTTTGCGTCGAAATTGGTGCAAACTTTTTATGCTAAAACGACCCAATGTAAGAAAACGACTTGATGGCTTTCGTTGGGCTTTTTCTCTACCTTCTAACCTTTGCTTCTGTTAGGCCTGTTTAATTTTGAGACGAATTATATACTCTTGTTTGAGGCATAGAAGAGACTATCAAGGGCATGATCATATATCGCTTCTATAATTCGTGATTGTTATGGTTTTGTTTCTTCTTTTGACGACTTTGTTGATTTATCATTTGCTCATTGATTTGGTAATTCTGTGGTGGATTGTTTGGCCAATTTATTTTTTTCCTTTAGGTGATTTTGTCGAGATTGAGGAAGTTTTTCATAAAGTTGATTCCTTGGTCGAGATTGATTGATGTCTTGGCCTTTACGCCTGTCGTTTCTATGCATTTACATAAGTTAAAAAAATATATAAATAAATTAAATAATAAAAATAAATAATATAATATAGTATATGGATAAAGTATATAAAGATGAAAATGATGATTAAAGTAAATGTAATTTTTTTTAATTTAATGTAATTTTATTTATAAATGATAAAATAATAAAATATATGTACCAAAGCATAATAAAAATACATAATCCTAGAAATTTAAATGCAAGTTAAGTGAAAATAATATATAGAATATGAATTAATCAAATACATTAGCGGTTAACAATGAAATATTATAAAATAGAAAATTGAAACCTAAGTTATATGTACAAGTATGGAACAAAACCATAAAAATTAAAGTGAGAATTGCTAGCAACTTTTTCTTTGACACTTTTAGGTTAAAATTCATGTAGGATCCACTCAATTAGATGGGTCATGCTTTCAATTTGGTTGGTCCTATATGAATTTTAACTAATAAAAAAATGTTAAAAAGAAAGTTTCAAATAAAGTGTTACTAGCGCTACTCAAAATTAAATTGTAGGAGTGTCCTCTTGATGGAGAAACATTTATGTATTGTTTATGATTGTACGGATTTAACGACTTTGAACTAACTAGCATCTCAAATTTGCGCACGCAAAACGTCTTAGTAGTGGTGGTTTGCTTCTCTTTTGTATTTGCTAATTGTACCCCTTCCTCCGGTGGTTTCTTGGTTTCACCCCTTTTTCTTTGTTCTAGGTTATTTTGGGTTTTGCGGTAATGGTGGCAATGGGTGCTGTGGTAGGTGTGGTTTTTGGTGCTGGTGTGTTGTTCTTCGGGTTTTTTGTATCATCTCTACCGTCGGTGTTTTGTTGGGCCGGTTCTTGGGTCCGTGTTTTCCCCCTCTATTTAATATATATATATATATATATATATATATCTTATGAGAAAGGTGATGTTATGTGAGAACATGAAAATACATCACAACCGTTAGATCTAATCATGAAGGATTCAGATTAAAACATGAAGTCATGTGACTTTTTAAAAAAGTCACATGACATTTTTAAGTGGTAATGTGACCACTAAGTTGTTTTAATCTTAACCATCCATGATTAGATCTAACAGTCACGATTTATTCTCATGTTCTCATATAAGAACTTCTTTCTCACATGATATATATAAACGGCATCTTCCTCACCATTTTCTTTTGTCTTGGTTAGGATTACCATTCTATCTTGTTCATTTATTAAGTTATCCCACCAACCCTTTAACTGACCAGTGAAGCCTTGAGTAATGACCAAGGCAGCTGCTCGATCAGAATTGTTTTTTGATTTATAAGCCATAGCAGCCATAACCATTTGATTTGTTAAATCAAGAATAGCTTGTTCACTCATGCCATCTAGATTCCATTCATTAGTTCCATATATATATATATATATATATAGGTGATATATCAGGTGAGAGGAGTGGTTTATGGTGAGAGATGAGAGGAATAATTAATAGCCCTTGAATCAAAATCAAGGGTTCAGATTAAACTTCTCATTTAACAACTCATGTGACCCTGTTTCTTCCTCTTCTATGGCCTTACTTCGACGATTTCACTTCATCCTCTCTCTCGCACTCTTTGCCTCTTCTCTTTGTTTCTTTTTTGGTCAATCATCTCGCCGTCGGGCAGCGTCCCCTTCCGTCCTCGACGCCGACGTTTCTGCCCACTCCACCCTCGCAGCATTCCTCTCACATGAAATATATATATATATATTTTTTTTGAAAATGAAATGTATATTATTATAAAAACCAGAGCAAAAAACACTCTAGGCATGAGCCAAGTACAATCTGAAATAACAGAACCAAAAGTGGACTGGGCGAGCCCCTAGAGGGGCAACGCCCAGGGTTCAGCCCGCCCAAGGGCAAAAGCCTGGCCTTAAGTTGGGCCTCAACTTCAGAGGCCCAATTGGCCCAATAGGTAGTGCCCAAGCTCTATAAATAGGAGGTAGTTACCAATTGTAAGGGACTTTTAGCTCATTTTATCAAATAACACATGAAATTCAGCACTCTCTCTCATTCTCTTTCTCCCTCTAGCACATTCTTCCACTCTCTAGGTACTATCCCTCTCTTTAATGTTCATTCCTATAACATTTGGCGCCGTCTGTGGGGACGATAAACTTTCTATTCCCATTCACGTGGATTGATTGTGCAAGAGGCTATCTCTGATTACGATTAGGCGATTCTGTGGCCGGCGTTCGTTTTCCGATCGAGTTTGTGTCATTCCTGGTTTAGATGGAGACTCGACGCAGGAAGCAGCATCATTCGCCGGAGCGACGGCGAATCTCGCCGCCTCGGCGGCCTCAGCGAGTTGTCTTGGATTCTCCGATGCGAACAGCAGGAGTACAGGCTACACGCACTTTTTTGCCGCCTTCTCCTCCTCCATCACCACCACCTCCTCCATCGCCTTCGCAGATCGGATCTCTGGAGCGCTCACCGGAGAATTCACCTACTCTAAAGCGACAACCGGAAGTGACGCAGGAGGAATGGCGCCACATGATGCGCAGCATTGGCGTTATCCAGCAGCGGAATGAGCATTTACAAGCTCAGTTGGATTTCTACCGCCGCGAGCAACAAGATGATGGAGGCAGAGAAGCGGATTCCGTAGCTGAGTTCCGTCCGTTCTCGGAGGACGTTGAGAATGTGGCGATTCCAGATAATATGAAAACGTTGGTTCTGGATTCTTACAGCGGGGATTCTGATCCGAAAGATCATCTTCTGTATTTCAACACGAAGATGG
Source organism: Lotus japonicus (assembly GCF_012489685.1). NCBI lineage: Eukaryota > Viridiplantae > Streptophyta > Magnoliopsida > Fabales > Fabaceae > Lotus > Lotus japonicus. The sequence continues at coordinate 54,883,662 of NC_080045.1, forward strand.
TGATAATTGCGGCATCAGATGCGGTGAAGTGCAGGATGTTTCCATCGACTTTCAAATCGACGGCGATGGCGTGGTTCACAACTTTGCCGCGCGGATCGATTTCGAATTTCAGAGACTTCTCATCCAAGTTTCTAGTACAGTTCTCGGCGAATAAGAATCAGCAGGTGACGATCAATGATTTATACAACATTCGCCAGCGAGAAGGAGAGTCACTGAAGAAGTATATGGCCAGGTACAGCGCTGCATCGGTCAAGGTAGCGGAATTGGGAGCTGTGACAGTGGCAGACTTGGTGGCCGTGGCGGCGGAAGCTTTGGCGGCAGGGAGTTGGCTCGTCCCGCCAGTCGGAGACTTGGAGCTTGCAATGGTAGCAGTGGCGGAAACATTCTTGCCTTTGGACACAGCGGCAGCGGTAGGTTGAGCGCCGGGGTTGGAGGAGCCGGCGACTGCAGACCCCGGGGCGACGGAGGAGACTTTGACTAATCTCCTCCTCTTGGGGCCCTGAGCGCCCTCGGTTTGGTTCTCAGCACCGCCCCGTTTTTTCCCGTCGCCCTCAGTGTTGAACTTTGGAGAGAAACGGGTCATTTTCCTCTCGCGGGCTTTCAGGAGCTCGGCGTTGGTGAAGTTCATATCTTCTGCAACAATAAATAAGAAAAAAGGGGTCAGTAGCAACATAAGGGGTAAGAAAGAAAATGATGATGAAAAAACGAAAGAGAAATGGAGATGATAAAAATAAACTATAAGTGACCTAAGTATTTGGGTGTCCTTGAGAGGCGAGCGCCCTCAAGGACTGTTGCGCAGTCAAGAATAGGAAGCGGGGCGAGGAGATTCAAAAAGGCTTTGTCGTTGACAGACAAAGATTCTTCTGAAGGGTCGGTAATCCCATTGGGCTTCTCCGTCCAGTAGAGGGGAAAAAGGGCAGTCCCGTCCCTAAGGGTAAAGGTCTCAGGATAGGCGGGGTGAACCGCCACGCGGAAGTATCTCCGGGCGAAGGAGGACTTTACGTTACTCTTGTGAGGGTTCAAGCACTTACGGCCGGCTCGGGCCTTTAAAGAGATCCATCCTCTATTTTTGATGGACATCGTAAAGGTAGAAGAAGCTGGTGGGAGATGGGGCGGTGCCAACAACGGCGCACAAGATTTCGAAGCACCGGATGAAGGCCCAGGCGTTGGGGTGGAGTTGACAAGGAGCCGCGTTGATATCACGGAGAACGGCTTGAACGAAGGGCGAAAAGGGAAGCCTGACTCCAAGCTCGCCAAACATATACTCATATGCAAAGAAAAAATGGGATCTCTTCACATCGCCGTCGATCCTATGAAGCCAGGGGCGGTCCTCAGCGCTGCAGGGCCAAATCCTGAGTTTGTCGTTTATTTCATCATCGTCAGACAAACCGCCAAGGTTACTCACGAATTCCACGATAAGCTCCCTATCCTGGAAAACGGAGGGTTGGTCTATAGCTTCGTGGGAGGGTGCTCTCTGGACTGGAAGAGGCAGGGTCGCGAAAGTTCTCAATCGGTAATGGGGGATTTCCGGGACCTCTAAACGGAGGCCGCCGGCTGCGGTAGAGTCAGGGTTACTCTCAGAAGAAGAAGAGGTGTGATTAGGGGAGTTAGGGTTTGAAGCCATCTTTGACAATTAAATGAGGAAAAGGAAAAGACAAGTAGAGATAAGATGCAGAGATAAGGGAACGAGGACTCACCGGGTAAGGATGTGAAGAGTGGGTAGCGGAAAGGGTGAAAGGCAACGGCGCCAGAGCGGAAGTTGGAAGAGGGAGCTTGGTAAGCGATAAGAGAAGTAAAGAGAGGTTTCGGAAAGGGATGATTGTAAGGAAGAAGGGTTTTTATAGGCAAAGGGAGGAAGTTGGAAGGGTGACGCGTGGTGGACGCGTGTGGAAGGTTGGAAGTCATTATGGCTTTTGGGAAGTGGGACGCGTGTGATGAGGAGTTACTGCGCATGATTGGACAGTTATGAGGAGTGAGGTGACGGTTGCAGAGAAAGGGGGAAACTGACGTAACTGACGTATCACATGTAGCAGTTAGAGATTTGAAAGGTTTTTGAAATAAGGGAAAGCGCGAAAGGCCTCGCCACCATGAAGACTAAACGCCATCGCCTAACAAGCGATGTCGCCAATGAAGTTTAGCCGCCTGCCAACGGCATCGCCAGCCAACACCTGGATGATCAGTACATGATTAACGCCTGCCACCTAGCTCGCCGACGAAAGACGCTCGCCTACTCCAACTAATCGTCAGTACAAAGCGATCGTTCCCGCCGCCTGTGGACTTGTGGACTTGCCGGTTTGGGTTGCTCGCCAAGACCAGTGGACTGGGCGACTAAAGATGCTTGTTTCCTTTCGCTTACGCCATGTCGGCGACGTAGTTTTCTTCTTTTTTCCCTCAAGCCATGTTGGCAGCTTAGATTCCAGCACACCATATGATGCATGTAAAAGCATTTAAAAGACACACTTAACCCTCATACTTCGAGCTCGGTGTCTTGTGGACTAGTGGACTGGGCGAGCCCCTAGAGGGGCGACGCCCAGGGTTCAGCCCGCCCAAGGGCGAAAGCCTGGCCTTAAGTTGGGCCTCAACTTCAGAGGCCCAATTGGCCCAATAGGTAGTGCCCAAGCTCTATAAATAGGAGGTAGTTATCAATTGTAAGGGACTTTTAGCTCATTTTATCAAATAACACATGAAATTCAGCACTCTCTCTCATTCTCTTTCTCCCTCTAGCACATTCTTCCACTCTCTAGGTACTATCCCTCTCTTTAATGTTCATTCCTAGAACAAAAAGCAACAAAGAAACCTGAGCTGTGCTAAAACCCACCACCAACCCACAGAATGATATAGTCGAAATCCCAAGAAGGAGCCTCATTAAAACCTTACTTGGAAAAACCCAATGGGATAAAAACCAAGCAAGGAAAAAGAGTACCACAAACATGAGATAGTCATTCTGCACTAATACAAATAAGCACTACAATCCTTGAAACAAAAAATTAGCACTAGCTCAAACCATGACCCTTTACATCTCAAAATCTACTTCAATTTGCATCATAGCCCACGTAAATCAGCAGCAACAGCAGGCCAGAACGATTTATTAACAACAGCAGCAGCAGACACAGGCAACAGCAACAACAGCAGTAAGCAACAACAACACAACAGTCAATTTCGTAACAGTAACAACAACAGCAACAACATCAGCACCAGCAGCAAACAGCAACAGGAAAACACATCCTAACAGCAACAACAACAACAACAACAGCAACAATGACAACAACAAATAAAACAACAGCAAAAAGGAACCAGCAACAAACAAACAAAAACAGCAAAACTGGAGAACCAATGTAAAACTGCTCTCTTCACAAACTTCCCTCTTTGTTGATCCGCCTAAGCCGCAAACATTCTAAGAGAACCATGAGCCTGACATGTCAAGTAAGATGGGGGTGGTTTTGGCGAATTTGAGCTTCTAAACCACGGAGCATCAACGCTTCCGAGCCTCGCGGTCTCAAACCCAACTGCTTTCCGAGTAACCAAGTTCTCTGAGCCCGTGTCGTCACTCCATCTTCTCCCTGTACAGGCTCTAAAAAATCAACAGGCAAAGGTTTTGGCTTATTCTTGCTTCCTTTTGGTCGACCACGCTGTGAACTTTTTTGTGAGGAATTTGTATTTGGCGTTTTTTCTAAACCCGGTGTTACAGAATCAGTTGGAACTTCACAGCCAGGAGAACACGTAAGTTGTTGATTTTGTGATGGTGTCACAGGCGATGCTAAGGCACACACAGGAGAAGGGATTGAAATGTGATGTCTGATTATCTGGTTTGGAGTGGTATGCACAAAAACGTCCCGGCTTTTTCCTTGTTCATACGTTGTTTTAGTCTCAGAAGCTGAGTGAAGGCCAAAAAACTACTTTTGGTTGCTAAACTGGTGAGGCAAACACGCCTCAAATCCTTGTTTTTTGTTATAATTTTTTGGGCCCCTGCAAAAGGAATTAAAAGGCCAATAATAATTTTTATTCTGAAGCAAATCAATGGAATTGAAAGAATAACTTGTAACTGAAAATCTTTGATTTTGAATTTTTTTATCAAAGATATGATTTTCTTTAATCACGATTCCTTCAGCTTTTAAACTCTTCCTCCATTCCTCAATCTCTTCCAATGAATAACCTGATTCTCGAACTCTAGTAGCACCTCTAGTAGCACCTCATTCGCACCAAGCGGGATTAGTCTGAAATTAAACAATCCGATTTGACTGAACTCCTCCTGCAATACTTCAGCCGGCTTGATTGTGAGGGTTCTCGCCCGAGCACATCGTTGAACCCATGTTACGTCCATATCTGATGCAGCAAACTGTAACTGACATGCCTCTGAGTTTCCGGAGAAACGTTATGTGCCCTGCTGTTTTTGAGGTACTGTATCATGCTTTTGCACCAAAATTTCTTCTTTCTGTCTCCAAGTTCTTCCTCTAATTTCATACTGGTTTTTCCCTGGGGAAGGAACCCTTGCAGCTTGTGGTGGCCTCTGGATTCTTGCTTTCTGCACCACCAAGTAATTCCCTTCAAGTCGCAAGCCATGAAACTTACGTATTGCTGTCCATGCCTCATCATTACTAGCAAATAGCACGAATCCGAAGCGAAAGCGACGGTGATATTTCTTATTTTGCTGGATAAAAACATCACGAAGCCTTCCCGCTTTCCCAAATACTGCTCTAAGTTTTGCAAGTGTAATCCTATCCCCCAAACCATCAACGAAAATTGAAAAAGACTGTGTTTGCTGATTGGAATTGTGCTGTTTATTTTCTTGTGGGTGAGGACGTTGGTTATGAGGCCTTTCTGGAATCAAATTCGTGTCGTCCCCTTTTGTATTTCTCGCCATCGGAGCCTGCCATTGATGAGCACGACGTTCATACTGACCACGGTGGAATCCATGTTGATGAGGGCGTGAATTATGCACGTATGACTGCTGCTTCCGTTTCTGATCATAGCTCCCCCTAAATTGGCCCCCATTCTCTCACATGAAATATATATATATATATATATATATATATATATATATATATATATATAGGATGTATCTTATGAGAAATGTGATCTTACATGAGAAAATGAGAATAAATCACGACCGTTAGATCTAATCATGAATGGTCTAGATTAAAACATGAAATCATGTGACTTTTTAAAAAAGTCACATGACTTTTTTAAATGATCACATGATCATTAATTTGATTTAATCTGAATCATTCATGATTAGATCTAACGGTCGTGATTTATTCTCATTTTCAATAAATAAAATTGCAGGAACAAAAAAAAATTAAATATAAAATTGGAGAACAAGAACTTATTTAAGTTTAATTTTTTACATAAAAAATCTTTTTCTAGAAAAAAAGACAGTATTATCCACACTTGTGTTTACGTGGAAATAGAGTGGAGAAAAATGAAAGAGACAAAGTAATAGATGTGATGTATGATGTAATTGAAATAGAAAAGAAATAGGAAAAAGTTAAGTGAAAATAGAAAGAAAAAAAATGATAAGTATGAATGAAAAAGAATATGATAACTACATTCTCACAAGTCACAAGCATAACCTAGTGGCATGGCATATGATTACCAGGTCGTCTATTGTAAATTAATATGGTAATAAGTTTATCAAGTGCCATATGTAAATGTAGCCGTCAATGACTAGAAATATTCTCGTCTGTCCTCAGGTGGCCGTACTAATTAGCAGCCAATATATAGATAGTCATTGATCTTTCCCCAATATTCAAATGATATTCTTACGTTACAACTTACAAGTTAGAGAGTGGTGGCCAGTATAAACACTGCTACGGACCTCAGGAGCCAGAAGAAGTGTTCAACTTCAAAGAAAGATTGCTTGAATTACCATCTAATATTGAAGGCTGCAGCTATAAACACGTTTTATTTGGTTTCCAATTAGGTAAGACTAAGACCTACTCTCACCTCACAGTATATTAATTTCCCAACCTATAAATAAGGGTTCTCCACCTCAACCTTAGTACCCAACATCATACAATTACATACATTCTCCTCTCATTACTTTCCTTTCTGTACCTGCAGACTAATAAAAACTAATTAACACATATCTAATACTGTTTTAATTCAGCATCCCCATTGCCATTTAGAAATTAATTTCAACCATGGGCAAAACTCTTTTACACATGCAAGTAATGCTCTCTAGCTTGGTGCTCATTCTCTCAATTTCATCACTAGCATCATCATCAACATCTCTTAAGGTGGATTTCTATAAGACCACATGTCCATCCGCTGAGGCAATAGTGAGAAGAGCTGTTAACAAAGCAGTTTCACTCAACCCAGGCATTGCTGCTGGCCTAATCAGACTGCATTTTCATGATTGCTTTGTCAGGGTAATTAACTTCATATATCTTCATTCTAATTTCTTACATACAATTAATCCATCTCAATTATATATCTCATTAGTGCATATCTGAAATGGAAAATATTACTACATACATTTTGTGTGGGTATACATCATAGACTCATATTAGCCGCAGTTTCTAATCGTCGCTAAGTATTGCAACAGCTAAAAACCGTGACTAATGTGTATGTCTATTGTATGTTCACCAAAAAGTGTAGGTATAAATATCATTATTCATCTGAAATTTTTGTATGTGTCCTTGCTTGCTTCAGGGTTGTGATGGTTCTGTATTACTACAATCCACACAAGCTGGTAACCCATCTGAGAGAGACCACCCTGCAAACAATCCAAGCCTACGCGGCTTCGAGGTCATCGATGAAGCCAAGGCCGAAATAGAAGCCCACTGTCCCGAAACCGTGTCGTGTGCTGACATTCTTGCATTCGCAGCACGAGACAGCGCTAAGAAAGTCGGAGGCATAAACTACGCGGTAGCTGCAGGACGCAGAGATGGTCGAATCTCCATCAGTGACGAAGTGACACAGAATCTGCCACGACCATCCTTCAAAGCTGAGGAGCTCATTAGAAATTTCGCTCGAAAAAGGCTATCAGTAGATGAAATGGTTACACTTTCTGGGGCTCACTCTATTGGTGTCTCACATTGTTCTTCTTTCTCTGATCGCTTATACTCTTTCAATTCCACTTCCTCTCAATCTCAAGATCCCTCTATGGATTCCAACTTTGCTGCCTTGTTGAAATCTGAGTGTCCTCGTGATAGCGCAGCAGCCGCAAGTTCAACGGTGGTGTTTGATGGTTACACGCCTAATCGTTTGGACAGCAAGTACTACAAGGGGTTGAAGAATCACCGTGGTTTGTTGACATCGGATCAGACGTTGATGAGTGACCGCTCTACAAGGAAAATGGTGGTGAACAATGCTAATCATGGTTCAACTTGGGCTGTGAAGTTTGCAGATGCAATGGTTAAGATGGGTTCCATTGATGTGCTAACAAGTCCACAAGGTGAGGTTAGGAAGTATTGCAGCATTGTCAACTAATTAACTGAAGCTGAAATGATTCTTCTTTTTCTTCTTCATTTGTTTGTATTTTTGGATAAAAAAAATTATTTGTTCATTCGTTCAATTTGAATTTTGTTTGTGATCATTCTTATAGCTTTGATTGTGATCAATTATCATGCTCTTCAGCAATTCAATTGTAAATGTGTAATCTCTTGTAATGAAATAAATGTGAAAGAAGTAGTGAGTTTGTCTGTTTAAAGTATGTTGGAACTTTTCAAATAATTCAACAACAAAAAAGTGTCTCAAACATGCTGTACAAATCATCCAAAGTTACTGGTCTGATTGCAAGCATTTGAAAGAACCCTTTTAGGGGAAAAAACAATGAGAGACTCCAAATTTCTGTTTTCCAAAGTTCCTGCTATTTGAGATGACAATTTACAACCAAGCTAATATGACTTCAAGAATGAATGAGGGAAGAGTCTAGGAAGAATCATAATTTTGGCTTTCACTATCAATGAGTACAAGCCGTAGCAGGGAAAGTGAACCACGGCCAACGAGAAATACCTGTAGACCAGATGAATTTGTGAAAACAAGTTTTTAGAGTAGAAAGAAAGTTGAAGAAGATATGACAAATTGTAGTGTTACATTACCATAGTGGAGCCCAAGGGGTATTCAGCTCAAGAAATGGGTAAGGCCACCTGTTAATTAGAGCAAGAAGATATCTTCAAAATGAATGATTAAAAAAGATTTTAGCTTAGCTGATAATGCTAAGAATATGAAAATACTGTTAAATCTTACCATGTGAAACCACAGGCGTGAATGATCCATTGGAAAATTACATAGGCACAGCTCCAGAGCACAAAATATGCGAATCTAAACCAAGGAAATGGCTGAAAAAGTATGCGACAAGTTGAAATCATCAGCTTATATTTTCTCAAAATCAGTTCTAACAATCAGAAGCTACTAATGGAAATTTCTCCCTAGAATCGATTTTGACTTTAAAATCAATTATAGACGGATTCTCATTCATGAACTAACTCATTGCTTAGTTTTATTTCACTCTAAGTGTCTGTTACTTACAAGATTGTTTAAAGCTGTATCCAAAAGAAGGAAAACTGCATTCAAGGTATGCATGCATCCCATTAACTGCAAAGTGCACACCAAGAAAAACCAATTCAAGTAGCATTGTTACTTCCAATTTCAAAAGATCAATTAGTGATTGTCCCAAATAAAAGAGTTGTACTCACCATGTTTAGCTTGAAACGAGAAATGGACAAGAATGGGACAATAACACCCCAAAACACTATATCTGTTAAGATGACAGCCCCTGCACTAGTCTGTCATATACAGAATATCAGTTCAACCGGAGTACTGGTGATGACAAATTAGATAGCAAATACTCAAACAAACAAAGGAAGAAGTTAAAAAAAATAATGAAGTTTGGTTGATTTGAATTTTTATTGATTGTATAAACTAAACCAAAATGCATAAAACGTATCCTAACACATATGAGAGCTAAATGATTAGTATCTCAAATGTTGATTTTGTAATGGCTTACTTTTCCTTTCACTTAAGAGAGCTAAATCCAGGTACTGCTCATGGCATATTTTAATGTGGATATCAGTTGATACCAGCTAGAACAATACAAATAATCAAATAGCAATTTTCATCATAATTGTCTGGATGAAACTTATATTCTAAGCAATGAGGATTTGACCAACCTGATAGGTAATTTGCATTAGGTAACCCCAGAACCCTGCTATTTGGTTAAACTCTTCTGCAACATATCTGTTTTGCAACATGATTGAACCTTTAATTTCTTTCTCTTTATAGCCATTAGAGTTTGTAGACATGCTATCTTCCAAACCCCTTCTCAGAAACTCATCCATTTCCCCATTTTCTAGCGGCGGTTTCTTCAAGAGCTGCCAACATCCGTGTGCAGATACTATTGTCCCAAGCTGCTCTCAAAAAACAACACAAAACAAGTGCTATGTAGAAGCTAATTAGATAAATAAGAACATTCATATATTGCACTTCCAATGGACAAAATGTCATAACTCCCAATTCTCATAGAACACTTGCATGACTTACCGCAAAATAGACCATAACTAAAGTGAAAGTCCACCTGCAAATAAATGCAGTAAGATTAAATGGGAACAAGAATAATCATGCAAAGTGCCAACAAATATTTGAATTTTAAATTACATAGTGGTGATCATAATTGGCATGCTAAACAGGATTACACAGTGAATAAATATAATAATCTTACTGAGTATAAAAATAGAAAGAAAAAGCTCCATCCAAGGTAATGCTATCAAAATGAATGCGAACCAAGCAGAGGAAAGCTAAAGCTCTGTATGCGAGGAGCCACAGAGGATTGAGATTTCTCCAGCTTGGAATCCAGAGGTGATTGTAACTCAAGGGACCTGGTTTGGTCTTTGTAATGTGCATCAAAGCTGTTGTGGCAGAAACAAGAAGCATCAAAGCACAGATAGGCACTTGCCATCGAAACCAGTACCTAAAGCCTTCATCTTCTTCACTATCTGACATTTGTGAATCAAGTCAAAGGCTTTGGAGATATCTCAGTATTGGTACAGATGAAATTGGTGGTGGGATTAATGAAGATACGTGAAGGGTCTGAGTTGGTGGAGCTGGAAATGTGGAAGACGAGACAAAGTTTGAAGATAGATCATGGTGCTAGAGGCTAAAGGGAGGGCCTGCTGAAACACAAAGATGGAAGGCAGAACAAGAGCATGAACCGTTGACCGAAGATAACTTTTTCTATGATTGAAATGGAAAATTATGTTCAAACTCATTCTGGATGTGTGATGTGATAGGAAAGCAAGAGAAATATTATAGTTCTATCTCAAATTCCCAATCAATTTCTTCTTAGAAAAAGAAGTTATTTAAATTATGTGTAAATTTTAAGGGTTTCACCATAAGTTTAAAAGAAAATGATGCACTAAACATCCGCATAATGAAGACGTTCAGAGTGAGAAATAAAAAGAATAAAGATGACTAATGAATGTAATATATAATAATTAAATTTGATAAAAAGAGAGATATAGAGAAAAATATAAAGTGTCAACATTGTTTGGGTGTCTGAGTATCTTTCTAACCTTAAAATGGTATTATTCAATGTCATATTTTAGCCTAAAATCTCCACAGAATCCATGTGCTAAACGTGAACCAACAAGTAGTCAGGTACAATATGCATAAACCGTGCACTTAGCTTTAAGTCTAGATTCTACCTTGATAGATTGACATCTTTCTATCAACTCCAACACCTTATTTCATTTTATTTTACTTTGTTAGACATCCAAATATACATGCCCAAATCTTATATATATTTGTTAGATTGCTAAGAATATATTTCAGGCATCCTTACATGAAGAGAGTTGCAATTAGAAATTGGTCAATTAGAATGTCCAAATTGGAAGGAAAGAAAGAACATACTCTGTGTAGTAGAAAAAAATGCTTGGATCGTACTCATGAACATCCAGTGCTAAGAACATGGCCATAATGACAAAGGTAGAGAAACGAGTAGCCAAGAGCCACAGAGGGTGCACGCCTCGCCAACAACTAGTCCATAGCTGATAGGAGCTCACCTGACCTGTGGCTCTGGGAACCACATTCAAGGCCACTCCATTCTCCAGCAGTAGCCTCTCATCCAAGATACCAAGTTCCTTTCGTGACCTTGCGTGGTTCCATAGCACCCATAAGGCTACTAAAAAGGCCACACCAACAATGCCAAAACACACTAAATCGTACCACTCAACCCCCAATCCCATGACTGCTGTTGCTTATTCAACCTCTAAACACTAGATAGTGGTAACTTTTTGGCAACTCAACAAAGAGTGTGAAGTAGACAAAGGTCTGGAAGTTGCTTTGGTTATCCACTTCTAGTGAGGGATGCGTTTTCTAATAATAAATTTCATAGCTAGGGGACTGGTAGTTTGGAACTTTGAGTTTGACTGTCAGGTTATTGAACTTTCCTTGAGTTTGAAAACAGGATGCTACTTACTAGAGAGTAAGTTACAGAAAAAGCCAAAAAGGGGTTGGAGATTTTCTTCTGAAAAATTCAATTTTAGTTACTAGAAGAGGCAATTGATACAAGGAAAACTTAATTTTACGTGCATCTATAATTCTCTAAGTATATCAAAGAAACAAAGTTGGTTTTTTTTCCCAAAATACACTTTACAATATCTATGAAAGTATTTTTTTTCATGTTTACCCTTATATTCAATAGTTAACATTAAAAGAATTTTCTTGCTTTACAAAATTGTGTTTTCCTCTTGTAAAAAAAATACTTATACAAAATTTTATTTTATTTCCAAGGCCACTAATATCATTTAGAGATAGTAGAACATTAATATGGAGAGCTTATTTTAAACGAGGGTACTTTAAAAAAAATATTAAAAAACAATAAATTTATTGCTACTAACTAATTTTAACTATTTTTTTAATACTATTGAATTAAGTAAAAGATACGGACTAATTAATATTTGCATTATTTAATATTTAATATTTTAATTTTATATATGAGAATTTTTTAAAGTAATAATCAATATAATTAACAATATAAAGATAATCTTCAGATCAATTTCGGTCGTTGGATTTCGTCATCTTTTTGACTTTTAAGAGTGTGATATTCAATTTCATTGAATGTATTGTTTCATCTCGGCGTCATGGTGACGTTTGTGTATTCTTTCCTTTATTGCAGTCACGAGCGGTTACGGGTGTGATATTCAATTTCATTGAATATATTGTTTTCATCTCGGTGTCATGGTGACGTTTGTGCATTCTTTCCTTTATTGCAGTCACGAGCGGTTACGGGTGTGATATTCAATTTCATTGAATATATTGTTTTCATCTCGGTGTCATTATGACGTTTGTGCATTCTTTCCTTTATTGCAGTCATGAGCGGTTAGTGTTTCATCATACATGAGTTAGGCCCAGTTTGGAAGAGCTTATTTGAGCTTATCTGACAGCATAAGCTCTTATGCCAGTGTTTGGGAGGGCTTATGCAAACAGCTTATGACCTGCCATAAGCTATTTTCAGCTTATTTTCATAAGCTACTCAGGATAGCTTATGAAAAACAGCTTATGCTTATATACAACTTATTTTTAATTTATTTCAATAAATTTTTAAAAATAGCTTATGAATAAGCGCTTATGTCATAAGCGCTTATGACCATAAGTGCTTAATTAAGCTGTTTTTCCAAACGGGGCCTTATTACATGATCAATAAGCTTCGATCGTTGTGATTAAAATTTGTTGTTTGAACTCTAGGTTCATTGTTCGATCATCAGGAGTCGCACTATTGGTTAGATCTTGGACTTTTGGAACACTTGGGTCATAATTGCGATAAAAATTTAGAGAGTGTTCGTTTCAGCTTTATTTTTCAAAAAAAAAAAACTCACTTTTAAAATTATGTGTTGATTTTGTCGCCAAAGCAGGTGCTCGCCAAGAGACAAGCTTCCTCCTTCTTCCAGCTCCTCTGCCTGGGATGGAGGGTTTGCTCCTTGCTGACTCCATGGGGTATGTAGTTGTTAGACAGTAGTTGTTTTCTCTTTGGTTGTAAGCATAAAAAAAACAATATAAAGATAATTAATTATCATCATTAATGCAAAGCTCTTTTCTTTTCTTTTTGGTCTATAAAACAATTCTACTAAACTTTGGTTCGGCCATATAGTATTTTTAGCAATTTACAAAGCCCAAGGTCATTGACCAAAAAAAGCCCAAGATTGAATTTAACGATTAGCAATTAAAAATAAATTGAGTGGACTATTAAGTGGATGAATGAAAAATGAATTATGATGGAAAACAAGCATCCATGATCGCAGCACGTGGATTATTATTATATGATTCACAATAATCACAGTTTCACATGACAAGACGAGTGTGCAAGTGTGTCTCTGAACTCTCAACTGAAGATTCATTCGACTCTTGACCATGTCTTCTGCAACTGCAACTGCAACTGCAACTGCAACTATGATCATCAGCTCCATTTCAACAACAGCTTCATCTTCGTCTCCAACCAGAACCACATTTCGCGCCAATTTCACTTCCAGTCCCAGAAGCATCCTCGCAACTCCACTGTCTTCCAACCACCTCTTCTTCAAGCTCCGTCACTGCTCTTCTTCTTCATCGAAGCGATTCCCAACTTTCAAGCGCTTTTCCCCCGTCATGGAGTGGCAGGATTCCACGTATCTCCTTTCTCTTCACTTCTCACTAGCTTATTACTCTTTTTTCTAATTTTTCCAATCAATTTTCCAATTATTTCTCACCATGGTACAATTTCATGTGAATTAATTTCATTTTTATGTAGTTTATCTTGTGGTAGCAGGTTTTAGGTTGAATTGTGTTGTCATTTTGCACATTTCTATGTTAGACGACAATGTCTTTTTATTGAAATTGTGCATTTTTCAATGAAAAGAGAATATTATTGCCAACTGCAGGGTCAAGATGGAGGTTGATGTGCCCATCTCTGTTGCCTATGCTTGTTATTCTGATCGTGAAGCCATTCCAGAATGGATGCCCTTTATTTCCACTGTTAAGGTGCGCTTGCTTTCCCTATCAATTCAAATTAGCCAATGTTTGAGTTGTGTATGTTGCTTATGACATGTCCCTGTGTTTTTGAAAGGGCTTTCAGAATTGGAAATTATTGTCTGCTAAGTGTTACAGAGAAGATATTGTTTTTGCTTGGTTTCCTTTTGCTAAATCAAACATTTTAGCTTGTTTGTTTGAGTTGTGTTGATAAGACGAGAGGAAATACAATTAAATTCTAGCTTTGGATCCAAATGTTGAAATCTGCAATTTTTCATTCAAATAATTATAAAGTGAACAAGACGTCAAGGAAGGTGAAACTGTGGAAGAGCTATTTCCATACACTTTTTAATGAAGAACATAATTATACCTTGAACTCTGGTAGACTTACAACTAAAGTGGAGGATCAAAATTACTGCTGCAATCAAAGAATCCAAGAGTATGAGGTAAAAGAAGAGTTGAAGAGGATGACTGCTGGGAAGGTAGTTGGAACAGATGATATACCTGTTGAGGTATGCAAGAGGCTAGGTTACAAAGTTATTTGATAAGATTTTGAAGTCAAAACAGCATGCCAAATAAATAAAGGAGAAATACTTTAATCCCATTTTTTTTATGATAAAGGTTATATACAAAACTATTCAACTTATAGAAGTATTGAACTCATGAGTCATACTAAGAGGTTTTGGGAGAGGGTAATCGAGCAAAGATTTAAACAAGATTCACCATGGAAAATCAATTTTGCTTTATATTGGGGGGATAGATGATGGAAGCTATATACTTGCTACGTAGGTTGATGGAGAGATATTGGAGATATCGCAAAGACTTATACATGGTTTAAATTGATTTGGTGAACGCATATGATAGAGTACCAAAAGAGGTTCTCTAGAAGCCTCTTGAGGAAAAGGAGTTTGGATTATTTACATCAAAAGAATCAAAGATATGTATGAGAGACCATTGAGGCAACAACTAATGAGAAAAAACAATGGGTGAATATGGAAGATTTCCCTAGAACATGCACCAAGGGTCAACTTTGAGCGCTTATCATTTCATTTTAGTTTTAGATGTTCTTACTGAACATGTACAAGAGAAGGTGCCATATGTATTGCAAATTTGAGAGTCAAGCGAAGAAATAAATAAAAATTAAGATACGGGGGCAAGTCTTGGAAACACACAAGTTTTGCTTAAGTAGCAGAAAAATAAAGTATCTGGAATGCAACTTTAGCAAGAGATGCACTTATCCCAACTTAGAGGTGAAAATTGGAGAACATATAATACCGTAAGTCTCATATTTTAAACCCCTTGAGTTCATTATACAAAATGATACTGAGATAGAAGGTGATTTTAACCATAGGTTCCAAGCAGGGTGAATGAAATTGAGGAATGATGCGGGTGTAATATGAGATAGAAAAGTGCCACTCGAGTTTAAAGAATTTTTTTGTCAGTACAACCATAAGACTTGCAATGTTGTTTGAGACTAAACATTGTGTGGTAAAGAATCAACTAGAAAAGAAACCCAGCTCAGCGTTGCAAAAATGTGAATTTTATGATGGATGAGTTGATAAACTAGACAAGGTAGAATTAGAAATACAATTATTAGAGAGAAAATTGGAGTAGCTCTTACGGTAGAAAAGATGGTAGATTTCGTCATAGGTTGTTGGGGCTAGGGTTGTCAATAGTGCACAAAAGTGGCACTATTGTATTGTTTGTGTGGCATCACAGGCTCATGGTCACCTGTGGGGTCACGGGCTGATGGTTGGTGACCACTTCAGTTAACTTCATCGCATTCTGTTTCAGTGTCCCGATCGTCGTGGCTGCTAAAGTGATGAAAATCCCAATACTTCGCGTGCTTTGCACCAGAATGCTGAAATATATGTCAAGAAACATTGCTCTCCGGTGACTTTCCGGCCACGATATGGTGTTCTCTTACTAACCCTTGCACTTTGTCCCTCACATTGCATTTTCCAACCTGTTACCGTGTGACCTATTACTCTCTGGTGACTTTCCAGCCATAGCCTGGTATTTTTGGAATAATATCCTGTTTTCTAGCAACTCATTACTCTGTTTTCCCTTTTACCTCACTGTCCCCCCCCCCCCCCCCGCGCATGTTTATCTTGTTCTCTCCTGGTCCTCTTCTCTTCTTTTTTTGCTCTCTTTTTCTATATTTTGAGTAATTCTGTAGTGTTTGAGCATTTATATAGTAAATAGTTTAATCTATATAAAAAAAAATAGCTGCAATATTGCTATACACTATCCCACTAGCATTTTTGGGGCCGCTATCCAGGATTGATAACCCTGGTTTGGGCATGTAATGTCCATAGATGC
Source organism: Lotus japonicus (assembly GCF_012489685.1). Taxonomy (NCBI): domain Eukaryota; kingdom Viridiplantae; phylum Streptophyta; class Magnoliopsida; order Fabales; family Fabaceae; genus Lotus; species Lotus japonicus. Next base: position 54,899,925 of record NC_080045.1, read on the forward strand.
AGCAGTTAGGTGAGTTCATCAAATGGAGGATAGTCCTATAGCTAGAGGTAGACCATAAAACATTATTGGCAAAACCATTAGGAGAGATTAGAAGTAAATAATTTATATTTGGATTTAATTCATGACAAAGATTTATGACATCATTGGATCCAAGTAATCAACATCACTTAGTGGGTAAGTCTTGGTTATTGTTATTGTTGTAATCATAAAATGAAAAATACAAAACAAAAATATTTATGTATGCTAATGTTGGATCTGTTCTACAGATATTGCCCGACAAACCTGACCTGTCAAGATGGTCCTTGAAGTACAAGGCATTCGGTCAGGATATTGAATTCTCTTGGCTTGCTCGTAATATGCAGGAAAAGATCTCCTACCTTCTACATTATACAACTTCTCTACAATAAATGCTCTTTACTATTGGTATTTTTTATTCATGTTAGATCACCTTCTTGCAGCCCATTCCAAATCAGAAAATCCACTGGCGATCTCTGGAAGGTCTTCCAAACAGGTAACTGACAAGGACATTTTTTAGAAGTGAATGTAGTGTTCTTCATGCCCTTTCTATTGAAATTTCAGCAGTTCATCAGTGTGGGGACATTTGAATTAAGAACTGTGAAGAAAGTTCAGATATGCATTTCTTTATGGACTCTTCTATATATTATTTTGAACAGTCCAGGCGCTATTGTAGTTTGGCTTAGCAATGATTAACCATAAAATTTTGGACCAGAGGTGATCTTGAAATACTTGATGATTTGCTGAAGTCATTTAAAAAATAAAAGAACCAACATAATCTTATTTGTGCCATTAACCTTTGGTTGGCAAACAAAAAGAGGATGAAAAGAAAGGAGAAGAATTAAAAATAAATTTAGACATTCATACATACATGATACATTTATAGTGTTATTGTCATGCCTGCCCTTTATTTTGTTTCACCTCTCAAACACAGTATTAAGTAACACTTACTACTGCTTAACGTGCTGAATATACCATATAATGTAGAATTTATGCTATAAAACTTATATAAGAGTACTAAAGAAAGGAGGGAGGAAAAATCCTTCCTCGAATTGATGCCCCAGCGTTATTCAGCCGCCTAAGATTCAGTATTTATCTGCGAAATTCGGCAACGAAGGTCATTAGAAGTGTCTTACTCTGATGTTTATCCCAGGAATTAAACACTGCAGGCCTTAACAGGTACTTCTAGCTATAATTAGCTGGTCGGGAAAGCCAACATCCAGCTTTTATGCCTAATGAATAAGTATTTTCAGGTTTCAATCCCTAGAGTCTGACCTGAAACTTGTGGATTTTATGGTATATATACTTCATAATCTCTTTATTTAACTTTATAGAAGTGAAATGCTATAAGTAGGTTGTAATCAGGTCAGCATTTTCCTTTATCTGTCTCTGGCATGTTATGTTTCTGCATTGACAATAGATACATTTATGAACTAGGATGGTATTGTTTTCGCCTGAGCCTTTACTAACAGTTAGTTGACTGGCTCACAATGTTGTCAAATGCAATGTTTTAATCATGATTAAAGGATTCCTGGTTGTATCTTGTTCAAGCCATCTAGTGGCTATAAAACACACGATGCATGACCATGTTTAGCACTACCGTTAGTCTAATCTCCATTTATCATTAAAACAATCATTATGACTTATAATCATGGATACTCTTTACTTTAAAGACATTTAATTGCTTGATTTCTCATGTGCAGAGGTGCAGTACGATTCTATCCAAAAGGTCCTTCATCATGCATAGTAGAAGTAAGGCCATTCCCACGTTTTTTACATGTCTTACCAATATGAAATTATTTTATGAAATTTAATCTTTCATATAGAACTTTTGTCAACATACTTTGATTGCATATTTATGAAAAAAATTGGGTGAGCCAATTTCAATTGTAAATCCCAAAAATGTACTGTTTGTCAAAGTAGGGATGGCAACGGAACCCGAACCCGTGGGTCCGCCCGAACCCAAACCCGATTTTACGGGTAAAACCCGATATGATTGGGTTTGGGTTTGGGTTTGGTATTGGTGAAACCCGCACCCGAACCCGAACATTATATATAAAATTGCAAAACTACTCTTACATATCATGTTAACAACTTAATTTGTTAACAATCTGATCAAATTTGAACATTAAGGTATCATATTTTTTGACAAAAAAGATATAAAATGCTTTTTCACAACAAAATAATACAAGTTGCATTTTGTTTTGCAAAAAGATTTATACATTAATTTAGGTTATGACGTGAATTTGAGGGCTACAACGGGTTTGGGTTTATATGAGAGTTTGGGTTTGGGTTTGGGATAAGCAAAACTCAAGCCCGACCCGACTTGTTGCCATCCCTTTACTAGCTGCATGAACCTATTAGTGCATGAACCTATCAGTTCAACTAATTGCCCAAACCTATCGGTTCAGTGCATAACAGCTAGGTAGGGCACCACATGTATGCATACTTACAATAACTTGTCCTATAAGTCACATCCACATTCTTTCCACGTTTTCACCTTTTAACAAAGAATGAGGAAAGTTTGAAAGTGATGACACAAAGAAATAGGAAAAGTTGAAAGTAATAACTAACCACTGCTTTTTTGTCTGTTACAGCTGACAGTCTCATATGAGGTTCCTCAACTTTTAGCTCCAGTTGCATCGGTACGTAATCTAACCTTGAATAAAAGCTGAATTTTTTTGTAACTTACAAAAACTGTATATGAATTTCCAATCTTCATTTACCCTTGACGTTCTCTACCCTTCATCATCATTTGCAGGCACTGCAACCTTTTCTTGAAGGTTTACTTCGAAATGGTTTGGAAAGATTTGCTAAGTTCGCAAAGTCAAAGAGCTACTAAATCACAGATTTTATTATGATTGTCCTGAATTTTAGAGCGGGACTGCAGTTCTAAAAATTAGTACACATGATTATTTTTCATGGCGATATTCTCTATGTCCAAACATTGATTGAATTTGTATAGAATTTGGGCACAGTTATCATTCAACTGTTGTTTGCATCATCGTGGTTATCCCAATCATCGCTGCCAAAAATGCAGTCGCTGCCAAAAATGCAGAAGATCTTCTGCATCGCAACCTTGTGGCGTAGCTTTGGATTCACCATGAGGACCAGCAACTCATAAAGCGTAGTTTTATTTCTGTATCCTGGGTAATGTATGTACTTTTCACATTTATATATTTAAGGTCCTACCTTTAGTCAAGCTGTCTTCGACCTGAGAAGCTCCCATGAGTCCTAAGATCAAACTCATGTCTATACAAAAAATGTTGATACACCTTACCCATTGCTGATAACGTGATACAAAAACTAAGATTATGCCAAAGAAAATTTTATTGACACACAAGAATGTGACATGAATATGGCGGTCATAATGGAAAGAAAAATGGACTATAATACAAAAACAATACATATCTACACCGCCACCATCCTCTAATCTGGGCTATGTACATCAACCGACCACGTGAAAAAAAAATGATGGCTGCTTTTTCCAATGTCTAAACTAGAGCAGTCAAAAACAGCACACATTATTCCAAGTAAACTGTATATACACTCGGACTCAGTTGCTAGCACCTCCTTCCAACAAGCTTCTCAAGCTACAAAGAGCCTCTGCAGAGAGACTACAGCATCTCAATTTCCGTTGAGGTGGGGATGGCTCTGATTCCCTGTGGTCAAGGGAAGAGAAGCAAACAATTATCACTGTGAGGTTGTCAAATGTGTTCAGTCGCAGTGCCTCCATAACCAGGTCCCTCGCGCACCTCTCTGGGTCATCATGCCTCCTCAGGCCTTTGCGAACAAGGCTAACAGCATGCTGGCTTGACATCACATCCCAGATGCCGTCGCATCCTATGATGAGGAATTCATCATCTTCTGTTAGAACCATTTGCCGGAACTCGGGTTCTGCAATCAAAGGTGAGGGGGCACCCTTTGGTAGCTTCATGTCCCAGTCTCCTAGTGCTCTAGTAACTGATAGAACCCCATTGAGATATCCATCTTCTATGTAGCCTCCCAAATCTTCAACTCGCCTCCGCTCTGATGGATAAATAGGCCTGTGATCTTCAGACATGTCAATGGCCTCTCCTTTGCGGCTGAGAACTGCTCGGCAGTCACCAGCATTGGCCACCATCAAGAGCCTGGAAGAATAGCAGAAATCAGCAAAAGCAGGTACATAAGACAGGTTGTATCTCTCAAAATACCAATACAACCAAAGCTTTTTCTCCATTTAAGTGAAGTTGACTAATACCATATTTAGATTAACTTCTCTTTCCTCAAAATCAATTATGAAAGCAAAAAGTAACTCTCACAATACGTCAGCTAAAAGTTACTCACACAATACGTTTGGTTTTGATTTTGGCCCGACAAAATCACTTATAGGTTCCAAAAGCAACTATTTCTTACTTATGTTTCACACTATTATGGTATATATGTAATTTTAGCCATCTTTGCCAAACACGCTAGCTTCTTCCAAAATTGGTTCTGTCTTTTGAATCAATTATAGAAAGATTTCCAAACATGCACTAAATGAATCAAACAATAAATAATACTTATAGTGAATCATTTCTAATAAAAGACCACTTAAATCAATATCCTTCTTAATGATTCGACTTAATTTTCCCATATTTTTCTATACCTCTAGTAAGAAAGTAGATAAATATAAGCTAGTAAGCTAATACCCATGTTGCAGATAAAGGAGAATTATGAGTGCAAGTATGGATATACCTTCCAAATATGAAAGCAGTAAGGGCTGTGGTTCCTGATGAAGTATTCACACTGCAATCATCAGCCAAAGCTGAGTCAGCCAAAAGAAATGCCTTTCTGAGGGAATTTTCTACCTCTTGTAAAAACACCTTGTCAACTTCAGAAGTCTGAGGAAAACTGACATCCTCAAAGAAGAACTTAATAACATTTTTTCTGATATAAGCTGCTGCTTCAGGTCCTCCATGACCATCAAACACCTAAGAGGTTTGCCAAAGCTCGATTAAATTTAGATGAAGATTCAACAAAATGAAGAGATCAAGGAGTTAAGAACTAAAGATGATTACCCCATAAAAGGCACTAGGGTTGGGAAAGTTGTACAGTGATCCCAGATGTGAAGACAAATCATCTATCCTTACATGTTCATCTTCCATGTATCTCCGTGGCCCAATGTCAGCAAAACTACCAGAACGGATACAGGGAACAAATTGCAGAACCGCAGATTCAAGTGCAGCATCAGAGATTGCATCTGCAGTCTTAGCATCCTACACAAATAATTCAATGCAAATCAGAAAATGAAAAACAGTATATCAAATTATTAGATACACTATTTTGCTAACTCCTAAATCACAAAGCGTTGATTCGCTTATAACGAGCTCATATCTAAACATTTCTATCCTTATGTTCTTCTGTCACAATGGAAGGAATTTCGACTGCACATAATCTCAAACTAGAAGGCAACAAGCACAATCATATTACCATCATAATTCTGAAAATTCAATGCAAAATACTACCAAATTCATAGGGGATTGATTGATTCACAACCTACAAAGGCAAGTAGCAATTTTATCCTTCTAGGTACCAAACCAACCACTACAAAATCCATCCAGCACATATATAGCTCAACAAAGAAACTCAATTTGGGAAAGACACAGAAAATTTCACTACTCACTGCTACCAACAAACAATTAGGAATTTGGGATCATCATAAAACAAGTAACAAAGCAATAATCACGAAATTGACAAAATTCAGGTATCTTCAGCAAAGTTCAACGATACAAAGCTGATTCCTGATCCAAAAGTTTTCATTTCTACTCTTTCTATTACCACTATGACCTTGAACTGAGAAAGGGAAATCAAACAATTCTTCACAAAACAAGCGAATATAAAGATACCCATTTGACCCAATCACCATCTACACCCCCCAAAAAGCGAAAAATCACAAAACCATGAAAAGGGGTTCCGAGAAAACTGACATCTTGTGAAGTGAGTAACTCAGCGGAGACTGGTTCAGAAGGACGAACTCGGTCAAAACTCGGAGGTGAGATGATGGCATCTGCATCACCGATCTCGTGAATATTGCTCCCTTTATTCGGAAAAAACTTCACATCCAACACACCCATGTTCTGTTGACACACGATTTCTGCTTCAGCCACCATTTTTCTCTGCTTCTTCTTCTTCTTCTTCTTCTTCTTCTTCTTCTTCTTCTTCTTCTTCTTCTTCAACTTCTTCTTCTTCTTCTCTTGCAATAACTGATTGAAATTGAAATCCAACGTTCTACAGATTCCGGAGAGATTCGATTTTCAACGTGTGTTGTTCTTGTTGATTCTTGATTCTTTTCTCGTGGGGTTTTCTTGCGAATTTTCTTGGGAATTTTCTCGCAGTTTCTACTATGGCTGAAATGATTTTGATTTGTGATCAAAAACCTGTGCAACGCCGTATAAGAGTGGTGGTTCTGGTGGGTACCGGCGGCTACCGGTAAAGATGTTTGGGGTGACGGACACGTGTGATTCTGAGTACCATAGGATTCCTTGAGAGGCTTTTGTCCCGCACGCGTTGAGGGTTTGCTTGACTGACACGTGACAGTGGATTCGTGCTGACGCGTGACCTTTGACGTGTTAGAGGGGTTGTTATACCCTCTACGGACGAAAATGCCCTTGCAGGTATAGAGCTGTCAGGTTTGACTTTTTGGTTGGTTACAGTTGGAACAGGGGTAGAATAGGAAGTTCGCTTACCGCCGACCATGTTTTTTATTCGGCTTTTTGGGTTCATACGTGGCCACCACAGTTGATGATGCATCACTAGGCTATGTTATGGTTGGCTGTTTTTTTATTCGAAAGATATTGCAATTCATTCGGGAAATAAATGCATGTCTCTTCCAATGATTCACAGAGTTAATTGTATTTGTGTATCTTCACTCTTTTTAAGGTAATAGAATTTTTTTTTTCAAAGTTTTGAATGAGCAATGAGTTCAGGGTTTTCAAGCTCATCTAATCAACGAGGGAGGCTTGCTTTATAGAAAAGTTGTGAAACTAAAGTTTGGCTTGAAGCTTCTTCGGGAAACCCAAATTTGATCTGCCATTTATGAGACGAATTGTCATGATTTCATCGTCCGTTTGAATGATCATATTCAGATTTGTTTTTATAGTTTGGAGTCACTTTTCCGATATATTCTTAGCCTCACGTATCGGAGTTGAGAGGTCTAACTGGTGCAGATTTCTATAGAGGCAAACATGGTACAAACACAAGGTTCTAACTAGTTTCATTCTGGAAATGTAATATGGACTTAATACTCTATTTACTTTGTCATGTTTTATGCTAAGTACCTTTGGTGTTGTAATTTTTACTTACTTTATGGATATGCACTCTTGATCTATTGTGATTTTTTTTCTTCTTATTGATTTCTTTTAATTTTTGTTAATTTTTTAAAAAAAATTATCTCATATGTTGTAGATATTATTTTTTCAAATCTTTTCGATAATGACTTATGATCAATTATTTCTGATGGGTAATGGATTGCAACGTGAGACTGACAAATGTTTAAAATTTGATTTAGACTACTTTATATATGATCTGAATCAATTTATGAAGTCCTAGGTCACCAAGCAATTACACCCAAATCTTACACATGTAAAGTGAAAATTTAGAATTGAATCAAAGGAAATGAAGTTAATGCAAGTAGCTTAATAAGGGAAATTCAAATTTCAATTATATTGTGGAAAAAAACTCTCTCTAATCATGATTGTTCCTTGCACCATTTTCTGTCAAATTTGAACTCTTCTTTTCTTGATCTGTGCCATGAGGTCTGAACCAATCAAAACTTTGTACACATCTACTTTTCAATTATAAATAGGCTTTGATGTCATAAGAATCCTCACATTTTGAGCTTTGTACTTCATTCACAATCACAATATTGAGAGCTGCATAATCACCATGAGTTTGTATGGTCAAAGTCTTGCAAAGCTGCATAGGGAGCTTCATGATCTTCGTAGAAAAAGAAAAAGAAGAGAAAACATTCAACAACCCATTTGGGTTCTACGTCTCTTGAATTTGTCACTATAATTATGAGTTTGATTTCGTTTATGTGAATTACTTTGTATGTTTGTTTGTGGTGTTTTTAATCATCTTTCTGACCCATAGGTTAGGAATATATATAACCTATTTATTAGGTTTGATTGATGAGGAAGATAATGTAATATGACTATGAGATCTTCCAAATTACTCTCCAATATCCTTATAAATTTGTACTATTGCTTCCGGAATGAATATAAGATGTCCTAAGAATTTCTATTACTGCCCAGATCTGTTAATTTCAGTGTTGTCTTCATTTTCTATTTACCATGTCCTATTCGTTGAAATCAATGCTATTTTACTTATCTAAATGTATTGTTAGTATATATTTATAAACATTATTCACTAAGTATCTATATAAATAAAAATTATTAATATATATTTTAATAATATATTACATATCATTAAATTAAACATTTCATACACTTCTATTTTTAGAATTCACATGATGATATATTTTATTTAATTTTTTAAAAAATTCATGATTATTCCCCGTGCCGCACGGGTAAAGACACTAATATTTAACATTCCACATCTTTTATCTAAACCTGAATCAAGTCTAGATCAACCGTTCATATTCACATAACCACACAACAAGTATAATAAAGTAGGTAACTAAATTTTTTAAGCATTTAATTGAGTATTTGACTATTGAGCGGTCTACATGAAAAATAATTTATTGGGAGTACTCATTCTTTTCTCAAAGTCTCAAATAAGTTAATTTCATGATTGTCGTTATGAATATACTGTTATTTTTATTTATAATTGATTCCATCTTTTGTTATGTGGATCAACATTATCAATTAATTATAATATATTTTATTTGGCCGTTACTATCAATTATGTGAATTATTAAATTAATTTACTTACATGTATTATGATGGACGGTAGATTTGACTTTTGTTATTAATTGTCTTGTGATGGGTTATGTCAGTTAACTTGCATAATGAGGGGACTCGGTCTCAACTCGTAATATATAAAATGTTGCCCATTAGACAGTTTATTATGAAAATGTATTATCAGGTCCTGAGAGCAGTTCCACCCTCTGGTCTTTGACTTTTACTCTCTGACAAAACAACCGGATGAATCATAGATTTTTCAACCGTGCCAGGTACACAATCTTTTATCTATGATGAATAATATGCTATAATTTGTGCCTACATATTTTGTATGATCTCTAGGAGCATCACAAGTTTAGCAATTGATATCAGAACAAGTAGATATGAATTGTGACTGCTCTTGTTTTAGAAAAATATTTTAATTAAGGCTTAATACATCAGAAAGCCCCTGTAATTGTAAAGGGAATCAAATCCAGAGCCTAGAAAAATTTTGCATCAAATTGGGTCCCTATAAATTTTTTTTTTAAATTCAATTAAGGCCAAAGTGTGTCAGTCCTCAGTTTTGTCCCAGTCATCAATTCCACGTGGTTTTTATTATTATTTTTTAATTTAAAAAATAATAAAAAATATTTTTAATTTCAACTCAATAATTTAATCAGAAAAAAAAATTTAAAAACTTAATAATTACCTAATCTAATAATCCTTAACTAAACAATCTAATAATCTAACTAATAAACTAATCTAATAATCTAACCTAGCAAAACAAAACTAGAAACTAGAAATGAAAAAGACTAAACAACTCAAATTCTTAGTCAACCTTCATCTTCTTCTTCCTTTCCTTATGATGTGATTCAACATTTTCTTCTTCCCTTCCAAAAAGAAACCAGCTACCAACATAAAGAATTCCCAAACCCATAAATATAGTTTTTCTTCTCACTCTCACACCCAGAAATATAGAAAGAAACAAAAACTCCAGAACCCCCACCCCCTATACCCATCGCAACCCCCACCTTCAAAACCCAAAACCTTGAAGCTTTTTTCAGATCTAAGTTTCCGGTAGAAGTGGGAAGAAGGACCACATAGAGTTTTCTGGAAAGCTGAGGAAAAGTGAAAGCTTGAAGCAAACCACACCAACCTCAACCCACTTCTCAAAATCCTTCCTTTTTGCGCAGCCCAGAACCACCCCCACCGAACTCACACCAGCAAACCACACCAACCTCAACCCATCCCCACCGCAACCCACAACCGCAAATCAACCCCCACCCTCCGATCTGAAAGATGAAGATGAAGGGACCATCAAAACGAGATCCAGATCAAGAGGGAAACAAAGGCCAGCGGAGACGGAGAGGGACCTAGAGTAGTTGAGGAGGAGTATGAGGTGAGGGAGGGAGGGAAGGAGGATTTAGATCTGTATCTGGTGGTTTGGGTATGGTGAAGAAGGTGCGGTAGGGGGAGGATGATGTAGGTCTGACGTTGGTGGTGGTTGTGGCGGCGGCGGCGGCGGTGGCGGTGGTGGTGAGAGGGTAGAAGATAGTGGTACGATGGAGGTTGATGGAGAAGATGAAATTTCTGATGACTGAAAGGGTAACCTACAGATCTGAAGATGAAGAATGGATGATGAAGAAGATGGGTGAAGGATTTAATTAAGAATTAGTTTATTAGTGATTTAATTTAATTTAGTAATTGTATTAGAGGATGAAGATACAGATTAAGATTAGAGTATGTTTTTTTAATTAGATTTAGGTTTTTATTTACATTTTAGAGATTTTATGAAGTTTTTATTTTTTATTTATGCTTTAATATATGAGTTGGATTTAAAAAAGTAAGTTTTAGAATTTTTTCAATTAAAAAAAAATTAAAATGCCACGTGGAAAAGATGAGTATGCTAAAATTGAAGTCACTTCAGCATCAGACACACTTTGGTCTTAATTGAATTAAAAAAAATTCTAGGGACCCAATTTGATGCAAAAATTTTCTAGGCCCTGGATTTGATTCCCTTTACAATTATAGGGGCCTTCTGATGTATTAAGCCTTTAATTAATTTAAAATTCAACTTTAAATGTATGTGATGTATTTTTTTTTGATACATCGGAAAAATGACAAGGACTAAAAACTAAGAACAAGAAAACGAGTCCCTCAAGATGAAAGGTTCAACTTCCACTGGAGGTCTCTCAAGAAACTGGACTCCCGGAGAAACAGAATCCACACCCATATGTGCCAAACAGTCAGCTGCAGAATTACACTCTCTCGGAATCCATTGAATAGCTACCTGCCACTGTTTACGCAGAAGATCAGCCACTTCTCCTAGATCCGGGCAAAAAGAATGGATAGATGTGTTCTTAATGTTATTCACTAGTTCTATATTATCCACCTCCACGACGATGTCCCGATACCCGTGACTCCATGCCATCATGAGCCCATCACGCAACGCTCCTACTTCAGCCAGGAAGGCACTACCACCCATAGCAAACGAGCAAAAGCCATGAATCCAAATTCCATCTGAACCCCTCAAAAGCCCACCACCTCCCATGTGATTAATATCTCTCTTCCAACTACCATCCGTGTTAAGTTTTACTTGCCCATGCTGTGGTGGTTTCCAAACCTGACTAATGAAGTTACTGCCATTCTCCAACTGATCTGAGTTCAGTGCAGCAAGAAAAGCATCATGGTCAAGAGCAAGACGGCGCCACGCTTCCTGTAAGTTCCAAGAATCCCCTTCAAACACCACATTATTTCTCCATTTCCAAATGCCCCAGATACCCGCCACAAAGAGAACGCTGCGACTACCACACGCATGACGCTTAATCCATTGTTCCACATTTCCAGACATGAAATGTTGCCAGGTCAGAGCCCCCATTCGCATCCATATTTCACGTGCATGGGGCAGTCTCGAAGGAGGTGTAGTTCATCTTCAACCGACCCGGAACATCGAGGACAAGCCGGAGAAGCCGTCATGTGACACTTAAAACGGTTGGCATTTACCTGTAGCGAGTTGTGTAATACTATCCATATGAAAAACTTCACTCTCTCCGGCACTCGAAGTTTCCACAGCCATTTCCAGGAACCTCCTGCTTGTCCTTCCGTCGCCATATGGAGGAGCCAAACATATGCATCGTGAACTGAGTAGCAGCCTGTCGCACTACTCTTCCAAACCCAATTATCAACCCTGTTTTGCACCAGAATTGGGTTTACTTTGTCCAAATCCTCCTGCATCTCCCCTGGCACCATCGTGTACAGATTATCAAGCAACCATGAACCATTGTGGATGATATGTCTAAGCTGAAGCGTAGTGTCTGATATGTGCACAAAGGGTAATTTAGGCGCCAACGGTCCTCTACCCGACCAATCACCATACCAGATTGAGGTTTCCCCCCTTCCTAACCGGTACTCAAAGCCCTCACGGAGATCATCCCGTGCCCGTAGAATCCCTTTCCAGACCATAGAATCATGTTGTCGGGCCTGCACATGCAATATCGAGGAGTGTTGTAGATACTTCTGACGTAATACTTGGACCCATAACTTTTGAGGATGATGAAGAATACTCCATATGGCTTTACCTAGTAAAGCCGTATTGGCCATAGATAAATCTCTAACACCAAGGCCTCCCTCCTCTTTGCTTGTCTTCACTGTGCTCCACTTTACCAAGTGCCAGCCGCGCTTGGTGTTGCCCTTGGACCATAAGAAAGCTTTCATGACCTGCTCCATACGTGCAATGATAGTTCTGGGAAGCCAAAAAACCTGCATAGAATAAGTGGGTATAGCCGCCATGACCGATTTAATTAAACAAGTCCTTTCTGCCACATTCAGAAGGTTGGATCTCCAGGAGGCTAACTTCTTTTGGATATTCTCCAGTAAGAAATTAAAGCTGTTCCTTCCCATGCGACCTCCCTTCAAAGGAAAACCCAAGTAACGACCTAGGTT